>NC_071390.1:165807494-167041769 GCF_022682495.2 Desmodus rotundus | reverse complement strand
GGCGCGGGGCAGAAAAGAAAATACAAACTACCGTTGTCTGGAAAGTCTGAATAAAGGACAAGGTCCCTGCTCTGAAGGACTTCTGGTGGAAGAAATAAATGTTAAATAGTCACGCAAGGAAATGCATAGACACAGACTGTGGCAAACTACGAGAGAAGTCTCCAGTGGCGGGAGAGGCCGATGCAAGTTGGACAGAGGCACTCTGCGTAAATAGACTGACTCGGTCCCAAGTCAAGGTCCACAACCACCACCACCACCCTCCCCACGCGCCTTCCGCGGGGCTCAGACGCAGGTGGCGGCCTCGCGCTGCGTCCCGCCCACCGACGCCCCGGCCCTGACGCACAGGCGCGGGGCGGGGCGGCGCGCGGTGGGGCGGGGCGGCCGGCCGGCCGGGCGGGGCAACCGCTGGGCGGGAACCGAGTGCGGCGGCAATTGGTGAGGTGTCCTCCCTAAGACGCGGCCACTCCCGTGTCCCCGCGATGCCGCGACCGGGGCCGGACAGCTCGCCTCTCTGAGCCGGTCTCAGCGCGGAAGGCCCAGAGGGAGGCCATGGCGGAGTCCTCCGAGCCCGGGCGGCAGGCGGCCGCGGGCGGCGAGAGCCTGGACGAAGAAGAGGACGAGGAGCGGGAGCCGCTGCTGCCGCGGATCGCCTGGGCCCCGCCGCGGAAGGGAGCCCCGGGGACCGCCGTGAGGCTGGTGGAAGCTGCGGGGGAGGCGGGCGCGGCGGCCGTCGGCAAGGCGGAAGACAAGGAACTGTTGCTCCCGCCCGCAGAGTCTTCCCGCTGCCCCTCCCGCGGCGTGGGGCTCCCGCGGAGCTCACCCACCGACCTGGACTGGAACCGCTCCGCCGGCTCAGGTGCGACCCGGCTCTGCCCTTCTCCCCGAGGCCGTCCCAGGGTGCCCCCCCGGCCCCACCCCTCCCCGGCCCCCCGCGCCGGCTCCCCGCCCTGCCCTGCCCCCCGGCTCCATTCTCTGCCTCACACTGGCACTCGTCTAGTAGGAAAGACAGTTAGTTGGCCAGGCATCCCGGCCGGGACCCAGGCCAGGGGCCAGCCGCCGGGCGGACCTCGGGCACTTTCTGCGCCCGTCTTTCCCGCCCCCGCGTCTTCTGCACCTTCCCCGGGGACTGTAGACTCCTTCACCCAAGGCCCGCGGTTGTGCTTCAACTCTGATCCCCGAAGCCTCCCCTAACAGGGAGCCTAAACTTTTAGAATCAGACACTGGAGGAATCTTAACACTGTAAAGTGACGTAAGCTGTTTGCTCAAGTTTGGACTTGAGTTTTGGGCTAAGAACCCTGAAGTATGCAGAAGGTTCCCGGAATTGGGCATTTGCAAGAAGTACAGCAAGACTAGCCAGTAGCTACTGGGACACGTTTCAAAAACTTTTGCTCTTAAATGTTGTCATTGTGACGTTGGCCAGAGGGGGCAGAGGCAGTTGCATTTCTGTACCTGCTGACTCCTGCAAAGTTTTTTTTCGCCCTTGAGTCACTTCTGTTATTATACCTTAAAAAGAAAAAAAAATATTGTTAAGGGGACTGATAGCCTCAGGTGAAAGAGAGGGTAACTGAAATGATGATGAAAGTTAGTAAATTTTACGCTTGCTGCCGCAGGCATGGATATTTATTATTTCAGCGGGTTTTTTTGGCATGGCAAGTGGAGTCAGGCTAATTTGATAGTAAAATGGACTTCTAAGAGTTCTACTTAAAGGTGAGAGGAGCTAGTTTGCAAAATTGTGATAGCTACTTTGTTAGTGGTTACGATGGTGTAAACGAGATGGTGTGTGTACTAACGCCTGGACTATCGCGAGAACTTTTCCAAAAAGCCGCAGAGCCCTGGCCAGGTACCTCCCGCGGGGGCGGTCAGAGCGACTCCCTGGTACACGGAGGCGCTATAAGGAACAGCCAATGAATGCATAACCAGGTGGAAGACTGGAGATGCTCTCCTCTCCTCTCTGTGTCTCCCTCCCTGCCCCCCATCCTTTCCTCCCTGCCCCCCTCCGTTTCTCTCTCTCCACTCAGTTTTTTAAAAGCCATAGAAAATGTAATTTTCATTAACGCTGCTTAGTTTTTCTGCTTAGTTGTTAGACTTTACTTCTGTTTACTAGTGCACTAATGGGCCTTCTCCATTTTAAAGAATTTTGGACAGACTAGGTTATTCAAGTTGTAGTTGAATTTAAGAGTCAAACATATTCTAAGAGTAAACAAGTCAGAGAGGCCTAAGGGAAGCAGACTTTCAAATTCAGGTGTTTCATGAATAATACAGGTTTAGAAAGCCGTTCAGACACGCAGGTTGGCTACCATTGTGGTAGCTAGCGGATGCGTTGGCAGTACAACATTTAACAGACAAACAAATGTGAAGTTGGAACCAGATCACAGGTGGACCCACATTCACTGGCAACGTTGATAATTTGGATGCATATTACCTAGAATCCCGTCTGTGAAGTAACTGCAATCTGTGTGGCTAGCTTGCCTTGTTCTACCCCAAATTTACCTGGGTAGCTAAATTTTAAAAGACCCTTAAACCTTAAAGTGCACTTATTCTGTGACAGTGAGTGAGGTTTTGTAAAGAAATAATATTAAGGCCAGAAAAATTAAAAATGGGGATATGGTACTCAGAATACAAATGGATTATTAAAAAGAATACCTACCTTCTTAAATCGCAATTAACTTCTATCACAGTCTATGACTTAGGATCTTTCTTTTTGTATATTTTATTAACTCTCACAACATAGCAACTTAGTTGCTCACCCCCATCCCTGCAGTGAGGATTGAAAGTGAATAAGAAACTGTAATGACCAGTATTTAGTTATAGAACCTCAGCGGTCATTGAAGTTAGGTGTCCAGCAAGTGGTAAAGCCAGGACCCAGCCTAGTTCTTCATGTCATGCACTTTCTCCATTTCACTGTAGATCCCCAAGTGTTACAAACAGTTGTTACTTTGGTTATTTATTATGGAGGTCTTATTTTAAGGCATTTAAAAAGTTTTTGAATTGTGAGATATTTTATAAATTTTAAACCAGCCTCGTAAAAAGTTGATGATTGAGTAATTTAACTACATTTTTAAGTTCAGTTGTTTTTCAGAGTACGTTAACTTCCTTTGCCATCCAATTTCCATGAAGCCACGTCTCTAGTTCCAAGAAATTCTTGCCTTTGGATTAATAATAACATAATTTATGACTATTCTGCTTGTGTAACTTATGTACTTGAGCCAGTGGAAGAATGTAGTACGTCTCTCATCTTTGACAAGGCATTTGACAAAGTTGAGAACCAGCTTAAATCATAGCGTTGGTGGGTCGATGTCGAAGTAGAAGGGTTAGTGGCATTCCGTGTTCTGTCATTTTAATCGGTGCGTTGGAAAGTGATAAAGATGGTAATAATAGCTACATAACAGTACATGTAGGATATCATTCTGTGCACGTCATGTATATTGGTCATAACCAGCCCTATGAATGAGCACTTTTTCTTAAATTCTCATTTTAAGGAAGCACAGAAAGGTGAAGTAACTTCTCCAAGGTCCTGTTAATACAAACCAGGAGCACTTACCAATTTTATTAGTGAGCCTACCAATTAGAGAATTCACAAAGAGCTACTAAAGTAAAAGGAAGTGTGTATTTATAAGCCATGTAATGATTCATGGCGGCTTATAAATGTAGGAACAAAATAAAATTTAAAAATAAGGAGGAAAGGTGAGAATGGGAAATAAGGATAATAAAATACATAGGTGGAGGCTGGAATAAGTGTACTAAATGCACCCTAGACACTTGATGCGGGCAGCCCGCAAATTTGATTTTAAGGTTACCGAGCCAACTTGAAAGAAACACTATCAGTATCCATAGACTTAAAACAAACTGATTATTTGCAGCAAAACAATTGAGAAATGATAACCTGTCATGTATTCTCTTGGAGAAGAGACTGTATGTTAAATAATACCTTTGTAATAAAAGTGATTGTTTTTGTAGTATTTCCTACAACTTCCCTGCAGCCCATTTCAATAGAAGTACTTGTGATGGCGCTGTCAGTATTGCTGGGTCTAGGTTCAAAACGCTGGTAATCTGGCTTAATTTAGAGGAAGGTATTAGAAGAGTCGGTGTCCTTTCTATGTGTCTTGACAGTTCTCCATAACTGAGCTCTTGGAACGTAGTAAACAGGGTGTTTTGGGTAGAGGATGGGTGTGGGTAGACGTGGGGCTGTGGGCTAATGACTTTTTTTTCTGATTGCTTCTCCTAAGTGAAATAGGAAACTAGATCATCTGCTGAGAGAGTCGATGTGGGGAATTTGGGGAGAGGAGAGAATATGAGGGGGTTGTTCAGAAGAATGGGAGAGTCTGTAGACTGGGGGAGTTGTCTTAGTTTGGGGCTGCTAAAACAAAGTACCATGAACTGGGTGACTTAACCAACAGTCATTTATTTCCCTCAGTTCTGAAGTCTGGAAGTGCAAGTTCAGGGAGACGGCATAGCCACGTTCTGAGGGCTCTCTCCCTGGCTTGCAGATGGCCACCTTCTCAGGGCGCCCTCACACGGCAGGCGCAGAGGGGGAGAGAGCCCACTGTAGGCCCTAATCTCCTGATGGGGGCCCTGTCCTCACGAGCTCCTCTAAACCTGATCACTCCGAAAGACCCATCTTCTGATACGATAACACTGGGGATCAGGGCTTCAGTGTACTTGGGGGAGAGACAAACATTCAGTTTATTACCAGAATGCAGCACGCCACCTGGGCAGCATGAAGCCCACCCTCCGGTGATGGATTTAAAGTGAGACCAGGCATTGTGGGTGAGTGTGTTTCCCCTGACAAGTTTGGCCGGCTGAGCATAGGCATAGTCAGCTGACAGCTGGGCCTAACCAGGGCTGGGATTTTTCCACGTGACCATGATGAGGGGAGAGAGGAAGAGAGTGATGATACGATGGTTGACCATAGTATAAGGTGACCAAGGAGGGCGAGAAAGGCACAAAGGAGGTAAAGATCAGTGACAACCTGATATATCAGGGCTTTGTAGTTCCTAGTGGGATGGAGGAATTAGGAGCTGAGGATACCAGAGGGAGTGAATTAGAAAGATACAAGGTGCTTCAAATTCAGAGTATGGAGCGATTGCAGTTACTGGTAATGACATATCTGAGGTACGACTGTGCAGTTGGAGACTTTGGTAGAATGGCGAACAAAACCACTGGTAGCAAGGAGTTCAGAGTAATGTGAAAGAGTAGTGTGATTATATCAACAAAAAGGGATCTTGTGTTCCACGTGTCATCACTTGAAGCTTAAAGAGAAGTGGGGATAGTGAGGAAAGGAGGATCAAAGCAGCCCGTAGACTACTGATTACATTCTTATACTTTCATGTCCTAATGCTATTAACCTGATCCAACATTGCAGGTTCATGAGCGTTTCATAGCTGGTCTTTTTCCTTCTTCATGTGCTATCTCAGCATTGATGTTTTAATGCAATAATTGTTGGTTCTTCAGAGTTGAATACATTCTTGGATGATCCGGTGTTTGCTGATGTTATATTGAAAGCAGAGCAAGCAATTGAATTTGGAGTATTTCCAGAAAGAATTTCTCAAGGTTCAAGTGGAAGTTACTTTGTGAAGGATCCTAAGAGGGTGAGCATTTCACAGCTCTCCTATATATAACACATTTTAGAAGACACTGACTCAAATGTGAAGTCATTGTGAGTTTCTGAGACAGTTTCCTAACCTGATTACACACTCTTTTCAGAAAGAAAAGTCAGGGTTTTTTTGCGGGGGGAGGGGGGGGTATGTGTGTTTTTTGCTAAAGCACTACTATTTAGAAATCAGCCTATTCATTTGAAGTCATAGTTTGCCATTCTATTATTTTACTATTTGGTTTAAAATGTTTATTGAATACTCACTTTCAGCTGTAGATTTTTTTGAGTTTATCATAAGGCCTGACCTTATAGTAGTCTATAACCATAGTAGCCAAGCAGAGTAGAAGTTTAAACTTTCAAAACCTTTCTAATGTTGTTTCCAAATTGCTCAATTTTTTCCAAAGTTGTATTTTACCCTAGGAATATTATTTTCCTGCATTATACCAGAGTAGGAGCCTGGGAAGTTTGAAGTTTGAAGACATTGGAATGTGACAAGATGAAATGAACCAAACCATAATTTAGGGCAGAAAAGAAAAGCTGATATGGGACATCGTTCCACTTAATATAGAATTTTTCAAATATCAGTGTTATCACTTGTAAAAGCTTTTTGAATGATGCATAGCCAGCAGTTCCTTTTAGACATCAATGAACAAAAATTTTTTAAGGGGAGGAAATTTATTTAAATTTGGTTCTTAAGAAAGAGATTAGAGTAGGAGAATCTGGTAACATAGATGTTCACTATACCCTGTCATTACCTTTGCATTTTATCTTTGTCATTATCTTTGTTTAGAGAACACTTTTTGTCATTGGATTTATTAATTTAACAAATGCTTGAATGCCTGCCAGATATCAAGTGCTATTCTGAGTACTTGGGATACACTCCTGAGAAAGTCCCTGCCCTTTTAGAATGTATGTTGTCGAGTGGGGAAAGTAGACAGTAAGCAAATAAACATATAATTTGGATATTTAACAGATATCGAGTAATAACGATTTGATCTAGAGCAGTGGTTTTCACACACTTTAAAATCAGTGGAATCCTTTAATAACTTGGAAATCCAGTAATATAAAAAAGGTGGAATCAAAGTCTCTCTGGCTAAGGGGCATGAAGTCTTAGAGCCCTGCCCCCACCTCCCCTCTCACCTTCCCTAAGGGTTCTCAGAACGCAGTTTGAAAACCACTAGCCCAAACCATTACTGAATTTAGACTGTCGAATGAGAGTGAATGTAAAAATGTGAATGGAACTAAATCCCTCATTGAAGGGTTACGTCCAAGTCTGTGGTGGGGAGAAGTATAAAAGATTTACCAGAATGAACTTCGTGGATTATTATCTATCTATATTAAAAGTCTAATAAGATTTCTACTTTTTTCCTGCATAGAAAATTATTGGTGTGTTTAAACCCAAATCAGAAGAGCCTTATGGTCAACTGAATCCAAAATGGACCAAATATGTTCATAAGGTCTGCTGCCCTTGCTGCTTTGGCAGAGGCTGTTTGGTGCCTAACCAGGGATATCTTTCCGAAGCTGCTGCCTCCCTTGTGGACGAAAAGCTTCATCTGGGCATTGTACCGAAAACACGGGTAAAGGAGAATTTGTCTCTAAGCACAGACTTCTGATTTATAGCCTACTTCTCTGTAAGCACACTTCACATGACAGAGCCTAAATTTGAGCCCCTTTTTTGGTCCTCCAGTCATGAGTGACTAACAGATTGATTGTAACGTAGATCCACACAGTAGCCGGGGGAAAGTCTTTTGCACCCGTGAGCTGAGATGGTGCTGACAAAAAGAGGAAAAATAACTGGGTTTTAGAGAGAAGATAAAGATCAGGGATCTAGAAATTCTGTTGACAGTAGAGATAACTAATGTGCTCAAAAGACTGTTTTTCTTCTTTTTGTCTTTTATACATTTTTACTTGAAGACTTCCTCAAATTATTCCTTCCTAATTGTACATGTCAAGACTATTACTTTCTTCCAACTGGCTATTTTGAAGCTTCCCCCCTCAGAGAGAGATATGTGTCATTTAACTGCCTGCAAAATCCCTTAGCCTTTCTATTTTAGATCCTCTGAGGCATTTTGTATAGGATTAAACTTTGCTAATTTGTAATATTCAAGTGAGTGTCATGGTATATATGAATATAAATACTATCATGCAAATTCTAATGACCATTTTTCTAAACTGTGTATTTTTAGGTGGTTTGGCTTGTCAGTGAGACATTTAACTACAGTGCAATTGACCGTGCAAAAGCTAGAGGCAAAAAGTATGCCTTAGAGAAAGTGCCCAAAGTAGGCAGAAAATTTCATCGGATAGGACTCCCTCCTAAGGTAAGTTTCTGTGATAAGCTTTATTTGAGGGGGGCAGTTCAGCACCTGTTACCCGAGCTCCATGTGCCAGGCATTGTGCTGTGGGCTGTGGATGTAATAGGAAAGAAAACGATGTTTCATCTTCACAGAGCTTAGAGTAAAGGAACAATCTCAATGCAATATGATCACATCGTTAGGATGGTTAAGCGCAGGGAACTCAGAGAGGATAGCTGCGGGATGTCTGACCCACTTTGGAGGGCGGGGGCGTGTTTGCCAGAGGAGGTATTTTATAAAGCATCTAAAGCTTTGTAAAATAATGGCTGAAAGCACAGGTCCAGAATCAGACCTAGGTTTCACTCCCAGCCTCTCTACCAGTTAGCTCTAAGACCTTCGGCCAGCTCCTCACTCTCCAAGCCTCTTTTCTGTTAAACGGGGGAATGATCAAAACTACCTCTGAAGGTTGTGAGGAAATTTATGTCAGGTACTTGGTATAGTCCTAGCACATAGTAAAGTAAATGGTAGTAACTGTTTCCTCACTACATGTTAAATTTCTTTTTCTTACCACTTTTAAATAAACCTGAGGGATGATTAGCTGCTAGCTAAGCAAGGGTAGGGAGGATTGATGGGAAAGATATTTTAGAAAAAGCTCTTGGCTTTTTTCAAAAAAATATATTTGACCTGCAGTTTTGTTGTTGTATTGTAGCTATGTATTTATCTAGATACAAGAATTTGAGTAGAAATTCATGGTCAGCCTAACTTGTTTTTAAAATCGTACTCGAAATAAGCAAGAAGTTAGAAAAATTTTACGAAGCCTGTTACAAGAATTCTTGGATATGCTGAAATGAATGTGACTAAAAACAGATATTATTTCCATATTTAGACTACTATGACTTAATTATGAATGCTTTGGAGAAAACCTTTAGGAAATCATTGAAGTTTCATGCCGACAATGAGAATGTAATTGTTTTTCTTAAGGATAAGAAATATTGTTTCTTTGTGGTGATTTCCTTATTTTATGAGGCCAACTGGGTTACCTATTACCTGTGTGCCATGTGTTGTTTAAATTTGTATTTACTTTAATAACGGTTTTAATGTTAACAACCAGTAACTTTTAGTGATAGAAATGCCTTTTGTCCTAAACTAAATGCTACGCTCTTCGGAAGTCTAGGGTTGAACATCTTTGATTTGCTGTGTCTTCTCTTTACGTGATTATTTCAAATTGGCATGTGAAAACAGTGTTCTTGGTAAATGTGGCTTATCTAAATTAATGTTAACTCTTCTATTTTTCTCACTGTGTTTATATATTTTATGATACTGCTGAGCAATTTAAAAAATTATCCCTTTGTTCTTGTACTTTCTTTTCTAACTATAGTTCTTAAAATTATAGATTGGTTCCTTTCAGTTATTTGTTGAAAGTTACAAGGAGGCTGAATTTTGGCTTAGGAAATTTGAAGCTGACCCTTTGCCTGAGAATATTAGAAAACAATTTCAGTCACAGTTTGAAAGATTAGTGATTTTGGATTACATCATCAGAAACACAGGTATTGAAGTTCTCTCGTTTGTTCTCTCAAACCTTGTTAGTTTTCAGACTGTTTCCAACTCATTATCCAAATCAAAGACATACAGTTTTCACACTGAAGGCTTTGAGGCAACTCTCTCCCCACCTGCCTTAGAAAGCAGAGATGCAGCATTGCCTCTCCTGGCGGAGCTGCTCCTGTTCTGGAGACCCTGACTCCAAGCAGGCCCCTGCCTGCTGGCCGAGATCAGTCCCCTTCCCTGGTGGGGTGTTTCTTGGCAGCAAGACAAAGCCAGTTACAGAAATGTTACCTGTATAATGTGAATAATTAAAACATGATTGTATAAATTATTTTAGAAGCTTATTTTGACTGCAGGTAACTTAATGTATTATATAAATACACTAAACTCTTAATTTTGGGGGTGCTGGAAGGTACCAGTGATGCAGGTTATGTAACACAGCGGTTCCCAGATGTGTCTCCTGGCTTGTGAATGTCAGGGTTATATGGGGACTTGTTACACCTTCTTCTTCTAGGAGCCCACCCCAGACCTGTGATGCAGAAACTGCACGTGGGAGCCAGCAGTTTGTGTTTTAACAAATCCCCCGGGTGTTTCTACTGCACTCGGAAGCTTGAAAAGCACAGGTTCAAAATGCTCATTTATTTTTGTTTCTCAATGAGCATTATATACTTTTCTAAATTTACCACCTTAATTAATATGGTCTTAGGTTAATGTTAAAAATTAGTGTAAAGCCTAGAATACTCCTGTACAGACATTAGGTGAGAACCTATCCAGTATTTGCCTGCTGATAGGGTTAGATGCTTTTTCTAAGGTGAAGAGAAATATCCTTGATTTTAATAACCTTGATTTAATAGTTCTTGACAAAAATCGTACCTACCTCACAGAGTGGTTATGGGGTTAAATAAATTAATATAGGTTAAGCACTTACAACAATGTCTGGCACAGAGTAAATGCTCAAAAATGCTAGCTAACATTTTTTTTAAAGATTTTATTTATTTATTTTTAGAGAGAGAGAAAGGGAAGGAGAAAGAGAGGGAGAGAGACATCGACCAGTTGTCTCTCGCATGCCCCCAACCAGAGGCCTGGCCCACAACCCACGCATATGCCCTAATGGGAATCGAACCAGTGACCTTTCAATTCGTAGGCCAGTGCTTAATCCACTGAGCTACACCAACCAGGGCTCAAAATTGTTAGCTAATATTTATAAGTATTTTTTAGTTTGTATGTGTTAAATTGGAGTCTTTAATATGTAAATATATATCACAGATAACCAATGAAAGTCTTGAAAATCAAGAGGTGACTAGATTTCTCCTTTGATTTATTTAGGCTATGATATCCACAAAAACAATGAAGTAACAGATTTTGGGGTGTTTTTTTTTTTCTATTTCAAAAGACAGGGGAAATGATAATTGGCTAATCAGATATGAAAAGCAGAAACATGGAACAGAAACTAAGGTAAGGAAATTTAAAAAGAATATGTATATATACACGTACACACAATTTCTGTAAAATATTCCTTGAAGTTATTCTTCATTATTTTCTTACTTCCTTCACTCAAAACCTTGGTTTTTATCTTCTTTTTCTGTTTTTCTCATCTTTTTTCTTTTTTTCCTTTGTTTACATTACATTTTTATTTCTTTTTTTTAAAAAAATCTCCACACAGCTTTATTTTTTATCTTGTATTAGAATAGAAGAATATTACCAGCCTGGTACTTTCTACAGAGCTTGGGAAATTTCTGTAGAACCACCAGATTTATTTTGCTTTTATGAAATAACAGCTTCCAATATTTTTGGTCATGGTTATATATTGCTAATTCACTTCTTTCTGAGTCTTATGACTTAGTATTAGGTCATACAGTATTATAGTGTCCTTTACCTGTGATTCATATACGTTGGACTTAAAAAAATGTACTTGTACTTATAAGAATGTGGCTTTAATGTATATAATGGCCTGCATAGATCTATAACACCATCAGAATGATAGATTTTAGATCAGTTTTTGTCAGTTTTGGCTATAAGTTCAAATTTTAAATATTGACACGAGATATTTTAGAACAGTTTTACTAGTTCAAAACAGTCTATGCATTGGAGAAAGTTTTAACTAGTTAAAAAAATAATCTCTCCAGTATTTAAAATCTATGTGTTCTCATCATTTAAAGCTATGGCATCACTTTAAAAAGTTTGTACTTTTCAGTGTTTTATCAAAGAAATTTGAAACTTCATATTCATAGTATTTAGGGATAAAAAAAGAACGAACTCAGTATAGGCAGTAATGTGGATGAACCTCAAACTCCTGCTGAACGAAAGCAGCAGCGAGAAGCCGCACACAAAGGGGACACGCCGTCTGGTCTCAGCTGCACAGACATCTACAAAGTGCAGACTTGCCCTGTGACAGAAAGCAGACGGGTGGCCTGGGGGTGGGGTAGAGGGAGGGAGGGACTGCAAAGGGACACAAGGAACTTTTGGTTGAAGGTTTCACGTCTACCAGTGCTTATCAAATTGTACACTTTAATATATGAAGTTTATCGTGTGTGAATTATACCTCAGTAAATTTATAAATAGAAAAAAGTGATAGAAATAAAAATAAATGCCATTTACAGCAGAAATAGGCATAAAGTACAAACATATATATTTATATATTGATACTAGTTCCTATATATATTTTATTGGTACATTTTGAGCAATGAGAGTTTACTAAAAACTTCATTATTTTGCTCTTTTAAGTATTTTGTACATTTTTACTGAGATAGCTGATATATGCCAGATTTATTTCTTTTAGTTTATATCACACAAACCTTTACTTTAACACTTTGAATTTCTTAAAAAATTATTATTAAATTTTTTGGGGTGAATTGGTTAATAAAATTATGTAGGTTTGGGGTATACAATTCTTTTATAAATAATCTGTATATTACATTGTGTGTTCACCAGCCAAAGTCAAGTCTCCTTCCATCACCATATATTCCCCCTTTACCCTTTTCCAGCTCCCCGCACCCCTGTTTCCCTATTCCGTTCTGGTACTCACTATACTGTGTCTGTGTCTGTAAGGTGTTGTTTGTTTGTTTGGTTTTTACTTAATCCGGTCACCTTTTTTTACGTAGCCTCTCAACATCCCTCTCCTCTGACAGCTATGATTCTGTTTCTGCTTTGCTTGTTAGTTTATTTTGTTCAATAGAGTCCACATATAAGTGAACTCATATGGTATTTGTGTTTCTATGACTGGCTTACTTCACTTAGCATAATACTCTCCAGGTCCATCCATACTGCCACAAATGGTAAGATTTTATTCTTTTTTTCATGGCGGAGTAGTATCCCATTGTGTCACTATACCACAGCTTTTTTACCCAGTCATCTATTTTTACTTTAAAAATTATCAATTTCACCTTTTATTACTTTGTTTAGGCCACTTAATAATGGCAACTGTCTATCTCTAAATAATAGGAGGTACTTCATGAAAACCTTCTTGCCCCTGATGCCTTTGTTTCTGCTACAGAAGAATATGGGAGTTAGGAATGGCCTAGATTCTGAAATCAGGTTTCTTGAGATTCCTTCTGCTCCTCATTAGACTTAACTGTGGTATTTGGGGAGTTTTATTTATAAACGTTTTGTATTTGAAACTAATTATTTCTATGGGACCCCAGGAAAGACTAGATTTTAATTAGGTAACTTTTTAAGTTGTTAAAAATGTCCATATTTTGCAACTTTCATACATTTAAGAAATGAATCTAGCAATAAATTATCCAAAATAACACTTTAAGTCTTAATAATTCCAAATGCTCTTCCATAAAGGGTGGAGGGAAAGAAACCATTCCTATGTAAAGTTATAATATCAAATTTCTAAAAAAATAGTGATTATGAAATTCTTATTTTTAAGACAATCTCTGCCCTTCAACAGTGAATTTGTACTTTCTGGGAACTTATTTTTTATTTTTATAGTCTCTTCAGATAAAATGTTTTTAAACCCTAATTATTACTGTAAATACTTTATCTGTTAAAATCCTTGTATACATTTTTTTATCAACAGACTATTTTCTCCTTTTTAGGAAGCAGATTGGATTGATAAAGAATCACTTATTCAAGTAGCTGCAATTGATAATGGTCTGGCATTTCCTTTTAAACATCCTGATGAGTGGAGAGCATGTGAGTATTAAAACATTCTAGAGGTTCTATCATTACCCCTTTCTAGCAAAGGAAGGGACGAAACTTTACGGTCATTACACTAGCAGGAAAAAAACCGGGTCAGGTATTCATGGGGAGTCGTGGGCCTGGCCATGTGTTGTTCACTTTGGGTAACTGACTGGTTTTGGTCTTTTGACTTGTGTTAGCCTTGTAAGTTTGATAGCTTTCCAATTTTAAATAAATACATAAAACATTATAACATGGAAATTATCTGTTTAATATTTTGGTAGAGCTTTATTTTAATATTTTGGGTAATATTCACTGATAAAACTCCTTGTCTTAAGCCCCCCACCCCCTTTTCAGTGAGTGGTGTTTTAACTGCCTTACCAGTCTCTACTGGTTTGGTTTCTGTGTCTTATGACAGTTTTAGACATTTTTTTCAAGATTTTATTTATTTATTTTTAGAGAGAGGGAAAGGGAGCAAGAAAGAGAGGGAGAGAAACATCTATGGAAACATCAGTCGGTTGCCTCTCGTACACGCCCCAACCGGGGACTGAACCTACAACCCAGGCACCTGTCCTGAGCAGGAATCAAACTGGCGACCTTTTGCTTTGCGGAACAGTGCCCAGCCAACTGAGCCACCCCTGTCAGGGCTAGACATTTTCATTTTGCTTAAAATTGTCCATATGTTCTGTTGTAGGTTTGTGGCTATAAAGTTTTCTTACAGAACTCTCTTAGAAGAAAATTTCCTCTATGTATATTAAGTATTGGGGGATGAAATGAAAGGTCTGGAATTTCCCTTAAAATACTTGGAGAGAGAGAACGGGGATAGATGAAATCAACTTTGTAAAAATTGGGGGGTAATTGAATTAAGTTATTCAGAATATGGGAGCTCATATTACTAGTATTTTGATTTTGTATATGTTTTAAATATGTGTAAGAAATTTGAAAAGTAATCTCTGTATCTAGTACTGTGCTTCTTTTAAATCTCCACTCTTTATTAAGTATCTATCTAAAAGTAGCCTTTTCTCCTTCATTGGAGTTGCCAAAGATTTGTTTATTATAAAACATTGGCCTCTTAATGTTTTGTGTGTGTGTGTTTTTTACCTAATTGGCCCTTTATTGATCAGATTTTCAGCTTATTTAGTTGCTTTTATTTTTCATTATTTACATTTTCCATCATTATAATTTTCTTCTACATTCACCCTATACTACTTTCCTGTATGTTCTCCTGTAGGTATCATTTTGGCTAAGCCATAGATTGGGTGTGCTTCTCTATTATTCTGCTTTATAGATTCATACTTTCAGATTTGTTTTTGACAGGAGTAATTTAGAAGTGGTTTGTTTGATTGTAAAATTTCTAGATCAGTTGATTATTTCTAACTGTCCATTGTTATTTCCAACTTTTATTGCTTTGTGATCTGTGAATGTGGCTATAATCGGATATTTGGCCAGTTTGAAGGGCAGTATTTAAAAAGAATGTTTAGGCACAAAGCTCTGTATCTGTCTACTAATGTTATTCTTGATTTATTTTTTTACCATTTAATCTGTTAATTTTTGAGAGAAAGTTAAAGTTCACTATGATTGCAATTTTGTCAATTTCTGCATTTTTATACATTGTTTGCTTTGTACTTCACATTCCTAAAGGTCCAGCATTTTATCTTGCTGGTGGTATGTTCTTTCATCACTGTGAAATATATCTCACTGTAATCACTATCAGTGTTTTTCTCTTTTCCTTTTTTTGTCTGTTTTAACTTGGTATACCTCATTTCTTTTTATTAGCATTTACCTGGTATTATTTTACATTTTTATTTTTAACCTCCATCATTTTAAGTATATGACTTATAAACATCACTTAGGTGGAGTTTTTTAACCTAGCCTGAGATCCTTTTAATAGGTACACTTAACTCTAGTTTGTCTTAATAAACAACGGGTATGTGTGAACTTTTTTTTTTTTAAAGATATTTTATTTATTTTTTAGAGAGAGGGGGAAAGGAGGGAGAAAGAGAGGGAGAGAAACATTGATGTGCGAGAGAAACATCAATCGATTGCCTCTTGCAGTCCCCCAACCAGGCACCTGGCCCTCAACCCAGGGATGTGACCTGACTGGGGATTGAACCAGCGGCCCTTTGGTTCTCAGGCAGGCGCTCAATCCACTGAGCCACACCAGCCAGGGCATGTGTGAACTTTTACTGCCATCTTATTTATTTCTGTTTACCATAAGTTCCAATTATTTCTTTTTTTCCTTTTCTGTCTTTATTGAAGTGACTTGAGATGTTTTTGTTCCATTTCTTTTTCCTTTAATGATTTGGAGTCTTTGTATAAATTGGACTTTAAAAGTGCTAAGTTTAAGGTGCTTACATACATCTGGGAAATTTTTACCAAACACACAGTTGGTGATTGAAGGTCTTAAAAGAGGAAATGATATTAAGGATATACTGTATTTTGCCATGTATAATGTGCATCCATGTTTTTGGCCCAAACTTTCAGATTCAGTTTTTTATTTATTTATATTTAGAAAGGAAATGGATTATTGTATTCCAGGGCATTATTTTGCATATAGATAATTGTTCTCTAGAGTTACACTTTTAACACATAAGCATAAATAAAAGAATTAAAAACATTTATATAGATACGGAATTAGTACTACCCATGTATAATGGGCATCCTTATTTTTCCCTCAAAAATTTAGGCAAAAAAAAAGGACACATTATACACAGCAAGATATGGTAGTTTTCAAACTGCCATCTTGGTAGTGGAAGCCATGGTGTCTACTGTCACCCAGGGAAATTATGGTGAACAAATACCATGACTGGGGGGTAGTTCACAGAACATGAGTCCTCAGTATTTCATGCATGTTTGGTAGACGAATGAGAGAAAAGAGAAGCTGGGCGGGAGGGTGGGGGGGTGACATTGAAGAAGAGAAGAAAAGACAGCATACCAGAAAAGTGGCTTGAAAGGTAAACTTGGAGCGCGCCATCTGCAGAGCCACATAGCAGAGCATCTCACAGAAGGTGATGACAGGAGGGAAGCTCCGTGTGCGGAGGCATCCTCAGGTGAGGGCTGCAGATGGGCCTTGGAGAGCTCTAACCCAATGACTGGTGCTCTGAGGGGGAGAGTGATAGTGAGGTTGAGGAGTAGGAACTGGAAGTAGAGGCAGGCATTAGAATAAACACTTTTTTATATAATAGATCAGGGGAAAAGTGAAAAGGAAATTGGATACAATGCCAGGGAGATGTGGGCCTGCAGGAAAGCTTTCCTTGGAATGAAGGCAGCGTCTGAAGGCAGATTTCTCCCTCAGGGCTTTCCAAGTGGTAGCAGCCAACAAAGCTGGAGGTTCTCGTTCAGTGTACCCGCAGTAGTTCTGTGGGCGATCATGTTGTCATAAGCTGTATACTTTTGTGCAGGAAGCTGAATATGCACTCTCTCTGGAAAATTCCACTACTTTACAAATCTTTCTAGTCCTAAAACTGTGTGGGTAATGGTCTACTTGGGAGAACTACAGCTAGCCTGGAATAATGGGCCTTTTATCCCCTAAAGCCACTCACCTGTTTACCTACTAGTGATTTAAAATTTTAGAATATGGGGGTCAGGAAGCGTGATGATCCAATTCCTGATGATTTGTGGCTGGAAGTGCACGGAGACCTCAGCCAAGGTGTTTTGATGTGGGGCTGTGAGCAAATTGCAGCTATCTCTTAATTTCCAAACTTAGAAACCAGAGGTTCAGATATACATTTTTATATAGGGCTGTTTGAAATATACACATTATCAAAACTCTATTCTTTTTTTTTTAAGATTTTATTTATTTAGAGAGAGGGGAAGGGAAGGAGAAAGAGAGGGAGAGAAACATCAATGTGTGGTTGCCCCTCACATATCCCCACCTGAGCACCTGGCCTGCAACCCAGGCATGTGCCCTCCATTGGCAATGGAACCAGTGACCCCTTGGTTCACAAGCCCGCGCTCAGTCCACTGAGCGACACCAGCCAGGGAAAAACTCTTTATTCTTTAAAACTCAGAAACCTAGCTACTTCAGGTAATAATTTTTTGTGTTTTGCCATCTGAATTAACATACAAACTTGGGATCTGAATAATTTAGGTAACACAGGATAATTGTTGTCTGATAACTTTTCTCCTGTTTTCTAAGAACCTGGGAATTGTGGGGAAAGGATGAGGATGAATGTGGGTCAAAATAAACCCTTTCCCCCGCTGATTAGAACACTTTTTTCTGTTAGATCCATTTCACTGGGCTTGGCTTCCTCAAGCAAAAGTTCCATTTTCTGAAGAAACAAGAAACCTGATCCTACCATATATTTCCGACATGAACTTTGTGCAAGATTTATGTGAAGATCTTTATGAACTTTTTAAGGTAAATAAATTTTTAGTTTTAATCATTACAGAAAATGAAATCTTAAAATGCAGGAGGTTCTTCTCCGTAGAGCTGATTTGCACTTTACCGCTTGTATCACTTCTTGCAGTAACAGAAGGGAAGTAGGAGCGTACTCTTGTTGACGTTAGACTCAGTACGAGCATTGTTTGTAGTGAGACTTAAAACTTGACAAATTGTTTTCTTCCAAGTTGAATATTTACAAAATGAGACCAACAGTTATAACAAAAGTTTGGTGACCAGCTATAATTCTCTCAAAAATACTAAATTCATTGGCTGGAGTGTTATTTTAAACCCTTTCCAGAACAAATTGGAGTATAAATAAACTATTCTTACTCTAGGGATGTACAAAAATACTTCAGGTACAAAATACCCTCTTGTGTTATTTTATCAATTAGGAAAGCTTTCCAATGACCTTATGTGCTAAGTTGAAAGAGTTCATTTATTTTCAAATATTTTTTTCAAAGATCTTGATTTTTGGAACTATAATGATGTTTTTCTTTTCCTTTCTGTGATAGATTGACAAAAGATTTAACAAAGCCACTTTTGAAAGTCAGATGTCTGTGATGAGGGGTCAGGTAGGTCCACCTTTTCATGTTCTTGTGAATAAAAAAAAACCCTCTTTGAAAGAGTAATCAGCTTTTTTCTCCATTGTGACCCAAAGCTGCAACTCTGGGCACTTTGTACAAGTGAACGGAAATAGCTGAAAATAGCTGAAATGATTAAAGGAAGTTGATTTCCATAGTATCTTTCCTCTATTGTCTCATAAATTAGATATCTTTGACTTTGTTGCATTTTGTTGAGCTACCCAGTCAATTCTTTGTCCTCATTTTGGTAACTAATTTTTCTGATTGTTACTATCTTTTCCTCCTCAAATTCGCTCCCTTCCATGTACTGTTGCCTGTTGCTTATTTGCCTCATAGAACCTGTTTGGCCTTTGCAAGAGCAGTCAGTCAGTAAACATGTGGCCAAAGGCTGAGCACTGACTGAGACATAAAAGTACTAATTGTAACTCAGTCCTTTCGCCCCTTCTCACCTCCTTTAAGGAGAGATACGAGCTATTAGGTCTGCAGGTGTGGACCTGTAGGCTGGGTTCTTCCACTCCATTAATGGTATTCAGATCCCCCCCAAAAAAGGGGGGGCTTGAAATGAAAATAAATTATACTGTAAACATTGTTTTTTAGCGACTCACTAATTAACTTTTAAAAAAATACATACATTTAATATAGAGTAGCTGTTTGCTGTATTTCCGTGGCAAAAAGACGAGTTTAGATTTTACACTCTTTTATAATTTATAATAAATAAATATAATTACATTAAGTAATTATTTATTCACCAAATATTTATTGTCAAAACTAGTGCCAGAAGTTGTTCTAGTCACTGAGATAAAGCAGGGAGCCAGGGAAAGGAGATGGGCATTAGCTTGTACATCTCTGTGCTCTATTGTTGTTACGCAGTGCTTTTCTGGGGCCCCAAGTTTTAGATAGTAAGGGGAATGCCTGGGCAGTATCACAGGTCCAGATCATGAAGGGCCTTAAGTGCCAGCATGTAGATTCCACACAGGAGGGATGGAAACAGTTAGAGATTTAGCATTAAAAGGGGTTTTGGTAAGACTGACATTTTCAGAGAGGAGACCTCATCCTGGGTTTCTTCTGAGCTCCCTGAAATTGTGTGCTAAATTACATCTGTAAGTGTGTTTTGGGCATGGTGGGAAGCTGTTGGATTTCTGTCTCAGCACAAGGCATCCTTGTCCTAACAGAGATTCAGAGCCACTGGAGAAGGTTAGTCTGGACAGTGGGGTGCAAGTTTACTCAGGGGATGGGGAGTATAGAGCCAGGGAGCCTCTTGGGGATGTGTTTTCAGCAATTCAGGCATGAATGAAGGGTTCAGATGACCAGTGATTGTAATTATGTTGCAGAGTGTTACCATCACTACTATATCTGAGCTGAATTCTCAGGCATTGATAATTATGCCCTCATTTGACCTTTTTGCTTGAAACAAATTAACTTATAAATATTCTCCATCTTCTGGAGTCATCATCTCCCTAAATACACATCTTTATCTTAGGAATAATTTTTAAAAATAAAAGCTGTCAATAATTTTATAAGCTGTAATTGTTGATTAAAGCTAGTACATGAGGAATTTAAATTTAAAAATGCTTACTAAAAAGATACAGAGATATTCCAGTACTGTGGTCTGTTACAAAGTTATGCCAGTATCTCTGCTATTTTAGCTTTGTTTATTCATATCCGGTCTCATTCACAAAGGAGTTAAAGTATTATGCAGATGTGTATAATAAAATAGAAAAATGACAAGGTCAAGATCTAGGGAAAGAAAAAATAAAACAATACCTTGTTTATATGTTTTAATTTAATTTTTATCTTTTTTTTTTAATTTGTTTTTGATCTTTCTGATAGGCAGAAAGAGTAGAGTACCCTGACCATGGACATGACGGTGCAGTTCTCTAGTTTTAACTGCATTGTTAAGAATCCACTGTGAAAAATCAAGTAGTAGTTTATATTCTAAAGTAAGTCAGTGCTTATGAAACAGGATTCACAAACAGAAACAACAGTAACCAATGTTCCAAACAGCAGAATCGTCATTCAGCTAGTTCCTTAAATGAGCCAAAATACTTGTTATTTCCATCATTTATAATTATCCCTTAAATCCATCTTTTCTCCAGTTTTACCAATTAACTTCATGATTTGTGCTTTATACAACCAAGTCTTTTGCTCTAGTTTATAGTAAGTCTTTAGTGTTATACATATAATCAGTGACATGCTCTAATTCTTCACACAAAGATGTGGAATGGAACTCGAAACTACTATGAAGGCATTTCTTTTAAAACCTGGGATATGATGTTTATGACAGTTAAAGATAAACCATGTTTGAATTTTACATTAAATAGCAGTAGGTCAAGATGAGGTTCAATGAAATCATTCATTTCCCTTTCTCCCTGTGCCAGTTTTGGAACACTAGACCTCAGAAAATAGTTATGGGTAATGTGAAATATATTTTACACATGATCTGAAAAAAGTGGCAGAAATAATAAATAAAACTGCTTTATGAGTATATAGTGAACTTGTATGAGGGGGAGAGGGGAGAAGGGGAGGGGTAATCAAGGAACATGTATAAAGGACCCATGGACAAACCAAAGAGGGGTAGGATTGAGGATGGGAGGTGAGGGTCAGTGGGGCAAGGGAGAGCAGTGGAGGGGAAATGGAGACAACTGTACTTGAACAACAATTAAAAAAAAGAGTTAGCTCTTAAATAAAACTTTATTTTAAATGGCTACCTTCCCAAAGTCTGTAACCCACTTGCCACTGGCCCCGAATCATGCTTTTTCACGGCACTTTGACTTTCTAACGGGTGTCCAACCTGCGGCCCAGGATGGCTATGAAGGCAGCCCCACACAAAATCATAAATTTACTTAAAACATTATGAGATTTTTGTGTGTGTGATTACATGTTGCAGTGTATTTAGTGTGTGGCCCAAGACAACTCTTCTTCCAATGTGGCCCAGAGGCGCCAATCGGTTGGACCCGCCTGATACGTGGTATAACTTTCTAACTGGTTCGTAATGTTCACTGACTCCTCCCCCTGCTAATATGTATGCTCCGTGCAGCAGAGGTTTGGTTTGTTTCTCTAGTGTTGTATCCTAGCACTAGAACAGAGCCCAGCATGCGTTGCTTTGCATAAATGTATTTGTTGAATGAGTGTGTGTAGTTAAAACCAGACCCTGTAGACCAGTACTGATTTAGGTGCTGTGTCAAATGGAGTATGGAACCACTCGCTTTTGTCAGTCTCCAATTTCACTTCTCCTGGACGTAGGGCATTCTAGAGTAGTTTAAAGGCAGCAGCTGGCAAAAGTTACTCAGTTCTAACTTTGTGCACTTGTGTGTGTATATGTCATATGTATAAACATACATACGTCCATGTAATGGATAGTTATAGCAGTTACTCCTGATTACAACCCATTGGGCATAAACAGATGACTAAATTTAGTGTCAGTGAACTGAAGGGTTTTGATCTTTTTTGAATTGGTGAAAACATTTCTTCTGTCCACAGATCTTAAACCTTACCCAGGCTTTGAGAGACGGGAAGAGTCCTGTCCAGCTGGTGCAGATGCCTTGTGTGATTGTGGAGCAGAGCCAAGGGAAGGCTCAGGGCCGGATCGTCCACCTCAGCAGCTCCTTCACGCAGACTTTCCACTGCAGGAAGCCGTTTTTTTCCTCCTGGTAGCAGATGGGAGAGAAGCCTGTGTTCTCGTGCTGTTGAAATGTAACGTGTATTTACGTTATGTTGCAGTGATGCAGACCTGCTGTTAAGCACTCGGGTTGCCAAAACCTCAAACAGTATGTGTTCTAAAGGTTATGTTTTGAATGTTATCAAAAGTTTACAGTTTTTTGTCCAAATATTAACTTTTTATTTCAGGGATGAACTGATCTATCTCCTACATTGTATTTTTGTAGAAAAATTGTACTTTATGTTGATGATGTTAGTTGCAAAGGTAATTTCACGGTTTACACATTCTGAAATGACTGTAATGATTTTAGAATTTCAAATAGAAAAATAAGGTATTTGTTGACTTTGAATAAAATAACTTTTTATATACATTTTAAACATTGAGAAGAATGTTTATGTTAATTCTTCTTACATTATAAAAGCCTTTGAATATGAAACTACTCTTATGAACTTAATAGATTAGTTAACAGAAAAACAGGTAAGAACAAAGTAATGTTGCCTTAATTTAAAAAGCTGCTATTTTAGAACTTGAATAAGTTCCTAAAGTGACCATTGTGAGGGGCCAGAAAATTATATCTTGGTTAAGTAATAGGTGACCTTTGTTTTTTATACTTCAGGGTATTTTTGGTCAATTATTTTGTTATAATGCGGGGGGGGGGAGAATCTAAAGATGCCCCCTTTTTTAAAAAATAAAAACACTCAACTGAGACTTGAGGAGAATTATGTAAAATTAAGGTAGATCCTTAATGTTTTTGAAATTCCAGAATAGCATTAAAAATTCCCTTTTGTTCCTTGCATGAAATCAATTACATAATCACTATTCCAGATTACTAATCTTGTTCAGTTTAGTACTTCAGTTAGTATTAAACCTCACTGAAAAATAAAACCATACCTCAAGTACATATTAGATTGTATTTGGGAGTCCTAGGATATAAATTTCTAAAAATAACAGCAGTATTTTCAGGTACTTGAAATTCCCAATGTTACAATTACAGTCCAACTTAGAACATCAGCCCTAATTACAGAGGACCATGACAGAGAGAACCCTGAAATTATTTATGTTTGATTTTGAATGTCAGCATGTCTGACATTCTGGGAACTTGTAGCACTTCTGATTTACTAAGTGACTTAAGTTATGATGAACCCAGTGTGAAGGTGTGATTCCAAAGAAGCAGAAGTTTCATTCTCTTCTTCAGGCTCCAAGCAAATACACCACCACTCAGAATGAACAGGACCATTTATAGTTTTGGCCTTTTGCTTTTTACACTCTCTGTCTTATGATTTTTTTTTTAACTAAGTATTTTTGCATCAAAAGTACTTCCTGAAGGTTAGGTTAGGGTGGAAGACAGGTCTGCAGTTCTCCCTTCCTTCCTTCCGTCCTTCCTCTTGACCTTTGTGGCTGTGATGAGTGAGAACACTGCCGTCCCGGTCGAAGTGTTCTACCTCCCCGACCCTTCATCGCCTTGCTGTTGACAGGATGGAAGACTGGAAGTGGAAAGCTCAAGCTACTACCTTTAGATGAATACTCGTAACTGCAATGTGCCTTTGAAGGTGTGTTCTAAGAGAACTAAATGGTTGTGATGTGGGTAACTGCTTTCTAAAACTTCTTTTTTTCAGTATTTTGAGAATTACTATATTTTTAATTTTTATCATGAAAATCTTAGTAAGTTACTACTGTTTTATATCCTAAAATTAAAATAGTGTGGAAATATTTTTTAATGGTCTGACCAGGCCAGAAAAGCTAAGATGAAATATTTATGATGTAATTATAAGTCAGAGTATATTGGTTATATTTTGTAAATTTTTATGAACTTAATTCTTATTTAAGTATTGTGCTAATTTTTTTCAGCGAATATATTATAGTGTCAAATGGTAGACTAAAAGTAGTAGAAATTGTTGTCTTAAGGCTAGATTCCCCCTGAAGTATGTATATTGAATATTTAGGTTTGTAAACATGTTTATAAATGATGCCAAACCACCATTTTCTTACTTCATATCTTAGTAGTATAGTTTAATGCTTTATAATTCCAAAAGATATATTGAACTAGAACCTTTGTAATTGGAGATATTTTAATTTTATTTAATTATGTGCTGCCTTATCCTCCCCCAAATTTGTCAGCAGTTGAAAACTGGAAACATGTTTTGTGATTGAAAACAATTTGATTCACAATTTTTAATTAATTTAAAATACTATACTAATGGAATTAAAATTTTACTTTAAAATGATGGTGACATGTTCTTTGATCAGATTACATCCTTGAGTCCTTTAGCAATACATGAAGAGACAGGCGGCATCTTACGTTTTATAGTCTACCTTCTTTGCCAAAGTGGCTTGGGTACCTGTACAAAGTTGTGGCAAAGATTCTCAGTTTGCTCTGTGATTTCAAGCCTACTTTACAGTTACTTGGGGGCCTGTGACCGAGTTCTGGCCAGGGAGCTGTGGGGACAAGTGATATTGGTGACTCCAGACCTGGCAGTAAAAGTCACTGCCATCACAATCCGTGGTCACGATTGCACACTCCCCTATCTCCCTGCTTCCTGCTGTCAACAAACAGTTTGCAAAACAGAAGCATCCAGGGCCTGGGACTCACTGCCTGGAAAGGAGACCCTGCTGACTTCACTAGACCACGACATGAACAGGAAATAAATGTGTTTAGTCATGAAAGTTTGGATTTTTTCATTACTAAAGTCTGTCCTATCTTGGGCATTATAATGTAAATAGAAAAAAGTACAAATCATTTTAAAATAAAAATTAATTATAGGAGGTAGGATGACGGCTGCAATGGGTGGTTTTTTAATCTCCCAAGGTCCTTGGAGCTATCCTGTAGCAAAAGGGAAAAGAGAAACAGTGACACCATCTTCACTAAAATTAGACAATGGACTATGCTTGGGAATCCCAGAATCTGAGCAGTGTGAACTAAAACCATCAACAGCACAAGATCACATGGGAACATCAGCTTGGAGAAGCAAGCAGAGAGAGAGAAAGGGAGATAGGATGTTTCTAAGAGCCAAAGAACCCAGACTTTGCCAACTGCACTCAGCCCCAAAGGAGGAGTCTGCGGTAGTAGTGACAACCTCACCCAGTGGGCCCAAAAAGCACAGTTGGGAGAGGGGTGTCTAGGAATGAATTACCAGCTAGTGAAAGGAACCTCCCGAAAGGTAGGATGCTAGGGCAACGTGGATTCCCAGAAGTAGCCAGTGAGAGCATGTAGCCCCGCACCGAGCGAAACTGTTGGGTGTAGAACACACATTGATGGGAAGGACGCTGGGGTAAAGGAGAGAAGGTTCAGACACTGAGTAGAACAGAGGTCCAACGAGACAGGAGTCAGAAGGACCAAAGAGCCACAAAGAACAGTTATTTAATACCATTTAGTAACTACGTGAGAGAGAACCCCAGGGCCACAAAATGGGAAACTCCTGGCTCACCTCACCCACACAGGAATCTTTGAAAAATAATAGAAAAACCCACGTCACATAAACATGACCACATCTAACAACATGCTCTAAAAAAATAATAACCAATCTAACACACCCACAGGAAATGAAGATATCCCAGAAACATTTACAAAGCAGAAGAAAAGAATATTTTTTTACATGCTGAAGGACTTTAAGAAATGATAGGAACCTAAAAACAACACAGCATCAAAATTGGAAAAGTTCAGAAACGAGATGAGCAAGCAATGTTCGGGGAGGGGCAGATAAAATGAGAGCTGACAGCTCAGAGGATGTTTCAGAAATGAAGTAACAAAAGAGCAAATAGACAACATATCCCCAGACCCCCATGGGAAACAGTGTTCGAAAGTCCAAAGCTTTCTGTATTAGTTTTCTATTGCTGCTGTAATAAATTACTACGGACTTGAGGGGCTTGAACAGTGCAGATTAATGAACAGCTCTGCAGGTCAGAAGTCTGACACAGGTCTCACTTGGCCAAACCCAGGGTGTGGTGGGGCTGCGTTCCTTTCTGGAGTCTCCGGGGAGAATGTTTCCTTTCCCTTTCCAGTTCCCAGCGCCTTGCTTGTTCCTTGGCTTGTGGCCCCCTCCATCGTCAGAGCCAGCTACAGCAGGTTCGGTTGAATCCTTTTCTCAGCAAATCAATCTGACACCGACTTCTGGCTCTCATTTCCACTTTTTTAAAAGTTATTTATTTTTCAATTACAGTTGACCTATGATATTATATTAGTTTCAGGTACACAACCCAGTGATTAGACATTTATGACTTAGGAAGTGACGACCCCAATAAATCTAGTACCCATCCCACACCATCCAGAGTTATTAACAATGTTACTATATTCCCTATGCTGTACTTTACATCCCTGTGACTATTCTGTAACTGCCAATCTGCACTTCTGAATCCCTTCACCTTTTCCCTCTTCAACTTTTAGGGGCCCCAGGGATTACACTGGGCCCACCCAGGGGGTCTAGGATAAGCTTCCTGTATTAAGGCCTTGCTGGTCTGCAACTTTTAATTCCCCTGTGCCATGTAACATATCCACAAATTCTGGTGATTAGGACATGGACATCTTTGGAAGCCATTCTTCTGCCTTCCGCACGCTCCCTGTGAGACCCGCTGCCCGCCAAGGACGGCCGGTTTCATCAGTCTTCCTCAGTTCGGCACTGGCGGGCCTAGCCACAGCAGAAAAGTGGGGAGGAGGTAAAGGCATGAGAGTCAGGAACTAAGAAAGAAACTGTCATTATTTACAGATGACAGTTACCATGTAGAAAATTCAGAAGAGTCAATCAATAACTATTAGAATTAGTAGGTGAATTTTGTAAGGTTTTTGTACCAACAACATTAGGTAGAAAATTCAAAAAGCTACCATTTATAGCAGCAGCAAAACATCAGATTCCCAGGAATATGTGCAACCAAAGACTTGCAAGATCTCTACACCAAACTGTACAAGAATAGAGAAAACTGCAGCCAATACGACAAGATGCCCACATTTGTTAAAATCTGAGAGGCAGGTGAGTGTTTTTTACCTTGTCTGTTACTTTCTATGTTTCAATTATTTCATTAAAAGAATAAGCCTTTATACGGGAGCACATTTACACGAATGCTTGCTTTGCCACCTTCCTTAGCTTGCTAGGGCTGCCATAACAAAATACCGCAGACCGAGAGGCTTAAACAGCAGAAATTTGGTTTCTCACAGTCTGGAGGCTGCAAGTCCAAGGTCAAAGTGCCAGCAGTGCTGGTGTGACCTGCCCCCTCCGGCCAGAAATCCTCCTTCCCATTGTGTCCTCACCTGGTCTTTTCTCTGTGCACTCACACCCTTGGCGTCCCTGACACCAGCCCCACAGGATTAGGACCCACCCATCTGATCTCATTTAACCTTAATTACCTTTCTAAAGACCCTGTCTCCAAACAGTCACATCGGGGGTGAGGCCTTCATCGTGAATTTGGGGGAGAGCACATGTCAGTCCCTAACACCACTCAAAAACCTTAAGCGCCTCCACGTGCTTGAGTTGGTCTGATGCGGCCAAGATAAGCCTCTGCCTGAGCCGTCACTGCGGTCCCAGCCGCCTTCTGAGCCAGGTCCCCAGGGGAAGACAGATCACAGGCACATCCACCCGTAAATATTCTCTGACATGAGGTCTGAGAGCTCTTCTCCTTCGTGTGTAAGACCTTTTCGACCTGGGTTTGTAATAATTATTTTGACTGTGGTGGTAATTGCCTTGCTCACTGCTGGGCTCTTGGTTCTGTTCTACATCATTGTGAATCAACCTCTCACTTCTCAGTCATGGCAGATACATGAATTTTGCTTTAGCTATGTTTCATTTCCTTTATAAAATCCCTGCTCCTGGATGGGGACCAGTCGGCATGGTAGATATAAATCACTTGTTGAATTCTAGACATTTATGAGGTACTTACTCACTGTATGCCTGATTCTCCAAAAGGTAGTAGGAATACAAAAATCAATAAGATACAGTTTCAACTCTTGGATTTACTCTTTAAATGCTGCTCAAAGGGAGAGGGAGAACCTGAAAATGGTAATACATCTAAAATCAAATAGTTTCTAAGGAATAATGGCCTTCACAATCTTTGATTATGTGTCCTACACCAGCATGTTTCTATCCTTGCCTCTTAGATTCCTTGTAAATTCCTTGCATACAAGGGAGGCACAGTAAAAGCTTTGTAAACTAAAAAAAAAAAAAAAAGGTTTGTAAACAATGCTCGACTACCTTTGTCTTGAGCTCTCAACATTTTCATGTTTATCACAGAAGTATATTTCCAACGTCTAGATTTCTCTTGGGCTGTGGAGGGTATGACTCATTCACCCTTTCGGCCCACGGATCAGAAAGTTTTAGCACATAACAAAAATGCATGTATTTAAGCAAATTGCATTATTAATCAGCATCCTTTTGTTCAGTAAGTTTGAGCCTGCTTCAGAATCCACAGAGAGAGTTCTTTGAGAAAAAGAAATCCTCAAATCTTTAAAAGTTTTTATTCTACCACCACCTAATGCAATAGATTTAACTTTTGTCACTTCCAAATACTGTAAAGTTACACATGCTCTAATATCGCTATCTTCAGTAAATGGAACGTATGCCACAATTCTCTTTTGACCGAGGGTTTGAGGTTGGAACAGACCTGCATTTAAGTCCTGGTTCTGCCCTTATTAGCTCCGTGTCCTTGGTCAGATCTTGCAATCTCCCAGGATAGCTACACTTGTAAAATACATGAGCTAATGGAAAGTTCAGAGATTTGTAACAAGGACGAAATAAGGTACCTTTTGTGAAGAGCGTGGTATAAATTCGGTTAGTTATAGACTCCGTTTCAGTGCGAGGAGCTGTCTGTAATGCATTAACGGTGTGTTCGGGTTTTTGGTTTTAGATGATGGAATAAGGCATACACCTGTGATTCTGGGTTCGGGTCATTGCATAAAGGGGGTCTGTGTCTTGATTTCATGTCGTTTTCCTGGAGCGTGGTGACAGATTTGGAATCAAAGGGCTATTTTACAGTGTTCTGTGTGTGACCCAGGATGATTTGGGGTTGAGAGGAAAAAATACCCGAAGGTCACCAGGTAATAGTGAGAGATTTATCTAAACCTGACTCCCTGAGAAACTGAGGGACATTTCAAAGGGTTTTTTGTTCAGAATCCCGACGCCAGGTCCTGCCCATGAAATGCTACCCTGGCAGCCGGTGACTGTGCCTCTGCATGTCGCCTGGTGGGTTTTTTTAGACCTGGAAATTGAAAGCATGTGATGCCCCCAAAAATGCAGCCAAGATACTCTGTAAGCAAAGGGATGTGTTTATTTTTCCTTTGACTCCAGGAACCCGGCTACTCCTCAGCTCTGGTTACACTCTTCCCACCTGACAATTAAGGCTTTGGCAACCATCAAAGCCTGAGGAAATGGTAGAAAAATCAGGTAGCCGCCCCTTTCCCGAGTCAGAAAGTTCTATAAACATCTCCGGGCTGGGCCCTGGTGCTGGAACTGGTTTAACCAGATTCAGTGATACTTAGGCCTGACCGCCCGTCAGGGTGAATAAAACTGCCTTTGATCTCAGCGTGGCTTGGGGAACAATCCAGAAAGCTGTTCTCCCCTTCAAGTTTTTGTTTTGAATGGCAGGACTTAGAGGTAATCAGGAATTGCATTTAAAGCAAGGTACTGGTTAAACCAAGGTCATCACTGCCCTGGGCAGAGTTTCTCAGCAATGTAACCTCTAGCTATACAAGCTCTCCATGCGACCAGTGAGCGCTTGGAAATGCATCATTCTCTGCACCTCTAGCTAAAGCGCTGCTTGCTTACTGGGTATCATCCACCCTTATATGTCTTGAGGGGAAATATTACCCTTAAGTTTCAAAGTCTGTGGCTCAGAGAGGTCAAGTTATCGTTGACGCAGAACTTGGCATAATCTATAGAGGAATGCTGTAGAAAAAACTTTGGACTCTGAATGAAGAGACTGAGGAGGGGTAGCAGAATGTGTCATTCCCAAATATGCCACTTGGACATCAGGGTTATTTCAAGCCCAAGGTGATTAAGAAGCAGCAGACATAAGAAAAGATTTCTGCCTTCCTCGTTTGCCCAAAAGCAGGACATGACTTGTAAAAATGTCTGTCCCCTCCCCTCTCTACCAAGAAAGACAGAAGTTAATCAGTGGAGACAATTCTAGACCTTCATCAGTCCAGAGAGGGCAATAGAGGCATCTGCGCAACAGTTTGCAAAACTAACCTTTATCTGCCATTAGATTCCCCATGTATTTGCCATTTCACCATTTGTCACCCCTGCGGCTCAAAGTCCTTCCCCTTTGTCTGATCATATCTCTAAAAATTTAGTGTTGTTTTTTTTTCATTAAGATGCTGTATTAGGCCAAATTCTAATCACTCCTTTGAGTTACTCATTTTTAGATGCTCCCTGTGTGCTTGATGCATAGTTAATTAACTTCCGTTTTTCTCTCTTGTTAATCACTCTTTTGTTAGTCTAAAGAGCCTCAGCAGGAGAGCCCCCTGCTGGGTAGAGGAAAAGATGAAGGGGACGATAGCAGGATGATTGACAAGAATCAGGGCAGGGAGAGTAGAGAAGGGAGAGTAGAAAGAAAGGTTTCATGATATATTGATAGACATCCACCCATCCAATATTGTGGCTGCACCCTTGGAACATTAGTCACCATTCTTAGTTGTGACTGACAGAAATAACCCCGTCTGCAACTGACTTACGCAGATAAAGGAATTCATGATTCCTATAACTGAAAGCAGGAGGCGTGGCTGGATCTAGGTACTCACACAGTATCATTACACATCCCTATTTCCTAGTTCTGGGTTCTTCTTATTGACTTCTTGCTAAGGCAAGGGCTCCTTAAGTTTTTGGAAACACTGCCACCAGTCACTTGGTTATCCCAGAAAAGATGCTTCTGTGATAGATTGTGTCACTGGCCCCAATTCTTCAGCCCTTTCCGACCCTTCTGACCCATCCCTTTGCCATGTAGCTTTGCAGTGCTTGGCCATGTGACTTGCTCGAGCCAAAAGGATGAAGTAGAAGTGACAGTGGCAGCTCCAAGCCAAGGCCACCAGAAGTTTGTTTCTCTGAGCTCTCCTATGCTTCTGCCAACTCTATGAGAACAATGTGTCCAGGCTGGCCCCCTGGTTCCAGGACTGTCTTAGTTCATTAGAGCTGCTATAACAAAATAACATAGACTGGGTAGCTCAGACACAACAGAAATGTATTGCCCACAGTTCTGGAAACTGGAAGTTCAAGATCAGGGTGCCAGTGAGGTTGGGTGAGGGCTCTCTCTGGGTCACAGACTTCACCTTGTATCCTGACACAGCAGAAGGGAGCAGGGAGCTTTTTGGAGACACTTAAAAGGGCACTAATCCTATTCATGGGGGCTTCACCCTCTTGACCTAACCACCTCTCAAACTTTACCTACTTTACTATCACCTTTGGGGGTTAGGGATTTCAACATATACAAATTTAATCCATTGCAAGGAGGATGAGAGACACAAGGTAGCAGGAGCTGAGTTACCCCAGCCCAGGTGAACCTGGACCTGCCAACCATTACATGCACGACCTAGTTCAGAACAAACTGAAGAGCTGAACCCTTCAGACACATGATAAGCCAGTATTAGATGCCACTGAGATGTTACAGCTTTTACAGCCATCCCCCAAGTCACCTGCCCAAGCCCAAGCCAGTCCTTAGGGTTATTTGTACCTCTCCAACAATGTGGCTAAAATCGGCGAGGGTGGGCTTCCCATGGGAAAACTGGGCTCTTTAACAGAAGATGGAGAAGTGGGTCAGGTCTCCACTAACAAATGTTCCTCTGGCTTCAGCCACTTTCCCTGGGGGAGATTTGAGGCTTGGAGGGCTTTTATCCTGGTAACGAAATCAAGGAGTGAGACATCCTGGTGCCTATGGGAAGCTCACCAGTTTGTCCACATCGTCTGGTGGGCAGTTGCTGAATTGGAGCCTGTCCTAGGGGAACTCAGGATCATTCTGGGCGAGTGTAGTGGCCTCTCTCGGTGCTCAGACTTCAAGGGGCCCATTTTCAGCCCTGCCACTGGTTTCCTTTGAGGATCCCTGTGTCCCTTAGCTTTGTCCGCTCAAGGATTTTCCTGTACAAACTAAAAATATTATTACACAACAAAATGAAACATTCATAACTTACTGCTCATATTCACGACCTCGTGAGTAAACATTCAACATACACTACATATACGTGTCTAAATCTAGGTGAGACTACTTTTGACCTCAACTTATCCCTCAGCAAAGAGAGAACTGCCTTATTTTTGAAACCTTTCAAGTCTCTTCCACTAAGAGGCGCTCTTTCTATTTACCTTATTTGGACAACTTTTTTGGACTTTTACGGCAAAGGCTGCAAATCCATATTGGTTTGGGCTGCTTATAGAGCTCACCTCACAGCACCAGAATTATTTAAGAGAGAATAGGAAAATATAGATTCAGTAACTATTTTTGGTGGTATGATTTTATGAATTCAATTGCAAGCTTTGTAAACAAGCCTTTTCAAGATTACAAATCTCTAAATATTAGTTAAAAAATTTTAAATAGAAGCATTAATGTCAATGACCCTTGGTAGTTAGATCTTGAGATAAAATTTTCGAAAGTATCACTAGAAAGTTCTCTGTCCTAAAGATATAGACACGCCCACAACTCGTGCTGGACAACTTGGAAAGGGCGATTGTTATACCAAAGCCCAGGGGCTACAGGTGCAGGTGAAGGGTTGGAGTGACATCATTGCATGAAATGTGCTTGGAGAAGAGCAATATGTCCAAGTTAATATACCATAGTAGCAAATGCATGAATTTAGATGTGTACAACTAGCATCGATTCTTTAAACACTAGAAGATTTATTTCATCTACAACTACACGTGTGTGTTGCCTGCAGCCACATAAGTCTTGAATTTGGGTAGATTAATTCCTTCCACTTTATTATTTTTCAATATCGTTTTAGCTATTCTAGTTTCGTTACTTTTTCATATAAACTTCAGAATAATATAATCTGTACTTACAAGAATCTGACTAACATTTTTATAGAAATGGACCTAAACCTGTATATCTCCCCCAGACTTCGGGGGAGCCAACATCTTTACTATGTTGACCCACCACACAGTATGCCTCTACCTTTATTTAGATCATCTTTGATTTTTTCATCAGCATTTTGTTTTCAGCACATCTATGTACATGTACATAGTTCTGTGTACATGTTTTGTTAGATTTACATAAAACCCAAATATTTCATTTATTTGAGTGGTTGTAAGTGGTATACCAGTTTTACTTGTGTGCTCCTGTGATCTTTGCTAGTATATAAAGGTATAATAGATTTTTGTATGTTTATCTGGTATCCTGCAACCTTGTTGAATTCCGTTTAAACTAGAGTTATTTTTTGTAGATTTCTTGGGACTTTCTATGTAGACAATCATGCCAGATGCAAATAGCGACAGTTTTATTTCTTTACAATATATAAATGTCTATGGATAGGCAACTATAACGTGCAACTATAAACACTGTTCAAAAAATGTAAGATTACTCCATGCCAACAACTTTGAAAGGAGGGTGGTTTCATGAAGCGCAGAGGCATCAGCTACTGCTATTGTCAGCTGCTGTTGGCGGTGGTGCTGCCTGTAGACTTAAACGCGACCAAATCTCTGCTCCAAGGAGTCATCTCATCTCCTGCACGTATTCTTATGAAAGGTGGGTACTCACAGGTGCTAAGGGGTGCGGCAGAAAATAGGTGAGCTTACTGCACAGGTCCAGCAAGTTACCTGTAAGGTGTACTCTCCTACACCAAGCACTGCTTACCGGCAGGCCAGGGCTGGTGGCGACTGCGTTCCAGGGAGCGGCCTCGCCCCGGCGGCCGCCGCTCCTCCCAGACGCGCGGGGGCGCTAAGCATCTCTGCGGGTCGTTGGCGGCGCTCTTTCTCAGCCTTCTTAGTTTATTTTCTTTTCTGTGGACTGAGGCGTTCGGGACGGCGGCGGGAAGATGGCGGCGCACGGGGGCAGGCTCGGAGCGGCGGAGGCAGAGGGCAGCGCGAGTGGCCGGGGGCGCGCGGGAGTGGAGGTGGTGCTCCTCTCCGACCCCGCCACCCCTGCCCCGCTGTGCCCTCACGGTGGGTCCGTGTTGGCGCCCACTGTTGGCGCCGAGAGGCGAGGGCTACCCTGAGTTTCCATGGGCTTTTAGGGCTCCCGAATTTTTATCAGCCTCGCTCCTCCACCGTCTGCGAAGCTTAGAAAACGCGTCTTCCTCGGGAAGTTGCGATTTCCAACGTACTTAAGAAACGTCATAGAAAGTCCCCACCGTGGTGGTTTTGGCCCCACGGCTGGAGGCTAGGCTAAGGGGATGCGTGTTACCGAGTAATTCCCTTTGCTGAGTACTTGGGAATTTTGTTTGTTGACTGGCTTGCTTTTCGGGTAAAAAACCCAAAAGTTAGGGAGAACGATGGCATGAATTCTTGCTTAGAAAGCAGACCCGGTTTTTCTCTTACTTGCGGAGAGAGGGTGTGTCCAGCTCCAAAAGCTCAGGATAACTGAGTGGACCGGACCGTGGAGGCGAAGTGCTCCGTTCTCTGCACGCCCTCCTGGTTTTAGTCTCAGGACCCAGGTCATTCACCGTGTGGACCGCAGTTTAACAATAGCATTTTATTTCTGGAGAGACCAGTTTTCAAAAATTATTCCCTAATTAATAAAGTAGTGGATTTAATTATGACAAATCGTGCATAAAGTTAAAACAAGCTTTATTGGGGGCGGTGAAAACTCGGAACTCGATGTTGATGACTACTCTTTGACATGGTTTTCCCTCTTCTGGAACTAGGACCCACTCTTTTGTTTGCGAAGGTGAGCCAAGGCAAAGAAGAAACCCGGAGGTTTTATGCCTGCTCAGCCTGTAGAGATAGAAAAGATTGTGATTTTTTTCAATGGGAAGATGAAAAGGTATATTAACCCTTTGGATATATATATTTTTTGATGTACGTGATATTTTTGAGACTGCATGAGATAAATCTTAAGACATGAAGATACGTTTTTTTTGTTAGACTGGAGTTCATACTTATTTCGATCACTGATGTCTTAAAGTACTGTCTTCAAGACTTAGATCCCATTAACACCTTTGGTAGTGTTAATATTGGGTTTGCCAGTAGAGATGGATTTCTCCCTAAAGAGCCTAGGTCATGATCGTTCCAGAAAGTGTTTTAGACATTTGCATTGAACATCTTTTATACAGCTACTGGGCACTTAGAGAAATAGTTATGAGCTGGGATCCTCTTGGATTCAGTCTAATTATAGTTTCTGAGAGTTTTGACCAGAACACTTTCAGCTTTGTTAGGTTTATTAGAAAGCAGTGTTGTGTATTACCGTTCCGTTCCCCTGTTAAGATCACCACATGTGAGGTCACCTCCGTGCTTTGATCTTCACGAGTTGGGTACCACTTCAAACTGTTCTAGACTTTTTGCAGTTTAATGTTTTGGGGTTTTTACCCCCCCATCCCCACCCCCAACATGAATGCTTGTCTACAACTTTAGGCCACTTGAATTTCTGGCTTTGTGGTTTCTCCAGCATGGTGGCAAAGTTTGATAGATATTAAGTGGATTTCATACTCTCAGTTGTCAGGAGCTAGACTTGCTGCCCGAGAAGCTCACAACCGAAGATGTCAGCCTCCTCTGTCCCGAACACAATGTGTGGAAAGGTACTGATGTGGTCGTTTTTATTTATTACCCTGTATATTTTAACCCCTGCCTTTAAGTTTACTTTAATTAATTAATTAATTTTTATTGTGGTGAATATCTACATAACAAAATTTGCCAATTCAGTAGCATTAATTCCTGGTGTTGTGCACCCATCACCACTATTTCTCAAACTTTCCCATCACCCCAAAAAGAAACTCTGTCACGGTTAAGCAGTATCTCCCATCCCCCTCCCCCCAGTCCCTGGTAACCTCAATCTACGTTTGTCTCTGTGAATTTGACTATTCTAGGTCCCTCGGGTGAGTGGAATCGTCAGTATTTGCCCTTTTATGTCTGGCTTATTTCACCTCGCATAACCTTTTCAAGGTTTATCCATGTAGCATGTGTTAGAATTTTGTCCTTTTTATAGCTGGATACTATTCCACTGTATGTATGTACGACCTTTTGTTTATTTACCCATTGGTGGACACATGGGTGTTTCCACGGTTTGGCTTTTGTGAATAGTACTACAGTACACATTGGTGTGTAAATATCTGTGGGAGGCCCTGTTTTCAATTTTTTTGCATATATATATATCTATCAGTCGAATTACTGGATCATATGGTAATAATATATTTAGTTTTTGGAGGAACCGCCAAACTGTTTTCTACAGTGGCTGCACCATTTTACATTCCCACCAGCAATGTAGGAGGGTTCCAATTTCTCCATGTCCTTCTCAACACTTATTTTCTCTTTTTCTGATTATGCCTTCCCAGAAATTGTGAATTGGTATGTCATTTTGGTTTTAATTTTTTATTTCCCTATACTCATAATGTTGATCATTTTTTCATGGGGTTTTTTTTTTGGCTATTTGTTTATCTTCTTTTTTAAAAAAAAGATTTTATTTATTTATTTTTAGAGAGGGGGAAGGGAGGGAGAGAGGGAGGGAGAGAAACATCGATTTGGGAGAGATACATCAAGTCGTTGCCTCTCACGCGACCCAGCCAGCATCCCAAGCATGTGCCCTGTGGGAATCAAAACAGTTACCCCAGTTCACAGGCCAGCACTCAGTCCACTGAGCCACAGCAGCCAGGGCTCTGTGCTTATCTTCTTTGGAGAAATGTCTGTTCAATTTTTGTCAATTTTTTAATGGGGTTTTCTTTTTGTTGTTGAGTCATGGGAATGTTTCATACGTTCACCCTTATCAAATGATTTGTGAATGTTTTCTCCCATTCTTTAGATTGTCTTCACAGTCTTGATAAAGTCCTTTGATACACAAAAGTTTTTAACTTTGATCAAGTCCAGTTTATCAAATTTTTGTTTCGTTGCTAGTGTTTTGGGTGTCATAGCTAAGAAATCATTGCTAAATCCAGAACCATGAAGACTTGCTGTAATGTTTCTTTACTGAAATACTAAACCAGTTTTTTAAAAAGCTATAAACACCTGTTTTTAAATATCTGCACTGTTAAAATGTTTTACTGGATGAACTGTAATTGAGTCATAGATTTAGTTCTTCGGCAAACCTGTGAAAAGAATTCATCCCTCTGCTGTGTCGTAGGTCTTGTTCTCTCTGTGCCGGGAGAAGCTCCCTAAGAATCCCTTGTTCTGGGTTCTGGTGATACATGAGTTTTCACTCTCCTGGCTACTCCTGGCTACCTGGGTGGCTGTGTTTGAAGAATGCTGCATTCCTATCCAGGCTAAGTGGAAAAGATTCCTGGGCCCTATGAAAAATGTCTTCCTAAGCTTCTTAGTAGATTTTAAAGTCCTTTGATAGAGGAGGCTTTTCTTAAGATAAATGGATTGCCTCTTAAGCAAAGTACTTAATCAGTGATGTCTACTTAATTTATAGGAATTCAATCAATAACGAATAATGTTGAATGCAGAAATACTATACATGGATCAGCACTGCGAGCCAGGCACAGCACTAGGTATTTTATGTGAGATCTTACTTAATCCTGCAGAGTTGGTTTGCTTACATGAGAAAATTGAGGCCTGGAGGAGTGAAGTAACTTCATCAGGTTCATACTGCTACAGTGACTGAGCAGATTTTTATTTATTTATTTAATCCTCACCCAAGGAGTTTTTTTTCATTGCTTTTAGAGAGAGGAAGGGAGAGAGAGAAACATCAGTGTGGGTTGCCGCTCACACCAAATCCAGACCAGGGATCATGCACATCCCTGGACTCAGGGAACAAACTTGCAATCTAAGCATGTGCCCTGACTGGGAACCGAACCGGCAGACTTTGGGTTCCAGGACAACGCTCCAACCAACTGAGCCACACCAGCCAGGGCATCCAACTTGGTATTCTTAAACATAAAAGCAGATAGTAATTAGTAAATGATGTGTACTAGTTTAGTTTAAGGAGATAGCACCTGAGGGGTTGTACAGAGATACATCATAATGAGATTATCATGATGAGATAAAATAGATTCTCTAAGATGCAGAACGCAGAGACACATGGCCCATAGTTTCTCCTCTGCACCCATCACCTTGGGCATTTCCTTACATTCCCTTCAGGCCCTTTTCCTCTGCCAAGGTTTGTTTTACAAGGTCGTAGTCACAATGTGTACGTAGTTTGTACCCTGCCCTATCACTGTTGTCTGATAAGCATATGTTCTTGTTACTACATAAGAATATTGGTGATTCAATTAAACTCCTAAGAAAATTTAGGTGCTCTTGTTTCTTTGCATAATAAAACTCAGTCTGCAGCTAAAACACTGTTCTTGTCTTTATACTGCCAGAATATGTTTTTTTGATAATAAAAGATTTTTGAAACTTTTATGCTTTTAGGATATAAAAACACTGGCCAAAAAGTGAAGTATGAAAGAATTTTCAAAAGGTTGGTTGTTTGGGCTGCTTGTAGAGGTTAATTTACCTTACAGACTCAGAATTATTTAAAAGAGGGAAAAAAAGTATAGATTCATTAAGACTTGGGGGCCATAATTTCATCTGTCATTTTGTGCTGATTCTTGAGAGCATGCCTTAAAATAATTTCAACATCTTAAATCATCTGTGAACCCTAACCTTGGATTTTGTTGCCCAACCCACCATCCATCCATCCATCCATCCATCCATCCATCCAATCATCCAATCATTTATTCCTTCTTTGTTGAGGGCTCAAAAAGAACTTAAAATGCTGGTAGTGGAGTGGAGATACAGTAAAAAATCATGCAGTGCAAAGAGGAATGTGGGCAGTATTCGCAGAAGAGACTGAGTGCTCCAGACAGGCAGGGGCATTGCAGCTTGTTTGTGCCTTGGCTGATCAGTACAGTTTAAAGACGTGGTATTTGTAGGATGAGTAGAGGTGTAAGCTTTTTGAAATATAATGTCTTTGATTTCATTGCATTACTATGCAATTAATGTGTTCTTATGATTTCTTACATGCTTTCCATGGAGTAAAAGTCATTCCTCTAAAAATTAAAAATTTTGCTTTTAAAATCATAGGCTTATTAAATTATCTATTCTCTGTTATTAATTACCTATTCTGTTAGTGTGTCTTCAGCTTAAGACTAGCAATTCATTCTTGGTGCAAATGGACTTAAGGGTGATATACCATTACTTGAGATTGCAGTTGATTTCTAATTTAACTTTATGCAACTCATTTATGTTATCTCACTAAATAACTACTGTATTTGAAAGTAGTAGAAGGCATTTAAACATTATACCTATCCTATTAAGTAAACTTTTCATCTGTTATTGTGGAGTAACAATCGCTTTTCATTGACTGATTTATTTTTGAAATTGGTATAAAGGAATGGTGGCAGCTAGCAAGATGAATCGACCTTGCTGCTTGGTTTTAATTACGGAGCTGGCGGTGCGGCCCAGACTCCCGGGTTTTAGAGAACAGGGCTCGGTACTTGGTTTTCTGGTCTCACTCTTTGAACCATCCTTATATTTCATGTGCTCAGTTGACAGATTTACGTTTTGTGCCTGAGATTTGACTTTCCTTACAGTTTTTTTCTGCCTGTTATGCTCTGAAATGTGTTATTCTATTATGGGTAGTACGTTGGCACCTTTATTGTGACCTGTGAAGTCTCAAGGAAGATATATTTCAATGCTAGAATCAGCATTAATTTATGTGCATTCAGATAGTTTTATTTAGTTGATATTTCATTTGGTTATGTTTTTTTCAGAGCTCATTTAAACTCAGATTTTCAAGGTCTGCTATTAGGGAAATGCCATAAACATAATTTGTTTCCTCCAGGAAAGGCAAATGGAACATCAAATAGAGATCAATAAAAATGACATTTCAAAATGCTAGCCTGCAACTTGTGAATCATACTGAGCCATGCGGTAGAATGAATCTTCTCCCCCTGGGGTATGTGTAGTTAGTACAAATAAGAAGGGAGTGCCGAGTACTCCTTAACTCTTCACGGTCTCGCGTTCTTGCTACCAAACTTGCCACCCAAACCCTTGTGTCTGACTGGTGGTTGCCAGAGGGCAGGGGTGTTGGGCCATCAGGTAAAAGGTGAAGGGATTAAGAGATACAGATTGCTAGTTATAAAACAGTCGTGGGGATGTAAGTACAGCACAGGGCACAGAGTCAGTAACGTTGTGATGACTGTGTGGTGCCAGGTGGGTACCAGAAACACCAGACGGAGCGCTTTGTAAAGTGGAAGATTGTCTAGTTACTATGCTGGACAACGGAAACTAAGACAAAATAATAGCAACATAAATGTAATTGAAAAAAAGAATTTAAAAATATGGTCTAACAAGAACAAAAAATAAAGCCTTGAGTCTGAATGTTAAATGTAAAGCAGTGTAGTTGAATGATTATGCTGTGATTTGGAATAGAGAGAAATAGGCCCAAGATCTCAGTTTATCTTTTGTCAAGAGATGGTGGATAAGCAAGCAATAAAGCTTCCTGAAGGACAGTTTTGACAAAGCTCAAAGATGTATAAGTGGAGGTTCACTTAACGGTGTCTTTCTTTTAAAAATAATTAAACTTAGTGCCTTCGGATAGTCCTATGTAGTGAGTGAACTGTCACCCTAGCCCCTCCACTGCCTTGGCCTTTGTTTCGTCTCTTCCTGGTGACTTTGCAGTTTCCACCTTTAGTTGGCATCACAGAACCTGACAACTTCATCTGCTTGGGGATCTTCCTTGTCCTTTTCCCTATAAAGCCCTTGATTGTCATCATTCTTTCAGTGATACCAAACGCATGCTCTGTGGCTCAATTTGGGGGCCTGGCTGCATGTAAACTAACTTTGTGTTTCGGGGCTGAGTCATTGGGTGATAGCAGTGACACCCCACCTGTAGTTCCAGCATGCTCAGTCCCGCAGAGAGATGACAGCACGGAGAGCTAGGACACCAAGCTTGCACATGGGTGGACACTCCCTGCGACATCGTGACCTCTGTCTGGTGGACAGCGATTATAAATCGTATGTCAATATCATACACTAAAGTGTGAAAAGATAGGTTTCTGGGAAGTGATGAAATAGGATGGTTGGTTTTTGCTTTGTAATCCAATCTGACAGGCTTTCTTTTCTTTTTTTTAAATCCTCACCTGAGGATATGTTTATTGGTTTTTTAGAGAGAGAAGAGAGGGAAGAGAGAGAAACTTTGATGTGACAGAGAAATGTTGACCAGTTGCCTCCTGCAGGCACCCTGACTGGGGATCGAACCCGTACCCTAGGAATGTGCCTTTGACCTGGGACCAACCTCGAAACCTTTGGTACACGGGATGACGCTCCAGCGCACCGAACACCTGGTCAGGGCCTGACAGGCTTTCTTTTAATGGGTGGATTTAGTCCATTTTCATAGTGGGTATAATAGATATGCTTGGTCTTAGTGTTGCTGTATTGTTTTACGCTTTCTGTTTTTACTGCTGCTTTTAGTTCTCTTTCACTATATGTGGCCCATGTTTCCTTTCCTTGTTTGCATGTGTGCTTCTATATTTTTGTTGTAATGGTTGCCTTTGTAATTTGCTGTGCTGTAGTTAATCCTTTTTTAAGATAGTCTTCATCTAAAAATGAGAAACGATGAATCTAGTATAATTCTTCTTCCTATCTCCCAATCACTGACTGATTTTAGTTGATTATTCCTTTTAGGGTTAAGCTCTATGCCTTTGAATATAGCTTATAGCTCTGTTACTTGATTATTCAGTTTTAAATGTATCTGGCTCTAAAGCATGCAGCGATTGGTATGCTTACACTCTGCCACTTTCCCATGCCCTTCCCTCACCACTTTTATTTGAGTAGGTTATTTTCATGTTTTACTGTAAGTGTAACGTGGGTGTGTTTCTGCTGTCATCCTGTGGGTAAATGGGTTCAGTACGTCCTGACAGCCCCGTGGGTGCAGTCTCTTCAGTCATCTCCTATTTAGCTGAAATTCATCCTCTAGCAGTTTTTATTTTTTAAATAAATGCCTTCTTTAACAACAACAAAAAAATTTTAAATCAAAACTTATATGTGGTTCTTCTGTGATTCCATTTACAATCTGGAGAGAGGGTGTATTAGTGGACTTTGGAGGCTAGGGGAGGGGACTGTGGAGTGACTCCTGATGGGGACCAGGTTTCTTTCCGAGGTGACAGAAGTGTTCTGGGGTTCTGTTGTGGTGATGGTTGCACAAGTTCATGAGTGTTCTAACAACCACTGAATCGTACACTTTGAAGGGGTGATTGTGCGGTATGTGAATTAAATTTCAGCGATGAAATCTGTTTGGGAGTAGAATCAAATAGCTCTGTGAGGTTTTGTGAAGAGCAACATGCCCATCCCCATCCGTGCATTTTCCCCTCCCCAGAAGCAGCCTCAGTCAGCTCTTCTGGCTGTTTCAGAGTTCACTGCCCTGTCTGTACAATACAAGCCATGCTCGTCTTGTACTGCTCGATCTATCACTTGTTGCAACTCTCTGCTTATTTCATATGGAACATGAGGGTTCATCTTTCCCTTCCCTCTCTGCCCTCTCCCCTCCCACTCCCCCGCCCCAGCTGTAATCCGTACGCTTTCATACCTCAGTCTTACATAGTTCTATCATGAATTTGGCTAGATTCAAAATTTAGTGTCTGCATTATTATAACCATAAAAGTGTTGTTCATAGCTGAACCCTTAAATAAATCATAGCAAGTTTTTTTCCTACACAGCTTTTTGTTTTCCTTGGAGTTAACAACAGTTTTGGATTTCTTGTTGCAGCTGCTATTAGTTATTTATGTGCTCCTCCCTGATTCAACTGCAGGCTCTCTGCTAGTTGTCTGAAGCCTTTCAGAATATTCAGATGTAGCATAGACGATTGGTTTTATCATAATCTGTCCTGGGCCTTCTAAAGATGCTCCAATCTGTATGTTGCCCTTTCTGCCTGGCATCCGGCTGTCCAGCACATTCCTCAGTAAGGACCTAGGTTGTATAACTATACAACTTGAGTTCTTCCAAGTCCAAAATCAGACATTTATTCATGATAAAAGATTCTCAGAAAACTAGGAACAGATGGAAACTTCCACAACCTAATAAAGGGCATCTAAGAAAGACCTGTAGCTGGACTTCCGGCCAAGATGGAGGCGTAGGTAGACACACTGTGCCTCCTCGCACAACCAAAAGAAGGACAACAACAATTTAAAAACAAAAAACAACCAGAACTGACAGAAGATAGAACTGTATGGAAGTCTGACAACCAAGGAGATAAAGAAGACACATTCACCCAGATTGGTAGGAGGGACGGAGAGGGGCAGCTGGGGGGAGAAGACTCAGCAAGGTGGTGGCTGGAGGACTGGGCGGTCCCACATTCATGTGTGGATAAACTAGGAGGAACAATTGGGGATTGAAACAGACTGCGCAACCCAGGGCTCCGGCGTGGGGGAAATAAAGTCTCAAACCACTGATTGAAAACACCTGTGGGGGTTGAGGCGTCAGCAGCAGAAACTCTCAGCCTCACAGGGGAGTTCATTGGAGAGACCCACAGGGTCCTGGAATGTACACAAACCCACCCACTTGGGAATAAGCACTAAAAGGGCCCAATTTGCTTGTGGGTACCAGGGGAAGTGACTGAAATCTGGCAGAGAGCAGAGCAAGCGCCATTGTTCCCTCTCTGACCCTTCCCCCCACATACAGCGTCACAACACAGGAACATGGGTTGCCCCGCCCTATTGAACACCTAAGGCTCCACCCCTTACTACTTAACAGGCATCCTGGGACAAAAAAAATGGCTCAAATGAAAGAACAGGTCAAAGCTCCAGAAAAAATACAACTAAGTGAAGAAGAGATAGCCAACCTATCAGATGCACAGTTCAAAACCTGGTAATCAGGAAGCTCACAGAATTGGTTGAATTTGGTCGCAAATTAGATGAAAAAATGAAGGCTATGCTAAGTGAAATAAAGGAAAATGTACAGGGAACCAATAGTGATGGGAAGGAAACTGGAAATCAAGTCAACGGTATGGACCAGAAGGAAGAAAGAAACATTCAACCAGAAAAGAACGAAGAAACAAGAATTCAAAAAAATGAGGAGGGGCTTAGGAACCTCCAGGACATCTTTAAACATTCCAACATCCGATTTATAGGGGCACCAGAAGGAGAAGAGAAAGAACAAGAAATTGAAAACTTATTTGAAAAAATAATGGAGAACTTCCCCAATTTGGCAAAGGAAATAGACGTCCAGGAAGCCCAGAGAGCCCCAAAGAAGTTGGACCCAAGGAGGAACACACCCAGGCACATCATAATAACATTACCCAAGATTAAAAATAAGGAGAGAATCTTAGAAGCAACAAGAGAAAAGGAGAAAATTACCTACAAAGGAGTTCCCGTAAGACTGTCAGCTGACCTCTCAAAAGAGATCTTACAGGCAAGAAGGGGCTGAAAACAAGTGTTCCAAGTCATGAAAGTCAAGGACCTACATCCAAGATTACTGTATCCAGCAAAGCTTTCATTTAGAATGGAAGGACAGATAAAGTGCTTCCTAGATAAGGTCAAGTGAAAGGAGTTTATCATCACCAAGCCCTTATTTTATGAAATGTTAAAGGGATTTATCTAAGAAAAAGAAGATAAAAACTATAAACAGTAAAATGACAGCAAACTCACAGTTATTAACAACCACACCTAAAACAAAAACAAAAGCAAACTAAGCCAACAACTAGAACAGGAACAGAACCACAGAAATGGAGACCACGTGGAGGTTTATCAACAGGGGAGTGTGGGGGGGGGAGAGGGGGGAAAGGTACAGAGAATAAGTAGCATAAATGGTAGGTAGAAAATAGACAGGGGGAGGGTAAGGACAGTATAGGAAATGTAGAAGCCAAAGAACTTATGTGTATGACCCATGGACATGAACTAAAGGGGGGGAATACAGGTGGGGGGGGTGTGCAGGGTGTCGGGGGATAAAGAGGAAATAAAAATGGGATAACCGTAATAGCATAATCAGTAAAATATATTTAAAAAAAACAAAAAAGAAAGACCTATAGCTAACACCACACTGATAAAAGACTGGATGTATTCCTCCTAAGATTGGGACATAGCAAGGTTGTCCACTGCTACCATTTCTGTTCAGTATTGACTGGGGGTTCTGGCCAATTCAATAAATCTAGATTCAGGAATAGAGTTGGACTGAAAATATAAAGATTACTGGAGAGAGAGAGAGACCATATTTATATAACTTATTACAGTATATTGGTATAATTTTTGCATTTTATTATCTATTGTTATTGTTAATCTCTTATTGTGCCTAACTTGGAAATTAAACTCTATCATAAGTATGTACATATAGGAAGAAAGGTACGGTATACAGGATGTGACACATTCCGTGGTTTCAGGCATCCACTGGGGGGTCGTGGGATGTGTCCCTCGTGCGCAGTGGGGGACTACTCCAAGCGGGGCAGTTGACCCACTCACTCGTTTGTTCCTTTATTGTTCACTGTTGGGCTGCCTGTCGTCCGGTACCTTCAGAGTATGGTTTCCCATATTTCGTCTGCTGAAAATTTGTGAGGGTCAGGATGGCAAGTCTGGTCTCTTACTCTGTCACTCACAGCTGGATGCACACGTCTGCGACAGTTAACGTCCAGTGATGAAAGGTAGCAGCGGTGAGCTCCCCGCCCCTGTGGCTGAAGCATCTTCCCACTTGCATTTCCTGTCTTCGGGGCCCTTTTCTCTTCTGACATTCTTTCTCTGAATTACTATAAAAGTTTCTTCTGATGTCACTGTCCTGTTTTTTTCCAGTCATAGATAAAGCTGTCAAAAGAACAGTTATCATAGAAATAGAAACATTTAAATTGCTGGCATGATAAGCTGATTTCTTGCTGCATCCATGCAGACCCTCTGTTTGTCACTGCCTTGGGTGCTTGAAGTGAAACTGCTTAGAACTAAAAAGTTTTAGACCCAGTTTGATTCTACATTAAGTTCGGTTTTCCAGTGCAGTTCCAGAGTTGAGTTCATTGCTACTTAGATTTGGCCATTGCTGACCCTCTGTGAGTCTCAATAATCTGACTTATTTTTCTTTTGCTTTCTTACTCCCGATTTCATAGCTGGTATAGCATATACAAAGTCAGCAGTTTTTAAAACATACTAACTGTGACTATTTTCTCTCTCTACTCATTCCAAATAAAAAGAACAAAGTTTGGTGAGTTTGAAATCAGATATTAGGATGATTTGAAAGGAATCAAATGGGATTCCGATATATATTATTTCAGGCTTTGAATATCAGCTTGCTGTTTTGGGGATGAGCTTCTCAGAACTGTTTTCCTCAGTGTTGCTAAGAAAAAGAGCTTTGTAGGAGCATTTTTTCTTTTAGGGAATAATTTTTCTTTTTTTTCCTTCATTTTTTTTCTTTGGAGGTAATTTTTCTTGCTAAGTATGCCATAAGAACTTGAAGAATGATCTTAATTTCTTATTTTAAAATGACTATCATACTGAGCCAGACTGTTGAACACTTCAAAGTTAGATTTGTCAATAAACTTGTCAATAAATTTAAACATGATAGTAGTCTCCATTACTACGAGGTTGTTTGAGTAATACATTATGTTCACATTTTAAATGGGTATTGATCTTCATTCAGTGACTGAATTGGAGCATCTCAATTCTTACTAAATTGCTGATTCTCTTCCACTTTGTAGGCATGCAGCCAGACATAAATTCTAGCCAACATTCCGCAGATTTTTCTAACCTTTGCTACTTTATGCAGTACCCTTTAAGAAATAATAGTACTTTTTGCATACTAAAAATAGCAAAAATAAATTATCTTTAAAACAACAAACTGAAAATAAGTTCCTTGTGTTTTGTTGTGTCTTGAAGGTACTTGAAGTTCATCGAGTTGCCACTGTCTCAGAGAAGGTTTTGTCAAAGATGTCAGCAGTTGCTGTTGCCGGATGACTGGGAGAAGCATCGGGAGCATCCGGTCGTCGGGGATATTTCTATCACCCAGTTGAAAAGGCCCAGTCAGCTCCTTGCTCCATTGGAAAATAAGAAGACAAATGCCCAATATCTGTTTGCAGATAGGAGCTGCCAGTTCCTGGTAGACCTACTTTCTACCCTTGGCTTCAGGAGAGTACTGTGTGTTGGAACACCAAGGTATGTTATATCACTGTTGAAAAACTTTTGCTGGCGCCACTACTTAAACTGCAAGAAAAAATTTTCAAGTTCCAGGATGTATAGCATAAAGCTTTGAGTATGCAAAGAAGTAATGAAGCATGCTCCCTCTTAAGGAGTTTGCAGTCTATATTCCATTTGAGAGAAATCTTTATAGATTTCTGATACACGATAGGAGATTCTTTTTTTTTTTTTTTGTAAGATTATTTATTTTTAGAAAGAGGGGAAGGGAAGGAGAAAGAGAGGGAGAGAAACATCAGTGTGTTTGCCTCTCACATGCCCCCGACTAGGGACCTGGCTCAAAAACCCAGGCATGTGCTCTGACTGGGAATCGAACTGGCGATCCTTTGGTTCACAGGCCAGTGTTCAATCCACTGAGCCATACCAGCCAGGACAGGACACTCTTTCTGATTTGATTCTTAAATTGTTTAAAAGTTTAGACTTCTCCGTTTCAGATAAGTTCTACCTTTTAAAAAATATTTGCAAAACTGAAACTTTGGTTATATCTCTTCATTGTTTCATTGAAATATTAGAAGTATCAGGAAAACATTGATTTTTTTGTTTTTTGCTTAGTATGTATGGTATTTGTAACTTACTACATTTGCTTTCACTAATTGCTTTAGGTTGCATGAGCTGATCAGGTTGAAAGCATCAGGTGACAAGAAGTCTAACATTAAAAGCCTTTTATTGGATATTGATTATCGGTAGGTTTACAAATTATAATATTTATTCCTGTTCGTTGTCTCTGTTTCTTTTTAATGTTTTCCTTTTTTAAATTGTTTATTTCCTGTTGCCATCCTAGCTAACACGGAGAAGTAGTAGTTGCTTATAAGCCACTTTTTTAGTCGTATAACTCCATGTGTCATCTTCCATGTTTCAGACAGAGGCAGTGAATTTCTCCTTTTCCTAGTGTGCTTCCTACGTTTTCCCTATGACTGTGCCTAATCATTTTTGGCTTATAATTTAGAGAAAATCCCTATTGAGTGAAATTCTCATGTACTTGTTTTCAAAGATAATTCTGAGCTCCCTCCAGGAGTTTGCTTCATTACAGTGTTTCGAGTGTGATAAGACACTTGCTGTAATATGTTTACCAGATGATGTGCATGCTGTTGTCTTCACTGGCCAGAGCCCCAGGGGAGGGAGAGTTGACTAGGGAATGGACAGGTCCCAAGGCCCAGGATAGCGGGCAGAAAGCTTCAGAATTCAGTGGCTTCTGATTGTGTTGGGACAAAGGGATTTGAGAAAGAAAGAGGACCACGCTTTGAGTCTCTTGTCTGGTGGTAATTTAGAAGATACAGACTTTTGGTTTGTAACACAAGATGGCAAATATGTTTATCCACAGTCTCTGTAATTCTGTACATTTGAAGTACTCTTCCTAGTTTCTGTAATTGCTTGAATTCCAGGAGTTAATAGTGAGTCTATAGGACACCACGATATTAGTATCTTTCACTTGTTCTTGAATATATTGAAAGAATCAGGCTGTGTGTTTCCTTATAATTAATCTGTTAGAGTCTATTTGGCCAATATTCCAATATTTGTTGGAGAGGATCTATGAAATTACATTTTTTTCTCATTAAAAGCAGATATTTAAAGTGAAAAAGTCACAAAAAGTATAGCTTTTATAATTTCTTTTTACTTAGATTTGCAAGTCACCTTTAGTTTGTCTAAAATTAGCAGCTACATTTCCCAGAAATAACCCACACTTTCTGAACCATTCATTCCTTGTTAACAGGGCCAGCACTTATGGATGTCTGCTTGATGGGAGTGGTCCTTGGCAAAATGGAATTCCATAAATACAATACAGAGTTCTTCTAGATAAACTGAGTTTATTTTTCTCAATTGAGATATAATTTACATAAAATTTACTATTTTAAAGTTTATATTTCAGCAGTTTTTGCTATATTCACTATGGTTTGTAACTATCATCACTATTTAATTCCAGAACACTAAAAACAAGCTCCTCAATCCCTTCCCCTGACAGCCACTGATCTGCTTTCTGTCTCCATGGATCTGTCTGTTTGGGATGTTTTATATACACAGAGTCATACGATGTGTGACCTTTTGTGTCTTACTTCTTTCACTTAGCATGTTTCCAAGCTACGACGTAACAGTACTTCATTTCTTTTGTAGCTGTATAATCTTTCATTGTATAGATATATTAATTTCTTTTTTTAACTATGTTTTTTACTCGGGTAGTATTGTTGTTAAATTATTATAAATAGTTACTATGGAGGCAGAAGTTTAACTTTTGGATTCTTACTGACAATAAGTTATTAACAACCAGTTATTGACAAGAACTGGTATTTATTGAGTGCTTGTCGTGTGTCCTAACTCATTCGATCCTCCCAGCAGTCCTATAAGACAGGTGCTTTTGTCATTCTCACTTTCCAGATGGAAACCTGAGGTACAAAGAGGTTAAATAACTTGACCAAAGTCCCAGTTTATAAGTCACCAAGTCAGTCTGGCTCCAAAAATTAAGTTATCCTCCGGAAATAACTTTGCTTTTGAAATCGTATAAAAGCCCTTCTGGGTTAGTCCATTTCTCTCGTCATCCTTCTGCCTTTCCTTTTTGTGTCTATCCCCTTACCTTGTTCCACAGCGATTTTCAAATGCGTTGATAGCTGGTCTCCAGATTATTCATATATTTGGAATAAGGCATTCATATTAGTCAGGAATCTTTCTTTCATTCGAGTGCTGAAAACTCGTTACTGGAGTCTAGGCTATTGCAGGCTTTAGTCCAGTCCAGATCCCGGGCCTCACACAGTGTTGTTAGGCCTCTTTCCCCCTCTACCTCTCATCTGTCTTTCCCTGTGTATTGGCCTTATGCTACAGACAACTTCCTGCACTGTGCCAGGGACTTCAGTCTCAACTTCACTGCCCGGAGAAAGTGGCTGTCTTTCCTAAGAGCTTCAGCACCCACACTCCAGGGAGTCCTCTGCTGAGCTTGGCTGGGGCCTTGTTCCTGTTCCAGAATCATCACTCTGGCCTGGCAGACAGGGTGCTCTGGCCAGCCCCTGACCAACCACGTGAAGTGGCTTCTCCTTAGGAAATAGGGGAGACGTAGGTGCTGGAGAACAAACAAAAGAAAGCAGATGTCCACAAATGAATTCTTTAAGACAATATGTATCAGCTCCTGCAGCACTAACATTCCTATCTTTAGTACTTAAGTGAAAATGGTACGGTGTTGTCTTTCCAATACTATGGTTTTTTGAAGTTATATTATAAATTACATAGTGACTGTGATTTCATTAAAGACAAGCTTTTTCCACACTAGTTGTGATGGACTGGTTTATATGCAGAAGAAGTGGAAAAGATCAGTGTTTCATCTCAAAGAACTTGTTCGGTTTCCCAGGATTCCTGATTTACCTTTTTCCCTTTTTGGGAAACATGATCTTTAGTACTGTCACCCCGAGCATTCTGGATTCTGCCTTTTTAGACATTTTTAATGGATTCAAGATTTTCAAGAAGTAGAATCATAACTTCTAGACCTTTTTCCCACTGCTGTATTTTAGGCACATTTTACATACATTTTTAGTATTATTTGCAAGGTTTGGCAGCCATCACCACTGTCCAATTCCAGAACATTTCAGTCACCTTTGAAAGAAACACTCTCCTAAAAAGCAGCCTCTCTTTGCTTCCCCCCCATGCCCCTGGCCCCAACCCTTGGCCAGCAGTAATCTACTTTCAGTCTCTTTTGGATATTTCATATAAATGGAATCACATAACACTGGCCTTTAGTGCCTGGCTTCTCTCGCGTAGCATAATGTTGCCAAGGTTCATCCGTGCTGTAGCCGGCCTCAGGACTTACTCCTCTTTGTGGCTGAATGATGTTCTACTGTGTGGACATATCAGATGTTGTTTATCTGTTCATCAGTTGATGAACATTTGGGTTGCTTTCATTCTTTAGCTATAATGAATAATGTTTGCTATAAACATTTATATAATTTTTTGTGTGAACATATGTTTTCATACCTCTTGGGTATTGTATTAGTTTGCTAGGGCTACCATTACAAAATACCATAGACTGAGGGGCTTAAACAACAGAAACTTATTTTCAAACAGTTTTGGAGGCTAGAATTCCAAGATCAAGGTGTCAGCAGGCTGGGTTTCTCCTGAGGCCTCTCTCCTTGGCATGCGGATGGCGGCCCTCTCACCGAGTCCTCGTGTGGTCTTCCCTCTGTGCGTGCACGTCTGTTGTCTTTGTGTGTGCGTATTGCCTCTTTCCAGTGTGTAAGCCTTGCACTCCTTTGTTAAATTTCTTCCTATTTTGTTCTTTTTGTTGTTGCTGTTGTTTTCTTAATATCATTTTGTCTTATCATTGCTATTGCCCTGATTTACTTTTTTAAAAAAAATTGTGACAAAATACACAGCATAAAATTTACCATGTTAATCATTTTAAATGCACAGTTCATTAGTGTTAAGTAAGTGAAGTATATGTACATCAATGTGCAACCATTCTCCAGAACTCCCTTCATCTTACCTGATTTTTTTTAAGTATAGTTTTTGATTATGCTATTACAGTTGTTCCATTTTTTTCTCCCCCTTATTTCCCTCCACCTTGCACACCCCCTCCCACTGGCATTCCCCCCGCCGACTTAGTTCATGTCCATAGGTCGTATACATTAAGTTCTTTGGCTTCTCCATTTCCTATACTATTCTTAACCTCCCGCTGTCTATTTTGTACCTACCATTTATGCTTTTTATTCCCTGTACCTTTTTCCCCATCTCCCTCTCCCCCTCCCCACCTATAACCCCCCCATGTGATCTCCATTTCTGTGATTCTCTTCCTATTCTAGTTGTTTGCTTAGTTTGTTTTTGTTTTTTTAGGTTCAGTTGATAGTTGTGAATTTGTTGTCATTTTACTGTTCATAGTTACGATCTTCTTTTTCTTAGATAAGATCCCTTTAACATTTCATATAATAAGGGCTTGGTGATGATGAACTTCTTTAACTTGACCTTTTCTGGGAAGCACTTTATCTGCCCTTCCATTCTAAATAATAGCTGTGCTGGATAGAGTAATCTTGGATGTAGGTCCTTGCCTTTCATGACTTTGAATACTTCTTTCCAGCCCCTTCTTGCCAGTTAAGGTTTCTTTTGAGAAATCAGCTGACTGTCTTATGGGAGCTCCTTTGTAGGTAACTGTGTCCTTTTCTCTTGCTGATTTTAAGATTCTCTCCTTATCTTTCATCTTGGGTAATGTAATTATGATGTGCCTTGGTGTGTGCTTCTTTGGGTCCAACTTCTTTGGGACTCTGAGCTTCCTGGATTTCCTGGAAGTCAATTTCCTTTGCCAGATTGGGGAAGTTTTCCTTCATTGTGTTTTCAAATAAGTTTTTAATTTGTTGCTCTCCTCTTCTCCTTCTGGCAACCCAGTGATTCAGATGTTGGAATGTTTAAAGTTGTCCTGGAGGTTCCTAAGCCTCTTCTCATTTTTTTGAATTCTTGTTCCTTCATTCTGTTCTGGGTAAATGTTTATTTCTTCCTTTTCCAAATCATTGATTTGAGTCCTGGTTTCCTTCCCTTCATTGTTGGTTCCCTGTATATTTTTCTTTATTTCACTTTGCAAAGGCTTTTACTTCTTCCTGTATTTTGCATCCATACTCAACCATTTCTGTGAGCATCCTGATTACCAGTGTTTTCAACTCTGCATTTGATAGGTTGGCTATCTCTTTATTGCTTAGTTCTTTTTTTGGAATTTTAATCTGTTCTTTCTTTTTTTAAATATTTTATTTATTTATTTTTAGACAGAGGGGAAGGGAGAGAGAAAGAGAGGGAGAGAAACATCAGTGTGTGGTTGCCTCTCACGTGCCCCACACTTGGGCCTGGCCAGCAATCCAGGCATATGCCCTGACTGGGAATCCAACAGGTGACCCTTTGGTTCACAGGCCGGCACTCAATCCACTGAGCCACACCGGCCAGGGCTGATCTGTTCTTTCAATTGGGCCATATTACTTTGTCTCTGCAAGCCTGTTATATTGTAAGGGGTGGAGCCTTAGGTGTTCACCAAGGTGGGGCAACTGCCCCACTGAGGTGTGGCGCTGTGTGAGAGGGAGGGGTCAGGGAACAGTGCCGGTTGCTCCGCCCTCCACAGGCTTTCAGTCACTTTCCCTGCTACCCACAAACAAACTGGGCCCTTCTGGTGCTGATTCCTAGATGGGTGGGTTTGTGTATGTTCTAGGTGTGGGTCTTTCCAATGAACTCGCCTGTGAGGCTGGGAGTTTCTCCCGCTGTCACAGCCCCCACAGGTTTCTACAGCCAGAGGCTTTGAGGCTTCCTTTTCCTGTGCTGAAACCCTGGATTGCGAGGTCTCACTGGCTCCCCAGTCGTTCCTCCCAGTTATCTGCACGTAAATGTGGGGCCACCCCAGTCCTCCAGTGCCCACCTTGCTTCGAGTCCTCTCTGCTCAGGCTGCCTGTGTCTGCCCCTCTTTGTAGTCTGGATGAATGTTTCTTCTGTAACTCCTTGGTTGTCAGACTTCCATACAGTTTGATTTTCTGGCAGTTCTGGTTGATTTTTGTTTTAAAATTTGTGTTTGATTTTCTGGCAGTTCTGGTTGATTTTTGTTTTTAAATTTGTTGTTGTCCTTCTTTTGGTTGTGCGAGGAGCAAAGTGTATCTACCTATGCCTCCAACTTGGCCAGAAGTCTTCATCTTACCTGATTTTTATTTGAAAGATTTAAATGGCTCCTTAACTCTTTTGCCTTAAATGCCATACCTTCTGGTTTTACTTTTCTTCAGCCTGGGATTAAAATCCTTTGGTTAGAGTAGGGTTTAGGGGATTTGGAGAAAGTTATTTTATAACTAATGGAATACACTGATACCTTTTTTTCATGTCTGTAAACCTGTGTGTATAGGAGCTGCAAACAAAAGCGAAAAGTGTAGTACTAAGGATATCCTAGCGTAGTTTCTTTGATCCTGTACTCTGTTACTGAGTCAATTCTACAAAAGGTCAACATGAGTGTTAAGAGAGAGCTGGTTCATTGAAACATAGGAGTAGCCAGAATGCATTCATTCCGTTGCCTGTATTTACAGTATGATGGACTGTGTGGGTGGTTCAGATTTCTCAGAGTTCAATAGGAAACAATTCCTGTGTGATACAGTGTGGCAGTGAATAGTTACTTTTGCACCTGTGACTTTGGCCCGTTGCTGCCCTGCAAAAGGTAGTTTGAGGATGCAGACAACTGCCTCAACTCCAGTGCTCTTTGTAGATAAATATCCTTTTCAGGAGGTCTAAGATGTGAAGTTAATATTTCCTAAGATGGATTTCTACATGCTCTAATTTTAGAATGAAAGATGTGAAACTCTATTTGGTAAACTATCATCCAAATAAAGTTATATCAAAAATGGATTTCTTGGGTTCATCTCATGAACTGATTTTATTCAGCACTTGATTACATTTCCTGTGTGTAGAGCATGTTTCACACTTGGTAACTGACTCATTTAAAGAGAATGAATGGCCAAATTAAATGAATGTCCTTTTGAGCAGTTTTCAAGTGCATGCATTTCTGATTGGTTTTGTTTGCCTTATTCATTGGAGAGAGTAATTCTTTGTGGCCAATTTCATTTTAAGAGGGTAATGTCGAGTGATTTTTCGTAATTTAAAATACAAATAATTATGCTCCCTTGTTTGTATTTGATGAAACTTACAGCTGAGATCTAGGCTTTTTTCTTTCTCTGGCTGTACTCACTGCTGCTCAGAAAGTTTTGGACAGCTGTGCTGTGTTTAATTTTTTGTAAATAAAACTTTCTGTTTTAATTTTAAAAAGTGACTTGTGTCATTGTGAAGCCATAAAGAGTGGAGAGACAGGAGGAATATATTGAAATAGGGATTGTATTTGGTTTTTTTGCTTACACAAAGCAATGCAAAAGAGAAGAAAAGTCTCTAATGATAGTTGACTCACAGCTGTACTAGTGTTGATGTATCTATTCAGTAAATAACTGAGATACATACAGGGGTGGGCAGAAGGAAGGTTCTAGTTGTGAGTACATGAAACACAGAGTTTATTCTTGTGTTACATATTTTTCCACACTAACAACTGTTAACCTGGTTGTCCACACATGTATATTATGAACTATTTGGAATTTAGTTAAATAAGAAGATACTTGTTTATTATTAATGATAATTGACATTGCTCCACAGTTATTGCAATATTAAGTTACTATATATAGTCTAAATGTTTTTCAGTTATCCACACCTTTTGTTTACTTCTTCAGTGCAAATTTGTTTTATGAAATTAGACAAACTAACAGTGTCTTAAATAATATTAAGCAATAATGTACTGAGAATGGTGAACAGCTATTCTCTATCTCCACAGAACAAGAAGAAACAGTTTAGATTATAGGAGGGGAGATTTTGTTGGACCTAAAAATAATTCCCTAATATTGGGGATATTAAGACATAAACCTTTATGGCTGGTGTTTATTACCTAACAGTTTGGTATGTGCTGTGTAGCTGGCACTGTATTAAGCACTTTATATACATTATCTCATTTATTCTTACCAGGCTTATTATGTAGAGGCCACTATGCTTCTCATTTTGTAGGTGAAGAAACCGGGGTTCAGACAGGTTAAATAACTTGCTAAGCTTACACAGCCAACAAGGGAGACCCAGAGTTTGAAACCAGACCATCTGACCACAGAGCCACGCTGTTGACCACAGCGTGCTAGGGGGAGGGCCAGTCAGGGATGCCCGTCATAAAGCTGACCGTGGGTGGTGCGTCAGTTGCAGACAGTAATGGATGTCTGAGAATAGCCGTGGACTCAGAGAAGTGCTGCTGTTGTGGTCTGGTTAAAGCAGTCGTGTACGTAAGGGTGCGTCCCCGATGTTTTTCAGTCATTCCACTAGGTGATGTACTCCACAGAAGAATAAAGGGATTCATTTGTGAATTGTTCATAGCAAAGTTGTCAAAGTTCACAATTTTGTGGCGATGAAAGTGAGGTTTCCATAATATATGAAAAACTCAGAAGTCAGCAAGAGAAATATTAAGACCCATATACATAAGTGGAGAAAACAGAGACAGAGAGTACAAATAATCCTTAAAGAATAAAGAAATCTCAGTCTTATAAGAAATTACATAAATTACCTCATATGAATTTTGCCTGGTAGATTAGCAAAAATTTATAAAATGTTGAAATCCAAAGCTCTTACTCTCATTCACTGCCAATGGCATTTTAAAGTAGTATGTTACTTCACCTGAAACTAATATAATAATGTATGTCAACTGTAAAACTGTAATTGCAAAAAATCTTTTAATTAAAAGTAAATTGAAAAAATTTAAATAAAGTAGTACACTAGAAGAATAAAGTGATTCAATCAGTAAATAAATATCCCTCTTTATCAGCGAACCATGGCAGATTAACGGGTTGTGTTGTGGTTCTAGCTGTTGGCACAGTTTTATTTTTTGGTCTTTAATGTCAATGTTACAAAAATACTACACATTAAAAAAAAAAATCACTCAGGGGAGTTCCAAGATGGCAGCAGAGTAGGTGGGAGCTACACTCAACTCCTCCCAGGACCAACCTGGAACTACAGCTAAGTTGTAGAGCAGTCAGCCTGGCCAGCCGACTGAGGACTAGCTGAAGGGAAGCCTCATAACCAAGGACGCACAGAAGAAGCCACATCGAGACTGGGCTTCTCCAAGATGTCCACATGGCTGTAACCCTGGCATGGCCTGTGTTCCAGTCCCTAACAAGGGACTTGGATTAAAGTGGAAAAACCCTGTTTTCTAGCTATGACCTAAAGGGGAAGGTGCAGACCCCCGAGGGGGACAGAAGACCTGCCACCAAGGTCCCTGTGAGCCCCAGTGCTGGCATTGCCTGAGAGGAGCTGAGGCCCCTCGGGCATAGAGGTCATGTGTGCCTCTCTGTGGCAGATCCCTGGGGGAAGGAGAGGCTGGAGGTCGAGGGAACCAAGGGAATTTCTGGCTCAGAATCTCTTTCTGAGACCCACAGTGCAGATGTCCAGATCCCACACTCAGAGATTTTTGTTTGAGTCCCATGTGGAAACAAGGTTCTTTCATGCTTTGAGAAGGGGAGTGTAATCTGGAAAATTTAGCAGTAACTATTCGGAAAGCCATGCTCTTTGACCTAGTAATTTTATTTCTAAGACTTTACAGAGATATGTTCATATCATGTGAAATGAAGAGGCCATGAGGATAGATGATACAGCAGTGATTGTAATAGAAAAGACTAGAAACAAGCCACATGTCGAACAAGGTTCTGGTTTTTTAATCTCTGGTAGAATTGTACAACGAATACTCTATGTCTTTTAAAAAAGACTGAGGAAGTGCTGTGTGAACTGATGTGCAACTATCTCCCAGATTTATTGTGAAGTTAAAAAAAGTGAAGAGCAGAATGATGCAGAGTATGCTGCCCTTTGCACCATCTGAGGCTGTATTTGAGCACACCGTGGCTTCAGAAGTCCGGGACAGCACTGGGCTCTGAAACGGGAACTGGATGGCTGGGAACAGGAGCAGGAAGGGGACTTGCCTTTCAGAGTATTTTATACCTTTTACATTTTGTATCAGGTGCTTATGTATCTATTTAAATGATTTTTATTAAAAAGGAAAAGGCAGAGCTCCACTACTGATTCTGATGTTCACAAAGATTAAGAATCAATGCAAATGAGGCACTCCTAAGACTACCCAGGACAGTGAACATGCCCCTTAAAATATTAAGGGATATTAAAGGGGTTTTTAAACAATAAAATAAGTAAATATATGAGGCCTGTCTGGAAAAAGCCCAGCCATTGTTAACAAGAATGGTTTCCACAACATTGCTGTAATTTGGCAGCCAAGGGGAGTGGACCTGAATGCACGTGTGTGAACAGTGACGACTTCACTGTACTGCTCAGTGGGGGTGATAGACACCGTTGAGTGAGCATGTGTACTGTGCAGCCGTTGCATTCAAAATGACTGAGCGAGTAGAGCAGCAAGTCTGCATCAGATTTTGCATTAAGCTTGAACATGCCTCTGCAGAAACTATTTGATGACTCAGAAGGCTGCAGCTGTGAGCAACTGGTGATTGGCACTTTTCGTCACAACAGTGTGCCTGCTCGTGCATCACGTCTCATGCAGAGTTTTTTGGCAAAACATCAAATCTCCCAGGTGACTCAGCCTCCCTGTAACCCAGATTTGATGCCCTGTGACTTTTAGCTTTACCCAAAACTAAAATCACCTTTGAAAGGGAAGAGATTTCATACTGTTGATGAGATTCAGGAAAATACGACGGGGCAGCTGATGGTGACTGGGAGAACTGTGTGAGGTCCCAAGGTGCCTACTTTGAAGGGGACTGAGACATCATTGTCCTGTGTACAATGTTTTTTGTATCTTCTATCTTCTTCAATAAATGTTTCTATTTTTCATATTAAATGGCTGGATACCTTCTGGATAGACCCTCTTTCCTGGCACTAATTCAGTAAATATGAAATGCACATGATTCTTTTTTTTAACATATTGAAAAGCATATTTTATAAAGCTAATCTGCAATAGACAAGAAAAACTTTATTAAATACATTTTTGTTAACTGCAAGAAGAAAATACAGTAATTAATAGCCGTTCAGCAGAAATGTTGATTTAGTGTTTTCCTTAAAACTATTAACTATAAGAGATGTATTTTAGTTGCCAACCTATGTCAAGCTTAAACTGCATAATAACCTACCAGTAACCTGATTTGTGTATACTCTTCTGGTCCATAAGAACATGTGTATTTTCTGTTATTAGTATTCCATAATTTTATCACTGATTTATTAAACTTTATTATTCATTATCCACTATTACCAACTAAGATTTTGGGAAGTATTTAAGAACACTTAAGGAGTGATGAAATTGATTTTATTAAAGGTGTAATTTCATAGTTTTAAAATTTAGTTTATATTTATTTATGGCATAACTACAGCTAGACAAGTAACTCCAGTAATAAATTATTTTACAGGTATTCACAGTTTTATATGGAAGATAGCTTTTGCCATTATAACATGTTTAACCATCACTTCTTTGATGGAAAGGTAAGATTTATAGCCATTTTCTCTTCACTTGCAGAAAAACAAATGCAAGAGTATCCCCTTTGTTATTTTTCTGAAGTCTCTTAAGATCAAATTGTCACTATTCCATTTATTGGTAGAGATACTTTTATTCATGAACTGAGTATGTATTAAGCATCTAGAAGTGATGAAATTATTCCTCTTTCATGACTTTTCACTGCTCTTGGGGGGAAGACCCACTTTCTCACTGAGGCCCATGTGGCTCTGTGTGGCCTGAGGCCTGCCACTTTTCAGCGCCTCTTTACTCTGCTCCTGCTTTGCTGTTTGTGGTCAGGGCACACGACTTTGACCTTAAACTTCCATTTGGAACTGACCTTTCCACCATAGGACCTTTTGCCCTCCTCTCCCCTCTGCCTTCTATTTTCTCTTTGCCTCGTTACCTTTACCTCATCCTTCAGGGCTCTTTTCCAAGTCAACTTTCTCTAGTCTCCCTGAGCTCCAGACAAGGTCAAGGTCTCTTTCCTAGATTTATGGTACTATAATGAAATAATTCCAGGTGGTTAGTTGTTTGTGTCTGCCTCCCTGATACATTTCATATCCCAGTTAAGGAGATTTATGGTTTTATTAAATTAATCCAACTTAAAAAGTAGTGTCACGGGTGCACCTTAATGTAAACTATGAACTCTGGGTGATAAAGATGTATCAACTTAGGTCCATCAATTGTAACAGTGCCCCTCTGGTGGGGAATCTTGATGATGGGGAGGCTCTGCATGTGTAGGGGTGGGGTTATATGGGAAATCTGAACCTTCTCACTTTTGCTGTGAACCTGAAACTGATCTAAAAAATTAGTCTTAAAAAACAAGGATACTGGCTTAAAAAAAGCTCCTATCAATATGTAAATAATGTCAGTGGGAATAAACAGCACAGCAGAGCTGATACTCCCACTCCTAGTTTGAGCTCTTTGTCAGGCCTGTTACAAAGTAAAATTCACAACCAACCACGTAGTCACACCTAACAGATTTTGAATTTGAAAATATTTTGGAATTTTCAAGACTACTCGAGCATATCTGCCTGAGTGTGTGTGGGTGTCAATTCTTTAAAAACTGTGAACCATGCTTAAGTATATATGCTGCTTTAAGATGCTAGCTAATGATAGAATGAAAACCAAGCAAGACTAAAAACTAAGTATCTAGGAAATGAGAACAAGTTCTGAATTGTTGGTTGGGATTGAAAAATGAGTTTTCCGATGTAGTAAATATAGTCAATGATGCACTCCTTCCAGCATAATTAGTTTAGCATTGGTATATATATTTATTCAACCATAATAGTCATGAAAACCAAGTGTTGAAGAGTTAGATATATTTTGTCATTTCCCAAAGGGCTTATGTGCTTAATAATCACTAGGATTTGAGAACTGATCAGATAAGCATGAAGGAGAGGAATTGAAAAACCACATGACATGGATAGTGAGGAACTTGCAACTAGGACAGTGGAAGTGGGGAACAGAGAGGGAAGAAGTAGATTCTGGAGCCTGGCTGGGGCGTTCAGATACACCAAGTTTGTGGGTTCGATCCTGGGTCAGGGCACATAGGAGTCAACCAATGAATGCATAAATAAGTGGAACAACAAATCAACGTTTCACTTTCTTTCTCTCTCCCTTCCTCTGTCTCTAAAATCAGTTTTTTTAAAAAGTGGATTCTGTAGACATTTCACAGATGGAAAAAAAAAGATTTGATTGCAGTCATTATGTTGTACACCTGAATTTTAAACAGTTGACCTCAACTGAAAAAAAAGGACTTGGTGATAAGTATTCTGGGGGAGAAGTCAAAGATGTCTGGGTGGTGTGCCCTAGATTCATCAAAACAGAGGGTAGAGATGTTTGGAAATGTTGAGTTTGTGGGGCAGGAGGGGTATTGATGTAGAAGCCTCTTAGAACTGTGGGTTCTTGAGCTCAGGGCTGGTGACAGATGAAGGAGGAACCGAGTCTGAATTACTGCTTGATGCTGCAGTAGTGCGTCAGGGGTTTTGTGATTCGTTTTTAATACCATATCGTGATTTTACTTCTTATTTTGAATAATAACTACAACAGTAAAATTTAAATACCAACTGGCTAGGAATTTCATATATTTTGAGAAAGTAACATGCAAGTAGCCTTTTTCTAGGAAATTCTGTGTAACTTTTATTGAAAGTTGATAGAATTACCTAATAGGTTTCTAGAGTAACATTTGGAATAAGCTGCCAAGACTGAGCACCACTTTATTTTTCCAGCTGAAATCAGTTGTCCAGCTCAGCCTTTCCTCACTCTGTATTTTAGGAACAGCCTCTAAGTAGCACTGTAACTGTAGAGATTGATCTATAGGAAATTGTTGTCTTAATGATTTTACTATCTGCCCTTTTCCTGCCTACTTCCTGAGTCACGGTTTTTAGTAAAGATACCATCTTCTAATCAATCACTAAGTATTTTTGTGTGTACGTGGTGCTTGTGAAGGTGGGTGGGGAGCTTTGAAGACATAGTCTCCATCACTGCATACGTATAAGCATTTTATAGTCCACTGGATTAAAAAGCAGGCATTTCCTGCACAGGATTTTTTTTCATAGCAAATAATAGAGTATTTGGATAACAAAAAAATGTCATATGCCTTAACAGTAAAGGGGGTTAAAGTATGTATAGAGGGTGGCATTTAAAATGCCAAGCAGACTTCTGGCCAAGATGGAAGCATAGGTAGATATGCTTTGCTTCCCCACACAACCAAAAGAAGGACAACAACAAATTTAAGAACAGAAAATAACCAGAACCTCCAGAAAATTGAACTGTATGGAAATCTGACAGCTAAGGAGTTAAAGAAGAAACATTCATCCAGAGCAGGAGGAGTGGAGACAGGCAGCCAGGGGACAGCTGGGGCAGAGAGGATGCACGGTGAGGCAGTGGCAGCGGCTTGTGGACAGGGTGTGTGAGGTGGCGGTTGGTGGAGCGGGCGGTCCCACATTTGGGTGCAGATAAACCGGGAGGAACAACTGGGGAACAAGACAGACAACACAAACCAGGGTTCTAGTGCAGGGAAATAAAGCCTCAAAACTGACTGAAAACACCTGTGGGGGTTGAGGCGGCAGGAGAAACTCCCGGCCTCACAGGGGAGTTCATTGGAAAAACCCACAGGGTCCCAGAACGTACACAAGCCCACCCACCTGGGAATCAGCACCAGAAGGGCCTGGTTTGCTTGTGGGTAGCGGGGGAAGTGACTGAAATCTGGCAGAGAGCAGAGCAGGCGTCATTGTTCCCTCTCAGGCCCCTCCCCACACACATAGCATCACAGCACAGCAACGTGGTTGCCCCGCCCTGGTGAACACGTAAGGCTCCACCCCTTACTACGTTATGTAACAGGTGTGCAGCGACAAAGAATGGCCAAAAAAAGAACAGGTCAGAAATCCAGAAAAAGAACTAAGTGACGAGGAGATAGCCAACCTATCAGATGCAGAGTTCAAAACACTGGTAATCAGGATGCTTACAGAAATGGTTGAGTATGGATGCAAAGTAAAGGAAGGAGTGAAGGCTATGCAAAGTGAAATAAAAATATACAGGGGACCAACAGTGAAGGGAAGGAAACTGGGACTCAAATCAGTAATTTGGAACAGAAGGAAGAAATAAACATTTACCCAGAACAGAATGAAGAAACAAGAATTCAAAAAAGTGAGGTGAGACTTAGGAACCTCCAGGACAACTTCAAATGTTCCAACATCCAAATCACTGGGTTGCCAGAAGAAGAGGAAGAGGAAGAGTAAGAAATTGAAAACTTATTTGAAAACATAATGAAGGAAAACTTTTCCAAAATGGTGAAGGATATAGGCATGCAAGTCCAGGAAGCTCAGAGAGTCCCAAAGAAGTTGGACCCAAGGAAGCACATACCAAGATACATCATAATTACATTACCCAAGATGAAAGATAAGGAGAGAATCTTAAAGAGACAGTTACCTACAAAGGAGCTCCCATAAGACAGTCAGCTGATTTTTCAAAAGAAACCTTAACATGCAAGAAGGGGCTGGCAAGAAGTATTCAAAGCCATGAAAGGCAAGGACCTACATCCAAGATTACTCTATCCAGCACAGCTATTATTTAGAATGGAAGGGCAGATAAAGTGCTTCCCAGATAAGATCAAGTTAAAGGAGTTCATCATCACCAAACCCTTATTTTATGAAATGTTAAAGGGACTTATCTAAGAAAAAAGAGAAATCAAAACTAAGAGCAATAAAATGACAAACTCACAGCTATCAACAACTGAACCTAAAAAACAAAAACAAAGAAAGCAAACAACTAGAACAGGAACAGAATCACAGAAATGGAGATCACATGGAGGGTTATCAGTGGGGAGGGGGTGTGGGGAGAGTGGGGGGAAGGTACAGGGAATAAAAAGCATAATTGGTAGGTAGAATATAGATGGGGAGGGTAAGAATAGTACGGGAAATGGAGAAGCCAAAGAATTTATATGTATGACCCATGGATGTGTACTAAGGGTGGGGGAAATGCTGGAGAGAGGAGGGGTACAGGGCAGAGGGGAATAAAGAGGAAAGAAAAATGGGATAACTGTAATAGCATAATCAATAAAATATACTTAATTTTTTTCTTTTTTTTAATTTATTTTTTATTGTTATTCAATTACAGTTGTATGCCTTTTCTCCCCTTACCTCCCCCCCACCCCAGCTGAACCCACCTCCCTCCGCCACCCCCACCATCCCCCCCGATTTTGTCCATGTGTCCTTTATAATAGCTCCTGCAATCCCCTCTTCCCACTGTCCCCACCCCACTCCCCCCTGGCCACTGCTAGACTGTTCCCCCCCTCAATGTCTCTGGTTGTATTTTGCTTGCTCTTTTCCTTTGTTGATTATATTCCAGTTAAAGGTGAGATCATATGGTATCTGTCCCTCACCACCTGGCTTATTTCACTTAGCATAATGCTCTCCAGTTTCATCCATGCTGTTGCAAAGGGTATAAGCTCCTTCTTTCTCTCTGCTGCGTAGAATTCCATTGTGTAAATATACCATAGTTTTTGGATCCACTCGTTTGCTGATGGGCACTTAGGTTGCTTCCAGTACTTGGCTATTGTAAATTGTGCTGCTATGAACATTGGGGTGCACAGGTTCTTTTGGATTGGTGTTTCAGGGTTCTTCGGGTATAAGCCCAGCAGCGGAATTGCTGGGTCAAAGGGTAGTTCCAAAATATATAAAGAATTCACACGACTGCACTCCAGGAAGACAAACAACCCAATTAAAAAATGGGCAAAGGACTTGAACAGACACTTCTCCAAGGAAGACATACAGAGGGCCCAGAGACATATGAAAAGATGCTCAGCATCACTAGCCATCAGAGAGATGCAAATTAAAACCACAATGAGGTACCATCTCACACCAGTCAGAGTGGCCAGCATAAACAAATCCACAAACAAATGTTGGAGAGGATGCGGAGAAAAGGGAACCCTAGTGCACTGTTGGTGGGAATGCAGACTGGTGAGGACACTGTGGAAAACAGTATGGAATTTCCTCAGAAAATTAAAATTTTTTTTAAATAAAAAAATGCCAAGCAGTTTCTTAGCGATAAGTGAGATAAAGAAGAGAGTTCAGTCACTGTCAGCCCTGGTAGCACAGCCAGCATCGGTTCCCTGGGGGTGGGCAACTTGGGGACCCCCCGCCACTCATGACCGGATGTTACCACATGGATTCTTACCTGGAAAGATATTCTGAATATTTTTTAAGTTTGGTTAAGTATTTAGGCCTAGTTTATCTGTTTGTTTTCTTTTTTCTGCTTTTAACTCTAAGGAATTTGAAGGTTTTGCAATAACATCGTCTGTACTTCAGGTCCTCGTTCATGCAGGCAGGTTAAGAAAGCACCAGGCAGCCTTGAAGAGCAATTGACCTTCCTGACACACTATCCTTCGCTGTAGGACCTCCAGTGGGGAGTTAATGAAGACTCTCCCAGGGAAAAGGAATTAGGATGATGTGCCTCTCCTCTCATCAATTGGATCTTCTAAGTTGATTCAGAAGTAGAGCAATATATATTTTATTATAAACTACATCAGGGTTATTAAAGTTTAAAATCATAATCCATTCAGTATATTGTTAAGTGTTGATTTGTTTTTGTAGATGAGTACGTACTTGAAAACTATTACAGAGTCAGTCGGCTGGAGTTATTATAGGTGTGTCTCCCATTAACTTGTCCCAAAGCATAAAATGATACATACCCCAGACAGTGGTTATGTTAATTTTGCAATTACTAAAAACACTTCAACCAGTTTGTTGGTAAAATGTGTTAATAGCAGGTTTTCATGGCCTGGATAAGCTTTGTTATTTGTGAACTTTCATTTATTTGCTTACTGTGCGTGTTCATATATGTCTGCCATTTACCTGGCACTCAAAACCATGTGCGTGTTTAACTGGTAATTGTAGCTCTTATTAAACTGAGCACCTGGTGGTGGGCAGACCAGGCAGGAAGAAAACGTCTCATTCGTCTTTCTGTCTCCAGCATCTAGCACAGTCCCTGCTTCTGTTTGTTGAGACTTTTAGCGTTTTAGGTAGTCTTCATGGGTAATGAGTCTCTCTCTTTCAGGCTACTAAATGTAGTTTTTTAATTGAAGCATTGGAAATGTGTAGTCCTCTGATAGTGATGATATTTGAATTTGCAGTTTTAAAAACCTGCGTATCAAGAAGCCCAAAGATAAACTCTTACGGGGCAGAGTGAGAGAGGCTTGAGAATGTCAGTGCAGGACTCTGGGGTGGCAGGTGGGTGACATTTCAGTTCGGAGAGTGACACTGAGCCCAGTGCATTCTCCTCCAAATGGGATGAAGTCCCTCCCTCTAGTCCTAATTTAGAAATGAATTTCTCTTTGTCCCAGGCTGCCCTTGAAGTGTGCAGAACGTTTTTACAGGACCATGAAGGTGAAGGAGTCATCATGGTGACAGATCCTCCTTTTGGTGGCTTGGTGGAACCCCTGGCTGTTACATTCAAGAAGTTCATTGCTATGTGGAGAAAAGGTCAAAGCCAAGGTGTGTAATGTATTACTTACTGCAAAATAAACATGTGCCTATGTATCTAATTTCTGTCGAATGGCAGCAGATCTCAGTGATCAGAGCGCTGATAAAATATACATGCCTTGGGTTCTAATCTTTTTTTAAAAAACCAGGCTTGTTTGATAATGTGGCGTATTTTATCATCATGATACACTTTGTATTGTCCTAATTATGTTTCTAAAATAGCTCATAGGTGAAACCTTTTTTTTGGTGGGCAAAAATACAGGGACATTATGTGGAATAGCAGTCAATTGTCATTTTTTTCAACAAATACAGGGGTGGACAAAAGCAGATTTACTGTTCGTGTGGAAAATAATACAATAATTAATAAATAATAATAATGCAAGAATAAACTGTGTTTCATGTACTCACAACTGGGAACCTAGTTTTGCCCACCCCTGTATTTACTGAATGGCCACTATGTACGAGGTACTGTTGAGGTGTTGGAAATAGAGTGGATGAGACAGCTGCGTATCTCTGACCTCATGGACTTTACATTCCCTGTCCCTCCAGTCCTTCCCAAAACTCTAAGGTGGCACCCAGCCTCTGGCCCAGAGTGCTGAAGTGTGCCAAGACTTGGGTGGGAAAGCCGGACATGCAGTAGCCTGCCAGTGGTTAGTGGTGACGCAGATACCCGGTCCTACAGGTGGAGTAAGGGTTGAAACTGAAAATTACTCAGTTTCAAGTGGCTTAGGACCTCAAAGTATTTTACACAATTATCTAATTAGTCTGCACACTAATTTTTTAGTTTCCAGCTTGTTAATTGATAAATTGTAAGAGTGTCAGGAGTTTGTGATCAATTTTCTCCATTAATTATACTACATAAATAGTGTGCTTTGGGGACAGAATGCAAACAAAATCTAAAAAATCTAAAAAGTGACTTAAAGTGTGAAGTATTTCACTTATTTTCAGTTTCGAAGTCCTTTATCAGTGTAGGTAAAGTCTGTATTGTTGGGGAAGCAATAAAGAGCTTTGTGGGCTTGAATTCCAATTCTGCCACTTACCAGCTGTATAACTTGAACTGATTCCTTAGATCTTGCAGCTTCTTTTTCCCCTTCTGTGAAATGGTGCTACTAACATCTAACTCCAGAGGTCATTATGCGGAGACGATATATAGAAAATACCTAGCCCTGTGCTCAGCCTACCTCGGTGCTTTGTAAATAATAGCTGTGTTCCCTGCCTCTCATGAAAATTAATTTTATTTCCCATTTTGGGGGGAACACCTCTGCCTTTACACACACTGTCGTGATTTGCACGTAAGGATCACTTTACACCCCTTTGTGGCTGGGCTGAGATAGAAAAGGATGGTCTCTGTTGCCTCTGGAAAGGTCTGGTTGTAAGTGGCGTTCTTGTGAAGGCCAGATAGCTCCTTTGTATGCCTTAAATGTATCGAACAATTGCAGTTTCTTCCGATACCAGTTTTCCAGTTATAGCTGTTTTATTTTTTTAATATCAATGTCTTATTTTATTTGCTTTTTTTTGTGATCCATTAGATAACACTCACGAAGAACTACCAATTTTCTGGATTTTCCCCTATTTTTTTGAATCCCGAATTTGTCAGTTTTTCCCAAGCTTCCACATGCTGGATTATCAGGTATAGTAAGTATTCTGTCTTTGCGTGGATGGGGGATGTATATTATTCAGTTTAAATAAGTATTCTGATAAGACTATCCATTGGTTTTAGTAAATGAAAATACTGTAAGTTGTGTTAAACACTAAAATTATACCATATATAGCCTATGGGGCTTATTAAAAATATAAATCCTTAGGTACCAAAATAAACCTATTAAATCAAAATCAGAGGTTGGAGACCGTGATTCTGAAGTGCAGCTGGGTTTAGCCCAGCTAATCTAATCGTTTGTCATCACGGGAAGATTTCACAGCACCGTCTTCCCTGTTGAATGAGGAAAGTGACGCTGGATCTGCCTCATCGGGTTTTCAGAGTTATGTGAGATGGTAACACACCAACAGGCTTAGCCCAGGCCGTGACGCGCAACACACGCGGAGCAGAGGTTACTGCTGCCAGCCTTGTCGCAACCGTCACTCTTCTGTCCTCGCCCAGGTAGTTGTAAGGTGGGGGGAGCTCCCTGTGGGTCCTTTCCGTAAAGTCTCAGAAACATTACAATTACAGAATGCAAGGTCCATCTGCTGCGGACCAGAGTGTGAAATGTGGGGAGGCAAATGCAGACCAAATACAGCGACAAGAAATATTCATGTGGAGTGGTAGCCCATCGTCTGTTTAGACAGCCTGTGCTACCAAGGAGGAAGTTCTGGAAATACTGCACTTCTGCTTCTGAGGAATAGTTTCAAGATTCAAGGTTATTGGATATAATTATGTGATTTAATGTATTAGTGGAAAAGGTTCTAATTAGGTCATGTGTATTAGGATGAAAAGCAGTCTTTTCCATAAAGAGAAAGCCCACCTTTGGAAGGAAAAATTAGAATAATATCTCTAAAACAAAACAGATGCTGTTTCTCATGACTCCTACCAAAGACAGGAGCACTCCTGCCCATGACGTGCTCAGCTGGAGAAACTGATTTCACCCTCCCTCTGAGTGCAGCGATCTTCCACCTTCCTCACATGAACGGATTCCTAACATTCTGCAGCACACTACAAAAACATGGTTTTTGACAATCTGATAAAAAACAGGTATAATTTTGACTCGTCCACACCAGACGGCTGTTGTGCTGGCTGTTGTCATTTCTTTACGTGTGTGACAAATGAAGGGAAAAGAGAGGTCAGCGTCCCGCTTTAAAAGGTTTGCGCACACCGGTTGAAAATTGTCGTCCTAGTGGATTTAACCTGATTTGTTGTACCGCCCCTTTCGTGATTTTTCTATCTTTGTTTTTGAAAATTTATCTGGACTTACTGTTATTATCATTATCATCCTTTCTGAGCCTTTTGCTTTCTTTTCTTTTGTTACTTTAACCTCATTTTGTGGTAACTTTTTTCTTCTAGGTTAGCCACCTTTATCAAATAACCATTTGAAAGTCTCCTCACTTCCTTCACAGATCTTCCCCCATAGACCTTGATTAGTCCTTCTTTTAGACATTGCCTGAGATTATAAGCTCCCAAACCACAATGCAGTAGAAAACCCCCAAATCAGTAAACCCCTTTTTAAAATACTTTTCAGGTAGGAGGAAGGCAGAATGCTGCAGATCTTCATAAAATATAAATTATGTAGACTCTTCTATGATAAAGCACCTGATAAGTGCAAAATAAAATGGTTACCAGAGACCTGGAAGCCGAGTGTTGTATTAAGGGTGGATGAGAAAGGAAGGATGTGACAAAGGAAAGAAACTCTGATTTAGAGTCAGAAGTTGAGTTCTAGCACTGCCTTTCAGACGCTGTTTAACCGTGGGAGAAGTCACTTTATCTTCCCACGTCTCTGTTTCCTTACCTATAAAATAAAATGAGATGATGGAACCATAAAAGGGGTGGCAGATAAGTTTCACTTAGCACTAAGCCTGATAAATTAATTGGTAGTGACTTCTGGAGAACAGCAGGCTCAGTGACAGAGAGTAGTGTGACTGATGAGTGACATCTGTCACAGGGTCAGGCTGTTGGTGGCGTTCAGGGCTTGTGTTCACCGTGTCTGAGCCAGGTCATCTCGCTTACCTTCACCCGGAACATGTTATATAATCTCTGGTTTCTGCTTCATCTGGGCCATTTGTCGGGATTGTTAAAATCAAGCTCTGCGTTTTACTTTTTAAGCTTTTACAAAATCATCTCATAGAAAACTTTGTTGAGTCTAGTGTCATGTTTAGAAAGGAAGGTATTGTGACAGGAATTTCTGCAGTACGACTGTAAATGAAAAGGTAACAACTGCAATGCTTCAGACTCACTATATAATAAAACATTCAGTGGGTTTGGAGTGACAAGGGGAAAATTACATACACAGGGTAGGGCAAAAGTAGCTGTATAGTTGTGAGTATGCAAAACACACTTTATTCTTGTATTATTATTAATTGCTGTATTATTTTCCAAAAGAATAACTGTAAACCTACTTTTGCCCCAGGCTATATGTAGTAATTTTAAATGAGGTCACGTGGGATATGGAGAAGATTAGTAAAAGACTTTATAAGCTGGCTGATAGGGTTGAAGAGTTCACGTGGGATCTTTTCAGTGCGCTGAAATTAAACAGAGCACAGTCCTCAGGGAGTCCTGAAAGTACAAGTGCTCTTCCATTCAGTCTTTGTTTCCCAGCTTGGTGCCTAGAGCATGGTAGGTTCAGAATAAATATCTGTTGACTTGAATGTCTTGGTTTCCTTATAACTAGTCTCAGTCTCATGTTACAGAAGAAATTTGCGTAGAGATAAAATTAAAAGTTAGGAAGTGCAGAGATTTTGTGCTTTCCCTCATTTCTATACAGTACTTCATCACATTAATCAGTTCCATGGGAGAAATTTTCTATTTGAAAATGCTTCTCATCATCATTGTGAGTGAAATGTCAGGGATAATGATGGGAAAATGGTGTATCAGCTCTACCACTAGTGATAGGCAATTTGCAAAATTGTGTTTGCTTTGCAGCGCTTCCATAGGAGGTTTATTTGTGTGGATGAAGCTATGAAATATGGATGTATGTTAGAGGTACATTAATTTACCCGAGCAGCATGCATTTTACATACCATATGTTTATAGTTAATTAGCACAACAAACCCGCATTTAAAAATAATAATAATCTCAATTAGGTTATGCAAAATCAAGCAATCAACCACCTTCCTGACACGTACATTCTCTGACTCCTTGGGTAACCATAAAGAAATTGTTCCTTTTTTTGCCTTCTCTTCCATCTGCTATCTATTATATTGCATGGAATATTCCATTTGCTAGAAATCTTTCTAAGATACTCTTTTTCCAATATTTGCAAATCTTCCTAAGATTCTCTTGGAAAGAATTTTTTTCCTTGTGACGCTCATAAATGTTGAAAATGTCTGTTGAATTTAATAAGGCACCGTGTATTTATTTGTAGAGTACAAAGAGGAGTGCAGTGGGGAAAATGATGAATTTAAATCATTGTAAAAGAAAACTACTGAAGGTACTATTTTAAGGTGCTTTTGAAGTAAAATCTACTTTTGTATCTTAGCCTCTAATAGCTGACATATATTCACAGAATTGTAAAGTTGGAAAGAAACAGAGGAAACGTAGGCTAACTTCCCTGTGTAATAATCCTCTCCATTCAGTTCACGATAAGCAGTCATCTAGCTCACTTGAATACTTTTGGTGCGCACAGTCCTACAGCCTTCCGAGGCAATGCAATTTATTTGATAGCTCTAATTGTTAGAACATTTTCTCATATTGAGATAATATGCTCTCTATTAACTTCTAACCATTGGTCCTACTTCCATTCTCTGAGGCCGTAAGGGATAAGGCTAATTTCTATGGCACGTGATGCCCCTTCAGTTACAAAGTGGCTATCAGATCCTCCCGGTCTTCTCTTTTCTGAACAAACACCTCCAGTATGTTAGACTCTGAACCCTATTCGTTTTGATTACTTTCAGTGGAAATAAGCTGGTTTTATTAACCTCTTTTAAAATGGAGTGACTGAGTGCAGGGCTTCCAGTGTGACCTGACCTCACCCTAAGCTTTTACACAGTTGTGCTAGATGGGGACTCCTCACACTGCCAGCCAGCAGGACCCCACCCCGCCCCACCCCAGGGCTTTCTTCACACTGTCCCTTGTTCAGCAGGGTCTCTGTACCCCGCACTTATTTTTCCCACTGCTGAAGCTTATTTGTCCCCCCTTAGATCTAGTGGGCATTGGTGGGGCCGCAGAGAGCTCAGGGCTCTCCCTTTAAAGGGCTCTCATTCCATGGTCATCCATTCCTTACATTTTTGTGATTGGCTTATTAAACAGCTAGCTTGTGAGGCAGTTCTGTAAATTCTTAAGTATACTCCTGTTTAGAATCGAAGCAGTTGATAACAATTTATTTGAAAGTTGTGATCTACCCGTATTGACCTCATAAAAATCTCATGGCATGCTTGTGGGTAATCTAACGCACTAGTTCTACTTTAGTGTGCCAGGAAGGCTTGTTAAAAATACAGATTGCTTCCCCCACCCCGAGTTTCTGTTTTATTAGGTCCTAGGTGGGGCAAGAATTTGCATTCCTAATGAGATCCTAGGGGATCCAGACTGTGGGTGCTGAGGGTCACTGGTTTGAAGAAACATGGACTGAGAGGGGCTGGGTGGATCCATAGCAGGTTTAACAAACTGAAAAGGTGTATGGGTATAGAGAGGTTGGGGAGGGACAGGAGCAGGAAGCTAATAGAAATCATGCTTGTTAGCTTCAATTTACTTCAAGATAATCTGCTGACACTGAAAGTTGAGGTAGGGACCTTGAGAAGAGGTAAATGTTTGAAGGCGTCATCGTGTGGAGAACTGCAGTTAGGAATCGCTCTTCATCTCTGTCTTTCTGTCTGTCTCAGCCACACACCAGGTCCCGAACTCAGTGCTTTCTTTACATTACATCAATTAACCATCACGACACCTCTAAGGTGAAAATTACGCAAACTGGCTTAAGGTCACGGAACAAGTGGGCAGCAGGGCTGCTGTCTGCCTCCAGACCTGTGCTCTGTCTGCTAGTGGGTGGTGGAGGGCCACAGAGACCATTCTGGGACCAGGGAGCTGAGGATGGACATGTGAATTTCACACACAAAACATGAAAAGCCCCAGCCAAGCTGGCACGTATCTTCAAAGGCGGAATTTTTTAACACCCAAAGCTGAATTCTTTAAAAAGAGTTTTTTTTGTTTTTCAGTTAGAGTTTACATTCAACATTACTTTGTATTAGTATCAGGTGTACAGCATAGTGGGTAGACCGTCCTATGCTTTACATAGTGGTGCTCCCCCCGATATTTCCCGTACCCACCTGGCACCACACACAGTTACTACAATATTATTGACTATATTCCCTGGGCTGCACTTTGTATCCCCCCATTTTGTGACTACCAGTCTGTACTTTTTACAAAACCTAAGTTTTTAATTACATAATAGACTTTCTTGTAAAGTCTATTGTGTTGGATAAAAGGTTAGAGTTCTCAATGCTAGGCAATGTGAACTTGTCATAACAAATTTTACTATTTTTGTAATCAAATTTCACTCCTGTAGAGGCCTTTCTGAGGCTGCTGATTGATAACTAAACTCTTGCTTTTAAGAATCGCTTATTAAATACTTCAGTTTAACTTGTATCTTGGCATCAGCTTGTTCATTTATTGGTTAAAGAATCTTAAAAGAATATTGATTCATTTGAGTAAATTTTTTTCCATTTTTTTTTAACTTTCTAGGTAGATTATGATAATCATGCACTTTATAAACACGGAAAGACAGGACGGAAGCAGTCTCCTGTGCGCATTTTCACCAATATTCCACCCAACAAAATAGTCCTTCCTGTCGAAGAAGGGTACAGGTACGGCCACGGTGCGACCTGGACATACACAAGCCACCAAAAACGCAGTTCCGTGTATCTAACATGAACATGTTTTTCGCATTGGCTCATGTCATTCTGTTACTTTTAACTTTGGCCCATACTTTTATATTGCGTTAAATTTGGATTACACCCAGTTCTTGGGTATGTAGCCGATTTCTCCTCTAAGGAGGTCTTCCTTTCCTCCTCAGATTTTGCCCTTCGTGTCAGCGGTACGTTTCCCTGGAGAATCAGCACTGTGAGCATTGTGATTCTTGCACATCCAAGGTACAGTTTTGGTTAGCACACATTTTTATTCAAGTGTATTATTAGTTTTATTTTTGTTTACTAGTTTTCATTACATTTGTTTACCGTGATATTGTTAATAAAATTTGTATTAATATCTTATCATTTATTAATTACACTGTAATGCAGTATTTTATTTCTAACTATAAAGTACGACAGGCTTTTACAAATACTTAGACACACAAGAGGATCCTGGAGCAAACTAAGCCTGAAACATTGCTGGAGGCAAAAATGGGAAAGCTGAGGCTGTCCTACTGCGGGCACAACCGGAGAGTGCAGGGTTTTTTGGAAAGACGGTAATGCTGGGCACACAGGCAGCAGGGAAAGAGGAGACCAGATATGCGATGGATCCCCTCCGTAAAAGAAGCCAAAGGCATGGGCCCACGGGAGCTGCGCAGGGCTGCTGAGGACGGGACAGTGTGCACGCCACTCGTTCCCAGGGTAGCAGGAGGGGAGGCAGCTCAACGGCATGGGACACGTCATTAATAGTTACTTCAGGTCATTTTTATATGGTACTGAATGACTGCTGAAAGTATTAGTGTTTTAAGTAAGGCACTGCATTTTGTTGAGCACAGAATTACAATGTTTCAAATAAGGCATCGAACTCTTAGATACCATCACTGCTCTGGTGAAGTTGCAGTTAATAACATGTTCTGTGCGCTTCGTATGCGCCAGGCCCCTTCCTGAGAGCTGTCCATGGACTGACGACCGCTGCCCTCAGTAACCCTGGTGCACAGGTGCAGCTGCTCCTCACTTCGTGCGGTTGAGGGAGGGCTGCACGGGGCAGAGCCCCCTCTTTGTTTTTCAGGAAGGTGGGGTCACCCTTCAGTTGCCTGGTTATTTTAAATGAATCCAGTCAGAAAGGACATGTGAAGTTTAGTTTGGCTGAAAAGCATGTATTCTTCTTCTGTATTCTGTACACTAGTTTTTAATTGTGTTAACATATCTGATCACAAATATTTTCAATTCATCTAGCAATTACCTGTGTTCATTTAAGAACATGAAAGTTCAAAATGTGGAAAATAAGACTTTATTATTTAGAGGTGTACCCATAGTGCTACAAATAAATGATGACAAGGGAGGGACCACCACAAAGGCGAGCATAGGTGTTAGTGGGGAAGGCCGAACGCCACGTTGGGGAGGGGCCCTCGGGGAGGTGTCTTCGGGGCCAACAGTGTTCTGCTTTCTGACCTGTTGGGGCACTTTATATACTCATTAAACTCGATGCATGTATTCTATATGCTTTTCTAGGTATGTTTTACTTCACAGTTTTAAGATTACCCAAATAGCAACCTACAATCTCTATGTTTCTAAATTACATACAGTTTTCAATTATGAATTTTATTAAGGATTAACTGGGTAGACACAAAAATTATGAATCATTAATTCTCTTGAAATTTTCATGCAGCGCTTCTTTATGCAGATTGGGGTACTTGATCTGGAGTGGACTTTCAAGATCATTTAGATAAATCCCCCAGTTGCAGAGTTAAGGAAATTGGGGCCCAGCAATGAGGCATTGAGTTGAGTGAAGAAATGCATAAATTAAAATCAAAGTATGTGATTTTGAAGCCCAGAAAAGTGAGAAATAATTAATAATTTATGCAGATTTTGATAAGACATTTTAATTTTTAATTGTAGGACTTTATTTTTAATGACAAATTAAATATCATTTTCAATTGTTTTTGTAGGATGGTAGGAAATGGAACCATTGCTTTCTCTGCAAAAAGTGTGTAAAGCCTTGTAAGTATTTAGACTTAGTGTTTGAGATCCTTTGAAAACATTTGAGTTTTCTCCACCTGCATAGGTTTTGCATTTAACTGTACTTATAAGAGAAGCGATTCATATAGAGACCTGTATTGATTTCCTCGCTTTGTACTTTTACAATCACCAAAATGGACATCTCTCTACTTCACAGAGAGACGTGACCACTAACCCTTTCAGTGTAGCATTTGGCTTGGCTTGGTTTGGAAGGCAGCTGTGCTGACCACTTCCCACCAACGCTGCGGGCTCGGCTTGTTTTCATAGGGCTTTGTGTCACTCAGCCGGCACCGGGTGTCTGCGGCCCACGGATCCCGACTCAGGAGAGAAGGGCTAGACGCTGCCGCGTCTCAGAAAGGAGTTAGCTGGTTTACCGGGGATTCCAGCCTCTTGGCTTTGGGCTCGTTAGCCAGACTCTAACCAGCTATGCAAACACATCACCGTAATCAAAGTAAACACTATTCGTGCTTCCCTATTACAGAGGTTAATCAAATGAGAAATTGTATTAAATGAACCTCTTCTAAAACGTAACATTTATTTTACAGCCTGGATCCACTGTAGCACTTGCAGTCGCTGTGCTCTTCCAGATCATTCTTGCCAGGGCCCTGAAGACGGCTGCTTCATTTGCGGTGAATTGGATCATAAACGGAGTGCTTGTCCTAACGTCTCTGCTTCTAAGAAAGTTAACAAGTTAGTTGAATTCTTTTATTTACTCGAAAAAAATTTTCCTTGTATGATATGTACAGAACAATTCACAAAAGTGTGCAACAGAGGATTCAAAATGATAAATTAATTGTTTTTTTCACTGTTATGTATTGTTTGAATAGGTGGGGGGAGGGAGGACATGAATTTGAGTCCAGGAGCTTAGAATTTTACAGGTGGGACATGAAAATAACCTGAATGTAAGGTGGAAAGTGACCGACTTTATGTCTCCTGCGGGTAATGTGAAAATGCAGTCTGAGGGGTGAGAGCCTGGGCTCCATTGAACGGGGTGCTGTTGCATTCAGGACAGGTCGGCTGTGGACACACGGCAGTGGGTAAGGCTGGAGGAGGCATCTCAGAATGAAATGTGTAATTCCACAGTGGACACATTGGAATATGAAGTTATTCCTTTACATTGTGTCAGACTTCGAGAAAAACGTGTAGACATACTTAATATTTAAATACTTCAAATTTTAATTTTTACCTTTTTTCTATCATAATTTCTCTCCTTTCACCAATATTCGATATTGGTTATAACTACGAGCACAGTTACACCAAAGACGAGAGCATATTTAGAAAAACCATTGCTATTTCAACTGGGCTAACTTGAAAGACTTTATATATATTTTTTAAACTAAAAGGGTATTGAGTCTTCTTGTTTTATTGATATGAAAACTATGTTATAGTTACACAATAGAATACCACTCAGCTGTAAAAAGAAAATTTTACCCCTTGCAACGGTATGGGTGGACCTGGAGAACATCATGCTAAGTGAAGTAAGCCAGTCAGAGAAAGACAAATGCCATATGATCTCACTCATATGTGGAATCTAATGAACAAACTGAACTAACAAGCAAAATAGAGGCAGACTCATAGATGGAGAGCAGATGGCAGCTTTGGGGGGGAGGTTAGGGGACCGAGGGACTGAGCAAAAGGAAAAAGGACTCATGGACACGGACAACACTGTGGTGGCTGTACGGGGAAGGGGACATGGGGTGGGGGTTAAATGTTGATGGAAAAAATCCAAAAAATAAAAAGAAGAAAACCAGATAGTCCAGTTTAACATTATATGGGAATTGAGATCAGGATCAAATTATGAGCATCATATGACTTGTGATTTAAAAAAAATACCTATTACTAATAGAGGTATCACATTTTTTTGGTAACTCTTTATGATTATATTAGAATTCTTTCTTATTTTTTGTCAGTGGAAATTACTTTGTTCCATTAAGTTCCAGACATTTGAATTGTGCCTACTATTTAAACTGCCTTTTCCATTACTTTTTATCAAATTTACTTTAAATAATTATTTCCACTAAGTAATCCAGGATAGAAGTGGTATATTTTTAATTAATTAAAGCATTGTATTGAAGAATCTTATAAAATATTTTTTCTTAGAAACCTTACAGAATAAACTATTGGTATGGGATTGTTGCACTATTTACAGTGTAATTCTGGGTGCAAACAGGAGTTAGTAACATGACTCTGTTGGATTCTGTGAGCCTGGGAAACGTGGAAGCTGGTTTTGCCTTTGGCACTATACTGCAGGCTCTTCGCTGGTTCTTAAATAGCCCTGGCTAGTCTGTTTGGTGGTGATGCATTGTTTTCATTGAGGGAAGCCATCTAATAGCATCTTTCAGTGCTAGATATTTATCAAGTTTAATTCAAAGAGCAGATCCCTTAGGATGTGGTACTTTTTTCAGGGAAAACTGTTAAACTCCTGTTAACAGTTACTTTAAGCTATTGCTTTCCCAAAAATTTTATAATGAAATTGGAAATGAAAAACTTTTTTACAATAGAAAAAATAACTTTAATAGCCTATTTTAGCATATAAAGCATAACAGATCTTTTCATTGTATGTATTTTATAGCTCTCATATTAATTGGCTTTCCCTTAGTATTAATTTTCCTTTGATTGTGAACTGGAATGATGCTGGCTCCCTCTTGTGGTCAAAGCTCATTTTATCAGTTATATAAATACCAAATTTAGAGGACAACTACTAGGTCAATTTAATTATAAGGCAAAATAAAACAATTAATTGATTTATACTCAGTCACTTCATCACTGTTGGAAAACTTTATCTCTGGAAAGTTTTATTTATTCACATTACAAGTGAATATTTTCTTTGTGTTTTTGTTACTGCATCCTCTAGGAAAATCTGGTTCATGTTTAGTTCTTCTTATAAGTGGATAAACCAAAGAAAGTTTGTTTAAATTTTGTATACAGGCATGCATAGCTTCATTGACTTTGCCATTAAGAGGTTATATTTCATTACATTTGCACAATTATCACTTCTCAGGACATTATCCTACTTTTTAAAAAAATATCTGGAGAGGAAGGAGGTTTATATAACATGCACAAAACAGTAAAACGATGATTGTTTTCCTTGTTTTATAGACTGGTAGGATACCCCCGCCCATAGTACAAAATCTAAAAATGGAAAAATTTAAAGTTGTCAAGCAAAATTTAGAATGATAGTCATATGGAGCTACTAATAATAGCTAATTTTTAGTGATTACTATATGTTTATCATCTTACACACCGAAATAATTTATAGTAGAGTATATAGTGGCAAGGTAATTAAGAGCATAGGTTCTAGAATCAAACTCATTCTGCCACCTCCTCACTAGATTTCATAGCCTCAGTTTCTTCCCCTAAAAAAGGTTGGGAAGGAGAGAGAAGGATGGTGTCTGCCTTGTCTCGGTCTCCCAGCTCCCTGAAGTCAAAGATGTGCCCGTTCACTTTTGTACTCTCGGCACCTGACACGGATGCCGAATGAACACAGAGTGAGGCCCGAGTTCGGTCCACTGGGGGATTATATACTTCTTATGACGGCCCTCTGCCAGGTCTTGGTCCTCACAATATCTAGAGTAAGCTTTTCCCTGGCACTGGTTGCTGTTTAGGAGAATAAATCTAAAGACTGGTATTGCTGCATCTCCTGGAGCCACGAGAAGGTCCCAGGTTCGCCAGGCTGGCAGCACCAGCTCATGCCTTGGTTTGCGGTATAGTAGATGGCGTAATTCTGAGAGTTTGGAGAAAGTGAATGAACAGACCAGCAGTCTTTCTCTGCAGAAGATGGCCTGTAAGCCAGTTCAGAGCACAGCAGAAACGAAGGGTCTGTTTTTTTCTGGTGTGGTGTAGTGTTTGTAGAGAGTGAGTTCCAACTTGTTCATTCTGAAGCTCGTCTTCAAGAAGACAGAGACTGCAAGATGTGGACATCTGTGTGGCACTTGTGCGCACTTGTAGATTCAGAGGCAAGAGAAGTTAGCCGTCGGACTCATGAGATGAGCCCGTGTTTTCTGTCGTGCCACTTCAATTTTCCACCTCTGCTAACTGCCAGAGTACACCTGTCCCTTTTTGAAGAATCTAGTTCAGGGATTTGGAGATTGAAGCGCTGAGTTGAGCAGTATAAATGTCTGGGGAAAGAACAACCAAAAACACTCCCAACTCGTTGGCTTGACTGGTTACTTCTATTATGTGTTTGTCCTGAATAGATTATTCTAAATCTGTAGTAACCATCTTTCAAAGAAATTTCTTTTCCTAAATATTGGTCTTGGCCTGGACTCTGTCTCCTTGTTATTTTGGCTTAGGATTCTGAGGATTTAGGCTTATAATACAGTAAATTCTTTCTCTTCTGTTTACCTACTTGGTTAGCTAGTTAATTAAACTTCCACCTAATTACATTATTCACTGCGCTCATTCTACAAAATAATTCAGCACTTTGTTTTTCAGAGCTGTCAGAAAGCAGAAGCAAAGAAGAGGTAGTAAGACGAAAATGGAGACCACGGAAGGACAGTCCATGAATCACACATCCGTTACAAAGAAGAAGAAAAGGAGAGAGAGAGTCCATCAATATCTTTGCTCTTAAATGTCTAGTGACTTGAGAATAAGAAAGATTTATAGCCCAGCCTTTGATGTCATTTTCTGAGAGCGCCCTGCTGGACTTGAGTTCTGTCACTTTCAAAGGTGTGCACTTTTCTAGGCTACGTAACAGGCAGGTGATATTTGCTAGTTTACAGGCCCCTGGGCAGTATCTCTGGGGACCGGGTGAGTTGCCCTGTCCTTAGCTGGTTTGCTGGCTCTGTCTCTGTGTCTCCTTTTTCTCTTTAAGTCCCTTCTAATCGTATTATTTTAGCCTCTTTCATCTGACAAGTGGGTGTATAGTGTTCTTTTGCAGAGTCAGAAGAAAATGAAAATGTGAAGTTTTGTTTATATTATATAAGAATATGTTAAGATAACTGTTTTAAATTAAATATTAAAATATCATACAGTAATGAGAATTACAATGACAGTTATTTTTAGACAGAATCTGAAAATGATGGAAAGAATCTAGACAAAGGTAGTCTAAAGATACAAAGATTATAATGATGGTTACATTATTATTAAATCTTTATTTTTCAAGTACTTTTTGCCATTGTCCTTTGACGGTATAGAGTCACCCAAGTGTGTGTGGATTGAATGAGGTGTTGAGAATTTGGGCTTGCTCCGTCAGCCGACTTTCACCCTAAGCAGTGTGTGTCTCCCGTTATGAAGTAGTGCAGAAGGCAGAACAGCTTGGTGATTCAATCTCCTGATTCCTATGCTGACGAACACTTCCTGGTGGTATGTCCTTGGCCAGGTTGTTCATTTCTTATTTATCTTTAAATTAATTTATTGTTTCCTTTGAGATAATGTTAATATACACTTTTTACAGTTGAGGATATTGACTCTTGGGTATATAAAGTAATATTCTCATACTTTGGAAAGTTGGTAACTGAGGCTGACTTTAGACTTCAACATAAGAATCTACCTCCAGAGGTTCTGTTGTTTACATTCATGATGATGTAAAGAAATTAGGTGAAAAATGGGACCAGTGCTTAGCAATAAAAAAGAGACACAGTTACTAGATCTTAGAGACGTCTGAGGAGTAGACACAGACTTTCAGCCATTGCTCCTTGGTGCTGTCTCTCGGATCTCCCCGCAAGTCTCTGTGACTCGGGGGTGAAGGCTGTGCTGGGCCGTGCAGATGGAACTCAGTCACTTGACTGAGGGAAGAGAGATTTGTGTGGAGCGCCCCACTCAGAAACCACATCTGTCTTCCCATCACTTTGCACCCCCACTGCAAACACAGTGAGTAGTTCATCCCAGTTCCTGACTTCATTTTGTCCTGCTTTGCTCGTGCACAAAGTTTCTAGTAGATCTCAGACACGTGCTTGTCAAGAGGCAGTTCGTGTAAGTTCCCCAAGGACCCTAAGTTCCACAGTAATTGTTTTGGAGGCTTGAAGACCCAGACCAAGGGACGGGCAGGTCCATTTTGGGCAAGGTCTCTCTCTCTGGCTCATAGGTGGCCACCTTCTTGCTACGTCCTCAGACAGGCTTTCCTCTGGAGAGAGGGAGGGAGGGGAGAGCCGGGTTATTCACTCTTCAGAAGCCTCTGTTTCTTCATTTTCAGAGTGGGGATAGCAATAGGTGCACCAGGGGTTTGTTTCTGTGACAACACATGCAGGCCCCTGGCGGCCCCAGTCCTGCCATCAGTGAGAAATGCTAGCAGGTGAAGGTGGCTCTGCAGCCCTGACAGTGGCCATCTGGTGGTCTAGCAGCACGTCACGGAGCGGGGTAGTTTGAATTCTGAGGACAAACTCCAAGTTCGTCCCCTTGTTTCTCTGCTAGATATCTGACGTTATCTGCTTAAGACTGAACAGTTTTGAATGACTTGTGTTTGCATAATGACTTTCCTCATTTCCAAACACCTGTTTTAGAGCGAGTCTGGAGGCACCTTTGTTGGGGCTGAGGAGCTAGGGCCCTGTGAGTAAAGGTGGAAGAACTGCCCTCCACCTGGTATTTAAATTCCACCAGGTATTCCAGTAGGACTGTTGGACAGCTGACGTATGGTACTCGGGTGGGGCCCTGGTCAGTGTGGTGGTAGTGAGTACCTCCGTGACACCAAAAGGTAAGCTAAGCTCCTGGACTTCAGCATCAGGAACTTCTCTTGCCTCCTTTTCTGCATGGGTTGCTTCGGTGACAGGATTAGCACCATGAGGGATGAACCTTGTGGAATCATCGCGAGGGCTGCCCTCTCTGACTCAGGCGTGGATGTGGACACTGCCTGACTTGCGTGGTTCCCCCTGAAACTCAGACACCTGAGGGACCGTGACTACTGTAGAACTGAGTCCTGACGGACAGTGGTTCTTCTAGTCACCCCATTTCCTTTGTTCAGGATGCCACCGATTGTAAAATACACTGTTGATGTAATCATAGCTGTTCAGCGGGAAAAACTCCGTTAACTCATTAATCGTACATATGAAATCCTAGATGCATCTTATTTCAGAAATACTGAAATGTGGGGAAAAAGTACATCTTAGAATTGAGGAAATGGGATATTACTGATAACCACGAATTATGTACTTTAAAACTTTGTTATCTTCTTAGAAAGTTAAAAATAGAGAAACTGTTAATTCTGTTCTTATGTTCAACTAATACTAATTTCAAGGACTTAAATGTCTTTTCTAAGAATAAACTAATAGGTTGTAAAAATATCTCTGGGAGGTAAAGTGTGATGGGAGATGAGGTCATTTGTTCTAATTAGACTGCAAATCTGAATATTAAGATACCTACTCACAACAGTAACAAAAGAAAATCCCTGAAATTTGACAGATAAAATTTTCTACGCTTTTTAGAAGAACATTTGCCTTAAACAATTATAGCTAAATTTCATTCTTCTTATAAAATTTAATGAAATACAGAGTCACTTTGTAGGCCCTGAATGATCAGGTTATTATTTTCCTATTTTTAGTCTGATATTTAGACTAACTTATTTCTCCAGTAAGCCCCAGTCTGTTCATCCCATTGTCTTCTGTTTGGGCTGTTTTCCTCCTCTGGTCGTCTCATAAAGTCTCCTGGAGCTGTCAGGTCCTGGCCCCCTCCATTCCGCTTCTGGAAGCCTTGCGTGGGTCCCTCATACCAGCTGATTCCTTCCTCTCTGAACCCCTTGGTGTTCTCCACCACATTTGAGGCACTTTTCACTTACTAATTTTACATCATTATATTTACAGATTCTATTTCCCCAGAAGAGTTCGTTTTATGTCAGTAACCATTTTATACACTTTGATGTCTCTCATGCACTGTAGGTGCTCAATAAAGATTTGATGACAGCATGGAATTTTCTACAGGCTTTCAGATGGTAGGTGTATTACTTCACTAGGCTGCCATAATGAAATATCACAGACGGGGTGGCTCTAGCAGCAATAACTTAGTTTTTCACAGTTCTGGATGCTGGGAGTCCAAGATCAAGGTACTGACGGAATCTTTCTGAGGCCACCTTCTCACTGTGTCCTCATGTGGTCTTCCCTCCTTGTGTGTCTGTCCCTGGTGTCTTTTTGTGTCCGAATTTCCTCCTCTTCCAAGGATACCAGTCAGATTAGAATAGGGCTCACCCTAATGACCTCATTGTACCTTAATCTCCTTTTTAAAGGCCCTGTCTCTAAACATAGTCTCATTCTGAGGACTGAGGGTGAGGACTTCAACATATGTATTTTGGGGAAGACAGTTCAGTCCATAACGGTAGGTACGCCTAAGATAGGGAGAGAACTTTCTCTCTCCTCTTTCATCGAAGGACCAGAAAAAGGAAAAGACCTAAACAATACTGGGAAGAATTTAGAGTCACTAAATTCTAGGAGGACTATCCTAACTCACACCGAGAGTTTAAATGTTGGGGTGTGCTGTGTGAGCAAGATTGGCAGCCTTATCTAGTAGTCTTTAAACTTAAAATAATTTGACTTTCAAGGTTATTTTAAGAAAAACCCTTAAGTTGATGTCTGGCCCCTTCAAAGTAATCTGTAAAATACTAGAAATCTGACAGAATTTTGACTGATTTTTAAATATAAAATCACAGCCTTCAAAACAGTCCTGGTCTGATGCCACCCCCTTCACAATGTCCTGGTGGTGTCTCTAGTGAAACAGTACATCTCCTGCCGGTAACATAAAAATGTGTGCGTGTCTTTTCATTAATACTACTTTAAGGTGTTAGATCCCACCCGTATTAGAACAACTCGCTGTACCGGTCCCCCTGTGCAGACTGGCTCCGGATGGCAGCAGCCTGTGGGTGTCACCACGTGCTCTGGGCTCCTGGAGCGGCGCCTCGCACGCGGTGCCGGCAGAGACACCGGACTGCAGCACGTGTGGTCTCTGGCCCGCCCCACAACCTTGGGAAGCATGTGGCCAGGCTAACATACTTCTTCACCCCTCAAGTAGTAACTGCTCATAAATAACAGATTGAGTGAGTAGAAATGCCATTTAATATGCCACTTTATGCTTCAGAACCCTAACTGTGCCACATGAGTAAGTTAATATGCTTAGAGCTGTGTAGGTGAGGAAAGCGTCCACAAAATGCAAAGGAAAATCCAATTACTCTTACTTGATACAATTTTAATTGGAACGCTAGGATATGGGTTAAATTACTTGAGGGTCAGCTAAGAAGGTCATTGCAATCAATAAAGTGAAGATAAAATCTCTCCTATTTGATTGCAGGTGATTTAGTATAAATGTTAACTCAGCAAGGCTGAGGGGAAAAAACACCAAAAGTGGGCAAGCGGATCTCAGAGCTCTGAGAGGTGAGTTTTATCCCATTAGCGGGACAGTCAAGATTCTCACCCTGCATAGATGTTTCACAGCCCTGCAAAGTGGACAGGTAACATCCGGTGGTCTCCAAGAAACAGCCTGAATAGATGGGCCAGTGCCTTCGTCTGCAAATGTGGAGGTGAGGGGTGGGAGTAGACGAGGTCAGCCTAAACGTCCTACATGCCTAGAGGACAGAGCAAACACAGTTCCCTGTCTGCCAACAACACGGCCAAGTAAGTGAAAGCAAGTGAAAAGCAACCCAGTCCTGCCACCCAGATGCAATCACCGTGACAGCTTCTGCATGTGTGTTTCTAAGGATAGGTGCTTGTATAAATAGCTATACAGAAGACACTCTGAAATTCTTTCACGAAAATGGAATTGCAGCCCTGGCTGGTGTGGCTCAGTGGATTGAGCACCGGCCTGCGAAGCAGAGGGTAGTTGGTTCGATTCCCAGTCAGGGCATGTGCCTGGGTTGTGGGCCAGGTCCCCAGTTGGGGGCATGTGAGAAGCAACCACACATTGATGTTTCTCTCCCTCTCTTCCTCCCTCCTTTCCCCTCTCTCTAAAATAAATAAATAAAGTCTTTTAAAAAATGGAATCGCAAATACTCTTCTGCAGTATTCTCTTCATGTTGTGAACATCAGTTTATATCCCCAGTAGTGTCTTTAGTATGGATGTGCTGCATTTTTAAAAATCATGGTTGGACATCTAAGTTGTTTGCATTTTTTTCACTATTTTAAATGACTGATGAACATATTTATAACCAAATCTTACTTTCTTAAGATAAATTCCTATATATACAGATACTGGTCTGTAGCTGTTGTTAGAACTTTTTCCCTAGTTGGGAGTCACATGAGTAGGTCTCTGAATTTCTTTCCCAGCACAGCAACTGAAGTGGTTGTGGGAGACAGACAAAACACCAGGAACTGATACAGTTAGACCCCCTGTGCTGGGATGGAACCGCTCCCCAGTGCGCTTCATACTTACAGCCACTCTGAGTAGTTCCAGTTGTCACAGTAAACATTGTTGATGGGTGGTTTCGGCAGCATCAGGTCCCCCCCCCTCCCCCGCCCAATTGTGTGCCTGTCATGGGATTTGGGGGAGGGATGATTGATGTCCCCCCCGCCCCCAGCTCTGGTGATGGCTTTTTGTTGAGCGTAATTCCATCCCCTCACCTGTGATTGATTTCTGCTAAGCTCGTGACCTGGGTTGGTCTAATCACAAGGCTCTGGGCTTGAATCTCGTGATTGGTGAAGAGGTGTCCCTTCTCCCTCTGAATGAAGAAGCATGCAGCTCCAGTTGCTGTTAGCAGTCTTCCAGTGACCATGCGGGGCCAGCCTCGGTGACACACACCCTGAGGCGGGTCCCTGTTGATAGGAACCTGCTGGGTCTAGCCTGCCCTGAACTTGGGCCTATTGCTGGACTTGCTGTGTACGTGAGCCAATCCATTCTATTACTCGCGCCCCTTTGAGTCAGGTGTGTTTTATTGCCTAATGAATGAAACCATAGTAGGGCAGAGAGATTCTCACACCAGCCTACATTTCTCTTTCCAGCAAATTCTGTCAACTTGCTTATTTTAGTTCAAAATAGACCTCTCAAAATAACAGCTTTTCACATGGCCTAGTGTAGTCACATCCCACATGCTCCGTCTCCCGTCCCTACACAGCGATTCCCGCAGCTTTACCTAGGACCTGACCTTGCCCCTTCACACTTCCCTTTCCAGCTGCCCACTGGCCATCACAGATTTCCACACCACAGCTCCACCAGAACGAAGTCCTCACTGAACTCGTTCCCTGGTCTACTTCCCCTTCCTTCCCCCTCATACCCCGACTCCCAACCCAGCGCCAGCCAGTTCTCCGTTTCCCGAATGGGCACCCAGATATACCACCTCAGTCTTGCCTACTCCCTGCGTTCATTCTCCCAATGTAATGTATAATCAGTGCTTGTTATTCTACTTCAGGAATGTCTCTGGAATCTCCCTCCGCCACCCAACTTGTCTTCCTGCCACCTTTACGCCTCTCTGTAATGAATGCATCATGACCCTTGTCACAGGAATTAGGACCCTGAATAACGAAAGATCAGAGGGCGATGCTGTCAACAATACACCCCCCTCCCCAGAGGCTGCTGTTGGTAGCTGACAGGCCTTCAAAACTCAACCCCATACCATTATAACACCTGGAGAGGGGCCGTGAGTGTGAGCTAGCCAAGGGATGTAATGAGCAAAGGACAGCTGAGCTACCAAAAAGTTACTTCAAAAAAGCTAGTTCTTGCATTTTTTCCTAAGCACTATGAAGAGGATACGCAGCGTAGAAATTCCTCTTACAGTGTGCTTTCTCTTACCTTTCCCTCCTCTGTCCCCACTCTCCTTACTTTAATACCTCCAGCCAGTGCTTCCTTTAAAAAGCACTGACGGATGATCCCTCCTGGGCTTTCCCCTTTCTGCTTGATTCCATCAATGAAAGAAACACTCAAACCTGTAGAGCGTTTTTGGTGAGTATTTGAGCCAAACTGACAACTACCAGGAAGCAAAACCATAACGGACTGAGAAATGCTCCAGCGAGTGGCAGTTTTGCACTTTATTGTATCCATTACGATCAAAGGAGGAGGTAGTGGGGTTACATGAAATCCACTGGTGATAGATTAGGGAGGTGGGAGAAAGCAAAACGGAAACCTCGGGGATTGGATAAAAAGTAAAATGATAGACACTTTTACACAGGTGAGGACAGGCCCGTTAAAAGTCAACAATTCACAGTAACAATGAGGGGTTTGCGGTCTCCTCCTCCTCCTGGTGCCATGACTGGTTTGAGGGGTTTGGGAAAAGGAAATTAGGCCTTCCAAAGGGACATTATTTTAGATTCAGAAAGAGGACAGGCTTTAAGTTAAAGGTTGACCTTTGTTAGGGAAAAATACCAGCCTAGCACATAACTGACGGCCATGAACTGCTTTTAGTTAGAAAGTTTTAATTTCAGCCACCCTGTGTGGCTCTTTAGGTCTCTGAGTTAGTAAGGCTGCCACGCAGGCCTCCCCTGAACTTGTCAGGTCTCTGATGTGGCCCCTCTTCTTCCACAATCCTGTGCCACACTAGTAGAAGTGAAACAATTTAACAGCAATGTTTCCATTAGAGAATGGGGAAGGCAAGGATCCCGGGTGGGTAAAGCCAAAATGGGAAAAAAAAACCGCTGGGAACCCTGTGTGTTAATACAGCTCTTGTCTTCTGGCCACCATGGATCACTCAGTAACAACCCCTGCCCCCCCACTCCCACCAACACACATGAGGCACTACTATGGCCACGTAAAACGACGATGTGCTATTTCCCGGCTGCATCTGGAACTCCACACCCATGCTGTTTCCTGTGCTGTAATACCTTCTGGGAAATTCGTCCTCTTCTGTGAAGGCTTCACAATGTGCAGGTGGTTATCGTCTGTCCCGCCACACTGTGTACCTCTACCAGCCCCTTTCATGTGTTGTATGAGGGTTCATATGCAGGGTAAGTTTCAGGAAAATGGGCGTTCGGTTTCCATAGGAATGTCCCCACCATCCAGATAAATCCATCATTGCCACACCAAGACATTAACTCCTGAAAATGCATTTCATGAATAAAAAGGCAAATCCATTCCCGCCGTAGAAATGAAGGACTGTGCTGTTTGGCAAGGGAAAACGAGCCCGTCTCGGAAAGGGAGCAGGGTCAACATCAAGAGTTAAGAACAGCGTCCAGTACAAAACAGTGCCTGCCTGGAATATTTGTTGCTGAATGAATTTGCCTACCCTTCCTGTACCACCTACTTCCCACGAGGCTAGATCCAGATAGAGAGCAAGAAGATGGGGCTTGTTGAAAGCGGATCTGCTGCCGCTCTCTCCTTTGAATAGTAAAAGAAGTGAAAGGTAGATGGCTTTCTGCCATGGATTTTAAATTCAAGAATCACAAGATAATACCGTCACGTTCTCTTAACCCAGTCATAAGTTGTGGGTACTTCTGAACATTTAAATGTGTCCTGTACAAAGAAGCCTCAGATGGGTTCTGGTTGATGCGTTGGCCAGGCTGACCTGTGAGCCTTTTAGGGCAGAGCCCGTGTCCCGTGCATTTGTGTGGCCCAGATTCTTTCACATAGTAGATGCTCCAATAGCTATGGGATAAATCCCAGATGAGCCCACAGCCCTCACTTATTATGGTGAAGCTACTGCTAAGAATAATTTGTTTGGCTTAAATGGGATAAAGAATCAAGATACTTGCCCATGTCAGAGGTTTTAGAGGAGGGACCTTCCGCCTTGGCTGCAAATTGGAAACACGTAGAACTTTAATAAATACTGGGCACCATCCCATATTAATTCCCTTTTAACGCTCTGGGGCACTGCTTGGGCCGGGGAGGGGGTAAAACTGTCTCCAGGTGATGCTACTGGGCAATCCGGACTGAGAACACCTGTTCAGAAACCGTCGAAGGAGGCTTCAGCTGATCAGGACCTAAAGTTTGCGTTCGTTTTCGTCTCCCCTTCGTCCTTAAGGCCTCAACCCTAAACCTGTGAGTGTCCATTCACCGAGGACAAGGACTAGACCTACGGGCGCACACACTCGGGCGTACAGCCCTCACCCACAAACGCGCAACGCGTCCCAGCCCCGGCGCCCCGCATCCGGTCCAGCCCCCGCCCCGCGACCCCGGGGCCCCAGCGCCCGTGCGCTCCCGCCCGCCGTTCTCCGTGCCCGCGGCTCGCGGAGCGCCTGGCGCGCCCCCCGCGCCCGTCCCGCGCCCACGCCGCCCTCTTCCTCTCGCGAGGAAGTCCGGGCGCCGGAAGTGCCCTGAGCGCGCGGCGGCGGCGGCGGCGGCGGCGGGGCTGAGCCGAGGTCCGGGCGCGCGGCTGAGGGCGGCGGAGGCGGAGGCAGAAGCCGCCCGGGCCGCCTCGGCAGCCGAGAGCTCCCGGCACGTACCGCGGGCCGGGCTCTGCGGCGTGGGCCGGAGGCCAGGGCGGCGCGGCAGCGGGGCTTCCTGCCGGCCTGCGACTGAGCTGTCGTTGCGGAGTCGCTCCCATGTTGCGTTTTCCGACCTGTTTCCCGTCCTTCCGGGTGGTGGGAGAGAAGCAGCTGCCGCAGGAGATCATTTTCCTCGTCTGGTCGCCCAAGCGGGATCTCATTGCTTTGGCCAACACCGCGGGCGAGGTGAGTAAGCGATGGGCGGCGAGCGAGTCGGACTGCCCCAGCCTCAGTTTCCCCCTCTGCGGACTGGGCGGGCCGCCTGTCTACCCCGCCCTCCCTCCCCGGCCGGCTCTGAACTTCTTGTGAAAGTATAAAGGACCACATATGGGAAAGGTAATTTGTATGCCCGTTTTACGTATTTTATGGCGAAAACAAGTTTTCACACAACCACACGGTCCTGCATCCCCGACTCTTTTAGTCATTTATTTGTTAAATGGGCTTTTTAGAAGTTCATCATGTGTCAGCCCTGAGCTAGATGTAGTAGTAGGTCCACAGACTCTGCCCGCAGTTTGCTTGCAGTTTAGTAGCAGAAGAAAGATGAGTTATTGTCAGCTTCAGCTTTAAATGTTCACGCGCATACATGGCACAGAGAATGTGTTCAAGCATCTGTATCATGCTGTCCAAGTTTCGTATTTTGTGTTGGATGCCACCACCCATGATCAATGCCTTTAAAACTAGAGAGTGATGTTTCTCTGGATTCCTGGTGGGATGTGCCTGAGTGTCGACAGTGAGCGTTTTTAGTTCGTAATACATTATGAGCTTCACCCTGATCGTAGCAAACTTTCTGTGGGGAGGGCTTGTTGCCTGGCAGCCATTTTGCAAGGAAACCTTCACCTGTGCACGTTTCCTCCTTTGGGCTTTTTGCAGGTTTCCTAACAGCTACCTGGCCAGCTTGGACACTGGGTGGTAAGGAAAACTGAGCAGCCTCGGGCGGTTTTGCTGTGTTGCCGGGGTGCAGATGCCTGCTTTCTCAAGGACCTCCATGAAAGGGGTGCTGATGCCTCCTTTCTTCAAGGACAGAGGAGGGTCTCCCTCCTCTGCCAGGGTGCTTTGGAACTTTGCCGTTGCTCTGGAGAGAGTGCAGATAGTACAGCCTCAGAAGTAGAGGGGAAGGGAGATTTTAGGGGCACTAGTGCTATCGCATGCGTAGATGTAATAGTGAGCACTTGTTTTATCCGTTGTCTCGGGAGGGAGACAATGTGGGAAGGAAGGGCACTGTCAGGAGTGAGGGTGGAGAAGAAAACCTTGCATGTCTGAGGAATATGGAAGAGCTGAAAAGGCAAGTAGACGAGGGGAGCCTAATAGGATTGCTGGTCATTATTAAAAGCTGCACCAGTTGAATGGTCTTGAAGTTCAAGGAAAAGCAGTGAGCATGATTGTACGTCTCTGCTGTTCTTTTTGACTACGTGGGTGCAGACGTGGTTGGGTTTAACCAGGGTTGTTGTTTTGCAAGTATGACAAAGCAAGAGAGATGCAAGGGGGTTGAAGTATATGCAAGAGGAGTGATCGTAGTGATGAAGCTTGGGTTCTAATGGGTAAGTAGGGAAGGGAGGGCATGTGTGGGGCGAGGGGCAGTGATAGGTGGTAGAATCAATGTATTGTATGTCTTGGTGAGGCTGAAGAATCAAAGTTGGGTTTAAGTAGGGATAAGCTGGAAAGATAGAGGCCATGATGGGAAGTGGCAGGTTTGAAATTGAGATTGTGGCAGCATTTGTAGTTGTTGGTAATGGCAAGGTCAAGGATGTGACCCTGGGAGGACTGAGGTGAGGAAGAAGATGTGATCATCGGAGCACAGGTAGTGGAGAACTGAGAAGCTCTTGAAGTTGCTAAGAATGATGATGAGTAGTGTTGGAAAGCATGCGTGAGCCAGGCAGGAGCCTACACCTTCCAGGAATGAGGGGAGTGGCCTCGGGTTCTTTAGATGACCGCAGTTAAAGAGGGATAGTGGGCAACGTGGTCTGATGGCATAAGATCCAAAGTCAGAGGATTTTAGAGGGGACAAGAAGGATCATCCAGAAATGGCATCGAGCATCAAGGACAAAACCTGCCTCATCTCCTAGCCCAGTAATAGTACAGGGGATGTGAGGTGCCGAATGGCCACCGCCTGAGAATCCTGCAGGGAAGCAGTGTGCTCAGGTGAGAGGACATTTCAGAGAAGAGAAAGGAGATGTAGGGGGTCTTTATGATACCTGACACATGAATTCCAGGGGGCACAGAGGAAGGGTTTCAGATGTAAGGAATGGCAAAGACGGGCTCAGAAAAGAGCATGGAGTCTGGGGGATGAATGATTCCTTGGGAGCCCTGGCTTCCCCATGGGGACCAATGTAACCAGGAGTGCAGGGCGCCCTGATGTAAGACGGGGAGTCGTGAGGCTGTGACGGTGGGGTACTAAGAAGGTGTGGCGGGGGTCTAGGAACAGTTCTGCCTTTTCTTATTTTCAGTGGGTATTTGTTTGCATAGAGGATGGAACAGGGACAGTCTTATTTCTGAAGTATAAGAAACTCTGGCGCATCCTCTTGACCCAACGTAGGAATTTGCTTGGGTGGAAATAGGAATTTAGAATGGCTGAACGACTCGTCCAGGGTCCAAGGCCAGTTAAGTGACTTGGCCGAAGTGAGCCCCACGTTGTCTGATTCCGAGTTTGCTGTTACTTAACTCTGCCACCCATACCTTCTAGTGCCGTTTGTGTTCTCCTTTTTTTTTTTTTTTGTGGTCAGTATCTTCTTGGACAGCCTTATTTCTTTCCAAAAGTTAAGTTTTCTGTTGACATAAAAGATAAGAAAATGTATAAGGTTAGGGTTAAATTAGACCTGTTTCACTTGTTTTGAAAATACTGAGGTTCACCCTTTGAAAATACCTTAAGTTCATTCAGGCACTGTTGTCTTCTAATTTCTTCTGACAGCTGAGTATTATACTTGAGATGGTTTAAAATTTTTTCATAGCAGGGATCTAAGTTTACTTTATTTTTGGAAGTGGGTTTTTGTTTTCTGCCATTGTATCTGTTTTGTCCTAGGTTTTACTTCATCGACTTGCAAGTTTTCATCGAGTCTGGAGTTTTCCACCAAATGAAAATACAGGAAAGGAAGTAACCTGTCTGGCTTGGAGACCAGATGGCAAACGTAATGATTTTTATTATTCACAAAGAGTATTCTTCAAAGAAAGCTTATTTCCGGAATTTATTGTTCTCATTATATGCTAGAATTTTAAGTACTAGTTGGGGAATTTTATTTTTTAGAATGCTTTAAAGAGTTTTCATAGAACTCAGATTAACCCTGCCATCTCATTTCTGGGCAAAGATATCTCCAGAATAAAATCTGACTTCTTGGCAAAGATAACTCTGAAGTGAATTCTGGTGGGATTCACAAAATACTTAGGTTTTGTTCTTTTCGCTGCCTTGTCCCAACAACTTGGCCCAAGCTTCACCTGCCACTCCCTAGTTAGTTCGGTGCCATCGTGACTCTTTTATCCCAAAAATGTATCTTGGCATTAAATGTGTGGCTTCGGGCCCCAGCCAATGTGGCTCAATCGGTTGGGCATCATCCTGCAAACCGAAAGGTCACAGGTTTCATTCCCGGTCAGGGCACATGCCTGGGTTGCAGGTTCCGCCCCCAGTCAGGGCGCCTGCGGAAGGCAGCCGATTGATGTTTCTCTCTTACCTCCACGTTTCTCTCCCTTTCCATCTCCCTCCCTCTCCCTCTCTCTTTAAAAAAAAAGTATGGCTCATCAATATGCTCTCTGCACATACGCTTGCCGCAGCTGAAGGACTCTCAGCTCTGACCTCGTTTCTTCCATTTCTGTATGATTTTTCTGCTGGTGTCTTTTATTTTGTAGCTTGTTACATTGTAGCTGGTTATGGCCCTGATGACTGAACTCTCCTCTTCCATGTGTTGCTTTTACAATTGACAGTGTCATTTGAACTGTTGTACACACACAACCAGTACAGTAAAATGCTGTAAATCATAGCTTAACGTTCATCTATATCACTGACGCTTTAAGAAACTGAATTGTTCTTGTAAAATGTTATATATTTGTCATTGCTTAATTGTTTCCTAGATGAATATAAATTCGTAAAAATGCCCTGAAAACCTATCACTTACAGATAACTATTTTTATCTGTACTCATTCAGCTCATCTCTTGTGTCATCTTTTATATTTTTCTAAAATGTACATGTAAAATTAGAGAACTTTTGTAAGTAACATGTTGATATCTTGCAGTATTCATCCAAAGAGATCAGGATCTCAAAAATACATCATGAAAATCAGTGTGTTAAAATGTATTTAAGTAGATGATATTTTTATCATTAAAAAATGTCTTGTGTTTTAGAGACTAAAAAGGATTTTGTTAGATATTGGTTTTTTTTTCAAGACTTCTTTAAATTGTTTTGAAGAGGAGGAAGCCTGGATTACCTCACACCTCGCGAAGCTGTGTCTATTAGTACACAGTGAAATGCATAGCCCACTATTTAGAGATTCTTAAATTTGATTTGTTAAGAAGGTGTTAATGACTGAGGCAGAGAAACTGTACTTGATATTTATTCACAGTGATGGCTTTCTTTTCCATTAGGGGTTAGAAACAAAAGAGAGGAATAAAAAACTTCCCAAGAACCAAGCAGATGGAATTGTTTCTTGCCTTTTAAGCATGTTTATGGGACCAATGTGTCTGGGTGGTACAGTTATTATTGTTAGTCTGTGGAGACCTGGTTTCCATTTTCTGCTTGGCAGCTGGCTTCTAGTCTAGAGGCTTTGATGTGTGAGGTGTTACGTGTAGTACGGGGAGAGTAGCAGACTACTCGCGAAAGTTCCAGCGTTTTAGAGGAAGCTTGGATAACAGCACAGGTATGTGCAGAGATACCTTTTAGGTTTTAAAGTACTATTTAAAGGAAGGATTTTTAGGTTTAATGACTTCTGTGATCACAATGTATTTAAACTCGTAAAACTGAGCAAGAAGTGAAATACCCATTTATTTTTCTCGAATGCACACTAATTTGTCCTGATGATGTGTTCTTGTTTCAGTTTTGGCCTTTGCTCTTGCTGACACCAAGAAAATTGTTCTGTGTGATGTAGAGAAGCCTGAAAGCTTGCACTCCTTCTCTGTGGAGGCCCCAGTTTCCTGTATGCACTGGATGGAGGTGACTGCGGAAAGCAGGTAGAGCAGTGAAAAGCCCCGGTGGGCACAACAGGGCGACGTTCTCCAAACTCTCACTTTTTAAAATGGGTACTTCGGGGTGTCTGTATGTGGAGTATGTGTGTGTTGCATTTAACTTTTGTTCTTAAGTGTATCCAGATAAAGATTTTTTATCCTCTGTTAGATTATTTCTTCTGAAAAAAAAAATCTGTCTTTTTTATGGAGCAGTGATATCTGAGTGGCCAGGATTTTTCTCTGTAGTCACTTTTGTAGTTTACATCATTGGTTTATACTTTCAAGGAATTAATCAAAATTACTGGTTCACAAATTGAGGTTCTGTTTTTCTTTTCACCGTATATTTTGTCTAAAGCTTTGATTTTTTATGTGTGTGTGCCTTAGTAAATATTCTTAGCGTATGAGAAGTGCTAAATGGAGCATTCTGTTTTTGTGTCCATGGTCCCGGTAGTTTCCTATTTTATGAAAATAATTTTGCCTTAGTCTTTGTAGTCAAGTAATATACCAGGTTTGCAGTAAAGATGGCCTAAAGGATCAGTGGTTTAGGTAATACTGAAAATAAAAGTGTCTCTTTTGACTAAATGTGATCATTATCTTTCCACTAGCTTTTCCTTTCTAATTAAGTTTTAAATGAATGTCAAATGAATGTGTCAAATCTGAATATTAATTGACAGCTCTCCTGGGGGGAGGTGCTGTATAGGATTGGGTAACAAGGATCTAGCCTGGGGTTTGAAATTCACTGTACATGAAACAGAGTGATTAATCAGTCCATCGTTACATAATCAAGAGTCGCAAATGGTCGCGTGGGTTTGCAGAAGGTTAAAGGAGCAGAGTATATTGTGGAATTTCTATCCCTGTCTAGTTTGCTGTTAAGTATATTCCTAACATACTTTTTACATGTAGTTTAGAAATGTTTTGTGGAGATTCCAGGGTATCTTGGAACACCTAGTTTGTGTTAAAGTGGGAAAAAATGCTTGCCAAGTCACCACTTTTTACCTTCTCACTCATTTATTTCCAACCTTATTTGGAGGTGGAATTGAGGGGAAAAGGCAGGTAAATAAGACTGTTTCAAAATGTATTGTCTCATCTTATATACCTGCTGGGTTGTCAAATCTCCAAACATATGTAAGCTACAGAACTCATAATTCAATGATAAGATAATTTCAGTGTTCTTTAAAATTACTCTCGAACTCAGGTTTAGTGACAATTCTTAGATGAGAGTTAAGAAATCAAATTCTCAGTCAGTATCTAATACTGAATACATGTAAGTGTATTTCATATGCTGAGGTAATTGTTTTCTGCTATTGGTTCCACTGAATGTAAAGTGGGCAGGCTGGGTTTTTTTGCAGAAATAAACCCTTTTGTAAATGAAAAATTTCCTACATATTTTCTACTCTTCTATTTCTTGTTTGTGGTTGTTATGACTATTTTACATGGTAAAATATGTGTGGCATCTGTTCACTCGGTAAGATACAATGTATAATACCAGGCATTTAAAAAGTATTATTTTATTTAAATGGAAGGAGCGGTAAAACTTTTTGTGTTTTTATAATGCTCGTATTTTTTTCTTTTTAGCGTTCTGACATCCTTTTATAATGCTGAAGATGAATCAAATCTTCTCTTACCTAAACTACCTACATTACCAAAAAAGTAAGTGTTAGAGTCTAATTTCTTTGGAATTAATCTTGCAGATTTCTCTTTACTTTTAACACTGTGGCAATTTTCTCATTTGTTTTAAAAATATATATTTGTGTTGAGTATATTTTACCCCAGTATCTGTTTTTCTCTAGTTATAGCAACACCTCAAAAATATTTAGGTAAGATATGCCTTTTTTGTTTTCAAGTAAGATAATCTTTTATTATGTGAAGTATATAGTTGAAAAATAACCCAATTTGCTTTTATGTTTTAGTGAAGAAAATTCTGATGAAATTATTAAGCTTTTGGGAGATGTCAGGTAAATTTTGCACGTATCTTAAATAACAAGTCTAATTTATGAGAGTTAATATTTGGTATTTGAGGCAGTTTTCAGAGATTCAAGGGCAGTTCCTTTATTTGTCATATTATTTTATTGCTAACAAATATCTCTGAACAACATACAGACATTAATATCTATTATTTGCTTGTTTTTATTATATGGTCTTTGATTGTATCAAGCTTAATATTATAATGTACCTCTGTTTATTTTGGGAAGAAGTAAAGGAGGATTGAAGTACTAGAAGTTTCTAAAATTTAAATTTAAATATTCAAGGTCTCTAAGCCCATTAATACACTTAGCATCAGAGCCACGATAAAACTGATGGTGCTTCGTATTAGCTGGGAAAAGGATTGTTTGTTATTGAGAGTGTATAAATGCAATCGTCAAAATAACATATTCTTATTTTACTATAAACTGATGGTTTTTAGGCTAGAGAACATTGATGTCCTTTTGAAAAGACGGAATGAGGCTGATGCGATTGGGTTCTGAGTGTTAGGGGTCTGTTGGATGTTTCCTCTCACCCGCAGGGGAGCTTCGGGGGGCAGATACAGGAGGGCGGGACCGTTTCTATCTCGGTTTAAGCACTCCGTCCGTCCACTCTGGTGTCCTCAGCCCGTTGCATTGTTTTTAATTAGGCTTAATATTCTCGTCCTTGGAGGCAGCGCTGGTTTTATCGAACTGTATGCTTATGGAATGTTCAAGATTGCTCGAGTCACAGGGGTAAGTCTTCCTTCAATACTTTCTACATTGTTTATCTTAGAATATAGCAACTAACTGATTTATGAAAGGAGAATAAAACACTTTCCCCCCTCAGTTTCAGTTATTGGAATTACTTGTTCTTAAATGGTAAGGAGATAATGTTCTTACTAATATAAAAGAGTGTTAGGATGTGTGGGAAGATCTGGGACTATTCATAGATTTAGTCAAGTTTTTCTTTTTAACAAAAAGGTTGGTAGGATACACTCGATTATGGTTTAATGTTCTCGCCTCGTGGTGGGTAAGAGCTCCATTCGTGGTAGCAACGTGAGGGAAGTCATCGGAAGCGATCCTCTGCCCAGTGCTGAGTGGTTGCCATGGTTGCCAAGTCTCTGTCTTCTCCATGGCTTTTTTCCCTCCACAGCTTAATCATCTTGTTTTTCCCTAGAGGGTAGAAAATATTGTAGACACTGGAATATGTTTGTTCTCCCACACGTGACTCGGGACCCTTGATAGGGGTCTGTGTGCGTCCGTGTGTCTGTGCGTCTGTGCCCTTCCTTGTCCTTGCAGCTAGGCGGAGGCATACCTTCATCGGCTGGCTGCACATGCGTGGCAGGACCCAGGCTACGAGTGTCTGCTTTTCAGGCCTCTGTGAACGTTGGTGTCCTGTATTGTAAGCAGGTGCAATGTAGCAGTGCCATTAAATACACTGGGGGTTTGACTGTCTTACAGATTGTTGGCACTTGTCTCGCTTTGTGTTTATCAAGTGATTTGAAGTCATTGTCCGTGGTCACAGAAGTGTCTGCCTCTGGTGCTTCAGAAGTTTCATACTTTCAGGTGAGTATCGAAACCTGATAGCAAAGAGTGAACATATTTTTTAAAAGTTTTTTTTATCTATATCATCCTAGTGGCTATTACAACAAAAAGCAAAACATTGACTTGGGGCTTTTAAATCTTAACCTGTGGAATCTTATTATAATGAATGCTTTATTCTTATCCCCGGGGCCCAGTATAGTTTTCACAAAAACAGTGTTTTGAGGGTGTGTTAAGGGCCATATTAATTGGTTGCTATACCAGTTCATCTTCGTATCATGTTTTCTTAGGGCTCTGCCCCTAGTAATAGTAAAACCTAATATTTGCTAAGTACTGAGGGGTCCAGTATAATTCATTTGAATCCTCACAGCAACCTAATAGGTAGGTACCGGTATCATCCCTGTTTTAGAGATGAGTGGGTGGGCACACAGAGAGACTGGGCAACCTGCGTGGTGTCGCAGAATTGGAAGGGACGCTGGGCAGTCTGGCTCCAGGGTCGCTGCTCGCTGACCGACACGTTGCCTTTGGTGGTGTGGATTGTGGGAGCCGACTGGGGCTGGTAGAGGGCTTTGATTATAGCCTTGCTTTCAAGGAAATCTTCCCCAGATTTTCACCTCCGATTGAATGCATTACCTAGCTTACGTATGCACCTAGCTTATGCATGCATTACCTCTCAAACAGAAGGAGGACAAGAGAGAGGCAGTATGTGACGTGTGTGAGCCTCCCAGCATGCCTTGTATTCAGGGCATCAGAAAACTCGGGAACACTTGCTAAATTTGCTCTTCCTCTTAAGGTTATATGAAAATAGGGTTTGCATTTGGTACTATAACAAAATGATTCACTATTTTTTTAAAGTTTGTAATAGATATTTTTAATAACAGCTTTATTGAGATGTAATTCACTTAATATTCAACTCACATTTATCAATAGCCTATAATTTCTTTAAAATTTTTTATGTATATTTATGATGATTTTTTAAATTCCTCATAATAATGTTACAAAACAGATTATTACAGCTGTTCCAGCTATGTAGAGGGGATTGCTAACTGAGGGAGGGAGAGCTGTTGAACACAGCAGGTTAGAAAATCCTGAGGTTTCGTTCTGTCGGTCTCAAAGCTGTTATAAGGGGCAGGCACAGTCTTTCTGATGACGCAGAGTCAGACCTTGGCTCTTTGAACTGGTAGGGGCTGCTTTGTTCATTTTCAGAAAGTTTTTTCAGTTGAGGTGTGATCAGCATGTGATGCTAGTGTCAGGCGCACGATGTAATTATGCGATATTTGTACACGCTGCGGGATGACCACACTATCACTGACCGTGGTCACCGCGCTGTAGGTAAGCCCCCGCGATTTATTTGTTTTATAACTGGACGTTTGGACCCGGGAGGGACTGATTTAGCTTCTAAAAGGATTAAGTGTAAAGCAGGTGAAGGGATTAATAAGTGCGAGTCGGCCATGGAGAAATGGCTATGAGCTTGTGCAGTACGGTGCGGTGAGTGTAGGCAGTAACACTGCAGTAAGTGTGTGTGACGCCAGTGGGGACTGGGCTTCGTGGGGCGGTCACTCTGAGTTACATAAGTAATGTCGAATCACTGTGCGGTACACCTGAAACTGATGTAATAGGGAATGTCCGCTGTAATTGAAACATTTAAAAAAAAATTAAAGCGTGTCTGATTGTGACTCACTTTATTATTTTGGTTTTGCAGCTTGAAACCAATCTCTTGTACTCTTTCTTACCTGAAGTCACTCGCATGGCCAGAAAGTTTACTCACATTTCAGCTCTTTTACAGGTACCTATTTATAGCTTGTTTTATGTGGATATTTACAATGTTTCTAATGTTCTATAAATAAAAAGCTTGACAATTGTATTTTGTAAAGCTAACTCGCTGTGGTAAGGGTATCTAGTCTGGGTGATAATCTTATAATTAAAGCAAGAAAAAGAAATTTAATTGAAAATCTTCTCCCACCCATCTCTGTTTCTCCTCCCAAAAAAGAAAAGAAAGAAAAAGAATTTAAATCTTTTAAAATATTCCCACAAGTAAAGTAATGTCTTGGAATTTTAGAAGTTTTGTAAGAAAGTATTATGGAAAACAGCCATCTTATCAGTTAGCTTTTGTGCTTAATAAACCCATTCCAAATTAGCTGCCGATTCTGTAGGTTGGTGTCTCAGTGGACGACTTGGGCTGGGCTCAGCAGGAAGGTTCTGTCGATCAGGACCAGGTTCAGCTCACCTGGGTGGGCGTGGTCAGGCATGGGGAGTCAGCTGGCTGATCCGATGTCCCTTAGCTGTGATGCTCTGTCCAGGCCCTGCATCCTGTCGCCCCGCGGGCTAGCCCAGGCCTCTTCACGCAGGGGAGGCTGAGGCAGGGGTGTCCACGTGGAGGCACACAAAGCCTTTCAGGGCCTTGCACTCACAGTGTCTCGTCTGCTTTGTGCTGGTCACACCAGGCACGAGCCCAGCCCAGATTAAGGACTGGGGAAACGCTCTCTGTGTCTGGACAGAGGAGCTACATGGAATTGTGGCCTTTTTTCCCCCAGTCTACCGCAGTTGCTAATTTTACTTGATGGCAAAGCTTTCTGGAGACCAGAATCTTTTTAATGGTCCTGTTTGAAGATCGAGTGACTAACCAGACCAGCGTTTTGACAGTTAGTGTATGTAAAACATATCTGTAAAAAGCAGGAGGATAAAGTTTTTACTGTATAAAAACTTAATTTAGGGATGTTTGGTAGTTAAGTGATTATCAAGTGTTAGCTATGGTCTTTTTTCCCTTGGGTTTAACTAAGTTAAAAGTGGTTGAGTGTACATTCTGGATTTCTTTGAGACAGTTGACTGGAGGAAGCACATATTTTTTTAGTTAGCATATTGCTTTAAATCCTTTTTACCATATTAATACTCTCTTCTTGTTAATAGTATATAAATTTGTCACTCACATGTATGTGTGAAGCGTGGGAAGAAATACTGATGCAGATGGATTCTCGTCTCACCAAGTTTGTGCAGGTAATGTACCTGAAGACGTTACTACACGGTGAAGAACTTACTTACTTTATGCGGTACGTGAGAAAAACCAGTCTGATTTGTAAAAGGCTAAGATCGGGATTTCTTTTAAATGCTTTAGTTTAACCTCAAGCTGTTTTCTCAGAGAGGGAGGACTCTGTTCCCATGGGTCCAGCGTAGGTGGGGCCAGGATTGTGAGGTGGGCGGTGGGCTTGGGGGATAGGCCAGGTGTTGGAGGAGCTGACGGGCTGTCTCCTAGTAACTCATACACACATCACCAGTTTAAACATGGGTCTGAGGGAAGCTTAAGGAAGAGCGAGGGGGCTGTGCTTCTGCAATTGTGAATAAGTGTGCTTATAATTTAAAACAAACGCAACTTTCTCCATCGCGTTTAGGAGAAGAACACGACCACATCGGTGCAGGACGAGTTCATGCACTTGCTGCTGTGGGGGAAAGCGAGGTAACAAGCCCCTGCCGGCAGCTTCGATCTGTGTTTCAAAGTTACTCATTGTAAAAATAATGTGTAAAGCCTGGTACACCAGGACAAAAAAATAAAAGTGTATATCTTTCTGGGCCTTTGTGTGCACATATACTTGTTTATGTAATCATGATCATTTTTTGTGTATATAATATATGTTATATGTTTTAAATGTATAAAAGTTAAAAATTTTTTCATATAGCCAAATTAATCTTTTTCTTTTATCTGCTATTCTTAGTGTTATTCTTAAAAAGACCTTTCCCATCTTAAGATAGTCAAAGATTGATCTGTATTTTCTTCTGGGGTGTGTGTGTATGTGTGTGTGTGTGTATGTGTGTGTTTTATTGGTTTATTTTTATTCCATTTACATGTCCCAGATGTGATTTATGTGGTTATATGCTGTGGAAGACTCAGCTTTTTCCCCTAGGAGTTTAGGTCATTGCCCAGTGCAGTTCTGAGTATCAGGCCTGCCCCTCGCTGCTGTGAAAGGCCATTTCGGCCTGCAGTGCGTCCTCCCATGTGCTCCGGTCTGTGTCTGGGCCTTGTTCCCCGTGGGAGTGCCACAGACTCTTAATTTCTGTCGGGCTATTTCTTTTTGTTTATGTTGTTTAAAAATCTTGTTCATAATTTGACATTAAAAGTTTTAAGTGATGCGTTCAGATTTTGACTAGAGAAGACTAAAATACTTTCTTTGTCATTGCAGTGCTGAACTTCAGACCCTCTTAATGAACCAGTTAACAGTAAAGGTGCGTGTGGTTAGAGTCTGTGTTTCAGTAGCTGCGAACACAGTCTTAATTTTTTTTCAGAATAGTATACAATATCCTAACATGCATATTCAATATATCTTCTTCTCTTGATTAGGGCTTAAAGAAGCTCGGCCAGTCTATAGAATCATCGTATTCCAGTATACAAAAGTTGGTTATAAGTCACTTACAGAGGTATGAAGGTGATGTGCAGTTTTTGGTATTGCATTTACATGTGCTGGGCCTGGGCTTCTTTCTGCAACCTTCTCTTCACCATCTGCCATTCTCTCTTTGAGCCTTTTCTCACTTAAATTACTGCGTTGGCATTTGAGGAGAATCTTGGAGTACCCAAGATAAAAGGAGTGGATCTTATAATCCCACTTCATGAACTTATTTTCTCACCCACCCATGAAGTGTATTTTGAATGGGGCATGTACCCTTTTTTGAGCAGTGAATTTAAGTATGTTTGTGTATCATTTTTAAGTTTACCAAGCATGTTATGTACTTCTACATTTTGTACCTTGGAAAGGTGTTGGTTATGGTGACCCTCGTTTTACGTAAGAAGGACCTGAGGCTCAGTACGAGTGGTGCAGAGTTAGAAAGTGTCAAGCCAAGACTTTCTCCCACCATCTTCAAGTCGCCTGCTGTTTCCCTCCCAGCTGCCCCAGTGAAGCGGTTGGCCGGTGGACCCGCTCAGTGTGCGACTTGCATTTTTGACAAAGCCCTTTATGCTAAGTCCCTGAGCTCTTTATCACCTTTTCCCTGGATTCATGCAGCACCCTTTGGACCGGTCTCCCCCAGTCTACCCTGTACCCCTCAAATGCACTCTCCACGCGGATCTGATCATGTTACTCTTGCTTAAAAACTTCAGTGCCTTCTCATTCCCAAGACCTTCTGCACACCTGCCTCTCTGCTTTACTCACTCTGGTGGCCTTCTCAGACTCGATGTTTTTTCTGCCTAATGTCTCTGTGTATCCCACCCACCTTCTGGAACACTCCAGCCCCGCTCTTCACTTGCACTCCTTAGCTCTCAGCTCAAATATCGCTTGTTCAGAGAGACCTTCCCTAATCCCCCAGCTTAGGTTAGGTTCTTCTGTTACTCCCACATGCCGTGCCTTCCCTTCAGGGCACTTGTGGTGGTTGGAGTGACGCGGAGTCTGTGCGGTTATGACGAGCTTCCCCGTTTGACTGTCAGTGCCCCCGAGGACCCTTCCGATTTGTTCACTGCTGTGCACCTGGCATCCAGCACAGTGCCTGACCTGAAGTTGGAGCTAATAGATGTTTGCTGAGTTAAATACGTAGCTCTTGGGAGAACACGATGAGCACGTGACCGTCTTAGATGTGCCAGGACCACTTCTGGAACGTCATTTGATTCTTACAAAATTCAGTCGTGGTCATGTACTCTTCTCAGTAGTTGATGACCAAGTGATTCTGCTACAGTTTTTAGAGATAACCTTGAAATAATTATTTCTCATAGGAAAAAAATTAAAGTTACTTTCAGTTTTTGTTTCTGAAAATTTAGGAACGTTTAGGCAAGGCAGTAGCTGCGTGCCCCCTGCCGATGGCAACGGCACTAACTCATTTCTGCTCCATCTCCATAGTGGCTCAGAGTCTTTATTATACCATTTGAGTGAACTGAAAGGAATGGCTTCGTGGAAGCAAAAATATGAACCCCTTGGATTAGATGCTGCAGGAATTGAAGGTAGTAGTTTCACTTTTTTCAGTAGAGTACATTAAACATACTTTACTTACTTGACAATTGATATTCATTTATTTATTTTTAGATGCTATTACTGCTGTGGGCTCTTTCATCCTCAAGGCAAACGAGCTTCTTCAGTAAGTATTTGGGTTACATGGGATCACTGACCTGAGAATATTTCCCTTTTCACTTACCAATAAGAACCTGGCAGATTGTCATGATTTTCTTAAAACAAATTTTAAAGTTTGCATCAAATTTATACCTTTACATGATTAAAACCAGCTAATAGCACAGTGGTTTTGGAACAAAAAACAGCCTTTTCCTGTCCCCTGCCCTTACCCTAAGTACTGCCTCTTAACATTTTAACTCTTATAACTATTTCTATTTTTAGTTCTTCTGTAATATTCCTAAATTGTATGACCAATACATTTCTTTTTCTCATCAGTTTTTAGAAATTATTTTTCTCACTGTTTCTGTTCATTTTTCCTGGACTCTGTTTGCTTTTTTTTTTTGCACTGTCTTTATCACATTCTGAGGTCCTTTCCCTGTCTCAAGGGCAGCATCATCTCCCTGGGACCCCCTCCATCCCTGATGCCTCCTCCAGCCCCCCACCCTCAGCCCCAGCCTGGACGTCGCATTCCAGCCCTCCTGCCAGCTACCCCATGGGCATTTTCTTCATTGCTTTCGTGGGTTAGATCCGGACTTCCCGGGTTTCCTGTGTATCTTGGTTCATTAATCCTTTTTGCTCGACAGCATCATCCATTACTCACTCAGAAAGCACAGACGTGAGGGTAAACCTTCAGTGTCCCTTTGTGTCTGTCGTCCTGCCTTCACACTGGACTCGTGGGCTCCCCTGGGTCCGGGGTTTCCAAGGGGAAGTCGTTTTCTTATAGAACCTTGAAAGTGTTGCTCCCCTGTGTTCCAGGCTCTTTGTTGCTGATGCAGGTCTGGAGCTTCTGACTCTCGTGCCTTTGTAGGGCATTTTTTCCCCTCATCTCTAAATTCTTGAAATTTCACAATAGCACTTTTAGATGCTGATCTCTTCATTCATTGTGCTAATAATAAGAAAATGGCCATTTTAACGCAGATTCTATTTTAATGTTATTTTGATTATCTTTTTTCTTTTACTATATTTTTGTTCTAGAAATCTAATTAGATAATATACTTCATGGATTCGTCTTCTATGGAAAGACAAAGAAGTAAACATTTTTTTCTCTCATTTTTCATGTTTTTGTCTTCTGTTTTTTGAGGAATTTTCTTGACTTAATTATAAAACATCATTTATCAATAAACATTTGCTGAGCACTTAATTATGTTATAAATACTGTGCTAGATGCTGAGGATATAGCAGTGAGCAAACTGATAAAAATTCTTGCCTTCATGAAACTTAAATTCTAATGTGATGAGACAGACAGTAAAGAAATGAATAATTAAAATATCTAGTGTGGGGGATAACGATAGGTAGTGGTGAGAAAAACCGAGCAGGGAAAAAGACCTCAGGCATGCTAGGGACCAGGTGCCATTTTGCACGGTGGTCAGAGAAGGCCTCACTGGAAAGTTGATGATGGGAGAGACAGTGGGCAGTGAGCCTGGTTGATATTTGGGGGCTAAAGAGACAGCGAGTGTAAAGGCCCTGAGTTTGGAGCGTGCCGGGCTTGTTCGAGGGACCTCAGGAGGCACCGTAGCTCACGTGAATTGGACGACAGCATGTGAGCTGGGAGAGGTCGCGGAGGATGGGCCAGGCTGTGCAGAGCCTGTAGGCAGTCGTGAGGGCCTTGGCTTTCACTGTGGGTGGAACGAGAGGCTCTTAGGGAGTTAGGAGCAGTGGAGTGACAGGGTGAGTTACGTTTTGAAAAGATCCCTCTTGTTATTTGTTTAGTGTTGTGGATAGATTCTAGGCAGGAGAAATGGGGGTCAGAATCCGAAGTGGTCAGAACTGGACATGCTTTAACAGTAGAAAGAACAAGATCGAGGCATGATGAAGGAGGCATGGTGATTGTATGTGGAGTCGTGGGTAACTATGAGTTTAGGCCCTGAGCACCGAGACGAGTGGAATTGACATTTGCTGAAATGGGCAAGACTTGGGGGTATATATACACATGTATATGTACTTCGTATTCCTCAGTTTGGGTTTATCTGACACTTTTTTCGTGATTATATTCAGGTTATGCATCCCAGGCCAGAGTGCTACATAATTGGTGGGGTGTCCCCCTCGAGGTGACACATCCAGAGGCAAACGGTATCTGTCTGCCACTCCTTAGTGGTGTCAGTTCTGATCGCCCAGTCAGTGTGTTAAGCATGCTAAACTCGAAGTGTCTGGAAGCTGCACTGGTAGAGCTGTCCAGTGCGTGTAGATGGTATGAGACTAGCATTCAAGGGAGGGGTCTGGGCTGGAAAGGTAGGTTTGGGAGCCGGCAGCACATGGGTGTTATTTCAGCTGTGAGCCTGGATGAAGTAGGGGGTGTGCTCAGAGAAAAGGAGAGTTCTGAAGTGGAGTGATGGGCGTCCTGGCACACAGAAGCGGGTTAGATGGGGAGCTAGCAAAGGAAATGGGAGGCAGAAAGACCAGGGGAGTGGTGTCCTCCTCAGGTCTCTTCGAGGACATTAATGAAAAGTTTTCACTGCTCCCTGAGTTATCTTCATTCACTTCCGGGGTCACTGAGTTTGTCTCGATCTCTTATTGCAAGCTTCCTTCCAATACCTGATGCCCGGTGGTTTACTCACATTTATTCACGAGGCAATTGGAAGGTGCTTGGAGTCTCTGGGTTCCGGGTGGCCTGAAGCCAGCATGAGAGCCCGGGTGTGCAGGCCTCTGCTGAGTGCAGCCAGCGCCCACACGGCTCTGCCTCGGCTCTTCCCGGGTCATTCTGCTTCTTCGGAGAACCCTGCATTTGTTCTCTGTCTGCAAGGTGAACCCCTAGGCTTTTTGGGAAAGAACATACCACTCTTTTAGTTTGGCCTGCTGAGTCCAGCCCCACACGTCATCCTAATGACTTCCGTTGAACCTGACATTTCTGAGGACCCAAGCATCTGTGGGATTCTGCAAGGTGCGTGGCTCCTTGCTGCCCTCTCTGCATCATCTGGCACGTGGCTGCCTCTGTTGAGCTTCAGCTGTTAGCAGTCCCTGTCAGCTTTAGGCATTTCTGCAATTTAATTGTTTCCTACTGCCCGCTTTTTCCATGAGTTCATAACACATCCATTCCTTTCCCCACCAGCTCACCATCTCTTTAATGGGCTTTGAGGAGGTAGGGGTTATGGATGGGAGTGCTCGGACACATGGAAGGAAAAGCTACACAGTATTAAGCTCTCTGTGATTAAGCTTTCGGTGTCAATGAAAGGTGGTTTAACTGTTTCTTCTTTGAAGAAAAGATAACAGATAATTAGACATAGCGTTAGTTTACGTTATAGATGGAGGGACTGAGGCAGTGAGAATTTTGATGTTAGCCAGAGGTTACCTGGGATTAGGGTGAACGTATTGATTGGGAAAGATACAAAGGAACTTTTTTTTCTTTTTGCTGCAAGGGAGTTTTGATCATACTGCTTAGTGACATAAGAGATGTGACAGTTTTCAGTCAAGGTTTTACTGGGTACAGAAAGGTTAATGACGATGACCTACCTCTCTAGTAGTAGAATGAGACAATGTTTGGAAGGGGCTTTGAGGCTTAAGAATGAAAAGTGCAGGTGTTATTTAAGCTGCAAGATTAAGATTAGAAAGAGATTTTTAAAAAAATGATAACCCATCCCTGTATTCAGAATCAGTTTCATCAACATGAAGACTTCCAGTTTTAACAGTTAATTTTGGGTCTACGTTTGTGTTAAGCACAGAAATTTAGTTCTTGTGATCCATTATTGTAAAGGCAAAAAATTATCTTCCAAAAATAATGTTCAGTGATATCAGAGGTATTGACAGAATACAAATTTATTATAATGATTTTCCGTTGGGGTTGATGTTTTACTGACCAGTGAGTATTTTTTTAAGCAAAGACTAATGATGAAAACTTTTTTCTGGTTTCTTTTATTTGCAAAGTTAGAAAAGGATTTCGTACTTTTACTGGACGTTAGGAGAGACTGTTATTTGTGGCAAGGCTGTTATAACCAGTCAAAATCTGAGTTATTTGCTTTATTTTTTAAAAGAAGCAGAATTTCCCCTTTTGAAAGTTTATTTTTAGATGTGTGTTTGATTTGTAAAACCTGTTCTAAAGGCTTCAATGTCATCCAGATAGGATATAGCAGAACAGTAAAAATTATTATATTGCACAATTGAAAAATGTTATATGAACCTTATGTAATAATTTCATTTTTGATTTATTTTTATCTTTTTAGAGTTATAGACAGTAGTATGAAAAACTTCAAAGCATTTTTTCGGTGGCTGTATGTGGGTAAGTTAAGTAAAGCATTAAAAATTGTAGCAGTATCCATTTAGAATATTTCACTTACTTTAGTAAATTTCAAATACCTGTAAAAGCAGAGAGAATAGAATAAATGAACCCCCTTCTGCCCTTCACCCACTGTCACCTGTTTCAGAACATGGCCAGCCGTATTTCTCCTGTACATTCACCCCCCTCCGCCCCCCACCCCTGGGGATGTAACCTGCAGCCGTGTCTGTCTCTGTCACTCACTGGTAATAAACCCTTCTTACCTTGTACTGTCTCCTTAGGTTAGAATGACAGCTTGGACTGCCTGCTCTCTATTAGGCATCATTAGGGTTAGAATTAATAGAGAGAGAGGAAAAAGCAAGACACAGGCCTGCCCCCGAGCAGCATAGCTCCTGTTTTTACACTTGAGTCTTCTATCCCTAGATCTGTGCAGGCTATTGCCTCAGCCACGGGCCACAGTGGCTATTTAAATTAGTTGAAATGGTACACAATTAGATATTCAGTGCCTTAGTCACGCTGGCTCTGATCGAGTGCTCAGACACGTGTGGTTAGGGGCTGCCACGCTGGACAGCACAGAACTAGAGCGTTTCCATCACCACTGCTGTTGGGCAGTGATGCCGTAGCTCAGTAGAATGCAGACTGCTTGTGGCCTTCTTTGTATTACCACAGGATCTTTGCATTTGTAGGGAATTAACATATTTATTAACTTGATATTAAATATTTTAAAAATATTTTTATTATATTTAGAGAGAGAGGAAGCGAGGGAGAAAGAGAGGGAGAGAAACATTGATGTGAGAGAGAGACACTGATCAGTTGCCTTTTGTACACGCCCCGACTGGGGACCAAACCTGCAAATGCAGGCATGTGCCCTGACCAGGAATCGAACCGGCAACCTTTTGCTGTGTGGGATGATGCCCAACCAACTAAGCTACACCAGTCAGGACTTGATATGAAATATTAACACTCACTTTACATTATATGCATATTTTATTTAGGCCCATTTGTACTGTTATTTTTGTGACTTCTCTTGAAATTTTTGAAATAATCCAGCATACATTTCCCTCCAACATATGCATAATTTAGTTGTAAATGGAATTTATCCCATATTTGTTAAAATTCTAAAGAGTAAAATAGAAACTAAGTTACCTGTAATGTACTAGCATCCTTTAAACAAATGCCCAGATTTTCTATTCTGATATTTTAAAAACAGACTTCATACTTGTCAGCCTAATATAATCACTTTTGGTAAAATAATGAATCCAATTTGCAGATGTTGACTTTATAATTCTTAGATTTTTCTCAAAACCGTACCAACACCAGCCAGAGTGGGGAGCCAGAGTGTTTCTGAGGCCAGCCTGTTTAATTGATCAGAGATGTTAATTAGAATGAATTCCAGAAACGTTGGAAATAATTTTCTTTTACAGAAGTAGTAGTTTGGTTTTACTTACAAGTAGTGGGGTAAGGTAGGCAGTTTACATTCTCATGGCGTGTCCTGACTAATGAGAAGCGGGTCAGAAGAACAGTGAACTACTGCTCAGTCCCTATCATGGGAGCGGAGGTGGCAGAAACGTGCTGGGCTGGCGCCGGAGACCTGGCTGTACCCCGGCTCTGCCGCTAGTTCACTCTCTACCCCTGGTCTGCTCTTTTGTGAGATCCTAATAAAGGCAGGGGCTTTTTACACTGCTGCATCCCTCGCACCTCTGCTACTCTCAGTAAGTAATTTTGGGATGGATAAATGAATGAATGAGTGGAACTAGATTATGGCCGGTTTTACAGATAATTTAGAAGTTTGAATTTAAAATGTTTTAAAAATAATCGGAATTTGCAGAAGCATGTCCAACATGCTTCTTCCTGACCAGACACAGGGAGCACATTCCAGCACTGCAGAAGCACACGCAGCGCACTTCATGACTTACACGGACGTAACACAGAAACACAGTACTGGTGGGCACAGCCCTGTGGCAGGACCAAGAGTCAGCCACAGCTGCTAGATCAGGGGTCCCCTACCCCCAGGCTACGGGCCAGTACTGGTCCATGCCTGATAGGAAGTGGGCCACACAGCAGGAGGTGAGCTTGGACGTAATGCGCTTGAATTATCCCAAAACCATCCCCCACCACTCTGTCCGTGGAAAGATTGTCTTCCACGAAACCAGTCCCTGGTGCCTAAAAGGTTGGGGACCGTTGTGCTAGATTAAAGACTATATAGATATATGTAAATGTTCATATACCCACATAAATTTTAAATATCTTTATGTAGCAAAAACGCCCAAGGGAAGGAGACACATCTGTTTGGTATTCTAAGGCTTTTGGTGGAAAGAACTACTTGGAGATTTTAAGAGAAGAAACATTGCCGGGTTAGAGAGTAGCATCCCAGCAAATGTCGTCTTAGCACAAGGCAGCAGTTACATCAGTTTGTCTGGAGCGGCGTTGGGCTGGGTGGAAGGAGAAAGTGAAAAATAATTTAAGTTTGTGACCCTTTAGGTTTTTTAAAAATTTTATTAAACTTCTTGCAGTGACATTAATAAGATTACGTGAGTTTCAAACGTACAGTTCCGTAATACATAATCCGTATATCGTATTGTGCGTTTACTGCCCAAAGACAAGTCTCTTCCGTCACCATATTTGACCCCTTTACCCTCCCTTTAGTTTTTAGAAGAAAGTAAGTTTTCCTTGATGAGAAGAAGCTGTTGAAAATGGAAAATTTGGTCCAATGAAACACATTTAGTCTTGGAAAAGAGTCTATAATTAAAATTATGTTTGCAGTTTCCCTTTAAAAATAGTTTTCAAATTTATATTTTCAGCAATGTTGAGAATGACGGAAGACCACGTGCTCCCTGAGCTGAATAAGGTAGTACACAACAGTGTGTTTTCCTAACGTGCTGACTGTGGCCTGGGGGAGCGCAGCTCTGCGGGTCGTCTTGGTGCTGTTGTTATGCAGTTATTAGTGAATAGGTTGTTGGGCTGTGCACTGAGACAGGTCCTAGGAAGCCTTCTGTTTTTTATGTCCCAGAACACCTTTATTCTGGCTCCTAATCTTATAAGACTTAATTTTCTTAAATCTTAAGTGCATTTTTATTTTCCTTGGAGATCTGTACTTGGATATTCCCACCTACGTTGATGTCGGTAAGCCCCATTTCTTGCCAACTGTAAGGATTGCGGCAAGTAGCCACGCAGTGTCTTTCCAGCAGAGCTTACAGAATAGGGCAGAGTTCCCACTTGACTCCTGCAGCTCACCCGTCCACCCCTGCGCACACTGATTCAGGGAGTTTAGGTGATCGTGAGCTTGGAAGAATGGGAGCAGTAAAATTAGCCTCACTGGAGTAAGCAAGTCAGGGACTGCACCTCAGCACAAAGTAGGTCTTGTGTGCTGTGGGACTTGGAAACCCGGCAAGTTCAGCTTAGTGGTTCTGTGAGATCACTCTTACCGTTATTTGGGGAGATAAAATACGTTAATTGTTGGGAGGGACCTAAATGTGTACTTTTTTAAGGGCTGAAGACCTAAGGTAAGGTGAAGGGAGGGTCATTGCCAAAAGCACAGGCCAGTGCTGAAGCAAGCAACGCTGTAGAGAGCGGCCCCTAACTCAGGCTGAGGTTGCTTATCTGGGCTGGCACTCCCCACTCCCGAAGGGGGGGTCTGCACACGTCTTAGCCCAGGCGTACCATGGTAAACCGCCTGTGCCGTGAGGACTGCTGTGGTGGTTGGACTCTCAGATTGGAAAGTGGGTTCAGGTGTTGAGTCATGTGCCTCTCAGAACCCCAGGACTTCACATGTTCAGAGCTGCGTCATCTGGGTTCCTGCTGACATGTCTATGCAGGAACTTTGCTTAATTGGCCTATGGCTTTTGGCAGGTAGTGTAAACATAACACTTGTTATTACATGATATTTCTATTATTGGGAAGCTTTCTTTTACCTTGATTTCTTCTCTTTTTATTCCTTTTCGTTTTTGATAGATGACTCAAAAAGATATCACATTTGTTGCTGAATTTCTTACTGAACATTTCAATGAGGTAGGAAATTGGTATTTCTGTAATGCTGATTTTTTCTTAATAATTGCAGTGAACCTGGGTAATGGTAAGAAGTGGTCGAATTTAACCCTATTTAATTGAAGTCCTTAGCAGTTATGCTTTCTAAACTATTGAATTAACTAATGGCAGTGCTTATTTATGAGCCAAAGCCTGTAAGTTGAACTTTTGTGTGTGTATCTTACAGTCCATGAAAGAAAAGAGTAACTACCACTAAAAGCTCTCTTAAAAAATAAAGTTTTTGGTTTAAATGTAAGTGAGCTGACTTATGAATTGAACTGAATTTATCCTTTTCAGGCTCCAGACCTTTATAATCGAAAAGGAAAATACTTCAATGTTGAAAGAGTTGGTCAGGTATGGGCTTTGGATTTAACTCAGTTATTTTTTTTATTAAAAATAATAATTTAAAAACATTAGCAGTGTTAGTCTTTGTTACCCAGAGTTCATGGAAAGTAATATAAGGCCAGTTATACTTGTCTAGTAGCCCTGCCCTTTCAGTGAATTAGCTAAATGTAGCAGTTTTTAAACTTTTCGGTCTCAGAACCCTTTTACATTCTTAAAATTATTGAGGACCCTAAAGAGCTTTAATGTGGTTGTATCTACAGTGGTAGATATTATTAGGTATTAGAAATTAAATTAAAATATTTTTAAGTCACTTAAAGTAACTATTGTTTTTAAAAATAACAGTTCTATTACATGCTAATGTGAATAATTTCAATGAAAACTATATTTCAGAAAATCAAACTCACTGGAGAGTAGCATTGTTTTATAATTTTGAAAGTCTCCTATATCTGGCTTAAGAGAAGACAGCTAGATTCTCATACCTTCTGCATTTGATCTGTCATGCTATGTTGTTTTGGTTGATGTAGATAAAGAAAGTCTGGCTCGTACAGGTGTGTGGTGGCAACGGACAGGTATTTTAGTAGTGCCGTAGATAACTGGGTGTCTTTGACACTGCACCACATCCTGCCAAGTGATAGCACCCTACGGGCTAGTTTCAGTGTGGACTCTAAATTGCATCAGCGGCCTTTTCATACTCTGATGCGTTGAAATCCACTCGCCGGCCTCGCCCCCGGATGGGCCTGTACCCACGCGTGGCGTTGCAGTGCCCCGGACTGGCCACTTGGAAGATGCGGGCTCACTGAGTGCTGCAGACCTTGCGTGTGCTGACACCTTCGTCCGCGAAGGGTCCGAAAGTCACATTCCACTCCTGCTGTCGCCGGTCCCATCAGCCCTTACGTACTGAGAAGCTGTCAGGCACTCGTGGTTTTTCAGAATTTTAGTTTTTGTATACATGTTTAAATTTTATCATTGGCAACCAATGCTGGCAGTTGTTTTGTTTAACATGACAGACTTACCTTATTTGTTTTCAAGAAAATATCTGCCACGTACCCAAGAATGAATAATCACAGTTTTTCTGCCAGTCATTCTTTCATGTAAAAATGGAATTCCACGAGCCACAAAAACTGCCTGGCTTGAGTCACAACTACATTTCCATAAATGCTTTCCCCCGTGATAACCAAATGCTTTGGTTGCAGCGAAAGTGCTCTATGTATGCTGCCCAGTCTCGTCACACAGAGTGTTAAAAGTATTTGTCCTCAGCGGTTAAGCTCTAACAAAACGAGTCATTTGAGTGGCGTCACCAGAGAGCAGTGAAACTGTGAGTGTGGCAAAGAGGCGTGCGGCGGCTGCTAGTAAGTTTTGGTGCCGCTGCTGTGGCCCTCGTGATGGTGCAGAGATTTTCCCGCCCGTGCTTTTGACCATTGGCGCGATGTCGTCACCATGCGAAGGGCAAGCGGTGACTTGGTACTACTGTGAAAGTAGTATGACCTCCGCAACCCCCGAAAGCGTCTGGGGACTCCCAGGGGCCCATGGACCACATGCCGAGAACTGCCGCTGTCGAGGGGATGGACAGTTGCTTCTGTTCAGATTAATTTATAAACGTACATGCATAAGCTTAAAACACACTTTCTGAAAATGGACCTCAAAATTCAAATTCAGCTTATGGTCTCTGTATTTACAGCATTCTAATCTTAGCAGTTAGCAGTTTCTTTAGTTACTTGGCACTTAGTAAATTTTGGTCACCTCATTTAGAGTAACAGCAATACACTTTCCAAGAGGCGTTGGCAGTAAAACTAACTTAATTAAGTAGAATAATGATAAATATAAACGGTGTTTGAAGCCTGATGTTTGTTTCTTGCATTCACATTTTCGATCCTGTATTTGTAGTACTTGAAAGATGAAGATGACGACCTTGTGTCGCCCCCGAACACAGAAGGAAACCAGTGGTATGACTTCCTGCAGAACAGCAGCCACCTTAAAGGTATTTCCCAGACCAAGGAGATTTTGTGGCCAGTACGTTTATCTGTCTGAGACCAGGGCAGCTAACAGTTTTGCTGAGCACTTGCTGAATACTTACCCAAGCGCTACAGATTCATCTTCTGTGTTCACTTCATTTGGTTAAAGAAACAGCAAAATAACAAGTAGTGTATAACATTACCGTGATGAAGAAACATTCTGATGTTACCTGCAGTATGGTAAGATTGCTTACTCTTAAGTATTACATTGTCTGTTTTGCACCTTATAAGAAAATAGGACATTGTGAAGAAAACTGAAGAGCCTACCAGGCCGTTTTGCCAGTTGCAATTTGTTAACTCCTAAAAGCACAGCGATGCATTGGTGTATTCTCCTGAGGTGGTAGCTTTCTCGTTTACTCGTTATGCCTTTCATTTTCTAGGGTTGTAAAATGTTGAGATGGTAAAACTTCACCTATCCAGCATTATTAGAGATGCAACACAAAATAGCAACCATTAAACATGTCAGAATTTCACTACTTTGGATGAAAGTACTGTCAAAGTATTTCTTTGCTTTCTTAAAGAGTAATCTGACCACAGTTCAGCTGTTTCTTAGGATCCTTAGGGTAAGAGCCACGCTCGTTAATCTTCTCCTTCAGTCCTCACAAGAAGCTGTGGGAAGGCACTATCCATCCTGGTTTTAGTAATGAGGAAACTGAAGGTTAGAGAAGACCCAGGCACACACAGCTCACAGTGAGAGATGGAGCCAGGATTCTGCTGACCACAGAGCCTGAGCTTCAGCTGGACTCAGTAGTCGTCTCTGCCACAGTGATCTGGTTCTTGTTATCCCACTGCCTGAGGGTGGGAGGGAGGGGAAGGAATTCTCTGGGGCCCAGAACTTTGCTTATTGCTGTTTCATTTTAACCCTAGAAGTCCACATTCTTTTTTAGGGCAGCACACACAGGGTGGGACAAAAGTAGTTCACAGTTGTTCACAGGGAAGATAATGCAATAACTAATACATAATACAAGAATAAGGTCTGTTTTGCATGCTCACAACTGTAAACCTACTTTTGCCCTGCCCTGTATTTTTTATTGCTTGAGAGTCTTAAGATCAGCAGGGAGGTGTGTTGATGTGACTTAGCTATTGATTGGAGGGAGAATAACAGTACAGCTGACTCAGCTCATGCACGGTACTTAATCAGGACGCTCAAGGAGTAAGCAAGGGTGCCTGAGGAGGGCTGAGGGCAGTGTGCCAGGCGTGGTGGCACCGGACCTTGTCACTACAGTGGGCTAATAGCGATCCTGGGAACTGTGTTGGGCTAAAAAGAGGTCCTGTCACCTTGTTCCCCCACATCTTCTGTGGCTGAATAGAAAGGCCTAATCTTAGCCACAGGCCTCGTGTAGATCAAAGATGTACTTCAGATCTCTTAAATGCTTGAGGTTTTGCCAGTATGTGAGTTCAGACAAGCTCTTAAGCTTCTCTTACGAATCTCCCAGCTTCTTAAGTCTAGGATGGAGTGATACCAACTGTCATAATGGAACTAGTAAGAAAACTTTGGCCCTAACTGGTGTGGCTCAGTGGACTGAGTGCTGGCCTGTGACCCAAAGGGTCACTGGTTCCATTCCCAGTCAGGGCGCATGCCTGGGTTGCGGGCCAGGTCCCCAGTGTGGGGTGTGCGAGAGGCAACTACACACTGATGTTTCTCTCCCTTTCTTTCTCCCTCCCTTCCCCTCCCTCTAAAAATAAATAAATAAATAATAAAATCTTAAAAAAAGAACTTCAAAATTCTAACACTTTGTAAAAACCAAGGGCTAAATGCTTCAAGCGTGCACTTCGTTAGGGTGCATAGGGGAGGCAGCGTTGTATAACAGGCCCAAGTCGGCGCTCTGGAAGCTGAGCTGCCTGGGTTGACTCCCACTCTGCTGCTTTGTAGGGGTGTGGCTGAGGGCCTGACCCCTCCATGCCCCAGTTTCCTCATCTGGAAATGAGATGGTAATAGCGCCCTCCTCGAGAAGCTGTTGTGAAGACTGAGTGAATTAAGCTGGTTGAAGTACTTAGAAATAGTGCCTGGCACAGGGCACATAAGCAGTCATTATACTCCCAGCTGAGCTGTTTTTACTCAGAACATATCTGACACCAAAATTAGAGGGATTGTCCCTCATGACACCAAGTTCTGACACCTACAGTTTATTTCTCACACTAACTACTTGAGTTAGCACCAACTCCACAGGTCTAAAGGCTCAGTCCTACAAGACTGCCCCCTCTTCAGACTCTACTTGCAAGTGTTTGGACCCCAGGTTACCCCCATTTTTGCCCCACCACTCCCCCCCTTCAGCTTTCATAATTTGGCTCATGAAATTCAGACATACACTTAGGTTTCTGGTTTATTATAAAGGATACCACTAAGGAACAGCCCAGTGGAAATGATGCACAGGGCCCAGTATGGGGGGAGGGGCATGGAGCCCTCCCCAGGAAACCCCCTCCCAGAGCCTTGGGGTGCTCGCCTAGCCCAGGCCCTCTGCGCCCTGCTGTTCAGGGGATTCTGTGGGGTTTTCATCATGTAGGCGTGACTGAGTAAGCCATTGACCATTGGTGATTGAACCTTAACTCCAGCTCCTCACCTTCCCCGATGCTGGGGGATGGAGCTGAAAGTTCCAAGCTTCTAATCCGGGCTTGGTCTTTATGGCACCCAGCCCTGTACTGATGCTGGCTAGGGCCTGGCAAGTGGGCCCTGTCAGAACAACAGATGCCCCTGTCACCCTTGCCACTCGGGAAATCCCAGGGTTTTAGGAGCTCCGTGCCAGGGACTGAGGGCAGAGAGCACATATCTTTCTGCAATACCACAGCATCTGTCCCCCAAAAATGTGGGGCGCTTAAACTGTCACCATGATTAACGTGCATTTTGTCCAGCTTAGCTGGCGCGTGAGCTGCTGTAGGTTGGGGACCCCACAGGCCACAGTGGAAGAGGGAGTGCTCGGGTGGTGGACTTGGGCTTGATTTGTAGATACTTAGTCATTTTCATAGTGGGCAATTACCTAAGCCGCCTAGGTCGCTTTTTTTTAAATCTGGAAAATGGAGAATATGATGCTTGCTTTGTACAAGCATTGTAAGCAAAAGAAATAACAGATGTAAGAAGAACCTAGCATAGTTGGTGTCAGTAAATGCAAAATTATATATTACTTTCTACTGAAAAAGTAGCCTTTTTACAGGTAAAGAGCATATTTTCACAGCACCAGTTCCTTGTCTCCCGTGTCTGTTTTTAGTCTCCCACTCGTCCACAACAGCCCTGGACTGCTGCCGCCACGCCACCGTGGCTAAGAACAGAGAAGACCGAACCGTCTCTTTACGTGTCGTAGGGTTCCCAGACCTTCCCCCTCTTCTCACGGCCAGCAGAAGCACACTGTTGGATTTTGTTGGGGAAAATGGCACACAGGGTGATAAGCTGCTAGGACTCAGCTTGTAGTTAGGAGGGGTTGGGCTTGCCGGGCTGTCCGCAGCAGATGATGAAAGGCGGGGGACACAGTTGTCGCTGTTGGTGAGACGATGTGCAGGTACCGTGAAGTGGCCAGGGAGAATTCCACGGCCAATCAGATAAGCTGGCTGGGCGGGAGGCTGCTCATAGGAGGATTTTTTCTTCTAATCATCTGGTTGACTCTAGTTTGTTTGTTTGTTTCTGTTTTTGTTTGAACCAGAAAGTCCTTTGCTGTTTCCTTATTATCCTCGAAAATCATTGCATTTTGTGAAAAGGCGGATGGAGAGCATTATTGATCAATGTTTACAGAAGCCCGCAGTAAGTTGGAATGCATGTCTCTGTGTGGGAGCAAGAGTGTCTCCAGTATGTGGCTCATTTTGTAAACGATCCTAGTCGTTTAGATGAATCGTGTGAAAATGCTGACCTTCAGCCAGTTTTGACTAACAAAACTGGCAGTTTGATATGGTTCACCCTAATATTTCCTGTTACTATATAAATTATAAAAAGATTATTGAAAGTGTTCGCATCTTTAGTATTTGTTCCCAGAACAAACTTACTATAAGTGTTCTTGGTTACAGAGCTGACGTCTCTCTTGTTTGCTACTCAGGATGGATGACAGGTGCTCTGGGACCAGAGGAGCTGGTTCTCACTGTGCCATGTGCTTATCTCCAAGGTCCTTCTCAGCTTAGAGTTGTCTCTCTTATCCTTACTGCTATAACTGTCATTCAAGTTTCTTGTGTGAGCCCTGGCCGGTGTGGCTCATTTGGTTAGAGCGTTGTCCTGTAACCTGTGGGTTTGTTTCCTGGTCAGGGCACGTATCCAGGTTCCAGGTTCGATCCCCGGTCTGGGTGCATGTAATCCCCAATGTGAGCGTGTCCAGGAAGCAACCAGTCGATGCTTCTCTCTTGCATCAGTGGTTCTCTCTCTCCCTTCCTTTCTCTCTAAAAGCAATGAAAAAATGTCTTCAGGTGAGGGTTAAAAACAAAAAACAAGTTTCTTGTGAGAAAGGTTTGATGATATAGATGATTTTTTACTAGACTTACCCAGGAATGGTCACTTACTTTCTGTAGAGTATTCATCTGTGTATATGTAAGTGCCCTAATAATATTTTTAATCTTATTTTATTTAGGATGTAATTGGAAAATCAATGAATCAGGCAATCTGTATTCCATTGTATAAAGATACGAGAAGGTAATGCTGTTTGCCTTTTGGGTGATATAATTCAGCAGCCAATTTTAAGTTTCCCTAATTTTTTTTCTCTTGTTTTAGTGAGGACTCTGCACGTAGATTGTATAAATTCCCTTTTCTGTAAGTGTGTTTCTCCCCAGTCGTGTAACAATACAGCTTTGTCCTGTGAATTGGTGGCTACAAGTCATGTTTGACTGTATTTTCTTTTTCTTAGGTGGAATAATAAGACTTCAAATCTGCATTATCTTCTTTTCACTATTTTAGAAGATTCACTGTATAAAATGTGCATCTTAAGGAGACATACTGATATTTCCCAGTAAGTGTTAGTCTGAAATGTGAATCAGAAGGGATAAGATTTTACTCTCAATAATAAAACATACAGCTTCTCTTCCCTAGTTTTCAGGTTTTGGTGAAACTACCTTATGACGTTAGGCTCGTCACTGAACTGTTCTTAGTCTTAGTTTTCATGTCATGAAGGTGATGGTGCAAATTAGGAAGCTATATGGTATCTTCTGATTCTAGATTATCTGATTTTGTATTGGTATGTAGCAATTACATGTAGGATTTTTTTAAGGCTTAGGAAAAATCAAGAGTGGAAACTCAGGGTTATATCTCATGAATTTGTAGAAGTTCAAAACTGCATTTTGGTTTCCTTATAGGAAGAAATTCTACCTGAGGTTCAGTATGTCTTTCATTAACAAGGGGCCTCACCTATAGAAACTTCTTTTTGAGAATCCAAAGTAAAAGTTCTGAAAGGAAAATCATACTCCTAATGCCATCAGTATCTTAAATGGTTTTAAATCTGAATTTCAAGGACATATTCTGAGACCAAGATATAGCCAAAGCAAAATAATTTGGTTGTTCCAGATGTTCTTAATTTGTAAGGTATGTAGCTACTTGGGTGACTGTAAGACTTTAAACCAAGTTGTAATTTTGGTGTTAGGTTTACCTGTCTAGGTATTTAAATTAGTCACTCCAGGGAGAGCATCGTGGTGTTTTGGTCTGGGATTTGGTGCTGAGGTAAATGCCCGAACACTGGCTGGCAGTCATGCTCTCTCAAGCATTTAGATGATTGGCTGTCCAGGTATTTCCACAAAGTCTCTTTTTTCTCTTTCTTCAAGATCTGTCAGTAACGGACTCATCGCTGTTAAATTTGGGAGCTTCACATACGCCATAACTGAGAAAGTGAGAAGAAGGTAATCCTTGAATTCTGTTTGGGGTGTGTGTGTGTGTGTGTGTACGTGTGTGTATGTGTGTACATATGTGTATGTGTGTATGTGTATGTATACCTGTGTGCATGCGTGTGTGTATATGTGTACGTATATTTGTGCGTGTGACAACACACATTACCGGAATATGGCTGGACTCAGTGAAGCGGTAGATACCTACGAGGCCTTCCTCCCTTGCAACAAAGGGGGCGGAGTGGTCCCATACCGTATGCTTACTGAGTGAGTTGGATAGAACCTTACCACCCTGCAGCAGGAATTTGTCACGAGCTCTCCTGGAATCTCCTCCGAGTCCCTTGTCTGTCAGTCAGAAAGTGATGTGGTTGGTCCCAGGGGCAGAGGGAGGGCTGAGGTTCTTGTTGTGAGCAACAAGGTGGTGGTGTCCCTAGTGCAGTAGGGTTTTCTCAGGATGCGAAAGGGCAGCAGTACTATGTCACCCCCGAGCCTTTGCAGAGGACAGAAGCGACACTACTCGTGGGCTGCTCTTTTTCTCGGTCCCTTACATAAAAGTACTTTGTAGTAGCGTCTTTGAAGTTGCTGTGTCTTCGTATATAAATCTTACTGCTGCTTCCAGTCTTGTTAACTCAAAATACACAAAAGGTATAACTCACGGCATTTCCACAGGCGTCAGGCCTGACCACAGACGCTGTGAGCCAGCCTCACAGATGTTTTCCTCTTCCGTGTTTACTATTTTTAGGGCCTAGTTGTATTTGGGAATAATCAGCACATCGGGTAACTGATTTCAGTGCAGACTAATGATATTTTGTAAATGCTATTGTATAGAATGTCACTTGGGTTTTTTGTTACCAGTTTTTTTTCGCTTTGTACAAGTGTGTTATGCGTGCAGTCTTGTCTCTGTAGTTATGCTCGTCCCTCACGTAACAAAGCCGGCTTCAATTCCAGCACCTACAGCTGCCTGGATGCCCAGTTCTACGATGACGACACTGTAACGGTGGTCCTTAGGGACACTGTGGGGCGCGAAGGAAGGGATCGGCTCTTGGTCCAGTTGCCGCTGTCTTCAGTGTATAACTGTGAAGATTCTGCAGAGTATCAGTTCACTGGGACTTACTCTGCAAGGTAACTAGCTCGTTAGTAAGTTCATCTTTCTGATGTATTAGTTAAAATGTTTTTTAATGTATGTTATACATTCTAGTTCCCTAGGTATGCTAGCTAATACTTAGGGGTAATTGTAAAGTCATTTGAGCAGAAATACTCCTATTTTTTTATTTAAAAAGTTACTGGCTTCAACAACTCTTCTGGTCCTTTGCTATACAAGTAAATCAGTATTTGCTGGAACAAGGTTGGCAATTGTTTAGAGTGGAGAATGGGACTTCGTTAGTTCTTTTTTCAGGAGTAGCGTTAAGCCCAGTTTGTAGCAGAATTAATTGTTTTAGGTCGCTGTTAGTGTTTCCCTTCCAGAATTCGGGCCTCAGTAGCTGCATGGAGGGCATGTGGCTCCAAGACAGGGCTTTAGTTGACTGAGATTTAGTAAGCTGATCTCTTCTCTGATTTAAAAATGTGTCAGCTTTCTTTGGAAGGGAATTAAAAAACCTTACTAAGATGATATTCTGCCTATTTGTAATTGCAGTATTTTCATGGAATATAGTACAACAGCTTTTTCACATAGTGGCTGGTAGAAATATAGTGGAAGTGGGACTATTGCTAGAAATCGAACCCATGGTTGACTGATACCACCCCTAGCAAACCAGGGAGAAAATCCCCTTTTCATCCCTGGACTGGCTTTTCCTCCCCTGCAGGCTAGATGAACAGCGAACTGCCATTCCTACACGTACCATGCATTTCGAGAAGCACTGGAGGTTACTGGAAAGCATGAAAGCCCAGTATGTTGCTGGGAACGGCTTTCGCAAAGTGTCCTGCGTGGTAAGCACCTACAGGTTGTTTGCTGAGAGTTACGGGAGGAAGTGACTCTGGGTCTGTGAGGTCCTTTCAGTGTGAGCATTTTGTGATGAATTGCTTTTATTGATTATGAGCTTGCTCGTCCCCTTAGCTATTTAGTTCTCTTGTTCTGAGAAAGCTTACTAAGTACTTAATACCAATTTTAGATTTTGATTATGAAATTGTTACTGTTATGTGTGGAGATCCTTTATGCAAGATGAAGGCTTCAGTTTAGTGATTTTGTTGTAAATTCATGGGAAAATCATTTTCCTATAAAACCATTCTTTGTTTGAACTTCTGATTTCTAATTCCTTATGTGTAATGTATTAGCTAAACCATTAAATTTAAAAGTTCTGTATCTGCCCTTTTTTTTCTTTAGTTAAGCTCCAATCTCCGTCACGTGAGAGTGTTTGAAATGGACATTGATGATGAATGGGAGCTGGACGAGTCCTCTGATGAGGATGAGGAGGCCACCGCTAAGCCCTTGAAAATAAAGGAAGAAGTGCTCTCCGAGCCCGAGGCCGAGGAGCAGTGCGCCGGCGCCGCCGACCTGGCTCCGGAGACGGTCATTAAAGTGGAGAAGCTGGACCCTGAGCTGGACCCCTAGTGTGGGTGTCACTGCTGTATGTCCTCATCACGTCAGAAAGGACACAGGCGATGGCTGCAGTGTCCTGAGCCATTTTTAATTCCCTTTGTATAATGCAGAAATAAAGTCAGTTTTGTTCTCACTCTGCTTCATCTCCTCTTACTAGAATAGTCAGCGTGATAGACTATTTGCTGAAATTCCTTTGTACAGTGTTACTGTGCAGCACTAGTGTTGAAAGAATGCATGAATTGTGAAGAAAAAGGTAGGTATCAGGAATCATTTCTGTATCAGGAAAAAACTACGTTTAGGCATTCACTGTACATTTTGATGGACCTGGTGTTTTTGAAACGTAGACAGCACTTGTTCCTATTTTCCCACCTTCCTCTTTTAGGTTATTTTAGGTCTCCAGAACGCTTTCGAGATTTTGTTTTCAAAATACTCTGGTTTACTGTGATGCCAAGTAAACCAAAGGTGGGTACTGCCTCTCTGACCTAAACAGCAGCAGCAAAGCTTGGCAGCTGCAGGGGTACTGCGTTGTACTGTGTCAGAGCCCCGGGTTCTTGGAATCAGCAGGCGTCTGCGTGTCGTTTTCCTCTGTCCAGAATCGGTCAAGGGCGTGTGGTGGCTGTCTGTGCGGTCGACTCCCTGGGCAGCGGAGCGATGGGGGTCACGGAAACGCAGTTCAGCATTTAGTGCGGAGGAGCTGCTCTCGATTTCCCAGTGCTCATTCCAGAAGCGGAGTGGTGTGCTCGTGTGACTGACTTCCAGAGAGTTTCCGTTTTACCTGTGAATCCTAGTACCAGCTCACTGGTAAATGCAGGACTGCCTTTGAAAGTTCGGAGTATCTTTGGGCGGGAAGATCTGCTGTGGCCAGGTCTGTGGGCACCTGCGGGGTTGCCGCGTCATCTCTCTGTCCCTGTGGTAGGCAGCTGTCGCACTGGGACTGTAGGCACGCCACTGGGTGTGCTCCAGGTGCTTCTGCTGGTCCGACCTTTACTGGTTTTGAAGGGAAAGGTGGTGAAAAGCCACTGTTGTGTGCATAAACTTGGAGTTTAGACCTGGGACCTGCAGGAGACCGACTATGCTGGACTGCAGCCTTGCCCATGACAGGCCTTAAACACGGTCAACATGTAATTTTCAGAACTTTTCATTGGTCAGTGTTCATGGCACAGTGGAGAAGGTCTTAAGCAAGCTCTTGTGAGTGAGAAAGGCGAGCTGTCAGATGACGTTACGGAGAAGTGACAGGTTGTAGGTACGTGGAGTGTTGCAGAGTGCGTTGCAGAAGTTCACCGCGCAACATTTAAATAACTTCTATGGAGTCGGGGACCAGGTAACTATAGCTTGTGCTTAGAATGAGTTCCAATTTCACAATAATTAACTAGTTCTTTATGAGACAGCAGTCTGCCCCATGTGACCTCAGCGTTAAATGTATGGAGGTTTCTTGGTATGTGCACGTTTGCTGTTTGTAGTTCCAGCGTGGGGGTAAATGAGAAGCAGGACTCCCAGATTCTGCCGTTGTCCTGAACCAGGGACCGGAAATGGTTCTGTGGATGCCCCTAGCTTATACCTCGCTTTCTTTTAACACTGAGTGTGAGATTGATAATGTGAGTGAATCATCCTAATTATAGGAGGATAGATTTTCACTAATAGTTTTAATGTATATGATATATAAACTACTTAGGAACTGGATTTCTGTTACAGCAAAGTGCTAAAGTTTAAATTGATACCTGAATCTCTAAGTTTTAATAAGCACAGAGCACATGATTTTATCATTGTGTGCTTAGGTGTATGAGATGGTTTCTCCACCACTAGAAACCTTGCTTTTCATGTTTGGAGCCAATTCGATCGTTAGAGAATATATTTAGTGTATTTAGCAGCAGGCGCCAGATTTGCATTTTGAATTAACGAGCAAAGAGTGAGGAACCAGGACGTGGAGGACCCTGGGCTAGGAGACCCCCCGCCCCGGTAACTGACGGTGTGTGGGACTCGGCCCTGACCTGCGAGCAGCCGGGGTAATGACGTGCCTGTCTCAGAGTGGAGGACCCGGAGGAGGAGTGTGTGCAGAGTGTCGGGGTTGGCGTGTGCGACGCACCTGACACAGGTTAGCCCGTGGTACAGTGTTGCGTGCCACCCTTTTCCAGGATAAATTGTGTTGGTTTTTCAGAAATTTACATAACGGTTTATTTTTGTGCCAGACTTAATAAGACTGTGACAATAATAGTCTTTCTAATTCTTTGGCTTCCTGGGGTTGTTTTTTGTTTTCTTTTGTTCTCGATTTTCTTCCAAAATAAAAATTTTACACTCAGCAAAATGCTAAAACATTGTCTTGTTCAGTCAGAACACTTGAATATAAATGTGAAGAAACTACTATGACACAACCCTGAGTCTGTCGCCACTCTGGGTGTCTGCACGTCTCAGTGTGTCGCAGGTAATCTACGACATTCCCATCTTGGGGAAGCGCAGCAAGCGGACTTGCCGAGCACTTATTTCTGGAGGATGCTATGACTGAAACCATGGTTGGCGTGATGTCACCAGGGGCAAGTCACTTGCTTTGGCACCCTGAACTTGTGACCGTTACCGTAGATTGCTTGTATTAGATCTGCATTTGACTGATGGGCATGTCAGTTTTAGCTCTCCCGGAGCACAGGGTGACGGTACTTAGGGCTCCACCAAGTCAGGGTCCCAGAACCATGAGAGTGGGGAGTGCACTGCTGTACTGCACGAGAATGTGGGGGTGCTACCCCAGCCCCTGAATCAGAGTGTGAAGCTGGGGCCGGGCCTGCGTTCTTAATCGATGCACCAACCTCAAGCCCACTGAGATTGAGAACCATTGTTTTTTATGGATGTTATTTTTTAGTAATTAGGTATTTATCATTTGTAGTTGTGAGTTAAAAGCTGCTGCTTTAGATGCACTGAAAGGTGATGTATGTTTTCTTTAAAAGGGACCCTAACTGGTGTGCTAATTTCACACGCAAGGTGCTCGCACTTCGTAACTCTGTCAGCCACAGTGGGCAGATTGTACCCCAGTTCTCTGCCCTGTGGCATGTAGAAATTAGTCCCTCAAGGCCATGCGGTGGCCTTAAGAAGGTCGAGTTTGGCTGAGTGGCAGGTGCTGAGTTGGGTCCGTGTGGGCCATGGGGGTCAGGAATAGGCCGTTACAGCTCATAAGTGCCCCTTTCCTCAGGTGCGTGCAGTGGGGCTGACCTCAGCACACCCAGGTGCGGAATGCGCTGTGTCCCACAGCATGACTGAGTGACACTGGAACTGGCTTGACATATGTTTTAAGTGTCAACACAAGCTTGTAGTTGGAGCCGCCTACTGTCCGATGTCCAGTGTCCTTGTGTGCCCCCAGCAGACTTGAAACTTTGGGGCTATTTTACTCATTTCCGTATTCCCGATTACTGTTGCAGAGTGAACGTCATTTAAGTTATGTTTTTCCACTGTTGGTGGTAGAACTGGGTACTGGGAGCCCGGCTAGATGGCTGCTGTGAAGTACACTTGTGAGTGTCCACGTTTAAGTGATGCTTGTAAAACTTCCTGACATGGATAACACGTCACCTCCTTCCTCCTTTCTGCCACTTCCTTTGTTCTGCCCAGCTGTTGCAGGAGAAGGTATGAAGGGTTCTATATATGAATGATACAATGTATATATTTGCTTCTCTGGACAAGCAAAGTCAAGGTCTCCCAGAACGTGGATGTTAAGGGGGCTAAGACCCTTGTGGGGCCCTTCAAGGTGTGTAGGACCCTCTTCTCTGTGCAGGAGGACCCAGCCAAGGAGACTTGGAGAGTGGCCTGGGTGGCTGAGGAGACCCACGTGAGTGCTTTAGTGGGAGCCCACTCAGGGGAGCACTGGCCACGTCAGGTGCTGCCAATGTGTGGGGAAAGAGAACGATGGGGCATCGGCTATTAGCTCTGAGCCCCTGACAGGTGGCTGTGATTGCAGTTAGAGCACACACCCACCTCCCCAGCATGTTCTCTGAGGTGCTGCAGTCCACCCCGCGCTCTCCCCCAGTGTCGTCTCAGGGATCTTCCCCCCTTGCTCACACTGGCTTTCCATTTCCTAAAGGAACTGGTTTCTGTTTCATGGCAGAGCTTTGGGACATTGGCTTTGCCAGGAAATGACCTTGCTTTACCTTTCATGAGGTTAATGCTCACTCTTCATTTCTCGGCTAAAGGCCTCTTCCTCAGAAAAGCCTGCTGTCACTGTAGGGGTCTCTTACTGGAAAAGGATATGACCTTTCCCTTTGTATCAATTGTGAGTTTTTAGTAATGTGTTAATTGAGTGCTTGGTGTCTTATCTAAATTAGATTGCAAGCGCTGTAACATCAGAGGTCATGTTCATTTTGGTTACCTCCCTATACACAGGTGCCTAGCATAGTGCCTGGCACATAGTAGGTGCTCAATAAATATTTGTTGATTGGATTTCCAAATCTACAGCGAAGTGGACATTGGCTTGAAATACAAGGGATGAATTATCCTGACTTTTTAACGTCATAAAAATATATTGAATTTGTTCACCAACGGGTTGTATTCCAAATTTTTAAAAGTGCTTATTTGATGTTCAGGTTACTTTTATCTACTGGAAAACTGTCATTATTGGTCCCGACCTGTGCCTGGTGAACACAACAATTACAGACCTACTGCAAGCTCAGCTCCCGCCAAACAGCGGTAGCCTTATACCTCGACTTTAAAGTCAGCATCCCCATTGTTTCAGCCTCCATGTAATCCCCCCCCCACTGTGCACCCTGCTTCAGTGCACGCAGTAGGGCCACAGCTTGCCCTGGCACGGGGCAGCAAGAGACACACGGGAGCGGGCCTGCCAGAAACCCAAACCCGCGCACAGCCTCCATGTAGTTTTTAAGGTCCTTTTTGTGAACTTAAGATAGAAGTACTGTATCAAGAAGAAGTCCATGGTGATGCCGGCAGCATCCTCCCGAGGAGCGTTGCGGCAGGAGCCCTGTCAGAGTGTGTGTGGAGTAGATGTGAGAGGAAGTGGGGACCCCGAACATAGGCAACGCCCCACGCGTTTTGCTGCAAGAGTGGTGGTGGGTGGGGGAGGACGTGGGCATCAGAAGGCTCTTTAAAAGGTTGGTGATGTGAGGTACATGTCTACTCCCAGGGGAGTGGTCCACCACGCGGTGGGGGGTGGCCGTTCTAGAGAGAAGGGGGAACGGACACGGGAGTGAAATCCTCCAGAAGGCAAAAAGGGCTTAGACCCCGTGACGAAAGGAAGGGTCAGCCCCAGGTAGGAGCAGGATGGTTCTTCCGTCTTAACAGGAGCACGTGGGGATGTGGTGGCGGGGGTGAAACTGGCGACGGCACTGCCGTTTCCCCCAGGAGATGGGTGCCCAGGTCTCAGAGAGCAAGGCGGAGGCCCACAGTGGAAGTGCGCTTGCCAAGGGAGTGTGGCAGGAGCGTCTGCTGGAGACCTGTAGTATGAACTTGGAGTGAGTGCGGTTCACGGCATCCTTTTCTCTGGCTGCTCAGGCGTCGGGGTGGACCAGGGGGAGCGCTGGGTTTAATCAGGGCTGGGGTTTTGTCAAACCCTTAGGACAAGGCAGAGAAGCCACGGGGGTTGGAGCAGGTGATAAAACAGTGGCAGGGTACATGGATCGGCAGGCGGGGAACTGTGGAATGTTAGAATCCCGGATGGCTGGACAGGGAAAGGCGATGATCTGGTCCCAGGTAGCAGGAGTTGCCGAGTACCTAGTAGGAGCCAGGCACCATTGCCAGCACGGCCCGTGGTGAACTCATTTCAGTAAGCCTCACCACAGTCCTGCAAGGTAAGTGCTGTTATTAGCCTCACCCCCATTTCACAGGTGAAGAAACTGAGGCACAGGAACTGAAGTTCCTAACTTGTTCTCGGGCAGCAAGGATGGGATGGAGATGAGAAGCCAGGCAGTCTGGTGCGGGACCCTTGCTTTTAGCCACTGCGTGTGATGCCTTTGGGGGATGGCGTCATCCCATACCCTGCTGTCCCTCCTGGCCCGTGGCCATGCTCCTGAGCAGTCCTTTTGCGCGAAGTGACTGCCACGTGTCTCTGTGGCCCTGGCAGTGATGACGGCTCCTTCGTTCCCAGTCGCCCTCAGCTCCGAGGGAGGCTGTGAGGGGCCACGATGCTCTCTTCTGCAGCCATCGGTGAGGCATGCAGTGGGGCTGGGGCCAGAACCCCAAAATCTCACCCCCGAGATTTTCATGGTCTCGTCCAAGACAGCACTGCCCGCAGGCATTGACACATGCTGTGACCTCTCAAGGAGGTTCTCGTGTGTGGTCAGGCCTGGTAGAGACAGAAACTGTGCTCTCTACCCGGAAAGGTCCCAGAGGGAAGCTGCCCGCTGCGTTTGTGCTGTGGACGTTGTCCGTCCCAATTCAGCAGGAGGACTTCACAGCTCGTTGGTCTGAAGCTTTCCAGGGGTTAAAAGCTCCCACCGAAAATCGAGAGCAGGTGAGCTTGGGCAGAGGCCGAGAAAATTACCTTCAGAATGAACACATGGGCCAAGCAGAGGGCAGATTCGCAGGTTGCTATAGGGAAACTAATTCAGAACACAGCATGTTCAGCTGTGAGCCCTGCGAGAAAGATGGTGTGGCTCCCTGGAATCCAGACTGGAAAAGCACACGTGGCCCTTTAACTGTGGGCAAGGGACTGTGAGAACAATGCCGAGAAAATAAGCACATCTTGTGTTTTCACACAAAATCGCTCAGGGCACCCCATGCCAATGACCCTGTTTACTTACCCAGTGTGTCAGAGGGACCTGCGGGGTGACAGTCTTGGGAAGGAGCAGGAAGTGTAACGATGCAGTTTCCATCTGAGATGGAAATCGAAGGAACGAATTTGCAAATCAGCTCAGCAATTCCATTAAAACATGAGCCTGAGGTTTCTCGGATTCCTAAACCAGTACGTTTCCCTCTCCTGAATTCCAAAGTTAGTTAGTGCAATGGCCCGCTTATGTTTCATTAAACGCCGCGCTAATTTACAGCTTGTCTCGCTCTGGGCAGTGGGCATGTGGCACATGCCACCTGGTTTGGCCCGTTTCCGGAAGCTGCGGGAGCGGATGATGGTGCGCTGCCAGAAGCTGGCCGAGCAGATGACAGTACACAGCACCCCTGGAAAAGAGAAGGAAATCGGTATGTCTGACAGGCTGCAGCTGGGGGAAGGAGTCTAAGAAACGTGCCCACGTAATTGAGAAGACTGAAGAGTTTCGTCCACTGCCTTTCCTGCATCTGCTGCAGAGCCCAACTCCAATGCCTTTTCAAAGCCTCTCATCACACCTCCCAGCCCTAGCCGGTGGGGCCCAGGCTGCCTGTCATCTCTGCCCTCAACAGAGTCCTCACCATATAACCACTCTGTTTACTGAGCACTGCGGGCATTAACTTGTTCAAACAACAAGTCACCCACGGGACTCCCCATGACCCATGAGAAAGGAGGCATTATTAATCCCTTTGTACCAAGGAGAATGGAGAGGCCCAGACAGGTTAGGTAACTTGCCTAAGGTCACACAGCTAGTGAGGGGTGGGGCCCAGTGTATTCGCTGTCATACACTGCACATGTCTGACATGAACCACCTGCTCCCGTTACGGTTGGGCTGTGCTCATTACCCATCTGGTGTAGGAACTTGGAGGGCAGGTAGCACCCCCCAGGTGCCTGGTTGTAAAGCCTCACTCAAGATCTGCAGCCCTGAAAGAGATAGAGTCTGGGTATCTGTTTGGAAGCCATCGCGCCCCCTGGTGGCTAAGAAGTCTAACTAGCCTCAAGCTGGCCATTGCAGAAGGCTCCCAGGCCTGGAGGCCAGGTGGGCAGAGAGAAGCCCCTCAAGGTAGGAGGGAGCTGCCCCTGGCTGGGGCCCTGTGGCTCGCTGAGGGTGCTCCATGGGAATGGCTCAATCCAGGGAGCCCAGGCACAACATGGGCTTTCTGGCTGACGCTGAGTCACCAGGCAGTACTTCCCCAGGCCCAACGACCCAGGAAGGACACCCCAGGGAGGGTGCCATGTGAGAGCGTCCCCATCAGGAGATGGGGTTCCTGAGGCCAACCTGGCTTGCTAGCTGAAGGACGGTTGGAACCCCCTGCAGAGGGCAGCAGTTCTCTTGTTTGTGCACCTGCAACCGGAGCTAAGGTGTGGGCAGGGCCAGCGGAGAAGGGCAGGCAGAGGGGGTAGACCGCTGGGTCCCAGGGCCTTTTTAAGGCCTGTGGGTTTTACCCTAAACAAGATGGGACACACCTGGAGGATTTGAAACAGGAAGAACACTAGGGTGATTTAAAAAAATAAAAATAAAGCTATTTTTCTGCCTCTCCTTTCTTTAACTTCTCTGCCTCTGGCCACATTTTCAAACCCAACCCCATCTAGCAAGGGCACAATACAAGCCAAAATGAACACCTTCATTTGGGTGGCTTATTGGATAAAGCTGGGCTTCTGTGGAGCCTTTTCTAACTAACCCTGCCGCAGACTTGGACTTCAGCATCGCCTTTCCCCTGCGTGTTGCCAGCTCCTCTGCCCTTGCCGTAGCTCCTTTGCCAAGGAGGAAGTTTGTATCCTGAGTACTTGGGCCCCTTGGCTGCAAACCCCGAGGTCTGGGCCATGCCAAGAAGTGAATGGGGGTGGCCTCGTTTCCAGCTGGCTCCTCTGCCGCCTGTCTTCACAGAGCTGTCATTTTCAGAAGTTGTAACACTGTGCCCTGATGCTGTTAGTGGAAATCCCAAAGGCTCCGCAAACTGAAATTGTTGCTTATTTCAGGAACTCGCTTAGCATCAAAATGTGACCTGAATTGGTGGCAAAACCTCATCTGAATTGAGGCTATTAATAGTTCTTTAATTTGCCCGTTGAGAGTGAAGATTAGTCTGTTTTGCTGCAGAAATATGAATGTATTTGTGTCACGCCGTGGTTGTACGTTCCATGGCTGTGTGCTGTCCCAGGTCCTCTTGGGGTGTCAGACCACACCATACTGCACTGCACGAAGATCCTTAAATCCGAGACTTCTGGACTTTGACAGCGGGCTCAGGGTTTGGATTAAGGGACACCAGTCTGTGTGTGTCCTGTGACAGGAGACGGTGGGAAGTAACGCACCTCGGAGTCAGGCGGCCTGGCTTTGGGTAACAGGTACTGGCTGTGCGGTCTGGGCAAGCCCTGTCACCTCCGGGACCCCCCGTCTCTTGTCTGTGAAATAACAGCTGTGACTCAGCCTGCTCCTGGGGTCTCATCACCTGCCTCTCCCTGCATCTTCTCACAGCACCTCTTCTTGGATCCTTCTCCCTGAGATGTCTCCATGCCTGGCTCCCGCTCCGTGATCAGGGGTCCACTCTGCTCAGAAGCCCCTCCCCGGAGAGGCCTATCCATCTTCTGGCAGAGGCATTAGTCTCCCCCACTCCCAGCCCTAGTTGCACCTTCCCCTATTCTCCCACTTTGCATTTCTGCCTAGAATGTGCCTCCACCTGCAATTATGTGATGTGACTGTTTGTTTACTGGTAAATTGCCTGGCTCCCCTACTAGAAGGTAAGTACAGGGTGGGGCGGGGTTTCTTTGCCTGATTGACAGCCACCTGGCTACTTGCAGAGCAGCTGCTTGGTGCTCAGTGTGGGTGCGAGGCAGGGGGTAGCACCCTGTGCAGAGGCACCCCGTGGCTCTCATTGATGAAAGGTGGCAAGGCCAGGATGGACCCAGCCACCTTCCAGCACTCCCAGGGTTCTGTCTTTTCCTCCCCGAATGCCACACGGAGTTCTCATTCTATTTTCAGATGGGCGGGAGGAGGCAGAGAAAAACTGCATGCATGTGGGGGTGGGGGGTTCTGATGGAGGTTCTGATTTTGGTTTTTCTCGTCAGGACCCATGGCCAACCTGTGTGGATATTTCCGTAAATGCCTTTGTCGTGTGGAGTTATTTGGAGTAGCCTTACTCTCGTCCCCCTGCTGTGAAATGCTTGAAACCCTGCAGTGGGTTTTTGCTTTTGGTAAAGGCAGCAACAACCCTCAGAAGCATCCCCACCCCACCCCGTCCCCCAGAGTGTAGATGAGCTGAGGGGAGAAAAGCCTTTGCTTCTGGCCTTTGTCCTCAGACTTCCTGCTACCTGGGAAGGGGAAGAGTTCCAGGAGAGGAAGACAGTGTTTTCCTTAGTCCTCCTGCAGCGCTTGAAGCCTCTCCAGTGATTAAGCAGAAATAAGCGGAGCGCTCTCGCCTGAGTACCGGATGATTCTGCAGGCAAACTGAAGCCCACGCCGGTCTTCACAGGAGAGCACGCTCCCAGATTGAGGGCAGTGGGTGAGGAGCGGGAGGGTGTCTTCCGGAGCCCGAAAGGCAGGGTTTCAGCGCAGGTCGGAGGTGTTCAGGGACACCTGAGGGAAGTTAGTTAATTAAGGGGTGATTTGAAATATTGGGCCTGAGAGTCCCAGAATGAAATTCATGAAATATCGGAGACTTGAAAATTGATGCGCCACTCTAGCAAGCAGGACGGCATCGCAAGGAACGCACCAATTCTCCTCTCTCCTCCTCTCTCCCTCCCTCTCTCCCTCCCTCCGTTTTCCCTCGCTCCCTGCCTCCCCACTCTTCCTCATTTTTCCTCCTCCCCCGGTTCTCTTTCTCTTCCTCTAAGCAGCCACAGGCCCAGGAGAGAGTTGCTCAGAGCTGCCCCAGGAGCCCAGAGCATTTCGGCCCCATGCGACCTGTGCCCAACAGGGTTAGTTACAGGTCATCAGAAGGGGCAGTTGTCTGCCGGGCTTGCCTGAGGGGTCACGCCCAGGGAGGCCTCTGTCTATGGGGAGAGAAGGCATCTGCGTTGCTGACTGGACTGCTGACTTACCTTGGGTGGGAGGATTTCAGAGGGGCAGTCCGAGCTGCCAGCCGAGGCCCTCAGCTATAGAGGCTGTGCCCCGACCCTCCGCCAGGTGATTTCTTGGCCTCTTTGTTCCCCTAGAAGGAAATAACCACTTGGCCCTGAATGCCAGCCTCCCCAGACCAGCCTCTGCCCTGGAGAGGAGGAGGAAGAGACCTGAGGAGGCCAGGAGAGGGTCCCTTCTCCAATCCCCAGAGTCAGTCTTCTCCAGAGTAGGGGTCAGGCCGAGGTCCCCAGAGAGGACAGGGAGGACCCACAGGCCTAACCTGTCAGGCCCCTCTTGGATGGGTGGAGGGCAAGTGGCTCCCTCTAGTGGGCAGGAGGGATAGCAGCGGTAAACTGGAGATGTTCTTGGGAAGGGGGATCAGAGGTGCCGAAATGTATAGGAGGAGCTGCAAAGGGTGTGGCCTGTTCTCCTCCAGGAAGACCCATCCACACCCATCCCTGTGGCTTCCCTCACAGCTGGCCCTCCACCCTGGCTCGTGTGCTCCACAGTGTATTTTAACAAACACTGCTCTACATCAGACCCTAAATTCCTTTATCAACAGTACTCCATTTAATTCTCCAACAACCCTGTGGACTAGGAGCTCTCCTTCACTGTGTTTTTACAGAAAAAGAAACAAAGGCGCAGAAAATTAAGTAACCTTCCCGAGAACACACAGCCAGTAAGTAAGTAGAGACCGTGATGTGAGACAAGGTACTCCGGCTGGAGAGACTTGGCCCTGATGCTCTCTATGCTGGGTGGCTGCTTGGCCTCTGGTTTCTCCGGGCCTCCCTCTGTTTGGACACTAATAGGAATAACACCTCCACCAAAGCCCTTTACCGTATCATATTCTTCGTCTCACCCAGCACTCCGCAAAGTGGGAAGCACAGGCGCTATTATCACCTTTATTTTACAGGTGGGAAAACACAGGCTGGGAGAGTGACGGTGACCACCGGTGTGGCACAGCTGGGGAGCCGGAGGTGAAGGCAGATCCTCATGCCCCACTCTGCCCCTCTCCTTGTGGGGCGGTGGGGCCCCCCCACCGCAGGTCCTGGGCTCGCCTGACTCTATGAGTGCTCTCTCCGAAGCAGTTTTCTCTGCCCTCTCTTCCTTATCTTCACGTCACTCTTGCCCTACAGTCCAGTTCGTGTCCACCCTCTGAAATAGTTTCCCTTTCAGTCATTGCCCTCACCCTCTGGCTCCCTCCCGGCCCTGGTGTTCGTGTTCCCGGCCCGTTGCTGTCTTTATGACATTCTGCACAGGTGTGTCGGCATTTCCCTTCTCTGCCTGGCTGACAGGTGTCTCAGGGCCACAGTGCATCATGGGGAGGGAGACGGGCACCTTCAGAAAATATATCTGATCTCATCCTTTCTTAAACTTCTCTGTATATATGATGTCTGAAAAATTTAGATTTCTGGGTTCCCAATACTGAATCCGTTGGTTTGGGGGCATTTTACATAATTGCCTGAAGTGATTCTGATCCAGAGGGCACCGCCACTCTCCATGTGCGGTTCTGGTGGGGATTTGGGTGCATGGGAGGCCTCCGAGGGGATAAGGGGGAGCCCCTCAAGTCAGAGCCCAGATGGGTGCAGCAGAACCCAGAGCTGCGGTAGGAGTTGGGAGGGGTGGCCAGAGGAGGGGCTGGAGGTTCCTGAAAGTACAGTATTGGGAGCCTTCTCTGTGCCAGACACTGGAAATGCTACTGTATCTACGGAATCTGGTCCGTGGCCCCAGGCCCCTTGGACCAGTGGGGAGATGCCCAAGCAAGCAGATATTTATGGTCCTGTGCCCCGGTGCCAGGGTGGGGGCCAGGAAGACTTCCTGGAGGAGAGACAGCCCCCTGAGCTTAGTTCTCAACAAATACCAGGCTTCCTTTAACCCTCCACAGCCTATGCGGCTTCAAAGCTGTCACTTTGGGTTGTCATTATTATGAACACATTTGTCCTGCACAGATGGGGGCGAGAAGGGTCAGTCCCTTAGGGCGAGGTCCCAGGACCTCACTAAGTTGATGGTGCTCAGTGAATAAAGGTTTGTTGGATGAGTAACAAAACACCAGTTACTTGTTACAAGTGACTTGATAAACACTGTGAGGGATATAAAAATGACTAGCCAATAGTTCCTTCCCTCAAAGACCCTACAATCTATTGGGAAAAGGAATGTGTTGGGCTGAATTTTAAAAACCCCGTGGAAGAAAGGTTTTAGATCCCAAACGAGAACAAAGGTAAAGTCCTCTTGAGAGGTCACAGTGTTGTTTTCTGCCCCAGAGACCATGAAGGGAGAGAAGGAGAAGCTACAGGAATCTCTCCTGGCCCTCGGGGTGACGGAGGGCCTGGGGCGGGCCTGGCGCACACAGCCTCTCCTTTCCTTCCTGGGCCCTGATATCTTTTCCCCGTTGACATGTGTAAATCAGAGACGAGCAAAAAAGGAAAAATGGCCCCAGATCTTATCATTCAGCAATAGCCACAGTTTGTACTTTGGTTTAGTCTTTCCCTTTTTTCAAAAAACAGGACAACATCTTGGTTCTTGTTTTGTGTACAGGGATTTCGGTTGTTGGCAGTATAAAAGCAAACAAAGAATGGTCCTGTAGAAAGCGAAGAAAACGTGAGAAAACGGAATGAGAAGAATGCTTACTCTCAGCTCACCGGAAGAACGCCAGTGGTAACTCTGGGTGTGTTTGCGTCTTCTCTGCTATTTCCCACATGTCGTCTTTGCTATTTCCCTCTCCCCTTTCGTTTCTGATATAAACTTTAAGTCCCCCTCCCCACCCCATTTGGAACCAAATCTGAAAGCACAAATAAGCCAATAAATGAATACAAATAAAAAGAAAAAAATGATCCACAGTCGCCAGGTCTGTCTTTGAGCCCACAGATGGAAGTCTGTCTTCTCCCTCCCCCCTCCCCCCACGGTTCTGTTCTCTCCCCACTTGGTCTTCACATGTTCTCCCATTTGCCGGTGGCTGGGTCACAGGGGCTGAGAAAGAGAAAGGAGCCAAACTGTGCCTGTCACTCCTGGTGGCAATGGGAATAGATTTTGAAAGGACCCACCCTCCCCCCTTTAAAAAAATCCTGAGAGGAGGGAATGAATTCACCAATGAAAAGCAAGCTAAGTTGTCCTGCGGAACTTTGTGATTTCCTTATGAGTAAAAAGGAGAAGGCGGACTTCTCCTCATGGTGGTAAACAAGAACACAGACAATAGACACCTGGAATTCTTTTAACAGCAGTCTTGCATCTGTCCAGGGAGGAAAGGGAAGGGGTCGTGAGTGGGGCTTGGGGACAATTGAATGGAGAGGCTCTAGGGGAGCCAGTGGTCTGGGTCGACACACCCTGGACCTCAGACCCACCTGCCCCACCTCATGTCACCCACCCAGTGTTAATTAGGATGCACCCTGTGATCTAGAGACGCTGTGCTGGGCCCTAGAAGACCCAGCAAAGTGACATGTGGTCTCTGTCCCCCAGAACTGAAGACACCACTTATTCCTGTCTTCACTCTGCTCTGCCTCCCACCCCTTTATTTGGGGCCAGCTATTCCTTCTCAAAGTTTTGAACTATTTTAATCAAATTCTTTAAATGTTTTTTTTACAGTAGTATAAAGTAGGGCTGCCTCTGTCCCTCCCATTATTAACAGGGGGGATTTAATCAAGGGAACGAGGATGTGAGTGGTGGAAGGGCTAAGAAGCCAAACAGAGTGGCGAGGAGACTCAGGGATTAGCTGCCGCAGGCTGCTGCTGCTGCTGCTGCCGCCACCGCCCCCCACACCCTGTGGGAACAGACAGGCAGGAGCCAGTGCAGCTGGAGCCCAGGGGCTGGGCAGCATCTGTGCGAGATTCAGGCAGAGGTGCGGCCAGGCCACGATGCTGTCCAGAGGCAGAGGGGAGGCAGAGGTTCTGTCTCCAATGGCTTCTTTCCCCAGTCTCCTCCCAGTGTCTTCCGTTGACTACATCAGAGTTTCTCAGCCTTTAAAAGAATTATTTTCTCCACTCCGGGAGACTTTTCAGACCTGCATTTTGCTCACTGGCTCTCCCCCGTACAGTTTGCGGATCACTGACAACACTGCATATCTGTTTAGGTGCTGTGTGCAGCGCGCTTTATACAGACACACATAAGATTCTTTTCCACGCCCTCGCCCCGAAGGAAACAAGTGTCTGGACAACATACACTAGCAGAGGATCGGGTGTCACCCTGGGAGCTTTGGGGAGCCTGAGATTTGACGCCTGGAAGGGAAGTAGGATGAGGGCCACAGGCTTCGGCTGGGTCACCTGCTGCAAACTCAGAGGATCTTGGAAAAGGCTTCAGAGGTTAACCAGAGCTCTGCTTCCTATTCACAGATGACGGTAGTGCTGGAGTCCGCAGGACTTCTCCGAGGCCGCAGCGCTGGTTTGGTAAGTCATAAACTCTTGGCCTCTGGCCCCTCCTGCAGCCAAATAGAGCTACTTTTATCACGAATATCATTCATCACCAAGGAGATAACGGCGATAATACCACACCAGCCTCTGTTTACTTGGTCCCGCCACACGCTTAGCATGGTGGGATATTTACATGCACAGCCTTTACAAGCATTTAGGCTGAATATTTTCAGGGCAGATCACTGGGCCTCTTTTCTATACATTACGGGCCAATTTTTCAGATATAGCACTCTTTGAATCTGTAATGGAGAAGTTGGATCAAAAATACCCAGTCAACATATACTTGTCAAGCTTCAACTACATTTCAAGGCCCTGGGGTGTGGCCCTGCGTGTACACACAGAAAAAGCCAGTACCTCCTTCCAGAAGGTCACAGTGTAGTGAAAATGAACGAGCAGGAGGCAGGTGGTCACCACACAGCAGGTCAAGTGCAGGACAGAGCAATCACTGGGTGGGGGCGTGAGGGAGCATAGCAGACAGACATCTGGCCTGGAAGAGGTGGTCACGAGGAGATGTCCCTGAACTTAGCCTCTTGGAAAGAGATTTGCGGGATGAGGGGGTCGAGGATGGGCAGGTGGAGAAGGGGTGGTGGAGGTGGGAGCCATCAGGACATTCCAAGAAAAGGAACTAGCATGTGAAAAGCCCAGTGACCTGCTGCCATTTTTGTGCCTAGTCCAGCAACACCCTGTATACTTACCTTTGAGGTAAACACCTGTTGGACGGACGAATGATCAAATACAAACTTGATTTGCTTTGAAGAGTGGACCCCCAACCGAGGTCTTCTGTGCTCATTGAGGGGCACTGCACTTGATGTTGCTGGAGGCGCTGTGAGCTTGGCTGACCCAGGGAGACCCTCTGTCAGGGCGTGGCCAAACTTCTCCAGCTGAACATTAATGTTAGTTGACATCTGAATGTTGAAGGAAAAATTCTTGCAAAGCCAGGCCCCGGTGTTTCGTGAAGCCTGGGGTGGGGCGGGGTAGGTGGGGTATCACAGACTTGTTGCCATGGACCCATGTCAGGCCCAGGAGATGACGTGAGTGTAGGTCACAAGTACCTTCTGCCAGCTCAGCCCCCACCTTGACTGGGGACCGGCTTACCTATTTCCTCTCTGCTCCCCTGCCTGATCTCGTCTCATGTAGTTACTATACCACCCCTGCAGGAAGTGCAGCAGGCAAGGAGCCTTGGTCCTGGTCTTGCAGAGGTGCTATGCCCACTCAGGGCCACTCAGGTGACGAAGGAGTTTCAGGCCTTGGCCTTTTTCTTTCCAGAGTCTGTTCTCTTGACAGCTCCCCCATATCTCTCAGCTGCTCCCTCATATCTCAAACACTGGCTGACCCCTCAGTCATGCACTGGGCTACATTTCTCATAGTCAGAAACTATTCATTTATCTGTTTGCTTGCTGATTGTCCTTTATGCCTCTGGAGCACCATGCTTCCGAGAGCTGGGCCCTCTTGGTCTTGTCCATTGTCGTGTCTTGAGCGTAGAAAGCGCCCAGATGCAGAACCAGGGTTTGGTGTCAGGTACTGGGATTTGAGGTTCTTAAGAGCTTTGTGAACTTGGGTGCTTGACTCCACTTCTCTGGGCCTCAGCTTTTTCAGCTAAAGAAATAAGGGCAACAATACTTCCTGGGTTGTGGGACAGGCTAAATGTTCACACGCATGTCCAGCCCCTAGCACATTGCAGCACATGGAAGCCACTCACTAAATGGCCGCTGGTGTTCAGAGGTTGGGGGTCTTGGGGGCTGTGCTGGCTGGGGGTGTCTCCACACCTGGGCTGTAAAACCTGGCGGCAGCAAGGTGATTCTCTGTGGGGCAGGCCCAGGGAGCTGGTGGGCACCCAGCTGGCCGTCGAGCTCACCCTCAGCATCTCTGTCACAAATTCATGCACTCATCCTACATGTATTTACTTGGGGTGTCTTTCCTTGTAAATACTGACCTAACATAAGACAATTGATTAATTAATCGTTCAACAACCCATTACATTTTATGTCTTGCCCTGACCAGTGTGGCTCAGTTGGTTGGGTGTCGTTGCGCAAAGTGAAAGGTCACCAGTTCAGTTCCCAGTCAGGGCACAGGCCTGGGTTGCAGGTTCCGTCCCCTGTCGGGGTGAATATGGGAGGCAGCTGAGCAGTGTGAGTTTTGTTCTCACACTGATGTTTCTCTCCCTCTCTTTTCCTCTCTCTAAAAATAAATGAAATCTTTTAAAAATTTCAAGAAGATTATTTAGACATTAAAAAATTTATGTCTTGATTTCTGTAATGAGCCGTATTGCAGCATATACAGCTTCAGGTTAGTTAGTGTTCACACATGGGGCATTTTGACATTCCATAATCATAACGTCGGCAAGTAGAAGTCCATGTGCCCTGGGCAACCCCACTCAGTGTGCCAGACACCCGGGCATTTGGACCCCTGCCCTCAAGGAGCTCGTTTGCTAGAGAAGACAGGCGGCAGGTAAACCAGTAACTCTGCAGACGGCGATGAGCACTATGAAGCAAAACTTCACAGTGAGGAGGACGGAAATGAAAAGCACAGAGTGTGTTGTGAGGGAGGTCAGGGAAGGCTTCCCACGGGGGTGACATTTGAGCGGTGATGTGAATCTGGGGGGAGGGAGGCCTGTGGATGCCCAGCTCATAGGGGTACGTAAGCGGGGTAAGTCAGGTGATGTATATAACAGCAGGTATTCGGCACGCACTAGTGCCCTGGGGCTTGGTGGTGTTAGTGGAACTGATAGCCTCTGAGGATGTGGGTATCTCCAGGAACCCAAAATATGAGGTCCTTGTATCCAACCAAGAGGGAAAACAATGGGGTGAGATGGTGGAGCCATGTGGACATCAGGAAGAAGCTCCTTCCTGGGCAGAGAAAGCAGCAAGTGCAAAAGCCATGAGATGGGAGTGTGCTTGGTGTGGTCAAGGAGTACCAAAGGAGGCCGTGTGCCCGGACAGCTGGGAGAAAGGGCAAGCAATGTTTAGGCCACAAAAGGGATTTGAGATTTGTTCCAAGCAGGATGGAAGCCACCAGAGGATTTTAGGTTGCCAAAGGCTCATTCCGACCGTGGTGTGGAGACGAGGTGGGGTGCAGGGAGGGGTGGTGAGTGTGGAAGTGGGGGAGCCAGCCAGGCAGTGTTGCTGTGGTCCCCATGGGGGCTCATAATGGCGGTGACCAGGTGGCAGTGGAGCAGGTGAGAGGTGGGAAGTCAGCTCGGGCAAACATCCCAAGTGGTCACAGAGACGGACAGTTCTGGGTAGGGTTGGGTGGGAATGGTGTACCTCTGTTGGTGATTGGGGTGTGTGGGGCTGGCTGTCACAGGTCACTGGGGTTGTGTAAATAGAAACCCTGGTCTCAGATGCTTTATCTCTGTTGTCCGAGCCACTTGCTCTTCTGTGACTGTGACTCTGCTTGGAGGTCGCCTGCTTTTTGACTGTCCTCCAAAGAGATGGCTGTATTAGTTTGCTTGGGCTGCTGTAACAAAGTGGCATGGACTGGGGGCCTTAGACAACAGAAGTGTAGTGTCTGACAGTCCTGGAGGCTCGAAGTCCGAGGCCAAGGTTTGTTCCTTCTGAGGGCCATGGCTATGAGCCGGCCCCTGTTTTCATTGTTGGCCCTTCTTCCTCATTCTTCAGCCAGGTGTCCCATCCACAGCAGCAGTGACACTTCCACTGGCAGGGAGGGTCCTGAGGCTTTGTCCTCAGGCAGTTTCACCAGAGGTCAAGGCAGACCCCAGGGCAACGCTGGGGTTGTGAGCATGTGAGAAGCCTGGTTTGCTCTGTGGTTTTTCAGTGTTTGATCATCTCAGGACCGATGTCATCCCAGGTTCCTTTTGTTGTTGATTTTGGCTTTGGATGAACAAGTGTGCTATTGTGATAGGCGGAGCATAAAATACTCCAGGCAGTGTCTGATGCACATTACTGTTGTTATGACAGTCTGTCCTCGCCTTGTTTACTTTATGAAGGGCCCTGGAGAGGCCACGTCCTCAGTGGCTACCGATTATGTAACACTGTTGAGTCCCAACACACTTGCGTTTGTTGAATAACTACTATATTATCCTTATCATCTGCTTTCCCCCCATATGTAACTTTATGAGATGCACATTTTCATTCCCATTTGACATAAGAAAAACCCGAGGCTCCAAAGGGTGGATTGACTTGCTTCAAAGCCACACAGGAAGGGGAAGAGGAGGGATTTGAACCCAAGCACTTGAGCTGGAATGCAAAATGTTTTCACTCCACCCTTCTCTCTCCTTGTCTGGTCCAATGAACTCATATCTGGGGCTCCAACCGTGTAACACCAGCCCAGACTATGGGGCTGCAACGGAAAAAGGCCTCTTTGGTGACTGAAAAGGAAAAACAATTAAGAAGACTGCTAGTATGACCACTGGCTATGTAAGCCAGGTCCTTTTCCTTACTTCTGGAAATTACACAAAAGCAACAAGGCCCATAAAAACCCCTGTCTTCATCTCTGGTTCTTCCCACAATCTACCTTTTTCAGGAAAACTAAGAGGTAAGAATAATCCGCAAACTCTAAAATACCTGTCAGGGCTGCCCAAAATGTATGTGGTGAGAAGCTGCATGGGAGGAAGGGCAGGAGAAACCCAGCACAGTGAGGTGGCCCGGGGTGGCACCTCTCAGGAAGTGCGGGCACAAGTGTGCTTCTTGAAGGCGAGGGGCTCACCTGGAAGTGAAAAAGCTACAGCCCATGTCTGCAGCCGCTCGCCAGTGAACTGGGCTATGTAGGCTGGAGCAGAAGCTCCCTGAGACCCAGTTAATACGCACAGAAGCTGGTGAAGCAGTGTTGTAGAAATACACTGTGCAGCCATTTTTTGCAGGAAGCTGTCTGTCTCTGTGGTGGCAGAGACCTTCTGAAGCAGGGGGAGCAACCCTGACCCCTCCTGCCCCTCTCCAGTGAATGGCCCAGGAAAATGCCCATTAAATAATGAGTATCAGAAGGAAAAAAGGAACAGGCACAGCGTTTGTACAAAGATCATATTTTAAAAATCTGAAAAAGAGGAGCAAAATTTACTGACAGGCAAAGAGCACCAACCAGAAAACCATAGACTGGGATAAATTCCACAGAGATCAAAGATTTTATTGAAAATAAAACCATAAAAATATAGAAAAAATATAGAATAGTTTATTTCTAATTTTGTAGTTATTAATATTGTTAAAAAGACAAATAATGAACTGGGTGAAATTTTTGATAGATGAAGGGCTAATCTCCTAATGGATATATACCCCCCTTAGACATTTGTAAGAGAAAGAACAAAATTTATCAGAAAAAATGGGCAAAAAATTAACAAAATAAATAAAAGAACAGGTAGTTTAGAGCAAAGGAAGTATAGGTTGTTCTTAAGTGGATGGAAAGATGCTCAACCTTACATATAATAAGAAAAATTAGTGAACATGACATTAAGCTGTCATTTGCATCTCAGAGTGGCAGGAACTCACAAATTTGGTGACACACTCTGCTGCTGAGGCTGCAGGGAGACAGACACTCTTGTGTGTCCCCATTGGGAAGGTAAACTGGTTCAGCCCTGAGGGGGACATATGGAAGTCCAATGCTTACACCACTTGAGTCACTGCTTCCGCTTCTGGGAGTGTGTGCTGTGGATACCTGTGGGCATCCAAACAGGGCCATTCACTGTCGGCAGTGCTTAAACTTCCAGAGATGGGAAACACAAAATTGTCAGAGCCAGGTTCAATAGATAATGGTTCATTCATACGACTGAATGTTGACTGCCTAAAAATATAACAGAGGACACAGTGTAATGACATAAAAAATTTTTAAATATGTTGCTAAGTGAAAACAAGGTATACAATATTTTTCGAAAAGGGTAAGTTTTGGGTAAGGAGATGGACACATACACATTCACACCTTTTATTTTATATATATGTTAAAAATACACACATTCATACAGAGAGAGAGAGGGAGAGAAGGAGCAGGGAGTTGGGTATCAGGTACCTGGGGATAGGAGGCATGGAGGGAGCCTTCTCACTTTCTGCCATAATTGGGCCATGTACATATATGAACTACTTGTATTAGTTTCCTAGGGCTGCTGTAATACACTATCACAAAGTTGGTGCTTTGAAACAACTGGAATGTATTCTCTTCCAGTTCTGGAGGCTGGGTGCTGGCAGGCCATGCTCCTTCTGAAGGCCCTAGGAAAGAATCCTTCCTTGCCTCTTCCAACTTCCGGCGACTCTTAGCATTCTCTGGCTTGCAGATGCGCCCCTCCAGTCTTTAACCCTCCTTCACATCCTCTTCTCTCTGCTTCTTTGTCCTCACTGTGTGCAAGGACCTCATACAAGGACATCAGTCATTGGATTTAGGGCTCACCATAAATCAAGAATGAGTTCATCTTGACATCCTTAGCAAATTACGGCTTCAAACACTATTTCTTTAAAACGTCATATTTTGAGGTTCTGGGTGGACGTAATTTTTTTTGGGGGGGACACTATTCGGTCCACTATACTATTCAAAAGTCAATATTTTTTAAAGAATAAAAATACAGCTGTTGTAAAAAGACTTTCACAAAACATTGCAAAGAAGCAAAAACTAATAATTCTTTTATAACTTAGTGTTCCTAGGGTAAGCAAGCATTGAAGCTGGAACACAATGGAAATCCATGCTCTGAGCAAGTGGGACCGTTTAACGGAGCCAACATGGCTCTCAACGCCATTTACCCACCTCAGAGGGAGAAGAGAGCTGGGAGCGAGTGAAAACATTTATATTAAACACCCACTGAGCATAAAGAGACTGTTGAATGGGCTCCCATTCTATTAACAAGGGGACCGATGAACTAGGTTGATGCCCAGTTGGTGTTGTGTAAGCGGCAGTTTCTCTGCACCATTTCTAAGAGGTCTTTGCTGTAAGAGTGATGAGCTCACATCTCAGGACTGGGGACCTGGCATTTTAAGAAGATTAACTGAGGAAAAGGGTTTGGTTATTGTCTTAGTCTGGCCAGGCTGCCACAGAACACCACAGACTGGGTGGTTAAACAGCAGAAGTTTATTTCTTACAGTTCTGGAGACTGGGAAGTCCAAGATCAAGGCACATGTTAATCCAGTTCCTGGCAAGGACTCTATCCTTCTTGCAGATGGCTGCCTTCTCACTGTGTCCTGTGGAATGAGGGGAGGACAGTGAGAGGGAGGGGGAAGAGAGGAGGGGGAGGAGAAAGAGAGAGAGAGGAGAGAGAGAGAGAACATGAGCTGTCTCTTATGAGGTCATAAGGCTCCTGATGACTTCATTTGACTTTAGTTACTTCTTCCCTCCAAGTACAGACACACTGTGGTTAGCACTTCAGCGTATGAATTTTAGGGGAACACAGTCAGCCCTTAGCAGGTATTTTAAACCAACTCGAACATTTTCAGCGTTGGTAAAGAGCCATGATAGACGACTCCAGTATGGATTCTGAATCAAGAAGAATTTAAGATATTTTAGACAAAATCACGAGGAACCCTGGAATATCTGTTAACAAGCTGTGTCCTGTCTTGGGTCCTGGAGATGGACAATAAGATATTAACTCATGTGAACAGGAGGTGCTTCCTCTTAAAATCTCTGGGGCTCTCTGGGGTGAGGGGGTGGGGAGGGGGAGGGACAAAAGCATCCCTTCAAGGAGAATACTCAGAGACTTAAGGGTCCAGAGTCAGACCACCTCAGCGCCAGCACTAAGCAGATGCCTCTCACCTTTGATATTTCCACTTTTTCAACTGTAAAATGAGATTGTAACAGCCCTCTTTGTTTTGTTATGGAATTAAATGGTATGAGATCAGTGGCTATTATTAGTATCAATAACAGAAACCATGCCTAGAAGAAGTTGGCTGATGCTCAGCAAAGCTCCAACGGGATTATTGGGCAGACGGTCTGTGGGGTGAGGAAGTAAAGCGTCTGCTGCCTGAAGGCAGAGCCGCCGGACCCTGGAGCAGCATTCCGCTAGCTTTGGCTGAGCATGGAATGCAATTATTCCCTCACCTCACAAACATTTGAAATTTATCTTTGAGGAATAAAAGGATTTAGAGGAATTTATACCCATTTAAAAAATTAATGAATAATTTTTAAATTATTCAATTTAAATAATTGAATAATTATCCGGCTGGGAACCTACACCCTGGAGCTCACAGCTTTGCCCACCTAATACTTGCTGAGCCCCACTCTCGACCTTGAAGAGGACGTACCAGCTCTGGGTGACTTCAAACCCCTGCAGGAAGTCTTCCATGGTGGGCTCCTGGAGGAGAGCTTTGTGCATTTTCTCACAAAAAGAATGTGGTGGATGTCTTACTTAATGGACTGATTAAGGAATCATTCTAGAAAAAAACAAGGGGAACTTGATAAACAGCAGAAGCATCTATTTCTTTTTAACGTGCTTATAGAGCAAGAAAGAATAGCCTTTATGAAATATTTCTTCACGAGGTGGAAAAATATGACTGAGTTTTGGCTTGAATATCCTTGTGTTGGGGTAAAATAACAGCCTTCCTGCTTAATGTCTTTTTGACGTCCCTCCTCCCTCTCCACTTTTTTTTTTTTAATTTAAAATGTATGAAGGTCATTAAGCAGGAGCTAAGAGGGAGATGACATTAGAAAGGCTGGTTGGGACCACACTGCAGAAGGACCTCGAAAGCCAGAGGGAGCTTCCCCTTAATTCTGTGCACAATGGGGAAACGTGGGCTTTTCTGGAGCAGGAAGCAGCGTGTACTGCAGTGGGAGGAGCTCGGGACCTCATCAGCAGCATGGCCTTTGGCATGACCCCAGCTTTCTTTGCAGAACGAGAATGACAGATCTTGCACAAGGTGCTTCTGGGAAAGGTGGGAGGTCCCGTGCACTGGAGCGGTTCATAAATCTCAAGGCTGTTTTGGTTGCCCTCACCCATCTGAGTTTCCGTTTGGAAAGATTAACCAGGTAAAGGGGGGTAGGCTGACTTGGAGTGGAGACCCAGAGGAGCTGGGGTAGTCTGCTGGCCAGCCATTGCCGTGACCATGGACAAAGACTGCTGAGGAGGCAGGAAGGGTGGGCAGGAATAACGATGCAATAGCGGGAAAGTGAGTGCACATAACACCACTGGGAATGGGGAGAAGACAGCACAACCACTCTGGGTTCCGAGGTGGAGGAAGGGAATTACAAGCTATAAAGCTAGATGCATGGGGCCAAGAGGAGCCGCAGGTCTGGAGGCAAGGGTGATGTGTTCACTTTGGGCTGTGTTGAATCGAAGGTGTCTTGGGATGCCAGTCAAGATGGACAAAGGGAAAAGTTTGGGGAGTAATGAGTGTGTGTTTGTGGTGGGGGGGGGGGTGCTAGCTAGAGTTGAGGGAGCAGCTAGAATCCCTGGAAAAGAGAAGGGCAGACCCCCCCACCTCAAGAGCCAGAGTCTAAATCCAGTGTTTGAGCTCATGGGCTCGGCAGTTAGGCCTCCTGTCTTCAAATTCATTGACCTTGGCCATGTTGCTTGATCTCTCTGTGCCTCAGTTTTCTCCGCTGTAAAAATGAGGATAAAAAACAATCTTCTTTGGGTTGTTAGAGAGAGTAAATAAAGCCATAAGCATGAAACTCTTAAAATTGTGCCTGGCCCACAGTAAGCACTCAATAAATCACAGTTCTTAAAATTAGGTGAAGTACGAGGGTCTGTCTATTTCGAGGCTCATCATAGTAGTTTCCCTCCATTTCCTTCTCTGGCTTGCTATTCCTTCACATATAGTTTACAACCAAACACCAAACAGGGGCCTATGTACTGTCATGGAAGTTAAATTAGCATTTGAATGTAGGAGGTCCCTTTATGAAGGACAGTCATTCACTGACTTAAGATCTCTGGCATTAATTACAGGTTTCAGTACATGAAAGTGTTGCTCCAAGCCAAGCATTCCTTCTTTTAAATGTAAGATATATGAAAATAAAGCATCCCCATGGAAATGCAAATGCCTCAAACGGGGCTTTAATGAAGATCGATTACTGCAAACACACAAACCGTTGGTTTTCCTGTGGTCAGAGAAATAAGTCATGATAAATGAGTTTGGCCACGGCTCTTCCTTTCAAAGGATCCCTCGAACAGGAGCTCTGATTTTTCTCAATTATAAATGGATGCATATGCATATTAGCATATTAGCATTCATAGGACACCAATGAAGTGACTCAGTTGCTGGTGACCTGCCATCTTTGCTTATTGCTTTAATAATTGAATGGAACTCAAAGGTCTTTTCATATCTACTCAATATTTGCAAGGGGTGGCTAGAAGATAATGAAACAGATTTTGATTTTAATAACCAAAAATTCCAGAGACAGGCATTCAAATGAATGAGCCCTTCAGAAGAGCCAGTTTGACGGTTTGGAATATCTTTTTGGGGACTGGCCTTCCTAGTCCTTGGCGCATTGTTTTAGATATCCTTATCGGTCAAAAAACCAAAACCAAACCCCCCAAAACTTCTCCTTTAAAGGGGATATACGTTTTCGAAAAGACGGGAAAGCCACTCAGGTTTCACTGAGGTAATGCCACTTTTGTCTAAAATCCAGGTGTCGTTCAAATAACAAGGCCTTTTCCTTGCTTGGATCATAAACTGGCCAGGATGGCACCCTGCAGACAGGATTCTAAAGCACACTTCCCAAGGGGAATATTCATTTTGCCCAGAAACAGCCTTCTTTGCAGCCCCCTCCCCCACCGTCCTGGTGGCCTGGGATGTTTCTGGTTTTCAGCACTGCATGTCTGCAGTCCTGGGCAGAGTAGGACGTCAGAGTCTTGTCAATGTCTTTATAAGACAGACATTGACAAGACTTTGACCCTGTCCCATGTGACAGAACCATCCCAGGGCTTCTCACCCGAGCTTACTTCCCGCTGGCACCGGCCCCTAACGATATTTCTGAAGGACTCCGCTGACTTTCGTGTGCACGCTACAGTAGGCTCCTTTGCTTGCTTGCTGGTTTGTTTTTAAGACCAGCCTAGTCTAACCATTCTTGTATCTTCACACGTTTTGTCTTGTCGTTATTGGGGCCAGTGTTTGGAATTCCTTTGCTGTTGTCAGCTCCTGCCTTTTGGCAATGTTTTGCTTAAGCAGAGCCAGCCCGTGTGGTCCAGGAGGTGGATTCGGATTTCTAGACTGAGCTCTGCAGTTACCAGCCGTGAACCCCTGAGTCTATCTGACCCTCAGTTTCTTTAAAGGGCAAATAGGAAAAACAGATGCCTTGACTATTTCATAGGGTTAATGTGAAGGTTAAAAGAGATATCTGTGAATGGTGAAGTTATTAATTTTTTAAATGGAATATTCTTAAATAATGCAGCATATGTGCATCACTGCATTCAAAATGAAACCTCTGATCGTATTATAATAACTATTATATTTTTATCCTCACCCAAGGACAGATTTTCATTGCTGTTAGAAAGAGAGGGAGGGAGGGAGAGAGAGAGAGAAACATTATTGTGAGAGACGAACATGGATCAGCTGCTTTCTCCTCTGCGCCCCGACTAGGGATCAAACCCGTGAACTTCCAGTCTGTAGGATAACACTCCAGCCAACTAAGCCACACTAGCCTGGGATGATCATATTATAATTATTAACTGAGTCATATCAGCAGGGACTAATACATTTAAGCAATATAGATAATAAACAAAAAAGGGAAGAATTATGGGATCCCAAATTACACTTTGAACACAATTTAAAAATTATTTGCTTCTAAGTATTTTCTCTTACCTAATGTAAAGGTACGCTTGATTATTTTTTCCAGTCTATTTCATTTTGTTTTAGTTGGCACTGTTAGCCTGAGTGACAGTAAATACTCACAACTCAGTGGCTCAAATCAAAGCGTATTTCTCTGTCAGGTGTGAAGAATTTTCTAGCTAGCAGGAATGAGGAAAGAAAAAAAGGAGGGCAAACCCTTTTCTAGGAAGTTAAACATGAGATGTTTATTTATAAATCATCAGCTAGAAGTTAGTCATAGGACCATACTCAACTGAAATGATTTTTAATTATGAATTTAGTCACCATGTATTGAATGCCAGCTGCACGCAAGGCCTTCTGGAAACTCATAGTCTGCATCTCTGACACTATAGGATGGCTGTGGCGGTGTCGTAGTTATCTGAACAAGGTGCTAGGACTCCAAAGAGAGATTCTGCTTGGGGCACTCAGGAAGGCTGCCCGGAGGAGGTGACGTTTAGTTGGACCTGAAGGATGACGGAGGAGATGGCGTGGGCAGGGATGGGGGTGGCAGGGTGGGATGTGTGTGGCGCACTGTGCATCCTGAGTAAGGCAGGACGGGGCCGGACCTTGAGGGATCTTATGTGCCAAGCTGAAAAGTGGGAACTTTAACAGGGATTTGACCTAAGCAGGTCCTTCTGGGTTTAGGATGGAGGATGGAATAGACTTGAAGACCAAGTAGGGCAGGAGGAGATCAATTATTGATGTTTACTGTATTCCCCCAGGGAGGACCAGGGTAGAAGTGAGGATGGTAGCAAGTGGAAGCGAGAGGGGAAGAGAGTTTAAAACGTCCTCATCATCAGTAATGTAACCGATTTGGAGAGGCCTGGCCTGGCCACTCTCTGCAACATATTCTGGCCTCACTCACCTTCCTGAACTTGCTATATTTTTCTCTTTAGCATTATTGCCATCTGTCATAGTATGTATTTATCTGTGTGCTTACTATTTCCCCACAAGAATGGACGTTCCAGGAAGGAAGGATTTTTGTTTTATTCTTTGCCACACTCTTGGTGCCAGAATAGTTCCTGGTATATAGTAGGTGTTCAGCACATATTTACTGACTTAAAATAAACAAATAAGATAAGTTTGACTTCCTTCCCACTGACTATGTAAATCAACTGGGCAATATGCTCAATCTGCTCCTGTTTTCATTAATGGATTAAATTTCCTTCATTCAAAAAAGCATTTGAGGTGGCTCTAGAAATATACACACTACAGAGTGATTTTAAAAGAACAGAAATAAATCAAATCTAAAGGGAAAAGAGAATTGAATAGGTTGATAAAGCACAGAGAATCAGTATGCAGATGTGCATGGCACAAAAGCGGCACTCAAATTTTCCTGGTGGGAAGCAAATTTACGTCTGAGCTTCCTGACAGCCAAGGCGAAGAGGGGAACCCGACCAGTTATGAGACCTCCAGTCTCTATTAGAGAAAGCCCTGTGATTCTCTCAGAAGACCTGGGTTTTTTTTTTTCTTGGACGAGGATGAATCAAAACCACCTGCTTTATTCTTGAGGCTTTTTGGCAGGGTGACTACTTGGTCACCTTCACCATTTTGCAGGGAGTTTAGTCTCTTGTGCAGCCTCAGTTGGCCACTACCAGAGGTGACCAGAAATGTATCCAAACCAGAAGCAGCTAGTGACAGGTTAAGTGACACTCGAGGGCAGAACTGGGTGGGGAGAGGAATGTAAATGGTCAGTTCCTGTTCTTCTGGCCCCTCCAGAGCCTTGGTCACTTTGCAAGCCTTATCTCCCCTGCTGGAGAGGAAAGGGATCTGGGGGAGGTCATTGAAATCCTCTGTGTGCCTCTCTTCCTTTGATTTGTTCAAGTCTCTTTAAAGTACTACTTAAGTGAGAGGTTTGGTTTGGCTGATGGTATCTTTTTAAGAGAGTGAAACTAGGTGTGAAGGGGAGAGGAAGCTGATTTTGCCAAACAATTAAAAGGTGGTTTTGACTCTAGGAAAGGATTTTCTTCTTTAAAAGATGTGTCAAAGGACTTTTGAAAAAGTAATACATCCACAGTGTAAACAAACTTCAAATAGGGCAAAAAGGGTCAACAATGCCACATTTTCGTATGTTCTTGCAAAGACATTACAATTTGAACACACACATAAACACTTCTTGTTACATAAATGAAAATTTATGGTTCAAACTCTGCCCTTGCCTTTTTTCACTCAATAATACCTCTCGGAGAACATTCCCTCTGAGTTCCTCATAAGCTATTGTATTCTTTTAGAATTCGGGATGGTGTTGTGTAATATGAGTCCCATCATGTTTTTATCCAGTTTCCCCGTTGATGGATACTAGGCTGTTTCCAGTGTTTTGCTATTACAAACAATACTTTGGTGAAATCTGAAATTTGAATCTGCATCAGTCGGCCCTGGAAGGAAGCAGTTGTGAAACTCAGAAGGTTCGAACTAGGAGACTTTGGGGTGACTTTACAGTGGCCTGGCCAGGGTAAGCAGCCATCTGTGGATGCTGGGGCGCCCAGGAAGGGCCACCTAGCAGGAGCTGTATGTGTCCAGAAACACAGCATCAAAGGGTAGAGGGAGCAGGGAAAAAACCAAAATGAAACAATACCTCCTCTACTCTCCTCTTGCTCTGAAATTTCCTGCCAGTGCCTCCCATTAGCCAAACCCAACCACAGGGGCCAGAGGGCAAGGGACTCAGGTGACCGGAGTGGTTACTTTCCTGGCACAGGTCTGGGCAGAGAAGACCAGAAAATGGGTCTGGGGTGGGAGCAGAGCTTATGTATAGTGTATCTGTGGGAATTTCTAGAACTGGACTTGCTGGCTTAAAGGCATGTACACCTTTATTGTTGTTTTGTAAGTCAGCATTCATTTTTCCTGATTTTTTCTGTGGGCTTTCTCTTCCTTTCTGCATTGCTGTGTTTCTATTGGGAGTAATTTCCTTCTCTCTGAAGAACTCCCTTCAGTGTTTTTGTTTGTTTGTTTTTAGTTCTGCTGGCTGAGAATTTTCTCAGTGTTGCCCGTCTTTTGACCTTTAGCTTTGAAGGATACTCTCACTGAGTATACGGTTGGAAGTGAGCAGTTACTTTCTCTCAGCGTCTTGTCTCTGAGTTTTATTTTTCCTGTTGAAAATCACCTCTCAGTCTTAGTGTGGTTCTATTGAAGGTTCTCTGTACTTTTAAGTTTTTATCTTCATCTTTGGCTTTTAGTAGTTTGAAAGCGGCATTCCTATGATATGCCTCAACGTGGTTTTCTTTGCGATTGAATTCAGTGAGCTTCTTTAATCTGAGTTATGACATATTTTATCAGTTTCAGAAAATTCTTGTCCATTATCTTGTCAAATAATACTTCTGCCCTATTTTCTCTTTCCATGTCTCCAATTACATGTATATTATCCCTTTTCATTGGGTCCTATTTGTCTCATATACTGTTTTTTTCTACATTTTCCATCCATTTTTCTCTGTTGTTAGTGTTGGTATTTTCTATTGTGTTCCACTAAATTAATCTAGGTCTAAATCTGGGTCTCAATCTACCCTTAAACCCATCTACTGGATTTCAAATTTTCACGTGTATGTTTTAGTCCTGACATTTTGATTTAATTATTTTTTATACGTTCTGATTATCTGGTGAAATTACCTTTCATCTGTTTATTTATTGATTTTGCTATTTAAAAATAAAACATTAGCTCTTTAAAAAAAGCCCTCCAATATTGGGGTCATCTATAGGTCTTTTTCTACTGTCCTTTTCCTCCTCTGGGTTTTTAGTTATTTGGACTAGTCTCTTAGTATGCTTGGTAATTTTAAAATGAAAGGTGGACATTGTGTATGAAAAAAATGATGTTTTCTTCCTCCAGAGGGTTTTATCCTATCCTTAGCTACTCAGGGACAGCAGGGGTTGGCCATTTGGAAACAGAGACTGAGCCAACTGTAGGCTGGGCTGCAGTTTTGGGCTACAAGCCTCTGCCTAGCTCTCTTGCCCCCCCCCCTTTTAGGGCGCCACTTTCCAGGTGTACCAGCTGTCAATCTGAGGTATGATCTAGGAAGCCTCTCTTTTATGAGATTCTTGAATGCTCATACTTGTATCCTTGTTGTGAGACTCCCCAAACCCTGATTTTAGTTGCTGGGATTTTCTGTTGGTCCTCTTGGCCTCCTGCCCAGATAGCATCAGAATGTAGCAGGTGTCTTCTGGGAAAACTGGTAGTTTGGGACTCAGTTCTCTGCTCCTTCTTTCTCAGGAGGGTTCTGGCTCCTCCTCCTCTGATTTTATCTCTCTAGCCCCATACACTGTCAAAAGAGTTTTACTGTCTTCGTCTCTTAGCAGGAGCCCTCTGACTGGTGTAACTGGGCTGTTTGCCTCCTTCCCACAGTTAGAAGTGGTAAATGTTCTGAGGGGAAAAGGACTGCATACAGTCCACTCACCTTTCCACAGCTCCTTGATTTCAGAAGTGTCATTGGACTGAGACCCAGTCCCGCAACATCTTTCTAATGCCTCAAGCAGATGTCTTCTTTTTTAATTGTATTTGGTTTTTCCTGTTGCTCTTTATTGGAAGATTGGCCTGCTATAGTCTACTCCAACATACAAGGTCTTTCCAGAAAGTATCCAGCCATGTGCTATGAACGAGAGAGACATGTATTGAAGAAGACACAAGATACAAGAAACATTGTACACAAGACAATGACGCCTCAGGCCCCTTCAGAGTAGGCACCCTGGGACCTCACACAATTCTCCCAGTCACCATCAGCTGCCCTGTCATATTTTCCTGGATCCCATCAATGGTCCAAAGTCTCTTCCCTTTCAAAGGTGATTTTAGTTTTGGGAAAAGCCAGAAGTAACAGGGCACCAAATCTGGGCTGCAGGGGGGCTGAGTCACCTGGGTGATTTGATGTTTTGCCAAAAAACTCTGTATGAGATGTGGTGCATGGGGGCATGTTGTCATGATAAAGCTGCCAATCACCAGTTGCCCATAGCTGCGGCCTTCTGAATCATCCAAATAGTTTCCACAGAGGAACATTTAAGCCTCATGCAAAATTTGATGCAGATTTGTTGCTCTACTTGCTCAGTCATTTTGAATGTGACAGCCACACAGTACACCTGCTCACTCAACAGTGTCTACCACCCCCACTGACTGGTACAGTGAAGTCGTCACTGTTCACATGTGTGCATTCCAGTCCAGTCTCCTTGGCTGTCAGCTTACATGCATGCCAAACTGTTCTTGTCATATTAACAATGGTTGGACTTTTTCCAGACAGGCCTTGTTGTATTCAGAAATGGAAGTCATGTCTCATATTCTATTGTTTACTTTTCCTGGATCTCTACTATTCTTTCTTAGTTCCTGCTCTATTTTAAATACAGGATTTTCTTTTGGGATTAAATCATATTGCCTTTGATTCCAAGTGAGTTCAAACTAGATTACAACTGCCGCCCACGCTTACATGACGTGACTCTCCTCTGGACCAGTTATACATCAACCAGATATATTCTCTGGTATCAGGCAAAATAAGCCCGCATTTCTTTCTCTGTAAAATGGGGACAATGGCCGTTCCCTCATAGGGTTGTTTAAAGCTTAGGAAAATGATGTGTTTTGGGGGCTTAGCATAGGGCTTCATACTTAGTGACATGCTCAGTAAAAGTAAGTCATTATTAGGAAGATATAAGGAAGGACTAAGATGAAAAGGAGTTTGTAGAAGGCTGTTGGAATTCATGGCAGCTAGCTGTCTCCTTCCTTACCAACCTGTTTACTTCTTCATTCATTTTTTTGCAAGAATCAGATTGGCATCAGGCTTCTTAATGGTGACTCCAATGGCTAGAAATTAACAATAAAATATTTTCAAGATTATGAGAAAAAATATTTTAAGCCTAGAAGTCTATACTTAGGTAAACAAGCTTTCAATGAGAAAGGCAAAGTAGGGCCATGCTCCCCACCCCCACTCACTTGCTCTGCTTTTTGCTCGCCTGCCCACCACCTACTGTGGCTGCCATTGAACAGGTGGGAAGAAGCTGGCGCTCAGTGAAGAGCTAAGGCTTCTGCCAGCACCCCAAGGAAGCAGGAGGAGGGACGGATTTGCCACAAATGGGCCCCATGGCTAAACTGGACCGTGTCTTCACTTCGGATAGCCAACCTCACCACAGAAACTGAAAGCAAGTTAAAGCCACGCAGTTTTCATGTAGCTGTCTGCAACTTGTTCCACAGTGCTGGGGCTCACCATCAGGAGTGGGGCGGGAAGGAGAAGCACAATAACAAGAGCATTGGAAGATGGGGAATGAGTGCTGGGATGCATCATGAACAATGTCACCTGTGCTCGGATCTGTGAAAAGGCAGAGTTAAAGCGCCATCATCCTTCTGGCCAGGAAGTAGCTTTGAGGATAAACAAGCTCAGTCCAATGAGCAAACTTCAGCACATTTTTTTTCATTATTGTGTTTAGTTATCTTTATCACAGACATTTTACATGCAACTGTTTCTGAGTGCTGGTTTAATTAGGACCATTCACTTGGTTAGTAAATAAATGTGTTTATGCTTTGAAAAAGGCAAAATAGATATTTTGAGACATGTTAAGGACATGTAAGAAGAAAATTTAGCACCCACAGACTCTTTGAAAAAACCACTTAAGGATATGTCCCAGTAGGGTGAAAAATAAATACGAGAAATAAGAAGATGAGAGTTATGAGAGATAGTAGCAAACCAAGAAACATGTAAAGTTAATGTGAGATCTAAATGTGATACATAACATAAACAACAGAAGAGTTAACATCTAGAGCGAATGGGAAGTGATTACAGTGGGCAGAAGTGGGAGGACCTACAACAGTGAAGTCAAAACTTCTTGTAAAATACACACCAAATTATAAATAAATATATACAAGTTATATTAATATGTTATATGTAATTTCATGTGAATACCAAAACTGTCATTATTTATATATAGGTGATATAATTATTATGTTGAGAAACCAAGGTAATCAGTTAAAAAATTGTTTTAATTTTTCAATTACAGTTGACATTCAATATTATATTAGTTTAAGGTGTACAACATAGTAATTATACATTTATTATACCTGCCCTGTCTGGTGTGGCTCAGTGGACTGAGTGCCGGCCTACGAACCAAGGGGTCGCCAGTTCAATTCCCAGTCAGGGCACACGCCTGGGTTGCGGGCCAGGTCCCCAGTGCGGGGTGTGTGATAGGCAACCACACATTGATGTTTTTCTCCCTTTCTTTCTCCCTCCCTTCTCCTTTCTCTAAAAATAAAAAATAAAATTAAAAACAAAACAAAACATCCATTATACCTTATGAAGTGATCACCCTGATAAGACTAAATAGATATAAAACACACTGATAGATTTTTATATAACATCAATAATCAATTATGAAATGCCATGAAAAATCCTATCCACACAAGTGTCTGAACCAAACCAAACCAAACCAAAAAAACAAAACAAAACAAGAAAACCCTAGAACAAAGCCTAAAGAAATGGACTAGTTCATGAAAGTATATTTGAAAAAATAGGGAGACATGTTATGCTCCAGGATAAAAATATTCAATATTGTGAATAAATCACTTCTCTGTATATAATATATAAATGCACTGTCATCTCAATAAAAAAGCCAATGCAATTTTTCATGGAACTTAATAAATGGATTCAGAAATTTATCTGGAAGACAGAACAGAGGAAGAATTCTAGTAAATTATTGGAAAAGAACTATAATGAGGATGTGGAGAACTTGTCCTAGATATATCGAAACCTCGCCAAGGTCATTGAAATTCTAACACTGTGGCATTGTTACAGGGCTTATCAAATAGATCAAATGGACCTGAATAGAGAATCTGGAAATACACCTAGACATATGTAGAGAGAGATATATATATAGTAATTTAAGTCAGTAGGAAATTGCTGGCCTATTTGACTAATGATACTGGGGTGACTGGCAATCTACTTGGAAAAAATAAAGTCAGATCACGATTTTATAACATACATCATAACAAATCACACACACAAGATATCAAAATATTTGATGAAACCATAGAATGATTCATTAATATGGATTTGGGAAGCATGTTTTAAAGCCAGACACAAAGCATAAAGGAAAAGACTGACAGATTTGAGTACATTTAAAACTTTTGGATGATAAACAAGCCAAATGTGAAGACAAGTGACAAATAAGGAGGAATATTTGTACAGTATCAAGAACACTAGATGATACTATTTAAGACCTTGAGAACCTGCTTCGTATGAGACCCTGGACTGCACACTTTCCCTCATGTCATTTCACTTAACCTTTAACTGAAGTCGCTGAGGTAACGGTGACTGACATCATTTTATAAGGAAGAAACTGAAAACAGGAGAATGCAAACATTTTGCCCAAACATCATGGCTCAGAAGTGAGCTGGGATTCGAACCCAGGCCTAGCCTGACTCCCGCCCACACCACCCTTTCCCTCCCCGGGACCCACCAGGATTCCTCATCCCCTGGAGTCACTTTACTCATTCACAGTGGTTTTGATTTGTTGGCTTCCGGATAGCTGGTCTGTAAGGTTTTCTCAGTGGGAAGGGTTCTGAGGTGAGGATGGACAGGGGCTCTTCATTCCGTCACTTCTCATGAGCTCCTGGGGGACAAATACTGCCTTCTTCCTTGGTTTTGGAGTTTTCTGGGTGCCCTTGTTATCAGTCTGTGGCTCAGGGGAAAAGCCAGGGAGCTTGGGCTCAGCCACCTCACTTTCGTCCTGCCACACCGCCCTCTTTGCCTTTTTACTCACTCTCGCCAGGAGGAGAAGGCAGAGTCTGGGGGCAGGTGGGCTCTGCAACTGCTGATCTTGCTGTGGGTGGGCTGGGCCAGGGCTCAGCTTGACTGGCTCCACCATTTCCTTCTCACTCCCCTTCCCTCCTTTCCTGATGGATAGATAGTTCAAGGCTGTCCCACTGTGCTGTTAGAGGGAAGTCACCATTACTTAGAATGTCCTGGAAAAGTTGGCCACTCATTACTAAGCCTCCCCTGGGCCTCCTCGAGAGAGCTGAGTGAGGGATTTAGGAGACCCAGCTGTGTGACATTGGAGGGGTGACTTGTCTAGGCCTGTAAAGTAGAAATGATAATAGCTACCTTGCGGGGTTGCTGGAAGGGTTAGGCAAATTGATACATGGGAGCTCTTAGAATAGCGCCTGGCATAGAACAGGAGCTCAGTAAAGAATCCATTATTATGACGCTTGTGCAATCAAATATGTGTATTATAAAATATAAAGAAAATAGAAATTTAAGATTGAGACTAAAAAGTAAATAGAAATAGGTCTTACATGGCCCTTAACACTCATCAATTATCTTGTGAACTCTGGGGTACATTCACCCCCACTTGGGAGACTGCTGTCTTCCGCAGTGACAGGAACACACCATGTCCCTAAGTATTCTCATTCTCGTGGTACCTCGAACAGCTCAGAGGGCTGCAGGCGGCTTTCCTGACACCTGGACTACGTGCACTCTCGATGCTTCCCATTCCTGTGACTTCGCTGCTCGTAAAGTGATCAGGTCAGGCTGAACTCGGGGCTGGGGAGACCTTGGTCTCCTGGCCCGCCCTGCCCAGTCATTACTCAGCATGGAGCAGTGCCTGGGCTTTGCTCCCTGCTCTGCCTCTGCCACCCCAGGCTCCAGCAGCTCCCACCCAGCTCAAAGCCAGGGAGACAGTGGGGACAGTCTGTGCCGTGAAACCAGCCATCACTGTAATCAGGTGTGATAACAGCTGATTAAAGCAGAACTACCTAACAACAGGTTTGTAACACACTCACACCACCACCGCTCTGCCACAGCCATAGAGGCCCCGGCTGCCAGCAGCTGCGTTTCGTGCCATGGGGCCAACCTGGAGACCGTGGGTTCCCTCGGAGGCTCCTGCAGCCCTGGGGATGCTAGGAGCACTGGCTTCATCAACACTGGTAGAAGGATTCTGACTCCGTCCAGGGAAGGGGCTGGTGGGCGCTGCATGAACACCTGAGACCAGCAAACCTGGTAGGAACGGGGTGCAGTTACTGACAAGAGAGCTCAGTGGTTCTATAGGAATTGCCCCCAAATTCCAGCTGCTTTGGGTTAGATCATGTTGCAGTTGAGAAAACGCTATAGACCATCACCTAGTGGATTCCAAACCGGGCTGCTTACAGTGTCCATGGGAAGCTTTACATTTTTCTGATGAGTGAGTTCAGACATTTAAGACAGTGTACATCATGGGACATTTCACCCAGCTTAAGAAGTCAAGCTTTCTTGGGGCAGCTGAAGTCCCAAGTGCCTCTCTCCAGACGGATCTCCCTCTTACCTCCCAACCCAGAGGTTAACTTTACCCTGAATTTGGTGACTACCATTCCAATGAGGGAAACCTTAAAAATTAGAAACCATCTCTGAAGGTTTGGGCCCGGTAGGTCTGAGATGATGTTCAGGAATCTGTATTTTTAAAGATTCCAGAGTGCCTTCAACGATGAGCCGGAGTGGGTGGACGCCTGTTGTCACTGAGCTTGCCTGCATGGCCTGGCCCCTGGGGTTACAGCTCAGAGAGGTCCAGCCCTGGTGATGCCACCTGTGTGACAGGAAGCAAGGGACACAGTCTCTCTGAGCCTCAGTGTTTTCATCTGAAAAAAGGGAATAAGGACAAGAAGCTCCCTTGAGAGCTCCCGGCTGCCTGTGAACCTGTAACACGCTACACAGATGCAAGACGTAAGGGCTCATGCCAAGGACTCATCCAGCCTAGAGTTGGTCACCTGCAGTGAGGGAGAGCTCTTTGCTTCCAGACACAGCCCCCTTTTCTTTGGGAGGCTCTGAGGGACAAAAGTCCTTCCTTATTCTGAGCAGAGACCCGTTTCCCGATATTTCCTGCTACTGGATTTAATTCTTCTCTCTGGGGGCCCATGGATTACATTGAATGCCTAATCTGCAGATTAGCCCTTTGAATAATTTAAGACAACCATTGCCCTTTCCCCCTTCACATCTCAATTTGAGGCTTCTCAATACACTGGCCACTGAGAAGGTCCCTTTAGGAATGGGCAGTACCCCCAGACATTACCACAGGCACAGCTACAAACCAGCAAAGCCGGAGAGCTTACTGTTTCACCAAGAGACATCTTGCCTCTAGTTCTTGAAACCACTTGGCTAAATTAATCATCTTGTTAAATCAATCACCACGCTATGGGAGCAACATACTAAAACCTTTACCTAGTAAAGTGCTAACATGTATGGAGCCGTTTCTATGTGCCAGGTACTGTGTAATTTGTAGGCACTTAGATCTTACAATGACCCCTGAAAGATGAGTCCACTGTTATTCCCATTTTACAGATGGGAAACTGATGCTCAGAAAGGCTAAGGCCCAACTTCATGCAGCCAGCAAATGGCACCATGGGATGCGGGCTCAGGTCTGCCCCTGACTGTAGCAGCACCTCCTGGGCTGGTGGCTTATGTGATGGAAGGATGAAGAGCAGGCAGTTAGAGCATGGCTGGCCCCTCATTCTTTTTTAAAAAAGATTTTATTTATTTATTTCTAGAGAGAGAAAGAGAGGGAGAGAGAGCAAGAGAAACATTGATCTGTTGCCTCTTGCACACCTCCAACCCGGGACCTGGCCTGCAACCCAAGCATGTGCCCTGGAATCCAACCAGTGACCCACTGAGCCACACCAGTTAGGGCAACTCCTCTTATTTACTTACTTATCTGCTTTTGCCTTTGAATCTTCCCTCTTCAGGCAAGAGCTAAATGCCCTGAACACTCAGAAGACACCCAAAGCCTACCTAATCCTCACCAGACTGGACAGAAAGAGCTTTGCACTGCCTTCAGAGAAAAGTTGACATCTTCCTCATTCCTCACCCCTCCCCCTCCCTCCCTGGAAAGATTGAGATTCACAACTCTTGAGCTACTTACAGGCTTGAAGTGATACCAGGGCGGAATCCCTTCCAGGACCTCCCAGGCAGATCGGGGCCACCTCCCACTAATGTCCCTGGGAGTGGCTCTGGGTGGGCCTCACTGATAAGGAGCCACTCTGGCTTGGGAGCAGCAGGGCTTCTGCCACCAGGTCAGGAATGCTTTGAGCCTGGAGGCTTTAGAGGTGGTGGCCCTATGTGACTTCCCAGACAGATACTCTTTCCAATTCTGTAAGTGCTCTAAAGAAAAATAAAACAAGGGAAGGCGACAGTGGGTTAGGGGTGGAGATGGGAGGGTGGCCTCTGATTCCATGGGGCGGAGACTTGAAGTCACGCAGTCCCTCTCCCACCTCTAAGCCCCCTCCCTTGGGCCATGCTATCGCTGTGCATTTCGAGGAGCCACACTCTGGGCAAGGCCAGGGCTCTTTCTCGTTTCACTCCCTTCCTAAAGCTGAAGTATGGCTTAAAGTAACGTGAAGTAAAAATCTCCAGGGCATGAGTTGGTTAATTTTTAGACTTTACATTTTACATAATATTTTTGTATGTGCTAGTCACCATCGCCTAGATCATACAGAGAACATTCCTGGTCCCCCAAATTGTCTCTTATGCCTTTCCCAGTCAATATCTCGAAAGTAACTTCTTCTGACCTTCATCATCATCAAATGTGCTGGTTCTTTGTGTCAATGGAATCCTTTAGTATGTGCTTTGTTTGTTTGTTTGTTTGCAACTGGATTCTTTTGCTCAGCACTGTACCTGTGACAGTCCATTGTGGGGCTCACGAGCTGATGAGGTCACTCGCTGTCAGCTTGCCCATGGGGTCGGATTCCTTTCCTCATGGTCTACGTATCGCAACCTTGTGGCTTTTAAAGTCCTCACGAGACACTTACCAGCTGTTTGGACGCCTGTGATGAATTCATCTAGCTGTAATAAAGTGTTCCTCTTCATCGTTATTTCTCATACCTCAGTGTAGTTGGAAAACCCCATAAACCTCATTCTACTTAGCTGTAAGTTGGAAATTGTGTCTGGGAGAAGAATATTAAAAATTGCCTATCATTTCCGTCCCTCTCCTCATTCCTACATTCTCTTCACCCTTGTTTCTAGCCTGAACCTCCCTTTAAAATTGATCACAACTTGACTTCCTTTCCTTCCCCTCCTGTATAGTCATGACTTTCCTATTTCATGATTAAAGCTCTTTTCGAAACTGCTGTGACAGGCTCTTCAAGCTCCTCTGCTCTCATTGTTCAACAGCATCTCTTGGGATTGGCTCCCTCCTGCTTCTCCCATGTACCCGATTTCACCTGATGCTGCTGGCGCGTGGATTCATTTCCACCTGACTGAAGGCAACCGCACTCATACCTTCCTCTCAACCCTTTCTTCTGGCCACACTTTTAATTATTTTTGTGTTTATTTTCTGTCTTGCCCTCATCCTGGCCCGTTTTAGATTGTAAGCTCCATAAAGGAGGAGATTTTTATCTTTTTTGCTTATTGTTGAATGAATGACTGAATGAATGGATGAATGACTTAACGACCATTTAGATCTGAGTGATTGGTTAATCTATGCTCCCTCTTTGCTAGTTGTTGAAAGTACTGTTGCACAGACTTCCAGCCAAGAGGGTAGATATGCTTTGACTCCTTGCACAACCAAAAGAAGGACAACAACAAATATAAAAACAAAAAATACCAGAACTGCCAGAAAACCAAACTGTATATGGAAGTCCAAGAACCAAGGAGTTAAAGAAGAACATTCATTCAGACCAGTAGGAGGGGTGGAGACAGGCAGCTGGGGTGGAGAGGATGTGGGGCAAGGCCACAGGTGGAGGACCTGCTGGGCGAGATGGCAGCTGGAGGACTGGGTGGTCCCACATTTGCATGCAGATAAACTGGGAAGGACAACTGGGGCATAAGACAGACTGTGCAACCCAGGGTTCCAGTGTGGGGAAAACAAAGCTTCAAAACCTCTGGCTGGAGAAACCTGTGGTAATTATGGAGGCAGGAGAAATCCCCAGCCTCATACGAGAGTTCATTGGAGAGATACACAGGGTCCTAGAATGTACACAAACCCACCCACTGGGAATCAGCTTCAGAAGGGCCCGGTTTGCTGTGGGTAGTGGGGGAAGTGACTGAAAGCTGGCAGAGAGCCAAGCAAGTGTCATTCTTCCCTCTCTGACCCCTTCCCCACATACAGTGCCAGAAGAAGCAAAGTGGGTTGCCCCATCCTGGCCAATACCTAAGGCTCCCCCCTTACAATGTAACAGGTGCCCAAGACAAAAAAAAATATTGCCCAAATGAAAGAACAGATGAAAGCTCTAAAAATAGAACTAAGTGGTGAAGAAATAGCCAACCTATCAGATGCAGAGTTTAAAACACTGGTAATCAGCATGCTCACAGAAATGATTGAGTGTGGTCACAAAATAGAAGAAAAAGTGAAGGCTATGCAAAGTGAAATAAACAAAAATATACAGGAACCAACAGTGAAGGGAAAGAAACTGGGACTCAAATCAATGATTTGGAGCAGAAGGAAGAAATAAACATTCAATCAGAACAGAAGGAAGAAACAAGAATTCAAAAAAATGAGGAGAGGCTTAGAAACCTCTAGGACATCTTTAAACATTCCAACATCTGAATTGTAGGGGTGTCAAAAAGAGAAGAAGAAGAGTAAGAAATTGAAAACTTATTTGAAAAAATAATGAAGGAGAACTTCTCCAGTCTGGCAAAGGAACTAGACTTCCAGGAAGTCCAGGAAGCTCAGAGAGTCCCAAACAAGTTGGACCCAGGAAGCACACACCCAGGAACATCATAATTACATTACCCAAGATGAAAGATAAGGAGAGAATCTTGAGAGAATCTTAAAATCAGCAAGAGAAAAGGAGACAGTTATCAACAAAGGAGTTCCCATAAGACTGTCAGCTGATTTCTCAAAAGAAACCTTGCAGGCAAGAAAGGGTTAGAAGGAAGTATTCCAGGTCATGAAAGGCAAGGACCTACATCCAAGATTACTCTATCCAGCAAAGCTATCATTTAGAATGGGAGGGCAGATAAAGTGCTTCCCAGATAAGGTCAAGTTAAAAGGAGTTCCTCATCAGCAAGCCCTTATTATATGAAATGTTAAAGGGCCTTATCTAAGAAAAAGAAGATCAAAACTATGAACAGTAAAATGACAACAAACTCACAACTATCTACAACTGAACCTAAAACAAAAGCAAACTAAGCAAACAACTAGAACAGGAACAGAATCACAGAAATAGAGATCACTGGAGGGTTATCAGTGGGGAGGGGGAGAGGGAAGAATGGGGGAAAAGGTACGGGGAATAAGAAGCATAAATGGTAGGCTCAAAATAGGGAGAGTTTAAGAACAGTATGGGAAATGGAGAAGCAAAAGAACTTATATGTACGACCCATGGACGTGAACTAAAGGGGGGATGGGAACACTGGAGGGAGTGCAGTGCAGGGTGGAGGGGGACAAAGAAGAGAAAAAATGGGACAACTGTAATAGCATAATCAATAAAATATACTTTAAAAATAAATAAATAATAAAATGGCTCAAAGAATTTTTTAAAAAATGTTGTTGCACCGTATAGAATATATCAAAACATTTATGGATTCCTGCCTGTCTGAAAATGGCTGGCCGGCCCTGTTCCAGGTGGAGGGCTCTGACGTGGGCAGTTCATCATGCCGACAGGCGTGGGCAGCTCCGGGGGTGAGCTCCGGGGAACTCATGCGATGTTCTGCTCTGAGCCTTATCCATTAGACCAGTGTTTTCAACCATTTTTTTCATTACCGTCCCTTTAGCGAGCCTTTTTAGACACTTTCGCCTGAATACTCATCCCTCTTATGAAATTTCAACACCACCGATGATATGCTGTATACCTGTTTACATATTACATGCATGTCTATGCTTTGTCTGTGAAGAGACCAAGGTGTTTCTCGCCCCCTTGGGGGGGTGCCACCTGTCTGAGAACGCGTGCCGTCATGTTCTTGTTGGGGACTTGGCAAGAAGGAGAAGGAAGGCATGCCCATGAAACTCAGATGAAACACTATCGAGCGGGGAGGGGGATGGAACAGATGACAGAATCCAGATTCAACACTATTTGGAATCGTTAGATTCTCACCAACCAGTTTTACATATAAACTCTTGCACCCAAGTTCAAAACAGTCGATGGCACAGACAGGCTAGGGGAAACTAGCTCGATGAGCCGCATTAATGGACGGGAGTGTCTTTTTGGGAAGTGGTGGATTCATTGCGTTCTATGTGGACATGCTGCGTGTGGAGAAACCTGTTTTCTTCTGGGAATGGCATTTAGTAAAAGGGATTCTGCCAAAGTTAGAGTTGCCCGGAGGAGAGAGCCTGGGACTCTGAGCCAAGTGCTCCGAGTACTGAGGTTTGGAGGAGGAAGCTGACCTCAGTGCCATCACCCCAAAGGGGAGGGCATGGGCTGCGTCGTGTTCCCCAAAAGATGTTGAAGTCCTAACCTGTAAACGTGGCCTTACTTGGAAATAAGATCTTTGCAGATGATCAAGTTAAGATGAGGTCATTAGCGTGAATCTTAATCCAATTTGTCTGTGTCCTCATAAAAAAAAGGAAATTCAGACACTGAAGTAGATGAACATAAAGGGAAAATGCTGCGTGGACACAGGGAGAAGAGAGCCATCTACAAAGAAGGCCTGAGGCTACCCAGAGACGGGGAGAGAGGCGTGCAACACACTCTCCCCACGGCTCTCAGTAGGAACGGAGTCCTTGGGCTTCTAGTCCCCAGAACGGTGAGACAGCAAACTTCTGCTGTTTAAGCCCCTAGTCGGTGGTCCTCTGTTACAGCAGCCCCTGCAACCTAATTCAGGGTGCAAGTAGGGTCAAAGGGCAGGAGCTTTAGGAAGCAGCTTTTAGTTTAATGAAGGCTGGGAGTGAGGGGGAGGTTCACCGGCTCCCAGCCCCAGTGTGCTCAGCCTGCGCCACCGGAACAGGTGTTACTGCTTCTGGCTTTCAGTCACTAGGAAAGGGAGGCTCGAAGAACGCCACTTGCTCAAACCAGAAGATGTCAGAGCCAGGCTTCAAATTTATTTTGGTTCCATTTCAAAGTCTGTATCTTTTCTCAGGCCTGCTGAGTCTGGGAGACAGGGGAACAAGGTTCCTTGAGATTGTGAGCTGGGGCTAACCAAGGTGAAGCTCATGGTTCAAGGTGGTTCAAGGTGGCGTGAGATGGATGGCAGGTACATCGCTGGGAGGCGAAAGGCCATCGTGGGTTCTGAGCCCCTCGCTGCTGGTGCCTAGGTGTCGACGCGTATCTTCTCCTTTCGTTCTCATGGCAGCCCCTTGGGATTCACTGTAGTTTCCCCGTGTTGCAGATGAGAAAACCCAGACACAGAGAGCTGCACAATTTCCCCACAGTCACTCACCAGTGGGTGGAGACACGGGGCTACTGTCTGCCTCTGTGCAAGTCCTGCCCTCACTCGGCCCCTTGCTGTCACGTGGCTGCAGGCTGGATGACAAGGCTCCTGTTATCCTCCCAAATCTAAGTCTCTGACTCACCCCAGGAGCTCGGTCCTATGATTTAGAATAAATAAGTCTCTGCCCAAAGGAATGTTTGCTCATCTTTCTCAGTCAGGACAACCAAGCTCCTGATGCCCAGATGTCTGGCTCTTTTGTGTGTTTGTCTGCTTAGTTCCAGCAGACAAACCTTGACCTGTGGTCTCCCACACTGAGTCTAATTAGCACTGCAGTTAAGGCCGTGGCTTTGGAGGCAGACTCCCTGGGTTTGAAGCCTAGCTCTGTCTTTCACAGCTGTGTGCCCTTGGGCAAGTTGCTTAAACTTTCTGTGCCTTAGTTTCCTCCCTCCCCTCCCCTGAGAGATGAAGTCTGCATCACAGTATCTGCCCCATAGAGTTCAAGTGTGGGTTATGTACATTCTCACATGTGAACCAGCAGGAGTAGTATCTGGCGTATGCCAAGCCTTCAGCCCTGGCTGTTCTACTATTTTCTTAGTGCGTGACTCCCATGCCTCAGCTGGCTCCTGATTTAGGCTCCGTTCAAAGGACTGAGTTTCCCACAGTAACAATAAGGCAGGAAAATTGAAAACATGGGGGGAAAATGCAGAAAATCTTATTAGTAGGTAAGGGCACTTTGAGAAGCAGAATCCACATAAAATGAAATAGCTCTTGTTTATTTTCTTCCTGCGGAGCGTTTTGTCTTGGGCTTTCAAGAGGTACCTGACAGTAATTTGCAGTTCCAGTTGGTGGTAAAGCCTTAAAGGACTATTGTCTTCTGTCAGCAGTTTCCAAAAGACACAAATAAAGAAAACATCCCTCAGCAGGACAGGACCCTTTGTGTCTTTTCCTGGTGTTTCCTCTGGCTCGGCCGGCAGGCCCGAGTCAGCAGGCACCGTTTAATTTGATGTAAGGACCCAGAAGGACCTCAACACACACAGAGAGAATCACAGGATTTCACATGGCCTTGGCAGGAGGAATGTAGGGGGTAGAGTGGTGGTGGGGGGGTCACAGGAGGGTGTTTTCAGAGTGTCAGAGAAGGGCTGTCGTCCATCTGAAGCTCACTCTGGCCGTGGTGTTTGTCCTCGCTGTGGATCGGTCTGGGGTCCACCAAGGGTAAGCTACAGAATCGGAGACCTGGCTTTGTTACTTAAAAAAGGAATCACAAGACCCAGAGATTCCCCGTTGTCTCTTTCCCCTCCCCTTTAAGTGAGGGCACCCTGGGGCCCTGGCCGGATAGCTCAGTTGGTTAGAACATCATCCAGATACGCCAAGGCTGCAGGTTCACTCCCTAGTCAGGGCACATACAAGAATCCACCAATGAGCACATAAGTAAGTAGAACAACGAACTGATCTCTCTCTCTCTCTCTCTCTCTCTCTCAAATCAATCAATAAGGTTTTTTTTTTTTTTTAAGGGAGGGTGTTGTGGGAAGGGGCAGGGGAGCAAGAAGACGCAGGGAGCCCTTCCCGCCCTTGGGGCTGCCAGCTGAGGCCAAGAGCTCACTGTGCCTTGGAGACCAAGGCAGCAGGTACTGACTTAAACACTGGTGGGAGAATGCAAAGATCTGACCACCCATGGCCGCACTGGTGGGTGATGGGCATTGACCCTCTAAGCTTCATTGTCCTCATCTATAAAATGGGTGAGTTGAACATGACCAATTTCTTCCCCCCACAGCAAACCCTTTCTTTGAGCAAAATCTTGCACATAAACCCAACAGGGAAAACAGTGAGTAGCAAAGCTTTCTCTCTTGACTGGGGGGAGGGGATCTGGAGCCATACCTCCCCTCCTCCACCCTTATCTTTTCTCACCACTCCTCCTATCCCCCACTTGCCAGGAGCCTCAAGGCATCCACAGAGCACAGCTGGAAAACAACCCCAAACTATTGATCTCTCAGGTGCCTTTCTGTTGGAAATTTCTGTGCCTAATCTTAGGGGCCTTAGGAAAGACCCCCCCACCCCATCTTCCTGAAATGCGACCACTAGCAGTTTATTTTTCCATTGCCTTTTCTTGGTCCTCCTTTAAGCAAAGTCACCTGGGAAAGGCGATTGTGAGTCACTATCAATTTAGTATGAATCAGTGCATTTTACTGGCTGGTTACTGACTTGAAGATATTCTTTCAGAGGCAACCACTCTGTACCAGGTGTCCTGCTAGACCTGTGGATACAGGTCCAGAAAGTGACCACAAAGCAAGAGCTCCCATTTATGAGGCTGCATCTAGGGGTTAAAGGCATGACTAGAAAGAGGTCAGTTCAGGAACCCTGGGTGGGGGAAGAAATCCCTGGGAAGATAAAGGAATGGCTTCTAGCAAGAAAGGAAACTTGAACTGAGTCTTAATGTATTAGTAGGAATTAACCAGGTAAGGAAGGGGAAGGAGGAAGTAGTTCCTGGCTGAAGGAACATCTTATGTAAAGGCTGGGAGATCAAGGGCCTGAAAGCCTGAAATGCCCTTCCGTTGGTCCCAGGAGCCCAATTCCAGAGTCAAAAGCCTGATTTCTCTTTCTAGGAGTCAAGCAAGGTTGAAGGTGAATATAATGAGGGGGAATGTTTAATTTTGATTTCTGGTGAGCTTATCACAATAAAACAAATAGTGTATGTGTGTACATACATACAGTTACATGTACATAATCTCTTTCAAACCCTTTAAGAGCCCTATGCTATGTCCCGCTTACAAATCAGAATCACTTAGAGACCTGCTGGTCGGTGTCCTAGGTATATGCAACACCAGAGCCCAGCCCCTTTGCATCACGTCACTGATTTATTTCTGTTCTCTCAGGGGGAGAGAGGGAAGTAGAAGAGAGATGGAGAAGAGAGGATTTAAGAGGATCAGAGGAAGGCAAAGAGGAGATGGGACTTCCAGCCTGCGGGGATGCTCCTGGCTCTGCCTGCCCTCCCCTCAGCCCTGGCTCCAGCTCCAGAGGCTGGTTCCGTGCAATCATCCTTGTGGCCACACTGTGGAACCCACTACCACCAGCAGCAGCCCAAGACTGACTCTGGTTTGCTTTCCTAGATATTTTGGACCCGTCTATATTCTCACAGCCTGCTTTGCAAATGGCCTTAGAGAGGACAATTTTATCATCAAGATCCAGAAGCTGACGAGCCAAGCAGGCACAGTGCTGGCACAAAATAGGCACTCAGTGAATATCATTGCTTAAATGGAGCGGTCATGGGGGCACTAGCCATTGTTAGGGCCTGCTCTGAGATGCTGGATGAATGCTTCCTGGCACCGAACACACCAGCAGCAGCGGGCTCAGTGGCGGGCCTGGAGAGTGGGTTCTCTCACCTGTTTCATAGGATCCCTCAGACAACCCCTCTCTGCACCCCAGCCTTCCCACTCATGAAAGCAAGAGTCTGATGATTTGTTAGCACCTCCCAGCTGTGCCTGCCCATCACTTCTTGAATCACACAGACCAGTTCAGAGGTGAGTGGATTCCATTGTGCACCGGTCGTGGTGCAGATTAATTTATGTGTGAGGACAGTCACATGCTCAGACAGGGTGGGGTCAGGGTCATTAATTTCCAGAGACAATGGGCTACACATTAGGATCTGGGTATTTGTCTGGCCAGGGAGGCCGGACTCAGTGTGGCAAGACTAGTGATAATGTGCTGCCTTTGAGTTTCCCTTTCCTGGATGGAGCAGGGGAACCGAATTTCAGTGCTGCCAGGCACGGTTCCCTGTAGGATCATTCACAACCAGCCACGTTCACTGACCCTTCGTTTAACCTCACATCACATCAGTTTCATGATGGGCCTGCCTGGCGGGGCGGGAAGGGCAGGAAAGCAGGTCTCTGAGGCCGAACGTCTGGGCCTTGTCTCTTTGCCCAAGTACAGGTAACGGAGACACAGGACGGGCACCATGCCATGGAATCTGGGTGCTATTTAACAACTCGGTAGCTTGTTTCAATTGTTTCTTGTCAGAAGGCAGAGAAATCAACACAGGCACCAGAGGGAGGTTCCCCTGGTGGAAATCCTGCCAGCTGTGTGACCCGGGAGTCCTGAACCTCGTTATCTTACCTGACAGGTGGGAATTGTAAACTCTCCTCAGGGGTTTAGAACTGTGCTCAAGAAACATTGTTATTATTACCTATACTGCAGGTAATAATGAGGACCTGCATGAGGACTTGGGTCGGTTATAAAGATTAGCCCAATGCAGGTCCTACCCTCTGGAAGTCACAGGAAGTAGAGACTAGAGACTCTCTCCTTCGAGGGTCTCTGCCAACTCGGGTTGTCCCGTGGAGACGAACGGGAGGTACTGTGGGGATGACAAACCTCCCGCCTTCCTGCACAGGAGGATCCCTGAACGGTAGCTGTTTTGGACATTTTTTTTTAAATTTATTTTTCAAACTGAGGTATCACTTACATAAAGTGGATACATATGTTTACATCCACAGAACCATTACCATGATGAAAACGTGGACATCACCATGTCCCAGGCAGCAGGCCTCCTCTGCATGTAGTCTCCTTCCTGACTTATACTAGAGTAAGTTAGTTTGTCCTATTCTTGAGCTTCATAAAAATAGAATCACATCTGTGATGCATTCATAAATGCTTGACAACGGACTCCCCCCAAATTTAAAAAAAGCCCTGATTTTGCAGCTTTTGTCAATTTCCCTGGCAATCACCAGCACTGATTTGAAGCTATCCAGGTGTGGTCTTTGAACACAGAGTCCGAAACAGGTGTGAGGCAGAACACAACTGCATAGTATTTCCACCACGCAGATTCAATAGGCGTAAATAGTCTCCATCGCACAGGTAATAGCAGAAAAGTGGTAAAGAATTTGAAAGGAGTTGTCAGGATTTAACTCTGTTTTAAATATAATTTACTTCATTACACATTATAAGTTTACATAATTAATTTTTAACAACAATTGGCTTGGAAAATTCCTGAAAACGTAGCAGTAAGTTTGCATGAGCCACTGCGAGCTGAGTCATGGCTGTGTGCTAATCTTTTGAGTCTGATTTCAGGAAACACACTGTCTGTGAGTTTTGTCTGTGTTATTATCTGTCTCGCTTATGTGTTCTTTTTATTTTGTACTGCTGCATAGTATTCCATTGCCTGGATATACTAAAGATTATTTACTCAATTATTTGCTAATGGCCATTGAATTATTTCCTGGGGGTTTTTTTTGGCTACTAATTAGTAAAGCTCCTATGATCATTCATGTACATGTGTTTTAGTGGACATATGCACTCATTTCTTTTAGATATGTACCTAGGAACGGGTTTTTCTGTGTTTTAGATAGGCGTACCAAGACCTGTCTGGAAAAAGTCCAGCCATTGTTAATATAATAAGAACGGTGTGTACAACATTGACGTAACCTGGCAGCCGAGGAGGGTGGACTGGAATGTGGGTTCGTGAGCAATGACGACTTCACTGTACTAGTCTGTGGGGGCAGTCAACACCCTTAAGTGAGCATGTGCACTGTGTGGCTGTCACATTCAAAATGACTGAGCAAGTAGAGCAACAAATCTGCATCAAATTTTGTGTTAAGCTTCAATATTCCTCTGTGGAAACCATTTGGATGATTCAGAAGGCTTTCGGGGATGATGCAATGAATGCAGCGCAAATACAAGTGTGGCACAAATGTTTCAAAGATGGTTGAGAATCTGTTGAAAGTGATCCACGTTCTGGAAGGCCTGCAGCAAGCAGGACACCTGAGAATGGTGAACGTGTATGGGCTGCAATCAACAAAGATCGGTGACTGATAGTACGAAAACTACAAGCTGATCTGGGGATTCCAAAAACTTCTGTGTCCGAGATTTTGATGCAGGATCTTGGCATGAAACATGTCATAGCAAAATTCATTTTGCAGCTTCCACTGCCAGAGCAGAAGGGACGTCATGCTGCAGTTGCTAATGACTTGCTTCAGACTGCTAGCAGTGAACCAGATTTCCTCAAGAAGGTCAAAACTGGAGATGAATTGAGAGTCTATGGCTGTGATGTGGAAATGAAGGCCCAGTTGTGTGAATGGAAGTTGCCTGGTTCTCTACGTATGTCTGAAGAAGGCACAGCAAAGTCACAGCAAGACCAAGACCATGTTAACTGTGTTTTTTGATTGGGAAGGTGTTGTCCATTGCGAGTCTGCTCCTCCAGGCCAAACAGTTAATAAGGAGTACTACTTCAATGTTCTTTGTCAGTTGAGAGGTGCAATGTGACAAAAACGGCCACAGCTACGGGCAACTGGTGATCGGCAGCTTCATCACAACAACGTACCTGCTCATGCATCACAACTTGTGCAGAGTATTTTGGTGAAAAATCAAATCACTCAGGTGACTCAGCCCCTCTGACAGCCCAGATTTGGTGCCCTGTGACTTCTGGTTTTCCAAAAACTAAAATTAGCTTTGAAAGGGAAGAGATTTCAGACAGTTGATGAGACTGGGGAAAATACAACTGGGCAGATGATGGTAATTCAAACAAAGGATTTTGCAGTGTTGTGAACAGTGGAAGAGACACTGGAGAACTGTGTGAGGTCCCAAGGTGCCTATTTTGAAGGACACTGAGGCATTGTTGTCCTATGTACAATGTTTCTTGTATCTTCTTCAATAAATGCATCTATTTTTCATAGTACATGGCTGGATACTTTCTGGACAGACCTCATTATGTTTGTCTTTAGTAGATTATGCCAAAGAGTTTTACCACATGGTTGAACAAGTTTACCCTTTAATCTGCAATGTTTTAGAGTTCCATTGCTCCACTTCCTTGGCAACATTTGGTACTGTCTGTCTTTAAAATTTTAGCCATTCTTGTGAATGTGTAGGGATTATACACAACAATTTTAATTTGCATTTCTCTGGTGAGTAATGACATTGAGTTCCCATAGGGTTTTGACTCTTGTTTTTTTCTTCTGGTTCAGAGGCATAAATTAAGTTTTAGAAATTGCTCCTGGGGTTATTGGCGATCTTATTTAGCTTCGCCAGATGTACAGGCTGTTCTCCTGAGATTTAGGTTCCTTCCAAGGGAAGGGAACATTGGACACGTGTTAACACCTTGTCTGTCATCAAAGGGGCTATTTGTGACCAGAGTGACAGATCCTTAAGGGCAACCAAGGGTCACTCCTGGTGCCCATGATGCCCCTCAGGATGCGTGTCTGGAAGGAGCCTCCAGGCAGCAGAGTGCCGCACTTGAAGGCTCAAGCCATTTTGAACCAGAAGATCTGACACTCAGGCTCTACTTCTGCCCTTTCTTATTCGCCATGGAACTTTGGGAGGTCACATGGCCTCTGGATCCTCAACTTCTCTCATGAATTAAATATGATAAGAGCTGTTGAGGAGCTCTAAGGAGACATGGAGAGGAATTGATATCTACCTGTAACAACAAGTATATATCAATTCCAGTGTCAGTTCTGTGGGGGGTAGGAGGCAAGAGGTGGGGATCTCCCGAGGGTGCAGGACCCAGCTCTCAGGGCCCCCTCGAGGAATCAGCACAGCCTGGAGAGTCTTAGCTGGGCTCTGTGTAATGAGCCCTGACTGTGGAAAATGCCAAGGAAGAGAGTTTCCCAAGATGGTGCTGACTAGAAGCCTCAAGTCTCTAGAAAGCCCATTCGAGGGCCAAACAAAACGGAGTGGTGTTGTACAAGGGGAGACTGTGCCCCAAGGAGTCAGAGTGCCCCTGAAACATGAGAGGAGAAGGTGACCTGGACATGCTCTGCCCTACAAAAAGAGGAACTTTGGGGGATTCCTTTGGGCAAGCACTCAGTGACAATGGGAAGTTTGACAAATTTTTAAATGCTAAAACTCATGACTTCTATTTGAAGGAAATCTTGGAAACAGATGAAAGTACAAAATAGAAGAAAAATGATCTATAATGCCATCTCCTAAATTAATTGTTAATATTGTACACTCACACATTTTCCCCCACTTAGCTTTGTAATATCAAACTTTTAACTCTTTAATGTCATGTTTTAATGGTTGCATTGCATTCCATCTTGCAGATTTATTGAAACTTACTTAACCACCAAATGGTGTTCTTTATCTGATCTCCACTTAAGACTTTCTAAATGCCTTAAGATTTACCAGCATTGCACAGCTCACTGTGCTGCAGGAAGGAGGTGCCAGAACTCAGGGCAGTTATCATTTTTTGAGCATCGAATCTCCCATGACGAATAGGACGGTCTGGCTAGCAGTTGTTTATGGACGAAGAAGTGACGCTGGAAGTACACAGGAGGAGAAACAGAGTCCGAAGTGGAACTTACATTTCTAACATATATAACGATATTAATTCATTATTCCTTTATCATCTAATTATCTCTTGTTCATTTATCATTTCAAATTTCTTAGAGTCAGACAGATCTGCTTTCTTGACTTAACTCTGCCACTTACCAGAGGAGCGACCTTAGCTGGTGACCTGTGTCCACATGGCCTCTGGTTTCCCATCCATAAAATGGGTACCAATGCCTCTCAATGTTGTGATGAGGATTAAAACTGAGGAAGTACACTGGACACTCTGCCCCACCTCATCGCCTGCCTGTCTTCCTTTGGTTGGGCACCAGGGCAAGCTCTAATGGATTGTCCTCACAGAGGTCTACAAAGCTGGTTTTGTGGATGAGGAGAGGAAGACACAGAGAATGCAGCCAGGGGAAAGCAGGGTCCCTCACAAGGTCAGAGCTGGGGCCCAAGAATACAAGTCTTTGTTCTTTCCAATGGCCTCCTGTAGGTGGTTTGTCTTGTGGAGTTCAGAACTCCATGAAAATCCCAGACTCCTCACCATGCCCTTGTGTGGGGAGGTCAAACATAATTGGAACTCCAGAGCTGTCCTCAGCATAACAACACTTCAGATTCTTATTTTTTCCCTGTCATTTCCCCAATGTTTCTTAACTTCAAGAGTTTTCATTCTGCCTAGCTATTACTTTCCAATTCCTCCCAGTGTTTTTCTTCCTTCCAGAATGAAGGAGAAGTCCTTTTGAGGTCTCCTACATTAAACGATGTCACCTCAGTGACTTCCATGGGCCATTAGGCAGCCAATCAGCACCATTTATATCCTTGCTACCAGCAGGATATGGAATGTGGGGGAAGGAGGAATCAATCTCCCCTGCTGGTCTGACATCCATTCATATGTTAGAAGCACAGGAGGCATTGCTAACTGCAGCTCTCATGTGAGACATGGACTTCCTAGAAAGAGTCATGTTCTATTCAATATGGAAAAAAAAAAAATCCAAACCACCTAACCCTTCCAGGAAGGAAATCAAGGTGTGCTCGTACCCCTTGACCCCTCCTCCTCCTTTTTCTGCCGCTCTGTTTGAAGAAGGCTTTCTCCATTTCTACTATGAATAATACTCTATTGTCCAGCACATGGCCTCTCCATTACCTTCCTCACAGTGAAGTCAAGACCTCAATTTAATCCACTCTTAATACATTGCCATTTGGGCTTGGCCCCTGCCCTACATTGAGCCTGTTCCTGCCAGGATCACAGTGTCAGTAGCCCGTCGGTCACTCTCCTGACAGCCTCACAGCCTCCTACCTGACCTCCCTCTGTTCTTTGGTGCCTGTGGTCACACCCTCCCTCCCCATCCATTCCTTAGGCTTCCTGGTCAGCAAACCTTCCTCCTTCCTATTGCTTTTTGGCAGATCCTTCTCATTCTCCTTTGTGAGCTGCTCTTCTCTCTGCCCATTCTATAAGTCATTGGTTTTCAAACTTTTTTTTTATAGCAGGATTTTTTTTTAATAAATGAAATTTTATATACATCCAAGCCCAATATAAAAACCGAAGTCACAACTGCTGTTTGAAGTAGAGGTTGGTGGTGGTTCTTGGAGAGGCACTTTCCTTCCCCTGTCTACTCTTCCAGAAGCCCCAAGGGCCCTTCTGCAGATCGGGGGGCTCAGTGAAGCACACTTGACACACTGCAGCCTTAGAGGTTGAGGTTCTTCAGGGCTCTGCCTTGGCCTCTTCACATCTCCCTCCACTGCCTCTCCCTGGACGGTCTCATCCTCCCTGGGAGTAACAATTCCTCTCCTTTCTCCAAACATGGTGTGTGTGCAGGGCAATAAACAACATCCTTTTCTTCCCCCAATGCTTCCTTCAATTAAGAAGTGAGATTTGGGAGACCAAGCAAAAAGCCAGCTTCATTACTGACAAGGCTGGTTAGAGAACATGGCTTTAAATTTGTAACCAAATGGACTTGCTCTTCTTCCCAGAGTTAACTCTGGGCTACACTGGACTTTTGCAAGTGTTTCCGCCTGGCAGGAGAACAGTCCAGGATGCGTGTTCCTCCAGTATTCTTGGTCCACCAGAGAAGCTAGAAGGGGCAATATCTTCCCAAAAGCACCAATGAGAAAATCACTCCTCCTCCCACGGGGAAGAGGTAGAAAGCGGTGGGGACAGAGACCAGGCATCAAAGGGTGGTTCCATTCCTTGGGCTGCTTTATGGTTTGTGAAGCATTCAGGCAAGTATTAGGTAGTGGCCAGTGATGTAGCATCACAATGCTACAAATTTAGTGTAGCGATTCCGCCCACTAAAGAGCTCTCTCTAATCCTTCAAGAACGTGCACTGTCCCACCTGAACAGTCTTACAGGGGGATGATGGTTTAAACACGGGCATCCAGGACATAGCTCTGCTCTCACATAATGTACACGCTTTTTGCACAGTTTTGATATACATTTTACACTGAGTTTTCTAGAGAAGCAAATACTGTGGGCAGGAATTCCGTGTTGTTTACACTTTGGTGCACTTAGCACTTCTCTGAGGGTGGTTAACGTTTCAGCAAATTATGTCACTTACAACAATGACTCCTGTAGTATTTTTGTCACCAGTACAACATTCTTAATGTCACTACTATATTGGCCTGGATCTGTGGCTCTTGCATCCACTGTGTTTCCACAAATAGATAAGAACATCTGACTGCTCCTTTTTGGCTTCTAGTCCACTTGTGCCCAAATATTCACATATTGAAATAATTATTATAAATTGAAAATTATAATTTTAATAATTATTAAAATGGAATGTTTATATATTTACACAATTATTAGAAATTATCCTCCTTTTTTTCCCTTACACTACAGTTAGGGTAGTGTAATAATTTTCACAAGTATTTTTTCCTTAAGTAGGTCATATTACTGGTGCATTCCATTTCAGGTTAGCAAAAGGAGTACTACAAAATATTTCTGAAAATGAGGCATTGGGTCTAATACTGTCCTCATGAGGGACCCTCATGGAAACACGAGATTAGAAAAATGGAGTTGTCTCCCAAAGGGCGATTAAAAAATTCATATTCCTGGGCCCCATCCCCGGCCTGCTGCCTCAAAGCCCTCAGGAGAGAGACCAGCCTTCTTCCCGCGCTTGGCGGCCCCTCCGTGATGTGGCCTGTGGCTGCTCCACTGCCCTATGCTCCATGCTGCCTCAGAGGCAGGCAGCTGCCCATGTACGGGAGGTCTCTCTCCTCCTAGACTTTGTACCTCCGACGCCTCCCTTACTTCTCTGAGAAGCATCCCTGACACCCCAGTGTGATGTAAGAGCCCCTCTTCTGGGCTCCCACAGCATCTGTCACCCCACATTGGTTTCTCTGTTTGTTTGCTGCCTCTGTCCCCAGATCTTAAGTGCGGCCAGGGTGCAGACCACATGCGTCACAGCTGGAGTCCTAGTTCCTGTCCCAGGTTCCAGCCTACGGGAAGCATCCTTTCCCTTGCTGGCCCAGACAGGGATTTAGGGGTATATCTTCACACCAAAATAAACAACTTTGATTTGAAAAGCAGTAAATCTCAGATGCATCAGGCACTAATGGGGACAAATGGTGGCATCCGCATCAAACCTAAGGAGCGGGAAGGAAATCTTTCCTCCGGAGATTACCTTGGGATACAGTGTCTTCTATTCTTCCGTGTCTCTGCCAGAACAATCAATGGTCAAATATTCATTGAGTCTGATCAGGTCATTTTGAAGGCAGTCTTCATAGCGCACAAAGTTTCATCAAAGTTGAGCATTATTCCTGATATCAGAGCAGATTAATTTTATAATTGAATACTTAATCTGACCACAAAATACAATGATGAAGAAATATTGCTGCTTCTGGGGAACCCTGGGAACCAAAGATCATCTTGATTGGTTTTATTCTCCCTTTACCATATCAAGTGAATGAAACTTGGAAGTAATAAAAAGAGGCTCATGAACCAATGCTCATTTTGGTCTACAGGTCTAATTCCTTAATTATCAGCAGCTTAACGGAGTCTCTCACCTTCCCCGCTTTGACTTCCCACTGACTAACAGGGTGCAGGCGTGGAGCCAAAGGTTGTCCTTACCTGTAAGTCAGAGCAGGTGGGTGAAAGGACATGAAACTCCAGAGGCCACACCTGGGTTCTGACCTCCACTCACTAGATGGGGCCCCTGCTCCTCTCTGACCCTTGTTTTCTTCCCGTGGAAGCTGGGAGTGAAAACGCCCACTGTGCAGGCCCGTTGGGAGGACTGAATGAGTGGTGGTTAAATGGCCCCTGAAGCCGAGGAGATGAAGGTTAGCCCTCTCTGCCCAGAGATACACATCTGCTGTGCTTTTCTCCTCTCTCATTCCACCAGCATTGTCTTTGGCCTAAGACCACAGGGGATGTCTCGTATCTCCTTTCAACCTTAAGGATTGCAAGGAGATAGCAGATTCTTATCTAAGATCTCTTAAGATCTTAGATGCTTAATCCTTAAGAATCTAAGGATTTCTCCTTAGATTCCTGGGAGAAATGGAGTCCCCCTCAGGGTGGTAATGCATATTTATCCCAGTGGTATTAGGAAAATTCTGGTGTTTACTAAAAGCCATGCATGTGGCTCAAAGTGTGGCAGGGTCGGGGTGAGGGTTTCTTCGCTGAGACTTAGAATTTGGAAGAAATTCAGCTTTGCCTTTTCCAAAGACCCCAGTTCTCTTTACAGAGGGAGCCTGACTCCACATTTTGCCAGGTCTCATTTTGGTCAGCTAGGATTACCTCATGAGTAACCCAGCGCCACAGGCCAGGACAGCTCTTCCCTGTGGCTTATCAGCTACACAAGCACAGGGACATCTGTCTATATTTCAGTATCCCTTAAGACAGTATAACTGTCAAATGAATGAATGAATATATCTCACCCATTCGTTAAATCATAGTATTGTAATTGACTTGCTCCTTAGGCGTCCATCATCGGTGCTTTTATATCCTCCCAAAGCCTTCTGTAGTCCCAAGAATTTTCCATGTGTTAACCCGACGACGGCTGGTAAAACTACTGTATTTTGGAAGCCAACTCCATACAGAGCCCAGTTCATTTGTGCTTTGGTATGTTTCACAGGTCACCCCTGATTAGAGAGGGTTGATGCCGGAAAGCTGGTGCCAGTGAGAAAGTCAATTAGAGCCCCACTAGAGATAATGTAATGACCTGCAGTAATCCTGAAGGCTGAGGGCCGCATCTCAAGTCTCTCCGTCAAAAAGCCAGTGCTTGCCTCTGCAACCTTAATGCTTCCGTAATGGGCTTTTGTTGTTGCTGATGTTGAAATGTCTAGTGAAATGCTGGCCAATTAGATCACCATTTAAAGCACTTACTTTAGTAAATGAGACAATCTGGGAAACGTCTCTTTGTCTTCATTTTACCAGATTTGTATATTGGGGAGGCATTGGGTGGAGTTGGAATAGTTGGGGAGTCAAACATAGTGGCTGGAACAACCTTATCATCATTACCGGCTCTAATGACTATGGCTGCTTTCAGCTGAAATAGTTCAGGAAAATCTCGGTTTACTGGACATCAGCCTCCTAGAAACTTTAAGTAATTTGAGGAGACAACACAACACGGAAAGAGAACAGCCAGATCCCTGTGGGGGGGCGGGGTGTGTAGGTTGCTCTGGGCATGTTCGGTCTGCATTTCGCATGTTACTCTCATTGATACCTGATTCCAGTGTTGATGAGAAGTGATGTGAACCAGGATGGTCTTGAGGCTCTATACCGTCCCCACAGCACGTTCTGGAGTGATGGGCCTGTTCTAAAGCTCCGCCGTCTGCTACGGTAGCCACCTGTGCTTATCAAGCACTTGAAATGTAGCTAACGTGATTGAGGAACTGACTTTTAAACCAAATTAAAATTTAAATGCAAGTTTAATTTAACTACTAGAAAGCCCCGCTCTGTAATACTTTGAGACAACAATGCCTTTTTTATTATGAAGTATTTGTTCAGAAAAGTGCAGAGTCTTACAAACCACCAAGTGGAATACACACAGTTAACCTTTTCCTATATTTGCTTCAGATATTTGAAAAGAGATAAAATATTAAAGATACAATTGAAGTTTTCTTTGCACTCCTCTCCTTCCCATCCATGTTTTTATAGTTTAACTATTTATAAACAATATGTTGCAATGTTTGTGTTCAAACAATTTAAGCGAATGCCATTATACTGTATATATCACTTTGAAACTTGCTTTCTTTCACCCATAAATATATTTTAGGGTCCTATCCATGTTGATACCTAAAAATCAATTTCATATAAATCAATTTCATTCATTTTAAATTCTTTCTTCTAGAGAGTTCCAATTTATAAATATACCACAAAATGTATTTATCTAGTCTCCTAAGGATATTAAATTTGGGTTGTTCCCAATTTTTTTATCTATTACAAATAATCTTGTGATGAACTTCTAAGTAGATTTTTTTCCTGAACATATTTGGAAGAGTTTCTCTATAGTCATTTTTATTTCTTATGATTACTGGTATATATGGATTGTTTTTACTAGCTTATTTTATGCTTATTTCTACCATGTTTCTTTTTTTTCATTTTGCTTCTCCACCCACCTCTTTCCCCTTCATTGTTCATTGTTTAAACATTAGATTTCCATTCATTGGGCGGTTAATTGTTAGCATACGTGATTAAAGGTTTAGCTCTAATCGACTTCTCTACCATTTTTTTCAAACATTAGGAGCTCAGAATGCTTTAACTCCTAAAACCCTCTCCCATCATCTGTATTATTGTTGGGCAATATTTTATTTTATTTATTTATTTCAATATCATTGTTATAATTTTATAGTCAGTCTTACTTAGGTTTATCAACATTCCCACCAATACCTTGGTTCACCATTGCTTTTTGCATCCCACCCGTTTTTTTCTGGGTCGAGTTTCTTTCTTGCTCAGATAGCACCTCTGGTATTGCTTTTAGTAAGAGAATGTGACAGTAAATGATCTTAGACTTCGATACGGCTACAATGTCTTTCTCACCTCACTCCTGCCCAGAAATTTGGCCTGGACTCCCAGCAGTATCTCCTGCCACCTCTCTCCCTCCTCTAGGACTCCCGTGAAATACAGGCTGAACCTTTTCCTCCTCTATTACATGTCTCTTAACTTCTTCCATACTTTCCACCTCTTTATTGCTATGAGCTGCTCTCTGGTTGTCTCAAATCTGCCATTCAGGGCATTAGTTCTCTCGCCTCAGAAGAGTGTCCACTGAATTTTTAATTTTAATGACTCTTTTTTTTTAAATTTCTAGGAGTTTGGTTGAATTTTTTAAATTTCCATGGTTCCTCTCCTCGTGTCATGTTCTTTCAGTATATTTTCTTTCTGGCTATCATGCATTTTATTCCTTTCTACTAGGGCATGCTTGTATTGTATGATTTTAAGGTCTCTTTGTGATTGCTTTATATCTGTAATTCTCGCTTCTGAATGTTGTTGGATTTGTTGTGTTTGCTGATTTTCTCTCACAGCAGTTATTTCTTTCATGAGGTTAGTAATTTTTAATTGTGAGCTCATCTTCAGCGGGAGTGGTGTCGCATGAAATGTTTGCACCAGCTTTACGTGAGTTTCTCAGAATGGGCCCTTGTGCAGCATTGGTGATATGGATTCAGGGCAGATGCCTGTGCATGACGCAGGCTGATGCTCTGCTTCCTTTACCTTCCCTGGCCCTGAAAGGTGGTCAACTTCCTTTTCTCATTCCTGGCCAATGAAAGGGCTTCTTCTACTGCCTATTTCAGAGACAGAGAGCCTTCATGCTTCCAGCCTTATGGGGGAGAGGGCTCAGTTCCAGCTCCCCACCTCTCACAGGCTGAGATCCTGGGTGGCTGTTCCGTCTCCAGTCTCTGCAATATTGACCTGGTTCCAATGCCCACGTGGACTGTTCCTTTCAGCTCCTGCTCCCTGCTCTGGAACCTGGGGATAATCTTTGCTTATTTTTTTTAAAGATTGGCTATGTATTTAAGAATTGGGGGTAAAGGGACTAAATTTTACACAACATTTGTATGTGATAGGAGCAAAAGGGTCTTCCAGTCTGCAAAATTAATCAGAAATACAGTAATAAATGATTCAAATTTTGTTCATAGAACATGCCGTTTTTGAGCCTTGATATGCTTAACTGTATGTGGGAATAACACTAGTACCTACTTTATAGGGTTGTTGTGAAGATTAAAGAGAGAAGGCCATGGCAGTGTTCCCTAGATATCAGCTAGGGTCTTGCTGCCCCCTTTGGTTTGGATACCATGTCTTCAAAGCCCATTGCCCACGCCACCAATGGTGGGACGGCGGTGCTTGCATTCCTCTGCTCACTCTTGCTTCCGAGGGACAGCACCTGCCAGCTTTGTGCTGTTCATAACCCGGACGTGCTGTTCCTCTCCAGCACTGTCACCCCAGATGAAAAATTGGACAAATAATAAATGCACAACATAAGCCACTCATAAGGCACCGTGTATCCTGTAACAGACACAGTGGAAGACACTGTTACACTAAAACTCAAAGACTCTCTTGGTCATTTCAGCAACTTGAGATCCATCCACCCTCCAGACTGCCTGGCCCTGCCCTTCCCTGGCCCCTCCCATCTCCCCTCCTCATCTCTTCTCCCACTTCAGGAGGCAGCGCAGTGGGCTCTCTCTAGCTTCGAGCACCAAGCCCACACTCACATTGTGTGGCCGAACCCAGGTGATCAGCAGAATGGGGTATTCTAGGTAAAATACTCCCTCTCCTTAGAAGGAAGTTGTTATTTTGAGGAGCAAGGTTTTCATCCCTCCATGGATGTATAGCCCACAGCACAGTGCTTGGCACACAGGGAACACCCAACAAATGTTAGCTGTCACTGTTTCCGCTCCTAAGGTCTGTGATTCTAAGTCAGATTTTGTGACCGCCTGAGCAGAGTTAACTTAAAAAGGGAAGCATGGAGGCAAATCACTGATAGCTCCAAAGTTCAATTGAAATTACTTTTTGATTCCTTTGCTAATGCATATGAATGAAGAAAGCTGAGATGGCTGGGTGCAAGCAAGGTGTGATAGTCCTGATCACAGAAAAAAAAAAAGTTTCAGTGTTGCATAACTGAGTCTCCTGCCTCATTCTACCCACCTCCGTCACAACGCTAGCCATGGTCAACGTTATTTATTTGATTGATTTAATTTATGTACTCCTTTGATAAATGAAATATAATTTATTGTTCCATATTCATTATTGGTGAGATTGATCACTTTTCACATCTCTTATCCCGTTTTTGATATTTATAAGAGGTTTATAAAATGGCTGCCAAGACTCCCTTTTTCCTGCTAGCTCCAGTAAATGATATGAGGAGAAGATGTAATGTGCATGCTCTGTGCAGGCATCGGTTCCTGGAGCTGCCCTGCACAGTGACTTACCTGCGCTGCAGTCTCTCCAGGCTGACGCTCTCGGTTCACTGCCTTTGGTTAACGCCCACATCAGTTCAGTGTATTAAGATCAGATCAATGTCTCTATAAACATGAAGTAATAATAGCATGCTAAAGCCATACTATGTTATGCTCACATAGTTTGTTTCTTGGGAGATCACCGCACTGTGATAATGTTATTTTAATGACTCACCCTTGCTAACCTGCCTGTTAGTTCATTGAGTGGATGTCTGTACTCACACTAAAAAATTTCCCTTGTGTATCTGAAGTTCAAATTTAACTGGGAGGTCTGTTTTGTTTTGTTTTGTTTCTAAAGCTGGCAGCCCTGGGTGAAGAGGGTCTGGACTTTGAAGCACTGGATAAGGGCGTCTATAGGAGCCACAGCAGGCTGAGGCCCAGCTGATCCCGGGAGAAGAGTCCCCGCCCTGTTCCCTCCTGCAGCCCCCTGCCTCCTATTTCTTGGCCCAGGCCATCCCGGTGTTTGGGACCCAGGCCAGGGTTCTGGGGGAGGGTACTGCTGGTGTCCCTGACGCAGAGCTGTGTATCCCTGTCATTCCTGTCCCCTCCGTCCATCTGGCATGGCAGAAAGAGTTTCGGAGACAGGGAGTCTAGGTTCAAATCCCATCCATTCCTTTTCTTTTTATCGTTTTGAATTTTTATAAGAGTTTATTTGAGATAAACTGCTGACATGCCGGGGAGCAAGATCGCAAATGCTCCCCTCCTCCCTTCCTTTACCTAGCCTCCTGATCTGTGCACGCAGATGCAGCTCCAGGAATGCAGATGGCAGGTGGGGCCAGTGGGCCGGTCCTGAACGCTGCCTCCAGACTCCCGGGAAGAGATTTCCTCGCGCACAGGACAAAAATGAACCTGAACTCATAGGGCCGTTGTGAGGGTTAATGAGATGATGTTGGAAAGCACTTATCAGAGTCTTCTGTGCCTCGGAAGCAGCCAAGGACTCAGTCCGCCCCCGGTGGCAGCAGCAGGGGTTTGTGTGGGCAGAGTAATCAGCCTCTTGTACCTTGAAGGAGTGAAAACAACCACAACCCGGGAGGTCGCAAACCCGAGAGACCGGCAATTCTAGTTTCGGGTGGCGCAAGGTCTGCACCCTTCAGAGGGAGGTCATATCTGTCTCTCTGTTCGTGTTTCCCTCTGAGAATGAAACTGAATCCACGCAGGGGGTGCCGAATCCAAATTTGAAAGACCACAGACCGGGCAGCTACCCGGCGAGGCGGCGCGCTGTGAAAGCCCCGCTGCCCACCCTGGCTTCCCCGTTGGCCCAAGGGGAAGTCTGAGCTGATGGGCCACCCACGTGCTCCTCTTTAGGGGATGAGAGAACCCTTGACCACGGCTGTTTCTTTTTTTTTTTTTTTTTTAAGTAGATCTAGTAGAGACTCAAAAGTCTCTCAATATTGAAGATCGTATTAAAAAGCTAAAGAGTTACCTATTTGCAAATATTTTTAAGGCAGGTGTGGCCATGCCAGCCAACCTGTTCCCTCTCTCTGTCTCCAAGAGCTGGAGCCAACAGCTCAAGTGGCTTCCAATTTCCTCTCCAGAAGGGGCTTGTTAACGGTGAAGTGCGGAATGATCTTAAAGGGCCAGGGGGGCAATTAGGGCTTACCGTGGCACTGGTCCTGTCATTAGTGGGACAGGTGGTGTCTCCTCCTCAGGTTCCTCACCTACCCATGCAGTTAGCATCCGCCTGCCTGACAGGGGAAGGCTGCAGGGCGCTCCCTCAAGCTCACCTCTGTATTAGGGTGTGGGGAACACAGTCTTTGCCTCTCCCCAGGGCATGGCCTGGACTCAGGAAAGAGCACAAGCTGCAAAGAAATTCCTTCCGTGGTTTCAGGGAAGGAATGGGATGCATGCCAGCGACTTCCTTCTTGCCAGTTGAACCAGGTGGAGGTGGGCATTTTTAAGGACGGAGAACAGGGACGACAGCTGCTGCAAGCAGGCACTGTTTTGGGTTCAGAGCCCAATTTCCCAATGCTTGAATATTTGCATTTCACCTTAGTGATTTTTGCTGAATCTCTTTAATATCTATGCTATTCTTTACTTAATCTTTTAAAAAATCAACTCTATATTTTGATGTAAATACCATTTTTATTCTCATTTTAGGCAGTGGTAGCAAGGAAACCATGGGTAATAAATGCATTCCATGAACTTAATAACGCGTATCTGTGTGACCTTTAAAATCATCATGTGTAATAATAGCTAAGATTTATTCAGGGCTGTGGGTCAGGAACTCTTTTGATTCTTCCATGGGTATGAATTTATTTAATCTTCAAGGCTCGTCAGGGGGGGAGGAGAGTAATAGTAACACTGACTTCTAGGATCGCTGTGCAAGGGTTAGCTGGTTGGTCTACGGAAAGCAGCAGTCCCCAACTGTTTTGGCACCGGGCACCAGTGTGACAGAAGACGATTTCTTCCACAGACCAGGGTGAGGGTGGGGGGATGGTTTGGGGATGATTCAAGCACTTGATATTCAGGTTTACCTCCTGCTGTGTAGCCAGGTTCCTAACAGGTCCAGACCAGTACTGGTCCGTGGCCTGGAGGTTGGGGACCCCTGATGGAAAGTACTTAGAACTGTGTCTGCTGGGGAGAAGACACCTGCAAGTGTTTGCTATTCTTATTATCATTTTCTCCATCATACAGATCACTCTTGCCATTTTACAGATGGGGAGATGCAGGCAGGCTCAGGGACATTAACTTGTGTGTAAGAGCAGGAGGGAGCTAAGCCAGGACTCAGAGCAGACAGAGTCAAGCGTAGCCTCTGATCCATGATGTCGCTCACCTTCCGTGTTTTTGGAAACATTACCTCGGGACCAGGTCCCAACCCACTAGAACAGGTTCCTGTCACCTGGATACAGAGGGGTGGAGTGCAGCATCAACTTCTTTGGACAGTGAAAGAGGGGCCAGGTGTTTGTAGAGGAGCTGGGGATAAAGGAGCCAGGTATCTGCTCTGAGATGCCAGGACCACCCTGCTGAGCTGGCCCCTAGAGCCAGGCCGGGGGCAGCCAGGGAGGATGTGGTGTGGAGCCAATAGTAAGTCCTTGTCCACTTGGGAAACAATGTCTAGAGTAAGGAGAATGCATTTCACGTTGCCTTCCTACAGTTCAACACCAACTTCTCTCACTTTGAGCAAAGGCATCAACACAGAGTTAATTGTCTGCATACTCCAACCCCGAAGGTGTGAGAGGCTTTTGAAGCCAACCTCCCTTAGCGTGCAGTGCCTGAATGTCTGAAGGAGGTTGCAAATGAAGTTTTTGATCTTTTGGAGAATAATCTGGTTTCGACCACCCACCAGAGAGGCCCTTGTTTACATATACACATGTTGGTTTGGTAAATAAATCAGTCCCATCTCTTTCTTAGAGCAGATCCTGAAAAGTCTCAACCTGACAAACAGACCCCAGTTAGAGTGACTCTAGGGCCTGGAAAGTGCCTCCTTGCCTGTGTCACATGGTCAGAACTTGAGCTTTCTGTTAATTTAGATTTCAAGATAACCCTAAATAATGCATAGCCCATGCTGTATGCATTTTTCAAATATTCAGAACTCTTTGGCGGTCAGAAATCCTTGTTCTCTCTCCTCTGCCCTTCAGAAAAGAGCAGTAGTTGTAAGATGTCATTTAGAACGTGTTTCTCATACAGATTCATCTCAACACATTTAATTAATCAATCATTGACTGGCCCCAAGCAGAGTTGTGACTTGGCTGAAGTTCATCAGAGATCTTTACTCCTCCTCACCAACTCCTTTTCAGAATCTTTCTGAGAATTGTTGCCCCTTGACTGGCCCATACTCCCTGTGTCTCCAACAATGGCTCAGAAGAGTACCCTGCAATGAAGGGCCTGTCATCCCCATTTTATAGGTAAGGAGCTGAGGTCTACCGTCACCCAGCAAATTGAGAGGCTGGGCTCAGATCTGAATGCATCCAGCTATAAAGCTCTAGCTCTTTGCTTGAGGTGGGTCTGCCTCCCAGCTAAGTTTGAAGGATGTTTTGTGAATTCATGAGGAGCCCACTGGCTTTGGCCCTGAACTTACCAGCTAATCCACAGCATGACCTTGGGTGAGCTCTTGCATCATTCTGGACCTCAGTGTCTGTTCAAGCGGCTCTAACAGAATACTATAGGCTAGGTGGCCTGAACAACTGATATTTATCTCTCACAGTTCTGGAAGCTGGAAGTTCAAGGTCAGGGTGCCAGCATGTTTCACATTCTTGGTGAGGAATCTCTTGTTGGTTTATAGATGTCTGTTTTCTCATTGTGTCCTTACACAGACACACAGACCATCTCTCTCATCTCTTCCTTTTTTTCAAGTATATTTTATTCATTATGCTATTACAGTTGTCCCTTTCCCCCCCCCTTTATTCCCCTCTGCCCTGTACCCACCCTCCCACCAGCATTCCCCCACCTTAGTTCATGTCCATGGATCGTACATATAAGTTCTTTGGCTTCTTCATTTCCTAAACTATTCTTAACACCCCCTCCCCTGCCCCGTCTATTTTGTACCTACCAATTATGCTTCTTATTCCCTGTATCTTTTCCCCCATTCTCCCCCCTCAGCCTTCCCACTGATAACCCTCCATGTGATCTCCATTTCTGTGATTCTGTTCCTGTTCTAGTTGTTTGCTTAGTTTGTTTTCATTTTTGTCTTTGTTTTAGGTTCAGTTGTTGATAGTGTGAGTTTGTTGTCATTTCACTCTTCATGGTTTTAATCATCTTCTTTTTCTTAGATAAGTCCCTTTAACATTTCATATAATAAGGGCTTGGTGATGATGAACTCCTTTAACTTGACCTTATCTGGGAAGCACTTTATCTGCCCTTCCATTCTAAATGATAGTTTTGCTGGTTAGAGTAATCTTGGATGTAGGTCCTTGCCTTTCATGACTTTGAATACTTCTTTCTAGCCCCTTCTAGCCTGCAAGGTTTCTTTTGAGGAGTCAATTGACAGTCTTATGGGAACTCCTTTGTAGGTAATTGTCTCCTTTTCTCTTGCTGATTTTAAGATTCTCTCCTTATCTTTCATCTTTGGTAATGTAATTATGATGTGCCTTGGTGTGTGCTTCCTTGGGTCAAACTTGTTTGGGACTCTCTGAGCTTCCTGGACTTCCTGGAAGTCTGTTTCCTTTGCCATATTTTGATTTTTGTTGACCCACTTGTTACATAGTAAGGGGCAGAGCCTTAGGTATCCGCCAGGGCAGGACAACCCTCATAGCTGTGTTGTGGCGCTGTATAGGAGTCCAAGAAGGAACAGTGCCACTTGCTCAGGTCTGGGTTGGCTTTCAGTCACTTTCTCTACTACCCACAAGCAAATTAGGCCCTTCTGGTGCTGATTCCAGGGTGGGTGGTTTTGTGTACATTCTAGGATCCTGTGGGTCTCTCCAATGAACTCCCCTGTGAGGCTGGGAGTTTCCTCCACTGCTGCAACACCCACAGAATTTTTTAGTCAGAGGTTTTGAGGCTTTATATCCCCACACTGGAACCCGGGGCTGTGCCGTCTGTCCCACTTCCCAGTTGTTCCTCCGGGCTTATCTGCACGCAAATGTGAGACTGCCTGCTCCACCAGCCACCACCTTGCTACTGTCCTCTCTGCCTCTGCTGCCTGTCTGTATGAATGTTCCTTCTTTAACTCCTTGGTTGTTGGATTTACATACAGTTTGATTTTTTAGCAGTTTTGGTTATTTTTTGTTTTTAAATTTGTTGTTGTCCTTCTTTTGTTTGTGTGAGGAGGCAAAGTGTATCTACTTATGCCTCCATCTTGGCCAGAAGTCTCTCTGTCTCTTCTTATAGGGGACTTGAAGATCTATTCATGGGACTAACACTGTTCATAAGAAGACCAGCTTAATATGACTAATTCCATTCATAAGGGTTCCACCCTCATGACCTAATTACCCACCAAAGGCCCCACCTCCAGGTAGCATCACACTTGGGGTTAGGACTTTATGATGAGTTTGGGGGTGGGGGATGCAAGCATTCAGTCCACAATACTTATGAAATGAAGGTATCAAATGGTGGGCTCTCCAAAGTCCACTAGTTCTAACTACTATGATTCTCCTGAATGTTACTCTATTATGACTGGGATTCTGCTCATTAATCTCCAGTGCTGAGTGTACAGCATGGTGCCTGCTAGATGCTTGGAAAATGTTTATTGAACACATATAAGAATAAAGGTGAGAAGCTACCTTCCACACCCAGTAAAACCATGAATATAAAGTAAAAATGACCAACCCGTAGAACATTTTTGTAAGAAAATTTTTGTAGAAAAAATTTGAGCCCAGCGGACACCATATGCTTGGGAGCAAAATCTCCAATGCTCCTGAGAATAACAGTTCTGCAGCTTCTTTTATGCATCTGGAATTAAGGAGGGAAGGAAAGAAAGATTACGTGGCAGTGGGAGAAAGTAAGGCTGGGATTGAATTACAGGATAGTTAAGATTATGTGCTCTCGTGAGAGTGGTTGGAAAAGAGACATTTCAAAAGTGTGTTAATCTAGATGCACAAAAACAATGGACAGAGCTTTCTTAAGGCAAAGGTAACCCTTTTACTACAAAGTTAGATGCCTGGGGTGTAACCACCTACCTTGACCTGCCCAGTTAGGAATTCATGATCAAATCACCCTATGAGGTTCCTTTTCATAGAACCCTTTTCTCTGTCCATATCCCTAATGGCTTGCTAACAAGGGATCCTTGTTTTTACATCCAGCTCAAAACCATGACCAATCGTGGGAGCTGGATGGAGTGCGGGTGAGAGGGGAGAGTGACCCAAAGGGATGTTGGTGGAACAGAAGTTTGCGGCAAATGGGTCTCCAAGGAAACTGTACAGTCCCCCTGTCTAGACGGGGGCTGGCCCTGCTGGCTCACAAACACCGTGTCCTGCTTTGAGACGGGAAGGGGGTGCTTCCATCACTTCCAAGCCTGGAGTCTGGGAAGCATTCCGACAAGGGCCACCCTATGGAAAAGGAGCTGTCCTCGTAGGGTCCACACCTCTGATCTTTCTCTTTACATGTTTTCTTTTGCTTTACCCTGTCTGCCTTTCTCCATTTGCATTCCTCTCTTCTCTGCTTGGGGAAAGTAGGCTAACTCCTGGGCCAGAATGACCCCCTTCTAGCCAGTAGAAGTAGGAAGAGTATGACACTGGAAAAGGGTGGCTTTTTTTGTTTTGGGATGTTGTTTTGTGTATTTTTTAGTCAGGCTGATTGACATATAATCTGTACATAGTTACATCTGTAGTTTTTCAGTGATGCAGTTCCAGGGTTTTGACAGATGCATACGTTGTGCCACCACCACCACGGTATACAACGTTTCCGTTTTCTTCCCTCCAAAGTTCCATTGGGGTGGCAGGCTCCTCCCCTGCCCCAGGGCCTGGCACCCACTGTTCAGATTTTTTGTCTCTATAGCTTAGTCTTTTCTTAGAGTAGGTATTTTTAGTTTTAAATAACAAGACAGCTGTGGTTTTTGTTTTGTTTTTAATCACACTTTCCACTAAAAATGCCTGGAAAGAAGCTGTTATTTAAAACCTTTTTATCCTCCACACTTCTTATTCCAAAAAGGATGGAAGGCAGTAATAAAGTCACGCAGTGAGAAAAACCAGCCACAAGGACTAGCAGGCACAAAGGAGACTTGTTCAAGAGTTCCCTTTCTCCCAGTTTGTCAAAAAAAAAATTGTTTTTCAAACCTTCAAATAAAGTTGTGAATAGGACTGGGAGCACCCCTATACCTTTCACCTAGGTTTACCAACTGTTACCATTTCTGCCACATTTGGGCTCTCTCTGTCCATGTGTCTCCCTTGTTTGTTTCTATATTTGTTTACTGTGGCAGCACCATTTAGAGTTACCTGCAGACATCATGACACCTTCACCCTGAACACTTTGGTGAGCATCCACGGACAACAGAGGTGGGCTCGCCCTTCGTGGCCATGCCAAGGTCGTCCTACTCAGTGAAATTACAATGACAGAACACCATCATCAAGCATACAGCCCATGATCCCGTCTCTTCAGTTGTTCCAGGGGTGTTTGTTATAGCTGTTCAGGTTTCCAAAAAGCATTTTGAATCCAAGATCTAGTGAAGAACCAGGCATTGCATTTTGTTGTCTTACCTCTTTCGTCCCCTTTATTCTTGAACAGGAACCTGCTCCCCCCACCCACCTGTGTACCTTTCTCTCGATTTAGCTGTGAACCTAAAACTGATCTTAAAAAATAAAGTCTTTTAAAAAATTTAAAAAGTACTTTAGAACCACCTCCCACCCATGAGGGCTACTTTAAAAAAAAAAAAAACCAGAAACTAACAAGCATTGCCAAGGATATGGAAAAATTGGGACCTTAGAATACTGCTGGTGGGAATGTAAAACTGTGCAGCTGCTGTGGAAAACAGTGTGTCAGGCCCTCAAAATATGAAAATGAGAATTCCCACGCGATCCAGCAATTCCTCTTCTGGGCACGTATCGAGAAGAACTGGAAATAAGGACCTGTGCTCGCTTCGGCAGCACGCACACCGAAAATGAGGCCCCGTGCCCCAGCAGCGTTACTCACGACAGCCGCAAGATGGAGGAAACACAGACGTCCATCGACAGGTAAAGGCATTTAAAAAGTTGGGACATATACATGTACATACATATCCCAAGTAATGTTTATGTAGATACACGCATACGTGGACTACTTACTATTCAGCCTTAAAAAGGAAGAAAACGCTGCCACATGCTGTCACACATGGATGGACCCTGAGGGCGTTACGTTTAGTGAAATGAGTTGGTCACAAAAGGACAGAGACTGTGGGACACTGTTTAAATAAGGTTCCTAAGGGGTCAAATTCATAGACACAGAACGTGGAATGGTGGCTGCGGGGGCTGAAGGAAGGGGAGCAGGGGGAGTGTCATCTGGTGGGCACAGGGTTTCGGTTTGCTTCAATGGCTGCCCAACTTACTTACTTAAGGCCATGGAACTTTACAGTTAAAAATGGCTAAGATTGTAAATGTTATGTCATGTGGATTTTACCATAACAAAAAATAATATCTGAGAGGTAGCCTTGGGTTTGTCATTTGACCTTGGCTCCTCTTTTGGAGGAGAGTCCAGCACCTCAAGATTATGTGGTGGTAAGTGGGTAACCTCTCAGGGCCCAGGAAACCTGACCGGGTGTCCTAACTTTGCCTGTTCATGACCCTGAGCCACGGCATTCCAGACTCTGTCAGCAGGGACTCTCTCCCTGAGAGTAGACCCTGCTTTCATGTCTTTTATTCCAAGAAGATGGCCCCAATACAGAGATGGGTTTTCCTTGCCTTTTATTTCTTTTCCTATGCGAACAGCACCTTCAGCACTCACACCTTCCACCGATGTTGCTTCTTAACGTCTGGGACAATGACAGAGTCCTCCGAGCAGGGGTTCTGACCTCCTTCACTGCTGGTCTGGGACAGAAACTGTGGGGCTGTGGGGCTCTCCGATCACAATCTTATCTCACCGGGACATCAAGGAACGGGGGCTTCTTATCCTCTAACAGAGACACACAAATCAAGGAAGCGTGGTTTCTAAACAAAGAGGAGGACCTAACTGGAATGTGCTCTGTTCTTTTCTTTCACAGCAGGGGGTGGCCTCTCCTTTGTAGGGGCGCTAACACCGCAGCACCCTTTGCCTGAGAGCAAGAGGCAGCCACGGTCACAGGCTGTTATCCCACGAGCTCCCCTGGAGAAGGCAAAGTCACTGTGGGAGTGGACATGGGGCCCTCTGGCCACCATAAGAGTTTCCTGAGTGCTGCCTGTACCCTGGGTAAGTTTCTCAATGTGTCCAGTTTATCCCTGTATTTGGGGCTAAAGATAGTTGTCTTCTGCGGCTCATGCAGGGAATAGAAGTAATATATGTAAAATGTTGGGCAGATAGTAGTTATTTGATATTAATAACAGTAATAGTAATGTCACAGGTCAGCTGTGTTTATTAAGTCGCCACTGTGCCAGGTACCATGCTGAGCATGCTCCGTACATGGCCTCGGCGATGCTCACAGCAATCCCCTCCCATGGGCTCCCTTGTTAGTTCTGCATTGCAGGTGTGAAAACCGAGTCTTCACCCGTTAGAGTGGTGAACACTGATGACACCAAACGCAGGGGAGGAGGTGGAGCGGCAGAGCTCTCTCACTGCTGCTGGGAATGGCAAAAGGTCCAGCCACCGTGGAAGACAGTTGGGCGGTTTCTTACAAAACTAAAGCTCGTACCACGTGATCCAGCCATTGCACTCCTTAGTGTTCATTCAAACGAGGTGAAAACTTACATCCACATAGAAACTTGCACGTAAGTGTTTATAGCAGCTTTATTCTACTTATAATCACCAAAACTTGGAAGCTACCGATGTGTCCTTCAATGGGAGAATAGATGAATAAGCTACAGCACATTCAGACAATGGAATATTATTCAGCACTTTAAAAAAAAGAGCCATCAAGCCATGCAAAGATATGGAGGAAGCTTGAATGCGTATTACTAAGCGGAAGAAGCCAGACTGAAAAGGCTGCACACTGTGTGATTCCCACCTTATGCTGTTGTGGAAAAGGCACAACTATGGAAACAAGAGGACCAGTGGGCACCAAGGGCGAGGCAGGGGGAGAGAGGTGACTAGGCAGAGCACAGAGGCTTCGTAGAGTACTGAACTGCTTCTGTGCCTGAGTCCTGAGTACATGTCATTATACATTCGTCCAAAGCCATAGAACGGCTACACCAGGAATCCTCATGCAAACTACGGATGTTGGGTGACTGTGATATGTCGATGTAATTTCACCCTTGGTGACAAATGGACCCCTGGTGAGTGACGCTGACATTGGGGGAAGCTGTGCATGTGTGGAGGCAGGGGTATATGGGAAATTTCTGTACCTTCCTCTCAACTTTGTTGTAAGCTAAGTGCTCTAAACAAAGTAGTCTTTCAAAAAATCTGAGGCTTAGAATATATTTCTACTTAAGCCACGCAGAGAGAAAATAGGGAGGTTTCAAACTGAGGGCAGACTGCCTGACTCCAGAACCAAGTTCTTAAATTCTTAATTGCGCCCTGGCTGGTGTGGCTCAGTGGATTGAATGCTGGCCTGTGAACCGAAGGGTCACCGGTTTGATTCCCTGTCATGGCACATGCCTGGGGTGCAGGCAAGGTCACCAGTTGGGGGCGTGCACGAGACAACCAATTGATGTTTTGCTCTCACATCAATGTTTCTCTCCCTCTCTTTCTCCCTCCCTTCCCCTCTCTCTAAAAATAAATAAAAATACAATCTAAAAAGAATTCTTAATTGCTTTGCTTCATGTCTTTTCAAGTGATATCTATCTATCTATATATAGAGAGATATCTATATCTCTCTATATATTACACTCCTTAGTGTTTATTTAAATGAGTTGAAAACTTACCTTCACATAGAAACTTGCTCATGGATGTTTACAGCAATGTGTGTGCGTGTGTGTATTCTTTCCCAGGGAAGATGAACAGAGGAACTGGACACTCTGGGAAGAACTTGGGTGGGTCATCTACCTCCTTGGGTCCCAGCATTTCCATTCGTAGGAAGCAGAGGAAAGACTCCGCATCCCTGTTTGTCCAGGACGTGTTCTGATTGCTCTCAACACTTCCTCTGGGAGGTCCCCGCTGGCACCCTTTGCTCCTGTCTTTGGCCCCCAACTTTATGGTGGGTCCAGAGAGCTCCAGCAGGCTCCAGGCCAGACAGATGGGGGTTCCAGTGAGGTGGGAAGCTAATATGGGTCAGAGTACTGGATCTGGATCTGCCACATACCTGTGAGACCTCTGGCAAGCCACTTAACCTTGGCCTCAGTTTCTTTTATGTGTCTATAGAAGCACTTTAAGATTATACAATATTATATAGATAGAAGCTGTTCTTAATTATGTACATTTCCCTCCCCCCCAAAAAGGTGGAGAAATGAGTAGATCTGTTCTGACAAAGTTTGGAAAGCCACATAGGAACTTTCAAATCCCTTACAACTCTGATGTGATCACAGCAGAAGGTGATCATGCTGCGGATTCATAGGCCTCCTTGCTGTTGCTTGAAAAAACCCCAGGGCCTTTGCTCGGCTGCCTGAATGTTTGTTCCCCACTAGCACTGCTTGCCCCCTCCTCACTCCATTCAGGTTCTGCTCAAAGCTCTCCTTGTCAGAGAAGCCTTCTCTGACTCCCCCACCTCAATACAGCCCACCACTTCCCCCACAGCCCATCCATCACTTTCACTCAGGCTTTATTTTCCTTCACAGCATTTAGCACTATCTAACACTATATATTACCCATTACTCCTCTGAGCCGCTCCACTAGAATGTAAGCTCCATGGGGCAAGGCTGCTGCTTGTCCCCAGTGATGGGCACGGGTTAACTCCCAGTGAATGTTTACTGAACAAATGCTCGAATGCTCAAAGAGATGAAGAAACTGACTTCCTCCTTCCAGGGCATCACAGCAAATAGGCACGGCCAGTTTTTTAGATCTGCTGGGGTGGCTTAGGAACTTTTCTTCTCTCCAGCTCCTGCGTCTAGGTTTCTGGAAGGACAAGGCTGCACTGTACTTGGACAACCACAGCTCTTCTCAAAGGGGGTTGGTTGCCCCTGCATCAGGTTTGGATGGCCTGGAGACATCTCTGATCTCTGAGCACCCACTGGGCCATGCTAGTGAACTGCTCACTGAGTCACCAGTCATTTCCTCCCCTCCCAGGACCCCTCCCGTATTTACGAACTAATACAACACTTATTAATTTCCGATGGTGAACATAGAACTGTGTTAACAGCTATGGATGACTTAGAGAACTGTTGAGTGACTCTTTACTTTCAAGTAGGTTACAGGCAGTATGGCGTAGTGGTTCAGGCTGGGGTGTTTACTGATGACAGAAAGTCTAGGTTTTAAATCCTAGGTTTTCCGACGTGCTAGCTGTGTGACTGGTAAAAGACACTTACACTCTCTATCCCTCAGTTTCTTTATCTGTAAAGGGAAATCGTAAGAGTACTATTTTGGGGGGTAACGGGAGTTTTCTATGGGTAAGCTCCCACACCTGTGCTGAGCACAGGGCCACCAGCACTTGATAAGCTTCAGTTGTTTTGTGGAATTGGACTGTGAAGACTGATGACATCACTGTGGAAAGTGAAACAACATGGGCACGGATTCTCAGTGCAGTGTTTACACACACACGTATTCCTTGATGTCATGGAGAGAGCGTGTGCTTTGGGGCCACCCAACCTGGACGGGAATGGCACCTCCGACTTTCGTGAGCTGTGAGACCTTGAGCAACCAACCAGGTTTCCAAGAGCCCAGGTTCCTCATTGGTAAAACAGAGATCCAAATTTTTGGTTTACAGACTATTCGTGGAGACTGACTGAGACGCTGGTTCCTTGCCCTATACAAGCCTATTGCTGTTCAGAAATCCTGATGTGAAGGCAGAGACTGTCCCGATTCGGTGGGAAATGGATATGAGGTCCTTACCTTTCTTGTGGAATCAGGAAGACTCTTTGCTGCTAGAAGGCTTAGAATTTTAATTTTAAGAAAGTCAATCAGGAAGAATTAACATCATCAAAATGGCCATACTACCCAAAGCAATTTATAGATTCAATGCAATCCCTATTAGAGTACCCATGACATATTTCACAGATATAGAACAAACATTTCAGAAATTTATATGGAACCATAAACGACCCTGAATAGCTGCAGCAATTTTGAGAAAGAAGAACAAAGCAGGAGGGATCACAATACCTGATATCAAACTGTATTACAAGGCCACTGTAATCAAAACAGCCTGGTACTGGCATAAAAACAGACACATAGACCAATGGAACAGAACAGAGAGCCCAGAAATAAACTCAAGTCTTTACGGTCAATTAATATTTGACAAAGGAGACAGGAACATAAAATGGAGCAAAAACAGCCTCTTCAACAGATGGTGTTGGGAGATCTGGACAGCTACGTGCAAAAAAATGAAAGTTAATCACCAACTTACGCCATACACAAAAATAAACTCAAGATGGATAAAAGACTTAAATATAAGTTGTAACACCATAAAAGTCCTAGAGGAAAACATTGGCAGGAAAATCTCAGACATTCCACGCAGCAACATCCTCACAGACATGTCCCCTAAAGCAAGGGACATAAAGGAAAGAATAAACAAATGGGACCTCATCAAAATAAAAAGCTTCTGCAAGGCTAAAGAAAATAGCACCAAATTACAAAGAGAACCAACAGTATGGGAAAACATATTTGTCAATGATACCTCAGACAAGGGCCTGATCTCCAAAATATATAAAGAACTCACATGACTCCACTCCAGGAAGACAAACAACCCAATTAAAAAATGGGCAAAGGACTTGAACAGACACTTCTCCAAGGAAGACATACAGAGGGCCCAGAGACATATGAAAAGATGCTCAGCCTCACTAGCCATCAGAGAGATGCAAATTAAAACCACAATGAGGTATCATCTCACACCAGTCAGAATGGCCAGCATAAACAAATCAACAAACAAATGTTGGAGAGGATGCGGAGAAAAGGGAACCCTCGTGCACTGTTGGTGGGAATGCAGACTGGTGAGGCCACTGTGGAAAACAGTATGGAATTTCCTCAGAAAACTAAAAATGGAACTGCCCTTTGACCCAGCAATTCCGCTGCTGGGATTATACCCTAAGAACCCTGAAACACCAATCCTAAAGAATCTGTGCACCCCAATGTTCATAGCAGCACAATTTACAATAGCCAAGTACTGGAAGCAGCCTAAGTGCCCATCAGCAAATGAGTGCATCAAAAAACTATGGTATATTTACACAATGGAATTCTACACAGCAGAGAGAAAGAAGGAGTTTATACCCTTTGCAACAGCATGGATGAAACTGGAGAGCATTATGCTAAGTGAAATAAGCCAGGCGGTGAAGGACAAATACCATATGATCTCACCTTTAACTGGAACATAATCAACAAAAGAAAAAAGCAAACAAAATACAACCAGAGACATTGAGGTTGGGAACAGTCTAGCAGTGGCCAGGGGGGAGTGGGGTGGGGACAGTGGGAAGAGGGGATTGCAGGAACTATTATGAAGGACACATGGACAAAATCGGGGGGATGGTGGGGGTGGGGGAGGGAGGTGGGTTCAGCTGGGGTGGGGGGAAGGGAAGGGGAGAAGAGGCATACAACTGTAATTGAATAACAATAAAAATTGAAAAAAAAAAAGAAAGTCAATCAAAGCAGGTAAAAAGGCAGAGGATAATGACTTATTCAAGGAGTGTGTCAACCTCTGTATTATGAACATCGTCATCCTACAAGCTCATGTCATAGAATCCTGGAAACCCAAGAGCTGTGACGCCCCTGGGGGTTCTGTAGCTCATTGCAAGAAGCTCCTCTCTACCATCCCCCACCAAGGGGTCATCTCATCTCTACTGAAATGCTTGTAAAGTCTCCAATTCCCTGATGCATGAGGTTGGCAATTCTGCTTTTCATCAGTTCAGCTCTTTCTAATATTTGCCCCAAACACTTTCTTCATCTGACTTCCATCAGCATCTGGCAAAGCACATTTTCTCACTTCTTCTTCCTGCGACTTGGCGGGGATTGGATTTTAATGATAATCTATGGAGCAGAGTACTTTACAGTGCTCGATCAAAGGCCAGTATTCAGACAGATCGATACTCGCAATTGCTTACGTTTAAAAAGAAATTCACAAAGCACCCAATTTTGGTGGTTTAATAGCATTGCATTTGTAATTCTCAGCACCACCTGCAATGCAGAAAGGTGGGCCCAGGGTTAACGCTGGCAATGATAACAGGGATAGTATGTTTCTTAGTTAAATGTATTTCTGAGCACTGCATCTTGAGTGCAGTCCATTTATCAGCATTACTGAGCATCTACCAGGCTATGGGAGGCGCTAAATCCAACAGCAGCCTGCACAGTGGCTTTCTCTTTCCGTTTCTATTATCTCGTTTGGAAACCCATTCCCAGGAATGGGTTTGGCAATTATAAAATAACATGATTAATGTGAGTATAAAATAACATGATTAATACTTTTAACAAAGGCACAGGGTTTGGTGGCAGGGGTGAGGAGGAGGAGGAGAGGGGAGGCAGCTTAAATTTTATTGGAAAATCTGGATGCAGGGATGGGACTAGGGTGCAGAGAGTGAGGCACCTGGGACACCAACTCTGAGGAGATGCTTTCTTGAAGGTTCTGGGACCCTAGTCCCAGCCTTGTGTTCATGGCCTCTTCCAGGTCTGGCATTTTGTGGTTGAAAGTCACCCCCTCGGAAAACTTCCCTTTCAAACAATGCTTCCATTGTCCTCTTTTTAGGAACTCTTTCTTGAGAATTATCTTCAGAGCCTGCTGTGCATTTGAAATTTCAGTATGTCTTCGGGGATGAGAAATCTTAATCTTTTGAAGGTGGATTTGATTTTTTGGAAATAGATGTAAACCACTTGCGGTCAAATCTGGAGACTAATATAGAGTAGATAAGTCCTGTAATGCTATTTGGGGTCAAAAGTAGATTTTTTTTGAGTGTCTTACATATTGGTTTTGAAAGCAGTCTTCAAAGAAGAATTGCAGAATGTGTGTTGAGTCATATCAGCACTTTCCAGTTGGAACGTGTTCTCAGAGGCCAACTCTCCTCCTGTTACGAAAGTTGAGGAGTGTTTACACGAAAAGTAATTCACCCTCATTTCTCCCTAGTCAAACTTTGTATTATGAAGTTATAGTACATAGAGATTGTTTACCTTATCTCCAGTCTTTTTTCTTAAAGTGTGGAAGTCTGGAGAGATTACATAAGAATATTATATTACGAAATACAGTTGTATTTGCTTTATAATTCAAAGAGTTGACCCTCAAGAGAAATTGAACGGAACCATCTTAACATCTTAAGTTTTCTCTTAACTTCCCAAACACCTCAATTTCTCTTCAGGTTTGATTCAAATATTTGGCTTTGGGGAAATCCAAAGTAAAGAGTCCTTCTTGGCAAATCAGCTGAATCAAAACATTTGCTGAAGTACTCCGAAGGGGCTTAGAAGCAGAGAGGAGAGATTCCTTCCAATATTTCTACCGCTGATCTGAAAAATCTTCATTGGCAGAGGAATGAAGAAAGAACTGAGGATCTTACCATTTAACCAGAACGACCGTTTATACACTCAGACTCATTTTCTTCTAGTTGTGGTCATCTAGCCCAAGGTCGAAAACCAGAATTCTTGAGTTTCTTTCTTCAAGCCACACTGATTTTGCCCTGGGCCTTGCCCTTCCAACTTTCCAGAGAGCTTTTCTCCCAGGTGGGAGATAGGCAGCCTCACAGGTCAGCCACTGGGGTCCAGGCTCTGCTTCCTCAGGCCCCAATTTTGTTGGCCACTTCCTGATAGCCCTGCCTCTGGGTGGAGGTAGCCTCCAGGTGTGCTTCTCTGTCACTAGCATTTCCGGGAAAGCACTTGGTTCACACCTTCGAAGAACTGCAAGCTTCTAACCCCCCTCATTAGTTTGTAACTCGGAGCCTGAGCACCCATTCACACTCCCTGATAAGTTTTTGGTAGCAGTTGTTGCTAATCGTTTCATGGCTTCGCAGCTACGCTTGGTGGCTTCAACTGGTTCTAAGCCAGGGTCAAAGAATCCTGTACCTTTTAGACATTTTGAGAAAAAGAATTATTATCCTTGCATAGGGAGAGTGGTAAAAGGACGGTCCAAAGGTTTATGCTTGAAAGGGAAAGAGAACAACTACCCTTTGAGCACCTACAATGAGCCAGACACTGCAAGTGATTCTGTGTTATTCCTTTGATCCACAGAGCTGTAGGAGGTTAGGGCTATTAAGTCCTTGTTAACATAACAGAAAGAGGAGACTCAGGGAGGTTAAGAAATTTCCCACAAAGTCACAGAACTAGTGATTAGCAGAACCATGGTTTTAACCCAGAGTCCAGCGGAGGCTGGGAACTGTGGAGCCCTGGGGAGAGGAAGAAACGTGGGATGGTGGAAGTGGACAGAGGTGGAAATCAAGAACCTCTGCTGACGGAAGGTCTTGGGGGATGCGATGCTTTGAGAGAGGAACCAGTAGAAGAGGTGGAGAGAGGTGGAAATGAAGCCAGTATGAAGTCTCTCATTTACTCAGTATTTCATTCAGCAAACATTTGCAATTTAAGCTGTTAAATTTTGCTCAGAGCCTCAGCCAGATGAACGTCAAGCTGCGGAGAGGTAAAGAGCTAATTTATATGAGGTCACCATTACAACCTACTCACAAGGTAAGCGTGCAGGGCCCCCAGCTGTGCCAGATAAGGGCTCTGCAGAAGTTAAATAGATGTAGTTCCTGACCTCTAACCCTCGACCTGTGGTAGCAGAACAGCAGAATCCATACCTTAGCTTCCCAACTTCCTAGTTGGGTGACCTTGGGTAACTTACTTCACCTCTCTGGCCTCAGTTTTTCTCCTTGTAGGAAAGGATTATAATAATAGTACCCACCTGGCACATGGCAAACACTTATTTCAGGGCATGAGTTGGATTCTGTTGCCTATAGCCTAACGTAGCTCCCAGGCTACCCGCTTCCCGCCCCCCCCTCCACACTGACCACAGTAGAAACTTAAGACTTTTATAACACAGGTCAGCCTACTTCACCCTTTTCAGGAAAGAAAGTTGGGGTGGAGGGGGGGATGCTGCTGGCTGTCCCGCATGGAGGGCAAAAGGCTGACTTCTCTCCACCACACACATCCCTGGTCATAGAAAGTCCAGATCTTGTGTCTCTCCATCCTGGGTTGGTGGGATATATGGCACCAACCCCCAGAGATACCTGGGGAGACGTACCTTGGTGGAAGGAAGACCTTGAGGGGAATGTGTCATTGTCCCTCCTTTGGGGGACTCTTGGTGCTCCTGTTCTCTGCTATGGGTGCTGGTTGACTGGTGTCCCATGAGTGGTCTCAGTGGGGTTTGCTCTGGTGTCTGAGTGAAAGATTCTCTGGGCCCAGCATGAAAATTTAGTGAGCTCTGAGGTGGACCCAGACTGGATTTGGGGCTTCACCTAGAATCCAGGGCTCTGTGGGTGAGAAGGAACGAGAGTGTGTCTAGTCCGGTCTCCCCCTGGGGCAGCCCAGGGCCCTGGCTTGTGTCTGACCTTCATCTGCTCGCTCAAGGGTCTGGCTTGGCCTTGGCATGTGTGGCTTCCTGTACCTCAAGTGCCCTCCTGCCTCCTCCTCGTGTAACCCCAGTACCCTCAGGACTGAAGTTCAAACCTCAGCTTAGGCACCGCTTTCTCTAGGAAGCCCCCCATGTTTGTCTCAACCAGAAGTTGCTCTGCCAGCTCTGTGGTTCCCTCTACCCAGTTTCCTCTGTTAGGCCTCACACGTACTTGCTTATTTAACAACCTGTTTCTCCTTCCAGACTATAACCCTAGAGGGCAGGGCTTGGGTCTGTCTTACTCCCTCCTGTAGCCCCAGTGTCTAGGATGGTGAGCTCATAGTGGGTGCCCAGTGAATGTTTGTGAAATGAACAAACAAATAATGAGCTGGGGCAGTGCGAGTCCCTGGGCCTGATGCAACAGAGACGGCCTAGAACAGTGCAGAAGTGGGTGGGGGTGGGGGGAGATGGAGAAAGGCAAAGGCAGAGGGCCTCTGGCTGTCCTGCTTCTGCCCCTTCACCTGGTACTTGTTTTGAAGCAGACCAAAGTTTAACAGCCATGGGGTATTTGAATAATTTGTTATTTGAGGTTTCCAAGCTTTGGCCAATGTGGTCCAGCTACATCAAGGTGTGTGTTCGACTACAAGGAACAAGGACCCTCTGGAGTTTCCCCCTAAAAGCAAGAGAGCTGGTCTCAGGGCTGTCAGTGCAGTGATGGATGGTGGGGATAGAATCTCCTGGAGAGGTAAGAGCTGGGGCTGCAATGGGGTATGGGCTGCCTGAGAAAGTATATGTTGGGCACCTGTATCCAAGATTGCACTAGGGACCTCTTGCATCCAGAAATTCAAGGATCTTCCCTTTAGGGTTTCACCACTGATTGGATGGGGCTGTCCCTGGATGCCCACTCCCCTCTGTCTCCTTATGTCTGATGGGGGGCACTTCCCAAGAGAGGCTGGCACTGGCCAGCTCATCATGTCGTGCCAGGCATAGACACAGGCTCCAGGTCAGCTGCCAGAGTGGCTGTCCTGGGGTGGGACCCATTCCTGGTCCAGTGATCTGTGGTTGGTGAAGGGGGGATGCAGATGGAAGCAGGGTCACATGATGCAAAAGGTGGTCCCTTGTGCAGGCAGGAGCTGAAGGTGAACAGGCCCGGGAAGCAGGCCCACTACAGTGTGTTAGATGAAACTTGTACTCCTTGCCCCACTGCAGGGGTCCTCTCAGAGGCCAAGGCCGCAGTGAGCCCCCCTGACACAGTCCTCGGCCCCACAGCATAAAACCGGAATGAGTTGTTGATCACCCTTTTCTAGGCTGGGTGTCAAGATGAAACAGGAATAATAATCCTAAATCTTACACCAAGGCTTTGGAGATCAATGAGGTAATTTATAGGAAATAGTTTTGGCTCCCTGGGAAACAGTGTGATATAAATTTAGGCTTCTTCACTGGATGGACCCCATGCCAATAACTCACCCCAGTTAATGAAAGATTCACTGGGCCCTATAGATGGCGTAAGCTGTGATCAGAGATCAGAATGCGATACTTGACCAGGCGTGGGCTTGTCTCACTGTGATGCGGACACCTGCCGCAGGCCTTTCCCACCACAGGGTGAGGTGTGGAGGAGTGCCTGGCCCCTGTGTTTGGATCCGTAGCTCAACAGCCTGTCTGAGTGACGCCTGGGGGTCACACCACCACATTTGAGCCATGATGTAGCGGCTTCTGACTCAACTCTAGATCCCAAGGTTCTGTGTTTCTTATGAATCCAAATAAATACCAATACGAGTCACTTGAAACACCGTGAAAATGCTCAGCTGCCATCACTGAGCGGTCCCAACACTGTGCGAGTGCCTCGTCAGCTCTGCAGTTCTACAGGAATTACAGCTGCGGCATCGTGGGTCCATTCGGGATAAGAAATGACCATTTATTGGAACTGAAACTCCAGAGAGTTGTTTATGCCATGCTGGCCTACTGTCCTCTTCTGAGCCCACTGCCCTCACCCCAGTGAAAATGGTCTTGCTTGTTCAAGCCCCTCCAGGACAGATGTGGTTCTGTAGCCAGTGTACAGCTCTCTTTCCGCATCTGACCGTGCCTGTCTGCGGTGTTGGGTACTCAATGCACCACTCCCCCTTGCAACACTTCTGCCCACTGGGCTTCCAGAACACCGTGTCTTCAGTTCTCTGTCCACACCACATGATTCCTGGGTGCCATTTGCCTAGACCAGGGTTTGGCAAACCACAGTCTGTAGGCCAAACCCAGCTCGCCACCTGTTTTTGTAATAAAGCTTTATTGGAGCACAGCCACGGCCATTCATTTACATATTGTGTAACCTTTCATGCTGCAGGGGCAGCCTGGAGTGGTGGCAGCAGACACCAGATGGCCCGCAAAGCTGAAAATACTTCTCTGTGGCCCTGTATGGGAAAAGCTTGTCAACCCCTGGTATAGACTCCTTGGGGACCCTCGTTTCCCTTCTACCACACCAGGTAGTCCTAGTTTCCTTTGCTTCTTCTCCTTATCTCCTTGACCGTTAAACCCTGGAGTCCTTGAACTCTTCTAGTCTTCGTCTGTCCTTAGTCCTGGGCTGTGCATATCCAAACCCACAGGTTTAAAAACTGCCCTGAACTCCAGGCACATTTATCCATCTGTCAACTCAACATCGCCACTTCGTTGTCCAGGAGACTTCTCAAACTTCGGCCTGCCCACCAGAACTGATTTCTTCTCTGCAAACCTGCCTCTCCTGTAGTTTCCTCATTCTCTGTCTTTCCAGGCGCTCAGCCCAAAGACCTGAAACAGACATCATCTCTTTCCTGCCTTGAATTGGTCTCTCTTCCACCCTCTTACCTTGCAACCAAGTGATTCTTTCTAAATACAAGCCAATCGTATCCTTTCATTGGTTTCCCAGCTCCCTCGGGGTAAAATCCAGGTCTGCTTTCTTGCCTCCTCTCACTTGAACACCTGTCCAACTGATCTCTTTCAGTATCCCACCTGGCTCCCGCTGCTTCAGCCACACGGGTCACCTGTCTGTGAACATGGCAGAGCAGAGGCCCTCTGCCAGGAACCTTCTTCCTCCACATACACGCACGCCGCACACCTCCTTGTCCTGAACCTCTCCTGACTCCCTAAAAAAATAGCAGCCTCCTTCCCACTCCTGTATGGCCCCCTCTCATCACCATACAATATGCTCTGCCTTTATTTGTTGACACGTTTATTGTTTATCTTAACCACTCACACAAGTGGACTTTTGCTCATTCCATATCCCCATTGCCTAGACAGGGCTTGGCACATAATAGCTGCCCAATAAAAATTTAAGTGTCTTTTATTCCTTACAACTCTGTGAACCCTATTTTACAGCTCAGAATATTGAGCCTTAGAGAGATTAAGGCACATATACAAGGTCAACTAGGGTAGTATAAAGCAGAGCGGGAGTTCGTCCCTGGTGATAACTGCAAATCCAGTGCTGAGTCAACATCTCTGCCTTGTGCTCCGAGGGCTGTTTTGTGGAAAGACAAGTGTTACCCAGGGCATAAGCAATTCCAGGATCCACTGATAACGTCTTCCTTATCATGCTTATATTTTTGGTCCTGACAACCCAGGGGTTTTGGGTATGCATGTGTAAGTTCTTTAAGTTAGCCCTAAAATAAAATTTCCCTCAGTTTACACCATCCTTAACATTTTCCCTTTCCATTAACCTATACCATCAGTATGCTGGTTTGGAATTCAGTCTTTTGTGGATAACCAAATAGATGAAATTTTAAGGGCATTTTTTTGGCTCCTTTTGCCCATCTCCAGGGTAGTTAATGACCTCTAAACATATGCTTAAGTGGAACAAATTGTGTCTATTCAAAGAAAGCTGTGGTACATCTGAACACTTTTATTTGTTGTTAAAAACAATTGAGAATTTATTTCTGAACTTGAAACCAACTCTCTTTCTTCCCTCCCTCCCTTCCTTCCTTCTTCCTTCCTTCCTTCCATCTTCCCCAAGAAGCCCCCTGGCTTATACCTGTATCACTTGGGTTACAGTCCACTTTCCTCTTGTATACAGGACTGGACACAATTTACCAGATGGAGACCATCTTTGCATTCTCTTTTTCTGAAAAACACCCCCCAACCAATTCTTCTCAGATGTTTATATTCCTCATACTTTTTTTAGGATTACCTTTCATCTGGCCCTCTATCAAGTTCCTCTTTCTGTCGGGGCCATGGTACCTCCTTGTGGGGAAGAGAGCCACAGTCTGGTCCCCGGAAGTCTCATTTGTTCTTGCCCAGACTTTGGTCATCCCCCCTTGCCCCCACCAACACACCTGCCTCTAGCACCCACCTGGGCCTCCCCCCATCCCACCCCATCTATAATCCCTTTGTGAAAACGTGTGTGTGTGTGTGTGTGTGTGTGTGTGGTGCAGGGGCAGAGAGTGCCACATCTAGAGAAGGGGGCAGCTACCCAACTTCTTCAATATTTGGCAAGAAAGCAAAATAGCAAAATAGAAGATCAACACATGCATTTTACGGTTGAGCAAAGGACAGTTCTGGTGAGGTGGGAGGGGCAGAAGGCGTTGGACCTGACAAGGGGGAGAGGAAGAGAGAGGAAAACTCAGGGGCAGGAGAAGACTTAGAGGCAGGACCCAAACCCAGATGGGCAGATGCAGCCTAGCTTACTTGTTCCTGATGTTTGCATGCTCTGGGGGTGTTGGGGGATTAGGTGAGCTCATCCCTTGAGCTGGCCACTTGCCCAGATAGACAGAGTATGGTGGAGAATGTGAGTGTGCAGAAGGCCCTGGCCTTGGGGTCCATGTGAGCCTGAGCAACAGCCCCTCCCTCTGGTCTAGGGAGCTGCAGCAGGAAGCACTGGGCCCAGAGGCCCAAGATGGGGCTGCAGCTCTGATTCTCTGAAGCCTTAGTGTGCTGATCTGTAAAGTGGGTCAACTTATATTTTTGGTCTAGGGGTTCATTGAGAAGATTCCATAAAGAAATGTATGTGGACGTACTTGCCCCTGACAAGTTTGGCAAGGGGAGATCGTGGCTCCCATAACAAGGGCAGACACTGCGAGCCCCCCCCTGTGCCAGGCATGCCCCCAGTGCTTGACCTGCACAAACCCAATCAATCCTCACAGCAACCCTATGAGGCTGCTATTTTTACTAGTCACACTTTACCATTCAGGAACAGTGCAGAGATGTGCAGCCACTTGCCCAGGATTGCACAGCTAGGACCCTGGTCACCTGTCCCTGAAGTCTGACTTCCTGACCGGTCTGTAGTTCCGCCATTGGGAAGGGCCCTTTATACTTACTCCCCATGCTCCGCCCCACCGCCCTGGAACTGTTCCTGAAGCATATGTAAGCCACTGACCCTTCCCTTCAAATCAAATCTTGTAAGGAAAGCTAACAAAAACCTATGGAGCAATTTTGGTAAAAAGGGGGTGCTGTGGACCACAGTCTGGCCTCCTCTGCTTCCCCTCCTGGGGCAGTAGAATCCAGAACGCAGAGGGGCTGGACCAGGCAGGCGCTGGTTGAAAAGCAAAACAGCCTTATCACCTGAGTGATAATTAATTGGACTTGAGGAATTCTTGGAATTTGGGACTTCCCTGACCTCAAGGCTGGGGCCTCACCTACCCATCCTGTAAGTGAACACACAGACACACACTCACCTGATATGCACACACTCACCTCTGTGCTCACACACATTCATACATTCACCTTTGCACCGACACACTCACCTCCAGACAAATACCCACACACAATCATATACTCACAGATACGCATATACTTGTGTAGACCACTCACTCCCACACAAATGCACTCTCACACACTCTTCTTACACATGGTCCTAACCCTCCGCTTTCCCCCTTTCCCTACCCCATTTCTGTACTGTGTCAGATTCCAGCAGAGGAGGGGAAGGGGGAGCCTCCCACCCCTCACGCCCCCCACCCAGCCACCAGAAGGCCCCCACCCCACCCCAGGGGCAACAGGGCTGGCGCTGAGCCCGACTGGTCAGCATCCTGCCCACCACAAGCCTTTCCCTCTCAGGAGCTCTGTAAATAAGTCTCTCCGCCAAGCCCATTTTACAGACGGGCAAACTCTCCTCACTGGAATAACATCTCGTGGACAGTGGCCTTTCCTCTGTGGATCACAAAGGACTCTCTCTGCACACTAATTAGAAGTCCCAGCGGAGGAGTCACCACTGTTCTCGTGCGTCCCGTCCACAGTCCTGGAAGGTGCAGGCGCAGGAGGAGACTCGGGATTAGAAGGTTGGGAAGGTGTAGCCCATTTCCTAGTCCGGGTACCTGCCTGGCTGGCTGAGGCTGGAGTGTGAGCCTCAGGACCTGGATCGTTAAGCAGCCAGGGGAGGGATTTCGGGACGCAGAGGAAGCCTGTGGAACAGGACTTGGAATAGCGTGGTCAACGAGCTACCACAAGCGTGTGCTTCCCGTGCAATCAGCACAGCTCCTGGGGAATGCCACAGATCAGGGCACTGTGTGTGTGTGGCGGGGGGTACTGAGGGGCAGTCATAAGCATTTCCCAGGACACACCGCTTGGAAGATACTGGAAATTTCTCAGCCAGTGAGGTATGCTGCTTCAGGACAATGGATCTTCATGCCGCATGCAAAGGGGATTGAAAAGGGGTCCAGGGGCCAGCCAGGTGTTCGCTTAGGCCAGGGGCAACTTGGATGTGATCTGGGTTAGGACTTGGCAATGGAAAGGAAGGCGGGTGTAGAGCTGTTACAAATTAACCTGGCATTTGGAAGAAGCTAGTTACCTTCCTGGATTTGAGCCTGGTTTTCCCGGGCTCTGGAAAACAGGTGCATTGGACTGCACTTCGGAAGAATTTTTTGTTTTTCAAATGCTTACGTTCAGAGTCCAGATTCTGATTCAACTGGCCTGGAGTGGGGTCAGCTAGGCCTCCTCGTGTGACCCTAGGGGACAGCCAGAGCTGAGGATCACTGTTCTGAACCCTTGCTGCTCAAGGTGTGGTACCCCCTCCTACAGCACCAGCAGCAGCTGGAAACCCCTCCTTACTCAAGGCCAATTTATACACAGTAGTCTCCTGAAGGCTTCTTTTGCCTGGGGACCTGTTGAAATGCAGTTTCTGATTCTGATTCAGATCTTCCTGAGTGCTGCTAACTCTGAGATCAACTCCTGAGCCCGATAGCTGGTCAGCTTGATGGTGACTGACTTTTCCAGCAGTGACTTGGAGCTCATCACATTTTGCCTAACCTTTGTCTTTGTGCTGCCCCACAGAGCAGGCAAGCCCAGCACCCTGGGACCCACTTTAGCAGCCGTGTTTTACAAATGGGAGGCTGTGGCTCTGAGCCAGAAAGCCCCCCTTTGCTTGCTTCAGGCCCTGTAGCAAATCAGTGACTGAGTTGGGATGTACATTTCCACGTCTGCTGGCATCAGATACTACACTACATTGAGTAGGGACACAGGCCTCCTGAAGTACTTGCTAGCTGAATGACAGCCTACTGCCACGAAGGGAGGAGGTAATTAGAGTGGGACTAGTCTGAGAGGGAGGAAAGGGCTCACAGACCAGTGGTTCTTGACCTTGGCTGCACAATGAAATCTTTCCTGCGGGATCTTTAAAAAAAATACCCAAGCCTGCATCCCAGCACAGCAGTTCTGATTTAACTGATCTAGACGTGGCCTGTGCTTTGAAATTTTTTCAATGCCACCCCAGTGATTCCAATGTGCAGTTGAGATTGGGAACCTCTTTCTCCCCAACCACGCAACACAGTCCTGTACCCTGAACAAAGACAGCCAGCCACCCAATAGCGCAAATCCCTCCTCCCAGGCCCTGGGATCCGTCCACTGTCCCTGGGCAGCCTAGCAGCAGAAGGTGCCAGCTGAGTATACATGCTCTTTCAGAATCTCACCTGCAACCTTGTTCACAGTTGCCAGGTTTAGTGAACAAAATACACGATGCCCAGTTAAATCTGAGTATCAGAGAAACAGCAGTTTTTTGCAGTACGAGCATGTCCCAGGCAATGTGTGGAGCGTATGTACACCACACATTTATTCTTCGTTTATCTGAAATTCGGATTTCACTGGGTGCCCTGTATTTTGTCTGGAGATCAGAGTCTGGCTCCCAGCAACCACGCCTCCTCCTGAAATGAGGGTACCTGAGGTGAGGGCGTCTGCACCTGGTTTGGGGGAACCCAGTTTTGTCAGATGAGGCTGCTAAGAAGGATTGGTTTTCAGGTTTCTTTATTAAAACTGTCCCAGTTGGACAGACACAACACCTTCCTTGTCTTCTTGGCTGTGGAGTTGGCTTTCCCTGAATATGTCCCATGTGAATGGGCAGGCTGGTTTCCCCTCTCCCTGGCACCAGGCTGTGGACACAATGATGTGGCCCTGCTAGGCGCTGGGAGCCCAGAGTTTGAACATGGAAAGATTCTTTTCCCCTGGAATCAAGTAACCCGAGCCAAACTGCTCTATGTAAATGAGCTGTTTGGCTTGGAAATACCTCATTGGCTGTAGGTGATCTTGACTTACATTTGCAGCTAGCATTCACACAGTAGGCCTGCAACTAATGCTGTCTAATAAAAACAATTGCTGAGTGAAGTCAGGGAGATGGGAATCTAAACTGCCACAGTCTAAGTTAGTATTAGTTGCCTGCTCATGCATTAATTTAATTTCAAAAAATATTTCTTCTTACCTACTCTGTGCCAGACATTGGGGCTGCAGAGATACATCCTTGCACTCAGGTTGCTCCCGTTCTGTTGGGGGAGACAGATGAGTGAAGACAATTACAGTGCAGTGAGATGAATGCTTTGATGAGGGTAAGTGCGGGTGCAACAAGGACCCCTGGAGCAAACTTACCCAGAGGTGGGGGGCAGGGAAGGGTCTCTAGAGGAGACATAGATGCGAATTACTAGGATGCAGAAGGAAGGAAGAACAGAGAGTATTCCAGGCAGGGGGGAATAGCTATGGCAAAGCTAAAAGAAGGGAGAGAATGTGGAACCCCCAGAGAACTGCAAATTCTGGGATATACCTTCAGGACATGAGAGTGGGGAGCTGAGTGGAGGCTAAAGAGGGCATGAGTAAGCCTGGAGTTTGGAGCAAAGGAAAGTCAAGGAAAGATATTTAAGCAAAAAAAGGATAGGACCAAATTTGCCCCGGTGATAGTATGGAAGTTGGGTTGGAAGGGTCAAGCCTGAGGTCAGGGAGACCAAGTCAAAGGCTGGAATTAAGCATCTGTGTGAAGAGATGAGGGTGGACCTGCTTAGGGCGGAGGCAAAGGAGTAGAGAGAAGGGGTAGGCTGCAGAAGCTTTACAGAGGTAGGGCCAGCTGGACATGCAGATCCCTTGAAATAATTAGGGTGAGGGAGGGGCAGGGTCTAGTATGGCCCCTAGGGTAGGAGATGAATCTGGTGGTATAGTTGCCCAGGATAGGAGCTGCATCTCCAGACCCAATCTGGCATCTGAGCTACAGGCTTGAAGACCCAACTGACTTTTCACCATTCTTAGGAATGAGTAGCAGGCTTTTCCATCTGGATGCATCTGATAGGCCTTGGTGGTCAGTCGTGTAACTGTCTCCTTGAAGTAGGAGTCCCCTCCACAAGTAACAATCAGTGATTGTCCATTCTCAACAGGAAGGTCTCATAGGACAGGAAACCCCACTACCTCAGAGAAGCGAGCCAGAGCTTGTTACTAAATAGTTTTTCTTCCCATGGGAGCAAAGTGTCTTCTGCTGACTTCCACCCAGTTACCCTGTTCTGCTCTCCAAGTTGAAATCTAATTCTTTTTTTATATGACAGCCTTTTAAATATTTCCAGGAAGCTATTGCTTTGCCAAGTAATCTTTATATCCCTAAGGTAAGCATCTTTAATTTTTAAACTTTCTAATAGAGTATCCAGATATTTCTAGAAACTCAGAATAATTTTAGGATGACATAAAGTAAAAAAGGAGTTTAGTGAAGACAGCTTTGGGTTAGAACAAGAACAAGACAGGGAAAGGGAATCTGGCCCATAGTCAGTGTCTTTCATTTCATCTTGATCAATCCTGATAGCTCCTCAGTAAGACACTGTTGGTCAAGACTTACTGTCCTGCCCTGACTGGTGTCGCTCAGTGGGTTGGGCATATTCTGGCAAACTAAAAGGTCGCTGGTTCCATTCCCAGTTGGGGTGCATGCCTGCGGTGCAGGCCAGGTCGCCAGTTGGGGGTGTGCGAGAGGCAACTGATGGATGTTTCTCTCTCACATCGATGTTTCTCTCCTTTCTTTTGCCATCCCTTCCCCTCTCTCTAAAAATAAATAAATAAATAAAATCTTTTTTTAAAAGCTTACTATACTGCCAGTGACAAAACAAACAAAAAAACACGAAAAACAAAACATCAACTCAAACCGTCTTAAGCAAAGAAAAAAACACCAGATTGATAAGAAACTCAAAAATCTCACGAGATCTTGGCCTTCAGTATAACTTGGTCCAGGAGCTCAAATAATGACACTAGGTTTCTGTCTATCCATCGGCAATACGAAAACAAAAACAGTTAGCAAAACCAGTCTCTGCATGGCCTTTACTCTTGATTGAAGATATGGTGACTCCCTGTAAATTCACATCTTCCCAAGTTCAAATCCAGCAGGAAGGAGCCCCTTAAGTTTCAATAAAAGTCTCACTGCATCTCATTGGCTCTCACTGCCTCATGTGCCTGCCTATAAACCAATGGTTGGGTCAGGAACATAGGTGATCTTGCTACCAAGACCTGAGACCTCCATCCACCTCTGAAGCTTAAGGTAGAGGCACTACCCAAAATGTTCCTACCATGAATGGTGTTGAGGTGGTTCCCCAAAAAGGAAATCTGGGTGCTGTTACTTGTCAGGAGGGGTAGAATTCACTCCCTCTACCTTTCTTTAGTTCTTACAGCTGGACTAATGACAAAATAGGCACAAGACTAGGTTAACAGGAGAAAACCCAATTTAATACATGAGCATGGGAGAATCCTAATATGATGCTCAGATCCTAAAATGAGGCTCAAAGAAGTGATCAAACCAGGCACCTTTTTGTGCTTTTTAGACAAAGAAACAACACATTTGTGTGAGGTTGACAGGACAAAGAAAGTTAGTGCTCATGGAGAACCAAGATGGAGGCGTAGGTAGACACACTGTGCCTCCTCGCACAACCAAAAGGACAACAACAATTTAAAAACAAAAACAACCAGAACTGACAGAAAATCGAACCACAAGGAAGTCCGACAACCAAGGAGATAAAAAAAAGAAACATTCATCCAGACCTGTAGGAGGGGGGGAGGGGCGGAGCCGGGCAGCCGGGGTGGAGAGGACTCGCCTTGCGGGGGCCCAGACACAGAGACTGGCGGATTGTTGAACGAACAGGGCAGGCAGTGAGAATGCTAGCAGACCCCGCGGCCCCACATTTGCACACATAAACTGGGAGGAACAGTGGAGGAGGGAAGCAGACCACGCTACCCAGGGCTCCAGCTCGGGGAAATAAAGCCTCAAACCTCTGATTGAAAACACCTGTGGGGGTTGAGGTGGCAGTGGGAGAAACTCCCAGCCTCACAGGAGAGGTCATTGGAGAGACCCACAGGGGCCTAGAGCGTGCACAAGCCCATCCACTCGGGAATCAGCACCAGAGGGACCCCATTTGATTGTGGGTACGGAGGGAGTGACTGAAATCCAGCAAAGAGTGGAGCAAGTGCCATTGCTTCCTCTCGGCCCCTCCCCCACGTACAGTGTCACAGCACAAGTACCAGCATTACCCCACCCCGGGAACACCTAAGGCTCCGCCCCTTTACGTAACAGGCATAACAAGACAAAAAAAAAAAAAAAAGGCCCAAATGAAAGAACAGTTCAGAGAACCAAGATGGCGGCGTAGGTAGACACACTGCGCCTCCTCGCACAACCAGAACTGACAGAGAATCGAACAGCAAGGGGGACCAACACCAAGGAAATAGAAAATAAACATTCATCCAGACTGGTAGGAGGGGCGGAGACGGGCACCGGGGTGGAGAGGACTCGCGTGGCTGTGGCGGGACTGAGACTGGCGGAGTGTGGGACAAATGGCGCAGGCAGTCCGAGCACTAGCAGACCCTGCGACCCCACATTTGCACAGATAAACCCAGAGGGCCGGACTCAGAGTGGCGGAGAACGGGGCAGGCAGAGCGGCGGGTAGCACCCTGCGGCACCACATTCACCCACAGATAAACCGGACAAACGGTGGGGAGCGAAGCAGACGGCGTAACCCAAGGCTCCAGCACGGGGGAAATAAAGCCTCAAACCTCTGATTGAAAACGCCCGTGGGGGTTGGGGCAGCAGCAGGAGAGACTCCCAGCCTCACAGGAGAGGTTGTTGGAGAGACCCACAGGGGCCTAGAGTGTGCACAGGCCTGCCCACTCGGGAACCAGCAACAGAGTGGCCCAGTTTGATTGTGGGTAGCGGAGTGAAAGATTGAAAGCCGGAGGAGAGTGAGGCGGCCGCCATTGCTCCCTCTCAGCCCCTCCCCCACGTACAGCGTCACAGCCGTAGAGACCAGCGCAACCCCGCCCCGGTGAACACCTAACGCTCCGCCCCTTAAAGTAACAGAGGCACCAAGAAAAAAAAAATGGCCCAAATGACAGAACACTTCAGAGCTTCAGAAAAAATACAACTAAGCGACGAAGAGATAGCTAACCTATCGGATGCACAGTTCAAAGCACTGGTTATCAATATGCTCACAGACTTGGTTGAATCTATTCGAAAAACAGATGAAAAAATGAAGCCTATGCTAAGAGAAACAAAGGAAAATGTACAGGGAACCAATAGTGATGAGAAGGAAACTGGGACTCAAATCAATGGTGTGGACCAGAAGGAAGAAACAAACATCCAACCAGAAAAGAATGTAGAAACAAGAACTTGGAAAAATGAGGAGAGGCTTAGGAAACTCCAGGACACCTTGAAACGTTCCAACATCCAAATTATAGGGGTGCCAGAAGGAGAAGAGGATGAACAAAAAATTGAAAACTTATTTGAACAAATAATGAAGAAGAACTTCCCTAATCTGGCAAAGGAAATAGACTTCCAGGAAGTCCAGGAAGCTCAGAGAGTCCCAAAGAAGCTGGACCCAAGGAGGAACACGCCAAGGCACATCATAATTACATTACCCAAGATTAAACGCAAGGACCTACATCCAAGATTACTGTATCCAGCAAAGCTATCACTTAGAATGGAAGGGAAGATAAAGTACTTCTCAGATAAGGTCAAGTTAAAGAAGCTCATCATCACCAAGCCCTTATTATATGAAATGTTAAAGGGAGTTACCTAAGAAAAAGAAGATCAAAAATAGGAACAGTAAAAATGACAGCAAACTCACAGTTATTAACTGCCACACATAAAACAAAAATGAGAGCAAACTAGGCAAACAACTAGAACATGAGGGTTGTCAATAAGGGAGTGGGAGGGGGAGAGGGGGGTAAAGGTACAGAGAATAAGTAGCATAGATGATAGGTGGAAAATAGACAGGGGGAGGGTAAAAATAGTGTAGGAAATGTAGAAGCCAAAGAACTTATAAGTATGACCCATGGACATGAACTATAGGGGGGGAATGTGGGAGGGAGGGGTGTGGGCAGGATGGAGTGCGGTGGGGGGGAAATGGGACAACTATAATAGCATAATCAATAAATATATTAAAAAAAAAAAAAAAAAAAAAAAAAAAAGAACAGTTCAAAGCTCCAGAAATCATTCAACTAAGCAGCGAACAGGTAGCCAACCTATCAGATGTACAGTTCAAAACACTGGTAATTAGGACGCTCACAGAATTGGTTGAATTTGGTCGAAAATTAGATGAAAAAATGAAGGCTATGCTAAGAGAAACAAAAGAAAATGTACAGGGAACCAATAGTGATGGGAAGGAAACTGGGACTCAAATCAATGGTGTGGACCAGAAGGAAGAAAGAAACATCCAACCAGAAAAGAATGAAGCAACAAGAATTCAGAAAAATGAGGAGAGGCTTAGGAACCTCCAGGACATCTTGAAACGTTCCAACGTCCGAATTATAGGGGTGCCAGAAGGAGAAGAGGAAGAACAAAAAATTGAAAACTTATTTGAACAAATACTGAAGGAGAACTTCCCTAATCTGGCAAAGGAAATAGACTTCCAGGAAGTCCAGGGACTCCAGGAAGCCCAGAGAATCCCAAAGAAGCTGGACCCAAGGAGGAACACACTAAGGTACATCATAATTACATTAGCCAAGATGAAACAGAAGGAGAGAGTCTTAGAAGCAGCAAGAGATAAGGAGACAGTTACCTACAAAGGAGTTCCCATCAGACCATCAGCTGATTTCTCAAAAGAGACATTAGAGGCAAGAAGTTGGCTGGCAAGAAGTATTCAAAGTCATGAAACGCAAGGGCCTACATCCAAGATTACTACATCCAGCAAAGCTATCATTTAGAATGGAAGGGAAGATAAAGTGCTTCCCAGATAAGGTCAAGTTAAAGGAGTTTATCATCACCAAGCCCTTGTTATATGAGATGTTAAAGGGATTTATCTAAGAAAAAGAAGATCAAAAATATGAACAGTAAAAATGACAGCAAACTCAGTTATTAACAACCACACCTAAAACAAAAACAAAAGCAAGCTAAGCAGACAACTAGAACAGGAACAGAACCACAGAAATGGAGATCATATGGAGGGTTATCAATAGGGAAGTGGGAGGGGGAGAGAGGGGGGAAAGGTACGGAAAATAATTAGCATAAATGGTAGGTAGAAAATAGACAGGGGGAGGATAAGAATAGTATAGGAAATGTAGAAGCCAAAGAACTTATATGTATGACCCACGGACGTGAACTATAGGGGGGGAATGTGGGAGGGAGGGGGTGGGCAGGATGGAGTGGAGTGAAGGGGGGGAAATGGGACAACTGTAATAGCATAATCAATAAATATATTTTTTTAAAAAGTTAGTGCTCATTACAATGGAATCTAAGCAAGGTTTGGACTGAGGTTGTAAAATCCAACACAGCTCCCAGGTCTTTTGATGCATGCTTTTCCATTCCGGATTTTTTAACCTTGTGATAAGGTTGTCTCTCAGCCCTCAGGAGCAGGGAGGGCCGCTATAGTGGAGAGCTATTTCCTGCTTGTAGGCAGAGCAGAACCAGAGAGGCTGCCCTCCAACTCCTTCTTCTCAAGTGACTTTCATTTGAAATATCCTGGAATGGCCCATCCTGAGCCCCAACAAACTCAAAGGAGTGGAATGAAGCCCCAAGCCAGCCTTATACATGGACTATTCTTTTAGTCTCCCATTTAGAGAGAAGCACCAAAGCCTGGAGCTGTTTGTCCAAGATCACATACCTGAAAGGTGGCGGGGCAGGTGGGGGTTTTTGTGTGCTGCCCTGTAAAGCCATGCCCTCTCCCCACAGAGGTAGTGTCTGGGGAACTCTGCTACCCGGAACTAAACCTAGCAAATACATCTCCACTTTTTATGATTCAGTAGTCTGGGTAACAATGTAACGAATTTTTAGCCCTGGTGATTCATAAACTCCCAAGTTGTTTGAGCTAAGCTACAGGTTTCACCCAGAATTCCCAGCAAAGTTGTTGGGATTTCTTCATGATTGGTCACTGAGTTCATCAGCATCTTCCCAGAACCTGGCGAGGGGCTGGGTGGGTGTAGCTGCTGGGATTTCAGAAGCCAGTCACCCGCTTCATCCTGATTTTCATTTCCTGGTAGTGAGTCTGGCACTCTGTCACAGACAGCCTCAAGGGTCCATCTCAGGGACACCAGAGTGAACCCCATGGTGAGTCTGCTCCAGGGATGAGATTTGTTCAGGCTTTGCAGTTGTTTGAATGTGTAAATGTGAATGCTTTGGTCATTACCCACCATAGGCCTTATCATCTGTAGAACATTTCGCTATTTCTCTAACTTGTCTGTTCTGAAGACATTTGAAATGCTGCCTCAGATAGACTTTAGAAACCTAAACTATGTCCCTCATCACTAGCGGAATACACTGTGATGGGTTCATGCATGAAATATATTCATACATGGGGTACCATCTGCCATTAACAGGAACAGAAGGAGGTAACCAAATACCAATATTGGCAATTCTCAAAAATGCAACGTGGAACAACAAAGAAGTTGCAGAAGGACACAGGTGAAGTCATACTGTGTGGGGTGTAGGGCTGCACAGGAAGTAAAGATATGAATACGTGCATAGGCATTTCACGGTGGGAGTTTCTTGGGGTACGTGGAAGGGGCTTCAAATGGAAAGAGGAAACACTGCGTCATCAATTTAATTTGTAATATTTTATTTCTTAAGCTGGGTGGTAGACACAGAAATGTTTGTCATGTTATTTTCTATACTTTTAAAAAAAAATAAAAAAAAGTGAGACATGTTGCCCCTCGGTCATGGCCCAGTTTCCTGGATTTGGTCAGGATTCAAAGGCAGAGACATAATCCACTCTAGCTCCGGTAGGTAGTTTAGGCTGACAGATATCTAATAGTGTTTATAGAATTACCAGTAAAAAAGAAAAGAAAATGGAGTTAGTTGGGAGGCTGAAGGTACCACACTGAGATGTCAGGAATAGCTCTGACAGCCACAGAACAGAATGAGGCTCCACTGTCTTCGACAATCAAGACACTACTAACTGGATTGGGACAAACGCCTTGGGAAGACCAGACTCCGCAGCGATGGTGCTTGCCAGGGGAAAAAGCGCAAGCAGCAGGAGTGTGGCCTCCCACCCCCGGCTTCATCCACTTGATGGATCCTCTCGTGTGTCTGAGAATTGTAGTTCCTAATTTCCCAACCTCTGCAGTTGCAGGAAGACACGTGAGGAGAAAGTCGGAAAAGTTAATCCACCTTATCATAGGAGCTGTATTGTTCCATCACATGTTCTCTTCCTGCCCCTGCACCACCTTCTGAATTCCTACCCCAGCCTCCATAATGGGTTGGGCACTGGTAGTCAGAGAAGTCAATGAAAAAACAAGATGCAGTTCATAGGCACTGTTGTGATGTGACAAACTCATGCATCTAAGACCAAGGCACAGGACTGCAAAGAAGGCTTTAGACCTGGAAAAAAATCTGGGGCATGAGTGGACCACAGTCAGCTAGGTGGCCCCAAGGAGAAGGTGGTAGCGCTTAGCGGTGAAAGAGTCCAGTTCTGGACTCAGACAAATCTGAGGCCATTTTTGATGGCCTCACTGCTTACTAAAGGGTGACCTTGGACAAGCTCCTTGATCTTTCTGCCCTTCAGTTTTCATATCAAGAAAATGGGGATGGTGATGATGATAAAATCTCCCCCACTGGGCTGATTAAATGATACAGAAATAATAACAGCAAATATATACAGTGCTTACCAGGCACTGGGTTAAGTGCAGAACGTACTTTAACTCACTTAACTTCACAGCAATGCTGGAGATGGGTGCTTTTTTCAAAAAACAATCTTTTATTATTATTATTTTTGATTTGAGAGAGAGAGGAAGGGAGAGAGAGAGGGAAACATTGATATGTTGTTCCACTTATTTATACATTCATTGGTTGCTTATTGTACCAATGAGCTGAGATTGAACCTGCAACCTTGGTGTATCAGGACGATGCTCTAACCAACTGAGCTACCTGGCCAGGGTTTGAGGTAGGCACTTTTGTTGTATACAGCTCACAGAGGTAGAAACTGAGGTTCCAACCCAACAGTCTGGCTCTCTGCTCATGAGCAGTCCATACTGCTTCTCTGGGGTTACAAGAAGGGCTCGGGGCCGACTGAGCACTGAGTGGGACTGAAAGACCATTTGTTGCCGGGTACAGTGCCCTCCCGTGTAGAATGCACACCCACATTTTTGGCCCAATCTTTCAGGAAAAAATCTTTCATTTTGATTTTTTAATTCAACTTTTTATTTATTTATATTTAGAAACAAAATGGATTATCGTATTCCAGGGTATTAGTTTATACACAGATATCATTATTGCTTTCTAGAGTTACACTTTTAATGCATAAGCATAAATAAAAGAATTAAAAACATGTATATAGATATGGAATTAGTACTACCCATGTATAACATGCATCCTTATTTTTCCCTCAGAAATTTGGGCAAAAAAGTGTGCATTATACACTGCAAAATGTGGTGACTTTTAGCTACTATTATCTAGGAGAGCAAGTAGAGAGAGAGAAAGATGTGAGCAGATGACCAACATCGGTACCGAGTTAGGTCATTGTTCCATCACATAATCTCTTCCTGCCCGGACATTACCTGGTAACTCCCACCAAAATGTCAAAAGTACTCCCTGTAGGCCCCGGGGGGTGAGCCCCTGAGGCACGTGTGTTACTGTAAACCCCCACCTCAGGGCAAGGAAGGGAAGGGTCTACAGCAAAGCCATTGGGGTCTTTATAGCTCTTTAGGAGAAAGCCTCCCTCCCTTCAATAAAATGGAGGTCTGTGGGGGCTCTCACAATTAGTGGGTGCCCCAAAGTGCAAGCTGGGAAATAGGCAGGAGCTGAGGAGGGACCCTGGAAGAACAGCCACTATCCTAGGCTTCTACAGAAACCCACCTCAGGAGAGCTCCCCAGTGCAGGCTTATCTCCTGGGTGGGAACATTCCAGGGACTGCTCAGGTGTGCCTGGCCTCCTGGCCCCCAGAGCGTGGGGGTTCCGACCGCATAGTTCTTGTTGGGGAAGGTTCTGAGCCCGCAGCCTCCTTGACAATGGGTGTTGGCCAGTGTTAGAAAATCCTTAAAGGCGTGCTAGAACCCAACTGAGACTTTCTCCTGCGTGCCCTAGATGTGATGCTAATGTGCTGCTTTGAATTAAGGAACTCTTTCAAATAAATGGGTATTTTCTTAAATTCATCAGTAACTACATAGCTTTGAAAAATAATGGATATTTCAAAAAGATATGCAAAAAGTATTCGCTCAGCCTTCAGATAATGAATGCCTGGTAGATATAGACCTGAGAGGACAAGGACTTGACCTTTGTCCTGTTCCCAGGAGGGTGGAAAGTAAGAAGATCTGAGCCCCCAGCCTTCCTGATTTCCATCCCCACCGGGCAGGACTGGCTACATAATTTGTAAGGCTAAGTGAGAAAGAAAAGCTCAGGGTGGATCCCTCGTTAAAAATGTATTAACAATTTTAATATAGTGATGGAACATTAAAGCAAGTGTGGGGACCCTCGGGTGTGGTTCCTGGGCGACTGCACAGGTCACGTGTACACGCAGCTGGTTTTACCGCAGAGGGATTTCTCCCAAACGGAAGAGCAGTGTGGGTGCTGAACACTGACCCCTCAACTGGGATGGACTTTTCACAGGCTACGAAGTTAGCCGAGTAGGGTAACATGTGAGTTCTGGGGGCTATCACAACACATGAAGCCCAAAGGGCTCCCCACTGCCTCTCTTCCCTTCTTTCTTTCTACGAGCATTTATTGAGCATTGTCTCCAAGTCCGGGGTGGTGGGGCAGACAGGGCTCTAACCTGCAGCGTGCTCAGTCTACCGAAGGTGATAGTTTCACAGGAAGCAATTGAAATACAAGGGAGGTGTGTGAGGTACATTTTGGAGAAGGGCAACCGGTCAGGTGGGGGGGAGGCAGGAAGGGACCCCAATAGACCCTTCCGAAGGACTTTGCAGACCTGGGGGACCAGGGTTCTGCTGTGTTTCAGAAAGTCACACTGGCACAGGGAGGAGGCTGGACTTGGGCAAGGTATCCAGGTAAGAAGGTCCAAAGCTGTAGAGAATTTATAAGGTATTTTTTTGTTTGCTTTCATAGTTTATTTTTTATTGTATTTTTTCCATTACCATTTATCTCCCTTTTACCGTCTTCCACTTCTACCCACTCCCTGCCCCCCCAATCACCACTCTGTTGTCTATGTCCTTGAGTCCTTTTTCTGCTAGATCTCTTCACCCCAACCCCACCCCCTAACCCAGAGCTGTTAGCCTGCTCCTATTTACATAGAGAATTTTAATGAGTTTATTAGAGTTTGTTTGAGCCAAACAGGGGAAGCAAGATCTCTGCAGACAGAGATAAATGCTTTAGACTAGAGAATGAGAGTTTGCTGTTTCTTTGATGGCTTGGAATTAAGGATTAAGAGGGAATGTAAGGACGATTACAGACAGTTGAGAGAAAGCAATGTGGGGATTGGATTACAGGGTAGTTAACGTGATCATGTGCTTTCCTCAGGGTGACTACAGTTCATTTCAAAGAGGTGTTAACCTCGAGGCACAAAAACAATGGACAAGGATTGCTTAAGTCAAAGGTAAAGGTTTTACCAAAAACCCTGAGATTCCTGGGGTGTGACTGCCCACTGTGACCTGCCCAGTTAGGACTTTGTGATAGGATCACCCCATGAGTTACTTGCCATAGAACACCTTACAAGGGAGGTGTATAAAGGGACGTTTTGGGAAGAGGCACTGGTCATCCTGGGGGATGCAGGGAAGGATCCTCCGTGGGCCCTTCCAGAGGACTTTGCAGACCTGGGGGGCCAGGGTCCTGACTGTTTCAGAAAGTCACACTGGCACAGGGAGGAGGCTGGAGTTGTGGAAGGCCAAGCTGGTACTAAGGAGCTCACTTGTGGGACTGCCCACTGCCCTGGTGAGACATGACTGGGTCCTAAGAGACAGCAGTGGAGCCTGGCACTCCTGGAGAGGAGAGGGCAGATTCTAGAATCAGCTCAGGCCCCACTCTCGCCACTGCATGGCGACAGCTCTACCTGACAGCTGGAAAACTAGGAAGTGGAAGCAATGGAAACAATACTTGGGAAAAGGAAATTTTGAGTGTATAATTGTTTCTAGTTCTGTAATCAAGGGCAATCATCCTAATACAAATATGTTTTTTAAAAATAGAAATAATTTCACTGGCTTCATCAACAAATTATTTAAAAATGTTCCTTACACCTTTAACAGACTATCATATTCAATAGACGAACTCAAGTACTAAGTGAAAAGGTCAGGGTGGCGGGGAAAGGAGGATTCTAGTCAAGTTAAGCTAAATCTTTAAGTTAAAAATTTTTTTTAATTACCCATAATAGGGTTGCCCCGATACATCAAGGTTGTGGGGTCGATCCCCGGTCAGGGCACATACGAGAGTCAACCAATGAATGCATAAATTAGTGGAGCAACAAATCAATGTCTCTCTCTCTCAAATCAAAAAATTTAACTTATATGAAATAAAAAATACCCATTATAGGTTAATTTCTTAAGAGTCACCTTATGTGCATAACGCGAACCCTTGAAATGATTAACAGAGGAAAAGTGGTGGCAGCCCATAATATGCCCCTTGTTTAGAAAGCATGTGGGCCAGACTCTATGATGCAGCCTCCAAATAGTCACCAATCAGATTCTGACTTCAGGAGCTGTAAGAATATGGAAGCCCCAGCATCATCGCTAGGGTGGAAAAATGGCACCAGGCATTAGGAACTCAAATTATAAGGGGAAGTTTATTTAGAAAGTTACAGAGGTAGCAGAAGGGCCTCTGGAGCTTCGGACAAAGAGGGAGGGAGATACGTGCCTTGCAGGATGAAAGAGGGAGTAGAGGCCCTGGACTGCTCCTGAAAATAGAGAACACTGTTCCACGGGCTTTTATCTGGAGGCCTTAGGGAAGAATCCCAGTAGAACATTCACCAGCTTTGCAGGTGTTTCCCCTCGTGATCTCCATGGACTGGTTGGTGCCAAAGGGGTCCTTAGTCAATGCAGCTGGTCCTGATGGCAGCCATGGTGTCACTTTGTCTGGTTTTGCTGCTTTTCTGGGCTTGGAGCTGAAACACAGCTGAAGCCTAGATGTCATCTTCCAGGGGTTAATACTTAAGGGAGTGTCCAGCAAGGTGTTATAGTTTTGTCCGTTGCTAGGTTCTCCGCCCTGGTGACCCTCTGCACCTGGCATATCGTTTCTACTACAACATCACCTGAGCAGTAATTAGCATTAAGCCACACCTCATCCACATCTCATTTCACACTTTCTAGACCCCTTAGCTCCACCTGAGCAGCAACGGAGGGAAACTATTCAGGTATTCATATATGCCAGATCACAGCGGGCACTTCCAGGGGAAACCTAATCCCTTGATAGACCGTAGCCAGCGAGTTCTTGTCTGTTGAAATACGCACCAGTTTTCAAGTTACCCAGAGTTGTTTTTGAAAAGCCTGTCCCTTCCTTTTCTCTCAGGTTGTGATGAGGACACCTAGGGCCGCCACCACCCAAGCCATGTGCTTTTTTTGGTGTGGCTTTGGGGTACAGGCGTGGGAACCACAGTGACTGGGGTGCCCCCTTCTCAGAGCTCCCACTTCTCAGCTTTCTTACAGCTTCCGTTGGCAGTGCTGCTTCTGTCTGCCATTGGCCAGGGGACATCGAGTGAGAGATTTTTCTACTGACCTGTGAAATAACTCTTTGGAAGTAATTTCTCAGTGACCTTGGTCTTTAACTACTCCCACCTTCGTGGTTGGGAGGGTGGGGAGGGTGAATTGTACACTGAGGCCTGGCGATATAGCTGTCCCTCTCTCTGCCTTGTACACGGTGGTTTCTCAGAGGCCAGGTATCGAGGGGCATGTGTCCCCTTCAGCCAGGGGGTCTAAGCTGGCCGGAGAGACTTCATATGTTGGAATTGCTATTATTATTTCTTACAGGCACCCATCTCTGGGTGCTCTGAGCAAACCAAACCAGACCTGTCCAGCACAATATTTGATCAGGGATGACTCCATTTCAAATGGGCTGTGCTCTAGGGACTGAAGAATGACCAAATGGATTGGGGTTCTAAAAACGTAACCAAGCATCTTCTTAAATGGGATGACTCACATTCCCGAGGCTTGTGAAGCAAAACTGAAATCGGTTCCAACAGTTTTGCTGGAAGCAGGTGGCAGTTTTTTAACCAGCCTTTAGGGGAAGGTGCCCGATGTCCACATGGACAGAAAAGTACGCTTCCCAGGAAGGCTGGCAGTGGAAGGGATAGAATGGAGTCACAGGTTGGGACGGTGGCTAGCTCTGCAGGAGTCCCTCAGGGGCTGCTGACTACTAAGCTCTGTGTCAGTGCCAGGCCATGGAAAGCCGTGGCCCAGGTCATTTCCGGATGACTGGGGTAGCGCTCATCAAGGCTGAACGAGCTTCAGACCTTCTGCTGAATTGGTGAGGCTGTTTGATTACCAACTCCAGGTGAGTGCAGGCAGAGCCTTGGCTGCCAAAGCAGGGAGAATAAAATGGCCTTCTCCCCAGAGAGCCGGTGACCCGTTGTGGACATTTCCTGGGTGCCTACTTGGACAGCCTTCCGATTGGCTGCAAAAACTTCCTTCTAGAAACCCGAACTCATAGGTTTCTTGACATGCCTCCTCAGCAAGGGAATGTGGTTATCTTCTTCTCCCCTCTTCAAGGAAGCTGGTCAGTGGCTCTAGGAGGCAAGGGGTGTCTCAGCTGGAAAGGGACATGAGAGGTCACCTGGAGGGTGGGATGCAAATGCAGGAAGGGACGATGGGAAAGACCTCAAATGTCCCTTTCTCAGTGAGGCCTTTCATGGCCACCCAATATAATTTATCCCCCACCCCATCCAGTGTCTACCATGTCATTCTGATACATGATTTCTATACATATTATAGCACTTATTACTATTTGACATTATTTTGTTCATTTAAATATTTCCTGGAGGTCTCTCCCCCACCTAGAATATAAACTCCAGTGGAACAAGGATCCCATATGCCTGGGTCACCCCTCTGTCCTCACCAGCTAGACGGAGCTGGTCTATGGTGGGTGTTCAGTGAATATTTCTTGAATGAATGTATGAATGCATGGGGTGGGAACATTTCACAGAGCCTCATATTTTTTTTTTAAATGTAGATGTTTGGGTTAGAAGTATTACTAAAATGAATTATTTGGTTTCCTGCCTTCTGTAGATAGAAGATACCAGAAAATTAAAGCTGCTCAGAATAAACCAGGGCATCATCATGAGTGCTGGTTTTTATCCTGGACTGCCACCCCATCCTACTGAGTGCGGGAGTTGTTGAATGTGCATTTACACAAATCATTGTGATTGTTGACGTTTCGGCTCTGCGTTTTACGGCTTTTCTCACTTCATCTTGGCCTGGTTCTCAGCCCTTTTCTTTCTGTCATCGAAGCACCTACAGCAACCATTCTCCTAACATTCATTTATAACTGTGGTCAGACTGGATAGTTGAACTTAGGAAAGATAAATACAAAATACGAGCAAATACGTCCTATCTATGAAGAATCTCCTGGCTATACCTGTGAGTGTTAAAATGTCCTTGGTGGCATTTATTTAACTTAATGCAATTTTTTTCCCACCACTAGTTAATGGATGGTGAGTTATGGGAACCTTGAGGGCAAGCAACAAAAAATGATGTTGGATATCTCAGGAAAAAAGAGGACTGTTTTGGAGCCCTCTGAGAGAGCTCATTGAATTGAAAGGATTCTGCCATTAAGGAGCTTACTATCTACATGAAAAAATTAGGTAAAACTAGTGTGAAGCAATTATTAGTCAGGGTTCTCCAGAGAAGCAGAGTCAATAGGGTGGATGGAAAGCCAGAGAGAGAGATAAGAAAGAGTATCTCTCATAGGAATTGGCCTGTGAGATTACGGAGGCAGAGAAGACACAGGATCTGTCCCCTGCAAGCTGGGGAACAGGAAAGTCATTGGTAGAGTTCAGTCCAAGTCCAAAGGCCTGAGAACCAGGAGAGCTAATCTCCGGAGGCAGAAGACAGCTGTCTCAGCTCAAGCAGGGAGAGCAGGTTCGCCCTTCCTCTGCCTTTTTGTTCTACTCGGGCCCTCAGCAGACTAGGTGATGGCACCCACATTAGTGAAGGTGACTTTCTTTACCCACTCCACCCACTCCAGTGCTGATATCTCCAGGAAGTACCTTCTCAGGCACCTTCACAGGCACACCCAAGAAATAATGCGTCACTGGCTCTGAGGGCGTTTCTGAGCCCAGTCAAGTCCATGCATAAAACTAACCGTCCCTGGCAATAATACAAGTGGCATCGTAATGTTCTTTTTTGTTGAGTCTCCAGATCAATTAGACTCCTAACGAGGAATTCTTTCTTTTTCCTGTGGTCAAGTGTCTAAAAATGGTCACCTCATACATTTTGCCCAGTTTTATGTACAGATTTTTTTTTGTGGTGGGAAGGCTAGTTTACCATTAGTTTCTCATCATGGGTAGAAACAGAAGTTATTGTAATTATATGTAATTGTGCCCAAAGGCTGATGGCTGTTTTACCTTCAATACTGTTATTAGCGAGATTGAGGAAGGGGGGATCCCTGTACCTGAGGACATCCCATGAGGCTTTAAGAAAGATGCAATGGGATTTGGAAGCCCCAAGGGGCCTTATAATTTATCTAAGTAGAGAGCAGTGTTGGGGGGCGGGGTGGGGAGGTGACCAAGTCTTAGGGAACAGCACAAGCAGAAGAATGGGAGCAGGACCCTGTGTGACATTTTTAGTGGCAAGTAAGTAAAGCAGTCTGTCTGGAGTGGAAGTTTCCAGAAAGGGAATAGTGGGAGGCAAAGTTGGACGCTGCAAGTAGGTCAGGCTAAATTAGATGGGGCTTTGCATGTCAAGCTAAGGACTTAGAATGACAGCCACAGCTGAACAACTGACCTGGTAGGACAGAGCGGAAACCAGTCAGCAATGTTGAATCAATACCTGCTGTCTCCTCCATAGGTAGTGTAGTCATACCTTGGCCTTGACGGAGTGACTTCCTTTCTTTATCTCCCAAACAGAAAGTGACCACAGGCAGGTCTGCTGTTATTTCTTCCCCAGAATCCCATAGTCTTGTCTGGGAAACTATTACGCAATTGGAATGTGCCTCAATTCTAAATCCCAGATGAATAGCTTGGCCTTGAAGAGCATGAGTTTTGTCCTTTAAAACAGGCCAGTCCTTCCAGGTAGTAATAACAATGACTGAAATATGTGGAACACTGACCATATGAAAGATGTTCTAATAGCTTGTTCATTTTTATTTAATCCTCTTTTATGTTACTGTATTTCCAGGTTTATTGATGAGGAAACCGAGGCACAGGGAGCCCACAAGTCATTATTGGTAGAGCTGGAAATCCAACCGCAAACCCTGTCACAAATTCCAAACTCTTAATTACCAGGGCTGAGGCCCCACAGGGCTTGAGGGTTGTGGGGGAACTAGAATTGTCCCCTGGGGTGGGGTGGGGGGTACAGAGGTCAGTGGTAGCCAGCTTCACCTATCCTCAGCTGGCGATTGGCAGAATTCTATCACTTGCTCTGAGGATGCCAACCCAATTTTCTCAGGAGAAAGATGTAGGTTTCCTGTTTTGTTTTTATTTTCCCCAAAGGTTTTTTATTGGATGAATGGATGGATGGAGAGATGGTGGAGAGAGATGGGTGGATGGATGATGGATGATGGATGGCTGACATATGGGAAGAGAGACCCATTGCTGGTTACAAGGCAGCTCACCCAATATCTCTCGTCGAATGACAAACACTTTCCCCACAACAATACTTTTTTAAGAGAATATAACCAGGGAAGTAGATAAAATCAATTAACTGACCCTTTGTTTCAGCTAATTCTTAGTGACCTGCACTTGGGATTTGAATATGTTAGATCTTGATGCAAAAATGTGCACATATCATTCAAAAGCAATGTTTTTAGAGCCTTTGCACCGTGTAAGTGCTGAGGACACAGCGATGCGTGGGGCAGACGTGGTTCCTGTCTCCTCACATATTTATGCAATTAGGTAAGATGTTCTATGAGAAAACACTTTGCACAATGCCTGGAAGCTAGTATGTGCTCAGTCAGTGTTGGTGGAATAAAAAAAATGAGTGAATTAGTGAAAATAATGAAACTAGCAATTTTTATGAAATTGCTTTATTCGGTGGCTTCCAATCTTTTATAATTTATAAACCTGCATCATGATTTTTACCTTGTACACAAACTACATTGCTATTATTTATTGAGTATTTATTCTTAAAGTCTAATCACTTGTTATTTGCCAATTTTTCTTGAAAGGAAAACCTCCTATTATTGCTGCAAATGGAAACTCATTATCACTTGCTATTAAATACGAGTAACCTTGAAAATACACATAATGGGAAAAATAAAATATTGTATAGCAATGTTGCTCAGTTCTAGCCAGATATTTCTGCTGGGGGAAGGTGCTGAGCCCAGTGCCTCTTTTCAGTTGTTTATACAATGTTGCTTAGCAAGTATTAGAGAATTGTTAAAGACAGGCTAGTTTAACCCAGATAAACTGAGAGTTTGAGGACAAAATATATGCCACTTAGAATTAAGTAACTCTTTCAATGAATGTGGATTTTAACTTCAACAGAGGCTCCATAGCTTTGAAGAATAGCAGTAGAGGGCCCAAGTCCTTCGGATCAAGCCCCCCCTCCCCAAATAGCAGTAGGTAAATATGTAAAAAGCTCTCCCTCAGCCCTCAGGAAATACTGTTATATGCATTAGGAAACAGGGACTCCGGCTTGTTTACAGCTGCCCATTACATTTCTATGGCTGCTGAATAAAGTACCACAGACTGGGGGGCTTAAGCAGAAATGTATTTTCTCACAGTTCTGGAGGCTAGAGGTCGGAAATCGAGGTGTCATGGGCTGGTTTCTCCTGAGGCCTCTCTCCTTGATGAGTGGATGAGTGATGAGTAGCGTTCCCCTGTGTCCACATCTGTGTCCTAATCTGCTCGTCTCATAAGGACACCCATTAGATTGGGTTAGGGTCACCCCTAATGACATCACTTTAATTTAATTACATCTTTGAAAATCTTGTCTCCAAGTACGACCACATTCTAAGATACTTGTGGTTAGAATTTCAACACATGAATTTTGGGTGAACACAATTTAGCCCCTTTAACAAGTACCCTTCCCAGCATCTAGAACAGTGCTCGGCATGTGATAGGTGATCAATAAATGAACGAGAGGATGGCCCTGCAGCCCCTGCGGGTGGTCCGTGCAATCAGAAGGTTCCACCGGTTTAATATTGTTTAACCTCTTCAAGATTTTTTTTTTCATGGTTGCCCTTTGACTAAGTACTAGCTTGATTATCCATAAAGTTATTGCCAGTGAGCTCACAGTACAAAGGACCTGCTCTTGCCCATTATAGAAAGGCTCATTCATTCATTCACTCATTCAAGTGTATAACTAGGAGGGATAGTTCATTGGACCTGGTTTCTTTCCCGGGCTTCATTCCCTTGGTTTCACCTCGGATTACACCATAAGTCTTGGTCTATGTCCAATACCCAGGAATCCCTAAGAGATTATCTACATACCTGAGCACCTAGATCTGGCCAAGGCCTTACAAACTCCAGGAGGCTCCTACCCTTCCTGGTCCTGGCTGCATGTTAGAATTACCTGGGAAGCTTTAAAAAACGTCCATTGCCCAAGCCTCGGCCCAGTCAGACTGGACTGAAGTCTCTGGGAGAGAGGCCTGGGTATCAGTAATTTGCAACACTTCCACCTGATTCCACTGTACAGCAAGCACTGAGACCCAAGAGGTCTCTATGACCCTCTGTAAATAATCCGATCATGCCATTGTAGATTCCAGGGGTCCCCACAAGCCTCAGTCTCCTAAAGAGGCTGCCTTCCTGCTTTGACCATCCTTACTGTCTCTTACTGTCCTATGTGGAGACACACTTGTGCATCCATTCAACCAAGACTCATCGAGTACGAATGTGGGAGCTATTGGGAGAAAAATATAAACATGACGTGATCTTTCTTATTTAAAAAAAAGTAAATAAGACCCAACTGGGTAGCTCAGTTGTTTAGAGCTTCTTTGTGGTACACCAAGATTGCATGTTCAGTCTCTGGTCAGGGCACATACAAGAATCAACCAATGAATGCATAGCTAAGTGGAACAAAAAATAGATGTTTCTCTCCCTTCCTCTCTCTCCTCTCTCTCTCTCTCTCTCTCTCTCTCTCCTCTCTCTCTCTCTCTCTCTCTCTCTCTCTCTGTCATTGATAATAAATAAATAAAGCTTACAGTCATGTAGGAAAACCAGAAGTAGGAGTACTTACTGAGTATAATGCTATTCATTCACGTGTTTATTCATTTATCAACTATTGATTAAATGTCTATTATGTACGAGGTTTGGGGATACAGAGGTGAGCAAGACAGCCAGTGCCTGCACCCATGGGCAGGAGAGAAAGAGGTTAAGGACACACACCAAGGGACTTAACCTGGTTTAGAGGACAGGGCACATTTCCTTCAGGAACTGATGTTTAAGCTGAGATCTCAAAGATGAAACAGAGTCAACCAGCCCGGTGTAGGCCACGTAAGAGCAGAAGTCGTATGTGTCTTATTGTACTCCCAGAGCCTGGCTCACAGCAGGGGCCAGGTAAATATTTGTTGAATGAATAAAGTAAATGAATAGTGAAAAACCCAGGGGAATGTTTAGCACTCCCTGTCTGAAGCAGGAAGGGTCAGAGAGAAAATCTCAAGATTTAAAATTGGAGGGTAGGCAGGGTCTAGATCAGAGAGTCATAAAGTTCATAAGCCATAAAAAGGAATTTGGACTTTATTTGGGGTCAAGAGGAAGCCACCGAAAATTAGGCAAAGCCACACCGGCCAGATTTGTATTTTAGAACCATCCCTTCCTTTGGTAGCAATGTGGGTTGGAGGGAAGGGTGTGAGAGACTGGAGGTCAGCAGCTGTGTGACGGCAAGAGTGATGGTCTGGTCCAGAGAGTGGAGAGAGGAGGATGCTCCAAGCAGAGTAGATTGGGTTTAGTGGTGCATTGATTGGTTTTGGGGAGAGGGAGGAAGTGAGGGACTCCCAGGCAGCTGGTTTAGGAAGCTTAGAGGATGATGACATTATTCACTGAAACAGGACGCTCTAGAGGCAGAGCAGGCTTGGGGTAAAGATGCAGTGTTTATGGCAAGCCAAGCTGAGTTTGGGGTACCCAAAGGCTATGGAAGTACAGATACCCCACAGGCAGTTGCGTGGATGTGCTGATTCTCAGGAGAGAGGCCTGAGCCCGAGGCAGAGTTGGGGGCAACAATTGAAGCCATGGGAATGGAGAGATCTCTGGCAGGATTGTGTAAAGGGAGAGGAAGGAAGGCTGAGTGAATTTACATTTTGCAATGACCTTCCACAGTCAATTAGTTATTGTTCTGGTGGAATCCTGAATAATCCCTCCTTCACAAGTGGGCCATTACCCAAATCATAAACTCACTTCTTGGGCTTGTTCGATCTTTTGACTAGAACACACGTCGGCTATCGTCGACTGAAGAACAAACATGAGTGGGGCACCCTGGCCCTTGTTAGCTGTGTGGCTTTGGGAAAAGTACTCAGCCTCTTCATTCTTCAATTTCCTAATCTTTACAATGAGGCTAAAAGTATGTACTTCAGAGGGTTGCTGTGAGGGATGAACGTGTCACACTACCTGTAGCCTCTTGGAGCAACTCATGGAACATGTTAAGAATTATCAACATTTGTTCTTTATCACCTTTGTTATCGCTGCTTCATTTTATCCTTCCCATTTCTCTGCCCAGTAGGAATCAGAAGTGTCCTTTTCTGGTTAAGGAAACAGACTCAGAGAGATAAAGTATAATTTGCCCAGGGTTCACCTCTAGCCTATAAGGACTCTTGGTCACAAGAAATGGGAATTCACTTGAGCTCACTCAAGCGGTGCATACGGGTTGTCTCATGGAACCCAAGCAGGTGGTGTAACTAAGTATCAGCCAGGACCTCTTAGTTGCACATAAGAGAAACTGACTCTGGTTCTGCTAAAACAAAGGGAATCTAAGGAAGACCAATGCGGCACCCAGAGCTGCCCGACTGCAGATGGTGCTGGCCCCAAGGCAGACTGGAGGGGCAAAGCCAGGAGGTCCAGCTGCAGCCCCCCGGGTAGGCAGCCACCATCTTGGTCACTGGGGTGAATGGACCCTGTCAGTCACTTGCCCAGATTCATGTCCTGGGAGAGGCCACTGCATTTGCCCAGCTCAGGACATGCTCCTATACACAGCAGTTCCTGGGGTGGGGCAGAAGGGGCTGGCTCCCCCATAACATAGGGAGGCGGGTCCCTGGAATGATTTGTCCCTGTAAGGTGACTCACAGTGAAGAAAGGTCACTCCCCAAAAGGAAAAAAGGGCATGTTTTGGAAGGCAATGAATTCTGGACAACCAAAACTACACACACCTGCACTTTGCCAGCTCTTGACCATGAACTGACCAGGACAGGAATGCCCTCAAGACTGTCTCAAAGTGTCCTTTGGAGTCTTCTTTATATTTCCTCTTCATTCATCAATCTCTTTGCCTGGAAACTGACTTTCTCTGCATCCTGAGTAGAGAATGGCTGTCCACAACCTCAGGATTTCTTGATCGGTTCAACCACAGCAGGACTGAATGTTAGCACAATGTCAACTTTCCAGGCCAAAAAAACAAAACCAAAAACAAAAAAGCAAAGCCTCCCATAAACTTCCAAGGCAAGGAACTAATTGGTCCAGTTCAGATCAGGTGTCTACTTCTGGTCCAATCATTTGAGGCCAGGGGGAGGAGACAATCTGAGCACTCTAGGAATGTGGATTGAGGAAGGGAAGCACTTTGCAGGACAGGCTTGAGGACTTCCCTAAGGATATGAACCCCAGTTTAGGGGGGTTGCAAGTCCCTGAGTACACTAAACACTCTGGGTCTCCAGACCAGTCTCTAGCCTGGCATCACCTCCAGTATCCACAGTCTTCAGAGACTCATGCAGCAACTTAGAAAATAGATGACCGCAAGACACCTATCACTGTGAGGCCAGAGGCAGAAGTGAACATCCTGGAGAAGTCGAAGGAGGAGGTAGAGTGAGGGGGAGGCAGCTTGTGCAGGATTGGGGACTGTGTGTTCCGTGGGAAGATGTACAAAAGAAATGAAGGCTCTGTTCCCTGCCTTGGGGAGTGGTGCCCCCACACACTGCCAATTAGCAGGGACTCCAGTTGTTGGGGTCTGAGACTATGAATCCAGTGGGGGAGGAGAAAGTACGAGGACAAGCCCAGAATTAACACGTCAGAGCTCAGAGAAGGGACTGAGGGAACATGGGTCCAACTCCATTTCCCAGATTCAGAGGTTCAGACACATGGAGTCTTACCCAATGTCCAGGTTGGTGACAAAGCTGAGAGCTGCATTTAGGTCTCTGAATTCTACACCTGGGGCACTGTGCAGTGCAGAGTACCCTCGCTAGTGTTTTATTTTCAAAACAAATGCTTTATTGTGAGTTTTGTCACCTGGCCAGAAGGAAAGAAGTGAGCTTCCCTCAGAATGACTGTGGATTTGCCTTGGATTCCACAGTTAATCCCAAATGTGAGCTATTGCTTGTGATATCTCTTTGTCCCCTCCAGTGAACTGAGAGAGTGGTCAGGCTGGTTATCACTCTTCCGCCTTCTCAGGAGCCATCCTGTGAAGCCTGTTCTTGAATCTGGACCCTTTGGGGCCCCAGGAAAAACTAGGCCTAGTGTGGCTCCAGCCTGTCTGTGATTATCAGAAAGGCATTTGTCTGGGGAATCTGGAATTCCAGCTGAAGGGGTGAGTTAGCCCTTGGGGAGGCTGGCTCACCTGGCCAGCCAGGGAAGACCTTTCTTGGGGACCCATCAAGATTTTGCTGGGGACTGAACACGGTTAGGGACTCTCTGACTCCTGGTTCTTCTGAGGATAATTTGTTTTACTTTTTTTATTTTTGAACTTTAATGTTAGCTATTTTGAATACATAATAATCATTTTTGGAAAGCTCAAAGTTCAAAAGTGCAAGAAGGTGTGCAGTGAATAATCCCTTGCCCTGGCTGGGTATCTTAATTGTTTGGAGAGTCATCCCGATAAGCCAAGGTTGCAGGTTCGATCCACGGTCAGGGCACATACAAGAATCAACCAATGGATGCATGGATAAGTGGAAGAACAAATTGGTAATTCTCTTTCTCTCTCTTAAAAAAAAAATCAATTAATAAACAGAAAAGAATCGCTTTGTCACAGTTGGTCCCCAGACAGCCAGCTCCATCACATGAAAACAACGAGTGGTAGCTAGTCATTTTTTTGCCACACTTCCTCTTGGGGAGAAACTGCCCAAGGAGCCCAAGTGGTTGTTGATTCAGGGAGGTTTCTATAAGGTAAATTCAGCTGCAGTTTATGCTTCCTGCATCCTGGCTGTGCTGGGCACCTTCCAGAGCTGCCAAGAGGCAGTGGGCAGAAGATTGGCTCCGAGGGCTGGTGTGGGGTCCCTGGTCTGTCTCTGGCTCCTTCTGGGATCCCAGGCAAGTCCTGGCCTCTCACAGAGTGGCCCCATCTGCAAAATGGGGGAGCAGTAAGAGAACTTCCTTTACAAGGCTTTTGAGAGGATTACATGAGACCACATGCATTCTGGCATTTTCTCAGGCACAGGTGTTGCACAGTAATTCTTGGTGCTACTTGTTCACAGTCTGACTTCCCATTAGAACACTGACTGTTGGAGGGCAAGGCTGTGTCCACGGCGGGCATGTGGCAGATAGTCAATCAACTGCCTTCAGGGTTAATGTTCTGAAGTGTTTGCTATGTGCCAGGCGCGGTACCAAGCTCACGACAGACGAGCTCGCAGTAGCTGCCCTCAGAGGTCATTGCTACTCTCAATCCTGTGGCGTACAAGAGGAGACCGGCACAGAGAGATTGTCTCCTGGCCACAGAGCAGCAACGCCAGGGTGTTCTGGCTGCCAGGGCACTGCCAGGGCACTTCCAGGGTGACTGTCTTTTCCCATTTTTTCCAGGACTACCCTGGTTTTAAAATGGAAAGGCCCCCTTTCCAGCAAGGGCAACCTAGAAGACCCCAGGCTAGGGCAAGGTGACTGAAGCCCTTGCCTGGGGCATACAATGTAAGGCGCTGCCCCACAACTCAGGAGTCAAGAGAAATAATGTTTTAATGCAAACTTTTAAAGATAATCCAGAGTAATGCAAAAACATCCATGGTGAACAAAATAATACAATGTAAACAAAGAAAGGACGGGACCCGAGTGAGAGCTGCTACTCCTCTGCCCCTGCTCTGAGAACCTGTCCGGGTGGGAAAAGCAAGGCCCCTCCCCCCTCCTTCCAGTTGGGACCCAGGGACCTGTGCCCGCTTCGTCCTTAGGTTTGGGCAGGTGGGCTGTGGTAGTAGTTGCAGAAAGAGTGGGGTAGGTTTGTGGGAGGAAACCAGAGAAGTGTGTGGCTGACAAGGGGAAGGCTGTGGGAGTAAGGAGAGGGGACCAACTATGCTGGGAAATTGTTCTGGAAGCCTGTTTTCTGCAGAGGCTGCAGACCAGGGCTTCCCTGGTGGCCAAAGTCAGAGGAAGGAGAAGCTAGTACATGAAAGGTGAAAGAGAGCTGAATTGGAGCTGGGGTGGAAGAAGGCTCTAGAATAGGAAAGTGGAGACAGAGACAGATACTACTCGATGTGAACCCAGGATGTGACCTTTCCTTATGACTTCTTATCGTCATCTTGAATTAAATTTGCCACCATCACAAACTACTGGGGGTGAGGCCTCTAACAAGACTGCAGAGGCCAGGGTCAGTGTGGGCCCTGGCCCGCTCTGGAAGTCACTAATATCATTTGTGCTGGAAATGGATGTGTTCTGTCTTTCTGGGAAGGATGGCCCATTTGTGCCTATTAGCCAGCAATCAGGGGACTCCGGAGTGACTTTGCTATTGAAGAGATGCTTCTTTGGTATTCCCTTTAGATCTCTGTAGATCTGGGATAGCAGTCGGCCTCTCCTGAGTGTTACTGCAGTGGCTTTGCCTCTTGGAGAGGTCCCAAGAACTCTATTTGTCGAGCACATCTGGGGGCTTTCACAAAGCCAAACTCTTGATTTTTCCCTCCAAAGTTGCTTCTCTCTCATTCTCCTCATCCCAGTAAATACCACCATCATCCACCCAGTCATTCAAGCTAAGTTCCTGGCAGTCACCAGAGATTTCTTTCTTTTCTTTCATCTGATCTGCCAGTGAGTCAGAGGGGCCCAGCTCCACTCGTGGTGGCCCAGGCGTGCTGGGGATTTTCCCTTTTCAGCACTAAGGGTCCTGCGTTCCAGGAAGCATTTTCGTTCCCAGCAGACGGGAGTGGCTGGTCATCCCAACCTGCTGTGGCCACACTGGTCCAATTTGCACAACAGCAGGCCTCCCCTATCTGTGGTCTTACTTTCCCTGGCTGCAGTTATCTGTGGTCTGAAACTCTTAAATGGAAATGTCCAGAAATAAACAGATCGTGTTTTAAACTGTGCACCTTTCTGAGCAGCGTGATCTTGGGCTACTTGTTCTGTCCTGCCCAGGATGTGACTCGCCCCTTTGTCCAGTGTCTCCACTCTGTGGATGGTCCCTGCCCCTTAGTCACTTAGTGGCCAACTAGGTTATCAGATCGACTGTCACACTATCACAGTGCTTATGTTCGAGTCGTCCTAATTTTATTTAGTAATGCCACATGCACATAATTTTATTACAGTATATTGTTATAACTTTTATTATATTATGAGTTGTTAATCTCTTACTGTGCCTAACTTATAAATTAAACTTTATCATGTTATGTATGTTCGTGCAGTGTATGTAGCATTTGATACCATACGTGGCTTCAGGCAGCCACTGGGGGTGTGGGAGCCGGAAGGTGGCCCCGTGGATCGGGGGGCTGCTGTACTGCACACCCTCCTAGCTGGCCTCCCTGCTGACTCTGGACCGGCAGCCCTTCTCCCTGCAGCAGCAGAATGAGCTTTTAGACAAATGAATCGGGGGTGAACACCCTCTGCTAGAGACCCTCAGATGCACTTTAACCCACAGTCAGCCCTCAGCACATCATCTCAAGGCCTGGTGTGACTGGTCTGGCCTCCCTCCAGTCTGTCTGACACAAGTCACTACACTGGAGTCACCACCTCGACACGCCACATCCCCTCACCCCACGTCTGCCCTTGCTGTCCCCTCTTCCTGGAGTGCGATCCCAGGTGTCCCTGTATGGCCTGCTTCTTACCGTGCAGGTGTCAGCACAAATGTCACCATCTCAGAAAGGGCTTTCCTACCCTCCAGACCTATAATAACTTAACCTCCCCCAAACTGTCACTCTTTATCCCATAACTCTGTTTTGTTCTTATGTATGCGTCACTATGAAAACAATTATGTGTGTGTTTGTATTTTTTGCCTGTCATCTCTTCTCTGCTCCTTCCAGAATGTTCCTTACAAACATCTTGGTAGCAGGAACCTTCCCTCATACTCCACTGAATCCCCAACACCTGTGTGCCTGGCACACGGTGGGTGTTTAATAAACGAGTGGAAGCAAGGCCTCCCTTCACAGGATTCAAAACTGCAGAAGAAATGGTTTTCACCCTCCAGGAGCTTTCAGTACTTAAGGGCTAGTGGACACAGTAGCAGAAGGGGAACATGTGATTGGTATCATTTGAATTTTTCAAAGGAAAAGAGGGTCCCTGAGTAGGCCATGTGTCCTGAAGAAAAATGGGATTTCCAGAGGTACAGCCACATGCACTTCAAGGGCATTCCCCAGCTGAGGAGGAAGGAGGCAGGAATGAGCAATTCGGTGGGTCTGCCCTGGGGGCGGCTCTTGGAATTTGCGTAAAGTCATCAATGCCTGGGCCAGGAAATGTGCGGAGTGGGTAGCAGGGAGCCACAGAAAGCTTTGGAGCCACACACCTGTATACTATTTTGGGAAGGTCATTCTGGGTGACTGGAGAACCATTCCTCCCCTGCAGGGCCTACCCTTGTGTGAGGAGTAAAGAGAAGAAGGTCAGGCTGGGAGAAAGGAACCAAATGCAGGGAACATTCAGAGAGAAGAATTGCTAGGGTTTTGTGGCCATTTAGAGCTTCATGGCAAAGGGGAAGAAACTATCTAACCCATTACCTCATTCTATTGATTTCTAGTAGAATCCATTTGAATTGAGTGATGAAGTAGGCAACTGCAGAAATCAAGAGAATTGGGAAATTCAATAGAAAGAGCAATAGAATTAGGTACCATATTTTGCTGTGTTTAATGCACACTTTTTGCCCAAATTTCGGAGGGAAAAATAAGGATGCGCATTATACGTGGGTATAATGATTGCGCAGGTATAATTATTATGTACCCTGGGCATCCTAGTCCCGTGTATAATGTGCATAAATGTAGGTGCGCTTTATGCACGGCAAAGGGTGGGTAATTGGTTGGAGTTTTTGGCAAAGGAGAGGGCACGTGGAAGCTGACTGGGTTGCTGGGTGGAAGGGGATCTCTGTGGAAGGGACATGTCTGGGGGGGTCACTCCAATAAAATGGTTTTGCAGACTGTTCCGTGTAGGGTGCTGGTTGGTCATCCAGGCGATACTTTATGCCAGCCGCTAGGACCTCTGGGGCTGCAGAGAGATGTACAAGTCACTCTGGCGGGGGGAGGAGGTTCTTAAACTTGGTTGGGTCACATACTCAGAAAATCCCTCCAGTATTAAACCTTTTCTCAGAGTCACGATGTCAAGGGCTCCAAATCTCTTCAAGGAAATATTCCCTGATCTAGTCACAGATGTCTGCATCCCCACCCGTGGTGCTGCATTATCATTTTACACTTTTTAATTAGATTTGATTTTGTGGGCTTTTGTTTTTTGGGTCTTAGGCTATTTCAACGCCTTTTCTGTCTAACCCTGAAGACCTTGAATTTGATGGAATTCTTTCTTCCTTTATGCTGTTCACATCTGGTGGTGCCCACTGCTCACAGCAGACAGTACAATAACATCTGAGGGAATCCCCCACAGCTTTGCCTGGGTTCAAGGTCACATTCATCTCGAGCCATGCCTGTGACAGCAGTGAGGATGTAAGAAGCCCACGGACCCCACGTTATGACCCTGAGTGGCGTTAACTGTTGAATTTAGAGAAAGCAGAGAAGGCAACTTGTTCAAAGGGGGTGAGGGAGGCGAGGGGAGGGGCGGGACCGCAGTGGAAGCTCGGAGCCCAGAGCTGACGGTCAGCGAACCAGAACAATGAAGGTCACAGAAGCCAAAATTACAGAGTCTTAGGAAAGGAGCATTTATCAGAAACGTCAAAACCACAGAAAGGCTGAGATGGATGAGGGCGTCAGAAAGACGCGAAATCCCTTGGATTACAAGAGCTCATTTTCTGAACCTGACCGCTAGCTGAGGCTTCTCTGATACCAGGCACAAAGGCCGGCGTCCTTTCGCCCACTGCGTCCCCCTTTCTGAAAAGGTGTTACAATGTCTTGGCCCCCCATGCAATATGAGGGTCAAAGAGGCAGCTGTGTGTCTTCTCACACAGGCTCCATATCGTCGTGCCAGGTAGTGCAAATGTCCGTCAAACTCCCTTAATCTGTTATTCTAGGGACTGGAAGAGGAAATTGATTGTTGGACTCTCCTGCAGGTCACTTCCCCGTGTCTCTTGGAGAGAGGATTTAATTAACCTTCACTCAGCTTCCGAAGCAGTAGCGAGGCCAGAGCCACAAAGCAGACAGATCACAGATTTAGGGCACAAGTTGCAAAGTGGCAAGGTCTATCAGGTTTGGAGAAAACACTAGCTGAGGAGTTTTCAACCTCAGCACTAATGCCATTTTTGGCTGGATCAGCCTTCTTGTGGGGAGCTGTCCTGTACAGTGGTGTTAGCAGCATCCGAGGCCTCTGTCTGTTAGATGCCAGGAGCTATTTTAAGCAAAGAGCTTAATTGGAAGAATGAGGAGCTTTCAGAAGCACACTGGAAGTCTTTGACTTTGTCGGTTACAGGCAGACCTGGTTGCAAATCCTTGGTTCTGCCCCTTACCAGCTGGGTACTCTCAGTCAAGTTAGTATTTAATTGCTTGGAACTCTGGTTTCCCCACCTCAGAAATGGGGAATAACAGCTACTTGGACCAGTTACTTAACTCTCTACCTGCCCCAAATAGGGCTGTTGTGAGGATTAAATAAGAAATGTCCTTAAAGTTCTGGCAGCTGGGCCTAGCTCTGTAGGGGCTCAACCTGTACTAACCGATTTTACTGTTGTCAAGATTAAATAGCAGCATAGACAGAGACAGCACAGAGGGGCACATCGTAGGTGAGCAGTAAATGAAGCTGTTATTAATAGTACTGATATCTCATCTAATCTGCAATAGCAGGGGCTATCTTCTTAAGGAAAGAATTTTGAAGACATGGCCCAGCCATGGGCCATACCTGGCCCTCCTCTTAATCTCGGCGATTGCGGGGCAGAAATGACACAAGAATGCTCATCGTTCAGAAACCAGGATATGGAATTTTGGTAGTGCTGATTCTTGAACTGGCCTTTTGTGCTTTGTCTTTTGTTTCCCTTGCTATCTTCTTTGTCTTAATCTGTTGAAGTACATTTATCAAATAAAAGATTTTACAGTAAAAACCATCAGATCATAAAACAAAATTCTATCAAAGAAAATTTGGAAAAATAAGAAACATTAAAAAAAAATCCCTTTGTCAAACAAAAAAAGAGTCTTGGAGTCTGGAGAGCCCTGGCCTGTGTGGCTTAGTTGGTTGAAGCATCATCCCATAGACCGAAAGGTCATAGGTTCAATTCTCAGTCAGACCACATACGCAGGTTGAGGGTATGACCCCTGGTTGGGGCGCTTATGAGAAGGCAATCAATCCATGTTTCTTTGTCACATTGGTGTCTCTCTCTCTCTCCCTCTCTCTCTAAACACAATGAAAAAATATCCTCGGGTGAGGATAAGAAAGGATCTGGAGGCTTTGTTAGAAATGAACGATAAAGATGTTTTCAAGGGTCTTACGGCTTGCAAACCAGAAACACAACAGGCAATAGCCAGTGTTGCGTAGAGGAAAGAAAAGCTGAGGGTGGAGAAGGGACCATCCCATGCCGTGATAGCTGTCAGACCCGCAAGCTGGACTGGGCCAGAATGGAGATTCCTGACCCCCTAAACCCCCTTAGAGACTGATTATAATCGGTGCTCATTCTGACAAAAATCAATGCCACTTTCCTACCTCCCGCTATGTGCTGGTTCCTGGACAGATGGTACTGACCTAGTCAGACATGTAACTTCCACACCTGGTAGCAGTCACTTACTAGTAGCTGTACCCAGTCCGCCCTGCCACTCTGTGTCGCTCTCCGGCCCCTGTCAAGCAGTGCAGAGAAGATGCACTTGTCTTGCAGCCCCCGAGATGCACCTCCTACGTATGTTTCCTTTCATAACCTCTGTTAGTTACTAGACTGGATTAGCCTGCTGCTTTCTTCTGTTTTTCTCCACTCTGCCCTCATGGAGGTAGATTTTCAGTCTCTGGGCTTTACCCAGGGCCTGTGTGCATTAACAGATTCTTATACTAAAAAGTACATTCTTGAGAAGGATCAGCTGTACATTTTCAGCCTCTGGGTTGGTACTGGGTGCCTGGTAGTCCAGATACTGGACGCCTGGTGGTCCAGACATTGGATGACTGGTGGTCCAGACAATGGATGCCTGGTGGTCCATACAGGTGAACATCCTTTCCATAGTCCCTCAGGGATAATCAGATGGTTATCTGGAGGTTTGTTGTACGTCCAGGCATTGACGCAGCACTTGAAAGTTCAAAAGTTTAAGTTCCTAGTTCAGTTAAAACAAGAACAGAATCGTTTCCTCATGCCTCATTCGATCTTAGTAATTTGGTAGCTTAACTGGAGTGACACCAGTTCATTTCTTCACTCCGTTTCGCACCTTTTCCCCTACTGCCACCCCCCACCCCACCACACACAAACATTCTCATAAACCTGGACACAGCTCGCCTTTTTCTGCTTAGCTGGTTTTCCCCTGTTTTTTTTCTTACCACTTATTTCCGTTTTGAATTCAGCATTTCTTTGTTGAAGAAATGGTATCACAAACACTTTGATCTTGCTACATTGTTTTCCTGCAGGCTAGTTTTTCCAGTGGCCACGGATAGTCTCATTTACCCAGTGGGAGAGATATAACTTACTTGTCATGCTCCCATTGGCCACGTAGTATGGCCCTCTCTTTATTCTTTACATTCTGATGAATATTTCTCTGCACATATTTGGGATCTTTTCCTGATGTGGGTCTCCGTTAAGTATAGTTACTAGGCCAAAGGGTAAAAATAATGTTATATTTCTTAAAACATGTTTCCAAGTTAATCCCCAAAGCTGTATCAACTTGAATGACACAGGAAAATATCTAGTATTCCGTTGCTCACCACCACAGGACATTAATGTTTCAAACAAATACTGCTAGGAGGGAGAAATGCCTTTTAATAATATTAATATGCACTTCGGAGGGTTATTGGCACCTTTCAATGAGTAGATTTGAAGGCGTGTTCCCAGCCACGGGCCTGGGGCGGGGTGACCTGTGGCCAGCCCTGTCAGGTCTCAGCTCTGGGGGGATCGGGTGGGGTGACAATGCTGGTCCCCTAAGGCCAACAAGCTGCTTCTCTGTTCTTTGTCAAGGGGACAATACACTCTCATCAAAAACATGCAGATTAGATCCATATCTTTCCTGGTGGGTTTTCTGCTTCCTGCTTTTATTTATGGAAGTCTTAGTGTTTGGCTTACTAGCATGCATAAACTTTAAAAAATACAAAAGGTATCATTTCATTGTATTTGCTGAATTGTGTATTTGTATGTTAATTCTATAGCTCTTTTGTCTATTTCACCTTTTTTTTTTCCTGTGGTCTTAACTGAAAATTTATCCATAGTCCTAGGTTTTAAAGTTGATTTGAGACGACTTCTTTATGAAATTTCAGCAGGGGACTGTTTCTGGGCTACTTTATTCAATTAATCCTCTTGTTGCTTTTAGGCTATTACCACTCTGTTTTGATAACTGTGGTCTTTTAGTGTGTTTCGATATTTTATAGAGCCTATTACATGTTAACTCTCTACTTTCTTCTGAACTTTCTTCCATATTCTTGCCATTTCTATTCTTCCATCTGCGTTTTTATTGATTTTTAAAGGGCAGAGGAGAGAGAGAGAGGAACATTGATTTGTTGTCCCACTTATTTATATAGTCATTGGTTGATTCTTGTACCTGCTCTGACCAGGGATCGAACCTGCAACCTTGGTGTATGTGGACAATACTCTAACCAACTGAGCCACCCGGCCAGGGCCTCTTCCAGATGGGTGTTAGCATTGTTTTGCCATTTTCTTTACCTTCTCCCCTGATGGGGAATGTCAGGATGGGCTGGTAGCCTAGGTCTCTAATGCCCCCAGCAGCACATGTGTGTGAGCCAGACAAGCCGGCTTAGACAGGGCCATCAGAGCAAGAGGGGAGGAGGAGCAGAACCCAAGACCAAGCCCCAAGGCTAGGTTTCTAAGCCTGCTGGGAGCCGGAAATCAGCCCTGGAGAGGGGGCGGCAAGGATCAGGTTTAGGGAGGGAGCTGGCATGGGTGGGGTCGTCTCACTGTAAGGTTGGAGCTAGGTGGAGTCTATTTAAGGAGGCTGCAGGGCCGGCAGTCTAGGCTATATCTTGGCTTACCCTGTATAAGGTCTGGTGCCTTCTTTCTCAGCAAACAGCTCTTCTGGATTGCATCTTTGCCAGGTAAGAAGGCAGCTGTGCAGCCCAAGGGATCTAGAGCCTTCTCCACAGTGGACTTAGTTTCCTCTAGTTCCAGGTGAACAGAGCTGGTCTCTGGGAAGGTGGTGGGTGGGGTGTCAGATGGCCCTGTGAGCCCAGGATTGATGAAGAAAGTCCTAGTGAGTCCATTTTCTAGCCCCAGCAGGCCTGGGTGTTGGGGGTAGAGCGAGAGGGAGGGTCCCTGTGGCCCTGTGTAGTGGGGTGTTCACTGGGCTTCCCCCTGGGGGATGCCTGTTGGAGACCTTGGTCACATTCACACTCAGGTTCATGTTTAGGCCAGTAAGAGGTCCTTTTGCAGCGTGATTATGGTTAAGCTGGGTTTAAATCCTAATTGGTCCAGAAACTAATGTCTGTAACTGTAAGCAATCTGTCAGAAGCCTCTCTGGGCCCAAGCTCCTTATCTGTAAAATGTAGATTCAAACGCCAGGTTACTTAGGCTTGTGAGAATTGAACTACAAGTCTCGTGGCTTGCTGCAACATTTGGAGATGAAAAGCCAGAGTTTTTGTATCCTGGGTTCTTCGTGCTTTGCTGCTTACTAGCTGTGTGGTTTAGGTAATCTGCAAAAATGTGGATAATGATAGGATCAGGTTTTTAAGGTGGTTGTGAAGATTAAATGGAATTAACCCAAACCCACAAAGGCTTAACCCTGGGCTGTCCTATGTAACTCTACTCCTGGGGATCTCCCATGCACTCAAAGGTTCCACCCACCTCCCTCAAGCAAAGGTGGGTGGGTGGGGTAGTGGGGACCTTGAAGGTGCTCCTAGCATTGCCTGCAGGCTAAATCCTAAGGCTTTAGGGGCCTAGGATGAGAGGGGTGGGGCCAGCTCACTCCTAGGGAAGTACTCCTAAGACCCTACTAACCTGAGAGGGAACCACCAGTTCAAAGGTCCCCATAAACAACTCTTTGCAAAAACAAGGGTGAGGGGTTCTACCCAGTCTCAGGACGGGAGCTCTCACAGGGCCTGGGAAGGGCATTGGCAGTGTTGGCGTCAATAACTTCGAAGGAATTTTCATGACAAAGAACTTGCTCACAACATCAATAATGGGAAGAAGAGGGAAAGCAAAGCAAACATATAAAATGGTAATTCTATTTAACATTTTAGACCATCTCAGAAGAGGTTACCTCAGAAGGTCCAGGAAAGCAAGTGAAATTTGGCCAGACTTACCATAATGGGGAGAGGGACTATGTGACTTGACCCCAAAGTGGGAAGGTCCCACTGCCTGAAATAAGATGAGAGACTAGGTCACGTTTGCCCCATGCTGGCTGCCCACTGCATTTTTCTCTGAGTCACATTCAAGGGTGCTCCTGACCCTCTGCCCATTCCTGCAGATCAGAGAAAATAAATAACAGTTAAAGCAGGAGTTAAAAATGGCTAACTGCCTTGCCCTTACTCAGGGGTTATAAGATCTTTTTTATTGAGTTCCTTGAAGGACAAAAGCTGGTATTGTTTCCAGTAACTAGCGGCTGCTCCCAGCCTACAATCTCTGGACACCTGCCCGGTATAAACATGTGCACGCAGGGGCATGGAGCCCCTCCTGGCCCTTGGCTCTGTGATTAACCATCATTGATTGGGGGAAGCCATCGGGGACTTTGGAGAGTGGGGGTGGGAGCATGGTGCCTGCAATCAGGTGGGCTCTTGGGGGCCTTCCTTCCTGATATGAGCCAGGTTCTGATAAAGAAGGAATCGGCGCAGAGGTACAGGTCGTGACGATGGTGTGGTGTCCGGCCTGGGGCCTGTGGGCCGCATGCAGCCCAGGATGGCTGTGTATGTGGCCCAACACAAAATCGTAAACTTACTCAAAACATTAGGAGATTTTTTTTTGCGATTACGTATTGCAATATATTTAATGTGTGGCCCAAGACAGCTCTTCTTCCTCCAGCATGGCCCAGAGATGCCACAAGGTTGGACCCTCCTGCTAGATGGTCCGCTGTGTCATTTGTTCGTTGCACACGTGTTAGGTGAGCTCTGCTCTGAGTCAGGCAGCCTCTAGGCTTGGGGAACTCCGTGGTAAGAGACGAAGACCCTGGCTTCATGCAGCACATATGAACCGAAGTTCTAGGAAGGTTTAAACAGGGAAGCACCGCAGAGCGTGAACTAGCAAGCAGCTCAGCTCACTGCATTTGGCCTGAGGTGTATTTCGTTTGGCTTTTGGAGTTTTAAAATAAGTTTTGAGCCAGCATCAAAAATTCTGAAATTAGCCCTGGCTGGTGTGGCTCAGTGGATTGAGTGTGGGCCTATGAACCAAAGTGTCGCTGGTTTGATTCCCAGTCAGGACATGTGCCTGGGTTTCGGGCCAGGTCCCCAGTAGGGGGTGTGTGAGAGGCAACCACACATTGATGTTACTCTCCCTCTCTTTCTCCCTCCCTTCCCCTCTCTCTAAAAATAAATAAATAAATCAAATCTTTAAAAAAAAAAATCTGAAATGACCTCCTGAAACACGAGAGAGAAATAGCAACGCTGGCCCTCATTTCCAACAGCAGCAGCGGAAACTGAGTGGCAGCTGCCGCCCCTTTGGGGAGGACGTGAGTGGGTCAGTCACTCTTCCAAGGCTGGCTATTACACCTGGCCTTTCTCTCTCAAGCCCTACCTGGCCGCCGTAGCAGAACCTGCCTCTTACATCCCTCCATCTGTCTTTGCCTCCTCTCACTGCTTTTTCTTCTCTTTTTTTCACCTCACTTATTTTTGAATCAATTTTCCTTTGTCAGTTTGTAAGCTGCCTTGAACCCCTGTGGAGCAACTCACAAATAGAAAATAAGTCACCTGCTCCCGCTGCCAGCGGTAACTGCTGTGAACATTTTGTGGGTTGCTTTCCAGTATTCTTCTCTGTGTGCTTGTATACAAATTGAAGCCAAGTTGAAAATAGCCTATAATTATGTCAGCCCGGGTTCCGTTTCCTTAGCGGTTCTCCATCTAAACCTGTGCTTTCTCATGACGAGGTGACATTATTTGACACTTCCAGGAGCCTGGCTGCATCAGGGGGATAGATAGCCTGTCAGTGGGCCTGACTAAACAACTCTAGAATTATCAGCTCTGTCAGAGGGCTCCGAAGAAGCTCCTGATGAATGAATGCAGAAATTCGAAGCGGTTTTGTTCAGCTGTTATTTTGGAGCCTCTTTTCAGGCACTCCACATTATACACTTTTCTTGTAGCGGCTGCGGCCAGGAGAGCGCCAGGCTGTTTGCCCACTGGCTCTCGGGATGGGTGCCGGGTGAACCAGCCCAGAACGCAGCTGCCTTGGCTGCGGAGAGTCAAGCAGGCTGTACCTGCCATCCCCTCTATTCTTGCCTCAGTCACCGGCAGCTCCTTCTGCTGGGGAGTTTGGATGAACAGGGCAAGGCCAGGGTTTTCTCATCAGTCTGAGTACCTTGGTTTTCCCAGGCCTGGTGGCTCAGAGTGCAGGGCACTGAGCCGAGTCTGGGCTCTTGGGTTGCCCTTCTCGGGTACACTGTGGCCTCCTAGGGAAGAAGGCCATCCTCTCCATTGGCCCCTCTCTCTGCCACTTCTGCCTTGTAAATCGCTGAGTGCATTAGGAGGGTGGCAGGAAGAAGCACCAGAGGGCCCCCACAACGAGCCAGATCATACCAGAGATCATGTCTGTTGTCAGGATGAAAGCTGGCAGTCCACAGAGCTGCTTACTTTGGCCTGCCCAGTATTATTTTTTTAGTGGTGAATTTCAGATAAAAACTGGATTTATGCCTTCTCCAGAAAATTCTAAAGATCTGGCAGCATCAGTCCCTGTCTTTTAATGCAGCATCTGGAGCTCAGCCCCGGACAGGGCACTTCCTCTCCAGGATAGTAGAACTCAAGTGTCTTCCTGGTGCCTGGCTCCACTGGGCGGGTGTGTCCCCTCCCTGGAGCCTGCCCTGGTGGGAATGGCTCCCCCCCACTCTCTGCTCCACTCCTGCTGGTGAGCTCTTAAAGCAGCAGCGGCACTAGCCCTGACTGGTGTGGCTCAGTTGGTCGAGCCTTGTCCCTGCAAAGTGAAAGTTTGCTGGTTCGGTTCCCAGCCAGGGCACATGCCTGGGTGGCAGGTCTGGTCCCTGGTTAGGGGCATGCAAGAGGCAACCCTTCCATGTTTTTCTCACTCCCTCCCCCTCTCTCTAAAAATGAAAAAAGGAAAATCTTAAAAAAGAAATTGGCAGCACTGTTCACAGACAGCTCGCTTCCTTCTGCCCCTGGTACCGCTTATCCCTCCAAGGCAGGACCATTGGGAGAGGGACAAAGTGGGGGGCAGGGATATTTGGGGAAGTAATCTCAGGCTGCTGGATTTCCAGGAAACAGAACTTTCAAGAAGGAAAGATCATATTGAGAGGACACTGTTTTTGTAGGCCAGGAGTCCTCTGTTAGGTGGTGTCAGGTGAGGTGGATAACAGGGCAGGTTAACGTGGGAAGCGCTTCAGGGAAAAAAGGACAGTGTCACCCTGGCCAGGCCTCCTTTTGACCAGACCTCGGGTTCTGCTTGGGGCCCCCAGAGGGGTGGAGTGTTATTCTAAATTTACTATGCACTTCAGTAGCTCTTCAGATAAACAGATGGGCAAGTGCATGGGGTGGTCAATGCACCATACCGTATACAGAGGATGTATTATAGAATTATATACCTGAGCCCAACGTAATTTTATTAACCACTGTCACCCAAATAAATCCAATAAATGAATAAGTGGACATATACATGATAAATGTGCTTTAAATGCAATTCTAATCCTTGTTAATGGAGAAATGCCTCTTTGGTAGAACTTACCGGGAGTGTGAATGGACTGCCCTGTTTCCCACATATTTAGTGTAACAATATGTCTGTGTGTATAGTGCGTTGGTACGGTTCAACTGTCATTCATTTCAACTTCACAGTTACAAAGCCCTTGGATGGATGGTAAGGCAGGTCTATATGTTGCCCCCATTTAACAGGTGAGAAAACTGAGACTCAGATTAGGTGGCTTGTCCATGCCATGAGGGACAAATTATGAAATCTTACCCTCAGATAATCTCTGTTAAGGTCGGTGTATTATCTTCCAGTCTTTTTTTTCTATCCATAGCTATTCTCTGCTATTTAAGTGGTAGCCTAGTGGCTCATGGTTACCTTGATGTAAGGATTTTGTTATGGTATATATGAAACAGTAAATATATTGTTTAGCTTACATTATAATGTACGTCAATGTGGAAAAGGTTGTGAGACTTGAAGATGTTATACATTCATTTCAGTGGTTCCCATTGGTTTGCCACCGTAAGCACCACCCTACATCTACATACGAAACACCCTGGGGGGAGGGCCACCAGGCAGCGAGGAGCTAAAGCAGAGTGGAAGACTATTAAACACTGTTGTCCCACTGCCAACATTGTCCCCTGAGGTGATGATGCACATGTGTCCTGTTTTTTCCATAGCTCCATGTGGGGTGGGTTCTATGACATTGCCCTTTTAGTTTTTTGGTCTTTGGGCATAAAGGGAACATGAGATGCCCTGAAGGGTGGTAGGCAGGTGCTTGGGAATCACCTGCATGTCTCCCTCTAACACCTCCAACAGGCCTGTGGGACCCAGACTCTGCAGAGAACAGAAGGGAGAGTCCAGCCTCGGGGATGGTGTTCCGAGCTGTGAGTCCCTGCTTAATTTTAAATTATTTTATCATTTGATTTTAATTATGTGTTTAGACTAGGATTGTTACTTCTATATAATGTGACGAAAAGTTATATATTCTAAGGACTTTTAATTCCCTTGGTTAAAAATGTTTAAGTTGAAAGTGAAATATTGAGGGAACAGTTTGGACCCCAAATTCCAGTCCCTCAACCCAGGAAGAAACAATTTATTTGGAAGTCTACAGTTGAAAAAGTCATACAATAATCTATGAAGGATCTAAAAATAGGGTGACAAAGGCTGTGGTCAAGGGCAGTGCCCTGAGATCTGAATGACAAGGAGGAGAGTCCATGTGAAAACCCAAGAGAATGTTCCATCCAGGCAGGCGGGATGGCAAGAGCAAAGATGGGGTGAGTGATGGAAGCAGAAAGTCCAAATGGCTGGGAAGCCTCCTTTCTCCTGGACTCCTGGCCCGTCCTGGTTTCCTGCGGCCCACTGCATGGCCCTAACTCGTTAGTTAGTCTTGTTCCTGGCATGCTATGTTCTTCTGAAGTGGGAGCTCAGTGCCAGTGACCTCAGCTCTTTAGAACCTAGCCCAGTACTATGTGGTAGGAAACTCCTGCTTTTAACAGTGAATAGTGACTTAATAGTAACTATTAAGGCTAGGCGGTCAAAGATGCATGGAAATAGACCCGTCAGACCTCTCAGGTCTCTGTACCGTTGCTCTACCCAGTTTTAATGACGGTGAGTTGAATGGATAAATGAATGAGGTGAGCTATTTTCTGAATTCACAACAGGTTAGAAATAACAATATGATAATGATGGGTGATAAAGCGGGGAGGTCATGGCTATATGTATAGTGACAAGTCAGAAAGTGCCCATGAATGACCTAACTGCTAACACTTCTACAGAAAAGAAGAAGCTTGCATGTACATAGTAACTTCTGGGGCAGAGCAAGCCCTATACAAGGGCTGGCTGTGCCGTCAATCGTGGTGAGCATTAATGTGACAGCCAGCAAGTGGCTCAAACCTACTGGCTTCAGAAGAATTCAAACCCAGTGGTATAACCCAGAGCCTAGCCTCTTCCCTTACATCGCTCCCAGTACCATTCATTGCTTAACCTTTCAATGGTGAGGTCATCATAGAAAAAATACATAGGATTCGTACCGTACCACTCAAGGATTCATCACAAAGCAACAACCACAACCAAGAAGAGCATCGTCAACACCTCAGAGATCCCCTCAGGTTCCCTCTAATCTCACTCCCTCATTGCCAACACAGTGACCCCTACTGGATTTCTGTGTCTAGTCCTTGCTTCTTTCTTCATAGTTTTACCACTTAAGCATGCATTCTTGAACACTAAGATTTAGTTTTGGCTGCTTTGGGAATTTTATACCACTGGAACTAAACAAACCTGGCTTTTTTTTTTCTTTTGCTTTTCTGGTTTCTTTAACTTAACATTATGTTTGTGAAATGAGACATCCATTTTATTCGATATGACAATAAATTGTTCATTTTCATTGATGCATATTATGTGACCATTTTTTATTACAAAATGGCAATTTTATGATAGTAGCTTACTGTATGACTGCTTCATAGTTAATATCTATACTAACTATGGAATAGTAATATAGTAATATTCTGTACTAACTATGGAACTAACTCAGAGATGGACCCCTGAGCTGTTTTGTGGGCTGTGCTGCTGTGGTGTTTGTGTGAACTTCGGTGAACACAGGTGCACATTTCTCTTAGGCATACACATGGGAGGGGAAGAACATACACTGGGTTTACCTCTCACTGTGGTATAGCTTGCATTTCTCCCAATAGTGATATTGAGCACCTGTTAATGAGTTTATTGACTCTCATTTTTGAAGTGACTGTTCCAGTCTCTTGACTATTTTTCATTTTTTTAATTATATTTTATTGATTATGCTATTACAGTTGCCCTGATTTCCCCTCCTTTGCCCCCCTACATCCAGCAGCCCCACTCCCTCAGGCAATCCCCCACATTGTTCATGTCCTTGAGTCACGTGTATGAGTTCTTTGACTGCTCCATTTCCTATACTGCACTTTATTTTTTTATTTTTATTTATTTTTTATTTTTTTAAATGTGGTTCTTTATTTTTTAAAATATATTTATTGATTATGCTATTACAGTTGTCCCATTTCCCCCCCTTCACTCCACTCCATCCTGCCCACGCCCTGCCTCCCACATTCCCCCCCCCCCCCTATAGTTCATGTCCATGGGTCATACTTATAAGTTCTTTGGCTTCTACATTTCCTACACTATTCTTACCCTCCCCCTGTCTATTTTCCACCTATCATTTATGCTACTTATTCTCTGTACCTTTGCCCCCTCTCTCCCCCTCCCACTCCCCTGTTGATAACCCTCCATGTGATCTCCATTTCTGTGGTTCTGTTCCTGTTCTAGTTGTTGGTTTAGCTTGCTTTTGTTTTTGTTTTAGGTGTGGTTGTTAATAGCTGTGAGTTTGCTGTCATTTTTACTGTTCATATTTTTGATCTTCTTTTTCTTAGGTAAATCCCTTTAACATTTCATATAACAAGGGCTTGGTGATGATAAACTCCTTTAACTTGACCTTATCTGAGAAGCACTTTATATTCCCTTCCATTCTAAATGATAGCTTTGCTGGACAGAGTAATCTTGGATGTAGGTCCTTGCCTTTCATGACTTGGAATACTTCTTGCCAGCCAACTTCTTGCCTGTAAGGTCTCTTTTGAGAAATCAGCTGATGGTCTGATGGGAACTCCTTCGTAGGTAACTGTGTCCTTATCTCTTGCTGCTTCTAAGACTCTCTCCTTCTGTTTCATCTTGGCTAATGTAATTATGATGTACCTTGGTGTGTTCCTCCTTGGGTCCAGCTTCTTTGGGATTCTCTGGGCTTCCCGGAGTTCCTGGACTTCCTGGAAGTCTATTTCCTTTGCCAGATTAGGGAAGTTCTCCTTCAGTATTTGTTCAAATAAGTTTTCAATTTTTTGTTCTTCCTCTTCTCCTTCTGGCACCCCTATAATTTGGATGTTGGAACGTTTCAAGATGTCCTGGAGGTTCCCAAGCCTCTCCTCATTTTTCTGAATTCTTGTTTCTTCATTCTTTTCTGGTTGGATGTTTCTTTCTTCCTTCTGATCCACACCGTTGATTTGAGTCCCAGTTTCCTTTGCATCACTGTTGGTTCCCTGTACATTTTCCTCTGTTTCTCTTAGCATAGCCTTCATTTTTTCATCTAATTTGCGACCAAATTCAACCAATTCTGTGAGCGTCCTTATTACCAGTGTTTTGAACTGTGCATCTGATAGGTTGGCTACCTGTTCGCTGCTTAGTTGAATGATTTCTGGAGCTTTGAACTGTTCTTTCATTTGGGCCATTTTTTTTTTTTTTTTGTCTTGGCATGCCTGTTCTGTAAAGGGGGTGGAGCTTTAGGTGTTCACTGGGGCGGGGTGATGCTGGTCGCTGCGCTGTGACGCTGTATGTGGGGGAGGGGCAGAGATGGAGCAATGGCGCTTGTTCCACTCTGCTGGATTTCAGTCACTCCCTCCACTACCCACAATCAAATTGGGCCCCTCTGGTGCTGGCTCCCGAGCAGGTGGGCTTGTGCATGCTCTAGGCCCCTGTGGGTCTCTCCAACGAACTCTCCTGTGAGGCTGGGAGTTTCTCCTGCTGCTGCCCCAACCCCCACGGGTGTTTTCAATCAGAGGTTTGAGGCTTTATTTCCCTGAGCTGGAGCCCTGGGTTGCATGGTCTGCTTCGCTCCCCCGCTGTTCCTCCCGTTTTATCTATGCGCGAATGTGGGGCCACGGGGTCTGCTAGCGGTCGTGCTGCCTGCCCCGTTAGTCCCACACTCCACCAGTCTCTGCGTCAGGCCCAGCAACGCGAGTCCTCTCCACCCAGGCTGCCCGTCTCCACCCCTCCTACCAGTCTGGATGAATGTTTCTTTTTTTATCTCCTTGGTTGTTGGACTTACTTGTGGTTCGATTTTCTGTCAGTTCTGGTTGTTTTTGTTTTTAAGTTGTTGTTGTCCTTTTGGTTGTGTGAGGAGGTGCAGTGTGTCTACCTACGCCTCCATCTTGGTTCTCCAAATCCCTATACTGCACTTTACATCCCCACGGCTATTCTGTAACTACTAATGTGTACTTCTTAATCCCCTCACCTCTTCACCCCTTCCCCCACCCCCAACAGGCAACCATTGAAACTCTCTGTATCGAGACATTGAAGTTAAGAACAATCTAACAATACCAGGGGGGAGTGGGGAAGGGACAGTGAGGGGAGGGGATTACAGGAACTACTATAAAGGACACATGGACAAAATCAAGGGGGAGGGTGGAGGTAGGGGAGGGAGGTGGGTTCGGCTGGGGTGGGGTGGAGGGATGGGGAGAAAAGGCATGCAACTGTAATTGAATAACAATAAAAATTAAAAAAAAAGAAACTCTCTGTATCCATGATTCTGTCTCTGTTCTTTTTTGCTTAGTTTGTTTTTTAGATTCAATTGTTGATAGATATGTATTGTTTTTGCCATTTTATTGTTCATAGTTTTGATCTTTTTCCTAAATAGGTCCCCTTAACGTTTCATATAATAGTGATTTGGTGGTGATGAACTCCTTTAGTTTTTTTCTTGTCCTGGAAGCTCTGTATCTGCCCTTTGATTCTAAATGACAGCTTTGCTGGTGGAGCAGTCTTGGCTGCAGGCCCCGGCTCTCATGACTTAGACTATTTCTTGCCAGTCCCTTCTCCCCTGCAAAGTTTCTTTTGAAAAATCAGCTGACAGTCTTATGGGAACTCCCCTGTAGGTAACTAACTTTTCTCTTGCTGCTCTTAAGATTCTCTATTTATCTTTAACCTTGGCATTTAAATTATGATGGATCTTGGAGAGGGTCTCTTTGCATCCATCATAATTGGGACTCTCTATGCTTCCTGGACTTGCATGTCTATTTTCTTCACCAAATTAGGGAAGTTTTCTTTTACTATTTTTTTTAGATAGATTTCCAGTTTCTTGATCTTGCTCTTCTCCTTCTGGAACCCCTTTGATTCAAATGTTGGACTTCTTGAAGTTGTCCCAAAGGCTGCTTATACTATCCTCATCTTTTTTTTTTTTTGGATTCTTTTTTTCTTCTTGTTGTTCTGATTGGTTGTTTTCCCCTTCCTTATGTTCCAAATCATTGATTTGATTCTTGGCTTCATCCACTCAGTACTGTTTCCCTGTAAATTGTTCTTTATTTCAATAAGTGTATCCTTCATTTCTGACTGGATCTTTTTTATGCTGTTGAGGTCCTCACTAAGTTCCTTGAGCATCCTTATGACCAGTGTTTTGAACTCTGCATCTGACAGATTGCTTACTCCATTTCGTTTAGTTCTTTTTCTTGAGTTTTGATCTGTTCTTTCATTTGGGCCATGTTTCTTTGTCTCCCATTTTGGCAGCCTTCCTGTGTTTGTTTCTATGTATTAGGTAGAGCAGCTTTGACTCTGTGTCATGGTAGGGTGACCTAATATAGTAGGTGTCCTGTAGAGTCCAGTGGCACAACCTCCCCTATGTCCCAAGCTGGGTACTTGAGATGAGCTCTCTTGTGGGCTGAGTACACCCTCCTCTTGTATTTGAGCCTTGGTTGCTGTTGGCAGATCAATGGAAGGGATTTACCCAGGCCAATCAGCTGCAAGGATTGGCTGACCACTTACCACCAACCTCTTCCCTGTGTGGAGGATCAGCTGTGCAGGGGCAGGGTGGTGATGCTCCAACATGGTCTGTAGCTGTCCACTAGTTGCTCTGGCCCTGGGGCTTCCCAGGTGGTGCAGGCCAAGGTCAGCCCCCACCTGTGTTTTGCCGGGGGCCTGAGCTATAAAGCAATCTAACATGGCTGCTACTTGTGCTGGGCTTGGAGATTCCTAGTTGAAGCCAAGCTGTGAATCTAGGCTGGTTACTTCTAGTGCCAGGCCTGGGGTTCACTGAGGCTGGCTCTTGCTTGTTCGAGAGGATTTAGGAAGTTGTGGAGTATCAGCCAAGTGCAGTTATTCATGTGGGAAAGCAGCTTGTGTAGGCCCATAAGTTGTGTGGGGTGGAGTCTCTGGGGATCTGCGAGGTTGATCCAACAGTGTTAGCCAGGTTGACGGAATCTCAAATATGGCACCAGCCTGCCGACTCCATGGCGGTGTAGGGGGAGGGCTCAGAAAAGGGACAATAGCCTTTGCCCACCCTGATGCCAGACACTTCAGCCTCTCCCAGTATGCCACTGGTGCCTTCAAGCTGCCACCCTGATGCTGGAGCTCAAGGAAGTGAGTCGGAGTAGGTGAGTCTGTGTGTGGGTTCTTTAAGAGGAACTGCTTGGGGCTCCAGAAGTTTCTTCCACTGACTCAATTCCCACTGGTTCTTATAGGCAGAAGTTGTAGGGACTTATCTTCCTGGCACTGGAACCCTGGGCTGGGGGGCCTGGTATGGGGCTGGAAGTCCTCACTCCTGAGATATCCTTCCTGAATTTTTATCCTTTCACGTGTGTGTGAGGGACCAGCCCATTCCACACTTGTGCCCTTCCTACCAGTCTGGTTTCTTCAATTCCATAGTTGTCAGACTTCCATTCAACTCGATTTCTGACAGTTCTGAGTGATGGTTGTTCTATATTTTAGTTGTAATTTTGATGTGGTTGTGCGAAGAGGCGAGCCATGTCTGCCAACACCACTATCTTGACCAGAAGTCTTGACGATTTTTCAACTGGATTTTTCTCCTCTTATTAATATGTAGCCACCTGTTCCATATTCTGGAATAAAGTCTTCATCAGTTTTGTGTTCCAGATCCTTCTTCCATTCTGGTTCACCTTTTAACTCTCTTAAAATGTCTTTTCTTTATGGTTAAAGCATCGTGTATCTTGTTTAAGTCTTTCCCTACCATGAGTTTGTGAAGATTTATCTATATTGTCTCCTAGAAGTCTTCTTCTGCCTTTATGTTTCGATGTGTGTGTGTGTGCATGCGGTATGGGGTAGGGGGTCGTCTCATTTGTTCCCATAGGGATAGTCGTTCAATGAAGATGATCTTTACCTTACTGCTCTGCAGCGATATTGTTAAATCAAATGTCCATGTGTTTCTGGGTTCACTACTTCGTTCCGCTTGTACAAGTCCTTTGGGAAACCAAACACCCCTATAAGGAAACGGAGATAAGAAAATAGTGAAAACTTTACCGATTATGTGGCTGAAATTGATAACTGGGTCAAGATCTTAACTCTGCCACCTACTCGTTCTGTAACACTGGATAAGCTGTGATTTCTCTGAGGCCCTGTCTCCTGCCCTTTCCATCTAGCTCATGGTATTATAAGGATTACTGACTCAATATGTGCAAAGTGTTTAGAACAGTACTGGCACTTAGTAAACACTCAATAAATATCAGTCATGATCTCCAATCTGCCATTTAAATGCTCATGTGGTGCCAAACCCTAACCTGAAATCAAGTTTATTCTACTTAGTATCAATATTTATACATTTTTACAGCAAAAATGTCAGTGGATTTGGTTACAGGGCGCTGTCCAGGTCCCACCTGGAGTGTGTGCATCTTACTTGCTAGAAATGGAAAGTTCTCAACGGGGAAGCACACCTGACCCCAGGGGCTCAGTAAGGGGTTGGGCCTATGTTAATTAGCTCATTGTCTTGTAGCCTGGGGGCAAGACACTGGGTGACCTCTGGGTGGGCCTCAAGTTCTTATTAATAACACCATTTAATTCAATCAATTCTACCTGGTAGGACAACAGTAGGCACAAAAAAGTGAGCTGAATGGAAGCGCGTTAGCAGTTGTGTGAGAGTGTGGGCTCTGTGTTTACAGTACTAAATGGTGATAGCTTCTGTGTCTGAGACGGAAAGACAGGCAGATATTCTGCAGCAAACTGTGCTCCCTCGAGGGGAGGGTCTAGACATACACACACGGTCTACCTTTCCTCCACACTTTGTACGAAAAGTAATACAAAAACTAAAGTCCAAAACAAAAATCAAACAGACATCAGTCCTGATCTATTACTGAGATCCAACTACGTTTAAAAAAGGTCTCCTGATTGAACTGGCATTTTGCCTTTTCAATTGGAACATAAAAGGGAAACCCTTCTTTTTCCAAGTTTTTTGAAGTTTCCATCTGTCTATTAGCTCCTGGTTGGGAGTGATGAAGAGATGTGAAGGCAGTTAGGTCTGTGCCCCACGTCAGAGCCCACAGTCACTGCGGGAGGCTTGTCTGAATGAATGTCCAATGAAGGCTGGCCTCTGGGAGCCCCTGGTGTGTCTGCAGCCCCCTTGCCCAGGGCTGGAGACAGAGCTGAGCTCCATGAATGCCAATGGTTGAGCACTGTCTGCAAGGGCTGGCTTTTAAGTCAAGCACCCACTAGCAAAACCATTATCCCTCTAAAAAATGACTTGATTTCTAATGCCTGCTCTCCAAGCAGTATGTCCTGGCCTTTGGGCCAATGCGACCAGCATCTGTGGCTGTGGAGTAATGACCTCAAGGTTCTAGGTGAGTCTAATCAAAGCTTTTCATCTCCCAACATCAGAGGTTCCCGGTGAAAACTGTAATGGTTAACACTGAGTATGTATCATAGGCCAGGTACCATTCTATGTGCTATAAATACTGTAGCTCATTTTACTCTGATAAGGACCCTTATTCCCATTTTACACAAAGCAAGTAAAGGCAGGGGAAGCAGGGGGCAGAATGGGGAACTGACAGCTCAGCTGCAGGGCGATCCTGGCTCTGGCTCTGCAGGCTCCTGGCAGCAGCACTCCTGACTTCTTCCCCTGACGGTGGAGAGAGCTCTTGGCTTTGGAATGAAACCAGCCTACTTGCAATGGGGCACGTGCACTACATATTAGTTGTGGGCAGCTGGCCAGCTAGTGAGCTGCTAAGCCTCACTTGCCTCAGCTATAAAACCAGGACCCTACAGGCAGAGGGAATAAGACACGGGTTTTGGAATAAGATCCTGGCTCAGCAAATCCCAAGTAGTCCCATGTCACGACCCCCCTACCCCTCTAAGCTCTCAGCTACAAAGGGAACTACTCTTGGTCCAAGAAGGCCTTTGCGTGGGCACTGGAGAACATGTCTGCCTGGCACAGAACCGGGTTGCTGCTAGGATAAGCGTGGCGATGGGCTCTCCCTGGGACAGGTCCCCTCCCCGTCAGGATGAAGAAAGATGTGTGGTGACACAGCGTACACACAGAGCGGACCAGACGGAGGGTGAAACAGGGCCATGGTTCAGCAAAGCCCAACAAGCTGCTGGGGAAGCAGTTTCCTTTCTTTAAAAATTAAATTTATTGGGGTGGCATTGGTGCATAGGGCCTTATAATTTGTGTGCCCACCACTCAAATCATCTTCCATCACCCTGTATTTGGCCCCCTGCACCCTTTACTGCCTTCCACACGGTGGGAGCCGCCCCAGCCCTTTCCCCAGCCTGGCCCGTCCAGCCCTGTCCGGTCGCAGACCCGGGACTCCGAGTGTCTACTGCTGCTGAGTCCAGGCTACTAAAGCAGAAAGCATCACTAAGACTAAGGCTGAACAATCCTGGCTTTGTTGTGAAAGCTTTTGCCCCTGAGTTTTCCAGTTGGGTTCTGTCTGACTTGCTCCGCACCAGAGGAGCTAAACTGGAAGATTCATTTCAGGTTCTCGGGAGGGGAGCCGGGGGACGGGGAGCCCCACTTCCATCCCTGTGCCGGGATCTTTTGCGGCCGGCGGCGTTGAGGAGAGGAGAGGGAGCGCGCCAGCCGGAGTCCGGGGCGCACGGGGCGCGGGCACGTTCGCTGCCTTGGGACGCCAGGGAAAGGCCGAGATTTCTCCCCGCCGCCTTTCTTTCTTAGTCGCTGCGGGCGAGGTCACGATGGGCTCCTTAAGCCGTCAGGTAGGCTGTGTCCCGGCGGCGGCAGGCGGGCCTGGAATGTGCGAGGGGCGTGGTGCTGGCCCCTGCCGCCGGCCTCTTTGCGCAACACCTTGGCTACAAATACCCGGGCCGCTGCGCTCCACCTGGGTGCCTCCTTCGTCCATTACCTGCGCGGCGAGCGCTGGTGAGTACCGCCGCCTCTGGGGCAAGGGCGCTTCCCGCTCCCATCTCGCTCCTGAAAGGACCTTAATTTACTTTCAACTAATTCTTTTAGATATCCCTCGATGCTGACCTCAAGGAACTTGGCTGGCTTTGGGCCGCGGAAGAGAAAAAAATAATAAACCTCCAAATTTTCGGATTTCCCCCCTAATGTTACTGCCAGTGCAACCCCTGTGACTACACTACTGCGTCTGGCAGTGTTATTAATGAGCCACCCTTGGGGGTTCTAAAATTACAGATGTTTTAGGGTTCATGGTTTGGGCAGGAAAAGTGGGGTGGGGGTGGGGAATGGAGGTGCCACGCAGGAATCAGGAGGGCTAGGTGCTCTTTTCCGTCACCGATTTGCTGTGTGACCCAAGGCAGGTCTCTGAACCCCTGTGCCTCAGCTTCCTCCTTTTACTACCAGAGCAAAATCATCTTGGAGATTTGTTTGAGCTGAAAATTCTAGGTGTGTGTTGCTCTCTGCACACCCCCATCCCCACCTTGCATGACTTCCACGTGCTACGTTCTTTATCCAAAACGACTGCACGAGAATGTCCTAACTTTCTGGGCCCATTAGGGCAGGTGGCCTGAATCCGCAAAGGGCTGGCTTGTCCTTCAGCTTGTCTTGGGAGAAGAGAGCCTGCAAATTTTTCAGTGGTTTGAAGGTACCAGGCCAGCTGGCTTGGGAAGTGGCTCGCCAGGTGGCGTGCACAGGTGCAGCTTCTTTGGGACAAATGAGAATCTCCAGGCCAGAAAGAGGAGGCTCATGGAAGGGAGTTAATTCAGTCTTTAGATCCCCTGGGGTGGATGTCTGCCTTGGGTAGCTGGCAAGGAGGTGAGCAGAGTTAGAATCTCTCCTCCTCAGCAAGGAGGCAGCTTTCTCAAACAGGTTAACTTCGTGGAGGCGGCTTGTGGATTTCGTCACTTGGAATCCTCTCTCCCTCCCTGTTTAGGCTCAGGGAGAGATTTCTGTGTGAGCCCTCCTGTGTTGGAAGTCCTTAACCTGTGGCCTGTGGGATATTGCTGCAAAGTTGTGCCTCCTAGAAGACCATTGTTTCAGATCGTTAAGAGCCTTTTGAATCTCTCTGTGCCAGCCAACCAGCGGATAACCATCTCCTATTTTTATAACTTTGGAAACTGGTGGCAAGAAGGGCATGCCTCCAAAACCCTCCCTGAATCACTCAACCATCTCATGAAAAGAAATCCCCAGTGGTGGGAGGACGCCTGGATTATTGCTGTTAGACACAAAGTTGACAAAAATAGCCCGAGTTCAGTTTAAGGAAGAAAACAGCCACCTCCCTCACCCCCTCCTCCCACCTCCGCCCTGGGGACAGCAGGGAGTAATCAGGGTGTCCCAGTGTCATTTCATTCCAATGAATTTTAAAAATGCAAAAGAATGCAAAAAGAGGGCTGCAAAAAGATTGAAATGCATTTTAAATGTTCATTTTTATGAATTAGCCCTTTTAACTCCCCAGTGCAATGCAAAATAATTGATATTGTTGTAAGTTAATTACAGGATTTATTTAAAATATAAATACAAACTAAAGGTGCCCTGGGAGGGGTGTTTGGTTTGGGGACCCTAGTTCAAAGAGAGGGTAGATGTCTTTTTAAAACCTGGTTAGTGCATAGCAAGAGGCTAAACTAAAGCCTTTCAGCAACTTAAAACCCAGGGCAATTGCTTCCCTGTCGCCTCCGCACACCTCCTCCCACCACTGTTTCCTGGGGGATCATTTTGCCTCTTGATGGCTGAAGCTCAAGAAAAGTACTCATCACCCTGTTGGGAATTTGTGAAGTCTTGGTCATTTTTTCACAGTATAAGAAAATATTACTTGAGCATACTGAGAACGGTGGAGACAGACTACCTGAGTGCAAATCGTCTCGCAGGTGTGGCGTGCAGTTAGGTCTTGTGCCCCAGTCTCCTGCTGACATTGGTGCTAAGGTATAAACACAGTGAATTTCATAAAACTTTGTAAAGTGCGTGGGAGATTGAAGGGGTTCATGTGTGTACAAGGCTTACAGCGGTGGTTGGTACAATACAGGCAGATACATGGCTGACTACTCAGTGTCCTATATGTTGGGGCTCCAGAGGTCATCCCCCCCTTGTGCATGGAGGACACCGCCTGGTGGGAGAATGTGTGGGTGTGGTGGTCTGTCTGTAGGACACTACCTCGTGCTTCCTCTCTCCACTTGTTCAGATGTCCTTAGGCTGAGCACAGGAGACCCCAGGACAGGTCTGGGTTGGAGAAGCCCAATGTGAGTGTAGGGGCTGGGTGACTGCCAGGTGCCCTACATTTCCCTGCTACCCAGGTCTAAGAAGAGCCAACAAGGTTCCTCTCCTTAGCCTGCAAGAGTTCCTCTGCCGTTGGGCACCCAGGCGGACGTAGGAAGTTGAGCCAAAGGGCTGTCAACACAGCCAGCTCAATTATAGGGACCAGTGGTGTGGAGCAAGGGAGGAGATGTGTGAGCACGACCCTAATGGCATGCCTGGGCCTTAAAAACACCTTTCTGGGTGTAAGAACTGTCAGAGTAGATGCCTTTCCTCTTCCTTGTCTGCTCCTCTGCAGGTAGCAAGCGTAGGCTGGGGCCTGGCTTGCGGAGGTGGGAAGGGGGAACAGCTGAATCAGGGCTGTGGGGTTAAGAGAAAGCCTTTGGGGGGCCCAAAGGCTCCAAGGCCCCCTGCTGGTATCTACCGAAGGCTGGAAAGAACAGGGTTTCCATAAAGGGCCATTAATCCAGGCATCTTGGCATGGTAATAATTGCTACTATTTAGCAGATGCCTGCTTGATGCCAGGCACTTTCCTACAAACAACTGTTAATCTCATGGCCCTGCACAGTAAGAACTATCCCCATTGTGTACGTACATGGGGAAAGCAGCACTTGACGTTTAGATGCATAAAGTGATTTGAGTCAAAACCCACCCACCGATAAGGGGCACCTCTGGGATTTGAACCAAGTCCAGTGCTCCATGCTTGCACGGCAGACCCAATGGTTGTTGGTAAAGCAGGTAGAATGTGTAGGAGCACATATGTCAAGTCCACTGGGGCCCCTTAGAGGGCCGTGAGGACTTGGCAGACTGTGAGCTGGTGAAGATGGATGGGTTTGCACCCGCTCTCCGACTCAAAGGGACCGTCAAGACAGAGGCCAGGACAGAACTTAGGGAAATCAAAGATTTGAGGCGAGCATGGAAGAACACCGGAAGAAGTGGTGGATTTAGTGACACCCTGGGTTGGTGGTTGAAGGAGGCCTACAGAGGAGTGTAAAATGGTGCTAAAAGTCCACACTTAGAAAGTGTAAGCACGTCCACTCCCCCAAATCTTGCAACTACTGGCTCTCCCTGTCCAGATGACTGAGTGCCCCTCCTTTCAGTGGCTGTTCCCTTAAGCCCTGTTTTCCTATCCACAGACCATGGCTCCTTGGCCGGAGGTGGAAAATGCCCAGCCCAACCCCAGTAAATACATCGAAGGGACCACCAGGGCTGGGAAAGACAAGACCGACAAAAGTAAGTGCCGCTCACCCAGCCTCTGGTGAGCCTCCTTGTGGGGACCCCAGGACACGCGGGGCTGACTCCTCCTTTCTCCTGGATTTTGTTTGTTTGGGCAGATGACACCGGGGTCATTCTGACCAAGATCGAACTTCTGCCATCACACTCCACCGTGGCCCTGATTGAGGAGCCCACAAAGGAGCCCATGGACTTGGAAGACCCCTGGGACCTGCCGGAGCTTAAGCCCCAGGGCATCAAGTGGTCAGGTAAAAATGAGATGGGCAAGGGGTTGAGTTCACCGTCTTTACAGTATCACCTCCCTTCCCCATTGTCCTGCTGTCCTTTCAACAGAGGTCCTGGCGAGGGTTGTCACCCAACAGTCCAGGAGGCTTAGAGTCAAAGCGCAGTGTGATGATTGGGGAATTGTTTGTTCTTTCTTTCATTCATTTGCAAATGTGCCACTGCTGGGGTTATAACCAGGCCAGACATGGTGCTGCTCCTTAGAATCCATTGCGTGCTGACCAGGTCCTGGGTATTGTCCTGGGTGAACAGTCAGGGCCCCTACTCTGAGAGCTCCTGGGTGGGTGGTTGGGGTCCCCTCACCTAAATGTGAGCATCAGAAGAGGCTTTTGGAAGACAGAGACTGTACAGCCAGAATAGCAGGGCAAGCAAATGCTGCACTTTTCCTGATGGCAGGGAGTAAGGTCTGTCTGGATCACACAACTGGGAAGGGAAGGGGGTTGGGAGGGAGTAGATGGGACCCATTTTAAGAGTAAATAGCCATCAAGGATGCAAGCCCTCCCCAAATGGAGGCTGTGATTGCTACCTTGCAGCCACGTGGTAGAAAATAATCTGTGCTGTTGAGAAGGTGCTTAGCAGAGCCATTATCTCTGACCCCACCCTTAGCAGGTGATAATTGCTTTTCACTGCCTCACCTGGTGATACTGGTTCAGCTGGGAAGGGAGCCTGGTTTGCTTGTCCCCAGACAACCCTGAGCCCCTCCTCCCAAATGCAAATCTTGTAAAGACCCCTCACCACGGATTTCAACTAAGTGGACTCTAGTGGTGATCTCTTTGAAATGGCAGCCTTGGCCACCCACCACCTCTGGGCCTTGCTGTCCACAAGAGCTCCCAGCCCCCTGGCCGGGGTGGGGGGCGGGGAGAGCTCTGAGCTCATTGCCAAACTCCTCAGGGTTTCAGACACTAAAAGCCTTCGTGCCTTTTCCACGCCCCCCAGAGAGAGACACCAAAGGGAAGATTCTGTGTGTCTTCCAAGGGATCGGGAAGTTCATTCTGCTTCTGGGATTCCTCTACTTGTTCGTGTGCTCCTTGGATATTCTCAGCAGTGCCTTCCAGCTGGTTGGAGGTATGGCTGAAAGGGGCCAGGACGTGGGGGCGTTCCTGTTTGGTTCAGACCCTTGTGACTCAGCAAGCCCTCTCCTGCTGCCTCTGAGGCCTGGGAGCCACCTCATAGCACCTTCTGTTTCACTGAGGAGAAAACTGAGGCCTGTAGGAGTCTATGGCCATCTTCGGTGGCTGAGGCCAGGCACTAGGGCTGGAGCCCCTTCCAGGTGTTCAGCCCCTTTGTATCTGTCCACAAACCCTGGACAGGCAGCTGTTTGATGTAAATATCTATCTCAGGGATCCCATCTTTCTTTGCCCCCTGCCCTGCCAACTGAAGGGAGTATTGGATAAGACTCTTCTTAGGCCAGAGCAACCATGGAAATCAAAGCTGGACCTTTGCTGGAGAAGGACAAGGGGTCCCTGGCCTAGTGCACTCTTCACCCAGGGCTGAGTGTGGCTGTGCATTGTGAGGGGGCCCAAGTGAAATCACAGTGAGCTTGGTTGCCTTTGTACCCAAAATGGGTAAGAACACTGATAAGCCAGGTAGCACTTTGTGTGCCTGCTGGGTACAGATATTTTCAGGGTCACTGTCTGGGTTTCAGTCTTCATAAAATGGATTGGGGGATGGCTTGGGGGGTCTCATGTCCATACTCAGAAATGACACTCCCAGCATTCAATTACAGGCTGCGGCTAGGGCTCGGGGTTTGGGGCACGGTGGATAGATGAGAAGACCTACTCCTGGAGTGTGAACCTTATGAACTGGAATACATCCTGGAGATGGGACTTGGGACAGGAGGTTCACTGGCATCAGCCCAGGTGCAGAGTTGAGGCCAGATTCCTGATCAGAGAAGGTGAGGGCAGGGCTTGCTGATGGAGAGGCTGAGGACGGAAGGGTGCAGGACGAAGCCACATGAGGAAGGAGGTCGAGGGTGGGTAGGGCAGGCCTCCTGGCATCAGGGCAACTCGGGGAAAACCCAGAAGGAAGCAAGATGCCATAGGTGTGGGGGCCAGGCTGGGCTCCCCTACCCACGGCCCACGTTGGCCCAATGTTGGCTAGAGACTCTGGCACTCGGTGCCCACCTAGCCCCCTGTCATGTGGCCGTGGGTTTTTGTTTTTTCCAGGAAAGATGGCCGGGAAGTTCTTCAGCAACAACTCTATCATGTCCAACCCCATGGCGGGGCTGGTGATCGGGGTGCTGGTGACCACCATGGTGCAGAGCTCTAGCACCTCCACGTCCATCGTCGTCAGCATGGTGGCCTCCTCACGTGAGTCCAGGCGTTTCCCTTTGCAGCTGGGGTGTACTCGGAATGTGCCCGGGTGTGTCACCATTATCTCCCTATCTTGTCCAACTATGATGTCTTCCGCAGTGGAGCACAGACGGCCTCCTAGGTCTATCGCTATAGCCAAGTCTGAGAGTAGGCCCCGGTACATGAACTTGAACTGCCTAGAGCTGTACTGTCCAGCCCAGCAGTCCCTTGCGATATGGGGCTATTTCATATTATTTAACCTTAACTGATTTTAATCTAAAATAGAAAACTTAGTCACTCAGTTGCATCAGCTATATTTTAAGGGGTCAGTAGTCACGTGGTCAGCACTTGCCATTTTGAACAGCAAAGACAGCATTTCTGTCACTGTTTAGTGCTCGAATAAAGACATCCAGTCACATCACACGTTGGTTGGGGAACAACTGAGCTTGGGGAGCTGGCTTTCCAAACTTGAACGTGACTGATACTTGCCCTGGCTTAGTGGAGACAGACCCCCTGAGTGGAACCAGTGTGAACACATGAATTTTCAGCCCAAACCAGCATTTTAGCTAAAATTAACTAGAGTCTTTAACGGGCCAAACTGGAAAAAGGTATTACTTCTTTAAAGTACTTATACAGGGTTTGGCAGAAGTAACGCCTCCTAGAGTGTGGTTGGTGGGGTAATAATATGGGTGTAATAATTTATAGTTTTAATTTGAACATTTCACCTAAAATGTCATATGATGTGCTTGAGTGTGGTATTGTCATGTTACAGTGATTTTGTAATAAAAGATTCTGTAATAAAACAGGGGTGTTATTTGTGCTGGACCCTGTATATGCTAGAATATTGTGGCAATAAACTAATTTTGTAGGAAAAAGAAATTATACTGCCAGAAACTTGCCATAATAAACATGCAAGTCTGTAAATGGTGTCTTCTTGTCTTTAAGATGGTCTTGCATCTGAGGAATTCAGAAAGGCACTTTTGAACCAGGGCCCACCAAAGGGCTTCTTGGCGTCTGTGGATTCCCTGAAATTATGTGCTAAAATTTTTTTTGGTCCATGTGTCTGTTTCTATGGTGGACTGCCCTAGCTTTCATCAGATTTCCTGCAAGGTGCAGAGCCCTAAGAGGTTAAGAACTGCTGCTCTAGGGAATCACTAGCCTGATGCATTCAGCTGCCTGGGTCCCACCAGAAGCTGGCCAGGCCGCCGTCCCGCACTTGCTAGCTTGCTGACTTGTGTTCTCTGCTCCCCAGTGCTGACTGTGCGGGCTGCCATCCCCATTGTCATGGGAGCCAACATCGGGACCTCAATCACCAACACCTTCGTGGCGCTCATGCAGGCAGGAGACCGGAGTGTGTTCCGAAGGTAAGAGGCTCAGAACAAGCCCTTGCTGCCCTCAGGCCCGTCGGCTCTGGCCAGGTTGCCATGAACTACCTTGTAATAGCCAATGAGATAATGTCCGTCCTTCCTGGGTCGCTTATTACCGGCCACAGTGGAGTGCAACTGAGGGTAGGGATCACATACTTTGCCGGCCCCCGATCTGCATAGTGGGGATAAAAATGGCATCACCACTGTGCTGTCTAGAGGAGTAAACACAATCGTGAAGGTAAATACTTAACAAGGTGCCTGGCACAGAGTCAGGGCCCCCCAAATGCAAGTCCTAGCTGGAAGCTCACCTGCAGCAGGGCATAGTTAAAACAAGGCCAGCTAGGTTAGGACTTCCTGTCCTGCTTAGTCAGAAATAATTGCAACCCGAAGCTTCCATTCTTGGCCAGCTCAAACCCTGCCACTTCTTTGTTCTTCACGTGCCGGCCAATGACAGGCAGAATGTAGCTTCTGTGGTTGTGGGAGATACGAACGTGGGGCGGGTTGGATCCAGGCAAAGAGAACCCTTTCCTCCCAAAAGGTTAATGTGAAAATTAAGCACCTTTCCCAGCCTCTCTTCTAACAGGTGACAGCTTTTTCAGCTTTTGTACTTATTAAGGCAGAAGAGCAGTTTTCAGCTTGTGTATGTCACACTCGTGCTGTGTGGGTCACGCACATGGCTTTCAACAGGCTGGTTGGGGTGCCGCAAACACCCCCACCCTCCTTTGGTCCCTGATGAAATGCTAATGCACATTACCCAGGGGGGGTTGCTAAACTGATCTTCTCAAGAAGCCAACTAGGCTTTTCCACGCCCCATTTTACTGATGTAGAAAGGCAAAGAGGTTAAAGTGACTTCCCTGAGGCGCATGGCTGGGAATCTAGGTTTTCTTATTCCAGATTTTGAATTCACTGTTACACGAATTTTGGCCTCTGGATAACCTATGAACTAGAAACACATGCTCTCTGGAGGTGCCTGCACATAGGGATGTTACTGACTTTGCTCACCCCTGTTGGCATATGTTTAAATTAGACTGATCTTCCTAGACTATGCCCACTTGGTCATTGACCAATCTGGCTGCCGGCTCAGGATGGGGTTCCCACCTGTAGGGCTTTTGCGGGGGCCACCATCCACGACTTCTTTAACTGGCTGTCCGTGCTGGTGCTGCTGCCTGTGGAGGCCACCACCCATTACCTGGAGGTCCTCACCAACCTGATCGTGGAGTCCTTCCACCTGAAAAACGGAGAAGACGCCCCGGCGTTTCTGAAAGTCATCACGGATCCCCTTACAAAGCAAATCATCCAGGTAGCCTGGCTTCCTCCTGAAAGGGAAAGGCACGAACTCCCTCCCCCTTGCGCTTCACCCTGCTCAGCCGGGGATGGACAGGGCTCTATGAACACCACTACTTGGCTGCCTCTGAAGAAGGCCAAAAGAAGCGGAACGGGGCGGGGGAACGCTGGAGAGAGTCATTGGCCTTCTTTGTTTGCTTGACTTCAGTGTGCACAGCATGTTGGGGGGAGGGAGGAGGAGGCGGTCAGGGCTTCTCAAGACAGGCGCTGCCCACTGGACACTGGGGCCACTTTGTTCCCACTGCTGGCCTCAGCACCAGTGGGCTCACTGCTAAAGTACTATCCTACTTCTCACTGAAAAGAAAGGTCTCTGGCCTTCCCTTCCAGCTCACAGCTTTGGGCACCAGGGTCTGTCTGTCCACATTATTAAAGTGAAAGAAGGCTTTGTGTGTGCCGCCTTGGGGAGAAAGGGCCAGCTTAGACCTTGTGCTTTCACTCTCACTTTTTGATGTCCTTCAGTCACGAAGTGAACATCTCCACACTTTCTAGAGAGCAGCCCACCCACTGTTCACACGGTCATTCGTTTATCTGTCAAGCACTTGTTGATGTCCAGGTGCGGGGCTGCCCCGGCTGTGAGTGCAGAGAGGGGGAGTCCCAGCTCACCTCTGCAGGGCCTCCGTCTGTTCGTGTACTCCGAGCCTGTTTACGGAAGCCCCTGCGCATGCCTCCCCCGTCGGTTCTGAGGATGTGCTGACTCTCTTCTGTCTGTTGCCTTCCTCAGCTGGATAAAAAAGTCATCAACCAAATTGCAATGAACGATGAAGCAGCTCAAAACAAGAGTCTGATCAAGATTTGGTGCAAAACTCTTACCAATGTGGTAAGTTTCTAAGAACGCCGCTGGGTGGATGAACTCTTGTGTCTGTACTTTAAGCAAATTCCTGCATTCAAAGTGGGCAAATGAAAGGTAAGGGAAAAGAAACTGGGGACTTCTGAAAAATCGGAACTGGCTGGTGAGAGTCCGTAAAGAAGCAACTCCTTGAACGCTGGACGGACAGACAGAATGCAGTACAACAGAGACCGTCTTTTGCCCTGCTTGGCAAAATATACGTTATTCCCACTTGGCACTATTTCATGTCTCTTGGCTTATCCCTGGCTGCCTCTGTCCCCATTTCTGGAGGGACCCGCGGAGACAGGTGCACACGGTCTCCCCCGACTCCTCACCAGAAACGAGCGTTACGGATGACCCATGCCATTTCTCATGTTTGCCATCCAGACTCAGATGAATGTCACCGTCCCCTCCAAAGAGAACTGCACCTCCCCCTCCCTCTGTTGGACAGATGGTTTCCACACCTGGACCATCAGGAACGTGACCCACCAGGAGAATATTGCCAAATGTGAGTAGAGCTCACAGCATCAGTCACTGGGATGTGCTGGCGGGTGCTGGCGGCTGACAGCCAAGGTTCCACTGCTGGGAGACAGGAATAGATAACAGCCTGGCCCCGGGGGTCCCCGTGCCCTTCGATAAGGACTCCCCCCATGGTTTCTTCAGGCCACCACATCTTCGTGGACGCCAACCTCTCGGATGCTGTCGTTGGCGTCATTCTGCTGGCCGTCTCCCTGCTGCTGCTCTGTGGCTGTCTGGTCATAATCGTCAAGCTCCTGGGCTCTGTGCTCGGGGGGCAGGTAGCTGTTGTCATCAAGAAGACCATCAACACCGGTAGGTGCCCTGCCCCCTGTCTGGGGCTTTCTGGGGGGGGGTGGCATCATTGTCGCCACTTCAGGGGGGCCCCTTCAGCTTCTTGTCTAGCAGTGGCCTCTCCATGTGGAGTCATCTCAGATTTGAAAAGCTGCAGAAGATTTCACCCTTAGAATCTTTCTGGGTGTCATGGGTGGGACCTGGGGAGCAGGAAGAAGCTACCACCACCCGTTTGCAAGGTCCTGAGAAAGAGGTCTTCCTTCCTGGCAGGTTTCCCATCCTAGTTTGTGTGCCTCCCTACCCCCAGGCCTCCAGCCTGTGCCTTCCTAGAAGGATCGTGACAGACCTCTTTTCCTTCTGTCTTCCAGATTTACCTTTTCCCTTTGCCTGGCTGACTGGCTACCTGGCCATCCTCGTGGGGGCAGGCATGACCTTCCTCGTACAGAGCAGCTCCGTGTTCACGTCTACCATGACCCCACTGATAGGTGAGCTCCTCCCTGGCTTCTCGTCCTAGCCACCATTACCTTCTCCTGTCATCCCGTGGGGCTGATGTTAAGGGCTTTGTGTTCCCCCCCAGGTATTGGTGTGATCACCATTGAGAGGGCGTATCCCCTCACGCTGGGCTCCAACATCGGCACCACCACCACCGCCATTATGGCTGCCTTGGCCAGTCCAGGCAGTACGCTGAGGAGCTCACTCCAGGTCAGGACATGCTGCATGGGGCAGGGGCTCTGTGGGTGGGGCACAACCTCCTCCATGGCCTTGCAAGTGGACAGTCTCTAACAAGAGCCCAGCTTCTCTCTGGTAGGTCTGAGACTGTGATGTGGAGGAGAAGCAACAGGGAGACAGAGATAGTGAGGCTCCTGGCACGGGCAGCTATTTAACCAAAGGTGGGGTGGCCACCTGACAGCAGTAGGAGAGGTCTTCAGGAAGCACAGACCCCCATTTCTCTCCCCACTCCCCTCATGGGGACTCAGCCTGGGCCTGGCATTAAGAAGAATCAGGGGGACCTGCCTGGCTGCAGCAACTAGGCACCACATGTATTTTATACTCTCAGCACATCTCAAGGTGAAGAAGCCACATTTCGAGTGCTCTGCTGCCACATGTGACTTGTGGCTAATGTATTAGGCGGGGCTGGTCCGAAGCCCCTAGCGTGATGCCTGGCACCTAGTGGGAGGACACGGGACCGTGCGTGGCCGTGGAGCCAGGCTACAGCTACTTGCGTTTGAAACCCACCTCTGCCATGTCCATCTGCTTGGTTTGGGGGAAAAATAGCTTAACCTCATGGGTGCCTCATTTCCTCTTATATCAATTGGGGATGAAATTGATAGCCACCTCACAGGATATTGTTTTAGGGTTGAAGTAATTCACATAAAGTGCTTAGGACAATTGTCTCGCCCACAGTAAACACATAAATGTCAGCTGCTGAGGCTGCTGTCACCATCCTTCCTTCTCTCTCCTCTCCCTAGAATGGAGCACTGAGCCAAGAAAGCCAGCTATCCTGTGAGCCTTTCCTTCTGCCCCTCCAGCTCTTAGCCGCTCAGCTGGGAACAGCAGGGCCCTGATGCAGGCTAGCAGTGGGCACATTCATGAAGTCCATTGTTAGAGTTTGCCTAAAGGACTTTGGGCTCTGAAAACTGAGCTGTGATTCAGCTGGTCCCTTCCCCTCCTGCCTCCCCTCAACCCCAGATGCCTCCCCTCAACCCCAGACGCATCCTAGGCCCTCGTGCGATACAGGTCCCACCCATGCTGAGCTTTGGAGACAGAGGACCTGTGACTCTGCTGCCGATGCTTGCTAGGTGACACCCCTCTTCTTCCCACTACGCAACAGACCATTCACCTGTCTAACCTCTTGTGTTTCAGATTGCCCTGTGCCACTTTTTCTTCAACATCACAGGCATCTTGCTGTGGTACCCAATCCCATTCGCCCGCCTGCCCATCCGCCTGGCCAAGGGGCTGGGCAGCATCTCAGCTAAGTACCGCTGGTTTGCCATCTTCTACCTGGTCGTCTTCTTCGGCTTGGTCCCACTGACAGTGTTTGGCCTCTCGCTGGCTGGGTGGCCAGTGCTCGTGGGCGTGGGGGTGCCCGTCATTCTCGTGATCCTTCTGGTGGTGTTGCTCAAGCTCCTGCAGTCCCGCTGCCCACGCATCCTGCCCAGTAAGCTCCAGACCTGGGACTTCCTGCCTTTGTGCATGCGCTCGCTGAAGCCCTGGGACCGCATGGTCTCCCTGGTCACCCTTTGCTGCACAAACCCGTGCTGCTGCTGCTGCCGCGTCTGCTGCCGTGCCTGCTGTCTGCTCTGCTGCCCCGCAAGCTGCCGCTGCAGCAAGTGCTGCCAGGACCTGGAGGAGGTGCCAGACATCCACATCAAGGCCCCGGAGGCCTTCAATAACACCATCATGGTGGGAGAGGCACAGGATGGGGTCCCTAAGTCCCAAGCGAATGCCCTGGACACAAACACCATCTCCGGCAGCACAGCCTTTTAGCAGCTGCCCCAAGGCAGGAGGAGGGGCCTCAAGTCTCACGTGCTCCCTCCTGGTTCTGCATGCCATTTTCCACCTCGCTGAGGAATGGCATTGACCTCAGCTCTGACTCATTTCCCTTCGCACCTCCATGGCTAGAAAAATGATCCCAACATCCACCCACCCCTGCACGCAGATGGGTTGGCCAATAGAACTTATTTTCAGACTTGAACCATCCTTTTCCAAAGTCCTAAAGGAGGGATTTGTGGGGGATTCTCAAAGATGCATTCATACACACATGCTTTTCTTGTAATAAAATTCTCCTTTTACCAAAGACTGGCTTCAAGTAAGAGCAGCTGCCCCTCAGGTGTCCTTGCCCCAGAGCAGCCCAGGTCAGGGGAAATAGACCTTGGAGAACACAGGTGTGGGCCTTTTTCTCTTCCTAGTGCTCCCCACAGTCCCTGACAAAGTTGTCTCACCTGGGCAGGTAGGGCTAATCCAAGCATTTTACCAGCTGTGCCCTCAAGTTTCCACGTGAGAGCTGCAGAAAGATCCAGGGTGTGTGTTGGCTCACCTGTTGCTTCAGCCTCCTAAGAGGAGGGCAGTCCTGTTCCTGAGCTGGGCAGACAGAGGATGAGAGCAAGGCAGTTCTGTGGTGGTACACATGGCGGGCGGGGGAGAGGTTTATCTGCTAAAAGGGCTGAGGGCTCTTTTTAATATGGCTATTTTGGAGGCCAATTGACTGTCATAGCTAAAGCCTAGTGCCACTCTTGGTCAGATTAAAATCATCCCTGTTGAGTCTTCTGGATTCAGGTTCTGAGTCCCCTCCACTGTCACCACCGTGAATCCCAGGAAGCATCTGAGCATGGGACAGTTCTACATACCTGTCTCCTTGCTCTCTGTGCAAGATGACTGGGTCAATTCCATCCATCCATCCATCCATCCATCCATCCATCCACTCTTCCCAAACATTCTCCCATATCCCCACAGATGGATGAACTTGATTCCCTGCCCCGCTCCATGTCTGCAGAGCCAACTTTTCTCCGAGGGTGGAAGTGAGGGCCTGGCTGGACTCCCACAGAACCCTGGTCATCAAGTGGCCATAGGGTCGTGTGTGTCGGTCCAAGGGGTGTGCTTCCTGCCCCAGTTGCCTTCTGTGCCTTCTAGATCCCCTGTTGTATTTACTCCTTAACTCCCCACCGCTCCTCACCTCCAGCTCTCCCTGGGGAGTGAGCTTTTAACCAAGTCTGGAGGAGGCAGGGGGCGGGGCCACCATGCTCCCAATCAGCAGCTTGGGATACCAAACCGAGCCCTCCCCTGACCTTTGCTGGTGTAGACACAAATTCCCTCACAGCCACTCAAGCTCCGTATTTATAACCGTGCACCTGTACGGTGCTTGCTTTTTCTTTTTTTGTAAGTTATATAGTGAATGGCGCGGTATATTTTGGGTTCTCATTTGGAAATGTAAACGAAAAACCATCTTTGTATTTTTTGTAATACCTGCTTTTCAACATGCCTCTGTTAGCCGTGCTCCATGCCTCACTCTGTAAATACGTAAGCAACACCTGGGCGGGGCCCTTTGCACTCTAAAAATTGGGTCCTTGTGTCTGTATTGATGGTATTTTTTTAACGGGTTGTAGGAAGGGAGAAATAAAAAGATAAACCCAAAAGGAGTGTTTTGCTTTCAATTACAGGGAAATAAGGGCCTCCTGGGTCTATTGCCTAGAAATTGAGGCCATTTTCCTCACTTAATGTGACTACTCACCACCAGGGCCAGCTCCATAACTTGTTGGACCCTTTCGTTAGGAAGCAGGAAAGTGCGATTACAGGTATTAAAGGTAGAAAGCTTTCCTTTCTTCACCAGTCTCTCTTGACTTGTCTTTGTAAACAGTTGCTATTTACAGATCCTTCTCAACTTGTGATGGGGTTATATCCCTATAAACTTATTGTAAGTTGAAAATGCATGTAATACTGAACACCATAGCTTAGCCTCACCTACCTTAAATGTGCTCAACACAGTTTCCAAACAAGGTGGCACCACCATCCACCATAGAGTACGGGTGTTCGCCTCCTGGCCATGCGGCTGACAGAGCTGTGGCTCCCTACCACCGCCTGAGAGCTGCGTTTGGCTGGCCCATAAAAAGACCAAAGTTCAGGCTTCCAAGTAAGGTTTCTACTGAAGACATATCGCTTTCACACTGTCATAAAGTCAGAAAAGCATAAGTCAAACCCTTGTAAGTCAGGGAACATCTGTAATACTGTTCCAAGTAAAATTTAGATATTAGCCTGGATTTTCTGTTCATACTGTGTGATGCCAGTTTTAAATGCAGAATCGCTAAAGTCACACCACTCATATTTTGTAGCTCATACATGCATTTCATTCCTTCCAGAACAGCAGGGAACTGCACAGAACTAACTCGATTGTCTCGATTTCATTTCCTGGTGCCTGCACATTGCACCGATACTTCACCTTACTGATGAGTGAGGAAGAGTGAAAGGAAATGGAACCATGGCTGCCCTTGGCGTGGACACTACTTTCAGCCTAGGTTGATGACCAGCACAGGAAAGTGAGGAAGGATCCAATAAAGTCTGTGTTGTTCAAGGAAAGTTCTGGTTTAAATGGAAAGCGTGGCCTCGGGGTTGTCAGTGCCCAGCTCACTCAGTTGCAGACCTTGTACTTGGCTTCGGTCTTGCTGCCTTCCCACTAGTGGGAGTCTATAGGAATTCTGTACTCGGGCATTGCAAATGTCCAGCTTTCTCCCTGGCTCACTTCCCTGGTGCTCAGCCAGCTAGCTCCCTCCTCTCAGATCTAAGCTTCCTTTCGATGCCCCCTCCCCCCAGGCGCAGGGATCACCAAACACTCTGTATCCGGGGTGTCCTTGGAGGAAGCCCCAGATCAGTAAACATCCTAGCAGGCCAAGGCGGCACACCTATCCTTTCCTGCGCAGAATAATAGCCTCTTTCTTCAACAGGGCAGGTGTCCAGGCCAGGCCTGGGGATAAGCATTGCAGAGGTTCCTCTGCCACCAAAAGCAGCTCCCTCCACTCCCCTATCCGAGGATGACTCCTGTGAGCCACTTGTTCCGGAATGTTCTCAACTTTGCGGAGCTGGTTTGCCAAACCCCAGGCCTCAGCCCAGAGACCACGTTTGAATGGGCTAAGGGCTAGGCATCTGCGTTTTTAGAAAAATGCTTGGAAAATGTGATTCTGATGCAGGTGATCATCAAATCATGCTTTGTAAGAACTGTGCTCCAGCCCTGACTGGTGTGGCTCAGTGGATTGAGTGCCAGCTTGCAAACCAAAGGTTTTGGTTCGATTCCTAGTCAGGGCACATTCCTGGGTTGTGGGCCAAGTCCCCAGTAGGGGGCTCATGAGAGGCAACCATACATTGATGTTTCTCTCCCTCTTCCTCCCTCCGTTCCCCTCTCTCTAAAAATAAATAAATAAAATCTTAAAAAAAAAAACCCAAAACTGTGCTCCAGCAAAGTACAAAAATTAAGCCCAGTGTAAACACAGCTTCCCAGGCCTTCTCGTTCTCTCTCTCCCCCTTCTTCACTATGACTCTCCTTCTCCCCCCACACTCATCCTCCATTCCCACCCCCCGCACAAAAAAACGTTAACAGTCCTTTCTGGGTAGTAAGAAATATTTATTAAAAATGTATGTATGTACTTTTTGTCTTTATATATTTATGCTACATTTTTATAATTATATATATAGTTATATGTACATTAACCTAATAATAAAAAGCCAAAGTGAGAGGCAACAAGCATGTATCTGTGATGAGCAACAGTTTGGAAGCTGTGATTCAGGCAGGAACCCAGGGTCCTGATCAGGAGGCGAAGCCTAGAGGTGTTGACGAGGAATGCAACAGAAGGAAGGAATTTCTATGGATGTGAAGAAGCTGAGGAAGGACTTTTATAGGCACAGACAAGCTGACAGAGTGATCCAAATTCTAAAGGCTGCCTTTAGCTGTCAGCCCAATATTCATGATGAATAGTTGTCTGCAATACAACTTCTAAATGCTGCTCCAGACCCCGCCCACAGGTCGTTAGCCCAGTTCTAACGTCCAGGAGGCTTGACGGGTTAGATGTGCCGGCGCTTCCTGGGGAGGGCAGTTCTGACTCTATTGTTTTTCTTTAATAAATTTTGTAGCTCACCCAGCTTTTTAAAAAGGATTTTATTTATTTTTAGAGACAGGGGAGGGAGGAGGAAAGAGAGGGAGAGAAACACTGAGAAGTACATCAATAAATTGCCTCTCACATATCCCCAACTGGGGCCTTGGCCCTTAACTCAGACATGAGCCCTGTTCGAGAATAGAACTGGTGACTTTCAGGTCTGAGGACTGATGCCCAACCAATGGAGCCACACCAATAGGCCACCAGGCAGGGCTCTGGTTCTGTTTTGAAGGGACTCTATTTATTTTTTATTTTTAAAGTTTTAAAAATTTATTTATTTTTAGAGAGAGGGGAAGGGAAGGCGAAAGAGAGAGAAAGAAATATCAATGTGTGGTTGCCTCTCGCACGCCCCCTAATGGGGACCTGGCCCTCATCCCAGCCTTGTCCCCTGGTGGGGAATTGAACCGGCGACCTTTTTTGGTTTGCAGCCCACGCTCAATCCACTGAGCTACACCAGCCAGGGTGTGACTCTGTTTATATTATGTCTTACATGTATATACATATACAGTATAAGAAAAATACAAATACTTAAATTTTTCTGCTCTCCTCCCAGTATTTTGACCATGAACTTACATTAGTTTGTCACTAGTAAGAAAAAATCTAATGAAGAAAAGAAAAAAAAACCCTCGAATGACACCTCCAGGAACTGTGTCAACTGGGAGACTGGATTTGAACTGGGAGATTTCCCTTGCTGAAGGACAAAGCTTCGTCTCCTAATATCTAAGTAACCAGGAGGTTGTTCCTCTGACTCCAAAGGAACCTCCTGAGTGACTGTCAGTTCTCACCAAGAACAGCAAGTTCCTCTGGCTTTAGCCACGTGCTCCAAGCTTGGAAGGGAAAAGGTACTCTGGAGTAAAAGGGTCAAGGTCATCTGCCTCAGGTCTGCCAGGTCCCTTGGTTCCCTCCCTGCTCTGCCTGCCAGCCTCCTGCCCCACCCCAAGGTCCTGGAGCCTTTGTGTCAGCCTGGTGAGTTTGACCCCAGTCAAGCCTGAAGGCAAGACTCAGCTCAGCAGTGCCCACTGCCGGCAAGGCAGCAGGGATGTGGAGCCATAACCCTTTCTTCCCACGTGTGTTGGCAGAATTAAATGACAATCAAACCTTGTCCTGGAAATCCTCCTTCAGGCATTCATTGTTTCTGCAGAACTTCAGCAAATTCTGCTGAGGACTGACAAGGGCCCTGGGCCTGGGGTGTGTGTGTGTGTGTGCATGTGAGAAAGAGAGAGAGAGATAGAGGGAGGGCGAGAGGGAGAGAAACAGACAAAGCCAGTGTATGTGTGTGGGTGGAGCCAACCCAACCTGAGGGCAAACCCTGCCCCCTCCCGAAGAGTTCTGTAACTTGGGCAAGTGTTTGAACCTCTGTGACCCGTGGGCTTGCATCACAGAAATGTAAAGATCTCTATGTCGCAGGGTCATTGTACAGATTAAATGAGATTTCCCCAAACCTCGGGTGTTCGCATCTTTCTTTTATTTATTTGCTTGTTTTTATTTTGAGAGCACATTTATTAAAGGTGAGGACAGCACATGAAAGAGGGGCTTAGCACAGAAGAAACAACGGGGAGAGCCTGGGTGGGGCTGCTTTGGCTCACCGGGGAGTCAGAGAAAAGGGGCCTTGCAGATGGGTTCAGGGAGGGGATTAGCGGAGGACGAGCTGCCACTGCTCATTGCTCCCCTGGTTGCAAGTCTTGTGGGGACTCAGAGTTCAAGAAATGCATGCTTGAGAGGGAAGAAAGGCATGGGCATGCTCCCAGTAGGGAGAAGATGCCAGAGTCTTTATTTTAACATGTTTGCTGCAAATCCCTGCAACCTCTACAATTACAGTAGACCCTTGAACAAGGTGGGGTTTAGGGGTGCTTACCTCCAGGCAGTGGAAAATCCATGTATAACTTAAGTTGGCCCTCAGTGTACAATTCCTGACCACACACCCAAAATACAGTTGACCCTTGGACTGCCTGGGTCCTTTGTATGTGGATATCAGCGCCCCTAATGCCCAGCATGTTCAGGTCAACTATAGTTCATTGACAATGCTACCCACTTTCCTTTAGGGTTTTTTTTTTTATTACGATTTTTATTTATTTATTTATTTTTTAGAGAGAGGGGAAGGGAGAAAGAGAGGGAGAGAAACATCAGTGTGTGGTTGCCTTTCTCACACCCCCTACTGAGGACCTGCCCCGCATCCCAGGTTTATGCCCTGACTGGGAATTGAACTGGCAACCCTTTGGTTTGCAGGCCAGAGCTCAATCCACTGAGCCACTGCAGCCAGGGCTCCTTTAGTTTTAAGTTGCAATATTTGTGAAATTGTGGGCTTGATGATTGAATGCTGTTTTTTCCCCCCCTAATAAACAGTAAAACAAAGGCATAGCTATTAAAAATTTAGAAGTTCATTCAGCTACTTAGAAACAATTCACGTGCCTTGAGGGGTATAAATACTACACTTAGGGAGATGCGGAGATTCATCATGAAAGCACCCAGCACATTGCTTTGGGGTGGAAAGGCTTACAAGCAAATTTTGTTGATTCTGAGGAGCACAGAGGTGAGAGGACCCAGTGCCTTGGAAAGGGGAGGTGGGAGGGAAGAAGGGCTTCCCGGAGGGGTGGTGCCTGAACATAACACTGAAGCCTCAGCTGCCCTCAGACTGGTGAAAGGGCTGCGGAAGGGAGGAGGGGAAAAGAGCCTGGACCTTCGAACATTTGAAGAATTGCCTGCAGGGCAGCCAGGCTGGGCTATAAGGCGATGACCCTGGAGCCCATAGATAAATTGGCTCAGATAAAGAAGGCACTGCCTGTTCTCTGAGGAGTCTGAATTTGATCCTGAATGATATGGTGAAACACTGAGAAATCACGTGGTCCTATTTATAGCCCGAGAAGACCTCAGAATTATTTAGAAGTGGCTGCAGACAGAAGGTCCGCAAGGCTATATACCAAGGCTATATACCAAGGTTGCCTGACAAGTCTGTAAAAACACCTCTCATGCTTCTCATCCCTTCCGTCGATAACTGGGGCTTCCAAATAAAGCAGCCCATATGGAACTATTACTTCATTTCAGCAGAAATGAGCAGCTTCTGCTGTCCCAGAGAACTTGGCTGTGACAGTCATCGTTCACCCACCTGGTGGAGAAAGCCAGGAACCTGGGAGCTGTTGTTCACTCCTTCGTGTGCCCCGCCATCCTCAACCAGGTCAGCAGCCTATGAATTTCCTTTTTTTTTAAATTTCCTTCTCTACACGAATCAAATCCTGTACCTCCTCCACACCCCACTGCCCCTGTAGGTCATAACCTTTTTCATCTCTTGCCTCAGGGCTCTGCCGTAGTCTCCAAACTGGTCTCCCTGCTGGTTACGTCTGGATTCCTAGACGTAGATAGCTGCAAGATCCTCAGCAAACCCTCTAATTTCACTAACTCTCATTCCCTCATTGGTCAAATGGGGATAACAGGTGCATATACCTGTCTCCAAGGGTTGTTATGGGGACGTGAGATACTGAGTGTGAAGCACTTACTACACTGCATGACACATAGAAGTTCAATAAGGATTTGGTGGTGTTATTACAGCACCCCCCCCTTCTGCAATCTGTAGCTGCCTGAAATATGCCGACTTTTCAAGTGAACACGTCGGCCTTCTGGTATCAGTCACCAGCCTCCTGTCCAGGAGAGCCTGCCCAGAGGGTCCAAGGAGCCCTCTGTGTGCAGATTGCTGAGCAGTGGGACTGAGGATCAGCAGGGGTGAGACCAAGGTGAGGCAAAAGAGCCACCTGGGGTGCAAACTTGAAGGAGGCTCTCACTCTCCGGTCACGCAAGTGCTTTCCTAAAATCTGCGCTCTAGACGCAAAGGTGGAACTGCCATCTGTTTTATTTTCTTCCAGGTGGACGGCCCTTTACCTGAGAACCAGATTCTCTAGCTTTTAGGAAAAAGCAAGCAGGCTCCTATGGTCCAGGCCAGATTCCCCAAGACCCCAGGGGGTAGGAGGAAGAGGACTGAGACCAGGGGAGGGTTAGGGTCACAGTGACACTACGTGAAGGGAGTATTAGGGAAGAGATGAGTATCAGTGGCCCAGGCTCCCAGGCTGTCCAGGGACAGAGTCTACTCTGCCATCAACTCTGAGTATACACAGGCTGGCTAGTAGGCTGTAACTTTCAGTATAAAAGTCCTATACTTGAGTATTAAAGTATCTCTACTTTCTCGAATCCCAGCTTCACCTTCCAGCAAGGGAGAAAACACCACCTCAACTCATGATCACCCCAGCCCTGAGCTACTAAAGCACATGCTGATTAGCTTGAGCTCATTCTTCTGTGCTTTGACCATCATGCACTTTTTTAATTTAAAATTTTTATTTATCGATCTTAGAAAAAGAGAGAGAGAAACACTGATTATTCTTCCACCTAGTCATGCATTCATCAGTTGATTCTTTTTTTAAAAAGATTTTATTTATTTATTTTTAGAGAAAGGGGAAGGGAAGGAGAAAGAGGGGGAGAGAAACATCAATGTGTAGTTGCCTCTCGCACACCCCCTACTGGGGACCTGGCCCGCAACCCAGGCATGTGCCCTGACTGGGAATTGAACCAGCGACCTTTTGGTTCTCAGCCTGAGCTCAATCTAGTGAGCTATAACAGCCAGGGCTCATTGGTTCATTCTTGTATGTGTCCTGACTGGGGATTGAACCTGCAACTTTGGAAATCATGACAATGCTTTAAACAACTGAGCTCTCTGGCCAGAGCCTCTGACCGCCTTTTGATTGCTGCTGACACAGGCAACGCTAGATCCAGTAGGCAAGGTATGGGGATTTGGGGGGTGATAGAGGGCAGGGGCAAGGCACCATCCTCTAGGGGGGTGATCTGGGCAGACTTCTCTGTCTTGAGGCTCTCACACCATCATGAGTAGGAGCTTCTCTTCCAGTATTGGGTGATGCAGTGACAGAGAGATGTCTCAGGTGTCCCAGGCATCTGTCGTGGCCCATATTTTAGAACTTCTTTCAAATCAGCAGGTTGACGCACTGAGGTGAGGCCACATCAGGCAGGTCCCAGTCTGGTGCTTGGGACTAACGCAACATGAAAGGAATCAAGGATGTGGCTGAGGCTAATTAGAAAGCCAGCGGTGCTGGGACTCCCAGACAGCAGGGTTTGCACACCCTGCAGAGCTTTCCCGGTCTTCTGTGGGTTTCCCACGTGCTTGGCCCAGAGAGGAGCTTTGGGCAGGAGAAGCAATGCAGTGAACCAGGAAGCTTATGAGATTTGGTAAATGCCAGACTGGCTTTGATTTCTGGATCCACCATTCACCCTCTGTGAGGTATTGGTCAATTTCTTCAACCTCTTTGAACCTCAGTTTCCCCAGTGGCACAATGGGAATGGTATACCTACCCAGAAGATGGAAAAATGAATGTGGTCGTATTTGCAAAGTACCGGAGAGTAGATTCCACCGACACCAGGGACACTCAGTTTGTCCTGTCCCACCTTTATTTTTCAAATGGCAGGCTATTGATTTTTTATAATCTTAATAGGAATAAAAGAGGAAATGGTTTGCAGTAGAATTTTTTGAGGAAGTTTTCTAGTGGGTGCTGTGGGTAAGAATTAACAGCGATGACAGATAATGTGCAGGGAGCATTTACCTCGTGCACAGCCCTGTTCTAAATCCGTTACAAGGACGAACTCATCTATTCTCCCTTGAGCTCTGTGAGGCAGGAACTACTGCCATTCTTAACTTGCAGATGGGGAGAAACAGCCACGTCTCCTGGAGAGCATGCTCACCTCTTTATTCCTGCTGGATTGTTTGTGTGTTTATTAAAGAATGCCTTTGGCCCTCTCATCATTTAAACAAATAATAATTTATCGAGGCAAATTCCTGCAACATAGCATCAACTATTTGAAAGTGAACAATTCAGTGTCACTTCGTACATTCACGATGCTGTGCTACCGTCACTTCTGTCTAGTTTCAAAACATTTCTGTTCTCCAAAGTCAAACTAATCCTCACCCATGGGCAGTTTCTCCCCCTTGTACACCCCCTTTTTGTGTCCTCTCCTTATGGATTTATATATTCTGGGTATTTTATACAAATGAAATAATGTATGGTGGCTTTCTGCTTCTGAATTTTTCTGCTTAGCATAATGTTTTCAAGGTTCATTCACATTGTTTCATGTATCAGTGCCTTTGTATGGCCAAATAACACTCCATGTACGTTCATTCCACAATCTGCTTATCCATCCACCTGCTGGTGAACATTTGGGCTGTCTCCGCCTCTTGGTTACTGTGAGTCCTGATGCTGTGAACGTACCGTGCATTTACTTGTCTGAGTCCTTGTGTTCAGTTATTCTGGGTATATACCAAGGGGTAGAATTGTGGGGTCATACTATAATTCTACATTTAACTTTTTGAGGAACCTCTATTTTCCACATTGGCTGGTGGCTGACCCATTTTACATTCCATGAACAACGCATGAGGGTTCCAAGTTCCCAACATCCTCATCGACATGTGTTATTTTCCTTTAAAAAAAATGATGATTATCCTACTGGTGCGAAGTGGCAACTTATTTCCCTAATGACTAAGGGTGTTGACATCTTTCCACATGCTTGTTGGCCATTCGTATATCTTTGGAAAAATGTCTATTCAAGTTCTTTGCCTGTTCTTTCAATTGGATTGTTTGTCTTTCTATTGAGTTGTAAACGTTCTTTATATATTCCGAATACTAAACTGTTATCAGGTATGTGATTTGCAAATGTTTTCGTCTATTCATAGGTTGACTTTTCACTTTCCTCATAATGTCCTTGGATGCACAAAAGTTTTTAATTTTGATAAAGTCCAGTTAACCTATTTTTCCTTTTGTTGCTTGTGCTTAGGTGTCTCACCTAAGAATTCATTGCAAAAACAAACAAACAAAAAAGAATTTATTGCCAAATCCAAAGTCATAAAGATTTACCCGCAGTTCTCTGCTCGGAATTTTATGGTTTTGGCTGTTATATTCAGGTCGTTGGCCCATTTTTGAGTTAATTTTTGTATATGACGTGAGGTAGGAGTCTAACTGAATTCTTTGGCATGCGGAAGTTCAGTGGTCCCAGCTCCAAGTGTTGCAGAGACTGTTCCTTCTCCACTGGATGGTCTTTCCTTTGTGGTTTTGATCTACGTGGAAAGGCTATCACATCTGTAAAGTGGGAATCAGAGTAACTCTTTCATTGAAGGCAATGAAAGAACCACCAGGCTCCTTGGCCTTGGTCTGGGACCAAGGGCAGTGGTCAGGACAGATGGCTCGGCATGTCAAACAAAGGATGGGGAAGAAAATTTCTAGAGCCACAAGGCTGCTTGCAGGTGGAGGCACTGCTTCTTCTATGTGGTTTATCAAACACAAGCTGAGTGATCCTTTCAAATTTATTTGATTTATAAAATGCGATGAGAAGAATGAATAATGCACCTCATTGTGGTAATATTGAAGCCCCAAATCAGGGCTCTGAGCATGGGACACACAGACAGACAGGCAAGTTTCGCCTTTGCAGAAATGAGGTGATGTGATTTCCATCATTTGAGTGATTTACTTTGTTTGCTTTTCTAGTATTCCTGACTGGGAAGAACTTTATCCAAGCTGGTGATTAGAGTATAATACTTTATGGTTTTCAAAACCTGTTCACATTCTATTGCAGCAAATGCTCAACTCAAGTAAGACCTCACTCTAATACTCGATAGTCAATGAACTTGAGATTGTAAATAAAACACTTGGGAAGGATGGAATGCTTATAATACAAACATCACACAGAGCTGCTGCTGAACTGACAGAACAGGAAAAGAGCGTTCCTGCTTTCTAAGTATTTACTATATGCGGGGCACGCTGACAAGTGCACAGCCTTTGTTTTCTCCTAAATTCTTGCAGCAGCCAATGAAGGAGTTACTCTGATTCCCATTTTACAGATGTGATAGCTGAGACACAAAAAAGTTACGTCTCTCACTAAATGCAGATATCTAAAAAGTGAAAAATCCAGGATTTTAGCCCAGATTGTATGGTTTCCTTTTTTTAAAAAAAGATATTGTTTATTTATCTTTAGAGAAAGAGGAAGGGAAGGAGAAAGAGAGAGGAGAGAAACATCAATGTGTATTTGCTTCTCATACACCCCCCACACTGGGGACCTGGCCTGCAACCCAGGCATGTGCCCTGGCTGGGAATCGAACTAGCAACTCTTTGTTTCACAGTCCAGTGCTCAATCCACTGAGCTACACCAGCCAGGGCCAGATTGGATGGTTTCAAAGTCCACATACTCTCTTTTAAAGAGTGGAAACAGCCCTGGCTGGTGTGGCTCAGTGGACTGAATGCGGGCCTGCAGACCAAAGGGTCGCAGATTCGATGGAGCTTCAACCCTGGAAGCCAGAGTTACTGGGAATTTGGTTGGAAATCAACCATCTGAAGTAGAGTGGTCACACCAGCCCCTACCTGAGGTAATGAACAGAGCCAGCCACATGTAGCATTCATGGGTTGATTCTCGTACATGCCCTAACAGGGGATCAAACCCACAACCTTGGTGAATCGAGATGACACTCTAACCAATGGAGCCACCTGGCCAGAGCACAAGACTAGACCTGAAATTACCATCCCCGTTCCACAGAACGGGGTTGGTAATTACGTGCTGTGACGGAAGTGTTGGCAACACTATGGTAGTCATCATATAGTGACATACAGTATAAGCGTATCATCAAATCACACAGTGTACACCCGGGCCTTCGCAATGTTGCGTGCCGATTATAGCTCAATAGGAAAAAAGAAAGTGAGACTTTGGTCTCACGCCTGGATGAAGCATAACTGAAAATAAGGATGTAAGCCTGGATCAGGTTTTGTGTGTGTATGTTTTACGTCTGGTTTTAACAAGAAGCTGAGTTTTGACAAGAGCTGCTAATTAAGTCTGCAAGGAGGTTACAGCACTGATTAATCCAGCTGTACCTGCTGGTGGAAGATCCTCCGACATAATGAAGAACTGTCAAATACTTCCCGCGCTGTGGGCCACAGTGGCCAGCTCAGCTTTCTGGGCTTGTTTCATGTAATCTGCCAGAACGTCCCCGGTGGCACTCGTTGCAGGCTTCTTGGTAGGACAAATATACCCAACCCGTCCTGTGCAGTTACTTAGTGTGCTCCTTCTCTGTACCAGCATTGTGCGGGGCCCTGAGGGCTAGAAGGGCCCCTCACTTTAGGAATTCAACAGTCCCATTGGGGACACAAAGTCAATACCAAAGGATGGAGACCTGAACAAGACAAAGGCCTGTAATTAATTCCTCCATTGAATGGTAAAGACAGAGAGCCAAGGGGACTCATAGGAGGGGCGGTCAGCGAAGGTTGCAAGAAGGAGCTATCGCTTTGGTGTCTCACAAATGGCAGTTGACAGTAACCCCCCAGCCCTCCTCCACAGGAGGAATAGCTTTCCTGCCCACATGGCTTACCCTTGTGACTTGCTTTAGCCAATGGGACATGAGCAGAGTTGATGTGGGTGAAGGTTTCAAAAATGCTTGTGCAGTTGGATTTCGAGCCTTTTGCCATGAGATTGTTGGGGAAGACAAATTTCTCCTTTACCCTTTTATGTTCAGTAAATGGGGGCCTGTGGATTCAACTAACAGAAGACAGATTACCAGGAGAAAAGGCATCATTTTTATTAATATTTTACATGTATAGAAGTTTACAGAAAAAGAGAAACTCAAAGAAGTAATTAGACCCAGGAGCTTCTATCCCATTTTTACAAAGGTAAGGGGGTTTGAGACTTGAGGAATGATGAGTTGTGGGGAAGTCACTAGGAAATATGTGGGAACACTAATGGAAGATGAGGGCTAATTTAGCAAGGTTGATTTATGTAGCCCATCTCGGTGCCTACTCTCCATCTCTGGTGATAAGAGTTGCTCTCCTCTTCCTGGCACAGGAGACGAGAGAACACTTTCACAAAGGGAAATTTATGCCCTGCTTCCAGAATATGTGGACATGGAGAATTCTTCCTGTACCTGCTGATTCGCAATAACCCTTATGCCCAAGTGGTGTATTTTAGGGTTGCATGTCCTGATTCCATTCCATACGAACACTCCCCAGTTGCCTGCTGACCCCAGAATAAAAAGCTTGCCTGGACCCAACCCACAGCCTGGAACCAAGCCCCGCTGAGGCCAGCCTAGATCAGCTGAACCACAGCCAACCCACAGGTGCCTGAGCAAGAAATAAATGCTTATGGCTGTGTGCCACTGAGATTGTACGATTACTTGTTGCTTGGTATGCTTGCAACAATAGTTTATTCATCTGTAAAATGGAAAAAAATGTATCATACTTGCAGTGGTATTGTGAAATCTAATATAAATCTGATGTCTCAGATTTCAACATCCTGAGAATGCAACTGAGGTCACACTCGTATTGATACCCGCTTCCCCACAGTTCCTTTGCTTATGAGGAAATCCCCTCTGGAAGAGGGTCTACAAAGAGTCCAGATGCTTCTCACTGTGGTGTGCCCTGGTTCTCACAATTCTGCCAGGGTACCGTGCCCAAGCTCAGGTTCCACATCCATTAATCAGCTCAGACTGGTCATTTGTGGGGCTGCAGGGGAAACTCACCAACTAACAGCAGAGAACTTGAACTTCATGAGGCAGACAGTGAAACTCATTGATTCAACGACTATCTAACCCACACTGAGCCAGATTCGCGCAGCAGGAGGCTGAGAGAGGGATAAGGGTGCCCGAACGTGCCAATGAATTTAAAACAGCATTAGACAGGGAGTTGGGCTCCATCATGCCCCATCACCACCATTGTGGGCAAGACCCTGATCTTTTTTATTGTAATATTTTTCCTTTCCTCACAGTCCCTCTCCTCATGCCTGCCTCTGAAAACAGAACTAGCTGCTCTAATATATTTGATATAAAATTTGAACCAGTGGGTGTCAACCAGGGCAATTCCCCACCCCCCCTCACCCCACCAGGGGACATTTGGGAACGTTTGGAGACATTTGGGGTTGTCACAACTGAGGGTATGCTACTGGCATCTAGTAGAGAGAGGCCAGGGGTGCTGCTAAGAAGCATCCTAGTGCATAGGACAGCCCCCTACAATGAAGAACTATGAAGCTCCAAATGTGAATATTGCCAAGGTTGAGAGCTGTTGGGTGTATATAATATTGTTTGGAGGTTTTTTAATTTACATAAATAGCATTGAGATAGAGGTCTCATTCATGTACTTACTTTTTTATTTATCAATATATTTTTAAATGTCTTTTTATGTTGCTGCTCATAAATCTAGGTCTTTCCTTTTTTAGTTTATTATTTTCCATTACATTCATCTACCACATCCCTTCTCCTACCGAAGGACACCCAGTCTGCTCCGTCTCCTTGTTCTTCCATACAGAATAGTGGTGAACATCCCCCTGCCCCCATACATATATCCCATGGAACCTGGGCCGTCTGATCTCGGAGGTGAGCAGCATCAGACGACCGTCTCAGATCAGGGCGGCTTCCCAGGCCCGCCTGCCGGACCTGCACCAGCTTCCCATGGTGTCCACACTGCTGTTCTGAACAAGTTGAGTCCTCCCCACACTCTCCTGTCAAAGCCCTAACTCCCAGTATCTCAAACTGTACTGTATTGGAGGCAGGGCCTTTAAAGAGACAATTAAGGTAGAAAGAGGTCACTGGGGTGGGCCTTCATCCAGTATGACTGGCTTCCTTATGCGAGGAGGAGATTAGGGCACAGACACACACAGGAGGAAGGCCGTGTGAAGACGCAGAAAGAAGACAGCCACCTAATATGTCAAGGAGGGAGACCTCAGAAGAAACCAACTCTGCTGACACCTTGATCTTAGACTTCCAGACTCCAAACTGTGAGGAAATCCATTTCTGCTGGCAAAGCCCCCCAGCTTGTGGTACTTCATTACGGCAGGCCCAGCAGACTCACAGTCCTGTGTGAAAATGAGAAAGGCGGAATTGGGCAGAGACGTGGAGCCACAATGGGGTTGCCACCGGGTGGAATTATGGGGCTCATAGGGCCCTCCAGGGCTGTTCCAAAGTGAGGAATGGGGCTTTTGAGCGGGACCTTTGTTTTTTGCACATGGGTCTTTCTCAAGGTGAAGTGGGGTGTGATTTTGCCCCCTGCCCCCAGAAACATATGGCCATGTTTGGAGATCTTGATTGGGGGCGGGGGGGGGGGGGCGGGTGTGCACTACTGACATCTAGTGGGTAGAGACCAGGGCTCCCGCTGCTAAATATCCTGCAATGCAGGAGGCCGCCCCCCCACAACAGGGAGCCATCAAATCTCAGTAGTGCGGAGATTGAGAAAGCCTGTGCTACATCAGCAAGCCACTGGTCCTGAGCTGCTCTGGCAAGGGTGCAACCTTGGGCAGGTCCCCACAGTGATGGTGATTCCCACGGAGGGTGCCGCTGTGGCTGCCGGCAGCCTGTGGTCCCAGCAACTGAGGAATGGGTGTGTGTGCCATGAACAGGAGGCCTAGGCAGAGCAGAGGACCCTTGCCTGGCCCCTCAGGGCTCCAGGGCTTCAAAGTCTGGCTTGCATGCAAGCAGGAAGGACACGCTTTGTTATAGAACAAGAGCACGCATAGGAGAAAGAGGGTGCGTTGCAAACTTAGCCCAGAATTGATAGGAATCCAGCCTCAGAGCAGCTAGAAACCCTGAAGCAATGTCTGATCCTGCGCAAACACCCCACGATCAGATCCTGAGCTTTCTCAAGGAGGACTTACTTTATTTTTTTTGCTTCCTGAGGGAGATGAATAAACCTGAGGACTTTATACAATGACAACGGCAAGTATGAAAAAAAAAAACCACTTCTTGGGAATCAATGGTATAAAAATAATTTTTATTTACTACTGTAAATAAAGTAGTGCAAAGAGTAGTTTGGACCCACAATATTGCATCACCAATTTATTCACTACCGTAGCAGCGTCCAGTGCACAATCTCCCCTTCCTCTCCCTCTCCCTCTCTCTCTCACACACACCCCTACAGGGACTCGGGCATAAAGGGTGGGGTGCCTGTGAACTAAAGGCTTTTTTCCTGCATGTCCCACTGCTGCCAGTCTATTCTAACGGGTAATTCATGGAGAAGGCTACACTTAAATACTAAGAATTTTCTAAATGTTATTTTATGGATTGCAATTGAAAAGTAACCAACGTCCAACTGTGTCACTGAATGATCCGGAAGCACTACGACCCTAGAAAAATCCGAGGAGAAAAATGTAAACCCATTTACAAAGCCACCACCTTCCCCGCACTCCCAGCCATAACCTAAGCAGGGCTGTGGCAAATACATGTACTGGAATATTATCTAACCTGTAGAAAAGTCATAATTTTCTGTTACTGAATAAAAGGGAATGAACACGGGGCTAAGATTCTGAAAACGTGTCCCGTCCATAGGGAGTCGGATACGATGCAGGGCAGACTGTGACTCCCAACACACAGAATTGCCAGGGACAGTCGTTGCAGGCGTGCTAACCTCCCCAGCACGCCCCTGTGACCAGCATGTCCCTCGTATTTGTTTGAATGCCTTTAGTGTCACTGTCTGCTCTGGGTACTTCTCCATAATTTGATTAATTAAAAAAAAAAAGACACCAAGTGCAAATGTCACATCCACTTGACAAGTCGTTCAAGGTGTCTGTCAGTAGCACAATGCCGTGGCCCCAGCTTTCCAGTTCCACCTGTTGAAAGGCTTCTCTCTCACGGGAGACACCTGGAGTGCACACATCACCCACATGGCTCCGGGTTACTGGTGACGGGGGGCTGGTCCTGAGCAGAGGCATCTGCAGCTGGAGTCACAGCTGGACTTGCAGTGGGGGCGGTGGGGCCTGGGGAGGCTCCAGCTGGTGTCGGGTTGAAACCACTGGCTGCAGAGACACACACAACACACACAACAGGAGGCAAGGATTCACAACAGTGCACGCGGGGTCCACCACCACACCTAGGCCCCCGCAAGCCGGGAGAGATGCTCCTGATTTAGTGGCTCTGAAACCAACTAGATAGGTGACGTTGGACCCACGATCTAAGTACTTTAGACTTTGGTGTCCCCTTTCTAAAATGACAGACTGGAAAAGACACATGAAGATCTCTGCTGGTTCTGACATTGTGGGGCTCTAAGTCCTACATTGATGCTGGGACTTCCCGGTACATATTTTAATTAAAAACAAAACAGTCTCTGGTCGATGGTTCTTGCGGTCGTATCTCTTTTTTCCCCCATGGCGTGGATGCAATGCAAGCTATGAATTATACCAATCAGTTAGAAAGGAGTGTTGGTTTTATTTACATTATTATTCCATTTGGACGATGTACCAAATTTGGTTTAATTATTTTATTTAAGTAAATGTGTATAAGTTCTGGAAAATGTAATTACTAGATTTAATTATTTGTCAATTTACCTTTAGGTACGGAGTTGGACCACCATAAATGTTAGGGAGGCTTATAAAGTTTAGGTCAGTGGTTTTCAAATGGGAGCAATTTTGTTTGCCAGGGGACAGTGAGCAATGTCAGGAGGCATTTTTGGTTGTCACACTGGAGGGTGGGTGCTATTGGCACCTAGCAGGCAGAGGCCAGGGGGGCCGCTAAGCATTCCACAATGCGTGGGACAGCTCCCTACAGCAAAGAATGACCCAGCTCCAAACACCTACCGCAAACGCCAACAGCATACATAATCTCAAGCGAGGCCAAGAGGGGTCCTGCTTACAAGACTGTGGGCTCTGGAACCTGGTTGCTCTGCCCTTTACCAGTTATGTGACCTTGGACAAGTTTCCCACTCTCCTTCTAAAATAATGAAAGTATCTACACCCTGTTGAGCTGTTAGGCTTAAATAAACGAATGCACCTGAAGTGCTTAGTGTTCTAAGAGGCAGGCAAAGGTACTCCGCAAGTGTTGTTACTACCAGTGACCTGGTTTACTGTAGAAATGCTTTAGGGTCATTAATTTCTGGGGCGCGGCTTGCAGGCTGAAGGACAGAGTTGGTGCATCAGAGTTTCTGGGATGTCTTCTCTTGTCTTTCAGGCCCCAGTAGCCTAGGAGAACAGCAGAAATGTTGAAGCCAGAAGACCAGGAGTCGAACGGCTCTGATGTTTACCAGGACAGTGATTCTGAGCAAGCTACTTAACCACACCGAGCTGTAGTTCCTTCATCTGTAAAATGAGGGCAGCGGTTTGCAGGGACGGGTGATGTGTGCCTAGCACAACAGCCATCGTTTGGGCAAACAGTTGCTAGTTTGCTTTTAATCAGTGATCTTAATCAAGCTCAGGAATCCTGGAGTCGTACAGTTTTCAGTCGGTGGGACCGTTTTTTAAAGGTTCTCAAATGTCCATCCTGAAATGTATTGACTTTTAGAAGATGCCACTACATATTGGCAATCTGATTTCCAGAAAAACCCATCAAAAGTTGCAACTCCAAGTACCTATGGTCATCCCCACGGGGCCATTCTAAGAAATTCAACAATGGGCTCCAAAGCCTCTGGCTTTTCAGGATATATAAAGGAACCCTCCTGGAATTCCTTTCCATCCCTACAGGAGATCTTGTGAATCCAGGGACTGTTCTGAAAGAACAGGACAGTGGAGGGGTGAGGGTGGGGGGCCGAGGGTGTTCCCTACATAATGATGTGACATTTCCAGGTGAAAGCCATCACTCTGGCAGCTGATCTAACCGTGGCAGGGAGCAGACGGCCCAATGGGGTGGTGCAAAGACCCCCTGCTGGAGTCCAGAGACCCAGTCTGGTGGAGTATCACGTATCTACCACCAGGAGATTACTTCGGGGTAGATACTGAAAAGCACACATTTCATTTCTAAAATGCTCGCATCTCGTAGGCCTTGGTTTCCTCACCTGTGAACAGGGCAGCTTAGATGAGAGGGTCTTGGCCCCTCGGGCCCTCAAATTGATCTTTCTGATGAGCTCTGAGGAAGTAAGTTAATGAAGTACTAAGGCATTCATTTTTCCCTTTTCAAGCTTAGGGAAATGTTTAAATCACCATGGTAACAAGATAAATCAGCAATCAGTTTTCTGATTAAAACAAAAAAGTGCCAATGCGTAAATGCAGAAGGAATGCGTAATCAGCACTGCCATGTTTAAATCTTGTCAGAGCATAATGAAAATGCTCAATGTTTCTAGTGAGCTTGGCATTACCCACGTGAGAAGGCGCTCTCCCCCCACAGCCTGCCGTGATTTTTCAAGTGGCCTCTTTTTCTGTGTTCACCTGGGGTGTGCGCTAATTTGATTACTGGACTTGAATCAAGGTTACCAGGAAAATGGGCATGTTGTTTTAAAAACTTAGCGAGTATATTCTAGAGCCAAATATAAGTGATTTTTGGATTACCTGCTGCTTGGGGGACCATTCTCTGTACATTAGTGAGAATTGTTGAGAGCTGGCCCTGAGTCACGTGGGCAGACTGCAGCCCCCGGGGGGCCAAGTACGGCTCCCTGCCTGTTTTTGGATGGCTCACAGTCTAGGAATGGTTTTTACATTTTTAAGCGATTGAACAAAAATCAAAAGAAGAGTGATATTTCATGACATGTGAGAAGCGTAAGAGATTCAAATGGTCACATCCATAGAAAAGTTGGCTTGGCAACCAGCAGTACCATTGGTTTTCAGGCATCCTCGATGGCCGCTTTCGCATGACAAGGAGAGTTGCGTCGCTGTGACCGAGATGGCCCTCAAAGCCCCAACTGTTTATTACCTGGCCCTTCACAGAACACACTTGACACACTTGCCAACTCGGTTGTGGCCACTGTAGCAGGAACATCTATCTGCTTGCCAGGCAGTCAGGCCAGACGAGAGCATACCGGGAGGGAGGATACGAGGGGATATGTGGGGTAGGTCCTGAGACAGCGAATGCTTGCAAAGTGGGAGTTGAAGGGGGTGCGGGGGAAGCCCTGGAAGCCGCCTGCTATGAATAAGATCTAGCCTACTTCTTGGGGCCTCCCCATCAAGTGGGGCCCAGTGCAAACATGTGTCCTGTGTCATCTACACCTGTGTTGTGAGCGGGGCCCCTGGGAGGGCACCAGGGGAGTGAGACAGGAGGAGAGCGAACCCCCACCATTAACTGGCTCTGACTTGAAGGCTCCTGCTTCTTCTGTGAGCACCACGTTTCCTGACATTTACTGTGATTTCAGTAGAAACCTCATTAATTAGAAATGTAGAGGACAGGAAAAGGTTTAATTGATCTTGTTTATATCATTTTCCTCTTACACGAGGCTAACCACTTAGGCAGAAGGGATGAGTTGGCTTAAATTATGAATATTTTGAGTCGGCTGGCATTGGTTTCAAAGGTTACTTGTCATACCGAGGGGCTGGTAGGTCTGCAAATCTCGCTCCATGTTGTGTATTCTATTTAGACACAAAGTTTACACTAATACTGGGCAGGCACGACTCTTTCTTTGAAATGGTCATTTACATTTTCTCCCCTGTTCTTCCCTTTACCTTCTTTGAGGTAGCCAGCCAGGCTCCATGCTTTTTCTTTTTCTTTTTTTTGGTCTCAGGGGGAGATTTGTGGCAGAGCAGAAATGGAGATGTTTTTAGACATACTTTGCATTGCGGATTTTTTTGTTTTGTTTTTTTGAAAGCCTGAATCCATTTAAGCAATTACACTTGACATCCCTGGCAGGCAGGGGAGAGGGAGAGTGCTTTAGAGATGCACCGAAGCAGGAAAAGGAGCTTTTTTGGACTCCGGGAAAGTGACTGAGCCTAGCAGTGGGCTGTACCATCAGCGAAGCGCTCACCTTGCACCTCAGCCATCTGAGAAGGGAAGACTTGGGAGAAAAAGGCTAATGGTGCTCAGCTTTGGCAAAGATGATAGGACTCCTAGGTGACCCAGAAGCTGCAAAGCCAACGGGCCTGGAGGGACAATGCAGGCTCTGGGACACTGTGTGTGTTCCTCTATCAGACCTGTGACACACGAGTGTTCCTAGTGCCACCTGAGACCCAGGGACCTTGGCACTCCCCCAGGAGGCATCGGCCTCGAGAAGGACTGAGCAGCCTGGTGGAAGGGAAGCTCAGAGTCAAAAATAAGTTCCCTGAAAGGAAATAAAAAGGTGTGCATTATTTCTTGTGTACTTTTTTTGGTGCCTTTGATAGACTAGTCGAAATCTTTGTTTAGATGCCTTAAAAAGCATTTTATGTGTTGGACTGAGTCTACCAACCTAGAAAAACATGCTAGGCTCTGGACATTGCATCTGTTGGAGGTAAACCGAGCTCATATTTTGGTGCAGGCGCTACCAGGTGTCAGCATGCCTTAACTGCAGGTAACGTGTCCCCAGGACGTTACTGTTCAGGTGCTAATATTTGCAGAGTTCTAAACACTTTATGTCTGTTGTCCTATTTGGTTCCCACAACTACAATAGGAGGTAGCTGTACCACTTCTGCTGTTTTACAGAAGGGGAAACTCGGGCACAGATAGATTCCCTGCCCAAGGTCACACAGCTAGAGGCAGGGCCGGCATTGCAGCAGCCTGACTCCGAGCCTGTGCTGTTGGCTACTGTCCTGCACTGCAGCCTCCTGAACTCAGGACAACTTAATGTGGCAAAAGCAGAGATGTGCTGACTATACACCACAGGGCATGTAAGTGTGTGTGTTGGGGGGGGTGGGTGTTGGGGATGAAGGTAGTTGGAGCTGAACTCAAAATGGATGGACACCTCAATGCAAAGGTTTGACCATAAATCTCTAACTTTTACAAACAACTGACTGAAAAGTCCAAATCACAAGATGACAAAGATCCCGAATCCCACAATCCTTACACAAAGACTCCTGACTCTCAAATCCAGACCTGCTTCACTGCTGTGCTTGCTTCACGCTACCACGGCTGCCACCAGCATCTGCTGCGCCTTCCCCCTCCCTCGGGGCAGGTCATGGGGCCTTGCACCCGCTCATTGGGGTGACGCCAGGGGCAAAATCTTTGCCCTCTGAGGCGCTCCTTGAAGTGGCTTCTCTTCACTGTCTTGGCCTCTGTCACCCCCACCCCCATCACCCCGTTGCTGATGGAATAGTATCCTCTTATGTCAAAGTTACTGACCGATCTGCACTTAGGTTGGCAACCTGAAAAATATGAAAAAAATTTACTACATATTTTTACTCGACACTAGTTCTAACAGGGCTGGCAGGCAGCACGGTGGGGCACATTTTGGAAATATGTGAGTATGTGGAGACCTTTTCTTTTTCTTTTTCTTTTTCTTTCTTTACTTCTAGGCCCTTATGACTTAAAGTGTGGTCCATGGCACGGCAGAATGGACATCATCCGAAAGCTTGTCAGAGCTTGTGAATCTCAGAGCCCACCTGGACCTGCTGCATCAGAATCTGCGTTTAACAAGCTCCCTGGGTGATTCATGAGCACATGAAAATTAAGCACGGGCTAGAATTTACATACTGAAAAAGATATTATCTTATGATAATTAGTTTCTTTTTACTTCTTTATGTTGATGTTAGAGCAGTCTTTAAAAAAATAATGTATGTAGGCAGGTTAATTATCACTCATGTCAGGGTACCAAAAATGTGCCCCAAAGTATTTCTTACGTAGGGGGATAACAGAATAGGCTGGAGACAAAGTATTTCTTACGTAAGGGGATAACAGAATAGGTTGGAGACAAATGATAATGAGCATTTTCGAGTATGGCGAGTTGGGAAATGTTTACAATTCTGCTGCCCTACATCCTTTCTTGGGCTTTATTTTGTGATTATGGGGCAGGTAACTTCATCCCTTTGGCCTCAATGCTTCAGAGAATTAAATTATTTTTAAGATCTCAGGCAGACTTCTCTGAGGCCAGTCAACAGAGAGGGAGGGATGTTAAGGAAGAAGCAAGTGAAAGAAACTGAACCCCATGAAGAAAACGTGTGAAGGAGCAGAGGATACACAGGAAGGGGAAGTAGACGAAAGGGCAGGAGGGACGGGGACACAAGAATGTGGAGGGACTGGTAATGAAGACCCGGGAAGGGAAAAAGAGATGACTTCTGATAAAAGCAATTCCACCAGCCCATGAATTTTCATGGCTACCAGCTGGCATGAAATCATAAAGACAATTTTCAGCTCCTCTAACGGAATTGCATTTGTAATAATCATAACAATATTTCTACAGAGTAAAAATGACAAAGATAATTTGAAATGGAAAACACTGACAAGATGCAAAATAAATGGGCTATACCTGGCAACAAATTTTGGGACGGGGCAGAATTTGCATGAGGGAAATTTACAAGCTGGCATATACCACAGGGCATCCAGTCTGGAAGGGCTTCTGATGGCTCCCTGTCAGCCTCCTCAGGTGAGTCAGTGGGGATGATTCCATATCAGCCTCTCGTAACAGTGACTGTCTCGCCAGGGAATCTGAGGGGAAATGTGTTCCTGTTGCTTTTTGTTACCTGTGCCACAAATAATGGCTGCGTGAACGCTCAAATGCTACGTCTAGTCCTACGGATCCCCTTGCAAAGGTCCCCATTGGTCCTCGTGAGCAGTTATGTCCTTTTGCTGCCATTATTATAACCTCATTTAACTGATACAAAATTAGAGGATCGGGGGGTGAACTAACTTACCATAAGTCACACAGCTAATAAGGAGCCAAGGCTGGACTCTCAGCCCAAACAGAAGTGACAGAGGTGCCCATGTCCTTAGCTCCTGCCCTACGTTAGTACAGAGAAATAACAGCAACTAGTGGAAACCACACTACAATAAACGTTCACTTTACGTTCCTCCTCAGACCCTCCCTCTGAGTCCATGCGGCTGGGTATTTGATTCCTCACCATGCGTGCTTATGGTCCTATTGAATTTTTTATCCTTTGATTGGAATAAATAGGATAAGACCTCATACTGGAAGAGACCTCTGAGCTGGGTTTGAAGGCATATATAGGTAGAATTTTGCTGGCAGGTACTTTCAATGGGAGAAGACATTACACTTCAATTTCTTAAGCTTCTTATTAAAAAATTCTGCCTCCTTTGAAAACTGTAAGTCATTAGGGGCTTCCATCAGCCAGATATTATGATACACCCTGAGAAGGACCCCCACCCCATGAATGACCATCCTAACAAAGGAAACAGCATGACCCAGGTCATGAGGAGGGAGAGGGTGATTTTTCTGGTAAGGGAAAAGAAATGGTATGTTTTTATATTGCCCTGGCATTGCAGGAATCTCTACCTGAGACCGCCTGGAAGTACTGCAGGGTCCAGGCGATCAGCACAGACAGCAGGAAGGTTCCCAGGAAGTAGGTCTGCAAACACCAGAAGCACATGTCAGATGACGGACAGGGCCCGGGACCTCGGAGGCAGGGCTGGTGGGAGACGGCACCTACCAGAGCAGAGTGCAGGACAGCACTCCAGATGAGCCGGAAGTGCAGGTAGAGCCAGGCCAGGGCACAGGGGCTGAGGGACTCCTCACTGCTGTGGCTCCAGCACCTGCAGACACAAAACACAGGGTGCCTTGACATGCCAGCGGATGTTGTTGGCATCACTCATGACCAGCATTATCGGATCCTCAAACCTGCCTCCTTCAGCTTGGGGACAAGGGGGGACACTTGAGGTGAGAGACAAGGGAAGAAAGCCAGTTCTCAGGGGTTCAGGCCTGCCCTAACATTCTAGGACCCTGCCAGACATTTCAGGAAAAGTCACTTCTGTCCTTCATAAAAAGCCAACAGGTCAAGGAGGTCCATGAGGCATGGGGGCTGGCAGAGCACTAGCTCTGTCCAAGTGTCTGTTCAAAGTCCAGACAACAGAATGCCTCCCTGTCTTGCAGAAAAGCATGGTCTAACCATATGCATTATTTTTCCCACTCTTGTGGAAAGCCTTGGTCAGCATCTTAACCTCAGATCAAGTTCATTCCGTACCTTAAGCCTCAGAAACTAGAAAACGGAAGTAAGTTTGGGTCCAGCTGAGTGTTCTCTAATCACAACAAACCCTGAGCCCTTTTTATAACAAGTGACATTAAAAAATAAAAGTCAGGCTAACTTTAACCAAGATGGCAACAGCATCCAGATTCCAGTGTTAAAGAGGCTCTGCTCACCTTTCGTACAGTTCCTGGAGGATGGAGATGTTATTCGAATGGATAGTTGGGTCAATTTCCAAGAAATCCAAAATGTGATGTGGGATTAGAGCACCTTCCTCAATCAGCAGGGCCAGGTTAAAAAATCCCTGAAAACAAGCCACAAACCATCCCTGTCAACTCCTTATAATAAAACCCAGATGCATACCCTTCATCAGAATGTAAACGTTCACAACCTCTAGATACTTTTTTCAGTCCCTAGAGCCAGATGGTTTGTCATCTTCATTGATGAATTGTTTCCCTAAATATATGCATCTGAGACATTTATTTGCAGGAGAACCAGGAGGCTTTCAGAGGAAGCTGGGTCCCATCTGCTCAGAAGCCAGTCAACCGGCGGATCTGTCCTTTCCTGCTCACTCTCCAAAACAGAACTTGCTGGAAAACGTGCCCTGTGTCACCAGCAAAACCAGAATGCCGAGTTGAAGGCCATGTCCATCACTTATGACTCTGCTCTGGGTCACCATCAGCATGTCAGAAATCTAACAAAACGTTTTTGTGGCTAGGGGTGCCACTGATGACTGACATTCTAACGTAAGGAGTCTCACGATTCTACTTGGCACAGACCTCCACTCCGGTACATTTCCTCACATGCTCCTTATACACCTTGTTCTGACTCTCAGAGGTAGGATTTGCCTCATTGGGCTGTGCAGGTCCAATAACATAACGCAGTGAGGAGCCCGATGTAGAGATGCTTCATCAAGGATGGGAGCTATTATACTACCTGGAGGAGACGCACTGTCCATCATGAGCTAAGCATGTGGCCAGACCAAAAAATAAACAAAAGACGACCTTACTTAGCATTAGGACTTTACAAATTTCATTGAACTGCTGCCCTTCAAGGAGTTCAGAGTCATGTTCTAATGACATAGTCTCCTTTTGGTCTTTCTGTTCAGTTGCCACTGACAGCAATCTTAGTGGAAGCCATCGTCTGCCTGGGTGTGCATGCCAGGGCTCTCATAAGCATCCTGTGTGATAACCACGATAAAAATAATGGCAGCTAGTATTTTCTGAGTGCTCATTCTATTGAGGCATTGCTCTGGTTTTTACATATTCATTGAATATTCATAACAACAAATTGAGATGGGTACTGTTATCCTCCTCATGGTATAGATGAGGAAACTGAGGAACAGAGAGGTTAAGGAATTTGCCCAGGGTTACAGAGCTGGAAAGGAGCAGACAGGGTCCAGAGTCTTCAGTCTTACCCTCTACCATGCTGCCGAATAACCTCTAAATAGATGGAAGCGTTAAGTATCTTTAAGATGCGCACACACATGCAGAAAATAGAATATTTCTCCATGCTTTGAAAAGAAGGTACTCTTAAAACTTAACTTATTACAAGAAAAGAAAAAAAGTACCATGTAAAAATTTATAGTCTCTAAAGAATGAAAAAATAATAAGATTAAAATAAATAAGAAAAAAGACTAGGGGAATATTGATATGTAATGTAACAGCTTAAGCTTCATTATTTACTAAGCAAATGTATAAAAAAAACTAATTGTCATTTAAATTTTTAAAGTATCAGAACTCCAACAGCTCAACAACAGGCAAAGAACACAAATAGAGAATTCACCTAAAAATATGAAGAGTAAATTATCATAGACACGTATATGCAAAAAGTGTCCCTCCCCACTAGAAATCAAGTAAATACAATTCAAAACAACAAAGAAGTATCAACTTCCTATTATTCAATTAGCAAAATCAAGTCACCAAAACATCCAGTGCAGACAAGATTTCAGTTACCCTTCTACATGTAACCACTGCTGGGTGATGTATTAATTGGAAAACCCTTTCAGAAAGCAAATCAGCAAGAAACTATTATTAGGTAGCCATAAAACCATTTAGATTGCCTTTGACTTTAATATTATCCCCTCAGATTATAAAGAAATTATTCAAATGGAGATAAAAGATGGAAATATGAAAATGTAATATAGCACCAGCTACAATTACAACCCAATAGGAAAGCATCTCCTCATCTTCCTTTATGGGCTATAATCCCATGAAGGCAAGACTACTGTCCATTTTTTAATCTTATGTTCCCACCACTAGGCAGTGTCTCAGACATGCAGGACTGAGTAAATGTGCCAAATCAATGATTAAATTAGCAAACAAAAAATAAATGTCTACCAAATAAGATAAAGCTTAATACATTACAGCCTATTAGCTCAATAGAATATGGGAAGCGGTTAAGAGCAACAATTACATCAAGTGTGCGATAAAATGCACATATCCCTACCATGTGTGAAAAGAACTCCGTGTGCATGGGAGTTAACGCTGCAGAGGGGTGCTCACCTGTGGCAGGGACTGAAGGGAACATGCAGACATGAAGGAATAAGGCCTCTGCCATGGAATGTTTTTTTCTTTCAAAATTATCTTTTAATGTCTTTGTAACATTATCTTTCCAAATGATAAAAATCAGATTAAAAAAAATGGTCTGGACCTAATTTTTAGTATCAACAGACATCATCTAAGGGAGTTTGACTCTACAGCAAATCCTTTCAGCACCAATTCATATTTCGCTCCAGAAGAAATAATAATAGAATAGATAGATCACAGCCATCACTGGGCTCAGTGCTTCCACATCAAACATCTCATAAACGCAGAGTTGTATTGGGGACCGCCCTGCCTGGTTTCAGAAGCTGTAACCGCCCCCATGGTTAAGGAGTCAGAGTTGGGACCATAAGCCACTAAGGAGACAAAGCTTATCTCCCTGGCAGGGGCACCACCTCTGCCCACTTTACTTCACCCTGCTTGGTCCTGAGCATGACCAGTTAGCCAATGATGGGTAAGATTCCTCAAGGGAGGAACAACCTAAGACAGGCGTGGTCATGAAAAAGGCCCACAGGGAAGGACTTGGGGGGCTACAGAAAAAGGGGGTGATGGACCCTCACCCCTTGGCTTTGACATAGCCTGAGTCCTCATTCTGTCTGCAAGAAGTCTCCTAATCTCTCCACTGCCTTACTTCCCCTGCCTGACTTAAGCCTGAAACAATGACAGAGGGCGGTGCAGTCCTGTGCTGGAAAGGGTGGATTCCCCAGGGGTGATCAGGCCTAAGAAAGAATGCATAAAATCCTGTGAAACCTGCTTTGTTTATACCCTCGGCTTAAATGATAAGGGTCCAAGCCTGAAATGAGTTTGTTTCCCAAAGTTTTATAGCCCTTTAACTAATTGACCCTAACTCAGAATAAGCCCTTAAAGTTATTTATATGTTATCTATTGTTTGACCCTTACTGCCTGACAATGCTTGATGAGCTTTACCTGTATTTCTGTGCAAAATGAACCTAATAAAAGCCCATGGAGGAAAAGGCTCTTGACCCTTCTCCTTTGAGAGATTGGCCACCTCTACTCCCCAAGTAGATCATGTCTTGGTACACTTATTCTCATCCATGGCAGATGGGGGGCTCTGCAGTAAAGCTTCCCCACAGAGGTGGATGTTATTACTGCTCCCAGTTCACAAAGCAGAAAAGGAAGCCTCAGTGACTTAGTGACTTGCCATGTACAAACTGCTATGATGTGATACAGATAAGGGACTTTAACCCAGGTAAAGAACCACTCTAATGTGTGACTTCCTGAAAAAAAAAAAAGACTAAGACAGGGATGAGTTTCCAATGTTTGCTCTGCCGTTGAATCCGGAAGCACAACACCAAAACCTATTGCCTAAGAGAGTCACAACTGTTCCAGCTTCCACTGTGAAAATGGCCCTGAGATCCTCACGAGAGAATTCTGAGCAGCAAACATGCAGGAAATGAGAGAAACAGAGACTCATCATTAGTGCACTAAGTGCTGCAAGATCTATCAAAGGTACTGAAATTGGTGGTAGCAGTGTGAGGAGCAGTGAGATGTTCGTACAGTTGCAAACTGTCTCCTCCTGATCTCTCTAAACAGAAAGAGAAAAACACTAGCTTTTCAGGGGAGAAACCCAGCAGAAAGCTCCTTAACCGAGTGCCTGCAACCAAGCTCACCAGCAGCGAGACGCCATGTGTGCCTCCAAGAGTACAGTGAGGACACATCACTTTTGTGCTCTGCTTGCCCCAAATGCATAATCTCAATCTGTTCATGAGAAAACAGAAGCCAGACCCACATCGAAGGACATTCTACAGAACGCTTGGCTAGTTAATATTCTCCAAAAGTGTCAAGGTCATGAAAAGCAAGGAAAGAACTGAGGAACTATACAGATTGAAGAAGACTGAAGAAATATGACAACTAAATGCAATGGGGGATCCTGGGATGGAGAAAGGCCTTGAGTGGAAAAACTAGTGAAATCCAAACAAAGTTGGAAGCGTACTTTATGGCACTGAACCAATATGGACTTTGTAGTTTAATAATGGAATTGTGGTCAGGCAAGATATTCACATTAGGGGAAGCCGGACGAAGGGTATACAGCAACTCTCTTGGATTCTTTCTGCTACTTTTCTACAGATCTTAAAATATTCCAAAATAAGGTTAAAAAAAATCACTGAGAGGGAAGTCCTATCGCTGAAGTGTTGGCTCCACTATACAAGCCGACCAGTTCGCTTTTGAGCACACTTCCCATTTCTTGAGTTTCTACCAGGTGTTTATTTGATGGAATCTGGTAGAAAGACTCCTGGGCTTGGAGCCAGAAGCTCTGGCTGCTTCATCTACTCCTTGCTTGTTTGGCCTTGAGCAATGTGTCACCTTGTCGGAGTCCTGGTATCCGCTCCTGTAAACTGGGTATCAAAGCCCCCGCCCACAGGAGACTGATGTGAGAACAGTGGGGGAACAGAGCAGGGGCTCAATAAAGGCTCGCGGTCCTAATTAGTGTCCTCACAGGGTCTTGGTGAGGGGCTTGTGAAAATGGATGAGAAAGGATTTTGTCACCTGGGAAGCACATAGACAGAGAGCTGGTGAGAACGCAGGGCCTTGCGACCTCACAAATGGGCACCACCAAGAACTCACTTCCGTTGCTCTCGCTGTCGCTGCTTACCTGGGAGTCTCCATCCAGCGCCGCTTGGGCATACATCTGTACGGACAGTTCAAGGTCTTGTGACTGGTTTGGGTGGCCATAGTAGTAAAGGTCTCCCATTTTCAAATACGCTGCAGGACAGAAGGCACGGATGCATTTGTCAAGTGCTTTTATTTCAGAATGACATTTGAAATGATTGGCTCATTCCCATGACTGAGAGGTTTCCCTACCAGAATCCTAATACAGAAGATCTTTAGGGTTTTTATTTTTTCATGTGTCAGTAGGAAAAAAAAAAAAGGCTTTTCTGCTGAGTATCCACATTTCAGACACATTTTCTCGCTTTGCTTGGTAGCTCTCTGGAATAGATCTATTTGGGAGGATGGCAGCCCAATCAGCCAAGGATTGGTGGGGGGCACTTTATTCCACATCTCAAATTTTGCTGCCTAGATTTGATGACTAAAGAGTACTACTTCTTTACTCTACTTAAGCCATATATTTTATTTTTTCTTTTGAGGAAAAAGTTTTGTTTAACGGTGTATGTATTGGCCTGACCTGGTGTGGCTCCGTGGATTGGGCACCATCCCACAAACCCAAAGGTCGCCAGTTGGATTCCTGGTTGGGACACATGCCTGGGTTGTGGGTCAGGTTCCCAGCTGGGGGTGTATGAAAGGCAACTGATTGATGGTTCTCTCATACATCAATGTTTCTCTCCCTCTTTTTCTCTTACCCTTCTCTCTCTAAAACAATAAAATAAATAACATCTTTTTTTTTTTTAAAAGAATGTATGTATCACTCAGTGTCCATTGAGAAAAATAGAGTCCATGTCTGGTAGTTCAAAACAGGGATTTTCCAACTGGGAAGTGGTCCCCAGGGTGTTGGAAGAACTGAAAAGGAAAACGGCATCTCAGGTATCACCAACAGCAATGCAGGAAGCTACTGCCCTCCCTGGGCTAAGACTCAGCGGGGCCCACAGAGTGTGGATTCCCAGGTGGGAGCTGGGACCCTGGGAATGCACCACTGCCAGACACACAGCCCAGAGCAGAGAGAGAAGGACAGAAATATCTGGGCCCCTCCATAGCCCCCATCCTGCAATCTCCTGCCAGAGCCTCCCTTTGACTGAACTAATCAGGAGCCCCAGGGCAAAGGAGTCTGGGAAATGTAGTTCCTGGGGGTAGCCCCCTACCCTACAGAGCAGAGGAAGACAGGAACCCATCTGAGGGCCAAAGGGCACTGGCTCAGAGAATCTCTCCATCACAGCTTCCTCGGAGTCTCACTGACTTAAGGACTGGCGGGTCCAGGCTACAGCGGACAATGGGGGAGGAGACATCCATAGCATGAGGCAGAGAGCAGTATAGTCTCGATCTTAATAGCAGAGATTTTTCTCTCTCTCCTAATTGTTTAGAAATACCACACTGCACCCAAAGTTGTTAGATGTTTCCTGTTACTAAAGATCAAAAGCCTCTAGTGCTTCAATTTAGCACCCGTTTTTCCATACATACCAAATGAGGGGGCGTCGATTTGAAAAACAGAGAAATTATAGTATCTCCAAACACAGTTCACACCCAAGTACGTCTCAGCCAGGTCCTAAGGGGGTGAAAGGGAAGGAAAAGTTAATTCATTAATATTTCGGCCAAGTGACTAATTTTGCCTCTCTAAAACCCCAATTCATCATCCTTAACCTTAGAGCTTCTATTCTGAGAAGAACACATTTACTCACGGGCCTCTCCTCACAGATGTGTGCTAAATTCGTCTGCGACACTTCAATTCCGGTTTCTGCAGCTAAAACGTAATACAGCAAAGCTTCGTGCCTAAAAATAGATGATTAATAACAAATTTCATATAGGGGCTTTTGCTAATATTCACAGACAACTTGAGAGTCAAACATAAGGACACAAAATAAGCAGTTTTTTTAAAAACCACAAAACCATGAGTTTTTTAAACATTTTTTTTTTTTTTTAGAAATACTGTTGTTAAAAATACTGCATGCACTGATTTATTTTCTTTCTTAAGGCTGAACTGGCAGATAAGGCTGGGAGCTAGTTAATACAACAGCTACCTCTACTGGCCAAATGGTGTGTCAGCTGGGTTCTGGAATGCTTGCATCCTTCTTGGAGGAGATAGCAGTATTAAAAAAGGGAAAAAAAAAGTCCTGTGCCTTCAAGTCCTCTGTTTTGTGAAAGGCTTTATGGGACTTAGGATTCTGAACAAGTGTAATTAAAGCTGAGCTTTTGTGGTGCATGAGACATTTGGCAAAGGAGAGGCAGTTTACAAGGGCCAGAAACACATCTGAGTAAGTAAGAGTTCGACACCACTAGTAACCCAATGCTGCAAAACAACGAGACCACTTCTCGTCTGTTGAAAGGATGGCACACGACTCAGAATAGCAGGAATGGTGAGAGCTCGGGGAGTGACAGACACGTATTCCTACCACCACTGCTGGTGGGGGGGCCGACGAACGCGACGGTTCCATGTGCGAAGTCTTAAGAATGCAGAGACCACTTGCCTTCACAGCACTTCTCCCTGTGAAGGTTTATTCTAAAGAAACAATCACAGATGTGCACAGATTCTGTGGCAAGAGTTTATGGCAGAGCTTTTTCTATGAATGAAAAAATTTTTAAAAAATGGATAAGAACTTAAATATCTGAAAATCAGTGACTATTTAAATTAACCCATGGGGCAGCCTCTTTCAGATGAGGCCATGAAAAATGATGTGGAAGAGTATTCACAAATGTACAAAGACGTCTATGCAAAGTTATCTATTCAGTGAAAAAAATAGGCAGAATAAAACCCGTGCAATCCCATTTTTGTGTAACAGAAATAAACCCGAATACACACATATGCAGATAAATATATGCACAAAAATTATCTACCAAAATGCTAACTGTACTTATTTCTAGGTGGTGAGAATGCAAGACATTTTTATTCTTTACTTTTGACTGATCTGATTTTCTCCATTTTCTTTGTGCTACTCAGTTTATCAGTAAAAATTTATTTTAACCATAAAACATTATTTCAAAAGTAGTTGACATTAAGAACTCTCCCTTAATTTTCAGTCCACCCAGGAAGTGCTTTAAGGAAGTGTGGGGATGGGTGGGTGAGGAGGAATAAGGGACGCAGATTCTGAAATCACCTTTTCTACACTGCTAAAGCAGCTTCTGGCAGACCATCCCTTGGGGACAGACAGAGGTGACCGGGGAGTCAAATTAGAACAGCAGACCTTCAATCTGACATACTGCAGGTCACGGGCCATGTGGCTGCTGAGTGAGCTGATTCTTAGCCTCCAAGACACCCGAGGCAGCCAACCAATTAGCCGTGACTCATTCTAAAGAGACACAAGACAAGAGACTTGCCTGTGGGGCAAGTCAGCTAACAAGCCCACACTGCAGCCAGAACACCATGAAAGACTCACGAGCATTTTCTTACATGGACTGCAACATCACATTTGGCGACAAGGACCCTCAGATCAGACCGAGGATATGCGAAAGGCGCAGCACAAAGCCCGCATCATTCTGCAGTAAGGTCCTGTTCCCAAGGCCTCATAATCTGAAGTGTCTTCCGAAACACTCAGGGGTGCACCAGTGCCTCAGTTTCCCCTGAGGATGAATGAGGGAACGAGATGGTGTACATTTGCCAGCCCAAGGTCAAATATCAAGCGTGCTCCCTCTGCTGCGGTGACTGCATGGAATACGACTCCTGCTATTAAAATGTAACAAGATGAGCTTTCCTCAGACAGCGGTCAAGTACTGGCAGACTATCAGAACTTGCGGCAGGAGTCAGGGGCACGAGCTGACCCTCCTGTAAACCAGAGTCACTCTGATAAACTTTATAAAGACAGTGTCTCGTCTCTGAAATTACTCTGGTGGTGGTGGAGGGATGGGGTAAACATGTTTTATAGAAAGGCCTTCACTGTCCAATTGTTGTATAAGCTGGGAGGAAATTTCATAGAATCCTTGTGCATTTCCTTTGAAGAAGCATGGTAATCCATCAAAAAGATATCTGCAAACATCGATGGTCATGGAAATACTGAACAGAAATCCACCTCTGTCTTCCATCTTGCAGAAGCAATCACCAGAGGCCAGCACACTCTGATTCCACTGCCATCTATTTTCATGTAACAAAGCGTGAACAGTGGGCAAGGGTTCGAACACTGAAGACCTGACTTTCTCGGGTTATTAAGACTTCTGAGACTCACCACCTCTGCCGATACCCTGTCCCCACTCAGTCTCCCTCCCAGTGAGTTAATTACAGGTATTTCTATACTCATATTCATGGGACAATCATTTTCTCAGCGTTTGCTATGTGCAGGAAGCCCCCAAACAAGCCACAAAACTGTCCTGCCCTTCCAGTAATTTCCTCAAGGTTTAGGAAGCCAACCCAAGCTTCCAGTTTTACTTCCAATGCAGACAAGTGCAAGTGTCCCCCCACCCCCCAACACACAGTCATTCTACTGGGGAGGGGAGATGCGGAGAGGAGGAAATTCACAGAAGAGGAGGCGTCGAGGGGCACATTTGCTACCCTCCCACTTCAAAGTCGGCATATACGTTTACAGAGCTTTCCTAACGATGCTTTGTAACCAGTTCTTGGACTGCTGGCTGTGATTTGTGAATCTGACTACCTCTGAGCATGTTCTCAAACAATTATTTTCTCTGTGCTCCTTTCTAACAATGCCTGAAGCGGCTCAAACTGGAAGGATGAAGAACAATCCTGGGGTCTCAGTGGAACTCAGGGCCCCTCCTCCACAGCCAAAAGGTGAATCTCTTGGCTGGCACTTAGCAGGCCTACTTGTCTTGCCTCCAGCCCACCAATCTGGCAAACGTCCTGGGTTAAGTATTTGGGGTGTATTTAAGATAAAGGACAATAAAACACACAGTTCATAGATAAAGCACAGCAGGGCCAAGGTGGAGGGAAATGGAACCTGACAGCCGGCCTTTCTGTAGCCGACCTCTCCTGCTGTCCGCAGACAGCCTCAGGCGTGACAACGTTACCTGCCATATTACGCCTGTACAGCAAAAAGCCCTTTTCTCAAACACGCTCCTCTTTGAAGCAATCCCACATAAATCTTAGAGCCACACAGAAAAGCACAAGCTCATCAAACTGATGCGTATAATTTGAAAGTAACATCCAGAATAAATTCACTCGCAAAAAATGTAGAAAGGGGATGGGCTGGGGACATTGATGGATGATTTAGTTCTGTGGCAGCACAATAGATGGTACCCCAAAAAACAATGTTGTAGGAGGTCACGCTCTTATATTTCCTGTTTAACCCCCGGGGCAGGTTTGGGGGCTCAGAGAGATGAAAGCACTCGGCCTCAAATATGTTTTGACAGAAGTTTCCCATTGCAATGGGCACTGAGATGTTTCTGTGAATTGATATGAAAAGGCCTCAACTGCAGGTTGAGACTTATCGTTAACAATATTTTAGTGCCAGCGTCAAGACCGGCAAATATATGGAGGAACAGAACTGTATAGAGGATTGGCAGTAGAGTACATTGGTGAAATAATTTTGGAAAACAATCAGCATTATCTTTTTTAAAACATTATTTATAATTTATTTATTTACAAGATTTTATTTATTTTTAGAGAAAGGAGAAGGAAGGGAGGAAGAGGGGGAGAAACACTGATGTGCAAGAGAAACAAAGATGCATTGCCTGTCGCTCACTCCCAACCGGGGACTGGGCCTACAACCCAGGCATGTGCCCTGACTGGGAATCGAACTATCGACCTTTCTGTTTGCAGGCCAGCACTCAATCCACTGACCGCACCAGCCAGGGTACAATTGGCATTATCTTGTAAAGTCCAACACGTGACCCTACTCCTAAGTTTATATTCTTGAGAAACTACTGCTCTGAGGGTCAGGATATACATAAAAATGTTCATGGCCATATTGTTCTTAAAAACAAAAAAAATGGGGTCTTGGCCAGGGGGCTCTGCTGGTCAGAGTGCCATTCCATACACTAAAAAGGTTGCGGGTTTGATCCCCATCGAGGCGGTAACAGGAGGCAACCGGTGGATGTTTCTCTCTCACATTGATGTTTCTCCCTCTCTCCCTCTCCCTTTCTCTCTCAAATCAATAGACATATTCTCAGGGGAGGTTAAAAAAAATTGGGTAACAACCCGAATATGTGTTAATATGAGAACTGGTAAGTAAAATGTGGTCTATAACAGCAGTGAAAATGAATGACTTACAGGGACATGCGTCAAAATATATGAATCTCAGAAACATAATGTCAAGTGACAAGAAGCAGTTGATGATTCGTGTATAATAATATTCTAATAACAGAAACCTCAGAAACAAGCTAAACTAAATCTATTGTTCAGGAACATACCCGTAAATAGCAAGAACTATAAAGAGCAAGATTCAGGATCATGGTTACTTCTGGGTGCTGGGGGTGGGGGTGCGTTTAATCTGGGAGGGACATACAGTGCAGGGGGCTCCAAGAGTTCCTTTTCTTAAGTAGGGTGGTGGGTTTACAGGTGTTCGTTTTATTGCTATGCTTTGGAACTTATATATATATCACTTATGTATATTATTTCATATGTTATCAACTACCATATGACGAAAGAAGAGAAAAACAACCCAGCTGGCTCATGCCACTTCTCCAACCCAAATGCTCAGCTCCTTTTACTTGGATTCTCTCAGGCTGTCCCTTCTCTCCATCATCATTCAGTTGTTTGGTTAAGCATCTCAGAACCCCACTCTGTCCCGTCACTTCCCTCTCCCAAAACCACCCCCCCCCCACAAATTAAGTAAAAAGACAGAACCTTTCACTCAAAACTCCATAAAGTAGCACCAATCCATAAAGTAGCACCTCTTTGGTCTCGTTATGTATTACTCCCTTGTACAAATCTTACCCTCAAGGTAAACTGGGTGGCCTGAAATCTTCTAGATACTCCCAGAATTTTCCTCTCTCTTTGCTTTTCTATGATTCCCTTCACAAGAAATGCTGATCCCATCCCTCGAGGCCTCCGTCATAAAGGCTGGCCTAAGTCCCCCAAACCAGATAGCATCTTCCCCCCTCAGAATCCCCAATGTTCTTTATACACTGTTCGTGGCGCTTATGTTGTGTTTGTTCTATTTGTCCTAATTCATTCACACAGTAGTTTCTGAGCATTCCCCAGGGGCACTAGGTGCTGGCCACTGGGATACAAACCACAGGCCAATCAACAAGTAAGGTGTAATCATGACCCGTGGGAGGCCCAAAGGGGGTAAGAAGTTAGGCCAGACTTCCAGACAAGGGCAAAGGTCTGCAGGTCAGATAGAACGAGGCCACATGAGAAACTGCGGGTAGTTCAGCATTAGGAAGAGAGGAAGCAGCCAACTACCCTATCCTCCTTGTTGACACACCCCCCTCTCCCAGCTTATGGCAAGGTACCCACATGGGATGGACTCAGTCAAATCTGCTGAACTGAATCTGAATTCCAAACTCACCAACAGTGTAGGACACAATTAATACCCCCATTATTTTTTAATTCCTCCACCAAAAAAATAAAATAAAATAACTCTTGTGGCTGAATATTCTAAGAAAGACAGCAGGCCATAAAAATCTTAATTCATCTTGACATTCACAGAAAATTTTTAAATGTTAAAGTGATGTTAAATTCAAAAGGAGGCAGAAAAGCTAAGCTACTGACCGATCCTCTCTTTATGGAAAAATGTATCAGACATGTTGGTGTGCGTCTGTGAGTGTGTTGAGGCTGTTTACGATGTGCTCTCCCTTTGGGAAAACCCCACATATAACACTTTGATATCTGAATGTTTAGTTCCCCCTAAGAAGCTTGTGAGGAGCAAAGGGTGGGAAGTTTGGAGGGTAAGAACAGAATAGTTGAAGTCAAATTTGGGAGTTTTGCAAGATAAAACAGCACCAAAATTGTAAGGTGTATCAATTAGAAAATAATAATTTCAGAAAAAATTTCTTTCCTATTGTGCAAAGGGAGGCCATGGACAATAAACTTTCACAGGATGTTAATGATAAACATTTTTATTTGGTGCTTTGTTCCATTGGCCTCATTTCCCCTGCATTATCTAATTTCGGACTCTCCATCACCGAGACACTCTCTGTTGGCTACATGGGCACCCATGGACCAAAGGAGAAAACGGCGTTCTTTTGGACTCATATTTAAATTTTTTAATTAAGGTTCTGATCAGAGTATGATCGATGTTAAGTCTGGACTAATGTCTTTGAGGCAGTGTTCCGAAGAAATATGTGCTGATTTGCATAGCCTTTGTAGTTATTACTGAAATATCCAGATCATTTAGGCAATAAACCAGCCAAGAAAATGTAGCCCAAGGGAAAAGTGAGACGGAGTGCTAGAACTGACAGAAGAGATAAAATGATGAAGTCCAGCAGAGTTTGGAGAGGTGTGCCCCTTTTTGTACAACCAAGGAGCAGCAAACGGGGGCCCTTGCAGTTGGCATGTGCGCTGACCTGGGGCGTTCTTCGTCCCAGAGAGCCCAGGATGAGGTCTGCTAACCCCCCCTCTCATGTCACGTCTGTTTGGCTGTGACATGAGAGGCCTTGTGACTTCCTGCAACCCAAGGCTGCGGGCCACAGAGGATGCAATAAAATATCTGTGGAAGGATGTTGTCTGAGCCCTAATTCTTTTCCCACAAACACGGTGAAAATCCTGGACCTTCTATGACCTGCCAGCGAGAAGCAGAGGGTCGGCTAAGATCCCCGGTGGTGTGTTAGACTCTAAAAACCAAGAAAAACAAACTCGAAGGAAAGAGAAGTCAACACGTGCGTGTGTCTCTCAACTTGATGAACGTGGATGCTCCCCCCAGAGAACTAATTTTTGTGTATAATTAAACATGGAATTGCTATGTTTTCTAATCAACAGCCAATCAGTCAGTGATATTCTGAATAGTATTACTGAGAGGCCGTGATTTCCCTGCAAATTGCTTTTTTGGTTGCATTTTAAGTTCCATCTCATAAGATGACAGTGACAGATGAAAGGTAAGGGCTGAGAAACTTCGAGGTAACGTGGGGCCCGAGCTTACCAGGCGCCCTCCAGGTAGGCGTTGAGGCCTTTACGAATGACGTGGCCCAAGTAGCCATTTTTCTCAGCAATGTGCTTTGCCCATCTGAAAAGGAAAGGGAAGAGAAAAATATCCAAACTGTGGCAAATTAAATAACTGCTTTTTTCTTCATATGATTTCGATAAATCCCACTTGGGGAATATTTTCCTTGTTAGAATTTTTATGGAGCAACAAACCAGAACTGAATGTTAAGAAGGTAAACAGAGAGGCATTTTGAGAGCTTAGCGATGCTGAGGAGTTGTTGGTTTACAGAAACAAAGAAATTAAAGCCTCCTAAGGACCAATATCCACCAATACAGGAAAAGATCATCTTTTTTGACATCTGTATGGTAATTAATTGATACTAATTTCCTTGTAAGGTAAAGTACCTTTACTTTAGAATGGGGACTTATAATATTGGGGATTTATAAAATATTTATAATATGTTAGTTTTCTTTTTAATCACAGTTGACATTCAATATTATTTTGTATTAGTTTCAGGTGTGCGGCCCAGCGGCTGGACAACCATGTACCTTATTTACAAAGTGGTCCCCCCACATTTCCAGCACCCACCTGGCACCGCGCATAGTCAACCTAAGAATACTGACTTTATTCCCTGTGCTGTGCTTTCCGTCCTGTGACTATTTTGTGATATTAAGTTTGTACATCTTAATTCCTTCACCTTGGCAAAGATAATCTTTACCAAGAATTCTAAGTACTTCATTAAAACATTTTTACTTATTTTTTATAAGGTTTCCTTATTTTGTTTCTGCTCTCTAATTTATCCTGGAGGGTAATTTTTAATAGTTATTCTTAATTATTAAAAATAGTAATTAATAATAATGAAATAGCCTATTGTAATCTTTAGATTTACAACCACTGAAAGAATATTACAAAAATATATAACAAGCTAAGGAGATGGGATATAGAATAATTTTTAAAAATATTTGATTAATAATGGCCCCAAAGCACAAGAGTGGTGAAGCGGGCAATTCAGAAAGCCACAGAGAAGCCATGAAGAGCTTCCTGTAAGTGCGAAGGTCCGTATGTATAGAAAAAACCTGTTCTACAGGGTTCGGTACCATCTACGGTTTCAGCCATCCCCTGGGGGCCCTGGGACATACCCCCCTGAGGAGAAGGGGGGACGACCACAGATGCCTTTCCCTTCCTCCACAACGTCTGGCAGATGCTTACACGACAGCCTTCTCGGGGTCTCTGGGGAACGTCGCCAGGTTGCCCGTTATATAGTAGAGAGAGCACCACAAGGTCCCTTCGATGTGTCCGCCTTGCGCGGCCTTATGGAAATATTCACCAGCTAAAGTCTGTCAAGAGAAGAGATGAACCAGTGTCACTCTCCTCCATGAGGAGCCCTCCTGGCTGGGCTGATTTCAGCAGAGCCAGTGTATTATCACAGGCTTGTACCTTCTGATATCTTTAAGAAAACCAAGTCAAGTTCAAGGAAGACAGCCAATCACAGACACCAGCCTCTGGAGGTGATAACCCCGACCACAGCTATCCTGTTGATGAGGCTTGCCCCACAAGTAGGACAACATGTAACTATGAATGTCACTGTCATCTCATTTCGTCCTCACATAACCCCTGCCAGCAAGAGAGAAGACTGCATCAGAAGTCACACCAGGTGAAAATGCAGGCGTTTGCTTTCCTAACCTTGCTTAAGACCTTTCTCCAAACTCGTGTACAAAGACTGCATTTCCAATAGGAAGGTGAGAATTAGACAGTGACAATAAAAACCCACGTTCCCAGATGGGTGGGAGAATTTTTGCAATGCACAGAAATACACAGCCTCACACGTAGTCAGAGAGAGGCAGAGGGAAAAAAATGAAACACTTGGACATATGTTCCGCTGATTACTATTATTTTTCTGAGGCAGTTAACTGATGTTTTATTTTTGTTTTTATTTATTGATTTGTTTAATAGAGAGAGAAAGGAAGGAAGAGAGAGAAACATCAATTTGTTGTTCCATTTATTTATGCATTCATTGGTTGATTCTTGTATGTGCCCTGACCAGGGATCAAACCCACAACCTTGGCATATCAGGATGATGCTCTAACCAACTGAGCTACCTGGCCAGGGCTAACTGACATTTTTTAAGCATGGGCTTTGGAATCAGACAGGCCTGGGTTCAAATCCCAGCTGTGTTCCTTACTAGCTGAGTGACGTTGGGCATGTTAGCTGATCTCCCTACCTGAGAAATTAACTCAGTTTTTGCAGCTGAAAAGCGTGGTGTCTGATAAAGCCAAGTATGAAAGGTGTTGTGAGGACTAAATGAGAAAACACGTTCTTCAGGTTTAGCGTGGCACTACACAAAAATAACCTGATTCCCCGCCCCAGATATGCTGCTGCCCAACCCATAAATGCCCCTCCGTTCTTTCCATCTCCATAAATGCCAGATGCTCCAGCGTGGTTCTGACTCCTCTCCTCCTTTCACACCTCACATCCAATCACCGGCAAACCCTATCACCTTGACCTTCAAAATATATCCAGAATCCAGTCACATCTCAGCCCCGCTTGTGACATGGCCCATCCTCTCTCACTTGCTCACTTGGATTCAATGCGTTAACCACATACCCCCCTCCCCCCCCGCCCCCCACCCCCACCCCGAGCTCTCTCTCTGCAAGCCTAGTTTCTGCTGGTATCTGAGAGCCTTTTAAAACACATCCCGCCCACTTCAAAGCTGTGTGGTGCTCTCCCATCTTGCTCAGAACAGCTGAGTCATCACGAAGACCCGGACACCTGCCTCCCTGACTTCATCTCCCACCTCCCCATCTCTGCTTTCTGCTCCTGCCACTCTGGCCTCCCTGCCGCTCCTCGAGCTTATTCTCAGAGCTTTTGCCCTGGCTGTTCCCTCTTTCTGGAATGTTCTCCCAGATATTCACAAGAGTCCTTCAGGAGCTTATACAATGTCATATTGGTAGAGAGACCTTCTCTGATCTCCCTTCTAAAACAGCATCCCCCAATCTCTACCCTCCCTGTCCTCCTTCTCCTGCTTTATTTCTCCCCACAACATCCTCATATTATGTATTTAATAATTTATTGCCCTTCTTCCCCATTGGAATGTACGCTTCCTATTTTGTCTGCTGCTGTATCCCCAAGGCCTGGAAGAGTGCCTGGCACTGGGCGGGCGTTCAAGGAATTTTTTAAATGTGACGGTGCTCAGATCATTGTCATCATCATCGATGTTATTATTAATGACCAGGAGCCTCCACGTTACACTGGAGTCCAGATTCTGACTCCAACAAGTGTGCCATATTAGTTCCATGCCTTTCGGAGCCCTGGCTGCTTATTCTGTAAAATGGACTGAATAATAGTCCATTTATAGCAACACTCCAGAGGTAGGTAAGGTGACACAGGACATACACCCTTCGTCAGTGTCTGGCATAGAGGAAGTACCCAACCAACATAAAGATTATCACTGCTGTTTTCATTGTTCTTAAATCTGTTCTCTTACGAGACCACCCCATCTGAACCCAGCTCTCTTCCAGTAGGATCAATCTCTACACTGCCTCTTGGTTTCTCACTCATTCTCACCTTGTATAATCTCCCCCTCCTCCTTAGTTCAAGCCTCCCTCCTCCATGAAGACCTCCTGACTGCTTTGTCCTTCAACTTTCCCCCTTCCAGAACTGTTTGGGTCATATCAATTAGCACACACTTGGCACCTGGCTAAATTCACTATCTTATGTTCCTAACTGGGCCCTTCAGTTTTTGAGAACCTGGCCTGTGTCTTGGGTGCTGTCTGTGCCACCACAGGCCTGGTCTGGGCAGGGAACACAGTACACCCTCACAAAGACTTCATGAACAAGTGACCGGCCAGCCACCCAGTGTGTCTCAAGTCTCACTCACTTGATTCCTCCCAGGGACTCCTGGGAAAACACCATCCAAATACAGGACTCCAAGATTATATGAAGCATCCGGGTTCCCCATTTCTTCTGCTTTTAACCAGTACTTGGCTGCCTTGGCATAATTTTTCTTGAATTTGTGGTAATACCATCCTAGACCATTGACTGCCTGATGCAATCCCTGGATTTTAGAACAACAAGAAAGAAATTACTTAAAAAAAAACCCCAACAAATCCTAAAGAGAATCCATTATCATGAAAGCATTCTGCATGAGTCTGACCAAAACCTTTCCTGTCTCTTTTTTGGGGCAGATGGCATTAGAGAAAAGGTAAGTGTTAGAACACATGAGCCCGCCTCGGAGTGCTCCCAGGTAGATTTCCCGTGGTGGCTGCTGGGATGCCTGACCTCCAGCTCAGCAGTGATGCTGGCCCCCGAACCATCACTCAGCCCCTCTGGGCTCTGACACGATGCCCTTGCCTACAAAAAGCCTCTTAGTGTCCTGCAGTATCAACGGGGCCCTGACATCCATGAGTGCTCAGCTGCAACAGGCAGCCTGAAACCTGCCCTGGCGGGCACGGATTCAAGGTGACCTGTCTGACCATCTGTTAATGACTCTGCCCCAAACACCAACAAATCCTCTGAAGGAAGCAGCTGCAACATCCCACCTGCAAAGTATAGGTGATTTGTGACTGCTTACCATCCCAGTTTGGGGCTGAGGCAGAAGGGGAACCTCCAGGGCTGGTTTATGTGATTCTAGCCTCAAGCCTCCTTGCCCTCACTGAACGCTCTCAGGTGGGAGCCTCTGCTTTCCCCAGAGGCTCCCACCTGCTTCCATCGACAGCTTCCAGTCTTCTTGTTGAAGACGCAGATGCCCTGCAGGGATGCATGTGCCAGCCTGGGCACACAGCGCTCATTCCTCCCTTCCTGCCAGATCTACAAGACCACGAACAAGCAGCGGGAAAGGATTCGAGGGGCAAACAGTGCCCTCGCTTCCGTGAGGGGTGGTAAGTTAGAGCCCAGGTGTGGAACCCAATCTCTTCCACCTCTCTTCTCACAAGGGACGACCGTGTGTCCCTTAACAACAGATGCCAAGGTCCCAGCCTGCAGCCTTTCTAGTTGGCATAGCTCCTAAAGGCCTCACCTCCTAGTCTTTATGTTGGAATCTAGGTGCCAGGGAGACCAGGAGGAAGAAACTGTGGGAGGCAGTTAGACAGACATGCGCAGAGCAAGGATGATGGGCCAGGGACAGAAGGTCACCGGCAGGGAAGACTGGGTGCCTAACAATGGGCAAAAGTGGGAAAATAAGGATCTCGCCCCCCTCCCCCACCTTAACCATTCCCTCCCCCTCCCCAGTGTATCACTGGTCATGAGGTTTAGATGCCCAGCCTTTCCTTCCTAAAGATAACACTAGGCCTCAGTTGTGTTTCAGCTCCAGGCCTGAAGAGCAGCAAAACCAGACAAGTGATGCCAAGGCTGCCTCAGGACCAGCTGCACTGACTAAAGACACCCTGCCCTGGCACCAACCAATCAGTGGAGACCACGACCCTGAAAGGACACACATGGAAAGCTGGTGAATATTCTATTGAGATCCTCCCCTGGGAACTCCCCTTAGGTTCCCACCTGCAAAGGAGAGGGAAAAACCCACAAGACAAAGGACCCAGTGCGCACTCTCCCTCAGGGGAGCACTCCCACACCATTCCCTTCCTCCTCTTCTTCACCCACAGGCATGCATCTCCTAAACTCCAAGGTCCCCACAAGATTGCAAGCAGGGGACAATGGGCAGCAGCAGCAGCTCCTCCCAGGCTAACCCCCTGAAGGTGTCTCCAAGGCCCCCTTCTCTCTGACTTCCCAGTGAGCTGACAGCAGCCCCGCCTGGGCTCTCCTGTCACTTCTTCTATGCCAAGCCCTCCCTTGCTCCACAGCCCTGCGTGTGCTTCTGCTGCGGCCAAATGCCGCTTGCTGTGCTGCACTTTGTCTCTTGACTGAAAGACAAGAAGCAAGATCTTGTGGTCTCGCGGTAACAAAACTAGCAAAGCCCATTCACACAGGAGCTCCAGGAGGGCAGAGGCCTTTGTTTTGTACCCCAGGCACCAACGTTAGTGCTTGGCATAGCGTAAGCACTCCATAAGTATTTGATGAATGAATGAAAGCCACCCTTTGAATGCTGATGCTCAAGAAAACGGAACCCAAAGCCAACACCCTGAGGATCCAGAGGAGGGTTCGGATTTCCAGGCCCCCAAGAGAGCTGACACTTGGGAATGAGTCAGTGCTGTGGATCCAGTCATAGAAGCCTTCTCCTTGAGCTTCACACAGCACCAGGTGCAAGGCTGACCCTGATAGGTCTTGCGGAATGAGAAAGTTTCAATGGTGTGACAGACCAGGCCATACCACAGAGAGGTCAGAGCCAGCTCTAGAACAAACTCGCAGGGTGGACACATCCCAATGGCTTTTGTGGTGCTTACGTCCAGAGGCCACAGCTCATTCCAATGTACCTGTCATCACCCACATCATCCACAGAACTCCTTTATGAGCTGCGTTTGGACCCGGTTCAGGAACCCCGCAAGAAATCTTGTTTTATTTCTTAAGTGCTCATCCATTGTTCTGGACTTCACTGCTTGATCAACAGATTTGCCTCCAAGTGATTTCTGGCTTATTCCAAAAATGAGACCTTGTGCAACCTTCACCACAGGGCCTGGCAAAGAGTAGGGGCTTCATAACTCCCTCCGCAGTGAATGACTGAGAACCACTTACACTTTCCAGGATGTGACTACTCCAGGCCATAAAACTGCATTTGCCTCAATACTCATCTAAACCCTGCTAAAAATACATGCAAAAATACAGCACATCAGACACCAATTCACCACCAGAATGGCTAAAGAGATGCAAATTTCACACCTGCCAGGAAACCCCACCACTGGCCCATTTTAGGGTGCTCTGAAACCAATGCCTTCCATGATCAAAATTCAGCTGCTTTTCTAGTTCTGCCCTAGAATTTGCGCTGGGGTCGGGAGCTGGGGGGCACTTCAGTGGGTTCCCTTCTCCTGGGTCACATGCCCTCTCGACACAGGAAAGCCTCTTGGCTCTCTCACTCCCTGCTCCAACTTCTGGTACTCCAGAAAAACGTACTCTGAGTTCCCTGAAGAAGGGGAGTGACGGAGCCCAGCCTGGTTCCTTCAGGAGTCCGTGACAGGGCATCCTCGGGGTGGAGCTACGGTCACGAGCCAGAAAGCCTATATAGGTCCTGCTAAGGTGTAACATTACAAGAGTTCCTACAAAATTTACTTATCTGCAAGTCCGTCTGCATGCATGGGGCGTGTGCCTGCTGCAGGACTGTGTATGCCTGTGTCTGTGTGCGTGTACCTCCTCATAAGCGACACTATAACCTCCGTTCTGTAGTGCTGTACTGAAAATAGCTGCTTGATGACAACACTGAAGAGTAAATAGTGACAAAAGTGAAACAATGTTTAAACCCAGTAATAAACCTGTTCAACAGCCCCATTATTCAAGTGCGGAGAAGCAAACGGGGCCTGGACGTGGCAGGGTTAACCTTCCACAGAATTAGGCTTTTGGTTTTCCTAATTCAATGGCATTTATATCCATTTACTTTCAAGGAGCCCCCGCTGCTTGTTATCAGGGCGGCCTTGATTATAATTTTAGCCTTCAAACAAAATTGGCCCGAATTCTATTGACTGAAGGTGAATACAGCTTTTGAATTCTGCTGTTCCCATTGTGGCGGGTTTCTGTATGGCGTAGCTCTAAAAAAAGACTAATGTTGCCATTCTTCTAAAAAAAGACTAATGTTGCCATTCTGGCGACCCCTCCCGCCCCACTCCGTTTCTACCTTGGGGCTCTGTAGGGACACGCTGGCGTGTTCTCTCTGCAGTGGGTGTATGTAGTGCAAATGTTTTCCTCTGACAATATGCGAAAGTGTTACCTTGGATGCTGCTTTCTTCATCAGCTCCAAGGCAAGCCGTCTGTTCTTTTTTACTCCTTGACCCTAAACAATGATAAACAGTAATGATCACAAACAGAAGGAACCCAGTGTGCACTCAAAAGTACCACACAGATGGGCCCGAGTTCGACACAAAAGAACTTAGAAATAAAACCCAAGCCTTCTTAAGTATTAACCAAATGTTAAACATTTCTGTAAGCAGTGCTCTACATTGTCATCATCATCATCACCATCGTCATTTTGCTTATATCTGTGAAGCCGAGGCGACGAACCTCAGCCTCCCAGCTTAGCATCCGTGCACAAGTCCCCATTAATCATCGAGTGACTCGCCCGCGCATCAGCCCACAGGTGCTGTTGGGAGAAGCTGGGAACAGGGTTAAATGAGTTTGGTCATCCCGGTGTGTTTCTCTGGGCATTATCTAATTTGCTGCTCGCTACAGTACTTTATCTGTGTCCACAGGCCAGAGTTATCAGGCTTTGTCTGCAGCTTCCCTCGGTCTTCACTGAAGCCCCCAGGGTGAAACACTGTAGCTTCAGAACCAGCTTGAGAACCACCTTGGCAGGAGTTAGGACCCCTTGGAATCGGTTGTGTCAGGCAAAACCCGACAAGGTTCGTCTGGCAAATTCAGGTTCTTTTTTGCGGAGGTGTTCCGTGTGCCACAGAAAGGAATGGCCTTGGGGTTCTTGTTACCAGAGAGGAGCTCCGTGGGACCACGCCGAGACGTCTGCAGGACCATGTGGGGAAACGGTGAGTTTGGGGGTGGGGGGGTTCCCTGGGTCTCTCATGACATGGGTCTGACCATTAGGATCATTGCTGCCTCCAAACTCAGCCGGAGTCCGTTATGAACACACGTCCCCCCACCACGTGCCCCGTGGAGTCCAGGTCCCAGACACAGTGGTTGATGGGGTCACATGTACTCTAAGGTGAGCGGGCCTTGCAATGAGTCCAGCTTTTAACTCCACTTATGTAAATACTTGGCTCTACAGTAAATGAGACACCAAGAGTGAACATTCCTGTGTTAATTAATGTGGGTCAAGCACTATCCTGTCATTTTTAACCCTCACAACAACCCCGCCGAGGTGCTGCTATCATTCCCATCTGAGAAACTGGCTCAGAGTCCCATAGCGAGAAGTAGAGGTAGGGTATGAACCCAGGCTGGTGGGCTCCACAGTCCGAGCTTATAACCCCCACGCTATATTTTCCCCTGTATGTTTCAGTTGTGTGCGGAAATAGTGTAACGATTCATAACCTCCTTGCAGGATACAGAAAACACGCAGAGTATGCTTGTCTCTAGATTTTTCAGGACCCAAAATAAAACTGTGAATCCAGCTAAAGGTTAAATTACATACACCGAGTTGCTATTAGACTTTAACTTACCTATTTAATAAAACCAATGAGCCGAAGCAAAGTAGAAGATGGAGATATTTTTCAGAAGTGCACCATTACTTCATTTAATTAGAGAGGGAGAGGAGAGAGAAAAGGACATGAGGATATTGGAATAGCTGGAGGTGCCAACGGGGCAAGCTTTCCTGATTTCTGAAAAGGCACCAAGACCACAGAATGTTCAACCCAAACTTTATCCTTCATCCTTTTCCAACTTCTTTACTTTGAAGAAATAAAACTGAGGCTCAGTGAGCTTGACTTATCCAAAAACCTCACGGATGGATCTGCAACGAGAACTCAGAGACGCTGATTTCTAGGCAGGGCTTGTCCAGTGCACTTGTTATTGAATCAGAAGAGGGTGATGTCCTGCACAGAGACTGCATGATACCCAAGTCGGAGTTGTGCTGGAAGCCGTTAAGAGAGAGAGAGATGTGAGGTCCTGGAACCACATGGTACGGGCTCAGTCATGCTCACTGAACACATTCACTGAGGACAGCTGCGCAGTGAAGTCAACGCTCCATCCTCATGTGGATGCAAAACGGGATGGACTTGACTGTCCTGGGCAAACCACTGCCACCATTGTGGCGCCAATTTTGAGTACAATAAGCCGAATGCCCTCACAATACAATAAGCCAAGTGCACACTCCTGTTCTTCACATTCGGAAAGCCCATTTTCTGCACGGGGCTCTTCCACACAGAATACACTTAGAGAGGCTGTCTGGCCAAAGGTGTAAAGATCTTCCTTTGAAGGCTGATCAAGGGCTTCCCTCATCCCACTTAGGAATATCTTAGTTAAAAGGCAGGAAAATTGAAAAAGCTTTCAGGTTGGGGAAATCAGACCCTGAGGAAACAGTATGTCATCTGCAGAGTAGCTGATTTATGTGTCTGCCTCTCCCTCTGGACTGCGAGTTCCTGGTGGGCAGAGGTAATGTCTGAATCACACGCTTTGGGCGGTGGCCAGCCCCGGCTCCGGGGGACAGATGCCTTTCTTCTGTGCCGGTCTCTGTCCTGTCTTCCCCATCAGTGTACAAGCCCCCCGAGGTGGGGATGTGGCTCATGCGCCCCTGTGTCCCCCCATCTAGCACAGGGTCTGGCATTCGTCAGACTGAATGGGTGTTTATTGAACAAATACATGAATGCATTGGCATATGGCTAAGAGTCAAGCCATTTCTATGTTGATTTGACAACTGGAAAGAGAAAGCCCAGGCCATAAATTTGGAAACCATAACAACCAATAGGTTTTAAGGCTTTGGAAGGTTAGAAACGTAGCAAAAGTCATGCTGTTAAGCGGCGAGGGCCACAGCTGTGGTTCTGGAGCTGGGCCTGGCCACATGAACCCGCCTTTGTTCGGAGACACTTGCTGTGTGCAGGCAGCTGCCCTCTGTGGGCACGGACACAAGTCGAAGGGTTTCCTTCCCGGAGCCAACAGCTTTTTCCTTTTCCAGGACTGATGAATTGATGTCTGGCGTTTGGGAGTGAGAAGCACAGACTCTGAAGCCAGCCTGCCTGGATCTGTTTCAGGTTTGCAATGTACTAGCTGTGCGACCTTGGGCAAGTTACAAAACCTTTCTGTGCCCAGTTGCCGTGTACATAAACCACAGTAATGACACCCGCCATGCCCACCTCACCAGGTTGTTGTGAGGATTAAATGGTTCATACATGTAAATCAGGTAACAAACGCTCAGTCAATCACTGTGAACGATCATTATTTTGCATAAAACGCAGTGTTTTATAGTTCTCAAAGCCCACTCGTTATGTCATTTCATTCAATGTGTGGTCATCACCGTTGTCCCATGGGATCAGATAACTTCAAGGACACAGCAGAGGCAGGGCTTGACCTCCATCCTGTGTCCTGGGCTAATGCTCTTCCCACCTGTCCCCCTAGTCTTCTGTTGGCTTAAAACCAAGGTCTTTGTTGGTCCAACAGAGACTGTTGGCATCCAGCCCGAACACACACTTGAAGCTGTGACTGAACAACAACACTGCCTGGTGGCAACACTGCAGCAGCTCTGGGGGCTGGCGGCCACGCACCGGCCCCCCGACCATGGTGTCTCCTGCAGAATGCCACAGCTCTTGCAAGAGCAAAGAGAAGCCAGGTGCCAGACATAAGACTCATGATTAAAAACAAGACCAGGGGACCGCCTCTGACTCTGCCTTTTCAGCAAACATCCCTCTTCATGAAGAGTGACAGAAGGGTAGGTACACCAAGGTTCTTCGGTTCCAGACTCCCTGTCTGACCACATGCCTCCAGGAAACTGCTCAGAAGTCGGATAAGAACTGCACAGCCTCGGCACCAAGTGAGCGGTTCTTACCTTGAATAACACAATGGAATAGTCGTATATTAGAGCAGGGTCCTCGGTCTCCAGGGCACCCTTGGCGTACCACTCGATCGCCGCTTCAGGATTCTTGGCCACGCCTTGCTGCCCCCAGAACAACATCTGGGCCAAGCGTTGCTTCAAGACAACAGCAGTTTAGAATAGTGACTTTCCTGTGCAATCCTCAACATAAAGTTTTGAAAGGTGGGAGGACAAACCTGGCTCGGAATGTTTACATACCGAGAACCAAGAATGAGGCAGATACGTGTTATCTTCCAACCTGAGCCAAAGACCTCAAGGTGGACCTTATAAATACAAGTCCTTAACGTGAGCTGGAAATGGTGCGCCTCTGTGTGTGTGCATGCTCGTGGGTGTGTGTCCGTGTGTGTGTGAATACGTCAACTGCACCCAGGGCCAAAGCTAGATGAAGACAACCACAACTGTCTCCTCGCCTCTCTTCTCTGAGAGGTGCTGCCCGGCCTCTCGGCCCAGTGAGCCGTGTAGAGGTCTGTGCACACCCATATCCATTAGGGCATCTTTCTACAGCATTTATCTCCTAGCCCAGCATTTGTCCACCCAGCCGGCTCCACAGGTACACTTGAGGCTGGGAGCCTTCTGGGGGTAGAAACCTCAAGAAGTGATTGGTCTACCCTCATCCCCTCGGTCTCCACCCAGCAGTGCTCACAGAAACCCCTCAACAAAGATCTGCTGAATGAAGGAAGGAAGAAGTGTCCATGGCTAGGAAAGTTCGTGTAGGCTCTGGAGCACCCAGCACGGGGCTCTGGCAATGGCCTTTCCAGAACCACACACCGGAATTCCTTCCTGCCCTAGAAAGCGTGCAGACTGATGACAGATGCCCAAGAATGGAGCCAGAGGCAACATCCATTACATTCTGGCCCTAGGTGGGCCCCTGATTGTCTTCTTTCTGCCTCTTCTCTTATCTCCTTTCCCTTCCCTCCTCCCTCCAACTCCACCAAGTACTTGCACCTCCAGCAAAGTATCCCCTGAATTGCTAGGGAGACCTCTACAGAGGGCGGGAGATCTATTACTAGAGGGTCTGAAATGTGTGCTTGTCGATGCGTTTATTCTTCTGTTTTCTTTCTCTTTCCATTTCTGGTTCTTCTGCCTGCCTAGTAGCCCCAGAGGCCCTTCCCGACACAGTGAGCTCACCAGGAGCGTGAAGGCAAAGCTAGATCCTTTGGGAAGGAGGCCTCCCCCTCCCCGCCACAGTGCTATCAGCGTTAGCCAGCTCCCACCAGGGGCTCTTACCGTGAAATCAAGGCCAAAGGGCAGACAGAGCACGTTCTCCAGCCTCCTGCCCTTTCCAGTACCCCTTAAAAGTCCACCCAAAAGGCATGTTCAAGAGACAGGGTTGATCTTTTTGGCACATGGATTTCTATTATTCCAGCCAAATTCATGGCCTTCTCGATGCCCATCTAATCTCTCCCACACCTCCAGATACTTCTTTTTGTTTCTATCTCATGCACTAATGTCCCCTGGTAGCCTTTCAGACTGCCCATAAATACTGTGGCTCTTTGTCTTTCTGGGCTCAGGGCAGGACTACACTGCAGGCCACCTGAAGTCAAGAGTGACCAAGTGACTTGTTCTGGCCAATGAAATGTGAGGAGTGACTTGTGCCATTTCTGAGCAGAAGTGTTAAGAGCCAGTGTGGGGGGTCCTACAGCCATCACCCTGCTGTAGCGGTTTTAGAGACACGCGTTTTGATGAAAGCTCCATTAGCTTGGGTTTCTAGGGGACCTTGGCAGCACAGCCATGCCAACCCCCGTTGGACAGGTCACGGGAGCAAGAAATAAGCCAGCACTGCTTTAAGCCACTGTGGTTTGGGGGAGTCCGTTAGCGCGGCATGACCTGGTCTATCACGACAGAGAATTTCCAAGACAGTGGACCGTGTTTTTACCTGAGCTGCTGCGTTGCCTCGGGTAGCTTCATGCTTCAGCCACATAAAGACATCTCCATCTTCTTTGGTTTGTACCTTGAGTACTTCATCATCTCTTAGTCTAATTGTTTCAACATATGCCTAAAAAGGAAGCAAGGAAAGGAGGGAGAGAAGAAGGGAAGGGAGGAAGGGAGATAGAAAACACCTAAGTGATATGGGCATGCAAAAGACAAGGCATGTTCTTAAGCCAGAAATGGCTCAGGGGAACACTATATGAATAATTTAAATATGAAGGGGGTCCACTGTATCATCAGATCAAAAAGTATTTTTAAACAAATGCATCACATCCAATGTATCTAAATGAACATTTTTGTTCTTATAAAAGCATATTCCTTGGGAGGGCAAAATTTATTCCACTTCTACTTCTATTGCTTCAGCTTGTTCAGAAGTCAACTTCTGTGCCTCTGATTTCAGAGCCAGATTATACACAGCATCAAAAAAGGTATATCAATATTTTCTAAGTATAACCTTATTTTTTATCCCAAAGTGTTATTATCCTGCATGACTAACCCTTTTGATTCAGCAGGCTCCGCTTCAAATATCTTTTGGCTATTTCCAAAAATTAAATCCACCTTGCAAAGAAGAGGGCATGTTAACTCGGAGGATGCGAGCGAGAATGTGCTTAGAGTCGCCGCAGATGAACCCAAAGGGAAAGTTCACAAAGTGTTCGAATCTGTGAACAGCCTCCCAGGTCTCTGACTTCTCTGAAGGAAATAAGACTCATTTTGAAGCAGAAATTTTGGCTGCTTATCAAAAAGCCAGTTCTGTTGTCTCACAGTCTCCCCTTATGCCCAATGAATTCTACCTAAGAGGGCCGCCAGGGGTCCTGGAAAAGGCTTCTCATGCCGGCGCAGCTGCACGCAGATGGTGGAAAAGTTGGATCTGGGCGAATTTGGGAAAGAAGCCTTAGAGAACAAGGAGCTGATTTCCCATCGGACCTCTCTGTTGTTAGTTAAGAAAAGTACTTAGATTCACAAACTCTAGTCCACAACCCTGTTCCTGAGAAGGTCTTCCAGCTGCCTTGTCCACTGTGGCAGTGGCCATGTGGAGCCAGAGGTCCCTCTCAGGGCCACTGGGGCACTGAGACTTGGGGACAGTGGGAGCACTCAGAACCCAGCGGCTATTAATTCCTGCTGGACGTCTAACCTTGGGAGACCACAAAGCCAAGAGCAACAATGAGAATAATGATGCCCGCCCTGGCTGGTGTGGCTCAGTGGATTGAGTACCGGCCTGCAAACCGAAAGGTTGCAGGTCCGATTCCCAGTCAAGGGCACATGCCTGGGTTGCAGGCCAGGTCTCCAGTAGGGGGCACACGAGAGGCAACCATACTTTGATGTTTCTCTCCTGCTCTTTCTCCCTTCTTTCCCTCTCTCTAAAAATAAATTAAAAAATTAAAAAAAAATAATGATGCCCATGACCTTTCATTGAAACCAACTATATGGGTGTTTAACAAGTGTTTTTTCCCCCATTTAGTCCTCACAACAGGGCTGCAACCCAAATATCACTGCCCTCGATTTATACACAAAGAAAAAAATGCAAGGTGCAAAAGGTGACACCATGAACTCAAACAAGGTCACACTGTAGAGCTGGCCCTGGAAGCCAGGTCGGCTTGAGTCCAAAGACAGGGCTCTGAGCAGCTCCCCCATGATGTTCTCTAGGGAGAAGCCCCTGGAATCCTGCCTGGGCACAAGCCACTTGTCAACTCTGCCAAGTGCATGGCCAACGAGTGCTGCTTCCGCTCAGCCTCGGTGGGACGCAGTCGCCAGTGGTGAGTCTGCAGGGGGCTGAAGCTTGAGATGCTCCCAAAGTAGAATTCTCAGAGACAAGTTTTTTGTTTAACGGGAGAGTTTGGATTTTGAGTTGTTTTTCTTCTTCTCTTTAACTGTTTCAAAGGGAGAGAGAAAGAGAAAGGAGAGAGGGAGAAAGAGGAGAATGTGAGGCAGGGATAAAGAAGGGAGAGAGAGAGAAAGGAAGAGAAGAAAAAACAAAGACAGGAAAAGAGAGGGAGGGAAATAGAAGGTGGAGAGGAGAGAGGAGAGGGAGGGAGAAAGAGAGAAAGAGAGACAGAAACAGAGAAAGGATGGAAGACAGGGCAGGAAGGAAAAACCCTCCAACTTTGCAGCTGGGGAGCTCAGGCCCTCAGCAGCGCCCCTTTCCCAGAGCCTCTGCGTTCACTGGAGCTGTGAAGTCGACTGGTGCCAGCCTGGGAATTCAGGAGCAGGGCCCATTCAGAGCTGACACCTAAACCACCTACCTACCTCCGCTAACTTCCTCTGGGGCCTGTGGGAACCACTATGAGGAACCTGCCTAGGGGCCAGGGGAGGGGCTAGTGTGTGTGTTCAAATCAGCTATAATAGTTGGCTCCCAAAGGGGCCTGGTATGTATTCTTTGTTGAAATTTAACTAGGGATTTTAAAGTAAGAATGGGGAAATATTGGCAGTAACACAGAGACAGGAAAGCAAGTACCCAAGATTCCCCAAAAGGGGGTGCCGCTTCCTAAGGAAGTGTTGAACGCAACAGAGGCAGAGTTTACAGCCGATGCTCTGGGTACTGGCCATCGACAATGGACACTGGTCGCATCACAAAGCACCAGAGTGGACAAGAAATTGCAATCCCTTCATGTCCATCACTGGGCTGGAAGCGCTACACTTCCAGCCTGTCCGTCATCCCATTGATAAACACTGAGCACAAACGTAAGGTCAAGCACAATGCTGGGCACTGGGGTCACTGCTGTGAATACACAGGATGCCTATCTTGGAGCTCACACTCTAGTGGGGAAGCCAGACCTCTGACCCCGTAAACACCCATCATAAGAGCAATGGCAGGGAGGTGCCTGGCCTCACTGCAAAGGGGAGATCAGGAGGAGGAGGTGAAGTGTGAGCCTTGAGTTCAAGTAAGAGGAGGGGTCAGCAGGCAGGGAAAGGCTGGTGGGCATGGAGAAGGAACACCAGGCAGAGGACAGCCAGCAGGGCTGGGAGGTGTAGCCAGAAGCTTGGTTTCTGCAGGGTGGGCACGCCAGGCAGTGATGGCTGAGAGCCGAGGTTGGGGACACAGAGAGAAACTGGGTCAAGGGGCACCTCCTCTGCCCAGTGACGTGCTGGACTTAGTGCTTCTGGGTCAGTCCTTCTCAGCACTGGCTGCACCTTATCATTTGAGGGTCTTTTGAAACAGACACACGCATGTGTACACACAAGTAAAGATTATACGCCTGGGCCCCACCCTCACTTCTGTGAGACCCTGGGGTAGAGCCTGCGCAGATGTGTTCTCTAAGCTCCCAGGTAATTCTGATGCATAGGCAGGTTGAGGATCGCCCCTGTCGACAGCCCACTGTGGCCTTCGGGAGAAGAGAATGGGAAGGGACAAGACTCGGGACAGAAAGACCAGTTAGGAGGTATATTTGTTTGCTAGGGCTGCCATGACAAAATGCCCCAGACTGGGTGGTTTAAACCACCGACATTTATTTCCTTACACTCCTGGAGGTTTAAGTCCAAGATCAAGGTGTTGGCAAGTCGAGTTTCTTCTGAGGCCTCTCTCCTTCGCATGCAGGTGGCCACCTTCTTGCTGTGTCCTCACAAGGTCATCCTTCCGGCTGTTTTGTCTGCGCCCCAATCTCCTTTTCATGTAAGGACACCAGTTGCACTGACTCTATTTTTAACTTAATGACCTTTTTAAAGGCCTTATTTCCAAATGCAGTCACATTCTGAGGTACTAGGGGTAACGGCTTCAACATACAAGTTGCGGGGGCAGGGGGAGGTGAGCACAATTCAGCTCCCAACAGGAGGTTGTCACGGCGGCTCAGGAAGAGACGAGGAAGGACAAATGCAGGCGGCGGCAGCAAGGATGGAGACGGAAGAGACCAGAGGGCACGGGAAGCTGTTGGGGACTGTCATTGATTAGGATGATGGGGGTGTCTAAGATGACAGCCTAGTGGCCAGCATGGAAAGTGGTGCCATCAGTTAAGGTGCTTGTGGGGGACAGTGGGGAGGAAATGCGGGGTTTCCTCTGCAGCACGCTCAGTGCACACATGAGCTGCGGGCAATAGCTCCGCTGGGGACAAAGGGTTGAGTGTCATCGGATTTGGAGGACAGTTGAAGCTAAGGGTGAGGATGAGATGTGACCCCTGCCCTGTAGCAGGTGTAGAGAGGAGGCTGCAGCCCAAATCCCGCAGGAAAAGCAAGTTCTGAAAAGTGGAGGGCATGAGAGGAACTCCTTTGTGATTAAGCCACAAAAACAAACAAAACCCGAGAGCATCTTCTTTCTCTTTAACCTGAAGCCGAGGCCCATGAAATCATAAAGAAGTGATATGAAGTGGGATCACTAATACAGAAGATGAAGTGATGCCAACCACGCGTTACATAAACGAGAAAATGAAACAAGAACCAGGAAAAGAACGCCTGACAGATCCTCGGTTTGCTAATTAGAGGTCTGGCCTTCCACGTCTCCTCATCTGTTGCGTGCTGCTGGTGGAGTAATAGATTTCTCAGCAAAAGGACATTTACGTCAACATATGACACCTGCTTAGAGTCTCAAGAAGCCATTAATTACACATTCTTAAGAAAATGAGCTATGATACCACTCTTCTAACTGTGTAATTTGTATCTGGCATTCTTAATCATACGACTTTTCAGCTGCAAGACGGATCTTTGCTATTCAACTTTGCTGGTTCTGACCAATTAAACATTTTCTTTCATAATCATAACGTTTCATGTGTCAAATCTTCAAAAGAAAAGGAGCTTGTTAGCAACATACCATTTCCTGTTGCTAATTTATGCTAAATTAGAAATCTTAAAAGTATAATATATACATATAGGACATCATTAACACATCCAGGCTTGGCAGCGCAGTGGCAATATTATTTGGTGGCTTGATTGTGCATGAATGTTTTTCAGAATAATTTTTTAAAAATCTTTATCAATTAAATTAATTCCTGCCAAGTGGAGGTCAAATTTTGCACATAGCCTATATACACTGAGGGACTATATATGGTGATGCGAAAATTGCGTATGTTTATTCAAAAGAAATCACTTTCTAAAGGAATCAGAATGTCTGTACCTACAGCCTTGGGCGTTTTATAGCTCGACTCCTGTTTAACGTTTGCCACCAGCATGTCTTTCAGTCACTTGCTTCATAACCAGGCAGCGGCCACCGCAGATCTCTTTCCGGAAACCGCCCATTCCCAGTCATCGGAGCAAGCGGCTTCGCTTCAATCCGGAGCCGCGCTAGGGAACAGTGAGAGGCCTCGCCCCCATTAGCTGCTCGGCTTAAGATTCCACAACCCTGACCTAGCCAGGCCTACCCCTAGGCTCCCTGAGTGCAAGCAGGGAAAATCAAGAGCTCATGGCCTAGGTCAAGGCCAAATCCGGCAAAGCAGTTTACATTTCATTCATACACTGTCTGGCAGAGTCAAGTACAGTCTCTCTCATCAGAGCCTGCATAGGCAAAGCCTGTATTTACTATCTGGCCCTTTACAGAAAAAAGAAATCGCTGCCTCCTGGTATAAACTACTTGCACTTCCTCTCAACTCGCCCACCTCCAGTGCTAAGACCATCAAAACACTTAAATCCTTTCTGGAGGAAGAGGATATATAAAACACATTCCGAAAGGCTAACCACATTGTGGTCTACTCCCTGGATACACATCTCCATCATCCACAGGCAGCTTCCCTTTTATTCTTACATTGTCTCCTTTGCTTGTGCCCTTTCATTCACTGTCACCCACACAAGTATGGAAACAAACCATCGGCGGTCTAATGTAACACATTATGTCTCGTGAGTAGATGTAAGCCATTGATACCTTTGCCCAAAGACTCAAAAAGATTTAGAAGCCTGCAAAGTTAGGGGGTGGAGTTAGTGCAAACATCACATGCTGTCAATCACCGGGGAGCCCTGGGCCAGCAAGGCTCACGTGATGTGAACAGATGCTTCTCCAGGTGTCCAGCAGTGGGAACAAAGCTCCGACGGAGTTTGCTTCCTCATATCACTGACCCTGCTTGCTCCTTACATATTGATAGGAGACATTGGTTTACTGTTCCCCCATTTGACTCAATTTCCCCTAACATCTCTAGACCCACCACATCACCCGGTTGTGGAACAAAGACAAGACGCCTACATTTCTGATACACATTCTCTTGCAAAATCATAATCTGTCCTGTATACGAGTCCTCCCATTCATGAAAAGTTTTTCATGTGTAGATGGAGAATTGTTCCTAGCCTGAGAGCACAGGCAGGAAATGCAAATTGGAGAGTGTAAGAAAGTTTCTCTCTCTATTCAATGATGCTCGTGTTCTGAGCCAGCAGATGTAGACAGTAGCAGGTGTAGACACTTCATTAAAAAATCAAGAAGTCCTGGTAAACACGGCCATAACCACTTCCTCCCGCCTGGCTTTCGTACCTGATCTCCCTGCAGCGTGTGCTGGTCAAGGGGCGTCTTTGTGGCAATGTTGCTATAGTAGGCATAGGACAGCTCCCAGTCCAAGGGGTAGTTATCAACGCCCTGGAAGTGTTTGTAGCCGAGATTCATTGAAGACAGCCTCTCACTGCCCTGGCCTCCAACCAAACTATACAACATGCCCTGTTAGGAAGAAATGGACAGTGTTCACAAGATTAGAGGTAAGGGTCATGAAATCCAACCACTGACCGGTCATCTGGCCCCGCCCCTATATGCAACAATCCTAGTCATTCCCAAACACGTTAGCATGCCTTGAAAATATCTTTAGAAAACAAGGTACAGCAGCTTTCTAAAGGCTTCCAGATTCCCAGCTACCTGCCGTTCTAAATGTCTGATAGCTTAAAATTCCTTGACCTTTGCCCTTCTTCAGTGACAGCGGGGGGCCTTCCCCTGACCTCTCACAGTATCTTCGTGTTCCCACTGACTGTTCTAAGGGTCCCTGGTCTGCTTCAGCCATGCCACCTATGGCCAGATGGCCCCAACCTCACACTCTCAGAATGTTAGTCTTGGGAAGCGTCTTTTGAGATTGACTGGTCCAAAAACCGTATCTCACAGTTGAGGAAACAGAGGCCCAGAGAAGTAGCATCATTGCTCTATGTCCAACCAGCCACTTTGTGGCAGAGACAGGGCTAGAATCTTCTAGACTATATTCCACCTCTGTGGGGACTCCCTCAGGGACTGGGAAAGCATGCCATCCATCACGAGCTTCTCTAAGCCAGAGTCATGCACGAAGAAGTCGCTGAGAAACACAGAGCCACCTGGGCGCGTCCAAACAGCACAACTCCCCACACCCAGGATGAACAAGTCGGAAAACAAGGTGATCAGGGACCATTCGGCAGTACTTCCACAAACGTGATTCCAAATATTACGCAAGTTACATCATCAACTGGTTCCAGAACCAAAAAGGAAACCGCCTGGTACAGCTTTCATTTTGAGGCCTGGATGTGGCAACACTTGGCTTCGAGGCCCCAATGACTTGACTTAGCTAACAAGTCATGGGGTAACGGTCCCACAGCCGGAGCAGTTACAGGAACTGGGTAAGAGGCACCTGTTCCTGAAGGGCTGGGATTCGGGTAAGCCGAGCCCAAACTGCCCCTTGGCATGTACCGATCACGTCCAGGGGCCCAGCAGTGGGGGGTGGGGCTGAAGGCAGGAGCCCTCTTTATCACAGCCCTAGGGTGTTGTTCTGGACTGTTCAAGATTCCATTCTTCGGATCATGAACTCAACCGGTTCCACCTGGGGCATGACAGTATCACTCTGCAAACAGAGCGTGGGTGACCAATACCCCAGGATCCCCTGAAACACTCTACCTGCAGCTGATCCCGAGGCACGTTTAATCCAGTTTCATAAAAGACCGCGAGGTAGTAGGATGCTTTATGATATCCACAGCAGCTGGAATCCATCAGGAAGGGGACGACAGAACTCATCTGGCGAAGACCATCCACGCTGGAGAGTCTCTTTACAGCCTTTTCAAATATCATCCCGCCGATTTCAAAAAGAGATTCATTCGGGTGCCTTGGCCCTGTAAGCAACACAAGTCACAGCCCACACAATTAATTACCACGGGATCGACGCGGCTTTAGAAAGAAGAAGGAAAAGCCAATTAAACCACCTAAGCTACTAATGTGGATGGTTCTGCAGTGCCTTGAAATACACCCCCTTTCAGGTAGGTAAATCAAACCCTCTGGGGATGCCACACTGTCATTCTGTAAATAGCTTTTTCCTTTGGCACCGAATGACAGCCTAGCATCCTGGGAAAAAGGATGTGCCTTATTTAGCTGAGACAGCGCCTCGAGAGAGTAATTTACTCGGTGTAACTCAGCACCAAATCAGGACTACCTAAACTTCCAGAGGCTTTTTTCCCCTCTAAAACTCTCTGAAGAAGAAAGTGTTTTATTTCAGAAATAGTTCCTAGGTACTGCTCTAAAAAGTTGAGCAAAAGAAACTTATTTTGAGATGCTTCCCTCTCTTTGGCCTCCAAAGTTTCTATAAATACAGTAACAAGAATGAATCAACTTTTACTGAAGGCTTACAAAATGCCAAATACTGCGTTAGGTGTCTTGTGCGAATTATGTCAGGTAAGCCGAATGATTTTGTGAGGGGGCACTGTTATTGGCGTCCTCACTTTTTCAGAGGAGCAGACTGAAGTGTGACGAGGTCAACCAAACCCTCTAAAGTGACAAAAGTTGGCAAGTGGCAGAGCCAAGCTCTGAGTCCAGCTTTGCTGGTCACAAAAGCCAGAGTTCCTACTCACTCTGCTACTCCCCCCCCCTGCCCCCCCCAGTTCAACAGGCAACCAGGTGTCTCAGCAAGTTCCTGGCCACCAAGGTACAGCCCTCATTAGGCAACTGCTTTAAGCTATATGATACTTCTTTTTACCTAATCCTCCCTAAATATGATGAACATTTTAAGCCCAAGATAGCTCATTATATGGCCCTATCATGTAAGTATTACAGTCTTCTAAAGTCTGTCCCCACTCTTCCTGTCTCTTGTTTATCAATTCAGACAATGAATGTTTGCCTTTGATTCTGTGCTCTGTTACAAATGACCACATAGGAGCGCACAGACACTACTGACATTGAAAGAGAGATGATCAATTTATTTCAGACCCAAATTTTAACTGCCTAAAAACTATGTCCAACATTTTTCTTTGATTTTCTTTATTCTATCCAAAGTTAAATAGTATTTACAACTTTCAGGGGGCAATAAGAGATTTATTCTATGAGCACTCCGTAAGGGAATGGAGAGAGGGGAGTTTCCAATGGGTGGAAACTTGAGTGGGAAGATCTGAGATTGGGCTTCTTTAAGGGCAATTCCCTCGCAGGGGTCCAAGCTAAACACAGACACCAGTGGGAGCCACAGATGAAACTGTGAAACCCAAGCTGTTGGCTAGGAGCTGGTGCCAGTCCCTCCTGGCACACAGGCTGGCTGTCCCTGAGAGGTGGCATGTGCCATTTATGGCTAAGCTGGGGAAGGAGCCCACCCACCCCCTACACCCATTGCTAAGAAGTACATCTCCTGGAACTCTCTGCCCCAGCCCTCTCGGGTTCCCCAGACATTAGCTGGGTCTGCCTTTACTATCTCCATCCCAAGTGGTAGGTGCTGAGAAAAAAAATCACCCTACTACTGAACAAATGGAATTTACTCCTCTGTCTGTATTTTTTTAATCCCAAAAGAAACAGTGGCATTTTGTTAAAAAAAAAAAAAATCAAACAATACCGATTTGTATAAAATAAAAACGGAAGTTCCCTCTCTCCCCATCCTTCTCCCCTTCTCAAATTAAAACACATTTGTTCCCAGAAGATTTCAAAATAGCACACTTTTTATCATTAGAAGTAGTCATTTTTATATGAATTTTGCTTCAAAAGTACAATAAACCCCATTAAAGTTTTCTTCACTAATTTTAAAATGAGCTGTAAACAAGCAGAATATATTATTGTAATGAAGATTTTGAGAAAAAGTTGCTGCTTCTGGGTATTTTAATAAGAATCATTATAAAATAAGAATTTTTAAATAAACAGTCAAGTAATTCAACATGTTTTCATGTCAGGAGTAGCAAAATAATTGTCATAATTTTAAAAATTATTCTCCCAATCCTTTTTTTATTTGTTTTTTCTCTTTTTTTTTTCATACTGTACAACCCCCTTCAGTGCTCACAGCCCACAGATAAGGAGGCTGGGCAATGGTTCAAGGCTGCAATTTACTCTGGTGTGGCTACACTATGAGGGGCCCACAGGGAAGGGCCCACCAGAAATCCATTACCATGCCCCCAGTCCTTCTTCAATAGCAAAGAGAAATACTATTAAAAGCTTGGTGCCCTGGCGAGTGTGGCTCAGTGGACCAAGCAGCAGCCTGTGAACCGAAATGTCGCAGGTTTGCTTCCCAGTCAGGGCACAGGCCTGGGTTCCCAGGTCCCCAGTTGGGGGCGTTCGAGAGGCAACCGATTGGTGTATCTCTCACACGTTGATGTTTCTCTCCCTCTGTTTCTCCCTCCCCTGCCCTAAAAGCAAATAAAAATAAAATCTTAAATCTTTCTAAAGCTTCACTAGTATTGGGCTCTATAGCAGTGCCGCTGCTCTAACCGGTCCTCTATTTTTAGACTCCTGGATTGCGTCCAGTGGTTTTGCTATAACCAACAACACGGTCGCGAACATCCTCGAACATGTCTCCCTGCTCCTCTGTTGGGATATATCTGAATAACAACATCCCCTCCCCCCCATAGGAGTCTGCAGACCTCAGGTTGGATTTTCCCTCTGCAGAGCCGAAAGCATTCCATCCTACTCAACCGTTAGACGGGATATGGGTCTTCACTGGATGCAGCGTGCCTGCAGCACTCCGATGGCTTTGCAAAATAAATCTTACTTCTGCTTATTCACATGTTTACTTTTAAATACATACTATCCCAGACGCCCCTCTGGGCACATTCAGAGAGAGGCAACATTAGTGTTTCGTTAACGACTCCTCCCTGCCTCACTTGCTCTCCCAAACCCCTAAGATGATGAGTTTTGCCTGAGTTCCCACGAACATGGACCTTGTGGGCTCACAGGAGAGAAGCGACTCCACACCAAATGAAGCTCCAAATGAAACACTTGCCCTGCTGACCCCTGGCACAGAACCCCAGAGATCATTAGCAGGAATGTTCAGGTAGCTGGGCTTGCTGGAGAACCGGGGGCGAAAGGGAAATCCTCCCCAAAGCTCTAAGCCTTAGCACAAAAATACTTCGCAGACTGAAATGTAGGCGGGTTGAAAAGGCTTCATGAGTTCTTTTACATATTAAAATGAACTCCTCACCCCAAATATTACCAATCAGTATTTTCTCTGTAAAAGAATCTAAACAATTTTCTGTACTAGTGAACATAATTTTTAAAAAATACATCTAAAGTAAAACTGCTCCTTTTCTAAATATTTTAAATTTATTGATTTGAGAGAGAGGGGAGAGAGAGAGAGAGAGAGAGAGAGAGAGAGAGAGAGAGAGAGAGAGAGAGAGAGAGAGAGAGAGACAGGGAGAGAGAAACCAACTGAGCCACCCAGCCAGGGCACACCCACTCCGTTTTGCACATTCTTTAAAGTTCAAGTTCTAACTGTAGCACAAAATTAAAGCCAGGATGACACTGGTGATATTGTAAAACTGGTAATTTTAAAACCAGTTTAATGGGAACTATTAATTTCACCCATCTGGTTTAGCATATGCATTTTTTCTAGCCGGTCTGTACCTAAAAGAAAAGCATGCCTCGTTTATGGAGATTAATGGTGTAATGAAACGCAAACAAAATAGAAAAAGGAGACATTTTCCCATTTTCCTGTTCCTGCACCAGAACCTGAGGAAACAACAGGCAAGGGCGCTGTGAATTAGTCCTCAGTCTTTTCCAGGTCGCACGGCGTTGTTCACTTTCCTCTTTGTTCTCCGTTACAGCGTTGCCATAAGGCAGCCATGTGCATGCCCATGGTTAAAAGAGGCAAAAGGCAGAAAATGAGAAAGTAGCCAGTGGCTGATGGTGCTGGCGTGGGCCCCTGATTGAGATTCAGAAGGAGAGAGACAGACTCACTTCTGGGGAGAGGAACGGGGACATCAATAGGAAAGTCATTGTTAGTTTCAAGCTTCCAAAAGGTGGAATGCATCCAAAGCAGAAGTTTGAGAGTGGGAAAAAGAAGTGAAAGGCGAAAATGTCATTTAACAAGAAAAGGAAGATTTTCACCAAGTTTACTAGTTTAAAAAAAAACACAGGGCGTTCCTCATTTGCATTCCAATCAGGTGAGCCCCGCTGGCTTCCCAGAGACCTAAGGAGGTTGGCTTATTTCTACCTCAAAAGTAAGCTTTATTTGTACTTTTCGGTACTGTGCAAATTTTCTGGTTTTATACATGGAATCTCTCCCCTTCCTTCCCCCCTCCCTCCATCCCCTCCTCCCCAGCTCCCAGTACTGTCATCAGGAATTATCTCGGCAGGAAGAGTATGGCCCTTCCTTTGTGCTTCTGTGAATTAAAAAAAAAACAAACTATAATGTATGCTTTCTTAAATAAGAAAAAAATGATGGTTCTGCAATGAACAACAATGCAAATAGCTCTTAAAGGACATAGCATCCCGGCATTATTAAGTAACATCATTTCCATGCTCTGTGTTTCAGAGTCTCCAAATAAACATTGCGATTGTCGGCAAAAATGAAAAGAGTTAAAAACAAATCAGAGCAAAGCTAATGCAGCCAGCAACCCTCCGGCACACTCATCCACTGCACTGGGCACAGCGAAGCCTGGGGCGGGCGTCGGGCCCTGGCCCTGCCCGAAAATACAGATGGTGTCAGCCCTGGGAGGTGAGCCCATCCCCAGACCTGGCCTTCTTCCGAGAACCATTTGCTGGCAGACCTTGGAGTTCCTGGGGCCACAGTCACCGACTCTGTGGGCTCAGAGGTGCCTGTGTGGGGTAAAAGAGGGGGGAAGGGAGCAAGCAGTTCTGGCCTCGGGGAAGATGTCCGGAGAATCTGGCCTGCTCACCTGTCCTTCCCTGCCTTCAAGTCCCCCCTGCCCCGGAGTCTCTGTGTCCTTCCTCACTCCTTCCACTACCAGCTCTCTGGCCTCAAGCCACATACCTCCAATTGTCATTCCAGCCTTTTACCAGCTCAGTTCCCACCACCTCCTCTCCCTAGATGCCAGAGCCCCATTCAAAGGGTTTTTGAGTTCAAAGCATTCCATTTTGACAAAAAAAAAAAAAAAAAAGTGACAGAAGAGCAAAGAAATAGCCAGCACACCTCTTAAATAGTGAAAAATCATGCATACTGAAATACTACCGTCCTAGTATTAGAAAAAGCCAAATGCTAATAGGGCGATTTCTATGCTCTGCCAGGAGCCATTTTCCTGAAGAATTGGAGGTTCCCCAGGAAACACCGAAGAGGTTGACTGACCGGAACAGTCCCCCTGAAGACCTGAATGTGGGGTCTAGTGTTAGATGCCACCCAGCACCTGGCCAGTGGTGAACTTGGGGACAGAGCTGCACAGGAGAACCCCCATGCCAAGCAAGGAAATTGGGATGCAGGGCCACAGCCCTGGGAGGAGGCAGGGGACTCTGCCGCATCTACATGCACTGTGTATAGCTAGCTGCCCTGAGGAGTGCTGCCACCTTTAATTCAGAGGCATGCCAACTCTGGGAGGTGAGGAACGGTAAGAAGCCTCCCTCCCCCGCATTCCCTAGCACTTGGCAGAGGGCTGTGTGTGGGCTGATCTGTGTTTTTAGTTATGGTCGCCCCAGGGCCCAGCATAGTGCTTGGAGGCACCCCACATGTGGGTGCTACGTCCTAGGGGCTGCTTTACATGTGGGCACCAGCACACCTCAGCAACTGGACTGCAGATGTATGAAAGCGAGAACGCTAAGGGCCGCGTTTTGAGAGCTCTTTGGTAATGGGTGTGCGCAGGCTAAGAAGTCTGGTCTCCTTTCATCGCCGGAGAGAGCTGGCAAACAGTGTTCTGAGAAACAGAACTGTTTGTAGACATGTTTTCAGAGCCAGGACAGCAGCTCCTGAGAGGTAACAGGCTAAGGAGTATGTAAGAAATGAGAAAAATAGAGAGAGGCAAATAAACCTACAGAACTCTCAGTCTGGAGGGGTGTCATGGCTCGGTTAGTGCAGACCTTGAACTTGTGCCTCCCAGAAGTCAAGCTCATGTTCCTTTAGTGACTCACTGACCCAACAAAGACTTTTTTTTAGTACTTACAATAGAATCGCTTATTCATTCAGAGTCCATTCAGTTACTCAACAAATATTTACTGAGGGTCTGCAAAGAAATCCTAGCTCCGCTCCTGCTGTCCCCACTCCTGCTGTCTAAGCTCCACTGTGGAATCAGATGGACACATCAACTCTAAGGTAGTAAGACAGGTGCCGTACAGGGGAAACCTGCAAAATGGCAAGGACAGCGGGGGCGATGGAGCCGTCTGCCCCGGGGGACAGGAAAGATGCCATGAGGAGGCAGTATCTGAGTTGGGACTCGAGGGCTGTTTGCAGGGCAGGTGAGCTGAGAAGTGTGGGGGTGGAGGGCAGCAGTGAGGTATGCTCTTTGAGGAAACGGTGCAGAAATATGCTGTGTAGGGTCCTATGGAAGAAGAATGGACAACTAAGCAGCTAACATATACCCAGCCCCGTGCAGGCATTGTGCAGAATGAGAAGTGGGCTACTTCCACTGCACGCACTGCTGTCAACGAGCTTGCCACCGAGCGAGTGACAGCGTCACCTATAGCATCAAACGGCTGTGAATCAGGGCAGAGTGAGATGAGCTCTGTTTGGGCAACCCTGTGCCACATATCCATGTGGCCTCTTTCCGTCCCTGAAGCTCTTTCAGAGACACATGTCACTGTATGACAGTATTGTTCTTAAACTAGACTTTCCCCAGTATATAAGTTATAACTTAAGTTACACCTCATATCCATGAGGCTGGCTACTATTAAAAAAAAGAAGAAGAAAATAACAAGTTTAGCAAAGGTGTGGAGAAATTGTAACCTTTGTGCACTGCTGGTGGGAATCTAAAATGATGCAGCTACTATGGAAAACAGGATGGTGGTTCCTCAGAAAATTCAAGGTAGAGCTTCTGGCCAAGATGGAGGCACAGGTAGGTACACTGTGCCTCCTCGCACAACCAAAAGAAGGACAACAACCAATTTAAAAGCCAAAAACCACCAGAACTGCCAGAAAACTGAACTGTATGGAAGTCTGAAAACTAAGGAGGTAAAGAAGAAACATTCACCCAGACTGTGCCGAAACAAAGAAATATGGTCCAAATGAAAGAACAGATCAAAACTCTAGAAAAAGAACTAAGCAGTGAGGAGATGGCCAACCTATCAGATGCAGCGTTCAAAACACTGGTAATCAGTATGCTCACAGAAATGGCTGAGTATGGTTGCAAAATACAGGAATAAGTGAAGCCTTTGTAAAGTGAAATAAAGAAAAATAAGCAGGGAACCACCAGTGAAGGGAAGGAAACTGGGACTCAAATCAAAGATGTGGAACAGAAGGAAGAAAGAAACATTCAACTATAACAGAATGAAGAAACAAGAATTCAAAAAAATGAGGAGAGGTTTAGGAACCTCTGGGACAACTTTAAACGTTCCAACATCTGAATCATGGGGTGCCAGAAAGAGAAGAGGAAGAGCAAGAAATTGGAAACTTATTTGAAGAAATGATGAAGGAAAACTTCCCTAATCTGGTGAAGGAAATAGACACAGAAGCCCAGGAAGCTCAGAGAGTACCAAAGAAGTTGGACCCAAGGAAGCACACACCAAGGCATATCATAGTTACATTACCCAAGATTAAAGATAAGGAGAGAATCTTAAAATCAGCAAGAGAAAAGGAGACAGTTACCTACAAAGGAGTTCTCATAAGACTATCAGCTGATTTCTTAAAAGACACCTTATAGGCAAGAAGGGGCTGGAAAGAAGTATTCAAAGTCATGAAGGGCAAGGGCCTACATCCAAGATTACTCTATCCAGCAAAACTATCATTTAGAATGGAAGGGCAGATAAAGTGCTTCCCAGATAAGGTTAAGTTAAAGGAGTTCATCATCACCAAGCCCTTACTATATGAAATGTTACAGGGACTTATCTAAGAAAAAGAAGATCAAAAATATGAACACTAAAATGACAACACACAACTATCAAAAACTAAACCTAAAATGAAACAGACTAAAAGCAAACAACTAGAACAGGAACAGAATCACAGAAATGGAGATCACATGGAGGGTTATCAGTGGGGAGGTGGAGCGGGGAGAATGTGGGAAAAGGCACAGGGAATAAGAAGCATAATTGGTAGGAACAAAACAGACAGGGGGAGGTTGAGAATAGTATGGGAAATGGAGAAGCCTGAGAACTTATATGCACAACCCATGGACATGAAGTAAGGGGGAGATGCTGGAGGGAGTGGGCGTGCAGGGCAGAGGGGGATAAAGAGGAGAAAAAAATGAGACAACTGTAATATCATAATCAATAAAGTATACTTAAAAAATTCAAAGTAGAATTATCATAAAATCCAGCAATCCCACCTCTGAGTATATACGGAAAAAAACTGAACGCCAAGTCTTGAAGAGATATTTGCACACCCATGCGCACAACAGCACTATTCACAATAGCCCAGAGGCGGAAGCAACCCAAATGCCTGTCAATAGGTGTGGTTTACATACAATGAAATATTGTTCGGCCTTAAAAAGGAAGACGGTCCTGACACATGCTCAATGTGGATGAACCTTGAGGACTTTATGCTAAGTGACAAATACTATATGACTCCACTTATATGAGGCTCTAGAACAGTCAAGTTCATAGAGACGGAAAGTAGAATAGTGGTTACTAGGGCCTAAGGGGGATGGGAAGTAGTTGTTTAGAGGGTACAGAGTTTCAGTTTTACAAGATGAGAAAGTTCTTGAGAGCTGTTAAGCAACAATGTGAATGTCCTCAATACTACTAAACAGAACACTTAAAAATGGCCACAACGGGGAATTTTATGTTATTAGTACTTTCCCACAGAAACCATGTATATATTTTTAATTACAGTCCTTAGAGAGTGAGGGTGTATAAATACTCGGCGATTGTCTCTTGGAGGAGGATGTACGGCTCCACCTTTGGGACTGCTCTTGACCTCACTTGGCTGGAGTGTAGAGGACACCCCATCATACTCTTCCTGCCAGTTGCTGACGAAGCCCAAGCTTCTGACTCTCCTCCCCCCGTAATGTGCCCACGGCCCCTTTGAAGTGTGCTGCTGGCTCAGAGTGACAGCAGATGATCCGCTGCAAATCACACCATGCGGGGAGAACACAGTCCCGAGCCTGACACATGCATGCGTGCCTGGCGGCCTGGAAGTGGCGTCGGCCAGCTCGCTGAGGAGAGGCTGCCAAGGAAAAAGATGACGCTGTCGCAGAGAACCAGAATCACAGGCCACCGTCTCACACTGTCTTCTTTTTTTTCTTTCTTCAAAATGCCAGGAAAAGACAACTGCACACAGTGATTCCCTCTGTACAAATGAGGGGAGCGGGTATTTTCCTTATGGTTACCTATACATAAAGAGGCACGGCCCCATTGCTGTTCTGTCCTGGCTCGCAGACGGCGCTAGGTCAAGACCTGTTCGGTGAACGAGTGCATGGAGAGCTGTCACAGGAGGGACCAAGAAATTCCTCACACAGTCCAGTCCCTTATCTCTGGGACAGCACCTACTGGGTTCCCACAGCAAGAATTCCAAGCCTCAAACATCTGATACTCGTATCCCCTCTCACAGCTTATCTCAGATATGAAAACTGTAAAATGAGGAGGATGAACTTTATGAAAAGCCCACCAGCCAATAGGCTGGACAGCTCTGAGCAGCAGCAGAAAATGAGGCAAACACAGTTCCTGTTAACTGGTGTGGCTGAAAACACTCCAAAGCCAGCCAGCCACAGCGAGCGGAGCCCGGGGGGAAGGGCATGGGAGACACCAGGAACAGAGGCATCGTCACACCAGTCTTACTACTATTCTTTTTATAGATCACACACAGGAAAGGCATGTTAAGAAATATGTGCTTATTTTTTTACCCTCAGTTTATGAAATCAAATCTTCAGCATTTCTCTCAGCCTCGTGGGAAAATGGGCTCAGTGTCTACCACGCACCTCGCCAGGGTTAGGGGGAGGACGCTGGGACAGCCCCAGGCCAGGGCAGCGTGCCAGGCAGAGACGAATTTGAACGAGGTCTCTGTGCCCTACCTCTGCAGAGGCCGCCCCAGTCCTCATGGACAGGACGGCGTAACCCAGAAAAGCGGGGTGGAAGGCAGAGTGGGGGGGGCCTGGGGTCACAGTGTTGGTGGCCAGCCTGCGGTGGGGCAGTGTCGCTGCACCACAGCCCAGGAAGTCTTGGGGACTGGGAGCTCATGATTTGGGTTTTTAATTAAATTCCATTTCCAGACTTCCACGGAGAAGAAAAATGATTCTAAATTCTTATAGACAAAACTTCTGAGCTGGAAAAAGAACATGAAAACATTCCGTTGAGAGTATTTACTTAGAAAAGAAGCGTGAAAATGATTCACTTGTGTTCCCCATCAGCAGAACCACATTTAAATATGATCAGAAATCTTATAAACCCCATTTTGCCTGCATTACCCAGCATGGCCCTCCCTCCCCTGTTCGCTTGTCTTGCAAGGCGGCCCCACCACCTCGCAGACGACCAACAAAACCCAGAATTGCCTCTGCCCTGCCATGATATCTCTGACGCTTCTACGGCAGCAGTTCTCTACTGCAGGTGGTCTGGCGATGCCGGAGGACGTTTTTGGTTGTCATAACTCGGGAAGGGAGTTGTGGGAGGGAGGGAGGAAGGGAGGGAGGGAGCGCTACTGATATCTAGTGGGTAGAGGCCAGAAGCTCGGCCAAACATCCCACAATGCACAGGACAGACCCCACACAGCAAAGAATGGTCCAGAACGAAATGTCAATAGAGCCCAGGGTCAGAAACACTGCTCACAAAGAGCTCACTCTGTGTTGTTAGACTGTCCTCACAGAGGTACCACTGTCACCTCATGGTACAGATGAGGAAACTGAGGCTCAGAGAAGTAGAGCAACTTGCCCAAGATCACACAGCTAGTAAGCGCGAAGCTAAAATCAAGAGCCGGGCCAGCTGGGCCCAGAGGCTGTGCGGACACACAACCTGCACCGCCTCCCCTGCCTGACTCTGAGGGAGTCCTTCAGGGCCAATCTCGTTACAGCCTTCATTAACTCTATCAGTCCGTCCCACTCAGGCCTGTGTCTTCTCCCCCTGGATCATCACAGAGGACTTCCTGCTTCCAGCTTCCCTGCTTCCCCCAACCTTCCACTGCTGCCAGAGTGACCTCAAAAACCCAGAGCTGGTCCCACCTCTACCCCCTGCTTGAAACCCTTCCATGGGTCCTTGTCGCCTATAAGGAGAAGCACAAACTCCTCAGGATGGTGTCTGTGCTCTAGGGGGGTCCTCCTTCTCCAGGCCTTCTCCTGCTTCGCAACCCCCCTGCACATCATTGAAACTGCTGTGCCATCCCCACCTCTCTGCAGCTGCTCTGTCTGCAATGCCCACCCCCACCTTCTTACCCAGTAAACACATACTGACCCTTCAAGCATCAGTCTCGGTGCCAGTTCCTCCAGGAAGCCTTCTCTGCACATCCAAGCCCTCCTTATACCATCTTTCCACAGCCTTTATTCAATGGCATGACCTTTTGCCTTTGCATTCAAGGGCAGGGACCTAGTGTTGTCTTACCTACCTCTGAGGTCTCGCCAAGTAACTAAGTGGCCACTCAGCAAGTATCAGATGAATGAAAGGTGAAATATCCTGTATGAACTGAATTCTTTCCAGACAGGGGAGGCGGGGTCACTATCTGCAGTGGAAATCTATCCCATTGAACACTGCCATTGTTAGCAAGTTCTTCCATGAAGAAGTCAGTTTCTGCAATGCTGTATAACAGGAACACCACTAAGACAGTTACCATCACCGCAACTTTGCATCCCCTTCCCCAGGCCGAACATCTCCAGCTTCTCTCCTCTTCCTAACAGATGTGGTTTCCAGCAACCTCGTGGCCTTACAGGGTGTACTTAATTACTAAGAAAAGCCAAATCACAACGGGAGAAGCTGGCCACGTGTGGGAAGATTCTCAAGATGCTACATAAAGTGTACTTCAAATCAAGGGTCTCAAGTTCTAGTGCCTATGGGCCAGGCAAGTAAGATCCGTGAAAGAGGTAGGCAGCTGGTGCTGGAAAACCGAGAGGAGAGGCTGGGACGGCCCCTGCAGGCCTGTGCCAACCCCGCATCTCCAGCATTGCTGCCATGTCGGCCAGGTGGCCAGGTCTTTGGAAATTTTTTTTTTTTTTAGAAAAGCTAAAAATTTGCATTGTTACACAAGGCTTTTGAATCTGGTAACTTTTTTTTAATTAGCAACAATGTGTGTGCCAAACCAACCACATTTGGGGGCCAGCTCTTGCTGTAGGCTGTCCACTCATGGCCTGGGCTTTAAAGAAGGAATTGCTCGAGCCCTGGCCAGTGTGGCTCCGTTGGCTGGAGCATCATCTGGTCACCAAAAGGTCGTAAGTTTGATCCCCAGTCTGGGTGTGTGCCATCCCCAGTACCAATCGATGCTTCTTCTCTTTCACATCAATGTTTTTCTCTCCTGTCCTCTCTAAAAGCGATGAAAAAATGTCCTTGGGTGAAGACTAAAAAAATTTAACTTAAAAAAAAAAGAATTGCTCAAGTGATTCCTAAATATAAGTTTTTGTATCTAGTGTTGGAAATGTGCATAGATATATTGAGGGCTGTGGACAAGGCAGAATTTAAATTTAAAGTTAAGCTAGAATACTAGGGTTAAAAATAACTTGGAGGCATAAATCACCAAAGAGGGCGAGCGAAACAGTGGGAAAACAGGGAGTCTTCCCAACCGGCATCCAAATGCAAGGCAAAGACACAATTACCCATCAACAGACCTGTCTCCAGCAAGGCCTGGAACAAGCTGGCATGCTGGGCTCTCTGCTCCTGCTCCCAGGGGAAGGCTCTGCATGTCGAGGGTCTCCCGTGCCTGCGCCTCAGGTCCAGGTAGGAGTTCTGCAGGTCACCTGCAGGAAAGGGAAGCATAAGTCTCACCTCTCTCCACCCCTTCGCCCTAAGCGGAACTAGAAATAAGGGGTCAGACGTGATGTTACTAGCTATGGGTTGGGGTGCGTTAGGGATTTGAAATTGGTACGATGCTTTTGCCTTGAGGTCACATATTCAAAGCCAAGTCCAAGGGAAATGTGCCAAAGTTGCTGATGGCTGTTGAATAATTCTGCAGAATGAGCAGCTGGCCTCGGACTAGTCCCCGGGAGGCCAATATCTAGGCCATTTTGTTGGCAGTGTGAGCTGAGGAGCAAAGCCCAAAGACCCCCAGGGAGGCAAGGCAGTAGATGTTAGAAGAATCTCCCCAAGGCCCCCAAGCAGATCAGCATGCAAGTCTGGGCTTCCAACTCAGGCCATCTCTCCTAAAATTTCATCAGTTATCGAAATCAGTTTCTTTCCCATTCAGGATATTACTATTCCTATATATCTTCCCCCTCTCTGACAGCATCGTATTTTCTGGATGACTCAGCGGTGAGAGCAGCAGCTGGGGACCAGTATAGCCTGTTCTTAAATTGAATTGCAGAAGCGCTGCCTTTCCACGTTTACCTGTCACCACCTCTAATCACTCCCTAGGACTGCTTTTACGCACACCCTATCGGACTGGGGTGTGTTCAAGATGCATCCTTTCAGTCCTCCGTGGCCTGAAACGGGAAGTTCAGCTCTGGAGATGGTGAGATATGTGGGCAGGACTGAAATACTCAATTTGCTTTTGCTGATGGCAAAGGCCCCACAGGAACTTCTGTTCCAGAAGAAACATATGTGACTAACTCTACTGCCACCCTATCAGGCAAGAAGATCCACAACACAGAGAAATTGATAAGTGCCAGACCCAAGCTGGAACAGTGGAAGACAAGACCGAGTTTTGCGACAGATAAACAGCCCATACGAGTGAGAAGATGTCCGTGCAAATACGAGCAGGCATGAAGGCAAGCTATTTGAAATTCCTTCCTTCTGTTGCAAATTACCAACATCTTCTTTCCGAATGAGTCGATTTCAAGGATTTAAAAAATAAAACCGAGCCCCGAACAACAAAGTCATTGTTCAACATTTCTGAAAGCTAATATTCAGATATTAATGGTCCAAGACAAAAGTGCACCGATGGGGAAACATTTCTAATGATTAATTTATTTTCCAATTCATTTTTATTTTCTTAGGTTGGCCTAAGATCCCATTATGAATGGGAATAATGAAATGTGAGGCTCGAAACACTCTCATTGGTATTCTTAAACTAAATCAGGTCTGCTTAGAGGCAGGCTGGGCTGCTGTCAGCTTCGGGTCTTGCTGGAATCCAGGTGGAAGGTACACTTTCTTGCATCTACCTGTGGAGGTCATACATCTCCCCATCGGTCAAGTCACAGACGTTTCCTTTCAGCCCCGTTAGAAAGAAGCCAAACATGTTGACACGAACAAACGCACAGAGCTAAATACTGCTCTCCTGAAGCTCAATACTTACAGGCTTCTTGGCTCCCGGCCCCTTCCTGTACTGTGGATGTGTACACGGACACTATTTCTTGAACCTCTGCGCACCTTTCATAATATAGCTCGATTTGTTCAGCAAGTTGCTTCTCAAGGAGGGGATTAAAAATCTACAAGAAGGCAAGAAAATCGAATGAGCAGGTGTAGTCATGCAATGCCCTTTGGCACCTGGGAGGCTGTGTCAGGCTGACGTCCTTCTCCCGCTGATCCCCCAGCTGGCTAGTTTGCAAAGGGAGGGTGTAATCCAAGGATGTGCTGGCTCTGGCCACTTCCTTCTCACTCCTTTTTGGGCCATCTTCTCCACAGAGCTTCTTAAATGTCAGGATTTCTCAGAAACAAGGCCTCCCCCTCTTCTTGCTCCCCACTGTGTGCTGTCCCCAGAAAATCATATGCATCTCCCCTTCAGTTCTCAAAGGACACTAAGTCTACTTGTGCTGAGCCAGCTGACTGGGAACCCTTCTTCCATTTTCTTCTGCTTGGCAGGCTCCTACTCAACCTCCAACAGCCAGATTCTAGGTCATCACTTTAGGGCGGCTTCCCTAATGCTGAAGCCCACCCTCCCCTGTTTGCCCATGTTCTCACCTCAGAGCTCCTGAGCACTGTGCTCCCATCTAAATTAATGCAGGTACCACATTCTTCCATGACTTATCTGCCTAAGAGAGATTGGGAAGCTCCTTAAGAACAGAGGCCTTATCTCAACTCAGTGGTTTTCAAAATGCAGATTGTGACCCATTTAGTGGGTCATGAAATCATTTCAGTGGGTTGTAACAAGCAGTGTATTTTTTTTGTAAAGTAGAACACAAAGTATCAGAGTACACTGAACATAGCAAGGGTATGTAGGTGCTCAATATATAGCAGGTCTCTCAACAGGGGTACTAAGGTACACCCAGGGGTGGTAGGGATTCCCATTTTTCCTCAATGGCTTTGTCTAGTGACTCTTGCTTTTCCCAGGACAACCCCCACAGGGTCACAGGAATCAAAGACTGCTCTTTGTTCAGGTATTCAGTGATCTCCTTACCCAGGCAGAAAAAACCACCGCTGTGAAGGCTCCTTTGTGGGGCAGCGCTGCTCTCTGGGCAGCAGCTTGCTGGCCTGGGGACCTGGCCAGCCACACCTGTAGGTGGGCTTTGGATGTGAGACCATCCACAGCACACGCAGTTCCGAATACAAGGCCCTCTAGGCCAACCGCCCAAGTGTGAGTGGGGCCCGTGTTTCTGAAGGGAGCCGTGAAGAGAACCAACAGTCTCATCTGCTGGAGTGGCTCCTCTTCTGCTACTTTAAATAACAGCATATAGAAGAAGCTTTACCAAATAACTAAGACTCTGTCCTTTCATTAGCTTAATCACTGGATAGGCAACAGCCTGATAAAAACCTACTCTATAATTAAGCCAGTGGTTATTAAAACAGAGGAAGTAAATGGTTTCCATTTTATGAGTACTAAATGAACCAAACGTTAACAGAAATCTGTTATCACGTTAGCTAGGGGGAAAGACTCAATATTAATAATGTTTGAGGACAGAGCCGATGAGAGATCCAGCTTAAATAAATCTTTTGTTTACACGGGGTTCCGGGCCCCTGAGCCACATGCCCATGAGCACCCCCAAACTTCACCTCGATCCCCTGGGCTCACCTGTGCAGGGTGTAGTGTGCGGAGGCGATAGTATTTCAGGGGTCCAAAAAACCCTGCGACGCCAGCCACATGCCTGCTCCCTCCGACAATGAAGCACCCTTCGGTGTCATTATAGTGGAGATCCTCCCGGAAGCTACAGGGAACACAAAGCCTTCATGTTTGAACCAGATTTTTAAAAAGAGACTCTTTCACCGACTTACCCCAAATTTCCACCAGCCCTTCACTCTGAGCTCCAGCAGATGAGATGGTTGTGGGGTCAGGTGGAGTTGGGCTAGGATCCCGACTCTGCTATTTACCAGCTGTGTGCCCTTGGACCAGTCGCTTAACATCTCGGAGACTGTTTTCTCATTAGTGAATTAGTTCCTCACTGAGAGGACTGTTTAAAAAATTAAGTGAAATATAAGACATAAAATGTCTAATCAAGTGCCTGGCTCACTGTCAAAAAGGACCGGCTGTCGAGATTAGTGAAATTGTTTGGAATTATTATTTGCAATTGCTGGTTGTAACTGGAGCTATTATGCTCTAAAAGGAAAAAGAAATTGGTGAATGGATAGAAGATATCTGTGGAGGAAAACCAAAAACATATCCTACTAGATAAAAACCTATGTAAACTCAGACTCAGGTGGAAGAGGCCACAGCAAGGTCAAAGGTCTTGGCCAAAGACAAGAGGTCAGCAGAGGGGACCCACTACAAGTCCACTTTGTCCTGTAAGACTCAAAGGGTCAGGAAGGAACGCTGGGTTAGCACAAATAAAATGCCCAGAGTTGCTCCTTGCAGCATGGATTACATTCACCAGGGCCTGGGAATCTCCGGGTGTTCTGTCCATGAAGGCTGACCCAGACCCAACAGGCTTGGCCGTGAGCTTCTTCACTACACAGCTTCAGAGGCCACGGGGCTCTGAGTGCTGACCTGGACAGATCTCCAAAACACACTGTTAAGTGAAAAAATAATAATAAAAGTGCAGAATGAAGTGTATACTTTTTATCTAGGAAAGAGGAGAATGGATATGTATGTGTATGTATGTGTGTGTGTGTGTGCATTTGATACTTGCATAAAAAACGTTTAGTACATACAAGAAACAAATCAGTATTTCCGCATGGCACGGGGTAAGGGAGTTAGGGGATGGAATAGATGGGGGCAGGGTTAGAAGCAAGACATCTACCTACACACCTTTTCATATAATTTTGATTTTTTAAACCATTTAAAAATTCAAATAGGAAGGTGTGATCAGAGCATATGTAAACGGAAAGGGGGAGGGGCGAGATAGGCATCAAGTGAGAAGCCGGGCAAAGAGCGAAGAGCCAGGGACTGCAGAGGGCAGATGGAAGTGGAGAGAAAGAGCAAAAAATGTCAGGCAGGTGGCCAGGAGCCTGGTGAGCCATAGGGGCAAGGGGCCAGCGGGACGCCTGTGGGGACAGGGCAGGCTACCAGAGGTTGGATCAAAAAAGCCAAGCAACCCGCGGTCGTCCCAGGAGAGGTGATGGACTGACAGTTAGCAAGGAAGCTGCCCCGTAGCAGGTACCCCTGGCTGGAGAGGAAGACGAGAGAGTGACGAGAAGGGCACTTGCAGTTAGCATCAACTGACGGCAGCCAGATGAACCCTTAGAAACACGCTTTAGACAAGCAACTCACACGGAACAGAGGCTTCCCCTCCTGATAGTTCTCTTTGCAGAATTGAAAGGCCAGGAGAAGAGACGATGGTCTCCCCTCACCCCCCTTTTTCCGGTGGGACCTCAAAGTTATTATCAGAGCTGTGAATTGATTCTGTTTTTCAAGGCCTTGGAAAGACCTGAACCATCCTCCTGAGACCACACCTGAAACTCAGTGGATGTGAAGAGATGCCTCTGCAGTGAAAGGTCTCTTAACGGAACTCCGCTTAACCAGCCCCCCAGCTCCCCTGACGGCTCATCCCTCAACGTGCTAGGTGCTTGCTTACTGGAGCCTTAGTCTTCTCATTTTATCAGTGGAGAGAATCCCAGTAGCTAGCTACAGGTTGCTGTGAGGATTAAATGAACTAGTATCTAAACAAAGCACTTAGAACAGTTCCTGGCACACAGTAGGCTCCATAACTTCATGGTTATTACTACTGACCTAGTCCAGTGTTGAACTTTTGCTACCATCTCTTGAGTTACATGCTTTTTACGAGTAAGATGTGTATGTTCCCAAGCCTGTTAATGCCAACTGTATGGTCATTTAATTGTACCATTTAATGAAATATGTTATCCAATAAAATATGGGTGGGGCAGAAATCATTCTGTAAAAACTGAGTTGAATACTTTGGGTAGACTCATTAAAATAATGGTTACTAAAAAAATGTATTGGGGAATTAGGACAACCATTTGGAAAAAGAAACCGAAGCCATCTAGATGGATTTTGGGCTCTGATAGTTTCACAAGCAGTCTCGTTTTCTTTTCACTGGAAGAAACGGAGATTGCACGCCGTTTATGCAAGATCAGAGAATATGCCAATCAAGAGATTCACACTCACAGGAAAGGCTCCACATAGAAAGAATGGCAAATGAATGTACATTTCTCCTTCTTAATTAAAATAAAATATTTAAGGTATCATTTGTAAATGATCTTTGCTTTACCTGAGGTTTTAACTGACCAATAAATTACTTGGTCCCTCTTGTGCTGGACTGTAGGTTTAGTTGTTTCTTATCATTATTGTGATATAACCAAACAGGTTTCCCCAGCATGGTCTCCAACATCTCTCTCCTCTAAAACCCTCGGCGGCCACAAGAGAAACTGCTTGTACTGTGGATGCTCAATGACCATCCATTTCGCTGACATCGAAGCTGAGCTAGACTCTGCCACAGCCCAGGACGGTCCCTTCCAAAAATGTCTGGCGTGCTGGCACCCTGACTCCTGTCTGGAGATCGGAGCCTGCCCGGTTTATTACTGCGGAGTACCGGCAGCCTGGAAGAATGTGCATGGGCGACGCTGTCCGGCAGACATCACTCGGAATCAGGAAAGAGCTGTCCCCTTCACTTAGACTAATTCTCATCTGCAGTGTCGTTTCCCCAGGACCTGCTCTAAATGCTGGCCCCCTTGGCATCTTCTCAGGCTGCCTTATTCCTCTCCTTCCCAGCACTCACCGCAACTTGTAATTTTCCATTTATTTGTGAGTGTCTTCACTGAAGAGCAATCGCCCCCACTAGGCTATTTAGTAGGGGCTGACTGTATTCAATCCAAGACTCCAGCACTGTGCCTGGCATGGGACACATGTGCTGGATGTGTGAATATATACTGGATGGAGAGACGGATGGACGGATGGATGAATTCAACACTACAGGTGTGCAGTTGCTGCCTGCCGCCAAGCATCACTGGCAGCCTCTCATTCGAGAGCGGCACCGCACTTTTTAGCCCTTAGTGAGGATCGCCCTGTGCCGATGCTGTGGGAGAGTGCTACCACTGCGTGTGCATTTTAAGAACAACTGGAAAGGAGGTTAAAAGGCTTCCCTTGGATCACCTATGAACATCTGGAATATTCAGTTCACCGGCTTGGCCCGCTCTGAAAGTGGGATTCCAAACATCCGATCACAGGGGACCCTGTGGGCCCGGTGCTACCTCTTCGGTTGCTCTGTTGATGGGGGAGGTTCCAGGGAGTGGGGCCGGGCCGCTGAGGTGGTGGTGAGGGCACCCTTGGGTCTGGACAATGCCAGGGTCCCCAGTGGAGGAGTCGCTTCAGCCTCTACCTGGGATGTAGAACTGCTGTGTCCCTGGCAGCCGGTCCGCATCTCTGTAATCTTCTGTGACCATCCTGATTTGGTCTTCTCTTAACATGGTGACATTTTGTTCATCACAGATTCCTTACATTAATTTTGATTATAAAAAAAAATTGTAGGAAATGTTATTTACCATGATTACTGTCATGAGATGAATTGTGCACCCCTTGAAAATTTATATGTTGATGTCTGGGCTCCCAGGGCCTCATCACGTGACCTGATTTGGAAATAGGGCCATTGCAGAAGTGTAGTTAGTTAAGAAGAGGTCATACTGGGGTCTTGAATCCCATGTGACTGGTGTCCTTATAATCGGAGGACATTTGGACAAAGACAGACATGTGCACGGGGAGAATACCACGTGAAGACTGGAGTTATGCAGCCACAAGTCAAAGAACCACCAGGACCTAGGAAAGGCACTGGGATCAGACCCTTCTCTGGGGCTTCAGGGGGAACACAGCTCTGCTGATACTTGATGCTGGACTTCCAGTCTCCAGAACTGCGTGACCATAAATTTCTGTTGCTGAGGCCGCTTGGTTTGTGGTACTTTGTTCCAGCAGCCCCAGCAAACTAATACACTACAGGGTTTTTGTAATTTTTGCCTCTCTCACCTCACCCTGACCCCAGCCCTGGATCATACTGTGATCTAGGATGGAGACATCTATGATTCACCACGTCAGCCTCCAGATTTCTAGGATTTAGGAGAAAAGGAAGCTCTTACATAAAAAGACAAAAAAGGGCCCATGAAATTCAATCGGTTGTCATAAATGTCCTGGGGTTGGAGATGGGTGTCAAGGGAGGCAGGGGAAGGTACTACTCTAGACTTCATATCCTGAAACACAAACCCCTAATTTCTGCTGCCTCCTTAGCGAAATAGGGCAGTCAAGGGACTTCCAAAGAGCCACAGGCATCTGTTCGCCCAAAGCAAACTCCTCAGAGGAGAGCCCACGGCCACCTGCCACACAGGGACACTCAGGCCCGCCCACTCCTGTGGGGCGGGTGCAAACCCACTTGGTGCGCTTGAAGACTTCTCTTCTGGTCTGAAGCCTCAGTGTCCACGCTACAATATAGATATCAAGTTATCACTGACCTTTTCTTTGCAGGCTAAGACCACTTCTTCAGCCTTTCCATATAACTCTAATCCTTTAATCGGGCCATAAAAATAACAATTGTTCTACGTACCCAGGGCCTAAAAGGAATCTGTTTGGTTTCACTGTAAACAGGAATGGCAGGCGGTGGGGAGGGGAGGGGAGTAGAGTAGATGCCCTTTTACTCCCCTGTCTCCCCACTGTTTGCTTTCCTTTCTGTAATGACTGGCTTTCAAGGACACGTGGGTTGTGAGGGGACTTTGAGTGAATTGGAGCCTGTTTGGAAAGGCAGCTCTGTGCTTGGGGGGGTCAAATGACCACAGGAAGGAGGAATGACCCGCAGCCCCGCCCAGCCCAAGTGCCAACATTCCTGGCACACTTATGAAAATTATACATACGAAACTGGTCATTATTTTCTGTTCTTCAGACTGTCCTTAAGCATTTCATTATACATTCATTTATTATCAAGCTATGATGAGGTATCTCGAGTTCCTAAAGAAGCTTGCCCTCTGGTTCTGCCACTATAAAACCCACTACTATACAGGGATAAAGAAGCAAATTCAAAATAATCATGCAATACAAGGCAAGGGACCCAATTCTCGGTTTCTGTACCTCTTGTAGAGAACAGTTCTATAAAGATGAAAAGTTACACCAATATCAATAGTTGCATACATTTCAAATTTAGATTATGAACATAAATATGAAGACTGTCTGCTTTTATGCTTTATACTAGGCCAACGTTACCAACCATTCTCAATAAGCAACATTAATATTTTGATTTATTTTTTGAGAATCCTTTGTAGAAGATAATTTTCAAAGAAAATGAATTACACAAAGTGCCACGAAAGAAAGAATTTACAATGAGATCTGGAGAGAGGAGTATTTTCTCTTGCTTAGAAAAAAGGTTGTGGGGGAAGCGGGGGAGTTTGCGGACAGTAAAAAGGAAGAAAAAAAGTACAAAGACCAGCCACAGGGCAGACTAGTACATGCTTGGAAAAGCTGAACGAGGAAGTGTGGGCAGAACATTAGGGTTGAGGGCTAAGGCATGAAGATCCCTTAACCTCCACGCAACAAGATTTTGAATCGGAAGAAAGATCGCACTTACCTAATGGTCTGATTGTGGTGGCTTCCCAAATCCTGTCCGATGCTGGTGGTCACTACTATCTGCGATGGGAGAGAGAGACAAGAATCGGCTATGCCTCAGCGCCCCACATCCTAAATACAGTCCTGGGCATAAGTTAGCCAAAACGTGCTGCATAGTCTTTTGCTTGATCAGTTTCGGCAAAAATAAATTTAACACTTTACTAGCCCTGTGTCTATTTTAAGACTTAATAAATATAATCTCTCCAAACGACTTGTGGTAAAAAGACCTATAAAGCAGTTTCACCCAGTGGGTGTCAAGGTTCATTTGGTGGATTTGTGCTTCAAAGCTTGTCATACAGAAAGACAAGGAAACGTGTAAGATACAAGGAGTTTCTGAAACTTTACTTGAATTCTACGAAAGCCTTAGGGAGGAAAACAAGATTGGCACTGAACTTTCTCTATGCACTACTGTTTCCCCGCCTCTTTCCCTAAGCACTGAGAAGCTGCGTCACTGTCATTTCCATGGTGACGATGTTTCTGTCCTGGATGTTATCCGCTGTCATTAGTTGTCCCACATTCTTCTCGGTGTCTTGGATTAGGACATAAACTCCTGGCATTAAGGGGCTCTTGTCATTCTCCCAGTACTAGCCCAGGGCCAGGGCTGACCGAGCATGTGCTGGCCCAGCCAGGTTCTCAAAGACGCGTCTACAGAGCTGTGTCTGTGAAAGGCAAACTAACCCGGAAAAGCCGACCCAGCTCAGCCACGTATAGTAGGAAGAAAATGACTCAAACCAGTTGTTTCTCTAAACCAACCATCCACTTTAAGTCAATTTGTCCATTTAGTCAAAGCAATGAATATGGTAGTCCCATCTCAGAGGTGGATTTTGTGTAGAAAAACAATTAAGTATTGTTCTGGGACCTATATTTTTTAGGCAGACCAGATGGAATGGAAAAAAAAATCTTTTTTCTTTCCACCCCATCTGGTCTGCGTAATTCTTCTCTCCTGCTTGATCAGATCATGTGCTCTGCCATTGAATTCCTCTCTTTAATTAAGAACTACTTTGATTTACAATTCTTCTGCTCCAAAAGCTTCCAGGAGGCCCTGCTGCTTTGCAACTAGAAATCTAAATTCCATGATATTCAAGATTTTCCACATTCCAGCCCTAAAGACAGTTTTTTTTCTTCGATTAGTGTCCTACAGTCTGCAAATTTCTATTCTGGCCAAACTGATTTATCCTCTCCCCGCAGTGCTGGGCTAAAATGCTCCCCACACTCTTCTCCATCTCAATGCTGCCCATCCGCAGGATCCTTCTCTGTGAATCCTTCCCCCCAAGCATCTCAGCATCCCAGCACCCCAGCATTCCAAGAAGCGCTTCTCTGCGCTTCTCTGTGCTTCTCTGCGCTTCTCTCTTCTCTGAATCCATATGAATTGTTTGGCAATGAAGCTCTCCTCAGGCCATCCCTTCACCTGCTTAATGTTAATTCCCTAAATAGTCTACAAGCTCCTGGAGCACAGTGCCTTACATACAGCAGGTGCAAAATATGGCCTGGGATTTGCTCTGATGATCTCACACCTGTCTAAGTGACACAGAGAAGCTGACCGTCTTAGGAGAAAAGCAGCAAGCAAGCTAGAATGCCATCATAATCGTCACATATAAGAAGCTGAAACAGGGACCACAGCCCCGTCACCTAACGTCGTTAAAGAAGCAAACTAACGTACAAACAATCCCAGCTACCATTTCACAGACTCTTCTCAGGAAAGCAACAAGGACTGACCTGATTTCCTTTCTCTTCAGAAAAAGGAAATGTGATAAACCTGGCCACAAAGGGAAGGCTGGGTATCATCTAATAAAACACAAGACAAACACGACGTCTCTTCCAGTTTTGTAGCCAGAAAATCACAAATCAATAAGAAAAGCTGATGAGAAAATGAAGTCACCAGAAGAAAAGTAGCATACTGACATTGTGTAGATTGAAAGATGGGATTGCCTTTCATTCTAACAACAGATTTGCCGTAATCCATAAACTCTGCATTACGACAGCTGGAAACAGTTATGCATAGTGTTTTATAGTTCAAAGTAGATAAAGACCCTCCGTCCCACCAGAATTAGCACTTAGGTTTGTTAATTATTATTTGCCGGTTTATGCCAAACAGAAGCAATTGTTTCAACTGCCAAACACAGTCAAACCATTTCTCGACTCAACTAATAAATTTCCTGAAAAAATAAAAGTTGTAGCTCGATAACACTATATAAACCTGGCTGATGTTGTTTTACCATTTATCTCCACAAAGACTATCTTGCCAGGGGAAAAGCACTGAATTCTTCAGATAACTGTAGCTATATAGCTGGCTATTTTATTTACTTACTCACAATATGGTCAAAAGCAGCACTATAAAAGCCAATTAAATGGAATGGGATTCTTATGATTTAAACTTCCATCTATAAAAGTTTGATTGAAAAAGTGTACAGCTGTAAAGAGTTTATCATTTACCACAAATTTGTTTTTAGAGATTTGCTTGCTCCCTGGCTTTTCAGCAATGCCGAACTACAAGCAATGACGCTGGTGTGGTCGATGGAGGAGAGCACGGATACCTGGCCTCCGTTAAACGAGATATCCAGGCGAAACCACTCCTTCAAAGGTAGGGTGAACTTAGTTTTCACAGCAAGGTCTTCTCCTTTGACAAGATGCATCTGAATATGCAAGAGGCCTAAAAGGAAAATTAAACATTATGAAAGTGACAAAAAACACCCAGGAGTGAATGAAGTGGCCACCCCTTTGCAACAATGGTCCTAAGGAGCTACCAGACTAGACTATGTTCCTTCTTCCTTTAAACAAAACAAAGCAAAACAAAAAATCACATAAATGCATTCCTTTGTAAAGAAGACAGTCATTGTAAGCTTCCGGAAAAAAGTTTAACCCGAAGCCCACATTTGAAAACCATCACTCTCACTCAGTTGCCACGTTGACAGTATCTGCCTTACTCTAGACAGACATAGTGGCCCATAGTCAGAGCATATGAAATGACAACATATCGTTTTCAGATTCTGTTTCACACTTACCCTCTTCGGTAAGAAATACAGACGGTGTGCCGTACATCTCATTGGAGTCCACGAAGTACAGAATCCCGCAGAGACTGGCCTTGCAATAATGGAGTAAATAAAGCCACAATGAAACAGTAAACCTAGAAGAGTGAGGGGGAAAAAATTCTGCAGATTGATATCCAGGAACAGGTAATTATAGTTAACAAAGACCAAGTAAATTGCTTTCTTCCCAAAGAAGGGATGAATATGGCTTCGTGTTCATCATGGGAGATTAGCTCACACAGTTTGATCTTTGAGACAAAGATAGTTACGGTAACTGGAACAGACAGGAGTTAAGCACCATTGTACAAAACTAGCAGACGCTCCAGCTTGCACCTCAAAGTCAGTTTCTGTGCCCTACGAGAATCTCATGTGCCTGCCGTTCGAATTCTTGATGAAGGCTTATAAAGCCAGACACAGAATGAAAAGCTGGAGTTTAATAAGAGGCGATTTGATAAGAAGCTACTCTAATTTTGGTGATTAAAAGAAAAAACATAATTAGGGCTTTTTGAGCAATTTTGTTTCTTTCAAAGATAAAAGCATAAGGTGGAAAAAAAAAAGCCATAAGCTGCAAATGGCTTCACTATATACTAACTGGGACACATATATACTATTTTAAGGCACATATTAGGTTGCATATCACAGTTCTGGCTGACCGATATGGAACAACTAATCTAATTGTTCCATTTCTGGACTGGGGCTATTTTAGTTGAAAAAAAGCTTTTGTGTATCTGTGATTTGTGGAGGGAGAATAAAGTAACAGTCATCAACTTAAGTAGGACAGATTTAGCCAAGATAAAAGATCCACCAATCACTCAGCAAATACTTGCTGAGCACTTGCTTGGTGTCCCACATTGGCTGAGTGACCAGCAGCTCAGAGATGAGGCACTGGGCGTAACTGCATTTTGCCGGTGAAAGAGCAACCGAGGCCAAAACAAATGCCAAAACAAACGCACAGAGTTCTTTCTATCACCCCAGTAACCAATTCACAATTTGGGGTTATAGGGCAAGTGGCCTCAGGTTCTTTGGGGAGTTAACCAAATAAGTTCTTTAGAATATTCTGGGCTTTGTAATGTGGCCTCCAAACCAGTGGTATGATGCACAGACAGATGGTGCCACACAGCTCCCTCCTGACCCACCCAGCTGAGCAAGCTCATGAAGATAAGTTATTACAAGGAAGCTTAGCAAGAACATACGCTCAGTAAAATGACTCAAGATCTTTCTACAGCCAGCAGCATGGGAAGAATTAAATCACTCTGCTAAATCCATCCAGTCTGAGGTGCACCAGGAACCGTTTTTAGCATCTTTAATTCAGCAGAAGGGGGAAAAAAAACCATATCTGGGTTTTGCTGAAATCAACAAAGATCAGAAGTGGTGAGATTTCCAGCAGCTCACCCAATCTTCCAGGACAGAAAAGGCAGGACAAAGCCTGCCGTCTGGGCTGGCTGTGGCTGGCCGCACTTGCAGCCCTGCCAAGGCCTCAGGCTCCAACTCCTTGCACCCGCCTCGTGTCTTTCCTGGGGCCATGACACAAAGTCTAAGGCAAGTTGAGAGTTGCTAAGTGCAAGAATAACTCAAAAATGCTGTGAGGTGTTTGGGCCCACAAATTCTGCCTAAGCCATGTAGGTCTCAACGTTTTTACAAAGCCAGTGACAAAAGGTTTGTCCTGTTAAAGGAATCCACCAGCCTGCTCTGATGCTCAGATTAAGAAAAAAAAGCATGTCCCCCCCACCCCCCACCCCTGCCCCCCGCGCCTGCCCGTTCTTACACAGGGTAGTCTATCCGCTGGTGTCGGGTGGCCTCCAGCTCACGGTTCCGGAACCTCGGCAACGTCTTCACAATGCCTGTGTTCTCTCCACTGGAGGCATAGACAAAGTCCAGGAGGGTGACCACGTCTGCAAACGACAAGACGCTTGCCTTTCAATGATCTCCGGAAAAGCACTGCTTCCCGAGTCCATTCCTCCTGGAACCCTCTGCCTAGCTCCACTCCAACCCTGAAAGGTCTGCAGGTATTACCAAACACAGAATGCATGTGTGTGCCAGGCACCCCTGCCAAGCACTTTACAGAGTTATCCCCATTAGTCTTCATAGCAACCCCGTAAGGTAGATTCTGTTATTCGTCCCATCCTACAGAGAAGTGCGAGGCGTAGAGAGGGAAGGCAACTTGCCTCAGGTCACACAGCTAACATGGGAGAGCCGACGGTCACGTGTCGAGCTCACCTTCCCGGTGCTCGACCATTTCCCATGCTGCCTTCCCAACATTAAGAAAAGCATTTTGAATTTGTGTCATGAGGGTAAGTGAACACTTGAGTAGCGCACTGCATGGTCCACACTGCTGCAAAACGATAACTGAATGGAAAAATACACATAGATTCATTTCCTCCTCATTATTGTCCCTGGTTTACAGATGAGGACATGGAAGGATAGCTTCCAAAATAATAACTAATATTTATTTAACAGTTAGACTGTGCCCAGGCAGTACGCTAAGCACATTTCAGAAAAAATCTCATTTAATTGCACAACAATCTAGGACATGGGGTCTATTATTATCCCCGCTTAATACATGAAAAAACTAAGTTTTAGAGGAGGTTGTATAATAAGAGGAGGAGCTGGGATTCAAACTCAAGCAGTTTGGTTTCAGAATCCATGCTCTTAAAATTGCAGGATTTTCTCTTCTTCTGTGTAGACTTTCCTAATATAGTCAACACCATATTTAGCATATGCAAATATTACTAACCATACTCCTTAAAACTAGAGAGAGCGCCTTCTACTTTACTTTGCAAATGTGGGAGAATTCTGTGGCTCTGGAAAAAAGGGTGTCCGTAACAAATTTTAAAGGGAGAACAGAGTTATTTCATCTGTATTGAATACCTATTGCTTCAAACAAGGCTAATGTCAATTTCTTATTTCCTATGTCTCCCTACCCCAAAGAGAAAGGAATTCACTGAACTCAACCTGTTCAACCTGATAAAAATCAGTTTTGATTTTCTTTAAAATGCTCCTTGGTTGCCCTGGCTGGTATGGCTCAGTGGATTGAGTGCTGGCCTGTGAACCAAAGGATCACCTGTTTGATTCCCAGTCAGGGCACATGCCTGGTTTGCAGGCTAGGTCCCCAGTAGGGGGCATGTGAGAGGCAACCACCACACACAGATGTTTCTCTCCCTCTCTTTCTCCCTCCCTTCCCCTCTCTCTAAAAATAAATACATAAAATCTTTAAAAAATGTTTTTAAATGCCCCTTGGTTTAAATGTCCAGATTAAATGGTAGAAACAATCTATTTCTCTGGGCTCCTTGGAGACAGAAGGGTTGGTTTCTATGCAGGTTACCAAGTGCCAATAAGGGCACAAATTATGGGAGGCTCAGCCTGGGATGCTGAATACCCCAGCTCTCACTTCTCTATTGGAAAAAAATGTTTTATTATAGAGAGAGGTACCTCTATTCGTTATCACTTGGAAATCAGAGGAGCAAAGTTTTCATAATCTCAGACTTTTGTGTGTATAGCTAATAGAATTAAGCAAGCCAAATTTCCCCCAGTGCCCACCAATCTATCTGTTCGGTTATGCAGAGATGCATTCAAAACCCAAAAGGGTGGAGTATCCCTTCCAACAGAAACACTTCAAACTTTTTTCTTTATAACTTGAGCTCAGTTTGGGCACATTAGACTTGCTGGCCTGTAATGGGGGCAGGGAGGGGGGATTGCAAGTGATGGTATGGCAAGCATGTCTTCGGAATCTGGAAGGAAAACAAAATCACCGAGAGGCTGAGACCAGCCCAGGCCTGGTTTGGCCTCCACAGCGTTGAGTGGAACAGGACAGATGAGATGGCCATGTTAGCCCCCCGCCTTCCCAGGAGGCCTGCTGCTAGTGAGTGCTGTTGAGTTATCCTGTGTGTATTAGAAGCAGTTATCAAAACAAACAGGATTTGATGTTCCCCGACCTGACTCCCGTAAAGAGAGGCTTCACAAAGGAGATTTCCAAAGGGAAAGGAATGAAAAGTGAATGCTGATGAGCCTCTCCCTTCTTTGGGGATCAAAGTAAAGCAGGCTGAGCAGAACTCGCAGGCAGCAAAGGACAGTGGAGGGAAAATCTAAGACCCAAATATCTAAAATCATTTTACAGAACATATACCTTCTGTCACCAACAAAACCAAAGTGATGGTGGTTTCCCATAAAACCGGGAGCTTTGAGAGTTCTGTGATTGGGAGTTCTATTGCAATTGTCCCTCGGTATTATGGTTTTTACAGTTAATTAGAAATAATTAATGAGAATGAAATTTTGTAGCAGGAAAGGACTTCAGAATTCATCTAGCCTAGGAAGACATAGAGGCTTATTTTCTAGTAACTGATTGTGGCTGCCTGGAGTGCTGTAATTTGGTAGCAATGGCTCTCCTAGGCATAGAATGGGGAATAACAACCAGTGTCAATCACCTAGAAAGAAGTCACAGGCAGGCCCTGACTGGTGTGGTTCTGTTGGTTGGGCATCATCCTGCAAAGCAAAAGGCGCTGGTTCAATTCCCAGTCAGGGCACACGCCTGGGTTGTGGGTTCGGTCCTGGTTGGGGTGTGTGTGAAAGGCAACCAATAGATGTTTCTCTCTCACATTGATGTCTCTCTCTTTCTCTCTTTCTCCCTCCCTTTTCTTCTCTCTTAAATAAAATCTAAAAACAACAACAACAACAACAACAAAAAAGGAATTCACAGGCAGGAAGCCTAAGGTCCAAAGAGGTAAACTGGCTTGCCCAATTTCCTCCAGAATGTACGCTCAGAGAGAGCAGGGACATCACTCTATTCATTGTCCATTCCCAAAGCCCAGAACAGTGCCTGCCACTCGAGAGAGGCTCCAGAAACATTTAGTGATTGAGTGAATGGATAAACTAACAAATGAACATTGTTGTGGCCAAGTCAGGATTTGAACCTCTCTTTGGCCCAACCCATTCCACAATTCTATAATGTGCCCCATGCTATCTAAGCCAAATAATAGTCTCTTGTCTTCCAGGTCCTTCCCCCAAGTTCATTTCTTTGGCTTTTCCGGAATGAGGAAGTTAGACAGGAAAAAGGCACCATCATGACATAAACATAAAATGCCGGGAAAAAGTTCAGGTTCGTCTCTCACCCCCTTGAGTGTTTTATTTCCTCCACTTTTAGAGCAAGAAGAGGCATTAGACATCATGCAGTGCAAACTCTTTTCTTCAGAGACAAGAAAAGTGTTAGGTGTTGTTGAAGGTTCTATAGCTAATAATAGACCCAGGTATGACTCAAACCTGGTCTCCCCCTGCAGACCAATGGGCTTTTTCTTAAACCTCATCACACGTCACAAGGCCTCCCTGAGGGCTAGGGCGGATATTCAGTAGGCATGCCCCTGTGACGCCACACTGGCTGTTAAAAACTGAAATATGCCCACATTGGTTAGACAACTGGTGCGGCCTTGAACCTCCAGGGCCCCGTCACCCACCACCCACCCTGGCCTCTCCTTCCGGGCTCAGCAGGGACCTCCAGCACCACCCTGTTTCAGCATTAGGGCTAGCACCAGGGGACACAGCCTGAATCCTGCTCCTCGCCCCCACCCCTTTCTGGTTGTTAGGTACTTTGAGTATCACCCTTGAGGGAGGTGGCTGGGAGGGTAACACAGCCCACTGCCCAGTTCAGCTGAGTGATCAGAGCTGTGACACAGAACCTGCTCTGGGAAAGGTCCCGTTGCCCCGTAACAACCCCCCACTCCGATGTGTGTCGAACGCGTCACGATAATCTGGCTGAGATCCTCAGCCCATTTGTGGAGAAGTTAAGAGATAGTCTTATTGCAAGGAATAACTGTGACTATAAATCTATAAACAGAACCTAGAGGACAATATGCTCAGATTTCCCAACCTGGAGAAGGAAAGCTAGAGCGCAGGCAACTCAATATGCTTTGCAAACACAGAACATTAAAGAGACAGTGGTGATCGGAGGCATTATTTTCCTTAAAGCCACAGGCTGAGACAAACACTGTACTCCCTAGAAAGCAGGATCTAGGACAGAACTTCCCCCTAAAAGGTGCCAGGCAGGCAAGTGAGTGACTAAGACAGTCTGTAGAATATTCAGTACTAGGAGTCTTAAGAATAAAATAACTCCACTCCCAGTAATTTTTCCTCCAGACTTACCTACATGTGTGCACCAAGACACACGTACAAGGATGTTTGGCGAAACCTTGCTGTGAATGGTAAAAGACTAAAAATGACCTGGATGACCATCAACAGGAGACAAGTTACATTGTGGACGGTCGAGCAGTGGAATGCCAAGCAGCTACCGAAAGGAGTGAGGTTGTGTAGCGTGTACTGATACAGAAAAATCTCCACTGTACTGAGCATGAGTGTGGGACAGAACTTATAGTGTTCTTCCTGCGTGTATGCAGAGACGGGCCATCAAGGTAACGTTTACAGGTGCAGAGAACATTTCTGGAAGGAGACAAGAAATGAGTGTTACTGAGTTTGCCTCTAGGAATGGCACTGGAAGAGTATGGTGGGGGGTGGGGGGCAAAAGCCCTTTCACATTCTCTGAAGTTTTTAAATTGGGGACATGTATTACTGTCCTGGCTAAAAGAGAGGAGAACAACATTCTCCGGCATTCTGTGCAGGCAGGGAGAAGGAGCTGGCCACATTCAGAGGTCTCCCCACCCTGGGCCGCCACGAACGTTCAGTCTGCTTCCAAGAGACAAAGTCCAGTGGGTGAGGAAAACAGGATGATTCACATGGGTAAAAATTCAACTTAAAAAAAAGGGTATTTCTTCTAATTTAGATCCTGGGTTAGGACTGTATTAGCATATTTCAGCAAAAGACGGAAATAGCAAAGTCAAAGGAATTAGGAAGCCTGGACTCCAGTTAAACAATCACGGTGAGCCTGGGCTTCTCCTCCATAAAGAGAAGATGAGAAATAATACCCTTTCCCATGGGCGTATTACGAGGCTTAAACGAGACAATGTGCATGGGAACAGTGTTTTGAAAATCGTAAAAGGCAATGCAGAGACGAGACATTAATTAGTGTTCTTACAGAAAAATTCAGACTACGTGATTAACTCGGGGAAAAACAGGAACTAAGTCTTTTTTTTCTAAAAGTGCCAAATATATGGTTCTTATAATAACAAAAAGTATCATCATGTCATTGATTTGAATAGTCCTGTTGCATAAACTGATATTTTCACAAAGACAGTAATCTGGCTTCAATATTTGACTTAATCTTCTTAGTTTGTTATAATGGAATTTTGTTCTAAGAAGTCATTCTTCCAATCCAATAGATCTGCAGATGAGAATACATTTTTAGTGAAAGGAGAAGAGAGTGGCAAAGAAGGAAACTGCCATGCTCCCCAGGTTCTGAACTAAGAGGAAAGGTTAGGAAAACGTTCACAGAGGGAAACACTGGAGCAGAATGTTTAACACTCCTTGGTGAGCCTCCAACCTGCCTCTCTAGTCTGATTTCCTGAATCGCCCAACTCCGCTTGAGATTCTAACCGAACAAGTACACAGCTCAAGTGCCGCTCCTCTGTATGTCCGCCCTGTGGTGGACACTGGTGATCGACCCACATGGCTCTCTCCCTAGGCACAGCCTCAGCCTCAGAAGCCTTCTCAACCCCACACTCGAGGGGGCCACACCACACCCATCACTCGGGGTCGACAGGCAGGACAGAACCTCTCTGCCATCCCTCACATCAAGGGAGCCCCCATCAGGCCGTGCCCACCTCTGTGCGCCACGGCTCATGCTTTCCCTCCTGCCTGGATGCCCTTCCCTCTGTTCCTTTTCCACCTATGAAAACTCTACTCATCCTTCAAGTCTCTGTTCAAATGCCACCCTCTGTGAAGTGTAGCGAAGCACTGAACACACAATGACTACTCAATAACTGTTATTCAATGAACGAATGAATTAAATTAGTAGTCCCATGGCATCACCCCACAGTGTAGACTCATAGTTAAGTGTGGCATCTGGGAACCAAACTACTTGGGTTCAAACCTCAGCTCCATCACGAATAGCTGTGTTACCTTGGTCAAGCTACACTACCTCTCTGAGTCAGTTTCCTCCTCTGTAAATATGACCTAGAACACCGGGCAGATCTAAATTAGGTACCCACCAAAAGCACTTCGCACAGTGCCCGGCAGTAATGGAAAGTAACTGTTCGCATTGGTAGCTTTATTTGCCTCTTGCATAACTGCCTAAAGAGAGGGAAGCCTCATGCATGTCTGCATCTTTGAGTGTGCAGATTTAGTAAGGAAATTGGTACATAGTAGGCACTCGATCAACCTTTGTTTAATCGAATTAAACACGACACACGCCCTACGGGGTGGTGGGTAACAACAGAGGGCTGGGGGAGCCAAAGGGGAGACTTAATTTCTGACTGTGAGGAGAAGGAAGGAAGGAAAGGAAGGAGGGAGGAAGGGAGGAAGGAAGATGTCTCAAGGGGGCACTGGGGAAGGGTTGAAATCTGAGCTGGCTACTGAAACATGGGCATAATTTTACCAGGAAGACAAGGCAGGCGGCAGTGGAGCGGGAGTCAGGGATGGCAGCTATCCCAGGTAAAAGGACCTAGAGTAGCCAAAGCATAGGGGTGCAGAATCAAACCAATGAGACTCAGACTACAAGGGCAGGCGCGCAGGGTGAAGGTGAGCTCATGTGCAAAGGAGGCTCGCTGACCAGGAGGCTTCAGCCTTAGCCAGGACAGCCCAGATGGGCTCTACCTGGGAAACCGCAGTGTATATGTATGTGTGTGTGTGTGTGTGCACGTGTATGTGTGAGCGTGAGCCCCAGGGAAGGCACACAGCCACTGCCTACCCCCACACGCTCCCTAACGATGCTGTCACAGTGCGATGGTCACACATAAGCATGAGACAGAAAAAGGGCCTTGCCCGTTGGCTAAAGGCATTCATTCCTGTCTCCTGCCTCAACGGACAAGCAGTCACTGCATCCCGACACGTGCGGGCGCTGCACTAGGCACCAGAGCAACACAAGCCAGGCCCCTGGCCTTATGGAGCTTGTGTTGCTAGGATGGAGACACTCAGCCAGAAAAAAGAATTAAATACAGTTCACAATGTTCAGTGGCACTAAGGCTATGAAGGAAACAAAGGTGACAATCACGGGGTGGGGTGGCTGGGGGTGGGGCTGCTGTCTCAGATAAGGCGGGCAGGGTAGTCGTGCCTGATGAGGTGACATTGGTGCAGAGGTAGGAAGGAGGTAAGAGAGGTGAACCAGGGAAGAGAATCTCAGGAGGAGGGAGCAGGAACACAAACGTCCCAAAGTGGGAATGAACTTGGGATGTTCAAGGAGATGCTAACAGGCTCATGTGGCTAGATCTGGCGGGCCAGAGGAGCATGGCAGGTGATGGAGCCGGGCAGGGCATAGGGACAGATTCCACAGGCCGCAGGAAGGGACATAGGCTGACCTTTTATAACTTCTATGGGAGTAACTGCCTGTAGGAGGTGATGTTACCTGCTTGCTATGGCTGCTGTGTGGGGGAGGAGGCAAAGCTGGGAGGCCACCTGCAGACAGAGTGCAGACAGTGGCTTAGACCAGATGACAGCAACACATGTGGGGAGAGGCGACTGAACATGCGTGCGAGTCTGAAGATGGAGGCAACAGAACTAGCTGGCCTCCCCCAATAGGACGTGCCGGGAAGACCAGTCTGTCGGCCTACAGTTACTGGCCTGGGTGGGTGATTTCGTTCTTAGTGAGTTCACCCATGAGGCAAGCACCTATGTGACAGGTGAGGGACCACAGCTAAGGCCTGGTCCCCTCCTCCAAGGGAATGCACAGCAGTAAGTGGAGTGGCAGGCATGGTGTGCCGGGCCACCTATGGCCCATGCACCTGGAATGCAGCAGGAACAGGTGCCTGGAATGTGGCAGAAACAGGCACATCAGGCAGCAGGTGAATAAGCCAGGGCACACACGTGTCCTGAGAAGCTGCCCGCTTCTGACCCAGGGTAGGTGTATGCCACAGCGCCGGGCCAGAGTCTGCTGCACTTCTACTGGAAATCAGACCCCTGGCCTGGCCGAGGGCGGGTGCAGGCAGAGGGGACACGCCGAGGGCTGTGTGCGCGGGCACACACTGGGTGCCCAGCCTCAGCCTTTGGCGTGGGGTTACTCTGGCCACGCTCACACAGCCTCTGTGCATGGGGACTTTGGCTCGCTCTCTTCATAAAGGAAAAGGAAAGCAAATCAGGCGGCACTTCAGTTCAGCTGCAGAGCCCTCGTAGGAAACCAGGGGCTTGACACAGAAAATGTTCCCCCACACCCGCCAACAGTGCTGGCTGCAGACCGGGACCAGACATGAAAGGCGCCCCCACGGCTCCCTAAAGCCATCTTGTTGTTCCGACTTGACTCTTCTTCATCAAGAGTCCCTGCGAAGAACAAGCCAGAGGCCTGGCCTCTGTCCACCACACAGCCGATGACAAGAACAAAGGTCACGGACACTTTTCACAGAGCTGCTGCAGACGCTCTTTTGATTTGGCTTTTCAGGAGAGGGAGCAAATCACAGCCGCGCAAGCAGAGCTGGTTTTGAGGTAACACAAAGCGCCCCCCTACGTTCAGCGACTTTGACTGTTAGAAAACATTTTCCTCTGCGTTACGCTTGTATTAGATTGGTTCTCACCCCAAAAGTAACAGCCTGAAGGTGGGGAGAAAAACCCAGACCCTGTAAATAGGGGAAGGGACAAGAAAAGAAAGAGAAGACATTTCAAGGGTATGGTCAGGTGTCCCAAGAACTCAGCCAGCTCGTAAATGACTTCATTTGAAAACTTCCAGCTTGCAGTTCAGCCATTCCTTAATGAGGAATGTGATTTGGCCAAACATGAAATGGAATCATTAAGCCCTGACAAAATCAGAGGCAAAGCAAAACTGCGGCTATGTGTACTCGGTGCCTCCTTCTCCTGAACAAATGGGCCCCCCACGTGGAAGGCATTCCAGACGGACACTAGTGTGCGCGTCTGCCTGGCAGAGAGATGCACAACGATCATCAAAATGCACGCAGCTCAGCGATATCAGACGTTTAATTACCACCCCCCATCCAACACACACATGCAGGAAGGGAATTTGCCTTCTGCTTCTGCGTATCTCTTACTTAAAGCACCACTCAAACATGGGATAAACCAGACACAGGACACGGCTATTAAACCAAAATGTGGGATGAAACTGCACAGAACACCGCACATACACGGAAGCGCCTGTAAAAGGTGGTGGCCTCTGGGTGAAGCCCGTAGTCGAGCTCACAGTACTAGCTCCACACCAGTTTCCCGGTTTGGGTACCATTCTCTAGTTATGGATGATAAGCCACCACGAGGGGACTCTGGGGGAAAGATACGCAGGACTCGCTACCATTTTTGCAACTTCCTGTGAATCTATGATTATTTCAAAATAGTTTTTTTAATGCCAAATGTGTTGATTCTATGGTAAGTGGCTTCTGGCTAGCTACAGTTTGTAGCTGCACAGGCCTTTAAGTTCTCATTATATGCGTGGCTGTTGTGGGGCTATTCAGGAAATATTCACTGGCATTGTTCTCCCCATGTCCTTAAGTCACCTTGCCCCAAGCCAGTCCCCTCAAAGATGAGGAGGTGTCAGGCCCTTCCTGTGGAAGGGGATGCTGTCACAGGCCCAGAGATGTCCTCCACCCACCAAGCTTGCCTGGTGGTCTGACCATAGTCACTCTAGATCAAAGTGCCACCAGCCCCGCCCCTGGTACAGAAGTTCTCAAGCTTTAGGGTACATCAGTCATGGGAATGTGTGAATGCTGATTCCAGGGCCCTGCTCCCACAGGTCCTGTCTGAGTACTTAATGGGTGGGGCCTGAGAATTTGCATTTGCAACAAGAGTCCTGGCTGATTCTGTTACAGTGTGTCCCATGGCCACATCTTGGGAGATGCTACCAGAGCCGGGTGGTTGCAGGGAGCTTGACCAGGATGGCTCCCCACTGCAGGGCAGGGAGAAGAGCCAGCAGGTACTCAGCATCCACAGAGCAAGGTGCCCTTGCACCGATGCAGAGATCTTCAGACCCCTTCTAGGTGCATATAGCCAGAGAGCTCCAACCCCAGTGCTTAAGGGAGACACACGAAGGAGCCAGGAGCCTCCCGTAGGGATTCCTCAGTGGCTGTGATCACAGGGCACTGAGGATAAAGTCCAGTGTTGGGACTCGATCATCTATCATCAGGGCTACTTCTCACTGAGTGCTGACTATGTGCTAAGCAAATTACATGTCATTCAATTCTGACAACAAAGCTCTGAGGGAACTATTGTTTGGTATCCCCATTTTACAGAGCGGGAAGCTGAGGCTCCGAGAGTTCCAAAATCACACAGGCACAGAGAATGTCGGACAGCAGCAGTGGAAGGGGGGGTCTGCTCGCCCGAGAAGCAACGCTGCCATAACACTGACATTGGAGGGATTTTTGAGGGGCGATGGGAGGAAGACTTTCCCGCTGTGTTTCAGTAGCCTCGACGTGCCTTTGCAACTTAAAGCAGGTCAGATCTCTCAAGGTAGGTCCCCCTCCCATGGCCCCGCTGTCCCTCCCTCCCTTTCATCTTCAGTCCTGTCCTCTCCAACTCTTTCCCCTCTCCTCACCTTTTTACTTTTCCCCTCTTGTCCCCAAAGTCCGAAATTACAGCCTCCGTTTTCCTTGTCTCCCCCACTGCTAATGTAAGAGCGTTCTCAGGCCCCTCTCTGACAGTGCAGGCTCTCTGGAGAAATGAGAATTAGGTCCCTGGCCAGCCAAGTGACCTACCAGTTTCAAGAGGACACTGAGGGATCTTATTTGCCCGCAGGTTCCAAATATAATCCATGTTCCACTCGAGGCACACTTGGTGGTCTTTGAACGGGCGCTCAAAAGGTGGGACCGTCTTCAGCAGAGTGTAATTCTTCGCGACAGCATGTAGCAAGTTCTCGTCCCACTTAACATACATGTCTCCGCCCCCGTATGTGTGAGTAATCCAGGCGCGGAGAATCACCACCGACACAGATATGGAGTGTCTGATGAAATAGTCATCTCTGTACACCATGATGCTTGGAAATTTCACCCGGACGAGGTGTGTCCTGCTGGTGTGAAGGTGTTTCTCGTTCTTCCACCTTTTTTTGTACACAGGAATGCTACTTCTGAACTCAGATGAGACGACAGCTTCCAAACTGACGACACAAGGCTGAGAGCACAGATACTCAACGGAGACTTCAGAGATGTTGCGCACGTTTCCTTCAGCGACAGTGAAGTAGATGAAGTCTTTGTAAGCCACGCTCTGCTCCGCTTTGGGCATCACCGCCGTCGTCTGGGAGGTCTGCCGGCCCCAAGACGGGACGAAGTTCTAAAAAGAAAAACACATATATAGGAAGTTTTAAAATGATCACACTGCCCTGGCCAGTGTGGCTCTGTTGGTTGGAGAGTCGTTCTGTAAGCCAAAAGGTGTCAGGTTTGGTTCCTGGGCAGGGCATGTACCTGGGCTGTGGGTTTGGTGCCTGGTCAGAGTGTGTATAAGAGGCAACTGATCAATATTTCTCTCTCACATTGATGTTTCTCTCCCCCTCATCCTCCCTTCCCCTCTCTCTAAAAATCAATAAGCATGTCCTCAGGTAAGGATAAAAAAATTATCATATTGCCCTGGCTGGTGGGGCTCAGTGGATTGAGTGCCAGCCTGGAAACTGAAAGGTCACCGGTGTGATTCCCAGCCATGCCTGGGTTGCAGGCCAGATCCCCAGTTGTGGGTGTATGAGAGGCAACTGATAGATGTATCTCTAGCACATCACTGTTTCTCTCCCTCTCTTTCTCCCTTCCCTCTAAAAATAAATAAAATCATTTTTAAAAATTATCATATTAACAGATACATGAATCATGATTTTCCCGGGATAAGAAAAATCCACCTCCATAAAGCGGCAAATGTGGAAGATAAAGGATGTCAAAACCACTACTGAACAATTGGAGAAAAACCAACACACACACACACACAAATGAAGATTAGGCGACATTAACTGTCTCCCCAGACTCAGTAGCATCTGCTGATCTGAACGTGACTTTGAAACAACGTGGCAGCCGCTCCAGAGCTGGTTTCCAAATGGAAGCGCGAGTTCATAACACAACCAGTCACAATGAATCTGCCTTCGAGTGAAAGAGAGAACAATCCAGCTTCAGACATTTCCAAACTATTGTCCTGACTTCAAATGCCGGAGAGAAGCAGCCAAATCAGAGGGCGGGAGAAGAGTTCAAAGTGCACCCGAGAGGGAACATGACAGGGATGCCAACCGGGCCTCATTTTCTCTGGTAAGTTCTGAGCCAAAACAAGCACGCGTGATAGATGGACCAGCAGGAGGTTTCTGTTGCTCCAAATCAGGCACCGGCAGGCTGGGACCACAGACTGTGTTGTCTGATTTTTTTGTCATGGATGGCGCAACCTGTGCCAAGAAAGATTTCATTTGCCTGTTTATTTATCTAGTTCTCTAAATGACCAAGCCATCTCCATGTGGACATGGGTTCCAGAAAAAAATCTGTACAGTCTGGTCGTGAAGCCAAAGCACTGTTCCCAGCATACCTTATGGGTGCTGAGAGAGCTCCGAAGCCTGACCTTGTGACTCAGGCATCCAAAGCACAGTCGCAAAAAGGTTACTCGGGACCACTGCACACCCACTAGTAAGGCTATTGTAACAACAAACAAACAAGATAACAAGCGTTGCAAAGGATGGAGAGAAAGGAACCCTGTACACTGTCGGTGGGAATGAAAAACGGGCAACAGTTGTGGAAAACAATGCAGCGGTTCCTCAAAAAATTAAACAAGAATTACCATATGATCAGCTATTCCACTCGTGGGGGTACTCTCCCCAAAAGAGATGAAAGCAGGGACTCAGAGAGACATGTTCATAGACATGTTCAGAGCAGTATCGTAACAGCAGAAAGGGAGAAACAACCCAAAGCCCATCAACAGAGAAATGGATAAACAGATGGGTCCATATACACGATGGAACGTCAGTCAGCCTTAAAAAGGAAGTTCTGACACATGCTACGACTGGATGAACTTTGAAGACATTCTCCTAACGGTAATAAGTTAGTCACAAAAGAATAAATACTGCACGATTCCACTTATGCGAGGTCCCGAGAGGAGTCACAGTCACAGACCCAGAAAGCAGAACGGTGGTTGCCAGGAGCTGGGGGAAGAGGGGAAAGAGGAGTTACTGTTGTCAGGCATAGAGTTTCGGTTTTGTGAGAGGAGAGAGCCTGGAGATGGGGGTGATGGTCGCACAACACTGTGAATGCACTTTAATGTCACTGAGCTGTACACCGAACATGGTTAAATGGTAAAATGTTACGCTAGGAATATTTTTACCCAACAAATTTTTTTTTCAAAAGGTCACTGTTGTCTTCTCAAAAGAAGGGAGACAAGGAATCCTTTCCTCACTTCTGGTTTAGGGCAGTAGGAGAGGCCAAGGTGGCAAAGACAGGAAGACAGGTGTTCAGGAATCGTGTTCACAAATACCAGAACCTTTAACTACAAACCAGCCCTACAGGAGCACAGTCCCAGGAGAGAGTAACTCCACTGGGGCACCAAGGACAGGTGCTATGGAAGGAATGGTATTCCACTTGGGCTTTGAGGGATGAAAAGAAGTTCTTTAAGTAGGGGAGCAAAGCAGAGATGCTGCAAGTGGTGTGAACAGCCTAGGTAGGGGCAAGAAGGCAGGGAAATGCAGATGCACTGGTGGGGGGAGGGCGGGCAAGCAAGAAGCTTGGTTTGGCCAGAGAATAGAAAGGGGGTAAAATACATGAAAGGAAGTAAGAATATGAGGTTGAAAAAAGGCAGGGTCCTGGCTCTGGAGGACATTGAATCCCCGCCCAACAAGGCTGCCTTCTACTCTGCTGACAGCAGAGAATCGATGAACATCTCTGTAAAAGGGGATAGTGTTTCTATTTTAAAGCACTGACACAGTCAATGAGAATCCAAGCTGAGGATCAAGAAAAAGGAGCAAACGGCAGAGTTCATTGATAAGTAAATTCTCACTCACAGTAAGGGAAATGCCCATTGGAACTATCCTGAGGCACCATCTTGAACCTAGTAGAGTCACAGACGTCAAAAAGCCCAAAAAACACGTGGTCCTGGCCAGAGCAGGGAGGTAGGGAGGCCCCTTGTGTCCTGCCAGCGGGAATGATCTCCCTGGACTGCGATCAGGCAATACCAGCAAACCTCTGGCCCAATAATTCCTCTTCTATGACTTTATCCTGCAAATATACTCAAATTTGTGCAAAGGCAGGAATATACGGCTTTTCACTGCCGCACTGGTCACAGCAGCAAACGATGGAAAACTTGAATGCCGTCAAGACAGTGCTGGGTAGATAAATTACATTGCTTCTGCTCTTGGAGCCCAACACCACCGTGGACACAGGGCAGATCTTCACGCACAGACAACGGGATGATTGTCAAAGTTTGTTTTTTTTCCTGAACTTCAGAGTTCAGAAGTACCACTTGGGTTTAAAAAAAAGAAGAAATAATTACATATTTCCCTGAGTGCACAGAGCACTGGATGGCCACGTGAAGGTAAGATGCCCAGGACAGGGTAAGCCAGAGACCTGCCCTGACCATCCCTACTTATCTTTTGAATTTTGTACGACATAAATATTCCCCCAAAATGGGGCTGGGAGGGGAGCCTCAGTCCTAAAAAATAAAAATGGAAAATACAGTTTCTCTACATTGCAGAGGGAGGAGACTAGTGTATTAGTGATAGGCAACCCGGGGGGAGAAATAAGTAAAGTCCAAACTGTCCACCCCCTCAGGAAGAGGCTGAATTGTTTTATGTCCTCATTTATACTTGCAAATTAGAAGGGGGGAAATGAATATAAAAATAATGTTCGCTGTACAAGTAGGGAGTGTTAGAGCGGACAAGCCCTGAGTGACGAGTCAGCCCACCCCATGGTTCGAACAACAAAATGGCAACCGAGAGAGTGGCAGCCTCGAACACGGCCCGGCTCCTTTCCTCGATCCCCGCCCGACAGCACACAACAGCAAGGCTGAAGACTTGTCATTTCACGGCTGCCTGAGAGCTGCAGGCTGAATTCCGCTTTCCCATGAAGAGAGCTGCACCCAGCATTCGTCCACGCGCGGTGGTTTATTCACTCGGCAGATGTGCCGAGGTGTGGCCTCCTTCTCTAAATGGGAATCCAGCTGGTTGCGCCCCCAGCAGACTTCCACAGAAGCCAGAGAAGCTGGTGCTGGGGAAGCTGGACCAGAGCAGCGGCTGGCACACCTCCCTCGAAATGCCTTGACACCTCTCTTACTGGGTTTCACAGGAAGGAAACATTTGCTTAGTGAGTGAGACAATGGGGAGCAGAGTCCGGGGCGTGCTGTGGTATATTACATATCACATTGTGTTCTTTTCCAGAGAATGACTTAAAACCTCTCCCTCGTTCTTTCCATGTACAGGATACCTTAAAAACTCACCGGGGCCCAGTTCTCCACTTTGATTTTTTTTTAATCATGTTTTTATTGCTGATGCTAGGAACGCCCGTGAAAACCGGGATGCGGGGGGGAGAGGCTATTTGATTTCACTGCAAAGCGCAGTTCATAATAATCGTGTTCAGTATTTTACATCTTATTGCTAAAAGTGCACCGGCCCGCTTTTCCATGTTAGTACGCGCGGTGTGCTGAGCATGGTTTCAGTTCTGCTTGATGGCCCACAACTTTCCAGACCTCAGCTCATCATTGCAGAGGTCGGTGGTGACAGCTGAGGATGAAGAAGGCACAGGACACCTGCCCACATGCCCTCTCCAAGGCCTTTACTTGAAATTGTTTTAAAGGAACCTCCATGTACTTACATGAAGATTATTTTATTTTCACCTGCTTCAAAGTGCGGTGAAAGTAGATCCAAGGTTTATGGACTCTAGACATACGCAATCCAGTGCAGTGGCCACGGCAAGCACCCGGAATATGGCCGGTCCGAACTGAGGTGTGCTGTAAGTGTGAAATACACACTGGACTCCACAAACAATGTAAAAAAGATGCAGACTATCTCATTAATAATTTTTATACCAACTACATGCTGAAATGGTATCAGGATACAGTGAGTTAAGTAAAATATATTACTAACATTAATGCCACCTTTTTCAGTATACTTTTTTTTATGCTGCTACTAGAAAATTTGAAATTACATATGTGGCTTGCATTTGTGGCTCACATCATATTTCTACGGGATGGCACTGTTCTGGACTTGAGGTCAGCAGTTTTCCTGTAAAAAGGGACCACATGGCACATGTTTTAGGTTTTGGGGCCACTCGGTGTCCATCAAAACTACTCACCTCTGCTGTGGTAGCGAGAGGGGCTGCAGACAGCTCATGAGCTACTGAGCTTGGCTGTCGCCCAGTACAACCTTGTTTACTTACAAAAACAGGCAGCTGGCCGGGTGGACTGGCCTGTGGGCCACAGTTTGCCCACCACTGTTCTAGCTTTTCAAACTTTTGTTCCAGAGAGAATTTTGAAGAACACAAAGTGACGGAAGGCACGCTTTTTAAAGGAATTATCATATAGGAGAAACGAGGTGAATGACCCAATTAGGTATAATTTCAAACATGTGCAGTGGATGGGGCTTGATTTGTCATTTTGCTAAGGTTCCCTGGTGGTGGTGGTGACATCTTGCTATTGTTTCTTTCCAGAAAGATCTAAGCAGGATGAGAAACTAGATCTCCATGAGATCCAATTGCCTGGACCAAGAGAGATTATTTGAGAAGTGGGAAAAACATGAGTGGCAGCTAGGGTGGGAGAGAAAAGCAACCTCAGGGGCTGGGCAGCGTTTTCTGAGCATGATGGAGTGTGCTGGCCTCAAGGAGGCTGGTCGAGACCCCTCAGGAAGGCACTGCAACCTGCGGCCCCTTGGGCACCTACCCAATGTAGGAAGTTGGCATCTCGTGGTTGGTGCCGAGCCAGGGGGCAGCTGTTTCACTGTGAGTTGTGGCTACCTCTGTTATGTACAAAACCAACATCGATTATCAACACATCACACTCTAAATATTGATTAAGCTGAAGCTGATTTCCTGGATCAAGTCATGTGTGTGGTTGTGAGCTGTTTCCTGCCAGGAAAACAAGGCAATTAACTTGAAGAGTTCCAGTTACAGGCATGACACGGGTCCAATCTTCATAGGTATTTTCACATGCCAGGTTGCATTAACATAAGCTAAAAATTACCCAAACATTCCTTTGTTTAGAAATTATGAGGTCAGAATCCATGACATAGTCATTGCTATGTCTCTGGCTTAACACACAGGTTTCTGGTGTTTCTTGCTGATATGAAGTACCGGGCAGGGACATTTCTACCAAGTACCCTGGTGGTCCTACATATAAACCGAAGGATTTGATCCAACCGTGGGTCACCCCAACACTCTTTCCTGACATTCACAAGTTCTTTTGTGGGGGCGGGGGGCCTGGCCAATTCTCTATTTTCCACCCAGCCTCATCAACCTCCTTTGGAAAAGCCCTTTCCTGGGGGCATCTCACTGGGCCCCTGGCGGTCAGAGCTGAGGTGGGGGACCGTGAGTGAGGTCAGGGAAGGTAGCACTCTGGCATCCACCACACCCACATGGGGTGGGCTTCTCCCAGCTGTCCAGTCCCTCCAGACCTTCAGACAACCCCCCTATATTCTAGAACTTTTTCATTTCTCCACACCAAAAATACAGAGTAAATCTTTAAAATGACTTCTCCTTCCACCCCCATCGGACTGCTGTTCATCTGGCAAGTTCATCTATGTTAATGTGATAATGACAAAATGCTGCAGTAATGGCACATCTAGGCATTTCTATGCCAGCCCGGTGGAAACAATGCCTTCGATGCAAAGGCCAAATGCACTGCAGCAGTAAGCAAGGTATTTGAGGGGGAGGGGACCATTTCTGTGCCCCTCAAATTATGCCGTTTAGGCAGACGCATAGATGTTCCACCTCGGAAGCTCCTGATCTGCTCTGCACACAGTGGCGCTGAGCTCTGAGAGACGTCTGAGCCCTCAAACATCTGTTTCGACCAGAAGCAAGCCCTAATCAAAGTCAAGTTTGACAGCGTCACAGGCAGTCACAAAACACAGGTTCCTTTGTCTTTGTGTAACTGTGTACTTCTTGCAATTTTTTATGACAGAAAGAAATGGGTCAGTTAATGCGTGTTCATGATAAAAGTCCCCAAAACTGAAGATCTCGATGCACTCCGTTCAGCCTGGGAATTGGGAAACAGATGAATTTAGGTATCTTGTGGATGGAGGGAAAAAATCTATCAATCCTGCCTAAACTTCTTTCAGGATGACTGCATCCGATTCCTTTAAACGAAATCAGTAAGAAGAAACTCTATACCCTCCCTTATTCTAAAGAGCTGAGGAAAACTTGGCTCTTTTCTCCACACGATCCTCTTGTGATCTAAGGAAGGGACAGAGATTGGACAATCTTAAATCATTCACATCTTACTGTGGGAAGTTCATTCACAATATACGTGTACGTGGGTATGTCTGATACGCAAACCACAACCAACTGACTGTTCTTCTCACTCCTGCCCATTCTGCCCCATCAGTCACCTCAAAAACCGTGGCTTATGAGGTCTTTCCCTCCAAGGTGGTTGGATCAAACTTTCCATAGGTCAGAAGGGTAATTGGATTGGCTTGAAAGGCCTACTTTTCCAATTTCTGCTGACTAGAAATAAGCAAAAAATTTGTTTATGTCAACAAAGCATGCAATTAAGCAGAATGGGTGATGATGTCAATATGGGCTTTCAAAAATCAAGATACGCCTAAGGAAACATTTCCGAGTCACCACGTACGCCTTCCCAGACCGGAGAGCTGGCTAGGGACACACCATCGCAATCACGATCAATACTCCTGCTGAGCGGGATCCTCTCCCCTCTTTAATGTGGTTTACTGTGCTATTTCTTTCTAGCTCCAATCATACGAGGGCACCACGGTTTGGATTGGTTTGGTTTCTGTGAGTAACTCCTGTGTGCCGGGCATTGGGACGGCTGTGGTCTTCCCCACTCAGGTTTAACCTTGTCCTGTCACACTGAACTCCATCAAACATCTCCCTTCCAACCTAATCCTCACTACAGCCCTGAGAGGGACAGAGAATTCCAGCTGAGGAAACGAAATGGATTCAGAGATGGTGAGTAACTTGCCCAAGGTCAACCAGCAGAACCAAAAATTCAAATCCACATCTGCTAACTCCAAAGTCAGCCATGGTGTTCTTCTTGCCTCCCAGAAACACCCAGAATGACACCCTCAACTCACCCACTGACTGCTACACCTTTACCACTTTCTGGCTACAGGTAAGGGAGTCTCAAGACTTTCTTCACTCCCATCTTGAAAGGGGGTGGGGGCGGCTAAAATTCTATGGGGTCACTATGCCTGTGTCTGAGGCGGGAAGATGGTTTCCACAAACACACACACCACACTGAGCCACCTCCCCAGCTCTTTTCGGGGTGAGGATGGGAGACAGGAGCTGCCAAGTCAGAATCTCCACGGCCATTCCTCACACACTGCACAGCCCTCCTGCCCCTCGGTTCCTTTCTCAGGGGAATGGGATGCACCAAGGAACAGGGTAACTGAATCCGCTGTAGGCTAGTTATGGTCTACTTGAGTCTATCCATCTTCTCCATGAAATACTTCAGTTCTCTATGTCTTCTGGTCAGCTAATTCATGGCTCCTACACTTTTATCCACGAGACTAGAAGGGCTAGAAGGCAAGAGGCAAATGCCATTGCTTGGGAGATTTTAGGGGCTCTGGTCAGGATGAATGGGGAAGCTGTTGGCTGACGTGAAGTCTGAGGATGATCTCTGCATTTCAGCATGTTCATAATCACTCTCGCACAGGCTGGACAACTGAGGCTCCTTCACTCTGTTCTGCTCTTCCAGGTCCTGTGTGACATGCATGGTTACTTCTGGAGAGATAACCAATGGCCAGCACAGAGAATTCTACACAAGACTGTGGCCGCCGCCACCCGCCAACAATCCTCACATCCACCTGCACTGCTGATGTCCTCTTATTTCTTTGTCCATGGTTGTTTAATGAGTACTAACGTCTACAGCCAACCATCAGTAATACTAGACAGTGTGAGATTTGTTTTCTCATTTAAGAAAAAATTATATCTTTGAGATACGAGTTCAGAAGGGACAAAAATTGCCTTCGACGAGTGCCATTGTCATAGATGGGGCTGGGGAAGCCTCAGAACGTTCTGGCCAAGTCTGGAGGCAGGTAAGAGTTAATGATGTGAGAGAATGGCAAGGGGGTCTGTCTGCTGGGCACAGCAAGTCCTGTGCGGACCACACTGCTCAGCACCAGTGAGCTCAGGGGAATCGATCTCATTGCCTTTTGCTTTTGAGGCCCTCACCCTCTTTGGGGAGGCTCTCTGCATCTTGACCTTTGGTGACCTCAGAATTTTCTGGCAGCTACTAGAACCAAGGATCATCTTTTCAGAAATCTGCTTGGCACCACTCCGTGACTTATCTTTCAGGCCTCGTCACAATTATTCATGCTTTGGCAGTATCCTAGCTACAGTCACAGTTCCATTCTTAGGCTGTGACTGAAGGTTACTCTGTCCCAGCCAATGGAGAAGGAGCAGCCCATTGCCCCTGGACCCTGGCTCCAGGATGCAAGCTTCCCACGAGGGCAGGGGCTTATAGGCATCTGTTCAGAAAGCTGCTCTCAACCACAAGCTTCATGAACAAGATCGCTGGGGACCACACAAATTGGGAATTGGTCCCCAAATCACAGAAAATCAGCTTTGGAATGGACTCCCAGGCATACTCAGCTCTATACTTGAACACACATTCATACGAACTCAAGTGCTAAACTTCGCCAACCAGCTGCTTCTGGACTGTATAAAGACCCACTCTTATCTCTCCATCACGGATGGCAAATAATGTCTGGTTTAATCTTTCTCTTTAACATCCTGCTCCTATTCTGTGGCCTGTGCTTCCTGCTTTGTATATTTTAGGTTACTTTAGACATGACCTCACATCCTGGCCAATTGCACAGTAGCTGCTAATTGCAAAAGCTTTGCTAATGGCCCATGCATCTATGCATGAGGGGAATGGGTTACAAGAAGAAAAATCTAGAAGGCAATTAGCTAGCATGGCTGAAAACTGGGGCCCTGGAATAGGTAGATTTGGGTTTCAAGGGTGGGCTACCTGTGTGGCCCAGGACAACTTACTTATTATCGTCTTTGAGCCTCAGGAGATCATAATAGCTCCTGCTTCAGATGTCATTGCTAAAATTAATATTAGATAATGCATATAAACAACTTTGTACTATTATTACTATTATTATTTAGCCTTCTAAATTATGGGATAGCTTTCTTCCTCTAGGGTCTACACATTCCTGAGATCCCAGCTATTCTGCTCAACCTCTACCCTCCACTTTCCTGCCCACCCCTGCCCCTTCCACAGGCTGACCACACTTCCTCTAGGAAGGATTCCTTGATGAGCAGAATGCATGCAATTAACATTTTCTTCTTGGCTGTTTCATGGTTTTCAGACAGATGTTTATAATTCCCCCAATTCATAGGCTAAACCTCTTCAAGGTCAAGCAGCCTTCCTTACCTGTTGTCAGTATCTCAGGTAGCACATACCTCTAGAGCAAAATCCCTAGCAAGTGGCTAGACCTTGGTGGGGCAGGGGGTTGGGGGTACGCCCACCTGCCAAGTCACACTTTGCTTCCTCGGGTTTTGCAAAAGCTTCTCATTCAGTTGGAAAACGGTTTCCCTGGCTATCAAAGTCTTTCTTTTACAGTAGCATACCCGAAGCCCCTCTGAAGGGAACACACAGAGTCAGGAGGCACTGACATTTCCCTCTCCGTATTGGTTCCAAAACCCATTTCGTCCCTCTGCCAAGACATTCATCCATGCTCTAGTCATTCCCCACACGGCAGTATTTTCTATTATCTCCCTTTCTGGAGCCCAACCGCTCACTCCCCTACCTCACTCCAGTCTGCCTGACAGCGTCATTTCCCCCTCTCTGTCATGCTCTCTCAGACCCCCTTGGTCCACACAGAACTCTAATACCTGGTCCACCATCTGTCTCTGTTCCCACCAACCATGAGGCCTCTAGGCTCTGCTCTGGTTACTCTGATTTCCTGGAATTGTCAAGAAGTGGTCTCTTTTTGCCAGGTGTGAAGATTTCCCTGTGGAACTTTCCAGACCACCTGTACATTAATGGTTTACCCAGTACCCTACTCCATCATTTCTGCCTCTGTGGGTAACCAGGGCCTTGCGGCCGGGGTTTAAACTGGGAGCCCTGGCATTCCTCAATATTAAACAATAATATCTCTTGGGTAAAAAAAAATCATTCATGTTAACCGACAACTTCTTATGAAAAAATATGAAGTAAATCCAATCACAGAATTTGGTACTGGCTAATTTTAAAATATAAAGAAAAGCACGGAGCACTCAACAGGTAGATGCAAAAGCAGAAATACGACTTGCCTTTTCACACTCCCTCCCTTGCTGCAAAGAAATGAAACACCCGAGAAGTCAAGAATGTTCAAAGAAACTTGGGAGGCAAATTTCCTTGGAATCAAATTCCAAGTCCTGCAGTGTCGCCTAAGCAGTTTTGAGCTCCTGAGAAGAAAGACTCCAAGTAATGACAATGCCACGTAAATGAAAATAATTCTGGACGATGACACTGCTCCATTTTTTTCACATTCTGTGAATTTCCTATTACATCAGTTTCATGATTCAGCATTTTCCATTTCATTTATGTGCAGTAATGTGCGGCGAGACAACCCAAGGGCTCTGCAGGACCCTGGAACGTAAGGTGGGCTGAACAGGAAGGGTGTCACCTTCGGTACATTTATGTTGCTTGGAACTCAAGGCATAAGGAAAGAAAAGCCATCAAAGGAATGGAGAGAGAGTTCTCCCGCCTTGTTCTGAGGGTCTAAATGACTCTGGTATTTTAAGTGAGTTGGTCTTGACAAATAGGTTACTGCCATTTAGTTGATGACTAAAAACAGAAGCCAAGAAGTGTGAAAACTGTAACTGATGTGCATTAACCCAAACGTATTCTCAGAAATGACAATGTTCAAGACACAGCTAAAGTCACCACTCTGGCGGTAAGCGTGTTAAGAACTAGATTTCTTTCTGGCACCGGCAACTTGGCTAGAGTGGCCATGGAGGAGTTGAAGAGCTCCGGAATCGGGAGATTCATCGCCAAGTGCATTGGCTTTAAAGGGTCGGGGTCCTGACGACAGGGTGGAAACTAAAGGAGGGTTGAGGCGGGTGCAGGCGGGTGCCAGTCGCGGAGAGAAAGAGGAGAAGTTAGGCACGAGGAGAAAAGGATCTACGAGAACATTGTAAGGGAAGCCCAGGACGGTAGGGACGGGGCTGGAGAGCCGTGCGCGGTGGGGTCGGGTAGGAACTCGGCTTAGCAAAGATCCCAGGTGGAGTGGGGGACAGGCCGGGTCTCGAGGGGAATCGGACTCAGGTTTGGAGCGAGTCTGGGAGGGAGATGAACAGACTCGAGAGAGAGCAAAGCGCCGCAAGTCCGGTCCACGCACCGCTCTCTGCGCCTCCGGAACCCATCCCAGGTGCCGGGAGCGCCCGGGGCACAGCAGCCAGGAAAAGAGAAAACTAGCAACACCGCACCCACTCCGCTCATCGGAGGTCCCCGGCCCCACCACCCGCGTCCCCCGGGCCCCGCGCGGAAGGGAGGACCGAGGCAGGGTCCGGTGCTCACCAGGTAGCAGAGCAGGAACAGCGCGCAGGCTGGGCGGCTGCCGAGGTCCTGGGGGACGCTGCCGCTCGGGGGGGCCATGGCTACGGCTCGAGGACCGACCGCGGGCGGCAGGGGTTGTTGCTGCTGCTGCTGCCGCGGCCGCCCGAGCCACTCGCCACGCCGCTTCATGGCGAGGCCGCCCGGATCCGGGCCGGAACAGGTCACCTGGTGCAGGGACCGGCCCCCGCCCGCGGCGCCACCTTCCCGCCCGCCCCCGGCGGGGCCGGCCGCTGCGCGGGGCCACCTGCCGCCGCCGCTGCTGCCGGACCCGCCGCCGCCACGGCGCTTGAGCCGAGCCTCGCCGCCCCCGCAGCCCCAGCCGAGCGCCGGCTCCTCCCCGCCTCCCAGTCCCCGTCCTCTCCCTCCCCTCTGCTCCCTACCCAGCCCGCCTCCCGGCGCTCCCTCCGGCCACCAGGATTCCACCCCTCCCGACAGCCCGCGCCCAAGCAGGTGGGGATGGACCCGGTCCGCCCTCCGGCCGCAGCCCCCTGCCCGCGCAGCCCTGCCCCGGGCCCGCCTCTCCTTTCCCTTTCTTTCCTCTCCTCCCCCGCCCGGCTCACCCGCTCTTCGTTTTCGCGAGCCTCTGCCCTCCCTACGTTTCCCTTTTTTCCCTCTCCGCTCTTCCTCTCTCACCTCTCTTCCGATTCCCATCCTTTTTTTCACTTTCTCCTTTTCTCTCTCCCGATCTCTTTCTATTCCTCCCTCCGGCATTTTCCCAGTCCCACCCACTCCTTTTGCAGGGCGCGCAGCCCAGTTCCCGCCGGTGCAATGGGTTTTGTTCGGTTGCTTTTTTTTTTTTTTTTTTTTTTTTGGCAAGGGCGCCATTCCCGCTGGGCGCCGGGCGAGTGTGCCCCCTGGAGTTGCGCCACGCACCGACCCAGCTTCTAGCCCTTCAGGGTGGATTTTGACCCCTGCCAACCTCCACCTGTCCACCTGCAGGGGTGGGGCAGCCTTCCTGCTGGTACGTTATTAGCTCGGGTTGCGCCGCGCCCTGCCCGCTGGGTCGCGGCAGGTTCTGGATGTTTCCCGAGGGTTTTGTGCGGGGCTGCCGCCGCCCCAGCCGCCGCGCTCTTTGTTTTAGTTGTCCAGAGTATCGGCGCCCAAAGCGGATTGGCATTTAATTTGTATCCCTGTGCCCCGGCTTCCACTTTGGACGGAAAAGAAAATGAATTAATTAGGCCAATGCAATTGTCCTCAAGCCCCAAATGAGAGGGGTGAGGCTCTTCAAGTGCACAAACAGCTTTAAAGAGAAAAAAAAAAAATCCAGGCACATCTTGGCTTTGGGGACGCAGATTGGGACTGGCTGCTCGCTGACCAGGGAGGTATCGACAGGCCGCACAGCCAAAGCCGGACCCCCTGCTCTAGACCCGCCCTGGCGCCCAGGGAAGGGCCCTGCTCTGCCTAGCGGCTCAGACGACAGCTTGGGCCCGTGGCCGCTGCCCGGAACAGTTAAGCCGCCTTCGACAATTAGCAAAAGCTTCCCTTCGGCACTGGTGGATTTGTGCGGGTTGGAACTAATAATGTACTGGGAGTCTGAGACAACACAGCCCTTCCCCTGTGGAGGTGCTACCACCGTAGGTCAAGTCGCGAAAGGCGTTGGAAGAGGCTGGTGGTGAATATGAGATGCCCAGGGCTGCGTTTGACCAGCTTCGGAATGCCCTGGGTCTGGGTACGCCCTCGGCCCCTCACTCCACACTCAGCTCCTCCGCTGAGTCATCCCTCAGTGTCTTTACGTCACCTGAGGGCTGTGGCCCCGGGTCAGGCTCTTCTTGGCCCAGAGTCATTCCCTGCAAATGACGCCTTCTATCACTGGTTCTCAGACTCCAGCCTGCATCCCAGGGAGCTTGTGAACACACCTGCGGCTGGCCGACATCGCTAGAATTTCCGAGTGGGTGGGCCCAGGGTGGGGCTTGAGAAGCTGCCTTCCTGACTAGCTTCCAGGTAAAGCAGTCACCCATGGAAGCATTTGAGGGTTTCCTTGTTTGCCAGATGTCACCACTGCCCTGTCCCATTTCCTCAGGCCCAAAGAACTCTAATGCCCCTGTGTGGCGTGGAAAATCGTTTGTTCTATCCAGTGCGTGAGGGGATAAAGGGCTTGGTGACTTCAGCGGAGAGCATGCCTGTATTTTTCCTGTCAGGCCAAAATAGAAATGCTACTTTTTAGTGCATGGGGCAGGAAAACTGTGGGCCAGTTCGGGAGAACAGGGAGTCACAATATCTGTGGGGTTTCCACTGGTGTTCCTGGGCCGTTCTGCAGAGTTTCTCTCCGTCACGCCTGGACTTGGTTGGTCTTCAGGGAACTGAATGGTTCCCTCAGCTTGTTTGTAATCGGGATTCACGGACTTGTAGTCTTCCAAGCCTGTGAGCTTTCGGGTGTGGATTCACCTAACCGTAGTCAGTGCGCAGGGCCCCCCATAGGGGACTGGGCTATTTTTAACCTGGCGTACCCAGTCTCTCACTTGCTCATCTTCCATTGCTCTCCTACTGTGCTCAGGCACCACCCCAGACCGCAGGAACCCAAAGGTGGCAGGACCGTCCCTTTCCATGGGGTGGAGGAGTGGCAGGAATGCAGAAAACTGACTTAAAATACGCTTTGGTTCTCTAAAGCCACCTGCAGGTTGCTCTGTGGCGCCCGGGGCAGGGGGTGGCAGTAATGACTGATTAATTCTGTATTAGGGAGTGCCAGAGAAAGAGAAGGTGGGGATTTCTATTCACAGTGCAGTGTGACATTTGATCCAGGGACAGAATGCTATGGCCCTTGCCTCTCTGGCCACTTGTGTCAGTAATTTGAAGGGTGTGGTCTGATTTCAGAAGAAGGCCCTTTATTTAAAAAATATCATGCCGTCCCATTGTAGTGTGGAAGGGCTTAAAATTCCACCATTGTAATGTATCGGTTTGATTTAAGTTTTAATACTCCCCTAAAATATGAAGGTCCCCGGGGAGACTCTCATTACTGCCTAAGTGAGTCAGTTTATCACATCCCCTCGAACTTCACACCTCAACATGGAAGAGGGCAAAGGCGCCTGGGTCCTAGGGAGGAGGGTGACCTCCCTTAGGGAAGCTCAGTGGAGAAGCCTCCAGGGCCTGGAGAGATGAAGCAGAGCCTGCTCTGCATCTGCTTGCTTGGCGGGCACTCCACGATATCTTAGACCACGGTTGTCCAATGCTAACATGGCTTAAAATCAGTACATCTCAGGGACCAATGCAGTTGGCCCACTGTTAACTTCAAACAAGCAAAATCAACCCCCAGATACCCTTACAGTATCTTCTGTCAATATTATTTCTTTAAAAAGTCAGAGCATTTCTAAAATTAGAAGTCCAAAAATTAGGAAGGACCTAATAGCAGAATAAAAGACAGTCCTTGAAACTGAGTGTAATTTGCTTGTGAAAAACTCCTAATTGGTCCTTGTCTCATTTTGCTCCGCACCCATGGGAACGTACCTTTGGACAGTCACCGTCCATGCTGACGCTTGGAAACCGCATTTGTAGGGACCAAGGATGGGTAGGGTACAAGACGTGAGCCTATGGAGACAACTGACCTCTGGGGGTTGCAGGAGGGGAAGGGAGGGCACTACCCCTGAGAAACACTCATTCTTCCCACTTCCCTACTACATGAACGACTGGCGCCCTGGCAAAGCCACCACTCTAGGGAGCCTGCCCTCATGACCTCAGGGTCAAACTTCATTGGCCGTTTCCCTCTGCCCCTCTGGGCATGGCCTGTAGCTGCATGTGGCAACTGGCTGGCCCTGCCTTATGTCTCGTTCACTGTGTTGGCCTTGCCTCCTCCTGCAAGTAGACTGTAAGCTCCTTGAAAGCAGAGGTGGTTTCTTAAATTTTTTCTTTATTTTTTATTTTACAGAGAGGGGAAGGGAGGGGGGAAAGAGAGAGAGAGAAACATTAATGCAAGAGAGACGCATTGATCAGTTGCCTTCCATACACACCCTGACTCGGGACCACACCTGCAACCCAGGCACGTGCCCTGACTGGGCATCGAACTGGTGACCTTTCAGTGCTCGGGTAGACGCCCAACCTACTGGGTCACACCAGTGGGGGCCAGGGTTGTTTCTTAATCAGCTCTGTGTATTCCCTTCATGCAGTGTATAGAAGTTCTTATTCCCTAAATAAAATTGAATCTACCATCTTCCTTTTTCATTTTTTCTTCCATCCTTCCTGTCTCCCGTCTTACCTTCCTTCCTTCTTTTTCTTTTTTATTCATGGTTATCTCCCCCATGCTCTTCCACAGTCAGGGTTCTCAGGAATCCTGGTACCTTCTCCTCTTGGCCGCCCCCTCCTCCCATTCTGCAATTTCAGATATTCAGAACAAAGATGACTGAACTGTGACATTTGCCTTTTACATCAAACTAGAAGAGAATAAAACAGAAATAGAAGAGAAGACTGCTCTCAGACCACACACTTTCCATCTCAATGGGAAAACCGTGGTCCTTCCTTTCCTGCCAAGGGCGACCTTCAGGGTCGAGCTAAATCCTGCCCTCCAAGCAAGGTGTGCGGTGCTTCCATTTTTCTCATGACACCTATCTTTCCTGTCCCTGAATCCATTTCCTGTCTGTTTGCATCCTCCATGTTAACCAGCTACTTCCTATTTCTGTCTTCCTTACAGAATCCCATTGGACACCATCCTCACGTCCTGGCCCCCAGAGTCTGTCTTTTGAGCCTCAAGGGCCCGACTCTGCACACTCTGTCTACGGGCCACAGAGCCCGTGCTCTGGGAAGCTGTAGCAGAGAGGGGATGGGAGCTCCTGTGGAACCTAAGAGTTTTTCCGGGTATTTCTAAGGGAATGCTGTAGGTCCGAGAATCACTCTCTCTGTAGCCCTGGTGTGCTCCGAGCTGTATTTCTGGGCCTGTCAGATGAAATGCTGTTGCTCTTGGTTATTTTTGGCTCTTTGCCTTCCTGGGTAGGTGCATATCCAGCTCACTTCTTCCCCAGCCTGAGCTGGGAAAAGGCAGGTGGCTTCCCTTCGCTGAGCCCTGTCTCGCGTCAGCAGCACGTGTCCCTCAAGCAGTGGCTGTCGGATGCTCGCAGGCTGCACACAGGCTCTGTGCTGTGTCCAGGTGGGCAGCAGGGCAGTTCCCTCTCTGGCCACTAATAAAGAGATTTGTGAGCTGAATGCCCCTGGGCAGGTGCAGCCAGGTGCCCACAGCCTCCCCACTCAAACACAGGTCTGAATCCTGCCCTGCGGGATGTCTGTAAAAACTTCTCCTGCCATCCCTGGGGGCACCTGGGATGAGAGGGGGGACATTTCAGATTCAGTGAGCACCGAATTCTACATACTGAGGGTCTGAGGAAGGAAGTTACACCAGAAGGCGGAAGGTCAAGGGCATGTGTCCGTAGGTGGGAGGAAATCTTTGGGTGAGTGTGTTGAGAAGAACCCTTGTGTGAAAAGGAGTGGAATGGAGAGAAGTTGTGTGTGAATGTGCATATCCACTTGGGACAGAGAGTGAGGGGAGAGCGCGGCAGGGCGCCGAGGGAGGGAATGTCACTGTAAGTAACTGAGGAGAGAGAGTGAGTGCGTGTGACAGCTGGGGGAACACCGGTTGTGTCTACAAGCCCTGACAGTGTTTTGTAGCTGTGTTCTACCCTGAAATCGGGATGCTCGGGCAAACACCAGCATCGAGTTAGGCCTTCCAGTCTATCGGTCATATGCAATATCAAGGAAAATGAAATGTCGAGATCATCTGTGCCTCTGTGGACGCTTAGCAAGGTCCATATAAAATCAAGAAAAGCATGCAAAAGGTAGAGCTAGAGCAGGGTTCTCCCAGTAGCTACTTATCTCCACAGCTTTTCCTGAAAGACTTCTTTCTAAAGTTCTCATCAAGCATTACTCTAAGTCATTTAATCCTTAGGACAGCAGCAGCGGCAGCCTCATTTACAGATGCAGAGACTGAGTCACTGGAGAGGCTCAGATCCGGGTCCTGGAGGTGGCGGAGCCTGTTTGGATTAGGCACCTTGCTCAAGGGCTCGGGCTCACACTGCTACCCCGGGCTGCTGCTGCTGCTGCGAAAGGAGGGGCTGGCCAGGCAAGCGGGCGTTGTGCAGCATGTGGGGGAGTCACACCTGGATTTCAGGCCTAGGTCTCGTCGGTGCTTTGCCAGGTGCTTGTGGACACAGATTGTCATATCAGACACACCTGTTGAGGGCCCAGCCCTCCATGTCCTAGCTGTGTTACCTCAGGCAGCTCACTAGCCCTTTTCGAACTTAAGCCTCCAGGTCTATAAAAATGGGGATAAAATCACCAGTCTGCCCATTTCCACGGTGTTGTGAAGGCCAGATAAGGCAGCATGGTAAATATCAATCCCTAGACAAAAGCACAGCATCATTTGTATATTATTCACACTTACCTGCTTCCATAAAAGGCTCCATAAAGAAAATAACATCCCTGGTAAGACCATAAAGAACAGAAGGATGTTTATGTGGTAGCATAAACCCCACCCATGAGCCATCTCCCATTATAACCCTCAGGAAGGTGTTTCCCCTGGGCGAAGCCAGCTGCCACGTGTGAACTGTGAGAAAGCTCAAGCTGGCCACGTGGAGGGAGAGAGAGCTCCTCGGCCAGCCTCCAGCCCTGCCAGCCATCCCAGACCGGCTGCCAGACATGTGAACGAGCAAACCCTCTTGAACATCTAGCATAGGTGGTCCTTTAGATGACTCCAACCCCAGCCACCATCCAACTAAAGCTGCACATGACTCCCCAAGCAAGGACTGCTCAGCTGGGTCCTGTCAACTCACAGAACCATGAAAGGCAAAAATAAATTGTTTTGAGCCACTAAGTTTGGGGGTAGTATGTTCACAGCAAAAGCTAACTGAAACTGTGCCCTAGACTAATAGTAACATTTTAACTGAATGGTATAGTTAGCTTTGAGCTTCCTGGCATTCAAAGTGAAAAGGGGAGCAGGATGGATTATATGCACTTAATTATCTTGAAGTACAATGGTTTACCTGAATGGATAGTTTATCTGACTTGCCTCCTTTGCAGTCTAATGAGAGTAAAAACTGAATGATCTTCCTTCCATGAAAATCTCTCCTATATTTACCAAAATTACAGTTTTGCAAACCAAGGAACTGCAGTCATCACTAACAAGAAAATGCCCCTCACGTCTGCCAGAATCTTTCAGGCTGTAGCTCAAGCCCATTTTCTCCTGTTTGGTTCTCAGGGGATCTTCTGCCTCCTTCCTAGTTCTCATCCCAAATTAAGTTACAAAAGGGTTTGGTGACTCCAGAGTCCTAAGTGGCCCAAAGTAGTGCTTAAAATAGAAATGCTGAATATAGTTGAAACTTAAGCAGATTGGATGATTTATTCAAACCTTCAGGAAAAAAATCACTATGCAGCCTGGAATTGAAATGTAGACTTGTGGTTCCTAATCAACTAGAATGCAATACTTCCCTGGTGGTAGCCCCCAAAAAGAGAATGGAAAAAAAGATAAAATCTTGGGTTGGCCTAAAAGTCCATATGTTTTTTTCCATAAAACAAGACACATTTTTTGTTTTCACCAATAAGTTTATTGATTAGGATGTTTTGAGCATGTCGGCTGTCTCCTGTGTGGTATAACGTTGACCGTTTTCTATCAATGTCTCGATTGGATTGTTACCAACGTCAACCCCTCTGCCCGACTGTGGAGCATCGTCCACTGAGAGATCTCCAGCACGAAACGTCACAAACCACTTCTGACACGTACGATCAGTCACAGCACCATCTGTATACACTGCACAAACCATTTTTTGCCTTTCAGTTGCGTTTTTACCTTTCAGGAAATAATAAAGCATAATGTGGCAAAAATGTGGCTTATTTTTTTCTGTTTTCAATATTAAAATGGCTACACAAAAACTCACCAATTTTGATAAATTTTTTAATTTTTTAAAATACTTTATTTCCAGAGAGAGGGGGAGAGAGTGAAAAAGAGAGAGAAACATCAATGTGTGGTTGCTTCTCACACGCCCGCAACTGAGGACCTGGCCTGCAACCCAGGCATGTGCCCTGACTGGGAATTGAACTGGCGACCCTTTTGTTTATAGGCCTGCACTCAGTCCACTGAGCCACACCAGCCAGGGCTTGATAATTTTTTTTTAAATGCATACTGATTTGATAGCTGTCACAATAGAATCTAACAAAATTATCTCAAATGAAGTTAAAGACAACTAAGCTCTCCTAGAGCCATCATATGGAAACAACCAATGAACTTTTTGGCCACCCCGATACATACAGGACTGTGCTTGTGTCCTTTAGAGCCGGAGCCTTGGAGGTCGGGGACCACACCTGTCTTCTGAATAGTGTGATGCTTACCACCTTACCAGTGCTCACTAAAACTTTTCTGCATTAAGTGACCGTCCGAGTCTATGATAACAAGAGACATAAAGACGAGTGTGGAGCTCGCTTCGGCAGCACATACACCAAAATGGGAACGATGCAGAGAAGATTAGCGTGGCCCCTGCACAAGGATGATACGCAAATTCGTGAAGCGTTCCATATTTTTCTGGAGAGCATTATGCTGAGTGAAACAAGCCAGGCGGCGAGGGACAAATATGATCTCCCCTTTAACTGGAACATAATCAACAAAAGAAAAAAGCAAACAAAATATAAGCAGAGACATTGAAATTAAGAACAATCTTATAATAACCAGAGGTGAGGGAGGGGACAATGGGGAGAAGGTTTCCAGGAACTACTGTAAAGGACACTACTGTATAGACAAAACCAAGGGGGAGGGTGGAAGCAAGGGAGGGAAGTGGGTTTGGCTGGGGTGTGGGGACTGGTGGGGGGAAAATGCAGACAACTGTAATTGAGCAACAATAAAATAAAAAAAAAGATGAGTGTGAATGGGTGGTTTCCATTCTCTCCAGTGTGGCCTTGTGAATGGGCCTCATGTGCCTGCTGGCCCTATTCTGGGATGTCTGGGTTTACACACAGGTATTTGAGGTCACCTCACTCGGGGCCTGAACGAGGTCCAGGCAGCCATGTGAAGGTAGAAACTTTGTCTTTTTGTGCCCTTGACCTCATTTTCTATAACGTCCCCCTTCACTGGCCTTCACAGTCCTTACGCTGAAACCCTTTGTGGGTAGTCTAATGGCTGGGAGAAAGGGCCACACTGAGGTCCTTGTCCTACATTTGCATAAATACTTATCAGTCATCGAGAGCTGTCACACCCACGTTCCTCTGCATTGTGAGTTACGGGTTGGATTGTATTCTCACTCCTGGTATTTAGGAATACGAGCTTATTTGAAAATAGGGTCTTTGCAGATCTAACTGAGTCAGGATGAGAACATAGGAGGAGCCCTAGTCCGATATGACTGAGGTCCTTACAAGAGGTTGAGAATTTGGACAGAGACATGCACAGAGGGACAGCATGTGAACACAGGGAAGACAGCCTATAAAGACAGAGGCAGAGACTGGAGTTTTGCTGCCACAGGCCAAGAAACACTTGGGCTACCAGAGGCTGGAAGAGGCAAGAAGAGATCCTGCTTCACCAATGCCTTGATTTTGGACTTGCACCTTCCAGAACTATACCTGACAATAAATTTCTCTTGTTTCAAGCCACCTAGTTTGGAATACTTTGTTCCAGCAGCCCTAGAAACTACATAGGTGTCCTTTTTCTTATACTTTTGAATCTAATGTTACAGGGTACCTACTGTGTGCCAGGCTCTGTGCTGAATTCTGGAAACTGGCCCCAAGGCTTCAGGTTGATACAAAGCAGACCAAAGACCCCGAGCCTTCTGGTGAATTTCCATGCCCATGCTGTTGTGACTCCAGCTCTTACAGGCATCCCCCACCCATCACTGCCTGGCTTGTGCCCATTCCCACAGCTGTCTTAGAAGGAGACAATGCTGGGACTGCAAGCAACTTGGAAGGTCTCTCGATCTGTCCACCTGCTTTTCCGGGTGTGCCAGCCAAGGTTCAGAGGAGCGATGCTACCAGCAGAAAGGCAGCACTGGACTCCAACACGCCTGCTCACTCCCTGCCTCTGATGAATTCATGTTATGAATAAATTCAGCAAACAACAAATGTTTGTGGAATGAACACTAAATTATTAACGACTAGTAAAGAGAATGTGTTATACCTCCCAGAGGTACTGGAACGTGGAACAATACCTTAATCCAGAGAAGTGAATTTCAGATAGTGGAAAGTGGGGCGGAGGTAGGGGTGGGCAAAGCAGGGCAGGGAGATTTGAGGGGCGAGGGCAGAGTTTTTTACTGGCCCTTGTCTCATATCCCTAAAGCAACTTCTGCGTCTTCTGGAAGTGAGCGGAGGAAGTGCTTGCTCTCCTCCGTACTTGGAGACGCCGTGCAGGGCTGTGACCAGGGGCCTCCTGGATTCAGGAGGAAGCGCTGGCCTCATTATATGCATCTACCGTGAGTGCGGTTTTAAACTCCGATACTGCTGAACAGTTCAGAAACAGATCCATTATAGGTCTGCTGTAGCCCCAGGGCTTTAACACAGGTCACTAGAAAATCCAAGATTGCACAGTAATTCAAACTCTTGAGAGAGAAAGAAAAAAACCATCTTCAGCACTCCTCCTGCCCCCTCCCTACCCCACTTCCCAACATAACAGAGAGCATCTCTTCATGTCTGTAGTGCTTTACAATAAATACTTCTTACAATGAACTTGAAATCTACATTGTTCTTCAGCTATTAATTGATAAGAGCAGCTCGTTTTACCTATCAAGCTCTGAAGTAAGATTACAGGGTAAATAAACTGGGTCAGGTTTAGCAGGATGGACGCGAACCGTTCCCTAATTCCTCTTAATCTCCGGTAAAGGAGTAACTAGGATTTGGATGTCAACATTCAATAAACAATTACGTCACTCCTTCAAATACGATCTCAATTAGTCTGCTCTTCCCTGAAAGACAGTCCAAGGAACCTCCAAACGGTGCCGTTCGGCTGCAACCTCCTTTGTTTTTTTTTATTCTAGCCCATGAGAGAAGCAGAGGTTGTAGAAGGGATCTGATTTCATTTACATTAATTTTTAGAGCATCAGGATCTCTTGTTGTACTTGAAGCAGATCAGGGAAAAGGGGTCAGTTAACAAGGGTTTTCTCAACTACTGATCACCACGCCGTGCTCAGCATTTCATGAGCCCGGCGTCTCATTTCACAGCACATGAGAATCATTATCTAATTATTAATCTCACCCTAGAGTTCTGAGGAGCTTATGACGCCCGTTGAAGTTAATGAAGGCTTTTACCTACAGATCTGGCGTTAAATCATTGTGATTGACTGAGTGCTTGCAATATGGTAGGGGCTGATAGAATTGACAGAAGGGAGAAAGAATTAAACAGAAGGCAATCACGAAGAGGAAAGAGAAGGTGGCAGAAAGGAGGAGGGGGCAAGAAAGCAAAACTAAGATTGTAACTTCAAAACACCTCATTAATAAAATGGGGCAGTTAAGGAAGAACTCACCAAGTAATCTGTTTCAACTTTAATTATTCATTTATAGATATTTACGTGGCACAATTTCTCTAGGGAACTCCATGTACTTCGCAAACATATTAAATAATTAACTCTCTCAAGTCTGAGGGAAGTGGGGAGGCAGCAAAATTATTCCACGAGAGGCCGACCTCGTTAGTGAGTACTGACTGCGTGTCTCCCTGTGGCGAGGTAATCCCGTGTGATGCCCACCAGAGACCACTTCGGAGGGCTAACAGACACTCTGCTAACCTGTGCTGGCACCTTCCAGAATAAGCAGTTTTAGTTTATATGGATAATGATAGGTCGGTAGGTAGGTAGATAGATAGGCAGACACATAAATAGCTATGAATTACCATAGAAACCCCCTATATTTTGAGGGAAAGGGTTATTAGAAGACAGTTGAATGGGGTACATTAAAAAAATACTGCCTTCAAGACAAAAATCAAACTTAGGAAGTATTTCAAAGCAAGAACATCAATTATGGCATTGCATAAAATGAAACCGCAAAGGTCAAAGGCCAAATGGGGAGCAATAACATTTACTACGGTGCGTTTAAACATGTTTTGGGTTCCTAAAATTGTGCTCTCTGTACTGTTGACAGGACACAGGGAAAGCACAAAACAAAACGAAAAAAAACCCCTGTAACACAAATGGCTTCAACATCTCTCCGGAGAGGATAAATGTGTCCAAATCAGTGGAGGACAAAAACAAACAGAACACTTAAGAGAGTTTTTAAAAGAAGAAGTGAGAGTGGCAGCTGTTGAGATGCAGTGAGCAGTGGCTGCAGAGCAAGAAGGGCGGCCACCTCGTCATCAAAAGATTCCTGCCTTCTGGGCTAAGACCTTTCCATCAGTTACAGGAACAGACTTCTGTTCAGTGCGTCTTAAAGGTAGTGCACTGGAACGCACACGTGTAGGAGGCCAAGATGGTCCTTGGAGGGATCGTGGTAATTAAACCGCGAAACGTGTGTGTTCCTGTCCGTGTCACCCAGCGACGCGTTGCCAGCAGCTAATGTTGAGATTTGGCCAGCCGACCTACGGAGGGTTTCAGTGTGGGAGAGAAGTTGATTAGCAAGAAGACAGGTTTTCTTACCTTTTTAAAGTGAAAAATGACCTTACTCAAACCACTAGCAAGGAATTAAATTTAAAAGGGAAGGGAGATGCATTGGAAGGGAAGAAACTTTTTTAAAAAGCAAACAAAACCACTCTAATTGATTTTCAACTCCACCTGGAATCCTGGTGGCTTTCAGTTTTTCTTTTATTTATTTTATTTACTTATTTATTTATTTTTAAAGAGAAACAACTTGGTGTGTGGGATAGAATTGGTTCTCCACTAATTCCCCACCATGGCCTTTGAGAAAGTGGCTTGACCCTTCCTAGCGGCTTTATCCATCGAAAGTAATGACAGCCACTCGGAACTGTCCTGAGGACGGCAAGAAATGGTGGCTGGGGAAGTGCTTTGCAAACTACATAAATGTGGGGTTATTAGTGTCATTCTGGACAGAAATGAAAGCCTTCCCTGTCCGGGGCACACACTTCTGGGTGTCGGGATCGAAACATGCACCGGTCTCTTCCTCCCACCCTCTCTCATGACACAAACACCTACTGCTACCACGGGAAGTTCCCGCAGTCATGCTCCGTTTCTGGAGCCATTGGTCCCACGTTCTCACGTCCCTTCCCCCTGGACTAACTCAGTTCAGCTGACTAATGTCCACATCAGCCGAGGATCAGTCTCCAGCCTTAATGCAAACGCACTGATAATTTCCCATCCGAATCCTCCTGCTTCCAGCAGCACAGCCCGCGAAACAAAACAAAACAAGTCCTCTCTCCGTATTCCTTCAGGGGCTGTGAATCCATTCTTTCCCCCAAAAGAGACATGCAGGCTGCCTGGAGTCACTACTTTCTAGGGCTTTCTGATAGTCACACCAACTGAGTTTTCTGACTCCATTCACATATTTTAGAAGATATGGCTTATACCTTCTAAATCTAAAAGATCAAACATTTTCCAAATCACCTAAGCTTTGGAATAATATTTTTAGGTAATATTTTATTATAATTCACATTTTTAATCTATCAGAGAATACTTGCTTTTTCTAGTTTATATATATATGTACATAAATATGTGTGTGTGTGTGTATATATATATATATATATATATATATATATACTGTATTTTTTCAGACTATATGATGCACCAGACCATAAGATGCACCTAGGTTTTAGGGGAAGAAAATAGGAAAAAAAATTTTGAAGCAAAAAAATGTGGTCCTGCTCCTGCCTCCTGTGCCCCTGCTCCACTGCCGCCTGCCCACCCCCCCAGCCTGCCCCCAGCAAGCCAGGTAAGCTACATTCAGACTATAAGATGCACCCCCATTTTCCTCCCAAATTTGGGGGAGGGTGTGTCTTATAGTTCAAAAAATATGGTATATAATTTGAATCTATATTATATATTCTATAGAGAGAGCAAATAACTACATGTATTAGAATGAGCTTAAATTTATTTTCCATATATAATTAGTTTATATAATTTATATATTTTGTATATACATAAGTTTCCACTTGTCTATACCCAACCTCAGCTCACCAGATTTTAATTTAGGTTGGTTAGCAGGTCCTTCCATGACATTTCTAAATCCTGCGTCTTCAATTCTGTAAAAGAAGCATCTGCCTACCTAACCAACTTGACAATAAGTAGTGGGCAAAGTACTGGGAAAGCCCTGGCTACATCGAGGTGAAAAGTAACACTCCTCAAATGACAACCCTGGACCCCCAGTGTGATTTCAGTTGCCCTCACAGCACAGACAAGGATTCAGCCTCTGCTTTTATTTTTGTTTTCAGAAAAAGGACAGTGGTGATGCAAGGAGACTTTGCCAGTTTTCAAGGTCACTCATGTACAGAATGGTAAAGAAGCTGAAAGGCTAACGCTGTCAGGTCTGCTGGGTTTCCGCAGCCCCCGCTGGCGATGTCCGTCCCAGCCAGGAGGTGAGAGGGACGTCGGAGTCCTGTCAAAGCACTGCACTCTTGGGAAACTTTACAGAGCTTTTCCAATTCCTCCAAGCTATGGCTACGCATCCCAACGATTGTGTTATAGCTTTTCATACCGTCCCATTGCCCACCAAAGCTGAGATGCGGAGAAATAGTTAAAGTCTCCAGAGCATTGAAAATGCCAACAACCAATTCCTTTTTTGTTCCTCTGCAAAGGAAGAAATGGCAAAGCTGCTTTTGCATTTCAAACTTAAAATTACCAAGTTGACTTACAGAATCGTAAGCTCAACTCTGCTCCGTGAATAGAGAGGGATCTGCCCCAGAGTGGGAAGTCTCCCAGAGGCTCCACTGAACTCATTTCCATACACATGCTCTGTGTCTAAATAGTTTGAGAAGGAAAACTGATTTTAATTTGAAAAACCTCTAGCCACAGTCTATAGAAAATTAAAAACATTTATGTAAAACAGTCTTCAGATTATTGACAATCCTTGTTTTTATTTCACAAAACAACTGTACCAGGTTTGTTAATTATGTATCAATGACAGTGGTTCCAAAGGGGGGAGTTGTCCCCAGGGGACATTTGGCAATGTCTGGAGCAGTTTGGGGTTCTCACAACTGGGAGTCGGGTGGTATTGCATCTAATGGGTAGAGGGCAGTGATGGTGATAAACATCATACAATGCATAGGACAGCCCCCCCAGATCATTCTTTGAATGACCCAGCCCAAAATGTCAATCGATAGTGCCCAGGTTGAGAACCCCTGCTCTACACAGTCTCAGTCAACATTCAGGAAGTAGTTGCCTTTTCTCTTCCCCCACCCGCCCTCGCCAGTATTTTTGCCCCTCCAAGGTTTACTAGGGGCTTAGCACGCTACGCATGACAGCAGCTCGAACTGAAAATACTCTTTTCAGATCTTCTGAATCTGTGAATGTTGAATGCCTGGAGTATGAAAATCACTATTGCAATGTATTTTAGTATTAGCATTATAAATCGAGTCTAGAGCATTTATATTTTGAATTTGTCTACATTTAATCCCAGTTATAAATTGAAGCCCTAGCTCACCAAGGCTACACATTACCTTTTGAGGGAGAGATTATGGCAGCTGGTTGGGTGCCTCGTGTTCTATTAAAGTTGAAACCTGGCTTCCCTGTCAGATCATTACAGCTAAACACGTTCGGATCTGTGAGCAGCAAGCACCGCCTTCCTGCCCAAATGGCTCGTTGTGCGCAGAGAAGACAGCAGATCTGGACTGCCAGAGCGTGTCCCTCTGCCATCCCTGAGCATCCTCCCTATTATCCACTCAGGCCTGGGAGAACAGCCTGCCAGGCAGCTAACAGCTGTCGGGGGACACCCGTGATTGAGTCAAGCTGCCGACCAGGGGCTGTGTTTCTACAGGAACCAGAAGTTCTAAAACCCTCTTCCTTGGATGTCTCTTGAGTCCCACAACCTACACTGTGAAATTGGATCCGTTCCTGTCTTCCACCTGTTCTTCCCCGTGTATCAGCTTTGCTCTTAAGACAAGGACAAAGCTCCTTTATGCCCCACCAGGTCCTGCCCACAGCCTTTGCTCTCTCCACTCCTGCCACGCTGACCTTCATATGAATAATCATGCAAATAATTCTCTCTCCCACCACAGGGCCTTCTCATGAGCTGTTCCCATTTCCTGGAGCTCCTCTCTCCACTCCCTCCCCTCCCTTAACCTAGTTAAGGTACCTGCTCACTTAACAGATATAAGCCCAGTGTCACTTCTTCAAGCACATTCCCAGGCCTCTCTAAGTGAATTCCTCCTAACACATGCTTCCACCACAACATGCTCTTCCTTCAGAGCACTCCCAGTGACTGTGTGATTATTTGAATAATGTCTGGCTAGGACACATCCTTGTATTCTGAACACCAAGCACAACACTTGGCATGTAGTAGGCACTGGGTAGGTATCTGTTTCCTGATCATTTAATTAAAGAAATGAATGAGAGGGTAAATGAATAAATGAATGAAACTACCCTAAAATTGAAAATCAGAAGCAAAACCATAGGCATGAAACTCTGTGTGTGCTTAAGTCCAGGTAACCATATGGATTGTCAATATTTGGTATTTAGATCTTTGGAGGGAACAGAAGAGAAACTTGCCTATAAACCATGCAACTGAGAAAAAAAAAACAACAGTATACCTCTCTTAGAGCATCATTAAGTTAGAGAACCACTCCCCCACCCTGCTCTACGATGAAGCCAACATCCAGATTATTGTTGCAAACTTGGCTCTCCCCAAATTCTCTGTTCTTCTTTTCCCTGATCCCACCACTTCCTAACGTGAAATATCTACAACTGCTCCGTTTCTTTACTTTTGTTATTATTATTATTATTTTGTGAAGTTAACTTTCTTTCTTGCACGTTGTACAATACCCAGGAGGGCAGCACTACCGTTTGAGATATTTAAATGTGACTTTGAGAAATGAGCCTGCCTTAGATGTAAAAGCTTACAGTCACCACGATGAACATGACTGCAATATTTAAAAATCCCTAAACAAGGAGACACAGCACTTTCTGCATATTCATTGCTGAAATGAATATAATATATGATTCCTGTTTTTGTAAGCATTCAAATAAGGCAGTGAAAGGGAATGTAGATTTACTTATTTTTTATCAATGAAAACAACTTTCCTCGGCCGAAGGAAGAATTGTTTCCTGTAGTATAAAGAGCAATGTGTACAGGGAAGGCAGTTGTTTGTGTTCATCTCTGAGCAGAGCTTTATTTTTATATCATTATCGTGTCATTTTATGCACAGTCCCCAAGTGCCTTGTCAGTGACAGCCACTCATTAAATCACTTAAACTATCATATAAATATAAAGATGGATTTTAAGCCACACTGAGCTAGTCAGTTGGTTAGCAAATAATTATTGCTCCCCATGGGGTCCCAAGAATTCTTGCAGGTAATAGAGTTATATATTAAAGAAGTATATGGTCCATTACCTGGAAAAGACTTAGAGAAGAATCTTAGTGACAAGGGGATGAACCTGTAATCAAAACAAAATTATGTAGATAAGTACTGTCTTGGCAAAATGGACCGAAGTTCAGCAGTGGATTCCCTTCCCACTCAGCCGATATGGGGCGGGTGCTGTGCAGGGCAGAGGAGGGAGGCTGTTCTGTGAATACGAAACAATCTGGTGAAAGGGTAGGCGATCACGATTCTGAGTGAAGAACCACTGAGAGGTCAGCTCAGTTGATTGACAGCCGAGCTCCTCCAACTTGGGACAGGTAAAATCATAGGATAAACTCAGTGCATCTCCCAGAAGCAACATTTTCCTCTTTTGGCAAAAATAAATAAATAAATAAATAAATAATTGTGTAACAGTTTTCAACACAGAAACAAGCCTGGCGATATCATGGAGAAGAATTTACAATGAAAACCATAGGACAATGTGGAGCCACCAGAACTCTCACAGACTGGAAATGGGTGTAGATATTGCTTCAACCCCTCGGGAAAACAGTTTGAGAGCATCGACTGAGTTGAAACATGCAAAACCCGTGATCCGGTAATTCACTTCTAGACACATACAGTCCAAAATTCATGCTCAAGGACACCAACAGATATTTCCAACAATGTTCAGCAACAGTACTAGTCATAATAAGCAACAGCCAGATACAACCTAAATGCTCATCAACAATAAAGTGTATGAATAAAGGGTAGTGAACTCATAAAATGGATACAAGTCAGTGAAAATGAGTGGACTAGAACTACACATGCATCGCGGATGAATCTCACCAACATATTGAGTGAAAGAAGCTATGCACAAAGGAACGAATAGGTCTTGATTCCATTTGCACAAAATCCCAAAAGAGGAAAAACTGGACAATAGCATCAACAATCGGAATGGTGGTTGGTTTCCTTGTGGGAGAAGGTAGTGAGACACAGGGGCAAGGGAGCTTCTGGGACATTTGTTTGCCTGGTGGTCATGTGCCTTCTCAATCATCAAGTTATGTAGATGTGTTTTGTGTCATTTTTGGAATGCATGTTATACATGAATCATATGATTAAAACTGTTTCTTAAAACATGTGATCCTTTGAAAATAAAAATACTAAAGTTCAAAAGATATATTGCTTGTGGGTGGGACTACCTCCCCCCCTGTCTGCCCCAAATTTGCTAAAGTACGTGTTCATTGTTTGTGATTAAATTCAGGAGGCAGTAGCATGGGTGGGGTGGAGGAGGCGGTTATCATATACAGGGATCTGCAACCTCTGGGCCAGAGACCAGGACCGGTCCGGGCCTGATAGGAACTGGGCCACACAGCAGGAGGTGAGCTTGAATGTAATGTGCTTGAATCATCCTGAAACCATCCCCATCCCCTGCCCGAGTCCGTGGAAAAATTGTCTTCCATGAAATCAGTCCATGGTGGCAAAAAGGTTGGGGACCACTGTCATATAAGACCTGGGAACTAGAAGGTAGGTGGGACTTAGCCAGGTAGCTACAGGGTAGGTAGAACTTGGCCAGGTTCTGCTTCCTAGCCCTTAGGGGAATCCATCAGGGACGCCATTGTCTGGGGACTGTGCCAAATGTAAGCACTAGACCCACGTTATCTGAAGTGACTGGAAACAGATTAATCAGCTGTAGAAGCAGAATTTGGGTTTAAGTACAGAAACCAGAGGGCAGAGCCAGACAAATGGCACCAAATGACATATAACTAACTGATGAGGCAGTAAAGAGGAAGCAAGTTGAGAGCGGTTGCTGTGGAGTCCAAGAGCAGGTCAGAAAGTAGAAAGACGGGTCAAGAGATGAGAAACGGGGACTAGGATGGACTCCCCCAATTTGCCATGTTCCGTCATTAAGATCCCAAGAACCTGGAAAATTCTGAATTCGAATTTTGGCTTCTAGGTGGTAAGGAGGTGTATTTGTCAAATAGGAGGATAGAAAGGATAGAATGCTTTTTGCCTAGCTCTTTGTTAGTTTGATTTATTAACTTCTAAGTACTTTGACATATGATCTGGCCTCCATTTCTACCCCCACCCTAGGGCCATGAATGCCAGGGGTGGACCTGCTGGAGCCTTACATTACTCAGCTGGGAGAAACCGCGTCTCTGGCCAAGACCACATTTTAGTCACTGCTATAGCTTATCAAGAATTCTTTGGAACACTGACATACTAATGCCAGTTACTAGCTGTTCCCCATCTCCCAGCTATGGGCAAACTCCACATTGATAAACATGGCTTCTGATCTATTCGTGCCAATAAGAATGCTGAGTAGGACAGAGGAATATACGGAGTTTTGCAGAAACCGATAGAGACCGCCCCAAGATCGATGTCGGCCCATGAATCTGCACATTTTGGGGAGTATTGTATCACCACAATACAACCCCCTAATCAGCTCTGCTCTACACGTAAGGGCATGGTGAAAGGTCCTTGAACTCTTGTAATCAACATATGTGGTGTTCGTGATAGGCTGCTGACCTCATACTTGGGGGCTCCTGAAGAGAGGAATTGGAGTGTCAAGTCTGGTCAAACACTGGGCCTTGCCCGGTTCTTGGCGCTCACTGTCTTACTGACTCTTCTGGACATGAATCTCCACTGTTTCCCACTACTCGTTTGAAAAGTGCCATTAAATTAGGCTACTTAATAAAGGCAGAGGTGAGCAGTACAAAAGGGAATGAGGCCAAGGTTCAAGGTTATCTCTGGAGTTTCTAGTTTTAATGGGAAGGATGGCGATGAGTTTGGAGAACCAAAGTGCAAGGGTCAGCAAACTTTTTCTGTAAAGCACCAAATCATAAATATTTTAGACCTTGAGGATCATACACTTCCTGTTGCAACTACTTAACTCTGCTTTGAAATTGACCAAAGTGGGAAAGCAGCTATATCCAATAGTGAGTGTGTGAGCATAGGTAGTTAGCTAGTTATTAATGAAGAGAGGAAGCAAAGGGAATCAGATGTTATTAAGCATAGTCAACTAGGGAGCATGAGCCTGCTTGCTTTGCCAGGAAGTTACAGCTTCACACACTCTCCAGGGAACCACCAGTCTGCTCCCCACAGATCACCTAGGGAAGGGATAAAATAATGAAAGGGAAGGTAAGCACAAGTGCGATAGGTGCCAAAATGGTGACCTTAGAGGCCTGTCAGTCCAACCTGGGAAAGGGATCATTTGGTTGGAAGATGGACCCGTCAGAAACTTCCCGTGAAACCTTGGGAAGTTGAATGGTTATTTTTAAAAAGCTCCTGGTCGTTCCCAAGCCCAAGATAATATAACCCAGCTTAATAAAGAAGCCGCCTCTCTCTCTCTGTCCCCACTCAGGAACACGCACTCATCCCATTTGTTTGCGCATTATTTCTGTAACTACCATGCAGGTCTAGCAGCCATGCAGACTCCAAACCCAGGCCCCAGGTGGGAGCCTGGGTAGAACAGTGAAGCAGGACACAGCACTAAGCTATCTGGATGGGGACTGAGACTGCTTAGCAGCCACCTGCAGGCCCCAAAGGACTAAGCTTTAACAATGAAAGAGAAACTCTGGACATTGGCCTTTGTTTTGGCCTTGCTAAAGACATGTTTGGACTTTTTCCACGGGGACACAAATGGAGATGGGACAGCTTTCTATTTCTATCTGAATAAATCTTGCCACACCACGAGCTCCGGTGCATGGGTCTTGAAATACTTTTCCCGCAATCCCATGAAAGAGCCACACTTCCACCAGAAACAAGTGGAATGAGGTGGTTGGGTTCCAATAAAACTTTATTCACAAAAATAGGTGGTGGGCTGGCTATAGATCGTAGTCAGCAGCTTTCTGTTCTAGGGTACAAACACTCCCTGAGACTAAGCAAAGAACTTTAGGAAACACATTAATTCTCTGAGTCAGTGAGAAAAATGATGCCAACACCATGTATCATCCTCAAGGTGAGTCTCATTGAGAGGCTCTGCTCTGCGGGTAGAGGCCATCAGAAGAATCCATCTATGATACTGATCTGCTCATGCCTTTCTGAGCCCTAAAACCTTTGCGGTTCACATCCACACCGGGTCTGGCCCAGTCACCCTGCCTTCTTTCCCAGCGTCATCTTTTGTCACTTTCACACACACAGTGCTGTCCAGCCATGCAGACCTCTTCACTGTTCCCTGATGAGCTAGGCAGAGTCATGTCTCCAAACCTGTGCCCCTGCTGCTACTCTGCCAAGAAGACTCCCCTTGCCACTTGCTAACTCTTATTCATTGTCTGAGACACTGCTCAAATGTCTGCCTTGATGTTTCCCCTGAACCCTTGAGTTTATTTCCCCTTTCTCTGTTTTTTTATTGTTATTCAATTACAGTTGTCTGCAGTTTCTCCCCATCCCTCCACCCCACCCCAGCCGAACCCACCTCCCTCCCCCGCCTCCACCCTCACCCTTGATTTTGTCTATGTGTCCTTTATAGTAATTCCTGTAATCCCCTCTCCCCACCGTCTCCTCCTCACTCCCCTCTGGCTATTGTTTGATTGTTCTGAACTTCAATGTCTCTGGTTATATTTTGCTTGCTTTTTTCTTTTGTTGATTATGTTTCAGTTAAAAGTGAGATCATATGGTATTTGTCCCTCACCACCTGGCTTATTTCACTTAGCATAATGCTCTCCAGTTCCATCCATGCTGTTGCAAAGTGTATAAGCTCCTTCTTTCTCTCTGCTGTGTAGAATTCCATTGTGTAAATGCACCATAGTTTTTTGATCCACTCATTTGCTGATGGGCACTTAGGTTGCTTCCAGTACTTGGCTATTGTAAATTGTGCTGCTATGAACATTATTTCCCCTCTTTTCTCTTTCTACCACACTCTGTGCAGACCTATACTTCACTGATACCACTTCAGAGCTATCCCTTCTAATTGATCTCTAATGGTTTAACCTTACCTGACATAGTATTTTTAAAATCTGTTGACTCCTTCCCCATTGGGTTGTGAACTCCTTTCGGGCCCGGCTATATACCTTATGAATCGTCCTTTGCCCTGAGCTTAGCACTGAATCTACCATGGAAAGAATGCTGAGCACATGTTTGCACAATTATTTACCTCGGTGCAGAATCTCATTGTGCTGGGGCCACTGGGGCTCTGTGGAATGATTCACAGTATAGATTGTCTGCTATTTTTATAAGATACTTTCAGTGGCTTAGTAAGAGACTCTTCCTGACAAGGCACTTGGGGACTGTTCATAAAGGACAGAATAATATTAAAATCAAATCAAGTTCAGAGGTAAATATACAAATCTCTCCTCCACCTATATCATACGCTCCCTGCAAACCAGGAAAAGTAATCATTTTAGTTTATACAGGTGTTGCATATTTATGTAGATGCACTTTCTCTTCGAAAGACATCTCATGAAAATCTCTTGTACTAGATATGGGACCATGTTGCATCTTTTTGTTTCTCTCTCTGAGAATGGATTTCCTAGATCTTGTTGATTTGATCTCCAGTTCCATTTAGAACACTAACGTGATCACTCATTCAGTGGAACCCAGCAGCTCCGAGTGTGGCTGCAAGTTTTCAAAGGGCCTATTGGACAATCCACCTAAGGTTAAATCCAAGGGAGAAGGGGGCTCGTGAAATGACAGATGCCCCAAAGCCTGTCGCTACATTGTCCAAAGAAAAGAACAAATTGGTGTTTGAGACGGAAACCCGTTGTTAGTTGAACTCTGCCGCATCATCAAGTTTTCCGTGGCACCCACTTTCCTTATGCTGCTCTTTCTGGAAATTAGTGCGCAGGACACCCTGGGCTGGGGCAGGGGTGGGGAGCAGATTTCAGCTGGGCTCTCCCCGCCAGCTCCCTCACCCTGCTGCTAGTCTCAGCCGCGGGGTTGCCTGGAATGGTGGGCCTGGGCAGTGGGATCACCTTCTCATAACTCTATACACAGGCCCCTTATAGACAACGACTGGACCTGAGGAGACCCAAGGCAAAAATTCCAAAAGCGGGGCCCAACCAAAGCCTAGATAAAACCCTTACTTCCTCTAAGGCTTCAGACAGCCTCATATTTTTCTCCTTCCTTGCCCCCAGGAATTCTTGGGAAAACATTAGGTCTCTGTGAGTTCCACAGCTGACTTGAGTCCTGCCCCCAGACAGGGGGCTGCATGACGTCACCTCTCTCCCTTTATTCGGGTCCTGTCCCCTCCCTGCAGGCAGTGTGACTCCCCCTCGACAACCTAGGTGGACCTCCACGTCAGCCTGATGGGCAGACCAGCTCTGAGCCTGGAAAGGAAGTGGTAGGACCTGGTTTCTGTTAGGCTCGTCTGATCGCCTCTGGGCCCTGAGTGTGGTAGCAGGGCATGAATAGATAATCAAAGATCTTGACTTTCCCACGTAGGAATTATGCCATCAGAGGCTGTGTCTCCCTTTGTTATTTTGAGATTTCACCAGAAGAACATTTTCCTTGCGTTCTCAATTACACTGAGCACTTTCCCTCTGCTTTCATGTGGAGATCTTCATGCTCAAGTCAACTGGAGCTAATCAGATAATTCTGTATAAATTACGACAGAGTAGAGTTTTAGAATATATATCCTTTATGATCCTTTGGTGTGTGTGTGTGTGTGTGAAGAGATATATGATGGAATGGGTAACCCATTTCAAAAATAGCCTGGTTTCCTTTCCTCTGACCCACTGAACCCAGGAACCTGGCATCAACCCCTTCCACCCTAGGGCTTCAAAGATGAAGAGGGTCTCTGTCCCCACCCCCATTCTGAGAAGGTAAAACTTTTTGGCTCCCTTTAGCAGATGGAGAAATTTCTTCCCTTCACATATGATTTCTGGCTCTCTGAGGCTTCAGCTCCCCATGGCTAGCGATGCCCAACTGTGCTCTTGACTCCTGAACCCAGACTTTGTTATCTGCCCTCCTCCTCGAGGTCTGTACATATTCATCCCCCAGGCATCTCCAGCTCCACTTGTCCAAGCTGAGTGTCCCTTTGGTCCCACCCTCTGCCCACCAGACCTGCTCTTCCTACAGCGCTGTGGCTATGCTGTGCCACAAGCCTCCACCTCCTTAAGGATCCTTTCCTGCCCCTCTCTCTCCTTCCATATCTTCCCATCCCTGGAGGGTCTGTTCACACCACCCCCCCTCAAAGTCCTGCTCACCATGACCCTTTAGAGAGCCCCCATCCTTCTGCTGTAGCATTTGATCGTTAATTTCTTTCCCTTTAAATTGTGAGTGGAAACTATGCGTTCCTCACAATGTCTCCAGTGCTGCCCTGGTCATATTCTGTGCTCAGTAAATATTGGCTGAATAAATAAATGAACTTCCTACATGTGGATGGAAGATGAAACGGAAACCTTCCTTGATTCCCCCAGTTCCCAGGGAGCTCTTCATTCTCTGAGCACCGAAAGCATTGGATGCTCAGTGATTTCCTTTAAAAAGACACATCCTAGAATAATGGCTAAGTAAGTGCCTTGGCTCTGGGTACAAGTTCCAGATTCATCACTTCCTAGCTTTGTGGCTTTACATAAGTTCCCTAACTTCTCTGAGCCCCCACTTCCTCGTTGATAAAAAGAGGGTAATGACGATACTCACCTCTTTGCAGATTTGATGAGATAAAGCATATAGTGCAGTCAGCTCAGTGACTATGCTATCGCTTTGCTCACATTTATTAATGACCATGGTTGAGGCCCTTTCATGCATGTGTTTATTCTTCACAATGGCTCCATGAGTTAAGTACTATTGTTATCCTCATTTTGTAGATGAGAAAACTGAGACAAGAAGAGGTTGTATAACTTGCCAAAGGTCACACAGACAATGTAGCAAAGCCAGGAGTCCAACCCAAATTGTCGGGCTCCAAAGCCATGCTGCTAACTCGGGTTGGCAGGCATCTCACTCTGGCTAGACATGTGCCTCTTCTGCAAGCCTTTAGGCTCCTCGCGGGTCAGGAACATGTGACAGAATTTTGGGCACCCTTCCTGGCTACCAGCACAGCACCGTGCACACAGTGAGGTTCAGTACCTATCTGCTCACTCATTTGCTCATCCCTCTTCCACCCAGGTCCAGGGGAGGGGTCCGAAGAATATTCTAGAGAGATTTCCTCCTGTCCAGGCCTGACCACCAATGAGTACCTGTGCGTGTTACAGAAGGGGGCAGGAAGGGAAGCAGAAAATGAGAGAGAAGAGAGGAGTGAGAAAGCAGGTGGGGTGGCTGGGGAGATTTCGCCTGCTCAGACAGCAGCAGCGGAGTTTCAGTCTATCTTGGAGAAGTTCTGTCCCCTGCTGGGGGCACCAACCCCACCATCAGTGAGCGGCTCTGACACCGATCAACACAGGCTGATTCCACTGATTGTCTGTCACATGACTGCCGCTCTTAATCAAAGTGATGTCATTCTCTGATTTCAGAAAGTGAAGGACAGCAAAATTAATGATGGCTCAAGTGGGCTTCTAATGGCCACCGGCAGCTGACGGGCTGCAGGGCTGCCGAGCTTGCCGCATTTCAATGATGTGTGCAGCACCTCGCTAACAAGGGTGCTGGAAGTCTTAATTACCCAGAACCAAAGCCTCACCTTGCCTCCAGCCCCCTGGGAGCTCCCTGTGAAGACAGGGGGAGCTTTGCCTGCAGTTCAGCCCGGTGAAAACTTGCCGGCAAATGTTTGCAAATTACCTTGAGTGCCTCTGATGGAAACCAGAGAGAATTATTTATTTTTAGAATGCTGGCATAGTCCCGGCCCTGCCTTGCCTGGCGTATACCTCAATGTTACTCAAATTCCACTGCCTTTGCCTCTGAGTAATCTGAACTGTGGGCCTCTTTCCTCATGGCTGCTGGCTGGTCGCTGCGCCACTTAGGTCGTGCCTTCAGCCAAACTGCCGGAAACGTCCTCTTGTTCTCACCCCTTACTTAGCAGCTCTCTCTGGAAAGCTGAATGCATTTTCCATTAGAAGAACTGCTCTGCCCTTTCCTTTCCAGAAGCAGCATGCCCAATCTCCCCCATGCAGAGGATAATGTGAGCCTCCGCTACTGCCCTTCCTTCCCTCTGCAAGTAGATGCTACTGGTACCCTGTCCAGGTCCTCCTGCGCAGGGGCTGCTAACAGCCCATAGCTGCTCCCTTCCTGACACTTGTCCTGGGAGAAAGCACCAGGCATTTTCACCTGGAAGTGCGTGGGAGGTTTTGACTTCCCTCTGGAGGCTGCCCACAGCTGGGGTTTCCTGACAATGAGTCACAGGGCTGGTCCCCAATGCCCCAGAGCTCCTGTGGGGATGAGGCTGAGGTTAGACCACTTCTCTATCTGCCCTATACATGCTGCCCTCACACCTTTACAGGTGGCACCTGAGAGCAGCCTCTCAAGAGACTGCTTGCCCAAGAAGCCAGACTCAGGCTCAGCTTCTTGGTAACCCAACCTAAGATACCTCTATACTGCTCTTCCCACTGCAAGCAGAATTGTCTTTAAAACCTCACCCTGAATAGAATTGTACACCTGAAACCTATATAATTTTATTAACCAATGTCACCCCAAAACATCCCATAAAAAACTAAAAAAAAGAAACACCCTGATCACATCACTTTCTTTCTTAGACCTTTCTAGACTTCTCACTGGCCAAATTCCATAGCATGGGTCTGAATCCCACAGACCTGGCACTGCTTACCCATCCTGCCTCACCCCTCACCACGCCTCTGCCTCACCTGAGAGGTCACTTTTTCCAGAGGTTCACCCAGACGCCCGCACTGGGCCTGGGGCATCTGTGTGTGTACCCATAGCCCTCTTACGATGCTGGCCCCACCGTAACTCCCACCATATTGGAACCGCCTGCCTGCTGGCCTTTCTCCCCCTCTAGATGGCAGTCCCCTCTGGTATTCCCAAAGCCCACCATGCATCTGGTCCATATGAGACTGTCAATAATTATTTGGTGATTGATGAAATGAGCCAATGAATGATTGAACTAGGTATTTCATAAATTTTTAGTAACGACATCTAAAATTTAAGCCAATGTAACATGTCAACTTTGCCTACTTGTGGGTGGTCAAAGGTTTTCCTGAATAGAAGAGTCCACTGGAAATATGTTAAAAAAATTAAGTGTTTTTAATATGTACCTATATTACAGATGTAGGAATGGGCCCCAGTGTCTCAGAAGGTTTGCATTTCTTTTTTTTTAAGGTTTTTAAAACATTTTTACTATTATTATTTTTAGAGACTGAGGAAGGGAGGGAGAAAGAGAGGGAGAGAAGCATCAATGTGTGGTTGCCTCTGACATGCCCCCCGTCCCACTGGGGATCTAGCCCACAACCCAGGGATGTGTCCTGACTGGGAATCGAACCAGCAACCCTTGGGTTCGCAGGCTGGCTCTCAATCCACTGAGTCACACCAGCCAGGGCAGGAGGTTTGCATTTCTTTTGGCCCCTCAGCTTGGCAATCAAAGACTTTCCAGCCCCACCAACCTCTGACTCTCTCAGCAATCCCTTGCTGAATTTTAAATCCCCTGGCCTCTCTCTGCCTTGCTTGCTCCCAACAACAGTAAAACAAACAAATAAGCAAAACAAACAAAAAACACCGCTCAATCCCAAGTGCCAGAGTAGCTCTGCTCATCTGAGGAAGAGACCCTTGACCATCAATGAACCATGCTCTAAAATCTGCCATTTCCCTGCCAACTTTTCAAAAAAGCATCACCCTGTGAAGAAATCGTTCCTGAATGCAAACCTTGTGATGGCCAGAATCACCCAGTGTTCTGACTTGCTTAGTTCTCACTTTGGAATTGGGTGTATCAGTCAGGAGGGGGGCATTAATTCTTGGCGTGAACACGGCCTGAAACACCGAGGCATTAACAAATTACCAGTGATGGATATGCAAATGGAGCAAGAACAAATATTCAAGCAGCCCTATCTCTGTTTGCTGCTGCCTTGTCTCGTCCAAAATTCATAGAAATATTAATCCTCCTGGAATGTTTAGCAATGGACTATGTAGTAACATTAGCATATGTGGTAACATTCTTGAGGAAGCTAATAATTATCTCTTGTTAGCAAGATCAACTTACTGCAGTCTTTCACTGCAGGGCCAGAAAAATATTTTGACTTGCTATGCTAAGCGAAACACTGCAGCAGGATAAATTAGGACATTTACACGAGCAATAATAAAGACACAGCTATAGTTCCCCTCTCCATGTAATTGATAAAATTGACAGAAAATAGACACGGTCCTAATAGAATGCATTATGAATGGTTGGTTGAGACACAAAGAGACGAACTTTCTTTCATTGCTTATGTTATTACAGCTCATGTTGGTTAGGCACCCAGTGTGTACGGCACGACTCTTATCAGGGACAAGGATAATAATAAATTATTACCTGTCAAGCACGTGCATAGTAACTTCATTATGTGACGAGGCAGCACTCTTATTAAGTCTTTGGAATCTATTAAAAAGTCTCATTTTGAAACAATGCACCAAGAGGAACAAATTTATGAGTTGTGGCTCCCCAGTATTAACCCAAAGACTCAGCCTTGGAGAGAGAAAAAAAATTCTTAAGAAAAGAAATTTCTGCCAAGGAAAATCTAAGAACATACGTTTGCAGACCCAACCAGATGCCTCTGGCTGTACTGTAACAGAGATGAGGCAAATATCTAATTTCACGGGGAAAAAATTTATAGACTAGACTTGAAATCAGGCAGAGTCCCAAAACCTTCTCTGCTGGGTTCTCAATCAAACAACACAATAAATGACAATGTCCTCACACGTCCAAGATGTCCCTCTGATTTCTGGCTCTGATCGGTATCACACTGTCACCTCCGCTGATGTATCCAGACATAACTCACCCTTCGCATTCACTGGTTAAATTTGCAAAGTCAGCCATAATAAATCAGCGCATGCACATCTCTCTGCAATGTCACTTTGCACTGCCTCCTATCAAGTGGTGGAGTCTATTCCTCTCTGTCTTGAACATGGGGAGGCTTTGTAACTGGCCTTGGCCAAGGGAATGCAATGGAAGTGATGTTCTGGTGACTTCTGAGCCTAGGCCTTAAAGGATCTTGCAGCTTCCATTTTTACCTTCTTATATCACAGGGCCTCCAGTAAGGGAGCCAGGGCTAGCCAAGGGAGAGAAAATCCCAGCTAGTACCAACTAGGACCAACTGCCAGGGGTGTGTGTGTGTGTGTATGTGTGTGTGTGGTGTCATCTTAGACCATCTAACCCCAATGCTATGGACTGAAACTTTGTGTTCTGCTGAAATCCACACGTTGATCCCTAAGGCACCATGTGATGGTGGTGGGACCTTTGGGAGGCAATGAGGCCATGAGTATGGAGCCCTCGTGAATGGTATTAGTGTCCTTACAAGAAGAGACACAGGAGAACTGATTTCTGTCTCTACTACACAGGGAGAAGGTGTCCTTCCCCAAACCGGAAAGAAGAGTCTTCACTGAATTAGCTGGAACCTTAATCTTGGGCTTCCCAGCCTTTAGGCCTATGAGGAATACATTCCTGTTGTTTAAGCCACAAAGTGTATGTATGGTATTTGTGTTGTAGCAGCCTGCACTGAGTAAGACACAGAGTCTTGCTATCAGGTCCTTCCAGAAGGGATTCAGCAGGAGAACCACCCTGGTGAGCCCAGCACAAGCTGCTGACCCTCAGGGTATGAACAGATAAAATAGTTATAGTTTGGCCCTGGCTGTTGTGGCTCAGTGGATCGACACTGGCCTGTGAAGCAAAGGGTCACCGGTTCGATTCCCAGTCAGGGCATGTGCCTGGGTTGTGGGCCAGGTCTCCCATTGTGTGTATGCTAGACAGCCACAGAACTGATGTTTCTCTCCCTCTCTTTCTCCTTCCCTCCCCCTTTATCTAAAAATAAAATAAATAAAATTTTTATTAAAAATAGTTACAATTTTAAGCCACTAAAGTCTGAAGCAGTTTGTTACACAGCAATAGATAACTAGACAATGACAATGTGATAGGCTTTAAAATTTTGTACATTATTTTAAAAGAGTGATTCTTCTTTAACTCCTTGTGCAGAACAGCAGTTCCTAGAATGACGTTAATTTGTGAAGCTAAGAAATTTCTTCTCGTTTCTTCCCCATCATCTCTTACAGAAGTTCACACTGAGACTGAACTGTTCAACCTTCCTTTGCCAAGGAAATAATGAAAATTGAAGGCTCAGAACTCCTTGCTCAATGGTTGACTGGTTGGTTGTCTGCAGGGAGGCGGGTTGAAGGGCAGCCCCAGGCACCCTCCTTCAGTGAGGTGAGGCCTTGCCAGCCCCGCCACAGCGGCACCATTGCCAAGGCCCAGAGGCCTAGGGGACGGCCTCTGGGACAGGGACGCTGGGGTGGTGCATTAGTCAGGGCTCTCCAGAGAAATAGAACCAGCAGAGAAACTCTTTATATAGGTAAAAAGGTATCTATCTGTATACATGTAGGTCTGTTTATATGTGTATGTATATATAGATACATGTATGTCTATACATGTGTATATAGACAGATATAATATAGAATATAGATGTATGGAAATAGAATATAAATATAGAATATCTGTGTATATGTACATAGACATATGTACATATATACACGTATATAGACACATGTATCTGTATATGCATATATAAAGATATCTCTATCTATCTATCTATCTAGAGAAGAGAGGACAAAGAGAGGAAAATTTATTTTAAGGAGTTGATTCACATGATTGTGGAGGTTTGACTAGTCCACAATCTTCCACAATAGGCTAGACGATGCAGGGAAAGGTTTTAGTTTGAGTCCAAAGGTGGTTTGCAGGCAAGGTACCCTCTCCTTCCAGGGAGGTCAGTCACCATTTAATAATAATGGCTTTCACTTCATTGAATACTGAGCACGTCAGCTAGATTATCTCATGTACTCATTTGAACACCCATTTTACAGGGGAGAGTTTGAAATTCAGAGAGGTTAACAAACTTTCCCAAAGTCACATAGCCAACTAGCATTCTGATCTAGGAAGTCTAATTCCCAAGCCCCCAAGCCCGGATTCTTCACCACCATACCTGAGAGAAACACCCTAGGGACACCGAAGCCTGAATTAAAGCTCTGTACTCGATCAAGCCGACTAGGTATCTTAGGCCAGAAGCACCACTCTGTTAGATGTTTGAAAGGAATAAAAAAAACAAAAAGTTAATATTGATGCCTTGACCTTGAGGTGTTGATAGTCTAATAGGCAGGAAGACACCTATTTGGGGATAATTATGGCTGACATCTCCCTCTTCTTTGGAAGTATGGAAAGTTTAAGTTCATCCACAGGAAACACTTTAGCTACTAGGGGTGTCAACATTTTTAATGAGTTGGCAGTTTGTTCTCCAAACACATCAGCCAGTAAATGCATTTTATTAGAGGAGTTCTGTCGGTGTTGAGAGAGAACTGAAAATACAATGCAGTTGAGCCAATGCTTAAAATGCTAGGCAGCAGGTCCAAATGGTTGCTAATCACTACCCTAGGCAAATCGCTGATTAATTCAGACTTTATTTCCTCTGATCTTGAGTCTTCCTCCACATCTGCGCTGCCTGCCTGACTCGCAGGAATGGGCAGGGGTGAGGGCCGGTCAAACAAAAGTGCCGCCACATCCGGCAGCCAGCGGCTGTGTGCCTTCACCGTGTTGTTAAGACAGTACATCAAGAAATGGCTCCAACATTAATCACAAAGGAGAAATCATGAGACCCGTGTCCTGGAAAGAGAACAGCCTTGGAATATAGAGGGAGGCCAGCATCCTGGTATTAGCTGTCCGCCGCCTTCAGGCACTTGCCTGTCCAAAGCAAACAGTGGGGCCAGAATGTGTGCAGAGGGCAGGTAAAGGGAAGGTTGCCATATCGGGTGGGTCCTGGTGCCAGGCACACGGAAGCCTGGTGGCTTCACACAGCTGTGACAAAATGGACAGACAGAGAGCTGAGGCAAAGGGGAACCCGCCTGTGAGGTGTGATGGTGGAGGGGTTGGGGCTCCCTAGCAGCAGAGGCTCGTCCCAGGAGGGCAGTGGGGTGGGCCGTAGGGAAGTTTAAGCAAGATCCAGGTAAACATAGCTTCCCGGAGGTGGGACCTTAGCTGACTGTATCTGTTTCCTTGGGCTGCTGTAACAAAGTACCAGAAACTAAAAACCAGGTGGCTCACAACAATGGCAACTTCTCACCTCACAGTTCTGGAGGCTCCAAGTCCCCAATCAAGGTGTTGGCAGGGTTGGTTCCTCCTGAGAGCTCAGAGGGAGAACCTGCTTCACGCTTCTCTCTCCCGGTGTCTGGTGACAGCGGGCAATCCTTGGTGCTCCTTGGTTTGTAGATGCGTCACTCCAATCCCTGTTTCCACCCCTGAGGGGCGTTCTGCCCGAGTACCTGTGTCTAAGTTTCCTTCTTATGAGGACACCAGTCATACCGGACTAGGCTCTGCCCTAGTGATCTCATCTTGACCTGATTACGTCTGCGTAGACCCTATTCCTAGAGGTCACATCCACAGATTCCAGGGGTTAGGGCTTCAAGATAGCTTTTGAAGGGATACAATTCTACCCATAATAATGACCCTAATGGGGTCTCCCCTTGTGGACTGTGAGCAGTTGAAGGATGGTCGCTACCTGATTCATTTCACAATCCCAGTGCTTAGCACCAAGCCTGGCAAAAAGCCAATGCCCAGTAAGTGCTGAATGAATGAATAAGAGACAGCTTGAGCCAGATCTGCTATGGGTTACTTGGCCAAAAATCTGAGTGCAAAATTCTAGCTCCATTACTTCTTATCTGAGTGGTCTTTGGCAAGTCTCCTAGTTTTGAGCTTCAATTTTTTCCTCTCTAAAATGAATATAATACAACATGCAGGATAGAGGTGAGAAGCCAAGATACAGCACATAGTAGGTGCTCAGGAAAAGGGTGGCATTGTTTTTTTTCTTTTTTCTTTTTTTTAAAATTAATTAATTTATGTTTATTCAGTTACAATTGTCTGCATTTTCTCCCCTTCCCTCCACTCCACACCAGCCAGTCCTACCTCCCTCCCCCACCTCTACCCTCCCCCTTGATTTTGTCCTTGTGTCCTTTATAGTAGCTCCTATAGACCCCTCTCCCCACTATCCCCTCCCCACTCCCCTGTGGCTATTGTTACAATGTTTTTAATTTCAATGTCTCTGGTTATATTTTGTTTGCTTTTTTCTTTTGTTGATTTTTTTTTATTGATTCTAGAGAGAGGGGAATGGAGGAAGAAAAAGAGGTTGAGAAATATCACCGTGAGGGAGAAATATCAATTGGTTGCCTCTTGACATGCACCCTGGCTGGGGACCAAACCTGTAACCCCGGCATGTGCCCTGACTGGGAATCAAACCCACGACCTTTCAGTTTTCAGGACAACACCCAGTCAACTGAGCCACACCAGCTGGGACCAGGTAGCCTTGTTTTTAAAGGCAAATTCAAACTTAACCCTGTATTCTACCCTCTATTTCCCATTTCTTTACATCACATTCATTCCTTCATATCACTTCTTCAAGACTTTCAAAACCCTAACACATAAGCTAATGTAAATGTATTGATCACGATGCTTTCAACTGGCAGTGACAGAAACCTCACCCAAACCCCAGTTATAAAAAGCAGGGTGGAGGCATATTTAGCTTATCAAGTACCCTACTGCGGTGGCTTCAGGCGGGGCTGGATCTAGAGTGCTAACAGTGCTGTAGGGGATCTCCTGTCTCTCCAGCAGGCCCTCATCCAGTGGCTACCGTGGTCTCAGACCGAAACCCTCCCAGCCTACCAACCCCAGGAGAAAGACTCGGCCTTTCCCCGTTGCCACATCTGAGAAGATCCAAGGAAGATCCTAACTGGCTTTATTTGGACGATGTTCCTATCAGGGTCAATCACAATGGCCAAGAATGTAGATATGTGAGTTGGCCAGGTCTGGGTCAGGTAAACAGGGAAGGGCAGAGTGAGCTGCCTGTGGGATGGGTTCTGTTTTAGAAAGGCGTGCAGGAAAGGTTTAAGTAAGAACTGCCTGACCCTTGAAACTGCCCATAGGACAGAAAGACCACAGATGAGGCTAAAAACAGTCAGGTTTCTGCAAAAGTACTCAGCGTAACTTAAAAAAAAAAACAACAAAAAACCCATAGCTTACATAGAATAACTGGTTGCTTCGATATAGTGGCATCAATTACTGCTAGGGGTGAGGAGGGCTGCTGGAAGTGACAGACTGAGAGGCCGATCAGTATATCAGCCATTGCTGCTGGGATGTCCCTGCCTGCAAGGGAGACTGGAACATGGCCAGGCAAGGTAACTCCTTATGGCCATAACCAGGTCCCTCCAGTCCAAGGGAGTGGAGTAGGGTAGGACACAGAGGCTGTTCTGTGGCAGAAGCAGTGGTGTGCACCGCACCCCCCGCCCCTGGCCCGCATCCCCATGCTGTTGATAGCCCCATCCAAATCCGCTTAGGTTTGCCTCAGTGTTTTTTTTACTTGTTAGTTTTACACTAGACTCTGGCTTAATGAAAAATACCCCATAACTCAGGTTTAATTTCCCTAGGGAAGACAGATTTGAAATAACCATAAAATCATTTTTTCCCTCTTTTTGCTACTGTAAGCAAACTGGGAAATATTTTCCCTGGAGGGAAAAAGTCCGGTCACTCATACAATAAACATGTTAATGCTATTTGCCTCTTTTCTTTTAAACTTTTTAATGTTTGCATATAGCCTTTCCCATTCTATATTTTTCCATTTTTAAAAAATGAGTAAGACAGATGACATGTCCATATTTAGAGTTTTGTGAGAAACTCAAATTAACTTTATGGCCAGGGTAGGTGAAGGTGAAATTGATGACTGATTGTCAGGGTAGGGGACTCATTGATGAATAGCTGGCATTTGCAAAGTGTTTGACAGATGTTTTCTGAACTCACAAGAGGCATTATTCCCATTTTATAAATGTGGAAACTGAGGCCCAGAGAGGTGAATTAACTTGTTAAGTTGCCACACATAGATTTGAACCCAAATAATAACAGCTGGACTTTACTGTTCTAAACACTTTGCATGCAGTGTGGCATTTAACCCTCTTAAAACACTTGCGAGGTAGCTTATGGTCGTCATGCCCATTTACAGAGACAGAAATTGAGGCTCAGAAGGTTCAACACATTGGCAAAGATTCAAACTTGGGTCTAACTCACTGCAAATGTGCGTCTAAATGCAGAACTTTTCCCAGGCCTCCCCTGGCTGTGAAGATGCCCAATCCTGCGGGGAGGTGAGAGGCCAGGGCTGCACCTCAGGCTGCTGCAAGGATTGGGGTCGGATCCACCCCGCCACTGGGCTAAGAAGCCTTCGCCTGCCAGGCTAGGTCTGTGCATGAACTATTTTCAGACCTCGGGCATTCAGAAGTGCTGAGGCAACCTGGATGGAAGCCCAAATGCTGAGAAGAAGGTGCCCAAATGACAAAATACCAGAGTGAGCAGCTACCTGCTGACTTCAGCTGCTGAAAACTTGGGGTCCCGGATATCCATAAAGATGCTACAGAGAGCAGGAAATGTCTGGTATGCAGAGAGGTTCCAGCAGGCTCAACTACCCACTACAGCCAACACTGGGTGTGGACGGGTATGGGTGTGGAGGGAGGCAGCTGGTCCACCGCGATTCCTTCACCAGCATCCAAGGGCAGCCTTGGCATCTCTTGCCAGCCCTAAGCACCCTCCCCCAGCCTCCTCTAAATGACAAAGATTCCACTCTTATAAGTTAAAACCCTGACCATGAATGAGAAAGAAAAAAAAAACTTCTATTAATTGAACTCTCAAAAGATGCCAACGGTAACAGTCTGCAGATGCGTTCTTGCTGTTGTGAGCCCTTTGGGAGACCAGACATCAGAGATAATGTAAAAGTCACAGGTGTTATAATTAGGCCCAAGAGCATGTAGCTGTGACAAGTGGAATAAGGAGGATTTGTAATCTTCCTGATATCCTAAGCTTTGAAGGAAAATAAACAATCGATGAGAAGTAAGGCTTTCCCTGCCTTCCCAAGAGAGGTTAAATTTCCAAGAATCTTCCCTGTGTAATAGTGTCTCTAAAATGCTGGGAGAGCATTAAGATCAGAATTATCTCCAGTCAGTCAACAAATACTTATTGAGCATATACTATGTGCCAAGTATTTTGGAAGGTGCCGGAGACACAGCGGGGATTCTGTACTCACGGTGCTTACAGTCAACGGCAGTGATTTTCAACCTACTTCATCTCCTGGCACACATCAACTAATCATTAAAATTCTGTGGCACACCAAAAATATATTTTTGCCAGTCTGACAAAAAAAAATAGGTATAATTTTTGATTCATTCACACCAGAAGGTTGTTGTTGTGTTGCCTGTTGTTTTTTTACTTGACCACCCAAGAGAAAAGAGATTAGTGTCCCTGACTAAATAGTCAGATATTATATGTTTAAAAATTTTTGGCGGCACACTGGTTGAAAATCACTGGTCTAGAGTGAGGGACGATGATTAATGTGTACACAGGTAGGTTGAGGGCGCTATAGAAAAGAAAGTGAGGGGATGCACGGAGAGTGAAGGGGAACAGGACTACCTCAGAGTGTGTGGTCAGGGGCAGCACCCTGAGGCCTTGTCACATTAACAGATACTTGAAGTCACAAACAAAACCAGACCGAGAGCTGGACCCAATGCATTCCAGACAAAAGGCACTGTAGGTACCAAGGCCCAGAGGCTGGGTCAGACTGGTCAGACTTGATGTGTTTTAGAACAAACAGGAAAAGTGTGTGATAATGGGACCCATTAAAGTGAGAGAAGGAAGAGAGATGAGGTGAAAGAAGTAGGCAGAGACAAATGATCTAGAACCTTCTAAGGATATAGTAAGATGTTTGGATCTTACTCTAAGTGATTGGAAAGACTTTGGGGTGTTTAAGCAAGGGGTCATACAATCTAATTTCAGTTTCGGAAAGTCAGCTCTGGCTGCTGTGTGGAAAGTGGTTGTGGGGGTGGGTGGCGAGGAGTAAAAAGGACAAAAACATTCTGTAGGACTAACGGTCCGTATTAGATACTATTGCCTCTGATAAGCTCAATGACATTTTCAATGGACTTTACAAGTACGGCAGTTAGTATTTTCAGAATGGATTTCCCCATTGTTGGGCAGAGTTCTGACATTTCAGACTTTCTAGGGTCTAAAGGCAGTATTTTCACCCTTCTGGGACTCAAGAGTAGACCTGGAACAAGGAGAACTGACTGTAAAGAATTAGGTTATATGTTGACCAGGATGACCAGTGAAATAGTTTTGTCATTCTCAAAGCGCAGAGAGGTGACATAATTGTGTCTTTGAAGTTCTGAAGACACACCTGCTCTGTAATGTCCAAAAATATGGCCACCATTCCAAGGTGATGTCATTCAGGAATGGTGAGTATGTGAGCAAGGGACTATCAGCCCTATGAATATAGTGGCCACAGGGGAGAAAGACTAAAAAAACTCTGTCTCCATTGTTTGCACCAACTCCACATTCTCATTGAGAAATTGCTAGGGTCTGAATGTTTGTGTTCCCCTAAAACTCATCTGTTGAAATCCTGCCCCTCTGAGTGATGGTGTGAAGAGGCAGGACCTTTGGGAGGTGCTTCAGCCGTGAGGATGGAACCTTCATGAATAGATTAATGCCTTGTAATAGGGCTCTAGAGGGCTCCCTCTCCCCTCCTAGCAGTGAGGGCACAGTGAGAAGGCACTGGCTGTGAACCAGAAAGAGGGCCCCTGCCCACCGATGCTGGTACCACAATCTTGGACTTCCCCGCCTCCAGAACTGTGAAAAGGAAATGTTTGTTGTTTATGAACTACCCAGTCTATGGTATTTTGTTACAGCAGCCTGCATGAACCAAGACAGAAACTGGGGCTGTTTTTTAGGCTTTTGTTTTTAAATCCTCACCTGAGGGTATGTTTATTGATTTGAGAAAAAGAGAAAGAGACATCAGTTGGTTGCCTTCCACATACGCCCTGCCTGGGCATCAAACCAAAACCTAGTATGTGCCCCGACTGGGAACTGAACCCACAACCTTTTGGTGTATGGGACGACACTCCACCCTACTGAGCCACCCAGCCAGGGCTGTTCTTTAGATTTTTTGCCCATTGATGCCCTTATGTCCATAAAAGAACAGAGGTGTAAGAGGTTGCTCAATGTAAAAAATATCAAAATCTTCCTGGTTGTGAAATTCCTACTTATTTTAGGTTTTAGTGTCTCCTTCTCCACAGAGAGAGGCCTTGTGCATGTAAATTGATGTTCTCAGGATAAAAGCAGAATCTTCTGAAACTAGGATCTCACTGAGCCGGGAGATGACACTTGTTACTAATGGGAAGTAAATCTAGATTCTCTTCTAGCTGGGAGGAAGCAGCCCAGAAATTCAGAGTTGTAGGTCGCTGGTCTGGGTGGATGGGCTAGAACATGAACCATAAACCTCTATCACTTATCTTGGCAGAGAGAAAATTGGAATTTTGGAGGAAAGTTTCCCACCAGGCATTCTGACCCAATAAATACTCCAACTCCTTGTTGAGACCCCAAATGCTCTGCACTTCGTCTAGCAGGCTGCAAAGGATGCTCAGCACTGCACCTCTGGGCCATGTGTCCACTGGAGCAACCTGGATGACAACTCCATGCCCGCTCTCACCTTCTGTACTGCCTTTGTTCTCCTTCCCCTTTTGTTCATCTGCCCAGCGGCACTTCGGCAATGCCAATACAAGTGGACTTGGGTGCATTTCCTTGGTGCTGAGATTGTGAGATGCAACAGAAAAGAGATTGAGAACGCACTCTTAAATGGGTTCTAACCCTCGCCCTCCCATGGACCAGATATGTGGCTTTGGGCAAGGCTGAATCTCCCTGTGCCTCAGCTTCTCAGTGTGTAAAATGGGGATAATGCCCATCCTGTCAGAATAGAAACTAAGTAAGACCAAGCACACAGTAGCATAGAGTAAATGTTAGTTGTTGTTGTTATTGTGGTTATTAGCACATTGAAAGAATCGGGTTAAATATGATGTAGCCTCTCATTGGGGCTTAAAGTCTAGTATGTGTGATGAGAGAAAACACATTTAAATACTTGTAACATAGGCAAAGGGTCACACTCTAACCACTATGTGGAAAAAGCACCATGAGAGCTGCGGAGGATTAAAGGTGACTGCCAATTCCTCGACGACAACGCGTCCACGAGAGCCAGGGTCTCCTGCCACTGCCACTCCCTGCCCTTGACACTGGTCTGGTTCGTGGCCTGGTCTTTGACCAACAGACTGCAGCTGAAATGACTCCGGGTGCCTTCCGAACCTAAACCATCAGAGAAGCCTGTGGTTTCCTCCTGATTTCCTTGGCATGTTGCCTCTTGGAAGTGAGCCACCACGCAGGGAGATGTCATCTCTGGGCGCTCTTACTGACAGCCCCAGCTGGGCATCAGCCGTCTGTCCCTGGAGTGAGCTGAGAGGGCCCCGTCCGGTTAGGCCCCCGATGACTCCAGCCACACCAGCGCCCTGCACACCTGTGGTGCAGAAGAACGCCTAGTAAACTCAGTATTTCGAGAGACAGCAAATTGTTCTTTTAAGTTTTAAGCGTGAAGTTTTGGGTAATTAGTTATGCAGCCAAAAATAATCCAAACAGCAGTTTACAGAAGAGAAGAGGCCATTTCAAGTCATCCTGGAAGGTTTTGTAGAAGTGGGATTTGAGAATGTCCTTGGAGGGAAGGATGGTGACGAGAAGCTCTAGGGAGAAGGTCATTCCAGAGAGAAGGATGGGTTAGAGCAAAGGCCCAGAGGCCGCCCAGCAAGCTGCATGGAGCACCTGGTGAGGAGGTCAGGGCCGGGGGAGTGTCGTACTTGGAGAAATGGGCTAAGAGAAGGGAAGCAAAGCTGAGAGGGATGTTCAGGGTCAAATCAGAGTGGCTTTAGGGACAAGCTCACTTTGTTGCCAGTAAGGAAAACTCATTCTGTCCTTCTGAGTAAATGGCTTTATGGGAAACCATGGGGCTCTATGGGTAAGAAAGATAGGAATCTATGGAGAGAAGGAACACCATAGAGTAGCTGGTCTTCCTGGAAGACACTGGAATTAAAAGGTAGTGTGGGGTCCTTTTATCACAAACACAGTAACATTCTAAGTCCTTCGTGGCTTATGAGGCGCTCTTCCCTGGCTACCTCACTGACCTAATTTTCACACCCTGTCTACTCCGCCCACTCCTCTTAGGCCACATCTACCTTCTTGCTGTTCTTCGAAGAGCAAGCACATGTGGGCTCTGCACTTCGACACTGTATCTGTGAGCTTGGTTTATTTTTCAAATCTGTTTCCTAGTTACCTCCCTGACTGAATGCACGTGCCACAAGGGCAAGGACTTTGGCTAATGCTTAGGACAGTCCCTGGTACAAGGTGGCTGCTCCACAAAAGTGGCAGAAAACAATGAATGAATGAGTCCCTGGCTGTCGGAGGGCTTAAGGTATCTTGTTACATCTCAGCAGCAGGGATTTCTGGATCTTCATTTTAATTCTCCTCCATCGTTCTCTGCTTCCTGCTATTCCCAGCCGATCCTTTCCCTATCTACACTCCGAGTTATTCTGCCACAGCTTACTCACTGACTCATCTCCGTGGCTTACTCACAGTTCCTGCTTACTCACTGCCGTTCCCTGTGCATCTGTCTAACTTCTGCTACCTCTGCTGCCTCCCGACTCTCCCTGACTTCACAGCTGAAATTCCAGAGGCAGAGAATCTCACTGGACCAGCCCTTTCCCCACTTCAGCAGAGATTTGGGACCTTTGACTTTGTCCTGGGTCATATGTCCATGCTGACTCTCTCAGCTATGGAACAGGCACGGGGCATGGCAACCTGAACACAGAGACCAATTCTTTCACTCAGCAGAGGCCCATAGATGCAGCAATAGCCTTTAAAAACTGGTTGGCCAAAGCCAGAGTAATGAAGGCCGAATAATTCGTGCTTTAGGAAGACGCTGAAGCTTCTAAGACGAGCAATGGTTGAGCAGCTCTGTTTTCAGAAGATAACTGCGGTTACCCTGTGAATGAGGCAGTTTACCATAAAGAAGATGGTACATGCAAGATGAGTTAGGAAGCTATGACCCAGGAGAGCTGATGCAGCCTCAGACCACACCAGTGGTGATGAGAGTTCAAGAGGAGGGAATAGGAACAAGTGGGTCTTGAACCTGTTGTCCACCAGGCACATGAGGCTAGCATTCAGCAGAAAGGCTGGTCCAGACACCTAGCTCTGGAAGTCATGAAGATATTAATTAAAACAGTAGGGTGCACAGTATGGCAAGAGAGAAACCAAGACAGACATCTGGGGAAATCTTGGATAAAAAGAACAGATCAGAGAAGAGAAACTTGACAAATGATCTAAATCAGAAACATTTATACAGATGAATGGGCACCCAGAGAGTCAGAGTGCAGATGAAAATAGAAGGATTTCTTTCCCCTACATATTCTCAAAAGTACCGGTCCAGAGAATCCTGCATTAGACCCCGTTCTATTCCAAACCCTAACCTTCTAGTCTGACTGTTTTTCTGAAGAAAGTACTGATACTTCTTGGGATTCCACAATATTCTAAAAATACATCAGCTGCGCTGCAGTGCCACAATTAGTGGAGCTGCTGTCCCATGAAACCCTCATCACCATTTTGCTTAGATCAGAGAGCGGATTAACTTTGATGTCTGTCTGAAACCCGTGCAAGACACCACTGGGGGTCTGCTCCCTGCAAGCATTCAATCTTCACATCCAAGGAAAGAAGGAGAAAGTGCTGGGTAGGAGCCCAAACCAATTTTTTTCTCAGTGATTGAGATGAAAATATGCTCCCTAGGACTCCTGACATATTTGACTTGCATTCTGTCTCCGTACATCCCTGAGCTCTTTCTCTGTTTGCACAAATACCTTCCCCCACGCCCAAGGCTTCCTTTGGCTTTCACAAACATCCACACAGCTATGGAGCCCCAAGCCCTTTGTCTATGCCATGTGGAAGTTTCTGTCTCTATAAGGGTTCCTAGTGACAGCCAGCCCAAACTGACACTAACTGAAGTCCAAAGGGAGTTATGGAAGCACATGGGGTGGCCTGCAGTGTACAATGAATGGTGGAAAATCAGGGGCCGCAAGGGGGAATGACAGGAAGCTCCAGTGTTCCAGGTAAACTCCAGGGTTCTGGGCAAGTGCGAGATATACAAAAATCCACTGTGCCCAGTGGCTCAGTTGGTTGAACATTATCTTGCGCACCAAAAGGTTGTGGGTTCTATCCCCGGTCAGGGAACATACCTAGGTTGCAGGTCCTACATCCGGTTGGGGTACATGCAAGAAGCAACCAATTGATATTTCTCTCTCACACTGATGTTTCTCTTTCTTTCTCTCTTTCTCTATCTCCCCCACGCCTCTCTCTCTCTCCCTCCCTTCCTCTCATTCTAAAACCAGTAAGTGTGTCCTCGGGTGAGGATTAGAAAAAGTCCTCCTCAACTGTACTGTCCATCCCTGTGTTACCACCTTTACAACTCTGATTTCTGTGAGAAAGAGCAACCGGACCTGCTCAGAATCGTGCCCCACCCGACAACATGAGCGCCTTGACTCTGTAAGGCAGTGTATGTTGATGGTAATAAGCGCAGGTCTCTGGAGACAGTCTGGATTTGAATCCAGCTCTGCTACTTACTACCTGTGTAACCTTGAATTAGTCATTCTTGCTCTGCCCTAGCTTCCCCTTCTGCAGATACAGACATCTATTCATGGGGGCTGGGGAGGACTGAATGGATAACCCTGTGATTGTGACTGGCACGGGAGAAACGTTCTACAGCCTTGACACTAGTAGTGATAGGAAAACACAGGGCCCCTAAACTTACAGTCCAACCAAAGATGCCAGGATGAGAGGTCACTCTCTGAAAGGAATCAGGAGCTATTATTAAGGGAGGCTGAGTGGACAAGAAGCAATTACTTACTATCTATTGCCACATCTTACTCCTCCACCAGACTGTAGATGCCACGAGGACAACAGACTCTCCTGTTACTTCACCGCCGCCTCCACCAGCACCGGAACAGTGCCCAGCACATTGTTCTTGGCTCGGTAAACCTCTGTTGAATGCATGAATGTTCACTGCTTCATTTTGTGTTCCCATCCAACTAGTCCAGTGCTTTGCCCTGAGTAGGCACACAATAAGTCTTTGCTGGTTTAATTTATAGGTTAGTGGAATTCTCAGAAATGGGGAAAACACTGACATCAAAAGATAGACTTATATTTGGTAGGACTTGGTGGGAAGCAAGGGCGAAATTGTTGGTGTGACGATGCTAATGAGCTATACGAATGGCATAGTTGGTCTAGAAAACAGGGCAATCCTGACTTGCAGCTCAGGGAGGTGTTAAGCAGATGAAATTACACTCATAGTGGTTTCATCTGGAACTCCTTCTGTTTTTAAAGACAGAACCCAATTCAATCTGGCTACGCTGAAGAGGGGACTTTATGAGAAACCCAGGGGTAGGCCCCCCTGTTAGCTGGCTTCGGGGGCTCAAAGCTAACATAGCATATGATTTCTCTCTGTCTCAGGTCCTCTTCTGCTATATTGTCCTCATTCTCTTCTCTAAATGGTGGTCCCCAGCAGCTTCTGAGTCCCATCCTCTCAAGTTCAAACCCAGGTTTCCAGCAGCTGCAACAGTCTATGGTTGGCTCAAGGTGGGTCATGGGGCAAGGATGTTGCAGCTATATTGGATGATAAGACCTGGGCTCTATGTCAGTCAACCCCTGTATGAGGGAGTTTGGTCAGGCACGGCTATATGCTTAACTACTGGAGCTGGGAGAAAAGTAAGGATTTGGATGGGGGGAGAAGCCCCAGCTTACTTCATGGATTGAGAATGGGAGAGGAGTGATTTGCGAGAAGATATTCAGGGTACTATTAACAGAAAGTGAAATGGATGCTGCTAAAATGACAAATGCACACTGCACCTGGGCATTTTCATATCACGTGATATAAAGCACACATCATTTCATTCCCTTTTTGCTGTGAAGTCTGCCCTCTGCCTAACAAGCTCCTGCAAGTGCCTGAGGAGCAGCTGCCTCTCCCTACTGTCATCCGTCTTCCTCCTCTGAACTTCTGTAGCCTGCGGGACCTTATCACTCACTGGCAAGATCAGGTCATTAGTTATCTTTTTATGTATATGTCCTGTCTCTTCATCCACATTGGCAAGATCCTGGAGAGCAAGGGTCACATCTTATTCATCTTTGCGTTCCCCGTAGCACTTTGCCTGGTGTTTGGGGCATGGCTGATAGTTCATAAATCTGCTGACAGATTGAACACCTGATTTATACACTTCTGGAACCACAGAGGTAGACAGGAGCTTGATTCTACTACAACACTACAAAGAAAGGGGTAACCGGTGTTCTGAAAAGATACCAGCTCTGAAAGATCATAGATCTTTTCTGGACTGAATAATGCTGCTGGGGTCAAGATGAATATCCTGTCTGCTCCCCAGCTCCCAGCTGCTGGTATCAGTCTTATTTGTAAAAGATTGAGTGAAGATCCAGTTTTCCTGGTTGAAGGTTGAGACTTCTCTCTTCCAACATGGCTCAAATCTATTCTCCAAATCCAGTGAATAGTAGACAAGGCTGTACCAGATTCACAGAAGATCAATTGAAAATCCTCATCAAAGCATTCAACCAAACACCTTACGCGAGTTACACTATGAAGCAAAAGCTTGCTTTAGAAGTGGACATTGAAGAGTCTAGAATCTCGGTTTGGTTTCAGAATAGAAGAGCTAGGTGCCGAGTCTGGAAAAGATCAGAACCTGAGCAGGACTTCCAAGGAAGCCAAGACAAAGATCACCCTACGGAGAAGAGTCCAAGCAGAGAAGGTAGATGACATGGAACCAGTCACACTTCCTCCCAGTTACACGCCCTCACCTCGGCATTTACAGCAACCCTCACCCTGCGTTTGATTCCAGAGAGCAACTCACTAAGGACATTGGGGTTCCATGCCCTGGCTAGTGTGGCTCAGTGGGTTGAGCGCTGACCTGCAAACCACAAGGCCGCTGGGTTGATTCCCAGTCAGGGCATGTGCCTGGGTTGGAGACCAGGTCCTCAGTTGGGGGTGTGTGAGAGGCAACCGATCAATGTATATCTTGCACATCAATGTTTCTCTTCCTCTCTCCTTCCCTTCCCCTTTATCTAAGAATAAATAAATGAATTAAAAAAAAGAAATTGGAGTTCCATAGTTAAGAGTCCAAATTCAGTTTTAAAATAGAAGATCCAGTTTCCATGTCCGGAGAAATAAATAATCTGATGAACCTTAAGAACAGTAACAAACCAGGACCAAGATCTCTGACACGAGAGAGTTCAAGGTACAGAAACTGCACACAATGGAACCCATCTCACTAGCAACTGCCTTATGTCTCTGCAGCCAGAACAGGATGGACAGAGAGACAAATCAGTGTATTTGACGTTATCAGCCTGGGCTCCAAATGCCTCTCACTCTTCCTGGGAACATGCCCTTTAAACATACCTTCAACTTCTCTGGGTGCTGAGCCTCCTGGCAGACAGACATGAGGCACCACACCAATCTACCACTGGAGCCTGGCTCCACACATCAGCAAATGTCAAGGAATATAACAATAAACTTATTCATATCTTTTTAAAAACAAAAAATAAAATAAAATAAAAAGAAGATTGAGGGAAGACCCAAGGAAAGTTAGCCTCAGCTGCCCGGTATACTCCTGCACAGGTCATATGTGGACACAGCGCCCCCCCCCCGCCCCCGGAAGGTTGGAGGATGGCAGTCACAGGGAGAGGAAGCAGATGTCTGTTCTCAGTGGCCTCCCACACCAGGCAATAAGGCAGGGCCCCAAGGTCCCATCTGTGGGACAGGCGGCTGGCTCTCTGCCCTGTACTGATCCTATATACTCCCCATCCTCATTCAGAATGGGAACAGGGAGAGAGAAAGGATGGAAAAACAGAGTCAGAAAGTCTTCTTGTGGCATGGATGTTGAAACCACATTCCTCCCAGGGTAGTCTTGGTCCTGTGGCTCTGGTTTCAGAATCCCCCTTGCAGGACCCCTGGGCCAGGCGATTTGCCCATTTGTCTCTAATCCTCTCAAATCATCCTTGGGGAGGCCAAGTAATTTGTCCAAAGCCAGGCAGCCAAGCCGTGTCTCCCTCACCTGTAAAATGGGCCGACTAGTATGAGGAATAATTAAATCAGGGAGCCACAGAGAGCATTCGGATCGTGAAAGACGGTTGCTAAAATCAAATTAATGGGGAAGAACAGGAAAGCGTGGTTGGTATAGGAGGGAGCGGCAAAAGGTGGGGTGGCTCAGGTGGGAGCCAAGCAGGAGGACATGGCAAGGCAAGGCAGGGGACAGTACAGGGTCCATGGAATGGAGCGCAGCAAAAGCTCCACTCTCAAACCACCTCTAGTGACCCGCAGGTGCCTTACACTGCGAGGGAGCGCAGGGGAGGCGCGCACGCCTGAGGCCCCTCCCCATCCCGCCCCAGCTCCTCCCAGTCCCCCACAGACCCGCCTCTGGCCCCACCCCACCCCTAACCTCTCCCCTGCTCCTTCTAGCCACGCCCCCAAGGCCCGGAAGCAAAAGCTGCTCAGCCTCCACCCGACCCTGCCGCGGGAGCGTGATTCCGGTGATTCGGCTTTGCGGGGTTCTCAGCCGGTCAGGGCAGTCCCTGCGGGCGCAATGTCCCGGAACCTGCGGACCGCACTCATTTTCGGCGGCTTCTTCTCCCTGGTCGGCGCCGCCTTCTACCCCATCTACTTCCGGCCCCTAACGCGGCTGGAGGAATACCGTGAGTGACCTCTGATCCGGTGTGATGACCTAGTCCCAGTAACTCCCTGCCCCCAGTCACCTCCACGTGCGGACATGGAAGGATCTGGGCACCAGAGTGAGGCTGGCCCGGGTTTAATTCTACTGTGGTGGCTTTGTGACTGTAGGCGAGTGACTCGCTATCTCAGAAACAGCATCCTCATCTATAAGTAACTATTTCTATAATATCTAAAACCAAATCCTCTAGCCGCCCCTGGGACTCAAAGGTGGTAATTAAAGCAGTCTGCACATAGTAGGTCGACACTAAATACTAGTTCATACTTATTGTTAACATTAACCGACTGCTTATCATGTGACAGGTTAGGCATACATTGGATCGTTTCATTTCTGCAACCTCATTTAGATGTTGGTACTATCACCAGTTACACAGGTGGGGAAATTGAGGCTCAGAGAGGTTATACAGCATAACCAAGGTCACACACCTAGTAAGTGGCAAGGCAAATATTCCGACCCAGTCCTCTGTCTCCAGAGCTTCCACACACTGTAGCTGGAAATGGTGATGTTGGGGGGAGGCAGATTGAACCCTAATCAAACAGCTTCAAGGTGTTTTTCCTGGCAACCTCATTTCCACTCCCAGAGATGTCTTTGGGTGGAAATGTTTCTAACCTAAACGGTTAACCTGGGCTTTTTAGTTCTTCCTCTTTTCTCAAATCTTTTTTTCAGATTCTGCTGTCTTCATTTTAAGCTGGTTGCTCGCATGACAATGGTGGATATCCTGGGAGTAATTTTCCTCCTTAATCATTCAAGTCCTATCATGCTAAAAGCCAAACTCTCCTTCCTTGAGACCTATACCTCAGCAAGGATTAGCACTTTGATACATCTGAAACCATCTGTCAGAGAGAAAATATTAGGCATTAGAGGCTCATTTTGTTCTCCAGGAAACCTGAATCATCTTGAAGTTGAATGAGAGCCAGCCCTGCCCCTTGAGAATATTAGTGGAGGCTGAAAGCTTGACGATTTGAAGGCGAAAGCTCCGTGTAAATGCTGTCTGTCCGTTACAAATGCTACATTTGGTTTCCGGAGGTAGAGCCTTTTAAATACACACTTAAATTTCCTTGGAGCTTCTTATCATCAGCCAAGACTACAGTGGCCTCTGTGCATTCTGCCTTGCAGCCTATGTACTGTGCATGGGGGTAAACAGGGCTGTGTGGAGCCTGCATGATCTGTTTCCATCATCCTTATTGGATCCCTGTCACAGGCTATTTTATTACGGCCTCTAGCATTGAACATGGGACAAGGGCGACTGCTTTGCATCCCACTAGAAAAGTTTGTTTTGAAGACTAGAGCAGTGGCTTTTAACTGGGGGTGATTTTGTCCCTCAGGAGACATTTGGTTCTATCTGGGTACATTTTGCTTGTCACAGCTGGGGGTGGGGTGGTTTGGGGTACATTTTGCTTGTCACAGCTGGGGGTGGGGTGGTTTGGGGTGGGGTGAGTATGCTACTGGCATCTAGTGGCTAGAGGCCAGGGATGCCCCTAAACTTTCTGCAGTGCACAGGACAGCTTCTCATGACAAAGAATTACCCAGCCTAAAATGTGAATGGTGGCAAGATTGGACATCCTGGCCTAGATCAGATGACCAAGGTGTGGTTTGCGCCGTTGATCCCAACAACGGCCGTATAGAGGTTCTCTAGAGCCTGTGTTTGTCTGAGTCACTGGAGACAGACGAATCAAGCCTGTTAGGTGAACACTTACTGAGTGGTCACTAAGTGAATTTTAACTGGAGGGCAGTCTACACCTGCCCACTTTTATGGTTCAGTTTTAATTAATTTAGCCAATTCTTAGATGAGAGTCATAACTGATTTTTTAAACAGATAAATAATACTAAACAAGTAGTATGTACTGAAAGTTTATTGTATGTGCTATGTCTGGCACCCTTCCAAGCACTTCATACATATTAACTCATTTAGTTCTCATACCAGCCCTTTGTGGTAGCTGCTCTGTGAGCATCCTCCCCATTTTGTATGTGGACAAACTGAGGTATGGACAGTTAAGTAACTTGTACCAGGACCCACAGCTGATGAGTCACAGACCTGGGGTTTGAGTCAGTGCCCTTAATCTGTACACCACGGCACCATTGCTGCCTCTCTCGGGGAGTGAGAAAGCAGCGGAAGGCAGATGAGGGTCTAGCAGACGAGGACCTGAAGGTACTTAACCTCTCTGAGCTCAGCCTCTTTCCTCATCTGTAGTGGTGAAGCTTACAGACCAAATTTACAGGTTTGGGGATGTTTTTAATGAGATAAACAGGTGAGATAGCACCTAGTGTAATCTTATGTTAGGCATCCCATAAAAACAGTAAAAAAAAATAAGGACCCACAAGAGCAGGGATTCGAGACAAGACATTTCAGCAGGTGGACACCCCTGGGGCTGGCTGGCCTGGCAGTAACCTGGCGTCCAGGCAGGTGAGGTGTTTGTAACTATGGGAAACCACTGGGAGGACGGAGCTTAAATTAATTTCAGCTAGCACTTAGCTTTTTAAAAAGCTTTTTTTAGCCAGGATTTTAGTAATTACTATGTACCTGTCACTGTGGTAGGTGCTGGGCGTACCTGGCCGAACAAGACAGCGCCTTTCTCTCCGTCTCACTTCACCTTCGTCCAGCCCACCTCCCCCATCCGGCGCTTGCACTCTGAGCTGGTCCCCCTGCTTCCACCCGGCTCCAATTCCCAGCCCTCTCTACCAGCAGCCACGGTGGTCTTCATGATTACTTTTTATTGCTCATTTCTACCTTATTTGCATCCGTAGTCAAAGAACATGGACTGTGAGTTTGAATCTTTGATATTGGTGAAGATTTGCTTTGTGGCTTAGTACAGATCAGTTTTTACAGGTGTTTTCTATGTGCTTAGAATGGTGCATGGTCTCTGGTTGTTGGATGCAGGTTTTATATATGTTGATTACAGGTCACGCTTCTTAATTCTGTTATTTATTTCAATGGATATCTTGAAGCCATGTTATTAGGTGCTCATAATCTAGAATATTCTGGAGAATTGTTTCAATTATCATTATATAGAAGTCTTCATTATCCCCAATATCCCTCCCCCACTCTGCTTTATCTGGTAATTATAGTTACCAGCTTTTTTTTTGGTTAATATTCTCCTGGTATATCTGTCCTCTTATAGTCAGCCTAAACTGGATTTTTAATCCAGTCTGATCATTTCTTTTAACTGTTAGATTGAGTTCATTTTCATTTGTTATATTTACTATTGTATTTACTTTTATTTTCTCCCTCTTATTTTGTGTTTTCTATTCTTCTATCTCTGTACTTCCTTTTTTTCCCTTTATGCCTTCAAAGCTTTATTTTTCTCCCTCCTCTGCTATGTAGTTGAAAGTTTACATTCTATGTTTATTATTTATTATCATTGTTTAAAGTTAGTCCATGTCTTTCACCTGCCTGTGAAATATACGAAGCCCTTAGAACGCTAAGCCCCATCCTAGCCCCGGGTGTCACTTCAGTCCTACATTGTGTTTATTCCTGACTGAACCACAGTGTTTCACAGTCCCTGGTTGGTTCTCTTTGCCCACAGTCTTTAGGCTCCGTGCTTGCATCTCACTCCTTTCTAGTTTCGGTTTTCTTCCTCCTGAAGCCCATCGGTTACTGTTTCTTTGGTGGGAATTTGTGACTGGGAAAATTCATTCTCGTTCGTTAGAAAATGCACAGAAATCCCGGTCTTCGGCGGTGGCTGTTGTCCTGCTGCTTGTTCTTTGAGTTTGATCATGTCGCTTGACTAAAATACTTCACACACGCTCTGCCGTCCTCCGAGTCCAGCCAGTGGAGGATCACTGAAGTATTTTCATTGGGAGAAGGAGGAGATGAGATTCACTCTTCATAGGCATTGCTCTGTAATGGGAAGGAGGGCCTGGAAGGGTCAAGGTTGGCGGCAAGAAGACCAGGTACAGGAAGGCTGTGCTTCCTATGGCCACAGGTGAGGAGGGAGAGGAGAGGTGACTGGAGCCTGAACCAGAGTGGTCGTTATGGGACTGGGAAGAAGTATTGAATTTGGGATATGTATTTAGGAAGTCAACTCCACATGGATTTGTGACTGATAAGCCACAGAGTAAGGGAGGGGGAGGAAGGAGTAAGGCACTCAGCTTTCTGGCTCCAGCAGCTGAGGAGATGGTGGTGCTGGTCATTTAGTAAGAAACACAAGGAGGAATCAGTTTTGCAGGTGAGAGGACGAGCTAGTTGCATCTGGGATGTGCTGAGTTTCAGGTATCAGGTTGTGCTCTTGGAGATTTCCCATGGGCGATGGGAGGTGCCAGTCTGGAGCTGAGATCCGGGATGGGAGCTGAGCCAGAGATGCAGCGTCATCAGCATTGGATGGAAAAGGAGGTAAGGGCTCCCAGGCAGCATGCAGAGACTGAAAGAGATGATCTGGCTGAGGACCAGGATGCTGGTGGTGAACATGGTTTGAAGAGCAAGCAGTCAGGAGAAGGGGTGGTGGCCAGAGCGAGAGCATTAAAGACAGCTCTTCAGGGAAAGGGGTGTGGTCAACAGGGTTAGGCTTCTTGGAGGCAGGAAGATAAGAAGTGAAAATAGCCATCAGATTTGATTTTTTTTGAAAGGTAAAGGTCATAAGTCATTTTGTTAAGAACGCTGTAGGTGGTGTGTAGTGGGCAGAAAGCAGACCACAGGGACTGAAGAGTAAAGAGTGTATGAAATAGTGTGGGGAGGAGAATGACAGAGTGTATTTGCCACAGGTCCAGGGGTCTAGGGAGAGTTTTGTTTCAGTTTTGTGTGGGAGAGATGGGGGAGCCACGAGGGTTGCAGGAGAGAGAAGACAAGCCATGGAGGGGAGTTAGCGTGGGATCTCAAGACCAGATGGAGGAGAGAGCCTTGAATGGAAGGCAGGACACCTCTCCTGCCAGCTCCGGAGCAAGGGCAGGTTTGGATGCAGCTACATTAGGTTTGGCGTTGGGGAAGTTGTGGGAATTTCCCGGTGATGACTTCCATTCTAGTCACATATGTGTGAGAGGCACAACCACCAGCCCTCTTCGCCAGTCCTCCTGGCTTTGCTGTTTTGCTCCCACCTTTTAGCCACTCCTCTTAGCCCTTCCTGTTGGGTCTTCCTCTTCTGTCCGTCCCTCATACATTTGTATTCCTCAGGATTCTGGGCAGACCTAGGAGAAGCCCACCGTTCTGGGAAGGGCAGGGCTGACACCCAGTCCTTGAGAGGAGGGGCCAGTGGCTGCAAGGGAGGAGCCGAGGCCACCTAGGGAGGCCACCTAAGGCTCCAGCATAAAGTCAGTGTGGGCCGTCCAGCTGGGCTAGCAGGACTGATGCTGGCCAGCCCAGGTGTGGGGAGTGTGGAGACAGGTAGGCTCCAGGGCCTCTGCTGGAATAAGCCACAATGCAGCAGAAAAGAGGAGGAAGGTGCTTAGGTAAAATCAAGCCAAGGAGGTCTTCCATGCTTTACAGTCAGGCAAGCTGCTATCACAGGGCTGCTCGTGCGCTTTCATGTTGACATTCACTGTGATCTTCAGCCCTTTCACTAACTCAGCCGGACTGTACTCAGCGGTATGTGAAGTACAAGGTCGGTACCACAGTGAGCACGGGGAGATGGCAGTTTGCCTTGGTGGTCAGTGATCCCAAACAAGAAGCATGGCGACCATCGTGCTTCTGGAGGGGACCCCAGACATTGCCGTTAGCTCTCGCCCTGTTGGCACAGCATGGCTTGTCTGAAGAGCCCACGTACAGGGACAAGTACGGGTACTGTAACTTGAAACCTAGTTTGTGTTTGTGTCCTAGAGCTAGGTAATGATCCTGAATGTGGCCTTTTAACAACAATCTGTGTATGGCATTTTAGGCCAATCCGTGAAATCAGACCGAATGAGGTCACTTTCTGTAATCCTGTTCATTTTTAAATTTGTTAGATCTGCAGAAGCATAAAAAACATAGTTTTGCCAGGGACCCTGAGCTCCCTACGTCCTCTCATATAGGTGACCTGTCCCAGGTCATTTAGCACATTGCTGGGTGGACACTAGACCCTAACCCCACAACCTGACTGCTGTTCACGGATGCCCGATCTCACCTGACAGCAAGGAGTGTTTAATAGCAGTGTGTAGGTTACCTGCAAGAGCTGTGGGAACCTGCATTCTCCTATCACTCGGTTGTGGGTTTTGCTGCAGCTTGCGGCTCCCAACTAAAAGCATATTGCACAGAGTCTGAATACAGTTAAAAGAAATCACTTGATGCAGAAGTCATTCTTACTGAAGGGACATTTTCCTTGTCACATGCCAGGTGCTTAGAATATGCTTTTTATTTCTCTCACCATGGAGTCAAAGGAGATGCACAGACAGATGAGTCTTACTCTCTAACCAGCATTACAGAGCTCTCTGGATTCAGCTAGACTCTGGAGAAGAAACAGGAGCATCTACAGAATTGGGAGGGGCCAGTGCCTCCACGGCCATTGGGTCCCCATCCGCCCCTGGTTCTCGCTCACACTCGCCCCCAGGGCCCATCTGGTTCTGGGTTTCCCCGTGTACACCTGGATGTTTGTGTCCAGGCAACAGCAGCAGGTGGGAGCTCGGGAAAGGAGTTTTTAAATTTTATATTTGCTATTTGAAAACAGCTCCTTTGAAGTCATCATCACGGAACAATCACAATGTTGTTAGACTTCTTTATACTTGTTCTGCAGTTGTGTATTTTCATTGTTCAGAAAACAACAGGGAAGACCTAAGAACTGCGCAGTAAATTTCTGTGTGTCCTTAACCCAGATTGCGTTTAGCTTGCCCAGTTAACATCTCACTACCTTTGCTTTCTCCCCATATGTAAAACATAACAGACACATATAGACACATGTATACATGTATAATTATATGTATGTGTAATAGAGTTATCACTGTTGTTTTGCTGCACCCTTTGAGAGTGAGTTAAAGACATTGGGAATTCTCATTCCGAAACACTCCGGCATGTATTTCCTGAGAACACGGACATTCTATATAATCACAATACAATGATCCAATCCAGGAAATTTAATATTGATACAAGTGCTATTATCTAATATTTAGTCTGCCTTCAATTATTGCCACTTGTGCAGTTACTTAGGTTATGAGTAGTTGCTTTTATTTTAACTGTCTATTGGCAGGGGGTCTTGAGGTCATATTCTACACATGGTCAATATGGCCGTTAAGTATAAAGGTATGTTCTCATTTTCAAAGACTTAAAAATTATTAGGTGATTTCTTTTACTGCCATACAGAAACCTGCCAGTCTGCAAGTATTACCAGTTTAATAATATACCTTGGCTCTTTGACTAAAGATAAGGATCCTCAATTAAAACTACAAATCACACCACTGCCTTAGCACCAGGGGGCAGAGTCGGGCTTGCTGAGACTCCGGAACAGGGCCTTTTCTAACCAGCATTGCCAAGCCCCAGGCCCAGTGTCACATATTAGCGTTTTAATCATTTCACTCCTGATAGAAACTCGCTCACTACTGAAAAGTCACTAATTAGCTTACCCTGATTTGCTCACCTAGTTAAACCCCTGACTTTGACATTGCCCTTTCCCTGAGGTTCACAGACTTACGCTATTTCTCTAATGATAACAAAATAGAAACGTAACTGCCAACCTCATCAAGATGTACTTGCTAAATCCTGGGGGACCAGTTTGTTTTAGCATATTCTGCATTCACAGTGTCTTTGTGTCGTATCATGAATTTATATAAGACTGCTTTGGCCTTAGAGTATTTATAAGACATTAACGGATTAAAGAACCAGAGGATATAGATAGGAGTCTAATACCAGTTATCAGTTGGTTGGAACTGGTTCAGCAAATCAGTTTAAATTGCCTGTCCAAGCCAAGAAAAAAAAAAAAACCCACAAAAAACGTGGTTGCATAAGGACAAGGATTATAAAGAGATTATGGTCTATTTAAAATAAATCCTCAGCCTCTCTCCAACCTCATTAGCAATTAGCAAGAAAGTGTGAAGACAGAGATTCCTTTCTCTTCACTTGGTTCTCCACTGCATTATAAGAGGCTCAGACAATTAGGCATTCTGTCCCTGCCGTCAGAAGTCAACTTCCTTCTATGCTTGGCAGTCTGCCAGCTCCTTTGGCTTTGCAGCGCCTCTCAGAGAATGTGTTTGATACACCAGGATGTCTGATTTCCTTAAATCTGTGGGTCTAGAGCGCCTTCTGACAATTATTTTTTTTAAAAATCACGTCATTTCCCTCTCCCATAATACTGGAGAATGGACCTTTTAGGTGTGGAAAATTGTCTTTTTGACCTGGCACGGTCAGTGACAGTATAGTCTTGCTAACTGGCATTTTCTAAGAGCATCGTGATTGAAACACAGCCATACTTCGAGACTTCCACGTTGACAGTAGGCTAGGGCTCTGCCCTCCAGGACATCAACATCTTAGGAAACAAGATCACCGGTTGAGTTATTTTAGAAAAGTCTAATAACGCCTTAGAAGCTCTGTTATCACCCGCTTCAGGTGGGGGACGTCTGGCATATCTTGGTCCAGGGGGTGGGTCTTCGTTGCCCTTCACTTGCTGCTTTTCAGAGGCCCCATGAAACCGCAGCCATGAAACCACAGCCGGCCGTTGTCTGTAATGGGCTTCATTATGCGCCGTCTTCTCTCTGCCTCTCTCAGAATTGGATATCAAGATTCACATAATCCCTATTGCCCAGTGTTTTATTTGCCGAAGCAAAACTTAGCATTGACAAAACTATCAGGTAGGTCACTTAGGATTGACTTTCTGTCACATCACCGGAGAAGCAAATTCAATGAATATTCGATTTGGCAAAACTGTATTTCTTGTACCTGTATGCTTGCGTAATTTTATGAGAATCCAGAGGCCAGAATCAAGAAAAGGGCCTAATATTAAATAAGAGCTAAATGTGGATTTAAAGAAACACTGTCAGCCTGATTAAAACAAAGGTCTGATTACAACATTTAATTACTATAATTTAGTAGTAAATATCCTTTGGCTCCAAGTCTTTCCCCTGAAAAGCCACCATTTGTTTTTCACGGTACTTAAAATAATAAGTCTTTGTTTTCACAGACCTTGGGTTTACTCTAAACCACTTAGAAAGATGTGTCAGAGTGCTTGAAACCCACAGGCAGAAAACGCCCAATTTCTCTTGGCCCTGGCCTGTCGGACATCTCCAAAGAGATTGGTTAAGCTGCTGTAGCTAAAATGCACTTTCTAATTGGCACAGCACCTGCAATCAATTAGGGAAGCTTCAATTACCCAAACCAAAGCCACCCACCCAAAGATTAATTTTCTGCTCTATTTCCTATAAAAAAACATAGCATATTTAGCTCTGGGCCTAGTCCTTCAGTGGAGTACATTTTAGACGTATAAACTACATCATTTTCTGTTCATTGTACTTGGTCCTTCAATTCAGCAGCCTTCCCCTCCTAATATCACGCCTACCAGTTCTTTCAAAATTGTTCATTTTCTATTGTTTTGTTGCCTTTCCAAAAATGCTGAGCGCACAGAGAAAAGATGCTAGTTGGGAGCTTTTCTTTTGAAATATGGCTTTCTTTCCCTGAAAGTACCCAGGCTTTTTGCTGTAGGACCCACGTTCAATAACCTAAGAGCTTTGAGTGATGGCGGCCTGAATTCAATCGCACTCATATATTGGTTTTTAATTGCCCTGTCATTGTTGCATGTAAATACAAAGACTTCCACCACCACTGCCCCCCTTCTTGCTAAAAAAAGTAATTTTTCTGTTGTGTTTCTCAGAGAAGAAACAAGCTATTAATCGGGCTGGTATTGTTCAAGAAGATGTGCAGCCACCAGGTAAATTTAAAAATCAAAACAAAGACTCATTTGTACTGTTGTGGGTGGGGAGGGTGTTTGCTTTGCAATAGGAGACATGTTTTTAGTTCAGAGGCTAGACCGTGATTGTGCTGCTTACTTCACAGCAGTTGCCACTTCATGGGTGCCACCCAAGGTTTCATTTTAATATTTCCCCCCAGAATATCTTTTGCAAGTTTACAGGTAGGTCCCTCTTTTGCATTTGCTAAGTGGGTGTGAAAATGTAACGTGTTCTATTCAGTATGAAGCAGTGAATAGCTGTTTTGCAGACTTATTTACCAAGCACCTATTTAAACACTACCCCCACGGGGAAATACTGTTTACTTGGGAGCTATTTTAATTGATGCAGGATTCTGTGTTATACAAAAGCTCAGAAGTTCCCTTTATGGCTGGATGGTTAGTTACTTTCAGATGATCCAAGTTGGCTGAGAATGAGAGGTTCCAGCTTATTAACCCAAACTCTTGTAATCTGTGGCAACATGCTTTTTAATTTAGTTTTTAACTAGGCCAGATACGTGTCTTCCTATTGTGGGGCCACTTCTGAGCCATGTAAAAGTCTCGTGGCGGCCAGGCTTCCCAGCTGTCCACCCCAGGGTTCCAGCAGCATGCCCGCACTCTCTCAGACTGCATTTCGGTTGCACCGCTCAATGCTGATGCCTTTTCGTTTGTTGGGGGGTTAAGGGAAGTGTAGGAAGTTTAAAAACTAATCCTGTTTTTATTCACGCTTCTTCCTATAGGGTTAAAAGTGTGGTCCGATCCATTTGGCAGGAAATGAGAAGCCTGTCACCAACTCTGTTATGAAATTAGACATCTTCATGCTCTCTATCCGCAGCAAGCGCGATAAATCACATCGCTACAGAACGACGGCTGGAGACGGAAACTGTGTAATGCCATAAATAAGAGTTCTGTGCACGAGGATTAATATTTCCCTTCTTAGGTATCAAAATAACCCCGGAACAAATCACACCATTAGGAAGGTTTTGTGATTCGGTTTACTTTTCTGAAAATGAAGCTGTCTCGCCTAGCTGTGTTTGGAGATCCACTTATTATTCAGTCTCTGCTACTTACCCAACCATGCTGTGAGAGGGTACAAGCAACCAGGAGCCTTGGGAAGATCCTACTTTGTTTGCCATCTTCCAAATAGGAGATTTCAGTGAAAAACCACCATGCTGAGAAGCCTCATAGTGCTCTTTGAAAGTGTTAAAGTTGACCAAACTCTTCGGGGACAAGGTTTGCTGTACTCGTTAAGAATGAACCGTTCAGCTGCACTAACTCGTCGAAAGTTGCTGCATGTTGGAAAATAATAAATATGCAGCAATTCATTACTAAATGGGAATACGTGCAGAGTATGAATAGGTGTTAAATTAACAGAACTGAAAATGTGTATATTAAAAATGATTTTTACTTCACAGTGGTGTTTTTTGGTAAATCCTTTCTTAGAAACTTATTAAATTATACCAAAAACTATTTGACTAGATATTTGACTGTGTGGTGTTTATCAGTTTGTATACAAGTAAAAAATTTCAAGGCAAATAGCAAATTTGTTGACACAAATATTTATGTGTTATGAGGTTCTCTACCAAGTGCCTCACTAGGCGCTACAAAGATGAGTGTGAGAATACTTACTTCTTTCCCTAGTGCTGTGTGGGCCCGTACCAGATTATATGCCTTTGAAGACACATCTTTCCCAGTTTTAGATCTCCCAGAGTGCCTTGCACCTTACTGTAGTCTCTTTAGAGGGGCTGCCTGGTGATATAATTTTATTATTGTAAACTGGGAGTTTGCTTAACAGACAACAGGCCCAGATCCGTAATTATTGTCAAAAAGAAGTAGGATTATTCCAAAACCCAAGTCACAGTTTTTACTAGGATTTTCCTAACACTTAATTGACTTAGAGTTAACAACCCAATAAAGGAAGCTGACTCACTCGGGGTACATTTGACCACTGTTTTCCTTGGAGGGGCCACCAGGAAGTTGGGTAACTTAAAGTCAAATGTTCATCGGTACTCAATTGAGATTTCTTTATGACTGAGGCAAGTGTGTGTACCATCTGCTTTGGAAGATATCCAGGCTGAAATGACTGTGTCCGAGTGTCGTAGAGAACTTCAGGGCCTCGATTGCCTGTTTGTCGGATGAAACAGGCTTGGTTTAGTCTCCTGAGTGGGATCTTTATCCTGGCCTTGACCCTGCCCTTGGTTCACCTCTTTGCAGAGATGAAAGGGGCTCTCTTGTTCTGCTCAGCGGCCTTGATGTTTATAAAAGGATCACTTCCTGTTGTCAGAGGGGTAATGTCAGACTCTGCTGCCCACACTTGACAAAGGCCCGTTGTTAGAGATGCTACTCAGGAGGATTGACCGAGGGCCTTGCAGTTCATCCATCCCAGATGTGCCTCCCAGGTGCTAAGGAAAGCACTTGCAAGAGGAGATCTTAGTCAAATACATTTAGGAAACAGTTAAAGTTAATTAGGTCTATCTGCTTCTACCTGATGATTTCTGAGAGAGGCGTAACATTTCCCAGATGTATTTGATCAGAGAATATCTCTCACGGATTATCTTCTGGGATTAGTGACCAACAACATCCGTGGGGAATCTACCTGTAGACTGGTGCCTCTCCAGCGTTTTGGTCTCAGGAGCCTTTAACAATGAGAGTTTTTGAGAACTCCAAAGTGTTTTGTGTTTTTAAAAAATATATTTTATTGATTATTACTATTATAGTTGTCCCCTTTCCCCCCCTTTATTTCCCTCTGCCCTGCACACCCCTCCCACCCACCCACATTCCCCCCTTTTAATTCATGTCCATGGGTTGTACTTATAAATTCTTTGATTTCTACATTTCCTATACTATTCTTAACCTCCCCCGTCTATTTTCTACTTACCATTTATGCTATTTATTCTCTGTACCTTTTCCTCCTCTCTCCCCCTCCCACTCCCCCACTAATAATCCTCCATGTGATCTCCGTTTCTGTGATTCTGTTCCTGTTCTAGTTGTTTGCTTAGTTTATTTTGGTTTTTTTTTTTTTAAGTTCTGTTAATAGCTGTGAGTTTGTTGTCATTTTACTGTTCATAGTTTTGATCTTCTTTTTCTTAGGTAAGTCCCTTTAACATTTCATATAGTAAGGGCTTGGTGGTGATGAACTCCTTTAACTTGACCTTATCTGGGAAGCACTTTATCTGCCCTTCCATTCTAAATGATAGCTTTGCTGGATAGAGTAATCTTGGATGTAGGTCCTTGCCTTTCATGACTTGGAATACTTCTTTCCAGCCCCTTCTTGCCTGCAAGGTCTCTTTTGAGAAATCAGCTGACAGTCTTAAGGGAACTCCTTTGTAGGTAACTGTCTTCTTTTCTCTTGCTGCTTTTAAGATTCTTTCCTTATCTTTAATCTTGGCTAAGGTAATTATGATGTGCCTTGGTGTGTTCTTCCTTGGGTCCAACTTGTTTGGGATTCTGAGCTTCCTGGACTTCCTGGAAGTCTATTTCCTTTTCCAGATTGGGGAAGTTCTCCTTCATTATGTTTTCAAATAAGTTTTCAATTTCTTGCTCTTCCTCTTCCCCTTCTGGTACCCCTATGATTTGGATATTGGAATGTTTAAAGATGTCCTGGAGGTTCCTAAGCCTCTCCTCATTTTTTTAAATTCTTGATTCTTCATGCTGTTCTGGCTGAATGTTTCTTTCTTCCTTCTGCTCCAAACCGTTGATTTGAGTCCCAGTTTCCTTCCCTTGACTGTTGGTTCCCTGTAGATTTTTCTTTATTTCACATAATCTGACCTTCATTGCTGCCTAGGTCTTTTTTATGCTGTTGAAGTACCCAGTGAGTTCCTCGAGCATCCTGATAACCAGTGTTTTGAACTGTGCATCTGATAGGTTGGCTGTCTCTTCGTCACTTAGCTATATTTTTTCTGGAGCTTTGAACTGTTCTTTCATTTGGCCATTTTTTGTTTGTTTGGGCGCACCTGTTACCTAGTAAGGGGCGCAGCCTTAGGTGTTCACCAGGGCGAGGCAACCCACGTGGCTGCGTTGTGGTGCTGTATATGGGGGAGGGGTCCAAGAGGGAACAGTGCCGCTTGCTCCGCTCTCTGCCCCCACTACCCACAAGCAAATTGGGCCCTTCTGGTGCTGATTCCCAGGTGGGTGGGTTTGTGTACGTACATTCTAGGACTCTGTGGGCCTCTCCAGTGAACTCTCCTGTGAGGATGGGAGTTTCTCCTGCTGCTGCCTCAACACCCACAGGTTGTTTCAGTCAGAGGTTTGAGGCTTTATTTCCCTGCACTGGAGCCCTGGGTTGTGCGGTCTGTCACTCCCCAGTTGTTCCTCCTGGCTTATCTGCACCCGAATGTGGGACCTGGTTGACCAGCCACTGCTTCGCCGCGAGTCCTCTCCGCCCCGGCTGCCCTTCTCCGCCCCTCCTACCAGTCTGGATGAATGTTTATTTTTTATTTCCTTGGTGTCGGACTTCCTTGCTGTTCGATTTTCTGTCAGTTCTGGTTGTGCGAGGAGGCGCAGTGTGTCTACCTACGCCGCCATCTTGGTTCTCTAGTCAGAACTTTTGAGAACTGCGTACCTGTTTGCAATAGCTCCCTGAGAGTCACTTAGAGTGAACTGTGCTTTGGCATGTCCATATTGAGGGAGCTAATGAGGGAAGGGGAGAAACTGACAACATGTCTTGTTGTTACCGAAATGAAGTTTTGGGTTTTTTTAAGATTTTATTTATTGATTTTCAGAGAGAGGGGAAGGGAGGGAGAAAGAGAGGGAGAGGAACATCAATGTGTGAAACATCCATCACTTACCTCTCAGGTCCCTCTACTGGGGACCTGGCTGTAAACCCAGGCATGTGCCCTGACCAGGAATCGAACCAGTGGCCTTTCGATTTGCAGGCCAGCGCTCAATCCCCTGAGCCACACCAGCAGGGCCATCTTTTATTTTTGATGTCAAACAAAATCCTCTTTAGAAAGACCCGGGTTGACATTTTTTAAATCTCAGAGTAGCCACACTGCTGAACAGCTGGTACATTTATCCAGTGAACACTGATTCATGTCACTTGCTCCTTTGAACTGACCCGTAGGAAACTCAACCACATTTGTGGTCGACTTTTTAAAAAGCACCTAAGACCTCATCAAATGTATTTGGGTCACTCCATTCACTTTATCCTCGCCCCCCACCCCCGACCTTATTTTCTTTTCTGCTTTCTCACTTCAGTTTTACATTGTATGTGAGACCCTTCGTTTTAAAGTGAGGCAGGGCATAAACTATTCAATTGAAAAACCATTTCGAATTTAGTAAGGGAAGTAAATTCACAACAAAGATTAAAATAAAATGGAATATGAAAAGTGTCTTTAAGAGGGTTTAGAGTGTCTACTGATGCTGGGCACCTGCAAACCCGTGTCCCAGCAGTGGTTCCTGCGTAGTTATTCCTGCGGCAGAAGTGCACCTATACGCTCACTAGGAGGCATGCTCAAACGTTCACGGCAGCCACGGAAACTGCTGCAAGGCCCCGTCGACGGAACAATGAATAGAGGCACTGAGGTGGTCACACGGACGGAATACGACACAGCAATGAGAGTGACAGTACAGTGACTCTCCCGAACAATGCGGAATGAATGAAGCCAGCTGCCAGAGTAATAGTTTTTAGATTTCATTTAGAAAAGGAAAAACAACTATAAACCAACCATGCAGTTACAAGTCAGGATAGTGGCTACTCTTACTTAGGAAGGGGAGTAGTGACGGTGGATTGGTTGGTCGTTAGAAATAACTGGGCATTGCTGCAGGTAGTTTGAAAAGCACTGACCTGGAAGACGCATCCGAGAGGGTGATCTCGGGTCCCGCCAGCCCGGAACACAGCAGTCGGTCCCAGCAGCCGGGTGTGCTCAGCAAGCCACCAGCGCTCCCTGCCTGTCTGTGGCTCCTGGCCTCTGACGCATTCGCAGCCCTGGGTGGGACTCCACACACAGGTGGTTTTACTCTCCCAGCCTTCACCCACACCTGCTGAGTGCCGGAGGCCTGCAGTTTATTCTTGCTGTTGGTAACAAAACACACAGCTCATTGGCAACCCCTCTGTGCGGGAAGGGAGTGGGAACACCTAGGAGCCTGCTGACTGTTCCAATGAACCTGAACAGCCGGAGGAGGGCGGGGAACTGCTGCCGCCTTCCCTGGAGCAGGAGCAGGGTTCTCGGCTGAGCAGTGTCAGCGAAGTCGCCCTCTCCGGGATCCCAGCTCATTGGAAGCAGCAGGGTGCCCATCACTCCTCTACTTTCATTCTGCTAAGTGGTGTTTCCCAAATAGGCCATCTGAACACACTGGGAGAAGTGAGAATTTTGCTCCTCACAAGAGTTGGGGAACGGTCCACAGCAGTCTCCTCTTCTGGGGATCTATTTCCGTGGCCATCCCTGATGAAAATAAAATGCAGAAAAAGGGGGTACTTTGTTCAGGTCCTTTTGGTTGCCAATGACAGAACACCAGACCCCTAACAGTGCAAACAGGGAAGTCAGTTGTGTAATTGAAAACTCCAATGTCACAATCATTTTATATTGTTACGATCAGTTTTTTAAAATATGTCATAGGTGATGATCATTTGTGAATATAGAAAGTAATACACTCACAGCCCTCAGGAGAGAGCCCTGAGGGCAGCCTGGGTAGTTTTGCATTTCCTGGGAGACAGGAGCTGCCTGACTGCCCAGTATCATGCTCCTGCTCTCTTGGGAACATTCACGCCTACCTCCCACCCCCAGCTTTGCTCAGCCCTCTCCCAGTCTGTCTCCCTGCTTTGGGTGTGCAGACTTGCCCTGTGGTCCAGGAGTAGTCATGTGGTCCAAATTCGGCCAATCCAAACATTGTGCAAACTCCTGGCCAGAGGGATTGGATCTGGGGTGGGCATGTGACCCAAACCAAGCCCATCCTGCCTAGCCGGAGTCAACCTTGCCTGCAGGCGCGTGTGGGCCGACTGGCGCATGGTCTCTGTTTCACCAGCTGTGGAGCTGTTGCCACCATCTTGCCACCGTGAGGGCAGAGCTGGTCTGAGACTGACACCATCACTGAAGGAAACGACAGGACATAGTAGTCAGATTCCGAAAATGCTGCTTATGCCTCCTAGACTCACTTGTGTCTGAAGCAAAGATATCTCTGGATTTACAAATAATATTAATAAATTCCCTTTCTGCACCAGTTTAGGTTGGGATTTTGTCACATGCAACCCAAAGAGTCTCGGTAAGGCGTCTCAACTTTATATAGTATTCATTTTTCTAAAATGTATTCCACATGTCACTTCCACCTTAAATAAAAGACGTTAAACATAATCCAGCCTTTTGTTATGACTTGGGCTTATTGTTATCGCGCGGTTACGTCTAAGGGGCAGCTGGGGTGGGTCGGGCATTTGCCTGCTGTGCTCGTGAGGTTTCTGACTTTCTGTTGCTCTTATCTCTCTCTGTCCCGCCTCACTGCTGTAGGAGCAGGCTTTGGCCTCATCTCAGATTTGCTGCTTCTAGTGTACAGTGAAATTGGAAAGGAGTTAGCCTAAAAATCTGGAACCTGGCATCAAATGAAAGAAAGTAAACCCCTTCATGTGGATTTAGAGGCTCTGGTATGGATAATTGCAAGGGCTTTGTGATCGTTTGACGTTTTGGGGGGCACGTGTTCGCTTTCCGATCCTGCATTGTTCTGGATAGATGAGGTTTCCTAATGTTTCTGCTGGCTGAGACTTCTACTCGAATGAGACTTTCACACTCAAGGACTGTGCAGCGTGAGCAAAGGCACGAGGGTTGAAAATGTCTTACTACTTAGCAAAGTTATTCAGTTTCCTTCAAAGAAGGAACCATAACCTACAACAGTCTTCTGAACTCGGGCTGACCTTTAACTTGTTTTTCTTCTCTTCTAAAATAGCCCCTTTATTTTTTAACCTCTAATAGCACACCATGACTCGCAAGGGGAGGAGAAAAAACAAGCATGCTTGTATCAGAGGGAGCGGTTTACTTAAGGCTGATGTGGAATCAATTTGGGCAAATGTGAGTTGCCAGCTCCCAAACTTCCCTGCTAAGTGTGTGCGCCCTGGAATACAGCGGGGCCACTTACAGCTCGTAAATGAGATGCTGGGCTATTGGGTAAACATGTGTAGGGCACGCAGCTTGCTGCCCTTGCTGAGTTGAGTGAAAACCCAAAGGGAACACACGCTCCTCAGAGAAGCTCAGAGGAAGACAATTGTGTTTAGAAAAAATGTTACTGATGGCAGGTTTTGAAATTACTGGAAAATGGCAGCTCTGGTGATTGATCTTACAGAATAAGCAAAATCTGCTTTCTAAAATGGCTATTTTTTATTTTTATTTCTGCTTCCACTCGATGTAGGCTCACATTACAGACATAAAATAGCCAAGCACAGAACCATTATTTGGTTTTTTAATCAAGAGAGCAGGGCTCGGTTTTCTGCTGGTCCCTGCCTTGGAAAGTTCCATCTGAGGCTCTGGGGAGCAAGCGAGGTGACGGGCAGACTCTCCCAGAAAGGGTCAATGCTGTTTCTTCGCTAAGGAAACATGTGATGTGTTGGTCCATTATGACTCCCCGTGAACTGTGCACGGGCTCTTGCCAAACACAGTGGTTTTCAGTGATGGTGACAGTCACTGCAGTGAGTGGGCGTTGGGGAACTTGGTGCAGCCAGTCCCTGGGGCCCCGGCCTCCTGGGTGTGTTTCCAGTGAAGGGAGGGACACAAGCGAGGGCAGCTGCTGCTCTAGCCTCTAGCCGCCTGCCTGATCACACAGGCATTGCAGGTGTCACGGGCTGGATTGTGTCCCCTGCACACTCTTAGGTCGAAGGCCTAACACCCAGAGCCTTAGAATGTCACTATTTGGAGACAGGATGTTCAGAGAGATGATTACGACAAAATGAGGACGTTAGGGTGGGATCGAATCCAGGATGACTAGGGTCCTTCTAAGAAGAAGAGATTAAGACATAGACACACGTAGAGGGAAGACCACGTGGAGACGCGGGAAGAAGACAGCCATCTACAAGCCAAGGAGAGAGGCCTTGGAAAACGCTAACCCTGCCAATAACCTTGATCTGGGCTTCTAGCCCCCAGAACTGTGAGAAATAAATGTCTCTTGTTTAAGCCCCCCAGCTGAGGTACTTAGTCATGGCTGCCCTAGCCAACTAATACAGTAGTTGCACAGTAAACATCTGCTGGATATTGTTGCATCATTTCTTGTGAATATTACTCTGAAATAAAATCTCTTTGTCCTGTGGGACCATGGCCTTAACTTGAGGCTGAATGTCCCCCACGGTTTACCTTGTCTGCCTCCCCATATTGCCCGTATTGCTCATGCCCATGACCCTCCACCTGAGCCCAGCGAATCCCCTCCTGGCCCTCAAAATACCTTTGGTGCCTTCCTGCCCCCCTCCATCCCTCTGCCCACTGCCAGTCCTGTGGGATACCCTCTTTTCTTCTCCTCACCCATCCAACACCGCAGTGGTTTCCAGACCTATCTTAAACTTGTTCCTACCTCTGAGGCTGCCCTGACCTTGCCGGTGTGAGGGGACCACTTTCCCCTTTGGCCCGGTTCACACCACCTACTTGGCATCAAGGGGCCTGGCCACCTCGGGTTGTGATGTTATTACCAGCAGGTGGCAGTTATCTCCCACCTTCAGCTCAGGCCAAGACCCTTGGCCTCATCCTCGCCTCTCTCTGTCTCTCACAGCTGACGGTCAGTCTGACAGGAAACCAATGGACTCTGCCATGCAAATATCTCCAGACTGTGGCCCCTTCCTGTCCCCTCCACTGTTACCGCCGTGTCTAAGCCACTGTCTGCTCTGCCTGGATTGTGACAACCACCTCTTATCCGAACTTGGCTTCTGTCCTTGTCGCCTGTGCTGGCCAGAATTCCAAGATGGCCCCATATGCTCCCCGCTTCTGAGTGTGGGCAGGACTGGTAAATATGAGGGATGTCCCCCCGCGATTAGTTTACTGACCTGTTGACTTTTAGGGATATCTTGGTTGGTCCTACCTAACCAGATGAGCCCTGGGAAAGGACGGGGTCCTTCCTGAAGGAAGAGAGGTGAAGTGTAAAGAGAGATTCTCCTCCTGGCCTTGAAGAAGCAGTCATATTGTTAACTGTGGAGGGGACCACATGGCAAGGACTTCAGAGGGGCCCCTAGGGTCTCAGAGCCATACCCAACCAAAAGCTGGCAAGAAAGTGGGGTCTCAGTCCTGCAACCACAAGGATCTGAATCCTGCCTGCAACCAGTGAGCCTGGGAGAGGGCCCTGAGTCTCATCCAAGATTAAGGCCCCAGCCGACACCTTGATTTCAGCCTGGTGAGACCCCTGAGGTGAGGACCCCACTAACCCTATGCAGACTACACTCAGGAAACTGAGACAATAAGTTTGGGTTGTTTCCAGCGACTAAGTTTGTGGTCATTAGTTACACAGCATGGATAACGGGCAGGCCTGAGTCTATTCTCCACACATACGTCAGAGTGGTCCTGTGGGAGCACAAGGCAGGTCATGTCCCACTTCATCTCAGAAACCTCCAGCGTCTCCCGCTGTCCTTGCAAGAAAAGCCAAAGGCCCAGAACAGCCTCCATGATCTGACCTCTCCCACCTCTGACCTTACACTCTGTTGCTTCCTGTCCTGCTCTCTCTGCCTCGGGCCCAACGGCGTCCTCGCTACTCTAGGACGCGTGGGGCCTGCTCATGTTTCCACCTCAAGGTCTGTTCTCTCCCCTCCAGTTCTCCCCACCTCCAACTCTCTCCCACCAGATTTCCCCACCGCTCTGTGCATGATCTCCTTCAGGTCTTTCTTCAGAGAAGCGCCCCTAATCTCCACACTGCAAGCTGCAACCTCTCTTCCCTGAACCTGGCACTCCTAACCCCCTTTAGCCTTCTCTAGTGCTGTTTACATGTTTATTGTGAATGTTATTCCATTACACTATGTATAACTCATTGATTTTTCATCCACTTTATGTTTTCTTCTCCTGTTGGAATTATATGCCACAAAAGCAGGGGTGCATGTCCCTTTTGTTCACTGATGTATCCAGGTAACTAGAGGAGCAATAGCACTAGCCATCACAATTGCTGAATGGATGGGTGCATAGCTGTGACTATTCACAACAAGATGCTTTCTGTTTAGTCTCTCTGGAAAAGCTGTCAATGGCCTACTGACACCCCTGACCTTAGAGGTCACCTACAGATACTTCCTAAGAAGCAGAGGCCCCTGGGCCTCTGACCACACTCACATGGCAAGTAAGACCTGCCAGACAGTTAACCCCGAGGAACAACCCACAACCAGCGAGGTGTGGGAGTTGGTGAAGAAGCAGCCCCCCTTTCTTGCCCCTCCACAGGACTGAGCACCAGCTGTGTGCAGCAGCAGGCCACTCACCGACACCCCTCAGCTGGCTTTCTTGTTCTCTCTGTTCCACATCCCCCTTCTCACTTCACCTTCCACATAAACGACAGGGTCCATGTGTCAGGGTCTCCTTTTAGCCCAAAGGAACCTAGACTAAGTAAGTCTTCTGGTTTAAGGTATTATGGTTGCAAGTCATGTTCTTAAAAGCAAGCTTTGGGATTGACCAGCAGAGGAAAGCTTACATTTACCCCAGGGGAGATTGCAGGATTTATACCCTTAAGAATATTAAAAGCAGAGGGCTACACAGAGCTTTTAGCTCACTGGATCCTAAGGCTTCTTGGGATGGGTTAGGGATGGAGTCCCACCAAGGTAGGGATGGAGTCCCTCCAAGGTAAGGACAGAGATCGAAGAACTGCTCTTAATATTCTGACAACTGGAGAGAAATCATCCATTTACCAATAATAAAACCACGTGGGCTAAATGTTAACATTCACTCTTGGGGATGAAAGGCATCCCTTGTTGTTATGGCATATTATTCTAATCAAAAGCTATTACAGTTATGGATCTATGATTAATTTTTATAAAGAGGGGAGACACCTTATAAATTCATCAAGGGCATTGTTGTTTGAAGGAATTTTTCTAAGTAGAGGCTTTGGGTGTAAGCACAGTTGTAAACCATTCAACTAACTCAATCCCCCACTCTACAAAGAAGGCCTCTGAGGCCAGGGAAGGCCAAGGGACTTGGCCCAGGTCACTCAGCTGGGGACTGAAAGTCAGGGTCAGAACTTGGGCCTCTAGCCTTCCAATTCCACACTCTTGTCACTTCACACAGGAAGGGACTTTGGAAAATCTGGAATTGTTGTTTCATCTGGAGAATATTTTGATAGAGCCAAAATTTTCCTTAAAAAGCACAGTGACTGAATTTTACCCATTAGGCGATAAATTAGCAGCAATGACAAACTGCTGAATATTTACAACATCAAATGAGCTTCTCTGTGGGAAACAGCTGTCTGGCATGCGAAGACTAGTATGAAAAGCACATTCACTCATTCCGCAACCATGTGGTGTAATTATATGCCTGGCATGGTGCCTGGCACACAGTAGGTTCTCATGCTTAACTCTTTGACTTTGAACAAGTGACATGGTCCCCTGCAGACCTCTTCCTCCTAATGTATAAAAGGCGGGGAGGGGGAGTTCATGAGTTTCAAGTGGGAGAAGACCTGGTTTCAAGCCTTAACTTTGCCATGTGACCCTGGGTAGGTCACTCCATCCCTCTGACCCTCATTTTCCACTGTAACCAGAGAATTGCTTATAAACCAAAATGCCTTTTGGCTCAAGAATTCTGAGTCTGATGGCCTGGATGTTCCCATGCATCCCTTTCCAGCTCTCACAATTTCGTTGGATTTGGAATTGATTTGTTTCTGAGATTGTTTTTTTTTTTAACCTAAGTAAAAAGAAAATGACACCTTTTCCACCTTCCCTTTGGTCGGCCAGGCTAATCCCAAGCAAGCAGCTCAGAGATGAAGAAAGAAGTGTCAAGTAGATAAATAGAAGTGCCGCGACCACAGCAGGGGGCTTTCCAAAACCTCTTTCCTTTCAGCCAAAGGTGATCCTTGGGCCATTACTCTCAGCCGCTTGAGAGCTCGAAGGAAAGGAAAGCCAGCGGCCTTGCGCTGACAGAGCCAGGAAAGGTTATGAGCAAGAGGGTTGTTAAAATACGGATTTCCTGAAAGTCTTGTACTTAGATTTCTTTTGAAGAGAGCAGACTGCATCAGCGGTGTCTTTTTCCTGAATGGTATCTTCCTAGAACTTCTAGCAGGATGTTGGGTCACCCCCCACCCTGATTTCTGTCCGGGTGGGTGCTCCCAGGGCAGAAACCAGGAACAAGGTTTTTGGAAAAAATGCCACATACAATAAATCCTGTATTAGGGTTTAACTCATGAGCTGGTGTGTAATATTTCAGTGTGTGTGTGTGTGTAAGAGGGTATGGGAGTAAAGCAATAAAACCGATTTCTGTTGTAATCAGACATTTTAGAAGTTTCATGCCCAAATGACCAGGCGCCTTGGACAGCCATGTACTTGTTGTTGTTGTTGTCGTAGTTTAGGACAGTCATGGGCTTATGCCAGTGATGCCACACCTGGGAAATGCTTTTTGGAATTCCCCTCTCAGACTTGTTTTCTGAGTCAAAGGTACAGATGTTTGAATAGGGCTCATTCTCCAGCTCTTTAGAAACAGGCAGAAGAATTCTGCCTGATAATTGGGGAAAGAATGAGTGAATTAGAAAATCATCATTTTGCCACTCCTAGGAAAATAGTTGATTCAGACAATGATCCTTAATGGATGGGCTCATTAGGTGAGAGATTGGTGGGGAGCCTGACCGTGGAGGGCTCAGGCTGTCACTACCTGTACCAGTGATCAATCCTAGTGTCACTGAAAGTAGGGCATCATGTGTCTCCCCACATGAAGCAACATGCAGCCTACGGCACTTCCTGGAGGTGTCCCTGCCACAAATGCCAGCTGTGCCCCTAGAGCTGGTTTCCATTTAGAGGAATCAGGGAGGGATAGGGGACAAGTAAAATGGCTTAAATGACATGACAAGGAAGCAAAGGCACAAATTCAGAATGTGCGTCATTTTCCAGGGCAACTGAGTTGATTTCTACAAGCTAATGGCGTGAAATAAAGTGGGAATGAGATTATTCAAGATTAAAAGAGAATGAAAAAAAGATTAAAATAGAATGAATGTAACAGGTGCAAAGTGAGGGTCCCTGAAAATATTCCCCACAGCCCATGGTTGGGGGATGGGGAAAGGGGATGATATGGTGGTTAAGATTCTTTTCATAACAATGGCAAGTTGAAGGTCTACGTGACTTTCAGACTGTATAGTGACTCGTGACATAGCCGGAGGTGGGGGATGTGCGGGGTGTGGATACTTATATTGCGCCTGCACGAGAGGCTGGGAGGTGGAGGTTCCCATGTCATGGTGAATGCTTGCCCTGACTAAAGATCACAGCCAAAAGAATGGAAAAGATATGAGAGGACTGGCAAAAGTAGCTCATTGTGGGAGGGGCTGGATATGGGGTCATGTAGGAAGCTCCAGATCAGCATTTAAAATAAGGGCAGGTGGAGAGAAAGCCAAGATACCTCCATGCTGTCTATAGTGAGAGAGGAGCTACTTCTGCTTGTCTGAGAATTCTGCCATGAGGGCTGGTATGTAAGGAGAAAGCTGATGGAGATGCGCAGGAGCCTGCCTAACCAAGCACGGCTTTGTGGGAGATGCCTGGAATGCTGACCTGTGACCTGGGAATGCTGACTTCTGCTTTTCTGAAGGACATATGGAGAGCCCACTCTCTTGGGACCCGTGCCTTCCTGGACTCCACCATGAACCCGTGTAACATGGCACATGCTTTCCTGGACCACTACATGGAGACTGAGGACAATGTACTCCGGATCCTGAAGGAGAGAGCTGCTGCAAGAGGATGGCAACTCTAAAATCTCTGAGTGCCTTCCAGAGGGGATGGGGAACTGTTTGCACAGCCAGCTTAAGAACAAATAAAGATATGGGGAACTTTGGGGCGTGCTTTTGGCTTACAGCCTGGTGGGGAGCAAGGAAAGTGCTGGGTCTCATGGAAAAACAGGGCTCCGAGGAGTGCTCCCAGCCCCCACAAGGTTGGAACCCTGTAAACAAAACCGTGTTTCCTTCAACACGAATTGTTGGGTCGTGCATCAAGGTGCCATGTGCACAAGCCCTGGTTTGCTGGGTTACATGAAGAGACATAGCAACCAAATGTCATGTATGGACGTTTTTCAAAAAGAACTATCTATAGAAGGGACACTTTTGAGATTATTGGGGAAATTCGCTGTGGACCAGGCACAAGACAATAGCAGAGAATTCTGGTTAATTTTGTTAATTGCAGTCGTAGCTGTGTGGTTATGTGGAAAGAGTGTTGACATGTTTTTGAGCTGCCTATAGAAGAATGAATGGGTGCAATGGGCTGATGCCTGGGGTTTGCTTTGGTATCCATCAGCCAAGAACAGAAAAACAAAGAGAACTTTTAAATGAATAAAAATAAAGTAAATGTCATCGAATCTTGATACTCATTCCATCTGTGTGATGAGTATATCAGGCTTTGGGGCACTAGTGTCCCTATTTTTGTTTGAAATATTAAAAACAAACACTGGGAGGAGAAGTGGTAGTGACTTAAAAGCTGGTCATTCTGAAGATGGGCATTGGACCGCAGGTTCCCTGTGGTTCCTTTCCTGTCAGTTAGTAAATATATTTCTCTATCAGGGAAAGAGGGGAAGGAAAGGAGGAGGGGAAGGTGAAGAAGGGGGCACACCTACATATGCGGGGCTGTCGTGATCTTCAGGATATATTTTTAGTGACAAGCAAGAAACAGGATAATGGGCTTAGAACGTTACCATTTGGGTAAGAACAAAAAGGGGTGGGGGTCGGGTGGGGTGGGGGAGAAATCTGCCTTCCTCTGGAAGGACACAGAAGAAATCAGCAGTTACTTTAGAGCAGCAATTTTCAACTGGTGTGCTAGAACAATTATTAAAACATGCAATAGCTGACTATGTAGTCAGGGGCACTGACCTCTTTTCCCTTAGATTGTCAAATAAAAAATTGACAACAGCCAACACAACAATAGCCCTCTGGTATGGATTAATCAAAATTATACCTATTTTTTTGGTCAGATAGGCAAAAAAAATTTTTTTTGGTGTGCCACAGAATTTTAGTAATTAGTTTATGTGTGCTGTGAGATGAAAAAGGTTGAAAATCTCTGTTTTGGGGGAAAGAAATTGGTGGCTGAAGGAAAATTCCCTGGTATACCACATACCTTTTTGTATTTTTGAATTTTGGACAGTATGCACGTATTATCTATTTTAAAATTGTAATTTTAAAGAAAAACCCAAAAAGAGAGCTGTGCGTTTGTGGTTGGCAGGTAGACAGATATGAGCAGAGCAAGGACAATGGGCCAGGTACAGAAGGTCACCAGAGCCAAAGCAACAGGCAAAACTGGGTGACCCTACCCCTAGTGTGACCGTCCCTTCCCTGGCGTGTGCAGTGTAAACCCCCTGACCTTTCATATCACTGCTCATGTGGTTCAGATGCTCCCCTGACCTTTTCTCCCCTGGTATGTTGCTAGTCACGTGGTAGACCCCTGTGGAGGAGGAGCAGGAGGCCGAATAGTGGCCTCATGCAACTCCCATGCAGTCCCTTGCTTGACCATTCCCTTCAGCATCAACCCCGAGGGATAACATTGAGGTCTCAGTTGTGTTTCAGTTCCAGGCCCAGAAAACAGCAAAACCAGACAAGTGATGCCAAGGCTGCCTCAGGACCAGCTGCACTGACTAAAGACACCCTGCCCTGGCACTAACCAATCAGAGGAGACCACGACCCTGAAAGGACACACATGGAAAGCTGGTGAATATTCTACTGAGATGCTCCCCTGGGACCTCCCCTAAAATCCTCACTCTTAAAAGCCCTTAGAATTGAGGACCCAGCATGCGCTCTCTTTGGTGAGTGCTCCCTGGCCTTTCCCGTTCCCTTTCTTTCCCCAACCCCACCCCCGCCACCCCACCCCAGTGCATTACCTTTACTATTCTCTCTCCTAAGACCCAAGGGCCCTTATTTTGCTTCTGTAACTTGCTTCCTGACCCTATTTCTTCTACCACTCACTCCTTATACTTTCTACATAAACTTTCTCTTATACTTTGAGTCTTGGCTCTGAATTCCTTCCTAGTCAGAACCCAAATACCGAGGTTGTTGAACCAAGGTCCAGTCTGACCCCACTGCTCTAACACCTGGTGCTGTTCTCCCTGCCAACGCATTTATTTCTCTACTTTAGGCAGGGCATTCCTAGTCTAAAGCAGGGTTTAAGCCTTGAAGGATTTTAGGTTTGGGGGATTTCTGCCTCATTTATACCTCTCTTCTTCAGGAACCACCTGCCATAGACCTACGTGGGTGGGGTTCATTATTCCAATGTGTATGAGAGTCTGTCCTTTAACTTGTGGGTTGGAATGTAGCATAGTAGGTAGATGTTAACAGCAAGGACTCTTAAATTAGACTGCCTGGGTTCAGATGCAAGTGCTACCATGCAGAGCTTGCGATCTTAGGCAATGTACTTATCTTTTCTTTATTGGAAAATAACGCCATCTATAGCAAACGGTTACCATGTTGATTATATCTGTCGATACACAAATTTATTGACAGGAATTTAAATCGGTGCCTGGCACTGGGTGGTCACTGCTGTTGGGGTGGGGCTGGCTGGGGGACAGTCCTGCTCAGATGATCTTTTCTAATTATGAAGATGGTTCATTTAGATGGAAGTTGACAAGAGGTTAATGAAGACAAAGATGCTATTTTCTGGGGCTTGAGCAAGTTAAGGGGATCAGTAAAGAATGACGAGGCCCTCAGGGTCCAGCAGCAGCATGCTGACAGAGGGGCAAGAGGAGGAAGTGGACTTAGTGGGATGGGATGAGTTCTGGAGGGATGAGGCCACCGTACAGGTGCTGTAGCTATAGGGAGAGGAAACAGCAGCTGTCAAACCAAAGCTCTGCAGGGAGGGCGGGGGTAGTAGCACCTTCTCCCTCCCTCCCCTCCAACTACCTGACTTCCTGCTGGAAACTTCCCATTCCTACTGGTGATTTCCCCAGGCTCACTTTGCATTGACTGAAGTCAAAGGGCAGAGGAACCAGCCAATGCTAGGTCCTAGAAGGACAGAGTATGAATCTGGAGGGGTAAGTGCAGAATTAACAGCACCCCTTCCCACACCCTCACCCCCACCTTCCCCACAAAGACCAGCCTTACTGAGGAATCCAGCACAACATCACGAAAGCCGTGTACATTCCCTGAACCACACTAGTTCCCACAATTCCACATGCTTCCTGTAGGCAGCTTGGGGCCACATGACTACTTCTGGACAATGGACTGAGAGCAGAAATGACAACTGTCATTTACTGGCCCAAGCAGTTGGGAGTCAGCATGCCTTCTCCATCCCTTTTTTCTTCTCACACAGTGACATGAGACTTTGCAGGTTATAGTTTCAAGACAGCACAGCTTCAAGATGGAGGAGGAATGCCCAGCCAGCATCAGATTCCAACTAAGTGAGAAGAAATGCTTTATTAGGGTAAGTCTCTGAGATGTGGGGACGTACATGTTACAGCAACAGAATCTATCATGTCCTGACTAATGCAGGCCCTAAGCAGTGGAGAAAAAGTCCCAGTGGAGATTTGGATGTTGGAAATAGTTTAAAACAAATTGCCCCACCCACTTCCATCCCTGGGGGGTGATTAGAAGTTGACTCTTTCCTAAGAATCTGAACTGTGTCATCTGAGTGGGTGGGTCTCATGGAAGGAGAGATTGGGGACAAGGAGTTGGGGGACAAGATGCAAGGTGTTATGGGGGATGGGAAGCAAGGTCTGCGGCAGTGGGGGAGGGGGGGTAGGCATTTCCACCGTATCCTGGCAAAGTCTCTAATTAGAAATAATAAATTTCAGCAGTGGGACACTTTTTTCTTTTAAGGAGCCAAGGGGCTCAGGTAGGTATTATACCCTTTGAAGATCTGTTTGTGTTGTAAACATCAAAGGGTAAGGAGGGTCCTTTCTGAGATTTAAATGTAAGGTTTTACCTCTCAACATCTTGCTGGTGTTTTAAATTAAATTGATGTCTAGAACATCGCAGGATTCATGAAAGAAGCAGAAGCTCAGATGCAGAGCTGGGCTCTAAGGGAGCGCACCCTGGGGCAAGTCCCAGTGGAGACTACCCTCCCTGGGCCCAGAGGTGGGCAGGAGGACAGCTTGGGACCCCATCAGGTTAAAGCCCCACATCCAGGGGCCCAGAGGTGGAGCTCTCCCCCTGCCCTGGAAATCCAATGCAGAGAGAAACTGGGACCCAGTCAGCAGAGGACCTGCCAGTCAGTCAGTCTGGACCTAGAGCTCGGGGCTACAATCTCAGGTGGGGACCTCGCAGGACCCAACGTGGGCAGTGGGAGACTTCAAGGTAGAGAAAGTGAGGCGAGGCGGAGAGAAGGTACCCAGGCCGGGGGAAAGTTTCCACTGAGTGTGAGAGCTGGAGGGTGGGTACCAGGGAGTCCTAGCCCTCACTCGGAAGTCCTGAGTACCGAGTGGCCCTCCCTCCATGCTCTGCTCTGTCTCCCTATGTCTTCCCATTTTCTATTCCCACTGCTCACTGCCCATTCTTTTCTCACTGCTCAGCTCAAGTCCTGGGAGAGGGAGTGGGTGGCCCAGCTCACCTCTTTTGCACAGGGCACTGGTCAGCCCGTGGGTTGCGCCGAGGGAGCTGGGACAGGAAGGTGCCAGATTTAATGGCAAACCTGGAGGAGAAGATTGTGGAAGTTTAGCCCTTCCCTGTTCTCTTACATAGACAATTGATGTATTCGTGATTTTATTTTAAATGTAACTTCCACTTCTTCCCAATGAGAAATTCTGAAGTCTCCATGGGTTTGCACAAATGAGGACTGGCCACCTAGGAACTAGCCCCTCAGCCCGGCTGTGGGTAGGACCCGCCTGGGAAAAGGCTGTGTGTCTGAGGCCAATAACGTGTTTGACAGGGTTAGTGCCTCAGGCTTTCTGTGAAAAAAAAATTTTTTTTAATGGTTACCAAAAAACTTGACAAATGCAGAAAACACGAAGGAACTACGTCAAAATGCAATGGAAACTGGTTGCTCCTTGCATTTCGGGGTCTTTCCTCCCACGCATGTGTGTGTCTCCATTTAGAGGGAAATGTTTCTTCCCCGTAATAAGAGAATTGCCCTACATATGCTGCTTTTTATAACCCGCTTTTTCCACCTTATCACTGAACATTGTTATGTGCCATTAAATAGGTTTCTACAGCCTCTTTTTAGTGTCGGCCTGACTTCGGGCACAGGCTTTCTGCCCTGCTTAGCTACCTTCTTGGCCCGTCCCTCCCTGGGACATGCAGCTGTGAAAGGCACGGGTTTACAGGTAAATCTAATGAGCTCATCTTGCCTCCTGCTACACAATTTCAGGTAATCCTATGGGACAGCTACCCTGTGGGGCCTGGGCTGTCTACCCTGGTGGGAGCTTCCCCAGGGGCCCTAAACTCTCCCAGGAAATCAACAGTCCACTCTCTACAGCTCCCTCATTCCCCACATGCTATCTGCAAAGTCAACTCTGGACACCTGAACTCAAATCGCCACAAAACTGGAGCCAGATGCGCACTTAGGGTACTGCTCCAGCCCTTCCACTTTAGAACTGAGGAACCAGGGCTGGGGAGGGGAAGGTACAGCCCACACTGGGCCAGGGGAGTGGGTGGCAATGTGAGGATGCCAGTTTGTGACCCTCTGGCCAAGCCCCATCTCTTCTTGCTGCTACCTTCAAGGTGAGGTCTCCGTGGCATTACTGAGCCCCATGCAGAATTCGCCAACTTAAAGCCCAGCCTAGGGATTGGCTCTGGGGATGTAGCTGCCTCCAGACTCCTTCTGGATCAAGTTAGGGTTCATGTCCCTGGGTGTGGTGCGGCATAACAGCTGCCTCACTGGCTCCCTGCAGGGGCCTGCCTTGGGGCTAGGTAAACATTCCAGCAACAGGTTTTCTGGTCTCCGGGGCCCACCTGGTGGAGCCTTGAGGCTCCGGAGAGAGAGCAGCTTTGCAGACTGTCACTAAGTCACAAAGGCCCCTCCCGGCCTCCAGGCTCTCTGAGTCATGGAGCAGATTGCTGGGTTGGCGGGGCCCCAGGAGTGGGGGACGCCCCTGACCATCCAGCGGCACTGTCATTCAGAGATGCCCTCAAAGTCTGACCCCCGGGCGTCTCTGGTTACCAGGGGGACCTGGAGGAAGCTTTGTCCCTTCCTGATTACAGAACTCACAGCCCACAGGGTGCCTTGGGGATAGTTCTTCCAGTTGATTGCCAGCTCATTCAGTGTGAAACGGGAGAAGATTATCCCAGCTCCCCATCTGCTGTTTCTGGGAGTCTTGGGCTCCAAGCCTGAATGCAGGAACCCCGGGCTTTGTATTTAAGCAGCATGAATGGAATTCCAAGGCCTTATTTCTCCTCTTTACTGAGCCCCAGCCTCGGGGATCCCCCTACATTCCCCTCTGACCCTCTTCTCAGTCTGGCAGAACAAGGTTTTTCTTCTCCCCACAGCTCTGCTTCAGAGCCTCAGGCCACTTTCCTGTTGTTTAGCTGGCGTCTTTGAACCGTTGGTGGGTGTGAGCCTTCTCCCAGGCCAGATCCCTTAGCTCCTTTTCTGTATCTTAAAGCACATGCTGCCTCATTTCATCTTCAATCCATTTGCTTCAATCTACTTGGTTCTCGTGCAGATTTTCTTATGTGACATGCAGGACCAAAATATTCTTGGTAGGCACCATGTTGATGGGGGACTCAAATGTTGGAAAAATTTTAGTTTCAGGTAATAGCTAATAAGTTTAGCAATCAATGCAGGTAAAAAGCTATTGTTTCAGGAGCTGAAGGTATGAGCCACCCTGACTCCAGGAAACCACATACAGTTCCACCTTTGTGCCCCAGGGGGCCTGCAAGCCATCAAGGTGGTATCTGAGCCAGGGTGCTCCAGGGTAAGACACCCAGGACACAGATGCAAGAATGCTACAGCTTTTATCTGATGTAGCTTTTCCCCTGAATTCCGAACCCCTTACCTACACTTTTCTCCTCCTTATAGAAAGGGTCAGTTAAAAATGGAATTTAAGATCGTCTGTTAGAGTACAAACCTGCCATTTTCTCAGATCGCCGGCCATCTGAATAAAGCGCCCATACAGACTCAAACCCTGTCTCTGCTTATTGGGTCTGGTAGGTGACAGACAGCACGAACACCAGCTTTTCTGGTTTCAGTGTTTGCTGAGAACTAACCCAGTTTCCTGATCTTCTCAGAGGCAAGAAAAGCAAGACAACGACTGACCCTGGAGACACGACAAGTGGGGCCACTCTCCATGTGGCTGACTTCCTGGATGATTGGAGCAAAGTCTGATGCCCACAAATCCTCCACTCAGGTATCTCCTTGGTCAGGAAGCCTTGGCTAACTCTCACACCCCACCTCCAGGCTAGGAGGCCAGAATCTTTACTCGACAACCTTAACGGGTTTAAAAAGCCACTGAGATGTCCACTCTTCAAGAGACAGAATCCGTGTTCGCCACTGAAACTGACGGCACATCACCGTGGAGGAAAAGGACCAGGCCTGTGAAGGAGCGCGTGTGCCCCTCCTGACGGTCCTGCTGCCCCGATCCAGGCAGGGGCACAGTTCTGAGCATGGCTGCCAAGCAGGGAATGTAGGAGGGGGATACAGAACCCAAGGGATTGGGAGAGGAGGGGCGAATGAGGAGAGCAGAGTGGGTGTGCAAGGGACAACCAGGCCCCCAAGCCCCAGTCCTGCTGCCTGTGGGGGCAGACGGGGCCAGAGGGAGAACCAGACTCTGCTGAGGGCAGGCCTGCCTAGCTCAGCATATGCATGAAGGCCAGAGGCCAGTGGTGCCTCTTTCCCTGGCAGCACGAGCTACCTCAATTGCGGGGTTCAGTTCAACATGCAAATACAGGGGTCCCTTGTTCAAAAATTGTTGAGAACTTCAAGACAGAAGCTGTAGAGCACCAAACCAAGGGCCCCAGGGGAGTGCACAGGTTGCTGGCCTGGGGGAGCACCCTGACCCCAGTGCGGGCGCTGGTGTTTCCATGGGCCACCGCACTGAGATGCAGTTTATTGAGATTAAAAGCACATTGGGGGAGGGACATGATGGGATTAAACCAAGGGATGGAAGATATACCAACAAGAGCTAATTATTGAGCACCTGCTGTATCAGGCTCTTTTCCAAGTCCCTTGTTTACTCAATCGTATGACAGCAATAGGGTCATCATGGTCATGGTCATCATCAGCGTGTCCAGGAAGCTGAGGCACCGAAAGTTTAAGCACAGGCACCATTGTGAGTCAATGGACAGGTTTAGTTATTTGCTCCAGGGCATAAAGGTCCTAAGGGGGAGGCGGGGATGTGAATGCAGGCCCAGGGCCCGAGGCCGAACCATTTAACATACCACCTGTCTGCAAACCTGGAGCACATCTCAGCAAGGGGAGCCGCTTCCAAGGAGTGTCTTACTGTAGCAAAGGATGTTCTAGAGGTATTCAGAGAGACATGGGCTGGAGATACTTGAGAATAAGCAAGACGGCCCTTCCTAGAGGGAAACAGGACATTGTTGGGACTTGGGTAAAACGAAAAACAATCCTAATCACAAGTCACCACTCTTTCAGCTGTTGTGATGAGTCAGGTGCTTTACAAGCATCTTCACAGCCCTGGTCGCCATTATACAGAGAAGGAGAGGAGCCCCAGGTCACGGAAGTTGGAGCTGGCACTCCCCCGAGTCAAAGAGGTGGGACTTGAACCCAGATCCATCTGCCTCCAAAGCCCTTGCACCCAACAACCATAGAATCTGAGCTGACTTTTAAGGTTCCTCTTACTCCCGAGATATTATATTTCTAAATCTCCAGGGAAAATGATACTGTACCCGCCCAGGCAATTTCATTTCAGCTGGTGTTGGTATTTTTCCTGAGAGCTTGGCGACTGCTGGGGACCTCTGGAATCTGTTCCCACTTGAATCAGTCCTCTGGAATGTTGGCCCAAACCCTGGCCAGATCGTTCTGATTCTTTCTCACTTGTATTTTACAATCAGTTTTCCACCTAAGTGCTGATGAAGGCCCATGCTTTAGATTTCATCTGTATCTATTATTAATTAATTAATTAATTAATTTTTTACTCGCACCCTAAGACATGCTTACTGATTAGAGACGGGAAGGGGGGGAGAGAGAAAGTGAGAGAAACATCGATGTGAGAAAGAAACATCGATTGGCTGCCTTTCCTACACTCCCTGACAGGGGACAGAGCCCACAACCTAGTTATGTGCCATGACTGGGAATCGAACCCATGACCTTTCGGTTTATGGCACGACACTCCAACCAACTGAGCCCCACTGGACACAGATTACTTCGTGGGTGCTGTACGTTGTCCAGAAAAACTTGTGAACTCTTACTTTTTCTAAGCAAGGCAGTCTGGGGCAACCCCTGTATTCAGACTGAGCCCCAAGATTCCCTGTGGAAATCATAGGGCTAAAGCCGCAGGTTGAAAGGGCTCTGGTTTAGGACTCAGCTAGAGCCTCCCCAGTCTTGTCTCTCCACTTCCAAATCAGCCCCAGAGACCCGGTCGTCTGGCCCCAGAGCCGCAGGCATCCACGTGTCCTTAGGGATCTGGTCCTAAAGCACACGCACCAGCACGGAGCTCTCTGGTCCCGGCTGGCACTCGGCTCTCCCAGAGATTCATCGTCGTCACTGTGTTAGTTTCCTGCGGTTGCTGTAACAAAGTACAGCCACCTGTGAGGCTTCAAACAGCCACGATTTATTGTCTTGTGGTTCTAGAGGCTAGAAGGCCAGGATCAAGCTGTCCACAGGGTCCCGCTCTCCCTGAAGGCTCTGTTATAGAATCTGTCCTGTGTCCTTCTGTTGCCAGGAACCCTCGGAGTCCCTTGTCTCATAGACACATCGCTTCAATCTCTGTCGTGTGGTCACGAGGGGTTCACCCGGTCTGTCTCTGTCTCTGTGTCTCTTCTCTTCTTATAGGAACAGCAGTCATGTGGCATTAGGGTCCACCCTAATTGAAACTGACCTTGTTTAACTTAATTACATTTGCAAAGACCCTATTTCCAAATAAGGTCACATATACAGATGACAGAATTAGCACTTTGACATATCTTTCCAGGGGACGGAATTTAACTCTCAACATCCCGCATACCTCAGTTAGTGTACACACTGCTGCGGAGCTTACACCCCATTTCCTGTGTTTGCGCTTTGTTAGTCACGTGATCCTTTGAAGTAGGTTCTACTAATAACCCCATTTTACAAAAGACACAATAGAAGGCCAGGGAGGTGAGGCAGCTTGCTGAAAGTCACAGCCAGTCCTGGCGGCAGACCTAAGATCTACCTACGCCCATGACACTAAGCTGCACCCTTCTTAGGAGGCAGGGAGCAGGGGAAAAGGAAGCCTGGGTCCTTGTGTCCAGAGCTTTGGGCCTGTGGTGACCCAGGCACGCCAAAACAGCACGACAGTTCTACAAAGGGGCACGCTGGCTCTGTGCTGGACACCTGGCTTCAGACTCCCTTCCTTCGAGCCAGCTGGAGGATCAACACCAGGCTTTGTGCTGACCCCTCGGAAGCCCTGTATGCATGCACTATGATCGCCCGCCCACCTGGCCGTTGCTGTCGCAGGTCTTTGCCCCAAGGCCACTGTGTTAGAGAGAGCTTCCCTGATCACGGTCTGTAAACCAGTGCCATCCACCCTGCCATCCCCTTGATCTCTCTACCCGCGATAACGGAGTAAGTGCATGTCTGATTATAAAGTGGCGGTTTGCATTAAGCTGATTGGAGTGGAGGAAGAACAGTTTTTCCACTGGCACCTAAGCTCCAGGAATGCAGGAAATCATTTGATTCATTGTTATATTTCCAGTGTCTGACACAAACAAGGTCCTCTGTCAACATGGACAGACAGAAGTCATGCTGCCCTGTTCTGGGCCCTGGGAAGCCCAGGAAAGCTGTGGCTGCACCTGACCTGGACCTTTAAGCAGGTGGAAGGCGGGAGAAAGGAAGAGGAGTCACGTAGCCCAGGAGGCAGAGAGGGTGGGCTGTGGAAGCAGGTGGGGATGGCATGGAGCAAGGCCTGTGTGCAGAGTCAGGGGACCTGGCTGATTTGGACCAGACTGGGGCTGAAGCTAGAAAGGCACGTGGGTTGCATCTGATTATGAGTTACTTAAATGCCAGGGACATTCTCTCCCCAGCCATAGGCATCCGGGATTTCACGAAGGCACAATTCCAAGTGGGGAATGATGAAAGTTACTGAGTTTATCTTGTTCTCCTGTCCCCCTCCAGTATCACCAATGACCTCAGGCTCCACAAAAGCCAGGGCATGTCTTGAAATAACTTCTTTTCAGGCAATTAAACCACATCTGATTTTATAAATCTGAGTGTGTCAGAGGATCCTGTTACCGCCATCCGTGGGCCTGGAGGCCGACGTTTTCTCATCAAACCTAACGGGCTGTTGAGAGGAGCCAGCATCTGGGTGATAAAGCAGCCACACTGGCTCCTGGCTGCTAGTGGCTGACGGGTTTTGGCCTGGCTCTCTGGAGGTGCTGGGTTTCAGGGACCCGGACGCTCCCTCCCCTCCAGCAGCCAGAGATGCCAGGATTCCTTTAATGCAGGTCAACACCTTTCATTTCATTTCAGAAGCAAGCCGCCTAAAACTCAAACTGCCCCAGGAGGAGCAACATACTGGTTTAAATGAATACTAACCTGCAAATGACTAAGCGGCAGACCTTTGGTCCCTGGAGGGCAGATTTTAAAAAGCAATGAGAGGAGAGGCAGTATGGAGAAAGAGAAAGGACTTTGCACAAGCCCAGTTCACCTGCTGACTAACTGCAGGACTGTGAACAGGTTAATTAACCTCTCATCTGTAATAACCCGGGAAGCCCTGCTGCAGCCAGGCTGAGTGGGGGCCTGCGGCAGCCTGGGTGTGCTGGTCCCCACCCCCACCCCTGTGCCATTCCTCAGGGACCCTGTGGTCTGGAAAGTTCTCTCCCCCTTTCCCATCTGGCTCTGCCTTACATTTCTGCTTCTCTGGATGTTTTTCCAGGGCTGGGTGGCCAGCTGTGTTCACGTAGGGAAGCCAGCTACTCGTACCCCACCCCCCTACAAACACACACCATCGGACAGGGAGAACTCAGAAGGCAGAGGCCATTCCTTGTTCTCTCCTCCTGTCCTTCAGGTCATCACTAAGGAATCAGCAATGATCTCTTCAATAACTGAGAACTATGTCTGCTACAAAAATTGTCCAAAACATAAAAATAAAGCAAGAAAGTGACTACACACCCTTTCCGTGGCACGCTGCAGCATCCAGGCCCACCGAATGTCTTTTAATTCTCTAGGAAAACGTCCCTGTGTTTGCCTTTGCTGTTTACTATTGAACAGAACCCAGACGCTGAGTGTTACCTGCTAATACGCAGATTTTTGCCCCGTAGAGAGGGAGGCGTTTTCGTCCTGGTAGAAAAGGTAACCTATGACTTTGTTGCCATGCAGAACATTAACTGCTTTTACCTAACATGGAAATCTTATTCTCACATTCTTTTGTCTTTCTGTTCTTTGTTCTTTCCTTTCTCTTGCCTATAAGTATCTCAAATATTCTATAAATCAATCAGCTTCTCCATCTTCTGGTTCCCTCATTATTTAATGAGTTTTGTGTTCACTCTATATTTTATAAAAGCCATGTTTTTAACTTTTTGAAAATCACATTCTGACACCTTGCAGGAATTTTCAGAGGCCTAAATAATAGGCAGGCCCCACTGTTGTGTGTTTTTTTTTAAACTAAACCTTGCGCTAAACACTTTCTATCATGATCCCATTTAATCCTCCCCACTGTCTTCCATGAAGTGAGTCGTTATTTTATTGATGACAAATCTAAGGCTCAGAGAGACTTAGTAGCTTGGCAAAGCCAGGGACACACACGGTGTGCACCAGGGACATCACCTACCCCCCTGTTTAATCCTCATGACAACCCTAGGACACAGGTGGCATAGCCCCATTGTGTCAGTTAGAAATCTGAGGTTTGGTTACTTGCCCAAGGTATCACCATTGGTACGTGGCTAAGTCAGCATTCGAAACCCAACACTTACTCATTACTCCCCACCTTTTCTTCAGTGACCAAGTGACTCAGCTTAGAGAAAGTCCATAATGCCCAATGCATTACAGAAAACGACTTCTGTTGACAAGTTTGGTGGTGAGGAGGCACATCCTGTGAAACTGTGTCCATTTCCCCTTCCTCCATGATAATAGATCCCACCAGTGTCAGCTGGGCCCAGACCATCCCAAGTAAAGATTCCGTTTTCCAGTCTGCTTTGCAGCTGCATGTAGCCATGTGATTAAGTGGGAAGCAAGCAAAATTGTCACGTGACTCTTTTAGGAACCTTCCTTAGAGGAGGGTTGATGAAGACCTCTTCCCTGGATGCCTTCCTCCTCCTGGCTGCCACGACCAGGGGCGGGCTGCCTGGAGGTCTAGCTGTGACGGTGTACTGTGGGGATGGTCCTGGCCCCGGCCCCGGGGGACTTAGAGGGTTCACTGGAAGGAGGCTAGGTCCCTGGGAGCTTGGTCAAGCCCTGGACTTCTGACTTCCCAGCTTGTATGTGAAGAAGAAATAAATAGCTGTCTTATGTAAGCCAATGAGCTTGCAGATCTCTATTGCTTGCCTCTGTCAAAAAAGAGAAGAAAAAAAAGGAAGAGAAAAAGGAACAAATAGAGCCACTTTAAAATGGAGCTGGCACTACCACACCAGAGGGACTGCCTCAAAGGTTAATGACTCCAGTCTCTGGAGTGTTGCGAATGGGCGACATGACCTTTGGACTGGGCCTAAAGTAACATAGTGTCTCAAAGAACTATTTGCAAGAATAACAAGAAAGCAGATGTTATGACTACTGGACTGAAAATTACAAGCATTGTTTAGAATTAGCGTCATAGGTTCTGTTATCTGCACGAGTGGAAATGCCTGCCTTCTACTGCTGTCATAGGGCCCCTTCCCTTTTTCATAAGTACCCATTGTCTTTGCCTGCTAATATGAACACTCTCTGGGCATCTGCCTGAATCAGGGTGCCTAAAGAGTTACTCTTTGATCTCAAATAAATGCTTGTTGCCTCTCATTTTGAAAAGCTTTTGATTTTTTGTTTAACACGACCAAGCACGATCCTAGTAGACAGAGCACACGAAGGAAGTGGAGAGGGAGGCTCAGAGGCGAAGTTGGCCTTCTTCACAGCAGCGCCTGGGGACGTCCTTGATGACAAGATCCAACCGGAAGGGCCCTGGAGAGCCCAGCAGCTGGAGCTGTCAGGGAGACAGATGTGGAACAGGCACTGCCCGCCACGACTCGCCCTGACTCGTGTCCCTGTGTGCTCTGGCAGGCCTGCCCTGCCCACTGGTTTTATGGCATTAGTAGGAGCCATCTGCAAAGACGTTATGGCTCCACACAGCCAGTGACAGTGTCTCTTCCTCTTAGTGGAAAGAGATGGCGCATCACCAGAACTGCAGTGAGGAAATCTTTTAAGCACGGGTTCACGTCTCTGTGAACCTGAGCAGGAAATTCCTTCTGTTCCGCTCCTCTGGGCTTTGCCCCTTCAGCAGTGCAAGAATAAAATATGTCAAGACCGACAAGTGTGTGTAGCCTCTGAACTTGCCAGAAAGTTAAAATTCCATTTGCCTCCTCCTGGGCCTCTGGAGAGGAGAAGGATTTCATTTCCCTGCAGGTGTAGAGCAGGCTTGGCAGGCCTGGGGGGTGGCATTAGTCAGTGGGGGTCTTTTTTTTTTTTTTTGCTTTCAAAGGGTACTTTTATTTATTATCAGCATTGGGCTTGATACAGAAAGGTCTAGAAGCATCTAAGAGCTCTCTCTGACATTTTTTCATTTCACAGCTATTTCATAAGCCCATTGAATTAAGCAAAGCCTTAAAAGGAAGCTAAGATACAGATGTGTGGACTTCTACACCAAGGTCTCACATTTCCTTCAACGAGCAATCCACCAATATTCATCATTAAGACCCAGCTTCCAACTCCCCAGCTCCCTATGTGGCCTCTTCTTCATACAAGTCCAGTCCAACCTACTCACACACACACACACACACACACACACATCATCAGTCTCCAAGTCTCTCATGCTGACATTTATCTGGCTGCTAATCAAGGGCCATTCTTCCTTCTCCTACTGTCCCTGCAGACTCCACACTGCCTACAATCTCTTGTTCCATTTCTTCCCAAACTCACAACTCAAAGCAACAAAAGAAACAAGTCCCTTTTCCCTAACACAGACAGCTTCTTTACCTCCATACACTACCCTGCCCCTCACCACCACCCCTATTCTCTGTCCTGCCTTTGTTATTCAGAAGGTGCAGGGTCTGGGAAGACCTCACTCACCTCATGCTCTAGGCACCAGCACCCAGTTCCTGGCTGATCCCGGAGGGACCAGTGTGAAAGCCCTGTGCCAGCCCGGATTCAATCAGTTCGTCGGCCAGAGGCAGCTTCAGAGCCCAAGCCATCCTGGCTCCTTCCTTGCCCCAGCAGACACTGTTTCTTGTACAAAGGTGAGCAGTGCGATTCTCCCCAATGGGGGCAAGGACTGTAGGAAACTCCAAATCAAGATCTCCCACCCAGTGCCCACCAGCCACCGCAAGCCGCACCCCCACTGATCTCCCATACCCTTGGCTCCTTGTTCTGGGCTGCCCCGACTTCCAAAATCCCTCCCACCCAGCTCTCTGGAGCCGCCTAAGGGCCTTTTACTTAATTATTCCAGACTTCCCAGAAGCAGCCCTGGACTTGTCGGTGGGGGTCTTTGAGAGTCCTTGAATGAAGGCACCCACAGAGCTGTTCTCTGCCAGGACTGTGTCGCCTCAGCTGCCAGGTGTCCAGTCCTGGGGGCCGGCTGCTTCGGATGACGTCGAGGCTTGGTCACATACTTTGCTGTGTGATCTTGGATACAATGTTCACGTGCCTCAGTTCCCAGCTGTCAAATGTAAGTTATGATTGTTCCTCTCTCCAAAGGCTGTGATGAAAACTAAATGCGATACCCCCTGGAAAGTTTTAGATGCCTGGCACATAGTAAGTGCTCAAGAAGTGTTGCTTGCTAGTATTGTTAGGAAGCGATAATAACACAAGGTAACACTTGGAGCTCTTCCCGTGTGCTGGGCACTGTCCTAAGTACTCTACATATCTGTATCCTCACAACTCTGTAAGAACTACTACTAGCAACCCCCACCCGATTTTATTGATAAGGAAACCAAGGCACATTTGAGGCCCAAACCCAGGCTGCTGCTCCACTGGAAGAAGGCAGGGATTCTGGCTCCTCACTGACTGTGGCCTCTGGTTTCCCCAGCACAGCTGGCTTTCTGCCTCAGGCTTTGAAAATGCTGCTGCCTCATCCAAGTCCCATCAATAGCCAAATGGATAAAAAAAGCAGCACATATACACAATGGAACATTACTCTTCCATAAAAAAGCACGAGATCTTACCATTTGTGACAACATATTCTAAGTGAAATAAGTCAGCCAGATAAATATCAGATGACTTCACTTATATATGGAATCTAAAGAACAAAATAAACAAAACTGAAACAGCCTCATAGGCATGGAGAACAGACTGACGATTGGCAGGGGAAGGGGAGTTGGGACACTGGGTGAAAAAGGTGAAGGGATTGAGAGATATGGACTGGTGGCTACAGAACAGTTGGGGGGGTGTAAGTACAGCACCAGGCACAGAGTCAACATCGTGATGACTGTGTGTGGTGGCAGGTGGGTACCGGAAATACCAGAGGGGACACTTTGTAAAGTATATGACTGTCTACCCACTATGCTGTATGCCTGAAACTAATACAAAATAATATTGAGTGTCAACTGTAACTGAAAATTAGAAACGAAGAAAATGTTGCTGCCTCGTTCTTCCCCAGATCCGCGTCAGCTGGCTCCCGGGCACCAGCTCAGTCCCGCCCAGACCCCGGTTTCTCTACCGCACAGCCCCTCACTCCTCTCTTCACTCTGGTCCCCTGGTAAGAGGTCACTCATTCCACATTCCCTCGATCTCTCTTTCCACAGATGAGGCTGCAGGCTCCACCGGCAGGGAGACCATCTGCCTGTGCCATGTCTGCCGCACAGCTGGCACACAGTGAATTTCGGAAGTGTCTGCGGTCTCAGAACTAAGCGAAGGGACTCCCCTAGATGTGGCATATTTCCACTGAGCCTGCGTGTACCCTCCCACGAGGGGCAGGGCTGGCATGCCTGGAGCCCTTGCCACATGCCGGGCCCTATGCGAAGCATCTCACAGGCATCATCTCATTTAACCTCACCCAAAGGGAGGCCTTCATCCATGCGGCTGCCATATCAAAGTGCCGTGGACTGGGAGGTTTCAACAACAGGAATTTATTTTCTTACTGTTCTGGAGGCTGGGAGTCCAAGATCAAGGTGCTGGCAGGGTTGATTTCTTCAGAGGCCTCTCTCCTTGGTTTGTAGATGGCCCCCTTCTCCCTGGTCTTCCCTCTGGGTGTGTCCCCTACTTCCCTCTTCTTATAAGGACACTTGTCATATTGGATTAGGGCCCATCCCAAAGACCTCTTGTGACCTAAATTACCTCCTTAAAGACCCTACCTCTGAACACAGTCACATTTTGATGGGCTAGGAGTTAAGACTTAAAGAAGTGAATTTTGGAGCGGCACAATTCAGTCCGTAACAGGGCAGAAGGTGGTATTACCCCGTTTTTGAGTTGAATAAACTGAAGCAAAGAGAGAATGGGTAACTCACCCCGGTCCACAGCTAAGAGAGGGCAGGACTGGAACCAGAATGGCCTGACTCCGCAGCCCCTGCAGCCCACAGAGCAGGTCTCAAAGCCATCGGCTTCTCCCTACAGCTGAAGAAGTCAGGACTCGAAGTGAGAACTCTCACCTGAGGCTGCTTAGCTGACAGGTGGCCGAGCAAAAACTCCAGCCCAGGTGTTCTGGCTCAGAGCCCAACTTCCTTCAACTCCCCCACTTCCACATCCCCAACTCAGCTCCTTCCCCAGGAAAAGGGGTTAGTAATTGGCCCCCAGAAGGTAAAGAAGAGTTGGGGAATAAAAAGCAATTTTAACTTTGTCATTACAGTAAGGGAGATGAATGAAAACACGGTTTCCTCGAGCACCTCCAACGCTTGCCTTTTAGGAACGGCACCTGTGGTGCTGTTTCAGAGCTGCTGCAGGCAAAGCTGGGAAGGAGGCAGCGGAGCTCACCTCCCTGCGAAATGTCCTCGCCCTGCCTCCCGCAGCCGCTTCCCTTGCAACAGCCGCCATCACAGTACTAACACTTTCCGAAGATTATGGTGTGATGGGCACCATCCTGAGTATCTTATGCATTAATTAATGTAATCCCCTCAACAACTCCATGGGGTAGAGGGTGGCACTATTATTATTGTATTTTATAGATAAGAAAGTCAGCCCTGGCTGGTGTGGCTCAGTAGATTGAGTGCCAGCCTGCTAACCAAAGGGTTGCCAGTTTGATTCCCAGTCAGGGCACAAACCTGGGTTGCGGGCCAAGTCCCCAGTAGGGGGCGTGCGAGAGGCAACCACACATTGATGTTTTTCTCCCCCTCTTTTTCCTTTCCCCTCTCTTTAAAAATAAACACACAACATCTTAAAAAAAAAAAAAAGTCAAGGCCAGCCATTTGCCCAGGGTCTCCTAGGAAGTAATTGGGTGAGGCTGGATGTAAACCCAGGCAGCTGGCTTCCAGCCTAAGCTCTGGTCCACTCCTTCACACTGTGAGGTGGATGGCTGACAGGAATTTAGTGGGTTAACTTTCCCCAACTACTCCTTCCCTGGTTCATGGCTCATTCATCCACCGAGAACTTGCTGTGCCTACTCTGCTTGCTCTGACCCAGGCCAGCATTGGGTTCCACCCTTAAAGAGAAGCATGGACCCTGTATAACAGGAGTGTGTCTGAGATGCTCTGGGGTGAAGGGGGAACTCCCAGTCCAGGGAAGTCAAGGAAGGCTGGATGGGGGCAGTGACAGACACCCTGGGTCTCGAAGGGTAGGTAGAAGTTTGCCAGGCAGAGAAAGAGATGTCTCTACAAGCAGTCTGTGGCTGGGTGAGGTGAGTGGGAGGACAGCCTAGAGGTGGCGTTGGCTGGGGGCCATGCTGAAGAGAGGTTTTCATCCCAGAAGCCATGGCATTTTAAGTGCCCAGTGGGACTTAAAGTAACCTGCTCTCCAAGCTCAGTAGTAACTTCCCATCCTACTTGAACTAAAATCCCAAGGGCACCATGTGGCCTAGAAAGCTATACATAATGTGGCTTTCCAGACTGAGCTCCTACCTTCTGGACTCACTTCCCACTCTGTCTTCTTCCAGCTCTACCTGTCTTCCTGCTCTTCCCTAAACGGTCTGAGGATATGACCTTGGACTACCATCTAGTGTAGTTCTTGTCAGTCAGCTGATGGCATTCTGCAGAGTTTGAGCATGGCTCTCAATGAACACCAGTTGAATGAATGAATGAGCTGGACTTTATTAGACTCCCATTCATTGAAGGTAAGTACATATGTGGACAGCTCTCAGCTGTGCCCCGGTGCTGAATCATTAACCAGGACACACACACTCTGCCCCTCTGTACTGCCCTGATCAGCCCATTAACTCAGGGCTGTTCCCGGGTTGCCAGCACACCCTGCAGTGTGGGTCTGGGCTGCAGTCAAAGGAGGCTGCTTAATAATTGGGCTGCTCTCGGCCTGCCGCCCACGGAGCAACTCTGCCGCCACAAACGCATCTCAGTAGCAGAAAAGATGCTGTGGAATTGCCTGAATGGCGAAGCTGATGGGAAAGTAAAAGGCGCTGTCATAACCCAGCCTAAAGCAAAAGACAAAATTCCTTCTAGTACCTCTGGCATGTTTCTGATGTCGGGGAAGCAGGGAAGGGAAGTCTTTCCCACTTCTCCTACCTACTCGCCCCTTTGCCTTCTGGGAGAGATGGAGGGAGCCATAGGAGCTGCTGTGTCACAGTGGCCTTAGGATAAGATGAAATCACTAGCTGAGTAATTAGGGAAAGATGTTTCTGACAAATTTTGGTGGTCAAAATAGCAATAAAGTCTGTGATGGAAAAGACCAAAAAAAAAAAAAAAGGTCTATTTCTTTCCCTGGAAGCCAAGTGTCAAGCAAAGTGTTTTTTTTTGTTTTTTTTTAAAAAATATATTTGTAATTTTATTCATGCTGCACTCAGCATTTGCCTCTTTATTTCTCAAATATTTCAGAATGACAAGAACAAAAAACAACTGTGGGTTCCCAAATCTTGCATCCTAACCCGGTGCTCCAGTTTATTTCTCATGTTGTTACTATCTCTTCCTGTTGAATGACAGTATTAGCTGCTTATGAATAAATCAAGGCCCTTTTCCAGCAGTTACAACTGAAAATTCATTTTTCAGGACTGAGCCTGATTGAAGTGCCTTAACGAACAGAGGGTGGAACAGCTAAACCACCCACACGCAGAATCCTGGTGAAGAAATCGGGGCTCCAAGAACCCTGAAACAGCTACCCTCCGCTTCCCTGTAAGGAGAAAAGAAAACGGCTCCAAACTTTAAACGTGAACCAACAGCCGGTTTTGAAATAGTTATTTGGAGATAGTGGCAGTGGGGAACTCTGGAAAGCAGATGTCTTCGACCTTCCGGAGAGACAGTCTTCTCCCAGGAAAAGCTCAGGTAGCCCCTGAGCGACGCTCAAGAAGAAATTTGGATGCCAAGTTTTCTATGATTCTGCGCATGCGGCGGCAGGTTTTATAAGTCCAGAATGTTCAATTTGCGAGGAGCCCGTTGGGGTTAGGTAACTGCAGCTTTTGTGGGCTCTACTGGCAGTGGCTCAGGAGATTTACTCCTCGAAGACTGCAAGACAAAGGAATTTCCCAATATTTGCAAGGTGGCGAGCTGTGAAGTTTTTGAAAAGTAAGGTGGGAGTTGGAGAGAGCAGAGCAGCGCTGGCTCGAAATCCCAGCTCCGAGGTGCGCGCTGAGCCGCTTCTCCGTTGGAGCACTAGATGGCGCCAGCAGCCTGCCGGGGCGGAGCTGCCTCCTCCTGCGCCGCGGACCCGAAGAGTAGGCTTTCCCAGTGCCAGGTCTACTAAGGAGTGACTGAACACAGCCCTAAAGGGCTTCCCTTCGCTTCGGGAGCACACAGCATGGATGTGTAAGGTGATCGGGGACATGTGTAGCCCTGGATGGCAGCACGTCTCAAGGTGAAGAACCACTGCTTTGCACTGCCGTGCATGGCTTTCCAATTGATTCCCGCCTGGAGGGGCGGGTTCCCTCACTGAGACTTTTTAAAACTCTTGACTTTTCCTCCTCAGAGCACAGCCTACCCTCCACCAGCTAGCTGCCTGAGATCTTCCCTAAGCGGTGTCACTCCTCTGTGCGGCAGACACTGCTTGTTGTCCTCTAATGCTCGTTTTCTCCTCCTCCCCCTCCCCTCGCTCCCCCATCTCCTGCTGTGGGGTGGGCGCAGCCAGGAGTCACACAGCGCAGGGGCGTCACCGCCCACAGGACCCCGGGGAGGCACTCAGAGGCTCAAACGGGAGCTGGCCCACCTCCCAGTTTTGTGCATCACGCCTGCAGCGTGAATGCCCGTGTTATCGTTCTTGGTTAGTACCAGGACTTTATGTTTGTCTGTTTTCTCTTGCTTACCCTCATGTTCATTCCATGATTAATTGCCTTAATTGATTCATAGAATCCTTGAATTTACAATATCTAGAGGGGAAAACGTATTCTCGAACATGTATACATACAGACACACGTGTGTATATGTACATACGTGTACATATATGTGTATGTATGTGCATTCGAGTGGGTATGTACTTAAAATGCGTGCGCACACACACACACATACCCCTAATCCAACATCAACAAAGCCGGAGGACAATAGAGAGCTCAAGGGTTCACATCGGGTTTCACATTGGGTTGGGGGCAGAACCTGGCCTCCACTACAGGCATCTTGACTCTCAGCCAGTCCTTCTACCAGAGCATGCATATATTTTTAATTCACACAAATGGTTTAAATATCAGAAACCACACTAGGTCTTTCAAACAGAGGGAACTTCATACAGGGAACTGGTTAGACAGGTGGTGGGAGAACTGAGAAGACCAACACGAGGATGGAGAGACCCAGAAATCACCCACCGCAGGAAACCAGCACTGCCACCCCTGCGGCTGGAGGGGCGACGGGAAGAGTGATATAACCAGAGCCCAGAGCTAGGGCTTGTGGCTGGGGCTCCGAAGTGGGGACTGTCTGGTGGGATGTGAAACATTTGGGGACCTTCCGGAATCTGCCAAAGCCACCGAAAAGGCACAGGGGCTGTGGAACATACCACAGACATAGAGGGGGAAACACCTTGGCTCTCTCTTCCCCCCACCTTCCCATCTTCTACCAGAGCTTCCTGTGGCCTCAACCAACCAGAAGGCGGCGCTAGAGAACCTGAGCATTGTAGTTCCCTGTGATACCAAGTGGGGCCGGGGAGGGGGCATGGACTGAAGACACACTGGCAGTTCCTGGGCAGAACGGCAGTGGGCTGGGACGCACGCCTGCATGTGTGTGCACGTCACCTGCATGGAAAAGTGTGTACACTCAGTATAGTATTGAGGGGAAGCATGTGGGTGCCTGGTTCAAATCTCAGCCCCTCCATTTACTAGCCAGAGAACCAGAGCAAGTTACTGAACTCTGTGCCTCTGTTTCTTCCTCTGTCCATTGGGGATAATAATGATGTGCACAGATATCATAGGATTTGTGAGGCCTAAATGAATCAATTGATGTCAAGTATGAGATGGTGCCTGGCATGGAGAAAGCATTCAGTCTCAGCTACCATGTTTTGTTTTGTTTTGTTAAAGATTTGTTCACGTTGTACGTATGTGTACCTAGTTTGTGTCTTCTCACTGCTGCACGCGTTCCCACAGTGCGTGCCCACAGGAGCACGGGGCAATGCCGAACCTCGGTCCACTTTCAGTCGGGATGCCCGGAGGGGTAGACATGCGTTGAATTCAGGAACGAAGTTAGATGGCTGCACATCACTGCCATGTGTGACTGTACTGAAACCCATGGTGACACCTTTAGGGTCAGTTTAAGGGCAGGGTTACTTGGAAACATTTGACAATGGGATTGAGCCAAGGGCGCTTGGTGCAAGTCAGTTGACTGACGTTCAACATCTTCTAAATGAAATAACTTGGCTCTGTTCTTCTGTTATAATGTAAGTTCCGTAAAGGTAGCATACACATCTCATTTCAGCGATCAAATCCCTCCCCTGCTCCCTACAGCCACCCTGGGAGTCAGGCATTGTTACCAGCTGAGGAAATGAGGTTCAGAGGAGTTACAAAAGAAGAAAAACTCTCAGTGGCTGAGCCAGGATTGACCTGAAGTCTGGACTTGAAATCCTTTCACCATACTGCCGTTCTTTTGGTGGTGGCATCTAGCCTGGCTGGTGCAGCAGGAAGTCACCTCTTGCTTGTGGCAGAGAGCGTGGGTTGATTCCATGGGCCTGAAACCTGGGTGGGAAGTCCAATCTGTTGCAGACAGCCAAAGGGCCACAGGCAGAACCTGAGATGGGGTCAGAGCCAAGAGTGTGTGAGGAGTGACTCCAGGTCTGGAACTGTCCAGGGGAATGCTGGGAACCCTCACCTAAGGGCAGGTATGGTGGGTGGAAGAGGCGGGCTCAGAGGACTAAGATCTTGGTGGGACAGTAGGTCATCGCCAGCTTTATATGATCTCATTGAGTGGTCACCGCAGCATCCCCTTGGGTCTGTGCAAATGATTGCACTTTGTAACTGAATCCAGCTGGGAGATTTGAACTAATTCTTGGCTCTGCCAGTTTGGAGCTTGGTTCTTTGGGACAATCACTCTGCATTTCCAAGGATGGATGTGGACCATTTATCTATGCCTTGTCATCTCAGCAGGCCTAGAGTCAATGCAACAAGAGCAGATTCGTTTTCCTGAAACATGGTTTTTCTCATATTGCTCCTGGATCAAAACCCCACGAGGAGAGCGCATTCCCTTCAGGGAGAAGGCCAAACGGCCCACCTGGAAAGACGTCAGTGTCCTCTGCAGTCAGCCCCCTGCCTGCCTTTCCCACCTGACCTTCCCCACCTCCCCCGTGTACCCTCAGTAGCTTGTTCACTCATTTAATACTTATTGAGTGCCTACTGTATGCTGGGCACTGCAAGCTATGATGATTAGGTGGGCTGTGCCGCGGTTTGGATGCTTGTGTCCCTCCCCACCCCCATTCATATGTTGAGTGAAGAGGATGGTGGTTGGAGTGGGGCCCTTGGGAGGTGCTTAGGTCGTGGGGGTGGAGCCACACGAATGGGATTATTGCTGTTGTAAAAGAGACACCACAGAGCTCCCTCAGCTCTTCCACCATGTGAGGACACCACAAGAAGATGGCCTTCCGCAACCCCGAAGAGGGCTCTCAGCAGCACCTGACCCAGCTGGGACCCTGCGCGTGGACTCCCAGCCTCCCAAACTGTGAGGAATAAATTTCTATCCTCTATCTACCTGCTTGTCTATTTCTCTGTCTCTGTCTTTCTCCATCTGCTCTCTGGCCTTGACTCCTTTCCCATCATTGGCTGTGTCCTGCAGGTTCTCCCTAAACACCTCCCCTCTCTGTGGGCTCCTGTTTGCAGGTGCCTTCGAGAGGACCAGCCCCACCCCAGCCTGAGTCTCCTCAGTTGTCCAGCTCCAGGTCACCCCTGCCATGTCCTCTCTGGGATTCTTTGTTCAAATGCAGAAGAGAATCTGCTTGTCCCACAGGTGCGCGTGTGGTCAGGAGCCCAGGCCTCCTCTAGTCCTCAAGGTGGTGCAGTAGGGAGGGCAGGGGAGGACACAGTCTCCGTGACAACTCTTTAGACAAATCTTTGCTACTGGCAGACCTCAGAGATACTGAGGATTCTGTTCCAGACACCACTGCGATAAAGCAAGTATAGCAATAAAGTGAGCCACAGGAATTTGGGGGGTTCCCAATAGATATAAAGGTTATGTTTACCCTATACTGTAGTCTATTAAGTGTGTAGTAGCATTATGTTTAAAAAACAATGTACTACCTTAATTAAAAAATACTTTCTTGCTAAAAATGCTAACCATCACTCGAGCCATAGCAAGTTGTAATCCTTTTGCTGGTGGAGGATCTTGCCTCGATGTTGATGCTGCTGACTGATAGGCGTGGGCGGTGCTGAAATTTGGGCTGGCCATGGCAATTTCTTAAAATAAGACAAGAATGAAGTTGGCCGCGGCTCTTGATTCTTCCTTTCACAAACGATTTCTCTGTAGCATGTGGTTTGTTAGCATTTTACCCACAAAACTTCTTTCAGAATTGGAATCAATCCTTTCAAACACCGCCGCTACTTTATTAACTCAGTTTATGTGAGATTCTAAGTCCTTTGTTACCATTTCAACAGTCTTCACAGCATCTTTACCAGGAGGAGATTCCACCACAAGAAACCACTTTCTCTGCTCGTCCATAAGAAGCAACTCCTCCCCCGCTGAAGTTTGAAGTTTTATCATGAGATTGTAGCAATTTAGTCACATCTTCAGGCTCCACTTGGAATCCCACCACACCTGCGGTTACTTCCTCCACTGAGTCCTTGAACCCTCAAATCATCCATGCGGGTGGGACTCAACTTCTTCCAAACACCTGTTCATGTTGATATTTTGACCTCTGCCCGTGAATCACAAATGTTCTTTTTTAAAAAATATTTTATTTATTTATTTTCAGAGAGAGGGGAAGAGAAGGAGAGAAACACTGACTCACTGCCTCTCACACGACCCCAACAGGGGACCTGGCCCACAACCCAGGCGCGTGCTCTGGGTTGACTGGGAAGCAAACCAGTGACCTTTTGGTTCACAGGCTGGCACTCAGTCTACTGAGCCAAACCAGCCAGGGCACCAATGTTCTTAATGGCATCTAGAAAGTACCATCAGAGGTCACTGATCACAGATCAGCATAACAGGTATGATAATGATGAAAAAGTTGGAAATGTGAGAATGACCAAACTGAGACACGGAGGTAGGACATGAGCAAGTGCCGCTGGAGAAACGGACTTGATCCATGGAGAGTTGCCACAAAGCTTCAATTTGCAAAAGACACAATATTTACAAAGCAGCATAAAGGGAAGTGCAATAAAATGGGGTATGTCTGTATCTCACCGAAGATGGAATGGAGGCCTCGGGCAGGCTGCTGGCTCCCGGTCACCCTCAGGAGACACTTGTCCTGTGGCTCCTGTCCCCAGTCTGATGAGAATTAGAAGGCCTTGGAGGCTGGGAGCTGTGTGCTAGGCCTCTTTGCACTCTCCCTTTCTCCCTGCCCCCCCCCATGGCCCTCAGCCAGGCCTCGCTCAGAGCTGATGCTTAATGCACAGTTGTGGGTCTGAGGATGCGGGCCAGGGTTTCAGATCAGCTAAATTCATTCCCTTTCATGGTCATAGCCCGTAATTTGAACGCTGCCAGGAGTCTCCAAGAGGCGTGAAATGAAAGGCGGGTGCCGCCGGAGGCTATGGTTCTATACAATGTGAATCTAGTTAACCACTTCTTCAACATTTGTGGTAAAATACACCTAACGAAATTCACCATTTGAACCATTTTTAAGTGTACGGTTTGGTGGCATTAAGCACATTTACACTGCTGTGCAGCCTTCATCACCACCCGTCGCCAGAAGTTTTTTATCTTCCCCAACTGAAACTCTGTCCTCTTTAATGCCCTGTTCCACCTTCCTCCCAGCCTCTGGCAACCACCTCTCTACTTTGTGCTCCTATGAATTTGACTACTCCAGTGGGACGGATCATATACAATATTTGTCCTTTGGTGTCTGGCTTATGTCCCTTAGCATAATGTCTTCAAGGTTTATCCTTGTAGCCGCAGTAAAAACGTCCTTTTTCAGGGCTGAATAATATTCCATGGCACATCTATACCACATTTGGTTTACCCTTTCATCTCTTGATGGATGCTCAGGTTACTCCCTGCACTAGCTCTTTTTAAGAAAACATATTAATTTATCTCTCACCACAGTCCAGGCCTTGCACACCATCCCTAGCGTGCATTATGTAATTAATCTCCCCAGTACCTTTAAGGGTTGCGTATGCTTATCCTCTTTCAGGATAAACTGAGGCTTGGAAAACCAGAGGAATTTACCCCAGTCACCTAGCAAGGAAGTTTCAGGGTCTGCTTCTCTTAGGAGTGTGTGATGCTGGAGTCTGTAGGCTTCCCACTCATGTCAACTAGCACACCAGTGATGCGATCAGCAGAATCCTGAACAAAGAAATCTGTAGAACAAATGAACCAGTATTTCAGCAAATAAAATGGAAGAGGGAAAAAAACAAACGGAAGGAAACCTAGAGATGAAAAGAGATTTAATAGACAAATCAACCAAATGAAATGATTGGACTTGTTTGGATCTCTATCTGAAAAAACCAACTTCAAAAAGTGAACAACTAGGTAAATTTGAACAATGTCTGGATAATTTCTGATGACAGTAAAGTATTATTAATTATTATTATTACTTTGATGTACTAATGATATGGTGGTTGTGTTCTAAAGAGAGAGAGAGAGGCTTAGAGGTACAAACTGAAATAGTTAGAGATGAAATTTATCATGTTAGTGTATAGAATTTGCTTCTGAATAAAATTGACTTTGTATTGATAATTGTTGGAACCTAGAGATGAAAAAAGATTTAAGAGGCATATATAAGAACCAAACGAAATATACTGATCCTCATTTGGATCTTGATTCAAATAAATCAAGAATGAGAAACGGTCCAAGAGGCAATAGGGAAATTTGAACTCCAAAGTTTTTGAATAATATCAAGGCAGTATGGTTAATAATTTTAGGCATGATGATGATATGGTGGTTATGTTTGGGAGAAAAGGAGTCCCTATTCTTTAGAGATGCATACTGAAACATTTATGGAGGAAAGGATATGATATCTGGAATTTGTTTAAAATACTCCAAGAACAGGGTGTGGGGATGGTCAGTGGGGAATATAGATCAAAAAAGATCGGCCATGTGGTGATAATTATTGACGCTGGGTGATGTGTACTTGGGGTTTATTTCACTATTGTGTTTACTTTTGAATATGCTCAACCATTTCTACAATAATAAACCTAAAAGCAAGTTAAGTAACGTGTAATCTGAACTGGTCTGCCTGACCCTAAAGCTCAAGCTCTTTCCTTGGCATCATAGTGCAGTTACACACGGGAGTGGAGTTGGACTTGGATTTTGCATATCCCTTCAAACCACACAGAGGAAGCTCGTCTGCAGTAGGAAAGAGCCCAACATCCCATAACTGAGAAATAGACACAGAGAGAATGATATTGAGTCTCTGCATCCAGTCATGCCTGAAATCAACTCCATTCCAGGAACCTCAGTTTCTGGAGTCAATAAATATTCCTTTTGCTGAAATTGGCTTGACTTGAGTTTTTCTTGCTTGCAACCCAGAGTTCTGGCTAGGACTTGCTTTATTACCCAGCGGCTTCCTTACTCATGGCTTGTTCTTCTGGCTTTTCTCACGTTGACTTTCACAAATGCTAATAAGTCAAGAATGTGTGTGAAGATCGAACTACAAGGAGACTGGCTGCAGAATTATTTATTACGGTAAAAACTGGGAAAAAACTTAGATGGCCCATTATAAGGGATTGTCTACCTGCACAATGACCTAGTGTTCTTAGATGTAATGAGTTTGTAGATAAAAAGTGACATGTAGTGATATTAATGCCCTGAATATGGTACCCAGGTAGGGGTTCAGCTCCACCCAGAGGTCCCCATGGTTATGTCTGGGGGTCCGCATGGTGGTGCTCCACATAAGTTCAAGAACAAGCTCACTTGTAGTTTTTAGCTCTGGCTTTCTCCTTGAGACATTTCACCACTGCCTGGGGCTCTAGGAAAACCCTGCTTCTCAGTGTGAAGCTGTCCTTTGGGGTGGCAGACCTACCTGAGCCCTGGGTGCCAGAGCTGGCTAGGTTGTGGGGGTGGAAGAAGCAGGGAAGGGAATTGCCCCTGCAGTGGACAATGGTACTTCTGTTTCTTCTTTCTCTGTTCAACATGCTCCCCTCTTTCTTCTGCTAATAGACCCTCATGGCGCAGGCCTGGCCACTCAAATCTTCCTCTCCTCCTGACAGTTGTGAGTGGTGAAGACAAGACATAGGGCCCCGACAGAACCCTTCCCTGAGAAAGATAGTCCCTCTTTCTCTCCTTCCTGTGTTACCAGTTTATTATAACAGTATGTAACTTAGGAAGAGCCAGATGGAAAAGAGCAGAGGGCAGGGCATGGGGAGAGGGCACAGAGCTTCCTTGCCTTCTCTTGGCTGCCACTGTCTGTGAAGCCCCATGCTCCTTTATTTCACTGTGGTTTCTACGCTGGAGCCCCTGGGGTAAACCTGTACTAAGAAACCCAGGAGCTGTTTTACAACATGGACAAGGCACAGAGAAAGCTGGTTTGCAGAAAATAGGGATGGAACAGATGTGCTGAGAGAAGACATATTCTTGGCAGCCTCCCATCTAGTTCCTGGTTCTGGATCTTTCCTGAGGTTCTGCTGCATCTCTGACCTCAGGCTTCAGGGGACACCTTGGAATCTACACAATCAACTCCCAATTATTGCCGAAGCTTTAATTGGTCTTTGCTTTTTGGCAACCAGAAGGGCTCTAGCTAATACCTGCACCATTCTCCTTTCCTCTTCAGACACCTGTGCCCAAAACTACTCGCCTCCCCCTTAGTCACATACAAACAACTTCCCCTAAGCAAACCACCACATGCAAACCAATCCCTGGGCCACCAGTCCAAGCCTGGTATCATACCCAGCCAGACAAAATCCCTTTAAACACAACCTTGAACTCACAACGCCTCCTACTTTGAGTCTAAATATTATACTGTCAATTGGATCATTGGCACCAATTCATTGCCAATAGGAATCCCCAATGTGGGCTGCAGTGAAGAAGGAAGCACTTATTCTGTGTTCAATTGGGATAAAGCACAGAAAGCAGCATGGATGTGAGGCAGCCCTGGGGCAGGGCCCCTCTCCTTTGACACAGCCTCTGCTGCTACTCCCCCTTGCTCTGCTCTACGCCATGCCGGTCTCCTCTGTGCTGCACTTGGCCTGCTCCGCTCTGCTTTGGCGAGACAGCTTCGGTGTTTCAGCTCAGCCAGGGAGATGCATGCAGTCTTCAGTGGAAAAGGAAAGTACACTTTCTGAGCCAGAGAGGAGCTGATGTGTATGGACAGAAGTCCCTGCCCCTAGTCCCTGATTGGTCTGTCCTCATGCAAATGAGGACTCCATATCCCTGCAGTTTGATTGGTCCAAAAGGTACTTTTCTGATTGGTCAGAAATAGAGCTGCTCTGATTGGCCAGAGCTGCTGGGCAGCTCAGATGGATGGAAAATAGGATTCTAGGAACTCCTTTATAAGGGCTGGCTCGATGGCAGAAACACAGTGCAGGTGGGCACATCTGTGCGGAGAGCAGGTAGTTCAGGGCAGGCTTCTCTGCGCAGTGCAGTTCGCATTAGAGGCCCCTGTGCAGAAATGGCTGCTGGACTCTGTGGGGTTTTTTGTTGCTGTTTTAATCTTAGCCCAGTTAGCCACCAGGAGCCCTTCTTAGCAGGTGTCTTCTTTCTCAGGGTTCTCGTAAGTAACAATCACTAATTCTAACTCAATCGAGGTGTAGAATATGGAAGAAATAAAAGAGTCAGTATTCAAACCTACCTATGTCCATCTGTATAGGAAGGTATTTCATAATTTTTTCTTTTTTTTAAAAATTGTGGTAAAATACACATAAAATTTAACATCTTAAGTGTTTTTTAAACACACAGTCCAGCGCATTAAGTACATCGTTGTGTAGCCATCACCACCATCCATCTTTTCCTCTTACAACACAGAAACTTTGTAACCATGTTCTGTATTTTCATCTCAGCCAGTGTTTCAGCGCTTTATTTCAAGGAAGTCATCTGTGAAACCTGTTTGCAGTCCTGAGGGTAAGGGGCTGAGCAGGGCCCCTCCCTCGGCTCCACCAGCCACTCCTCTCTGGTTTGACTGGCCCCGGTGTAGTCAGCTAGGCCAGGCTGTGGGGGAGGTAGTCAGCGCCCCACCCACAGCTGGAGCATCAGTGGCCACTCAGCTCCGGCAGCAGAGTGCTCAGACTTGGACACTCAGCAGCTGAGCTCCAAAGCCTCTCCGGTCACAAGAATAAATGAAGACTACCCTGAGGTGAGGAGACACAGGCTTGGTGTGAGGCCCAGGACGTAGACCTGCCCAGAGTGTGGAGGTTGAGGGGGGGACCGCCATGAGTAGAGAAAAAGGACGCTCTCAGACAGTGGCTCCCCAGCTGGGGGCAGCCTCAGTGCCTCAGGGGTTGGGAGGCAAGCATACCTGGGCTGCTCACCGAGGCTGGAGTGCTGCACTGCCCCCCAAGCCCCTCATGGGGACGGCTGTCTATGGGCAATTTTCTGGGTCACTCATGCACCTCCAAATTCAAACCCTGGTACTAGAACTCTGATTCCAGGCCTGCCGACCTGGGGTTGCTGAGACCTAGGTCTTGCCTGAGAGGCTCCCAGGCCTTGGCCAGGCTCTCGCAGCTTGAGCACTCTGGCTTTGTGTGATTCCCTGGTGTGGACTTTGGGGGCACTTACGTGGCTCTGCACACTCCGCTGTGCGTCATTAACACAAACCTATTCACAGCTTCCCTGGGTTGCAGGTGAGCAAGTCATCTGAGAAAAGTCCTGTATGTGCCAAGGATGACCACCGTCACCATCCCTCCACGGGATCCTCTGTCAGTTCTCCTTTGATAACTAGAAGTGGCCGGTGGGGGGAGAACTCCGACAGGAAGGGCGGAGCTGCCGCCTCCGCTCCCGCCAGCACCTGCTAACAGACAGGCAGTTCCGTGTGCTGGGGAGACCAGCGCTCCCTTCAGCCATTTGCACCCTCCTCCCACACCAGGCCTCCTGGTTCCATGGATGAGCTGTGGTCTTGGTGCCTCCAGGGAGCCTCCCGAGCGCCAGTGCACCCCGATTTCCTACAGTCCTCCATAAGCCACCTACCATAGGCCCAGCATGTGACCACACTCCCTGGTTCCTGGAGAGTCCAGCCACCAGAAGGGGCCTGCCTGTGGCAGCTACCCTCTCCCTCCACTCTTGCCCTCCATCCACTTACGGTCTAAGGCACACTCTGACTCCTTAGGAGAGTTAACTATCACTTTTATGATTTTCCTTCTTCTTCCCTCCTGTACCAACTGTTTTAGTCAGTGTTCTCCGGACAAACAGAACCTCCAGTAGGGTGTGTGTGTTTATGTGTGTGGAGGGAGGGAGAGGAAGAGAGAGAGAGAGAGAGAGAGAGAGAGAGATTGATTTACCGTATTTTGCCATGTATGATGTGCACCTACTTTTTTGGCTCAAACTTTCAGGAAAATTTTTTGTCATAATTTTTTAACTCAATTGTTATTTATTTATATTTAGAAACAAAACTGAGGATCATATTCTAGGATATTATTTTGCATATGGATATATTGTTATTGCTTTCTAGAGTTACACTTTGTATGCACAGCATAAATAAATAATTAAAAACATTTATATAGATATGGAATTAGTACTACCCATGTACTATGTGCTTATTTTTCCCTCAAAAATTTTGGCAAAAAAGTGTGCATAATATACAGCAAAATACAGTATTTTAAGGAATTGGCTCGTGCAATTGTGGGCTCTGGCTAGTGTGAAATGTGCAGGGCAAGCTGGCGGGATGGATACCCACGGGAGACTTGGTGTTGCAGCTCGAGGCTGAAGGCAGTCTGGAGCCAGAATTCCCTCTTCCTTGGGAGACCTCAGTCTTTTTCTCCTTAGGCTTTCAACAGATTGTATGCAGCCCACCTACAATCTGGAGTGTCATTTTTACTCAGAGTCTATGGTTTCAAATATTAATCTCATCTAAAAAAACCAAAACATCTTCACAGCACCACCTAGACTGATGTTTTACTAAATGTCTGGGTACCGTAGTCTAGCCACGTTGATGCATAAAGTATGAACCATCAGTCACAGAGTCATGGTCAAGAGTTGTGTGCTGACTCGGTACTGGCCATTGTAGGAAGTTCGTCACAATGTCTTATTTAGTCCTCTCAATAACCCCGTGAGGGAGACCCTATTGTTATCCGCATCTCACAGTACGAGGACGTTAAGTTGCACAGTGAGCAGCAGAGCTCTGAGTGAAACCCAAGTGTAACTCAGAAGATTATGCTCTTAATCTCTAATTTACACCCCCTCCCAACCACCCCCTCTGCTGGCTCTCCCTGTTTCCTAGTCCCTATTTTTACCCTATGATTATACACATTCAATTCTCTCTGATTAAACAAGGCAAAAAACTTCCCATTATCTCTTTCCCAGGGAAATGTCTTTGAAAGAGCTGCTTGCTCTTGGTGTCTCCAGTTCTTATCTTTGCTCAACCCACAGCATCCTGACGTCAGAATGAGGAAACAACGTTGACCAAGGTCACAAGTGATGTCCATATTACGAAAGCCAGAGGATGTGGCCCTTTTATCTATGTGCTTATTATAACAGTAGCAATTGTTCATTGTTAAAACAAAACAAAACAAAACCAGAGAGCACTTCTGGGCTAGATGGTCTTGGTGTAATTGTTTGTGGCACACTTTCTGCTATACACACATAGCAATTATATGTTGAACTTTAAAGATCTGAAGATGTGGAAAGGCCTAACAAATGAGGGATCATCTGTACAAAGATGCACAGCACTTTGGGCAGAGGCGGGAGGCGTTGGGCTCCAGTGTGTAACCAAGCTAGTCCGGCTCCCAGGAAGGGGGGACTAAACATGTTCCAGGTGAGGCAGGGGTCAGGGCCCAACTAAAGGCTGAATCTAGGACCGGTGCTTTCTCCACTTAGGACAAGAAATGATGAAGTTCTTCCCAACCACTGCTCAAGGCTGTATCTGATACAAAGCTGAATGTCTAGGTGGGCAGAGACCTGGACAGTGCAGGAACTGGGACCTAAGCTGAGCCACCCACTTGCTGAGCGAGCCATTCCCACTGCCAATAAGCAAGAGCTACAATCACCAATACAAGTAAGGTTCAATTAGCAGTAAGACTGAGAGAGGAAACTGCAAAACTCCTGGACAAGGAAAGGAGACAGGGGAGAGAAAAAGAAGAAAAAAAAAGAATGTAATCAATCTTAGAATGACTGCAAACCAAAAATCCAAAACCCAAGAAGAAATCTGTATTTAACAGATAATAACCAATAAATCAACTATTGACAAATTGTTCACTTCAGGTGACATAAAATAATAAAACAGTCTAAGAATTTTAAAATACATATGGTTAAGGCATTGAATAAGTGAAGAAATAAATGAGAATTAAAAATCTGTGTTACAAAAACAGGTAGAAATGAACTTAAAGATATAAGAAAGAACCAATTAAGAATCTTGGAAATAGAAAACATAGTCCCTAAAATAAAAAATCTAATAGATTGGATAGAATCTAAACTTGGTACAGTCATGAAAAAAAAAATGAAGTGAAAGATAATACCAGGGAGTTCACCCAAAACTTAGCACCGAGAGAGAGAGAGAAAAAAGTTGGCAAGTGTCCGATAACAATGAAGAAATATGGAGGGCAGATTGAGAGGCTGCAATATACAGCACACAGAAGTTGCAGAGAGACAGTAGAGGAAAATATAATACTGGAATAGCAGTTCCGAATTTTTCAAAATGGTAGAAACACTGAGAGCCCAGACTGAAAGTGTATTGCATTCTGAGTGAAGCCGCAGAACCTCCAAGATAGAGAGACAGTCATAAAGGCAACCAGAGGGGAGAGCTAGATTACCTAAAAAGAACCACAATTGGGCTGATGGTAATTTTCTCATCAGCAACAGAAGAGGTCAGACAGAGTGACTGTTGCAGCTAGGTGCCGGGCAGCACCAAGTATATGATGTATATTAACTAATTTAATCCTCACAGGACTTCTGTGGGATAGGATTATTCTCATCCCTTTAAAAAATATATTTTATTGATTATGCTATTAGAGTTGTCCCATTTTATTCTCCCTTTTATTCCCCTCCACCCTCCCACCATCCCACCATCAAATCCCCAACTTAGTTCATGTCCATGGGTGATACATTTAAGTTCTTTGGCTTCTCCATTTCCCATACTGTTCTTAACCTCCCCCTGTCTATTTTGTACCTACCATTTATGCTTCTAATTCCCTGTACCTTTTCCCCCATTCTCCTGCCTCCCTGTCCCCACTGATAACCCTCCATGTGATCTCTATTTCTGTGATTCTGTTCCTGTTCTAGTTGTTTACTTGGTTCGTTTTTGATTTTGTTGTTTTTAGGTTCAGTTGTTGATATTTGTGAGTTTGTTGTCATTTTACTGTTTGTATTTTTGATCTTCTTCTTCTTAGATCCCTTATATATCCCTTATAATATGAAATGTCCCTTTAAAATTTCATATTATAAGGGCTTGCTGATGATGAACTCCTTTAACTAGACTTTATCTGGGAAGCACTTTATCTGCCCTTCCATTCTAAATGGTAGCTTTGCTGGATACAGTAATCTTGGGTGTAGATCCTGGCCTTTCATGACTTGGAATACTTCTTTCCAGCCCCTTCTTGCCTGTAAGGTTTCTTTTGAGAAATCAGCTGATAGTCTTATGGGAGCTCCTTTGTTGGTAACTGTCTCCTTTTCTCTTGCTGCTTCTAAGATTTTCTCCTTATCATTAACCTTGGGTAATGCAATTATGATGTGCCTTGGTGTGTTCTTCCTTGGGTCCAACTCTTTTGGGATTCTCTGAGCTTTCTGGACTTCCTGGAAGTCTATTTCCTTTGACAGATTAGGGAAATTCTCCTTCATTATTTATTCAAGTTAGTTTTCAATTTCTTGCTCTTCCTCTTCTCCTTCTGGCACACCTATGATTCAGATGTTAGAATGTTTAAAGTTGTCCCAGAGGTTTTTAAGCCTCTCCTCATTTTTTTTGAATTCTTGTTTCTTCATGCTGTTCTGGTTGAATGTTTATTTCTTCCTTCTGCTCCAAATCGTTGATTTGAGTCCCAATTTCTTTCCCTTCACTGTTGGTTCCCTGACATTTTCCTTTATTTCACTTTTCATAGTCTTCACTTCTTTCTCTTTTTTTTGCAACCATCCTCAACCATTTCTGTGAGCGTCCTGATTACCAGTGTTTTGAACTGTGCATCTGATAGGTTGACTGTATCTTCATTGCTTAGTTGTATTTTTTCTGGAGCTTTGATCTGTTCTTTCATTTGGGCCATATTTCTTTGTCTTGGCACACCTGTTACCCAGTAAGGGGTGGGGCCTTAGGTGTTCACCAGGGCGGGGCAACCCATGTGGCTGTGTTGTGGTGCTGTATGTGGGGAAGGGGTCAGAGAGGGAACGATGCTGCTTGCTCAGCTCTCCACTGGTTTCAGTCACTTCCACCACTACCCACAAGCAAATTGGGCCCTTCTGGTGCTGATTCCTGGTGGGTGGGTTTCTGTACATTCTAGGACCCTGTGGGTCTCTCCAATGAACTCTTCTGTGAGGCTGGGAGTTTCTCCTGCTGCCACAACCTCCACAGGTGTTTTCAGTCACAGGCTTTGAGGCTTTATTTCCCTGTGCTGGAACTCTGGGTTGCGAGGTCTGTCTCTCCCCCTAGTTGTTCCTCCCAGTTGTTCCCTGCAGTTTATCTGCATGCAAATGTGGGACCACTAGGTCCTCCAGCTGCCACCTTGCCACGAGTCCTCTCCACCCAGCTGCCCATCTCTGCCCCTCCTACCTGTCTGGATGAGTGTTTCTTTAACTCCTTGGTTGTTGGACTTCCATACAGTTCAATTTTCTGGTAGTTCTGGTTAGTTTTTGTTTTTAAATTTGTCGTTGTCCTTCTTTTGGTTGTGCGAGGGGGCAAAGTATATCAACCTATGCCTCCATCTTGGCCGGAAGTACTTCTCATCCCTTTTTACAGCTGAGGAAACTGAGCCAAAGAGAAGTTTACGAGTTCCTGGCCAGGCTCTCACAGTTAGTAAAAGGAGGAGTTGGGACTCGAACTAAGTTGATCTGGTTCCAAATGCTCATAGCCATCACTTTATACCACTTCTCATGGTAGAGAGATGTGTTCATGGTAATGAGGGAAATTAAAAGACAAACACAAGTTTTAGCCCCAGCGAAATTAAGAAACATTTTAGCATAGAAAGATTAAACATTATTCATAGACATTCCTTAAAATAATTATTAATGTCTACATTTCAACAAGAAGAAAAATTAACTCAAAGAGAAGGCATGGAAGTCAAGAAACAATGATGAATTGATCATCTATGTGGGTATACTTAACTATGAAGAGTTAAGATGTTGAATTTCTTTTTTTTTATTGAGATATAATTGACATGTAACATTATATTTGTTTTAGGTGCATAACATAATGAATCAACATATGTATATATTACAAAATGATCTCTAGTTAACATTTATCACCACACATAGTTATAAGTTTTTTTCTTGTGATGAGAGCTTTTAAGACCTAGCCTGTTAGAAACTTTCAAATATACAATACAATATTATTAACTATTAACTGTATAAAAATATTGAATTTTTAAAGTAGAGATAAAACAAAAACAGGCAAAAATAACAAGAGTAGCAAAATATAGTTAAAATAATTTGTTTCTTTTCCTGTTTTAAAGGAAGAGACATATATTGATTGACTAGAGACTTGTTTTTTTAAAATTAGAATTCAAGATAACAATAAAAGATCAGAATCAGAACCTACGCTTCTGCATCAACAGAGAGGGAAGAGAGGGAATATAGAAAACTTTTCCAATGCAGCAGAATGAATGGAAGAAAATAAGAAAACAAAGGAAAAGAACAGCATATTGAAAGTGCAAAATTAAATGGTAGAAATAGCTTCAAATATATCAATAATTATGATAAAGGTAAATGTAACAAATTAACCAATGTTAATTGGTTAATTGGGTTTATCTGATAAATTTTTTAAAATCCTAGACGTACTGACAAAGCCCCATAGAAAGATGGTAATAAAGGTAGAGAAAGATATACCATGCAAATACTAACAAGAAGAAATCTGTTATTATACTACTCCCATCAGAAAAAATAAAATTTAAGGAAAAAAACAATAGTGACAAAGAAAGGTGGTATATAATATTAAAAGAAACAACTTTCTAAGAAGACAGCAGTCACAAACTTGTATAGTCTTTCCAATATAACATCAAAATGTAAAAACCAAAACTGATCAAATTACCAGGACAAATGAAAAAATATATTATCATAATGGAAAATTTTAAGACGAATGTTATATAATGCTGATAACAAATTTAGGATTTAAATTTAAACAAAAATCCAACACTTTAAAATCTGTATGAAATGCTGTATTCATGAAGTAGAGAATACATTATTTTCAAGTATATGTGGAACACTTAGAAATTGACTGTGTATTAGATCACAATATTTTCAAAGAAATAAAATACAGTCCACATCCTCTGTCCACGATGCAATTAAATTAAATGTCAAACTTCCAAAAGTTTGGAAACTAAAAAAAGCACTCTAAACAAGAGAAAGGAAACCACAAATGGAATGGAAAATATTTTGAACAAAAGTATATTAGAAGTATTACATATCAAAACTTAGGTGTACAGCTAAAGTTGTACTTAGAGCTGAATGTGCTGCCAGCTACTCGGTCAGCTTCCCTGCAAGCTCCTAGTGTTCCCAGTTTCTTCTAGATCCTTCCATAGATATTCAAAACATGGACAGACACATACAGATAGGTTTAAGAGGGGTGTCCAACCCACGGCCCAGGATGGCTATGAGTGTGACCCAACACAAAATTGTGAATTTACTTAAAACCTTTTTTTGCTCATCAGTTTCGTTTGTGTTTGTGTATTTAATGTGTGGCCCAAGACAACTCTTCTTCTTCCAGTGTGGCCCAGAGATGCCAAAAGTTTGGACACCACTGTCTGTATACCGTAGGCTACCATTGGTGTAAAAAGTTATAAGGAATGTGTACAGATTTCTATTAATAATACATGTTGATTTCCCTTTTCTTTTTTTTGGATGACTTTATGGTTTTAATTGTGAAACTTTAGAATCATTTGCATTAAAGTCAGAAACACTATAAATATGCCCACTCACAACCAACTCACTATTTAATGTTTTACTGGAGCCCCTAGCTAAAGCAATGCCCAGGAAAATAAATTAGCAGTATAATAATTGGAAGGAAAGAAATAAAGCTCTTTTTATTTGCAGGTAAAACAATCATCTGTACAGAAACCCCAAGAAAATCCAATATCAAATTATTAGAATGAATAGATGAGTTTGACAAGGCAGCTAGATGCAACGTCATTAAAAGTGATTACGTTTTTATAAACACCAATAACCAATTGAAAATTTTAATTGGAAAAAGGTCCCATTCACAACACCATGGGTTACAGCCTGAGATCATCACAAGAAACAGGAAGAACAGACTGCGTGGCCTGCGTTGCCTGAGTTGCCTGCAGGCTCCGCTGGGGAAGAGCTTCTTGCGCAGGTCCATGCCTGAGCTCGTGATGGTGGGAGAGAGAGGTGGGTCTGTGATTAACAGTATTGCACATGGTGGAGGCAAGGGAGAAACGATTCCCTCACAACAAGTGGGATCTTCAGCAGCGAATGTGCACACATGTCTGTGAACAGCGAGCACATTTAAGGCAGAGGCAGCGACTGCCTGTGCCTGAAGCTCCTGGCTTCGTGCTGTGCTGCGCGTGTGATAGAACCTCAATAAATGACCAAGAATGGGTGAGTGCATGTAACCCATGACCAGCCAGCCTGGTGCATCTTCTCTGCCCAAGGCCAGCTGGAACCCCAGAGCTGGGGACAGAAGCCCCTCACCTGATCCCAGCTGAGTCAGTGGCAAATATGGGGTGTTAGAGGTCCATGAGACTGAAGGGCCCCTGGGAGGATGAATGTAACCATCATCCAAAGCCCCAATGCTGGGCCCTGGGTGGGGACAGTGCTTGAAACTCTGCTTGTTGAGCTTAGCTACCTCCACCAAGCGAGTGGTTTCTAGACATGGAGGGCCCTCTGGTCTTGGAAAATGGGGACAGCCTTCCATTCTGCCCAGCAATCTATAAGGGAGACATGGGACTGCTTCTCTTTCATTTTATGGCCTAAGAGAAATAAGCGATCCAGTCTTTTAAATGCCCCCGTCATGCTCTCTTCAGCACTAACACTATCGCTAAGTAGACACAAAAAGGGAAAGGAGAGAAAGTTAACACTGAATAGAGCCAGATGGAGCAGGGCTTGTGATGTCTTCAGTAAGCCATCCTTCTGCCCTGACACCTTGTGTCTTCTCCCACTGCTGGTGCTCCCTAGGGAAGCCACCCAGGACCATCCTCTCTGGACTCGGGCCTCCTACAACACACTCATGAATATCTGATTCTTTTTTTTTCTACCCTGGTTTTCCCTTTTGGGGACTTTCCTTCCTCTCAGCACTTTGGGATACTGATGGGCTGTCAATCAAGGGCTGGGCTCCATCCCCCCACATAAATGGTAATAAAACTGAGGCTGGCCAACCAGAGAGCCCCACTCATGGACACCATGACTGGTTCAGGGGTGGGCCAAGGACTAAAACAAGTCTTGGGAATGGAAGGGTCTTCTTCCTTGTGGACCTTGGCTAGGGTCAATGGGCATCCCCTTTCCTACAACTTGAAAAAACAGTGCCAGAAAGTGAGGCTAAACCAGGGAAACAAAGCTGAGTGACACCAGGGAGTCCTGACTGGATCACAAGAGTGCCCTGGATATAGCTGTGCCTGAAGCCCACTGACCCCAGTACTTGAGCCATTACATTTCCTTTTTGCTTAAACTACTTTTAATTTAGATTGTCGTCACTTAAATCAAGAGTCTAGGTTCTAGGACACCTCATTCAGTACATGACATTGTTGCCATCCAGGGAGGCTGGTTCCCCAGAATGGCCCACATTTTCTGCAGAAAACTTTGGCTCATCTCTGCGATATGCAATCAGGCTGGGCTCCTGGTTTCTCTCTGTACAAGCCTCTCTCTTTTTGGCACATTTTTCTTTCCTATCGCCAATCCAGCTTTGACGCCAACATGATTTGGAGGCACATCAAATTGCTTCAGGTACCGTATGCAGAATTTCCACTGCATGCTGGCTTTGCCTGAAGCCTTTCCCTTGGGTGTGTGTGTGTGTACCTATATTGATACAGCTGTGTCAACACTGTCTTCTTCCTCACTTCTCCATCTAGGGAACTGGTGTGCACAATATCACCGCCCAGTCCCTGAATGCCTTCTTCTCAGCCTGACACCTGATTTGAAGACAGCTCTGGCAGGTTTGGGAGCCCTGCTGAGAGAGCCCTGCTTATGGCCTGAGGAGCCCCCAGATTTAAGGTGCCACTGGGTTTTTAATCTGGAACAGGAGGTAACACCTCTCATAGTTCAAGGAGCTGAGGAGCAGGGCTCTTTTCTGTACTTAACTAGCCCTTTTACCATGTGAACACTCACTCCGGAGACCACAATGGGTCCCTACTGTCACCTGTATCCAAACCAACCTTTTGCCAGAAACTTCCCTGCTCAGGCTAACTTCCTTCCTGCACATTCTTTCCCCATACCCCCAGGCTGGTTGGCTGACCCACCCTCTCCTTCCTAAAAACACCAGCTCCTCCTCTCCAAGTTTTTGTTCCTGATACCCTTCTTGTCTAGAATACCCTTCTTTCTTCTTCCTTCTACCTGTAATTCTACAAAGCTCATTTTAAGTTCTACCGCTTCCATGCAGCCCTCCTTGATTTCTTTCTAAAAATTTGTTTAAAATTTTTCAATTACAGTGAACAGTCAATATTATTAATTTCCAGTGTATAGCATAGTGGTTAGACGTTTATATAACTTACAAAGTCCTTGATTCTTCCCTGAACCTTCTAATCTATGCTTGACTCCTGTTCGGAATAGCAACTGTTCCATCATCGGGGCTACACCACTTGTCATCTACCTGAGGCACCTTCTGGGGTTTGAATCCATCGTGCCTCCCAACTGGAACATATGTTTCTTGCAGGTAAGGACTGTTACTTACTCATTTTTTTATTTCCCTCTCCTCCCTCTCAGCATCTGGAAGGACTGGGCAGATAGTTTGGAGATAGTTTCTCACACTTAGTCGATCATAAACCTCACATTGAGAATTCATTTTGGAAATACAGACTCCCTAGTTTTTCTCCTGGAGATTCTGGCAATAGGATTGGGTTAGATGCTGGAATCTGATTTCTAAAAGTACTATGATGTAGGATTTTGTTGAGGCAAGATTGGAAAACATAGAGGGAGCAGATTGCCAAATCAAGACACATATCTGACAAGCTGAAGTGTTTTTATGAGAACACAGTACAAGATATTTTAAACATACAAAACCACAGCCCACTGGGTGCGGTAGGGTTTCCCTGGTAGACAGTGATCAGCTGGTCGATGGATCAGTGGGTCAATGGCTCACTTGGTCGATGGGGTTTCTCCTACAGGCAGTTACTCCCATTTCAATTATTTGGGATCAGGTCCAAGGCAGGGTCTTAATCAAGGTGGCAGGAAACTTTCCTCTCCTATAAGGGGCTCAAAGGGCAGTTGGATCTGTAACATGATGGGAAGTTTCATTCTGAGGGAGGTTATGGTCACTGGTGTCACTTTGGGAACAGGGGTGCTATGGTCCCATGTGACCTGGAGTTCTACCAGGGAGGAGAGGCTGCTGAGCTCAAGCAGTAGTTAGAACATCCTCTCTGGTTTGTGTTTCTATTGCCCTAAGTCGCAGCAAAAACCCTGCAGGGAGAATCTGGTGGTGGGAAAAGTTTAGCAGAGAATTATTCTCTCCTGGACTAGGAGTTTCAGCAACAGCCACCAACAGAGAAACTGGTGGGAGAAACCAGAGAGGCCTTCCCGGAGGAGGTGTTGCTGGACTGGATTGTCGATTTAGCTCATGCCACTGAGCCAAATGCTTGTGGTTGCTTTTGAAGGTCACCATTGACCCCACAGTCCCTCTCAAAATCCTCAGAACTGACATGTCTCAGAGCCTCACAAGGATGATTGTGGAGTCCAGAAATTCTGACTCCCAACCCATTCAGGTTCCCCATACACTGGGTCCCCTTTCCCTCATCATGTGGGGCCATCACCCTGGCCTTGGCTTCCCTTGTGCCCACACTGCACTTTCCCTCCACGTGCCCTTCCTCACACACGCTCAGAAATGACAGGGTTCTTGTGGGTTCAGCCTGCCAGGAGCAAGGTTTGCCAAAGCCATCCTGGAGCCAAGCGGGTGGCCTTGTGAGAGAGAGAGCAACGAGACTGCACTCCAGTTCCAGCCTGGAAGGTGAGAGCAGCTTCCCAGCTATTTTCTTCAACGTCAGCAGCAAGTCAGCGGCTGGCAGTTCACATGAGGTCCTGACATCTACCGTCAGAAATGCAGCTTGGCTGGGGATTCCGAAGCAAAGGGGCCATTGAGCAGGGGAGAAGCCATCAGCAGGTGGGACCGTCAGCATGTACCCAGGGACCGTGCTCTGCCTTAGTGGGCAATGGCGCTGCCCTAAGCTGTCTCTCAGCTTCTGTATAACTATGTCTAATTCAAAAACAAAATAAAGCCCCATTTGCATTCCAGCTGCAGGAAGTAGGACCTGCCTGGTTTTTTCCTTAGTACGCATGTGCCTACGATAATGAGAATTAGGTCAAAATACACAGGTGTGAGCAAAAGTAGGGTTACAGTTGTGATATAAATAAATAATACAGTAACTAATACACAATAATACAAGAATAAACTGTGTCTTGCATACATACGATTGGAAACTTACTTTTGCTCAGTCCTGAATAATGAACTCCAGGAGTGGCCATAGTTCCTGTTGCTGGTGTTTTTCTGCGGGAGAGGCCATTCACTCACCCCAGTGAAGCTTTCAAAGGGAGTAAGAATGGCCCCTTCCTCCCAGGAGTTAATCATCCACCAGGAGACGTGTGCAGGTAAATGGAAACCAGAAGTTCACTTGAACTTTGTATTTGTGCCTGCATGTGTTTTCTCTGCTTTTGCTTGTGACAACTTGCAGCCAGAAATCCTTCCCCTTCAGAGCCTACATCAGACAAACCTGTCTGTGAGCCGCGGATGTCTACTGAAAGTTTCACAGGGGACATATGTACCCTTCACAGTCCTCAGCTTAAACAACCCAGCTGTATGTTTCTGCCCTTTCAAGTTCCTCCTCTGCTGCCCCCTCCAGAGCTTCATCCCTCAGCCTTTCCTCCTCTACCCAGATTCTCTTAAAGAAGTGTCCCTGCTGCTTTGTCATGCAAGAAAACACAGCTTGCTCTCAGCTCCCCAACATCAAAATAGTTTTCTCTTCTATTTGCAAATGGAAGTCTGGGGAGGACCCATCTTGAGCGACTCAGCCATGCCCTGGGAGATTTTATCCCTTGCCTCATCCCAAAGGACTTACTGAGTTATTTATCTGGTGTTCTCTCCAAGAAGGCTTTTGTGGGTAAAAATTGTCTCTATCTTCTTACAATGACTTCTAATAGGAAGCATTTTGAGTTTTGTGCTAGAGCTGCAAGAAGGAGTGATGCTTTTCAATGGCAGCATGAAGAAAGACTTCCTGGAGGAGGTGACGTTTGAATCAAGCTCTGATGGAACTCTTTTGAGAAGGATAGCTATTAATTTCACTAATAATTTAAAAATTTGTCCATCCTGATCACTTAGCCCAGCAATTTTCAACCAGTGTGCCACAAGAATTTTTAAAATATGCATTACATGACTATTTTGTCAGGGGCACTGACCTCTTTTCGCTTAGACTGACAAGTAAAAAAATGACAACAACCAACATAACAATAGCCATCCAGTGTGAATGAATAAAAATCATACCTATATTTTTGGTCAGATTGGCACAAAATACACATTTTTGGGTGTGCCACAGAATTTTAGTAATTAGTTTATGTGTACCATGAGATGAAAAAGATTGAAATTCCCTGACTTCGCCCAATTCCTCAGGCCCCTGTTGCATCCCTGAATTCCAGTCCACTCCGTGATATGTACCCTTAACCAGAGAATTGGAGTAAAGGGGTTAACGTCCGTTCCTTTTCTAGTTCATCATCAGCAGAGGACAAGAGGGAACAAGAAGCCAAGATCCATCCATTCATGGCATCTATAACAAGAAAAAATATTGGCCCCACAGCTGTCCCCCAAACGCTGTCTGTGTGCCACTGGTGGCCGTGGTTTTGTAGGGCAGAGACTTGTCGTCGTTTTCCACATGCCGTAGACCCGGACTAATCTTGGCACATCGATGTCTCTCTCCCTGGCCTCACAGAACAGGGTGCCTGGAGCCGATCATCAGAACATGTCAAAGAATGTGGAAAATTCCTCACTAAATCCTACAGTACTTTGTTCTTTGTCTCAAAATGAATTCGGTGAGAGAATTCATTCATCTCTTATTATGCACGAGGGACAGAGGCAATTTTTCTCATAAGATGCAGGGATAAAGTAGATTGCTTTCTGGACTTACCTGGTGACATTTAACTGAAACTGAAATTCACCCCCCAAAAATCTTCCTTTTGGGAAGATCATTTCCAGAAGAAAAAAAAAAAAAAGAGTAATAGTCTACCTAGAAGATGCAAAAATGTAATTTCACATGGTGTTTTGAGAAGTGTGTGCAGTTTAGGATTCTTTCAGTTGCAAGATGCAACAACCCACGAAAAAGTGGCTTAAGCAAAATGGACATTTTAATGGTGCATGTAACAGGGAAGTCCAGGTAGAGCAGGTTTCAGTCCTGACTGGACCCAGGTGCTCAGATAAGGTTGTGTGAATTCTTGCCCCTCCGTGTCGCTCAGCTCTGCTCTTCTCATCACACGAGACATGGAGTCATAGTGACCACCGGCAGCTTCAGATGTCTTTCTCCCAGTTCATTAACTCTGGAGAAAGCGCACTCCCTTCCCAATCGCCTCGTGTCTCAGTAGCCTACCCTGGGTGTTGTGTTCACCCCCACAGCAGTTTTGCTGACTCTGATTGGCCAAGCTTTTGACCACACACTCCTGAAGCCCAGTGGGGGAGGCGAACCCCAACCAAACAATTGGGACTCACATTTGGGGGGAAGATCCACTCTCTGAAGAAAAATGAGAGGCTCTTACCAGAAAGGACAAGGACTGGGAAAAGATGTTTATTACAGTGAAGAGTCTACTGAGTGGTGAAATATGTAAAAGAGGGCAAAACCAAGGCGGCTGGGATGGTGCGGACGAAGACCGCGGACAGGTCCACCCGGAGTGAATCCGGGGGAGCCGGCCTGATTGCCAAGCCAGTTCCATTGACCATTGGGAAAAACGGTAATATCTCAAGACCCTAGAGACTTCTTTTTTCATTTCGTCTGAGTGTCCAGTAATTGCTGATGTTCACGGATGTCACTGTCCACCAGGGTTGCTGGTCCGCCGCGGGCAGCTTGGTAAGCAGGCAGCTGTCCATCGAGACTGAAGGAAAGAGGTTCGAAAGCCAAGGCAGAGAGAAGCTGGGAAGTTGGCCCGTGCGCTGCACCACGAAGGAAGGAGGGAAGAGGGAGAAACCTCGGCAATTTGTTTTTAATATTTTGCTTGTTCTGGATACCATGAAAGCGTCAGATATTGGCTCTTGACTAATGAAAACAGAGAGGGAGCCAGGCTGGAAACCTGGCCGTGTTTCCGTGCACAATTAGGTTTGTTTGTTTAGGTCTCTTTTTATTTGTTTTCAGATGACTCAGATAGGAATACTGCAGGCCTTTCAAAGCGAAGTGTTCTTATGTGTATTTCGGGTCTAGGGCCTGGCCAAGTGCAGAAAGCCTTGGCTCCCTGAGGTTATTTTCCTATTCAAGGGTTTTTCAAACTTTCAAGTGGAGCTGGAAGAATGCCCCTGCGAGCCAGGTTATTTTTCTTAGCAGACCCCAGCTTGAGGTTGCACGGGGGACAGGGATTGCAAACATCTACACTACAAAGCCCCCAAACAGCGCACAAGGGCACCATTGTACGGGTCTCCGGCACCGCCCACCCTGATGGCTTTACCATGAGCGCACTTCAGTCCCCTCTGGAAACCTCTTCAGGAGCCTCCTTCTCTGCAGACAACCAGGTCCAGAGACAGACTCTCCCTTCCCCTCTCTGTATCTGTCTATTAACTGTTCAGCTTTCAAGTCTCTCCTGTTTCATTGCCGTGGTTTGGAGTCTGCAGCCTCCTGTGAAATGCAGAGATATTTACAATCTGGGGACCTGCCAAGCCTTAGGCTGAGCTGCTCTTCCGGAGGGGAGCGACTCTCATGGGGGTGGTTTGCTCCAGACCAGTTGACCCTACTGTCCCGGGCATTGGGAAGGGCCTTGGGAGGGGCTGAGCCTTTCTGCTCCTAGGTGAGCAAGATGCAAACCAGGCGACAGTGAAGACCACTCCAGTCTCCCTTCTTGGAGGGTTCTTTCTAGTAGCCCTGCCCCTGCTGATGAGTCACAGGACAGAGACAGCCCGCAGTGGCTCTGGTTGCTTTCAAATACTACAGACTTATGTAGGCGGAAGGAGCAGGTTTCCTAAGCTCCCTGGAAGCTGCGTCCCAGCCTAAGAGTCTCCAGCAGTCTCCCCTGCTCAGCTGCCCATGCTCCATGCCAGAGGCCATGCCTGAGTCACTGCAGGGAAACTTCTGGAACCAAGATGTTGCTGTTCAGTGCTCTTCTCCCTCTGAATAGGTCTGTGAACTGTTCTCCATGCAGAGCAGTTCACATTTAGAACAGTGTTTGAAGCCTCCTGAACTTTTAGGAGGTAGCCTATTGAAATTCACCTATTTCAGAATTCGATATTCTATTAAAATGTATATATTTCTGGAATTTCTTTTTCAAACCCTAGTGGTCCAGACTGTATCCTGGGGTCCAACAAAATTCTGCCTCCACCTCTGGCACTTGCCACAGCTACACACACCACTGGGTATGCAGGTGGTGATGGGAACAGTGGCCTCGCGTCTCAGCAGACCCCGAGACGAGGGGCAGGGGCAAGTGGTAGAGTTGGGAGGTGAGCCTGGACTAATGTTCATGCCCATTAACACTAGCTGAAATGACAAGGGCCGAAAAGCAGGTCTTGGTCCCGTTGTTCAGACACTTACTTAGCAGATATCCACAGATTGTGTGCCTGCTTCAGGCTCTGTGCTAGGTGCTGGGCCCAGCAGGTGTCGAACCAGGCTCGGTGCTATCTCTGGAGGCTGCAGTCTCCCGGGGGAGGATTTAGTGACAAGGGAGTGTGACAGGAGGGCCTCTCATCTAGGCTGGTAGAATCAGCTGTCCCTTCCTCAAAAGCAGAGGAGGGAAGTGGTACAGTGAGAAGGGACAGCAGGTGGGAATGCCTGGGGGCAGGTGTACTCCTGTAGGTGGCGGAGTACATCAAAGCCGGAGGTCATCAAAGACCGGGTCATACAGGCCCGTGGTCATGTTAAAGGGTCAGTGTTGTTCACCAGAGCAACGAGGAATCGCTTATTATTATTGTTTCTATTACTGTTACTTAATTACATTTACTAGTTTGCTTCATTGTCTCACCAGTCTCACCTTTTCCTTCTGAGTTCCATTTCCTTCTTCTTGAAAATCATCTTTCAGTGGCCTTCGCTGACATCTGCAAGGGGCGGGCTTTCTCATTCAAGGGTGGACCCAGGTTTCCTGGGGCCTGAAGCTTATGCAATTGGGGTTCTCCTCAGGAAAACCAATACAAACTTTGAAACCAAAATTAAGAATGAAGGTAAATGATGACAATGAGAAAAGAGGTCTCAGCAAGTTTCAGAAAAGCTGACAAACAAAACAAACATTATAAAATCCAGAAAAATAACATTTTAAAAGTTAACTATAATTTTTCCAACTTACCTCATGTGGGTGGCATTGGAATGACCGTGGGCCTCTGGGGAATATGACTAGGAGGAAGAAGCATTGGCTTACACTGACTTTGGGTTTCATAGGATACATTAAGTGGTTTGCAGTCATTTCCACATATGTAGTTCAGTTATTGCTGGGCATAAAGATTTCTGGAATGGCTTCCAGAAATACTCCTACAAGCCGCACACTGCCTTGCTTGGCACACAGCGTCAGAGGATGGATGGAGATGCGAAAAATCCTGTGATTCCCAGCCCTGAAAATGTGTAGAAGGTAGAGAAACAAAGTTTAAGATCTATAGAGCCATCTATAATTCTCTAGTCTGTAGAAAATTTTCTAATCTCAGAAGTATAAAACTATAAGTAGAGGATTTTTTTAATTGAATGTGTGGTCAAAATGGAAGTTTTTCTTCCAGCAAGGATATATTTGAATGAGGGCTGGGTGGAGGTGGGCAAAGAGGGGGAGTGGGGACATTTGTAAGTGTGTAAAAAGTAAGTTAAAAAATAAACAAAACTTAAAAAAGAATATATTTGAGAATGCAATTCTAAACACAGTATACATTTATAGCTAATAGATGAAAGAAATTTCATAGAGGTTTCCCCAAAGTTGACAACAATCTTAAACACTCCCCAAAAAATAGTTGTAAAGCTAGAAGAAAAATATTTAAATGATTGATAATAGAAAACAAATTTGACTAGCCATGTTGGAGTGAAAACCGTATTATCTTTCTATTTTGTCTAGAGAAAATCATATTACAAAGTCATCACGTGAAGATGTGATTAAAGACCACGTAGCTGGAGGTGGAGGGAGTCTAAGTGCAGTACGTTGTCCTGGGTGGGGTCCCGGTAAAAAGAAAAGATGCGTGGTCGAAAAACTGGTGAGAGTGATGAATAAATCCGTGGATGTAATCACTGGTTATTGATGTTGTACCAGTTCAGGATTCCACTGAAGCAGGTATTTGAATAGTTAGATTTCCAAAGCCCCAAAGGTAAAGCCAGAACTGGAAGAGCAGATACTGGCCAAATACGGAGGCCAAAGTTTAACTTTGCTGCACCCCTTGATAAGACCCCTACCAACAGGGCCCATTCCGGGCTAATGGTCACTTCCAGAGCCACCATGGCACCAGCTCACCTGCTAACCACCCATGTGCTAACAACTCTTGTTTTCGGTGTCCTCTTCATTTTGACATGGGAGCGTTTACCTTCCTTTCTGATGAAATCAGCTGCGCATTTACATTTCTAGGTGTTCACACTGTGAGTTGCTGGGCTGGTTGTCAGCAGGGGAGTGGCAGGGGGCACTTGACAATTTAGAAGGAAACTCTGGCTAGCGTGGAGAATGAATGTAAGGAGTGGGGTGCAACAGAGGCAGGAAGAGCTGATGCAATTCAACTGCAGAGACAATAAATGGCAGCCTGAGTGAGAGGAATTGGAGTGGAGGGGAGGAGAAGTGGACGGATTGAGACACTTTAGAGGTTGAAGGAATAGAACTTGAAGACAGAGGGGCTTGGATGGCAGAGGGAGAGAGAGGGGTCTAAGATGTGCCCAGTGGTGGGGGGAAGGGGAGCAGCCAGGTGGATGGTGCAGCCACCCCCTGAAATAGATGAAGAAACAGAAGGGGAGGACAAGGAGAAGCTCTGTGGGGAAAGAGGAGGAGTTCAGGGTTGAACATGCAGAGTTTTCGATGCCTGTGTGGCATCCAGTGGGACATGACCAATTCACAGTAGGGTGCAGAGGCCGGGAGAGCGACCTGACCGACCTGGACATGTGGATTTGGGACTTGCAGTGGGTGTGAACTCTGCACAAGGTGCTTAGAAAGGAGCCTGGTACGCAGTAAGCCCTGTAAGCCCTGTGAGAGGGTGGGTTGTCACACAGGGTCCCTGTCATAGAGGAGACAGACATCAATCCCATAAACAACTGCAAACAAATGCAACTGCATTGAGCTGATAAAGAGAAACACGTGTTATGAAGATATAACAGGAATTGGATACAATCTGGGGACTCAGGGAAGGCTTCCCAGAGGAAGGGGCTCTTGAATAGAGATCTGAAGGATGAACAGAAGGAAACGGGCAACAAGGAGAAGGAAGAACATCTCGGGCTGAGGGAACGGCATACGCAAAGCTCTGTGAGGAAGGGATTGTGGGTGCCTGTAAGAAGCTAAGTTGTGGCTATGGCTGGAGACCAGGGCAGCCAGGGCCTCAGGAAAGACGTGCTCCCTCTCTAAGAGAACAGACCAGATAATTCACAAGGTTCTCCTTTTAAGTCTCAAATTTTAGAGTTCTGTGATCCCTCTTTTTTTCTTCCAAGAGTATACTAGGTGGTACTCTACATGTTCAGAAAAATGTCCCTAGTAAGGAAGTATAGAAATGATCCCTGAAAGTATAGTCTTTGTGACCCTTTTAACTTATCATTTTTGTAAAAAGAATTCTACAGAAAAGTTGCAAGAATGGAATAATGAATTTTCCTAAGTTTCCACTAGGATTCACCAATTGTTAAATTTTTTGCCATATTTGCTTTCTTTATCCTCTATCTACCTACCTACCTATCTACACCTATCTACTAATCAATACGCTATATGTACATGTATAACATCTCTAACTAAAATACATTACACATTACTATTATTACTGAACCATTCAAGAGCGAAGCTACAGACATCGTGACCTTCATCCCTAAAGACTCCAGCATGTACCTCCTCAGAACAAGGATACTGTCTTATACGACCATGCGATCCAATCCAAGACTGGGTCTGAGATCCAGAGTTCTGTGGTTTTTTATAGAGGACCTTCAGCAGCAAACCTGTAATGACCTCCTGCAGTGTGACAGGTGCCATCCTCTGCAGCGAGGATTCAGACAGAGAGGGTATGAGACACAAATTGATAAGCAGATAGTTACATTGAAATGGGGAAGGAGGGATGGCAGACATAAGCAGGAACGCCAGGGGAGCGTAGAGGAAAGAAATCTGGGCAGAGACTTCTAGTTATCTATCCCATATCCATCCTTCTCTTCTTTCTCACTCATGGGACCTCTGTGTTATTGGGGTTCCCAGTGTGCCCAACTCAAAAAACAACATCCTCCAATTTCCTTCTTTTTTCCTCATCCAAGGACATGCTTATTGATTGTTTAGAGAGAGGGGAAGGGAGGGAGAGACAGAGGGAGAGAAACTTTCATGTGAGGGAAACATCAATCAGTTGCTTCTCATACATGCCCCAACCAGGGACCAAACCTGCAACCTAGGCATGTGCCCTGACCAGGAATTGAACCTGTGACCTTTGTTTTATGGGAAGACACCCAACCAACTGAACCACACTGGCCAGAGACTGTTTCTTTTTTGAGAGAACAAAGATATATAAGCAGCAGTTATTGACTGGTACTTGTAGGAAAGCTTATCAAAGCAAGCAACCCAGATGGGAAGCACACGCTTCGGCCCTTGTCCCTTCTCCTTCCTGCTGCTGGGAACATCATTGTGATAGCTAGAGCTGTAGCAGCCATCTTGCAGCCATGAGGTGACATTAAAGATGGAAGCCAATCTTAGGAAATGGTGGAACAGAATGACAAAGGATCCTGGGTCATTGATGATAAAGTAGAGCCACCGTTCTACTCTGAATCGCCTACTTAAAATACTTTAAGAGGAAGGAATTAATCCTCTCACTTAAGCCACCATTAGTTAGAGTTTCTGTTACAAGTAGCTGAATCTAGTCCTAATTGATAAATCACCTAATCCAGTCTTGGGGATCCAGGGACAATTCCCATTCCCTGCAGTTTCTAAAGGATAAGTAGGAAATAGGAGGCTCCGGAGTGTAGATTTTAGCTTAAGAACAGCAGAGGCTATTGAATGGAGTTAAATAGAGTCAGTATTAAATTTTAGTTTTAGGAAGCCATTGAGTAAAATCATCTCCTTGATAGTTACTGTGAAGGGCGGGGCAGACTGAAGTCAGGAAACCTAGTAAGAGATCTGTGCCAGGAGCAGGGTCCTGAAATGCTGCGAGCCGTGCTAAAACCCAAGGCTCTGCTGACAGCAAGACCTGGGGCCATGTGGACTCTGCCATCCCTGTGTCCACAAGAGTGTGCAGAGAACTCAACGAGGCCCCGTGTGTACAATGCTTAGAACGGTACCTGACATAATAAGCACCCACAAAATTGCTGTTGAGTCAATGGCAATGAAAGATGGATTCTAGGCTATCAAGTAGGATAGGATGGAATCGACAGAAAGCTGAGATTGCTCGGATGGTAGGAGGAAGGAGGAAGGGAAGGAAAGTAGTTAAAGATGTCCCCTAGATTTCTGTGGAAAAACCAACTGGGTAAGAAGACAATGAGTCCAGCTCGGACCTGTGGAGGTCGGGGGCGGGGGTGGTCTCTGGCTGTTGGCATGGAGATGAGCAGCGCTCCTCTGCGGGGCAGATGCAGAGCTGGGCAAGGGTGTGAGCTGGAACAGACTGGTGTGCAGCAGCTGGAAATAGGGGAGTGCAGGGGAGGGGTTCACAGCCCTCAGGTGAGGGCATAGAACGAAAAGACAAGAAGGCCAAGAGGGAGCCCTGTGGCTGGCTCTGGTGGACAGAAGGGAGCCAGCAAAGCAACTGCAGATGACTGGGTTCAGGGCCATAGGAGAAACAGGGGGAGTGTCCCAGAAATTCAAGGGAGAGAATCTGCAGAAAGAATGGTCGGGAGTACTGGATGCTGCAAAACCATCGCATGAGGTCTGAAAGGCAGCAGTGGGTGGAGGGGCGAAGAGGCCCTTGGAAAGCTCAGGGTTGACTGAGGGTCATCGAGGTCATTGTAACTCGGGCTGATGATGGGGCCAGAAGGCATGTGTGGTCCTGTGGTCTGTGGAGAGGGACCGAGAATTGAGGATCAGGAGAGGTTTGTGTGGCAGTGAGGAGCAACTTATGCGGTAGTGGGAGCTAAGAAGGAAAAGAAGGAAAGCAGGGAAAATGCTGAAAGGGCCTCAGGCAAATGAGCAGTGCAAACATGAGGTCCGTGATGGGACCCAAGTGTGGTCTTCACCACATGCCCAGATGGTGGGAAAGGGCTATGGCGGTGTAGGGAAGCCGGAATACCCAGGGAGGATGGACTGAACAATTACTGGCACAATCTCCAGTCTGAGCTTCCATGGACAGAGGAGGGTAGGGAGAAACAGAGGGGTGGGAGATGGATGGCAAACAACAATGACCCCATTGACCGGGAGCCCACCCTGAGCCAGGCAGGTGCCATGCCTACACAGGCATCCTCTCAGGCAACCGTATTTCACCAGTGGGCACCTGAGGCTCAGGAGGACCAGGCTGGAGACTTCACCAGGCCATCTGAGACCAGGATGGCACCCTTAATCACCAAGCTCCACTCAGTGAGCGAGAGGACTGTAGAGCCCGGGGTCAGACACACAGAGGCAGCTGGAGAGGAAGGGTGGACTACAAACAGATTGAAGGATTGTGAGCGCATGTGCAGAGGAGGGGCTGGTTGGAGCGATAGTCAGGCAGATAGTCAGGCCTGTAAGAAATTTTCCCTGGAGCAGGCCCCACCCCACCCCACCCCACCTCACTCCCACCCTACTCCCATCCCCGCCCTGAGGGTCCAGGTCAGGTAGCCCCCACAGCCAGAAGTGCCTGGGAGAATCTTCCAGGAGGGGGCAGCAGTGTCCCATAGAAGCTGGCTGCGGTTGCTCAGACCTGGGGCACTGGACAGGGGATGGCTGCCTTCCGGGAAGGTGGGGTCAGGTGGGTCACGGGGTGTGGGCTGGGGCAGCCCTGACTCCCAACCACCTTGGCAGCCCTGTGTCTGCTGTGCCCCCAGGAGGCTTGAGCATTCTTCCTTGGCTTCATGCCCTTAGGAACTCCCCCCGCCACCCCAAACCACTGGCCTGACTCTGCAGGCGGGTGGAGCTCAGGGAATGGGGTCATTGCTGTTCTCCTCCCTCCCTTTGTCCTTCTCTCTGTCCATGAAGCTCAGACTGGAGATTTTCCCAATTTTTCAGCCCATCACTGTCTGGCTTCCCTACACTGCTGGGGAAGCACTTTCCACTCAGTGGGTGCACAGCAAAGACCCTGGCTCAGCTTCATGGACATCAAGCCCGTACCTCTCATTTTCTAAATCACTTACTTTCCCATTTCTTCCATTTTATTCTCCTTATTAGCTCCCACTACAGCATAACACCTCTCCTCGCACTGGTGGGCCCCACTCCTGGCTCCCGCCTTGAGGAGCAAGACCCCCATCTTGCTTAGGCCCTTCCCCACAGGCCCTCCCACTCTGGGGTGGCGTGCAACTCTGCCAGGAAGGCCCCAGGCAGAGCCCACCCTTCAGGAGCAGCCACGGAGGAAGCCTTCTGCACAGGCTCCAGGCCCTTCCCCAGGCTGGCAGAATCCAAGGGCTTGGAGGAGCCAGGTTGCACAAACAGCTCCCCACGGATTGGATGCGAAGGGAACATAGAGTATCATTATTTTGCTTAGAACTAATCTGGTCTTTCTCTTCTGAGCCCCACCCATTAGTTAGTGGGATGGGGAGGATAAACTAAATGTCTAATCCAGTTAAACTGAGCTGATACGTTACATCCTTCAGGAAACCCACTCCATGTCTCTGATAGCCCTGCTTTCCCTGCCTCCTTAGAGGCCAGGGTGCAGGCAGCACGGGGGGCCTTCCCCCTCGCAGCACTTGGGGCTGTGGGATGTGTGCTGTCGCTGGTCTTTGGGGACACATCCTTGTTTTGCCTGGGCCATGCTTGACCTCCCAGCCTCCAGTATTGAAAGTGTGGCCCATTCTTCCAGCCTAGGCAATGGTCCTGGTGACAGTTTGGTGACTCAGCCTCAGCTGGGCCGGAGCCCTGGCTCTTTCCTTTGGCTCTCCAGCTTGTTAACTGGGGTCCACCTTCTCTCAGAATAGCAGGCCCCCTGGTGGGCCCGTGGGTGTTCAGCATTCGCACCCCATGGGACAGAGGGGCCCAGGGAAGCTGAAGCTCAAGCCTCCCCCAGGCTGACCATGAGGAGTTCCTTTTCTGTGGCTGTGCCCTGGCTTCTAAAGGGACAGTTTGGGAAGTGGCTTCCTCCCAGAGTCCTGAGGGTGACAGTCCTCTACCATCCCTCCACCCCCTTGCAGGCCCAGAAGTGGGGACAGTAGGCAATTTGGCCGACCACTTGGCTCTTCTGTCTGTTCACTTCCTCCTCCTTTTTTTTTTTTAAGACCCTCAGGTACAGAAAAAGTGTGAGCTTTTTCTTACTTTTATTTCCTCCTTTCTGACTCCCGTGAGCCCTAAATGACTGGCTTCAGCGTCTTATTCTGCATACGGAGAACTCTGAGCTTTGGGTTTAGTCTTGATATAGTAAGGGAGGAGGAAGAAGAATTTGGAAAATCCCTCCTGCAGATAATGGTCTGGCTTCTAAGGCTGGAACTTTCTGCATAATCCTATTTTGAATGACCAAAGCTGAACTTTACCTGGTTCTCTCTTGGAATTCCTTTCCTAACCAATCTAGATCTACACACACCCAGGTTCCCCTTCCCCTTTCTCCTCCTGCTTGCTACACACAGTTGGGCAGAGAGACATCTCGGGTGAACCCAGGAGAATGGGAAAGAGAAGAGAAAAGCATATTAGTGCCTTCAGATGGAATCCCCCTCCCCATCTCTGCAGCTTTTCTTTTTCTCTTACTGTCTGTAAACCCCCAAGTCTGGTCCCTTCTGCTCACTTCCCCAAAGGGGCTGTCAGCAGCATCTCTCCTCCAAGAAACCAGATGGAGACCCTTTGACTTCCCACCTGCTTTCACCACTAGAGCCCATCCCCTCGGCAGCCTCAGTTCCCATCCTGCACCTTCAGGTAAAGCCCAGTCTCAGGCAGATTTCCAGAGGACCATTCCTCCGGTGTTCAGGGCGCCTTTCCCACTTCGGTGCCATGGCATGTGCTGTGCTCCCTGCCTGAACTTCCCACCCTCCGGCCCTTTCCTAGGCTCAAATCACCGTCATCGCCCATGGGAAGCCTTTCCTGATCCTTTTAAGTCTATGCAATTTCTCCCCTGACTGCTTGAACCAGGTTGAATCCCTCACATCCTGCCCTGTACTATATTGACTAGCTGTGTTTGTGTTTCTCTCCCCGCTGCACTGAAATCTCTCTGAAGGCAGGAACTGTGCATCACTCAGCTATGAATCTTCCAAGGGGCTGTAGGTGACAAATTGAATATGATGATTAAAGCAGGTCCAAAGCACATGAACTCACACAAATGATTTCATTTCTTTGGCTTTAGTTTCCTCGTTTGTTAAATAATTGAGTTGGTTTCTATGATGTCTTAGATCACGTCTATCTCTGACTCTTCTGTGAATTGTGTGTGTGCGCGCGCGCATGCGTGTGGTCAGCAGGGGTCACTAACCGGGGACGCCAGGCAGACCGTTCTAGTGGCTCAGGCTTCAGGTCAGGACAACCTGAGTCCAAGGCTCGGGCACTCACCTCTGAGCAACGTTGAGCTAAATGGAAATGAGGAGGGTCATTCATCCACTCAGTAAACATTGACTGAATGCCTACTAAGTGCATGCATTGGGTTGGTACCTGGAGGGATGTAAATACCACACGTTCCCTTTATGTAGGAGTCCAGAGTCCATTAGAAGGAGACAAGCCTTCAAACCAGCAAGTGTAGTTAAGGGTAGAAGTTCTCTGTGGGAACTTCCGGATGTCCAGGACACAGCGGGGACACAAAGGAGGGACAGATGGATCTAGCTGGGAGTGGGATGAGGAAGGCTCCCCGGGAGACGTGAGACCAGAGGAGAGCTCTCCTGGAACTTTTGGGTGGAGGGAGCGAAGCAGTGTCGGGTCCCCTTCTGTCAACTGGGCTCCTTTGACCCAGATTGGCAAGGCCTAGGGATCTTGGCTCCCAAATACATTTCTCGAGAGGTGGTCACAGCTGACATTTCGACTGTAGGCCTAGGACCTGAACCTGCTGGTTGCACGCTAGGCCCCAGGCCCTTTCCTGTGGCCAGTGAGTCACCTTCAATACCTGAGCTAGGCTCTGAAGCCTCTGCTTCCCCTCAGCGACCTCTGCCCCACTAATCTTTCAGGGAAGAGCCATGCCTGATAAAAGTCCATTCTTTCCCTAAGAAGTGACCTCTCCTCAAACCACCCTCTTTCCTGGGCTCGGGGGAGACGTTTTCGGCCCAGAATCCACAGGAGTTTCTACCAAGGGACAGTCTGAAAAATAGCATTAGCCTGAGGAAGCTGTTCAAACACCATCCATTTTGACACTTGGCAGGATTAGCAAAGCACCTCTTGCCTCGGAGAGTGGGAAAGCTTCCAGAATTAGTCTGCCGGCAGAAAGAGAGGTTGAGCAAACAGGCATATTGTTTTCTCATAGCTGTCTCTCTTGTTAATGTTTGGTCGGCCAGCCATGCATTTTTGGAGTGTTACATAGGCTTACGCTCAGCCTTCATCAGAGAACAATTAGGATGAGTGTGGGGAGAGGCCAGAGGGTCAGGGACAACAGATGGGCCTCCACTTAAGCAGGTTAGAAGTTCATTGCTCCAGAGGAAGAAGACCCATCTTTGGTGGGGGCAGTGAGGGGTTGGGTTGAAAGAGGCAGAAGGGAAAGAAGGCAGAGGGCCTCTCCTTTCTGAAATATCCCTTTGGGATGAGTCTCTCTATCTCGGGCAGTTGATTTAGTTTTCCATAAGGAATCATCGGCAGCTCTGGCAAAATCAAGAAGCCAGGGGCCTGGTGCCATACTAAAATAGCAGCATCACTGTGTTTCCAGCGGAGGGATTACTCCTTGGTGAGCCAGAGAGCTTTGGAACATCATTTGGAAGCAAAACCACATTTTTTTCCAAAAAAAAAAAAAATCATTTTAAAGGGAAGTTTGCATGCAATGAAGTCAGGGCTTAACTCTTGAGAGGAAGTGGTACAGGGGCAGCCATTGGGCCTTTGCTGATGGAACCCATGCTTCTGGGTGGAGGGTGAGTTTCCTTTGGTATAAGGTCAGCTGAGGTGCCTATAATAAGGGTGGATAGAGGATACTGTCTCCCAGAGGGGCTGGTTAAAGGTGAAAGTGCTGGCAAGTTGGCAGAAAAGGCCAAAACGTGGAAAGAGAATGGTATGAGTTAGGCGTTGCTGCATCACACACCACTCCACCACTCAGTGGCTGCAAATCACCACCATTTATGTAGTCATGGCTTTGTGGGGCAGTGGCTGGGCCTGGGCTCAGCTGGCTGGTTCTTCTGCTCAGCTCACCTGGGGTCACCTGGCCACAGTCATTTGTCAGCTCATCATGGGGTGGGTAGTCTAAGGTGACCTTACTCACTTTTCCAGCAACTGTTGCTGGCCGTTAACTGGGCCCTGCGTCTCCAGAGGCCAGCCTCACTTCTTCACAAGGTGGCTGTGTTCCAAAGGCAGCAAGAGAGAGGAAAAGGCTCAACTTACAATCATTTTTCCAGTCTCTGCTTGTGTTGCATTTGCTGTCCCATTAGCAAAAACAAGCTTCATGGCCAAGCTCCCAGTCAATGTGGGAGGGGACGGCACCAGGGTGTGGATACAGGAAGGGAGCCCTGGCTCCATCGGGAGCCATTACTGTAACTGTCTTCCTGCAAGAAGGAAGTAAATCTGAGAGGGAACCGAACACCCTAACCTCAGTGGGATGCAAACATGCGAGTCAGAGTATATATGAGTGCAAACTGAGGGAAGAGAGACCAGGGAATCATCTGGTGGGGTTTTTGGGACAAACTTGCTATTTCCTGGGGATGTTGGGGTAAGGAGACACTTGGATTAGTAAGACTTGAATAACTCAAGTGGGCGTCATTTTTAGCATCTCATAAAATTTTATAACATCCTCTCCTCAATATTTATATATATAGCCAACTAAATATAACCTGAGGTTCTCCAGGCCTCCCAGCCTATGGGAAGATGGCAGTGTAGCCATAGAATCTAAATAGGAAAATAGACACCACTTCCAGTTTCTACAACAGAGGAAATTTCCAAGGTTTCTAGCACCTTTGAGTACTGAAGAGTACCATCTGCTGTTGAGTGGTCCCAAGACTGAGTTTAGGGAGTATCTAAAAATAATCATGACCAGTGTGCTATTTCATGCCACTGTGTTGTTTTCCAAGGACTGCTGTGGTTTGAAGATGAGCACACTGGAGGATAGCCCTGGAGAGGATATATAGCCCGGGGATCTGGAGGTGATTTAGCATTGTGGTTGAGAGCACAAACTTTGGCACTGGGCACAGCCTTGGGAAAGGAATTTTCCATATGCACACAAAGCTGCATTGTAACTGGGAGTATGGGTGATGCCAACGCAAGACTCACAGCGAAGCCAGGCCAACACTGTAGGATCTTAGCAGCAATATGGATCTGGAGAGCAGGGAGGGGCCAGGAAGGCAGAAAGACCAGTCATTGCAGCAGTCCCTATGAAAGGTGATGGGTGAAGACCATCCAGTTCTGGGTCAAGGTTTCCTGCACAGCTGTTGGAAATAAGTCAGCATGTTGTTTCAGAGGAGACTGTCCTCCTGGTTCTCCTAGTTTCTGTCCTTCCAGTCTGCCTGGGCTGCGGCGCCCTGTGCTATCCAATAACCGAAGTCTGATCCTGAAGGTTGGGACCGCAAGCTGCCTTATTCACTGCTTTATCCTGGGTGCCTGAGCACAGCAGGTGCTCAATAAACACTTGCTGAATGCATGAACAAACCAAATGGATTATTTAAAAAATCTATTATTAGTTTCATTTCCACAAAATCCTTCTTGCCATTACTGTGTCCACACAGCACAAGGTTACAAACGCCGGTTCATTTCATTTAAAAATACTTTCCTAATACCAAGAAAACAATATTACAGAAAGATTAGAAATTGAAGGAGAAAAAAATGACCCATAATTGCTACTCTCAAAGCAGCTGTTATCATGCTGCCTGCTTTCCTCACATCTTTGCTCAAATGCTTATATAATTTTAGTCATTTGCATTTAATATATATCCATTCTAATTTGTTTCTCTTCTTCTTCTCCTTTACAACAGAACATTATACTATAAGCATTCTGGGTTGCTTCCTAATCTCTATAATTATCACGCATGACTGCATTGCATAGTCTTAAAGTCAGGGCTTCACAAATTCAATTCCTGCCTCATCAGTGTCCCTCCTCCGTGAACTATCTTACCAGTGCGCACATGCAAGAATGTCTTCTGTCTTCCAGCAAAGCTCTCCCTTTCCATACAGCTCCTCTGGACTCCACCCCACGCCTCTGCTTCCTTTCACGACAGAACTTCCCACAAGTGCCACTGGTCTCCCATTCGTGGTTTCCTGTTCTTGCCCCTCTTCCCACTCCACTTGAGCTCTTGTTCCCAATGGTCCCACAAGCTGCTCTCATCCAGTCAACAGTGACCTGAATGATGCTAAATCAAATTGCCATTTTCCAGACAGACCTCACCTTACTTGACTTATCAACAGCATTCAACGTTTTTATATGACAACCCTGCAGTCCTCTTTCCTGAATCTCTTTCTTCTCTTGAATTCCAAGATAATTCCTGTCATATGCTGGAGTGCTCCTTCTTGGGCTCTTCAAACTCCAAATGTTGGCATGTTTGAGAGTTGAGCCCACAGAGCTTGCCTTGCCCCTGAAGTGAGTAGCGACTCACTTCCTGCTGTCGCATCCTCCCTCCTGCAGTCTCTGTGCCCACAAGAACTCTCAATTCTGCATCTACAGCCCAGGCTTTTCCTCTGAACTGCAGTCTCTCCTAACCATCTACCCACTTGCCATCGCCACTTGGATCGCTAATAGACATCACAAACACAGTGTGTCCAAAAATTAAACTCCTGGCCTTCCCCTCTCACCTTCCTCTCCCATCTCAGTCTTCCTCATCTCAGTGACCGAAAATTTCATCTTCCCACTTACTCAGACCAAAGATCTTGGCATCATCTTTGATTTTTCTTTTTCTTTCCCACTCTGCATCCAATCTGTCAATGAATCCAATGGCACTACCCAAAAATGTATGTAACCTCAAATGCTTCTGGTCCCCTGCACTGGTCACAGCCACCATCCTGTCCCATCTGAATTACCTCACAAGCATCCTAACTTCATCTAGCTTGGCACCTACAGTTGGTTTTCAGTACAGCAGCCAGATTGAGTTCCTGTTAATTTAAGTCATAGCACGTCGTTCCTCTGCTCTAAATGTTCCAGTATCATGCTGTCTTTGTCCATTTGGGCTGCTGTAACAAAATTCAGCAAGCTGGGTGGCTTACCAGTGCCAGAAATTTATTTCTCACCATTCTGAAGGCTGGACGTTGAAGAGGAGGGTACCAGCCTGCTCAAGGGATGGACCACTTCCGGGTATCAGACTTGTCACTGTAGCTTCACATGGTGGCAGGGGCAAGGAAGCTCTCTGTGGCCTCTTTTATAAGGGTGTTCACGTCCTTCATTAGGCCTCTGATCTCATGACCTAATCACCTCCTAAAGGCCTCCCTTCCTAACACCATTTCCTTGAGGGTTAGGAGTTAACATATGAATTTGGAAGGGACGCAGACATGTAGACTGTGGCACATACCACTGCACACAGAATGAGAGCCAAAGTCCTCACTACGCTTGACACCCACCCCGTCCTCGTCTCCTGCTCTCCGCCTAGCTTACCCCACAGCACTTAAACCAGCCTCCTCTCTGCCCATCAAATGCCACTCTTCTACCACAGGACCTTGGAACTTGCTGATTCCTCTGTCTGGATTGCTCTTTCCAGAGATATCTGACCTTCCATCTCCTTCCAGTATTTCTTCAAACTCAAGACTTCCCCTGACTTCCCTAGTGAGGAATGCAGCCCAGTCCCTTGCAATCCCATTTCTCTTGCTTTATGTTTCTCCAAATGATCTGCCACATAATTTATTTATTCTTTTCTTTTGGTATTTGTGCCTCTCCCCACTTGACTGTAAGATCCCCGAGGACAGAGACTCTTATCCTTTTCTTTCCATTGCTATATACCCAGTGCCTAGACCTGTGTCTGACACATAATATTTGCTGAATGAATTAATCTGGAATCTAGCATCTGAGAGGTCAAATTCTCACCCCTGCGACATGAGGAAGCAGAGCATGGCAGTGAAGAGCCTCTGGTGTCTGTCCATCACACAGCAGGCCGGCTGTCTCCGGCTGTCCACACGACACTACTGTGAGCCACTGCAGGGCCAAGACTGTGTTTGATCGCCCCTGCATCCTTTGTTCCAGCTCTAGTGAGGTATAACTGACAAATAAAACTGTAATATATTGCAAATGTACATCATGATGATTCGATATGCGTATACCATCCCCGTACTGTTACCATCTGTGCCAGGGCCTGCAACATACAAGTTGCTAATTAAATATTTCTTGAGTTTGTTAAAAAGCAAGGAAAGGGCTTCTGAACCTAGAGTCTGAAAGCACCCATGGCCAACTTCATCTCTTTTCCCAGTTCTGCCTTGGGCTAGCTGTCTACTAAGTATATTCGCTTATTTACTCAATGGGCCAACAAATGCAGCTTTGCAAAATCACGTGATTGTCACTATTGTAAACAGTGTTTCTCCAAAAGAAAAATGCTAAGGCTCTTTCCCTAATGCTTTCCCTAGACATGTTTTTGTTCCAGACAAAACCTTCAGTGCCCCATCCAATAGTACTCATCTCAAATGCATGATGTCTGGCCAAGCACAGGGCATTTTTTAGCTCTCCATCCCCGGCTCCAGAATTTTGGAAGGCATTTCCCTGCCAAAAGCCCTCCCTCCACCCCCAAAGTGCACTGCCGGCCGCTCACCACCACAGCAGATGTGTGGTCACACACAATTAAGTGCGTGCCGACCGTGAGTGGACAGACGGCATGAAGTATGCACAAGTGGGCCAGCAAGCAAACAGTGGAAACCGGAGCAGGGAGATGGCTGTGCCCGTCCCAACCGCTTGCAGGAGGCTGAACTTGCTCGCTTTCTTCATTCCCTCACATTGCCTCATAGCAGTGCTGACCATCCAGCTAGTGTTATAATTGCTGTTTTATACAGGAGACACTGACAGATGGACTGAGAAGCTCACCCCACCCGGCACTTCTGGGTGCCCATCACCACCATCCATCCCCAGAACTGCGCATCATCGCAAATCGAAACTGAACCCATTAAACACGAACGCCCCATCCCCCACTTCACGCAGCCCCTGGGCAGCATCATTCTACTTTCTGTTTCTACAATTTGACTGCTCTAGGTACCTTATATTAGTGGGATCACACGATGTTTATTCTGTTTTGTCTGGATGTTTTTCACTTAGCATAATGTCCTCAGGGCTCCTCCATGTCGTAACGTGTCAGAACTTCCTTTTTAAGGCTACATAATATGCCATTGCATGTGCATATGACATTTTGTTTATCCATTCCTTTGTTAATGTTTCCGTTTTCTGGCTATGGTGAATAATGACGCTATGTACCAGTATCTGTCCAGGTCCCTGCTTTCTATTATTTTTCTCCCTGTGTCTCTTTATATTACATGTTCCTTTAGCACAAGAGTCAGCTCCGGGATGTCCCTCACCCCTTTCTGAAGAACTCCTATACATCCATCAAGACTGATTTCAAAGGCCCTCTCCTGATGTCGTCAAGCACAGGGGGCCCGCCCTCCTCGGCGGTTCCTCACTACGCTCTCTTATTCTTCCTTCATTGAACCACTGTCTCCTGTGTCACCGTCTTCCTAACTTACTGAACTATAGACAACTGAGCAAAAAGGGAGCTCACCTCGTTCACATTTCTCCTCTGATGGCATGCCTAGCCCCGGTCGGAGTGCCATAAATATTTGAGAACAAACATTTTAAGGACTGCCTCTGTGTTCTGCAGGCCAAGCCCTTGTGGGGGACTCAATGAATATTAGTCATCTTTGACTTTTATTGTCGGTTTGTGCCAGGGAAAGATCCAACACAGAGATCTGACCTCAGAAATCTGACTTTCTAGCTGCCACAGGGTCCCTGTGGCCGTGGGGTCTCTGAGGAGGTGACTCACCGTGGTTAAACATCCTGACACGCTCCTCTACCTACACGACCCTGGTGGGAAGGCTTGAGCTGGCCAAACTTTCCTTCACACCTCCAACCTGGCTGACTCATACCTTTCTACTTGTGCCCAGGGCTGAAGACCTGGGGAGCAGAGTGAGTTTCAGAGTTGGAATGAACTCTCAACTTCAGGATTTAAAAGCATTTTCTCAGCTCTTTGAAGAACCACTCTCCTACAGGCAAAAGGAATGTAGCAGTTATAGAGCCACGGGAAACCTACAAGACAGGTCTTAGCTCTGCGGCCACCCCCCCTCTCATGTGTTCACCCTTTCATTCATTTGCTCAGCCTTTGTCCTCACGCTGGAGGAGCCCAGGTGTCTCCTCACCTTGCAGAGGGGTGAGCAGCAGGGGCATGTGCCCTCCCTTAACTGTGGAAGCACGTGCTCACACAGGTGCAAACACCTTTGAAGAAAGTTCATTCACTTCCTAGTAGAGTTCAAGTGCCATAGTGCAGCCCACTTTGAGTCTGGGGTTAAGGACTTTTGATTGGGCTTCTTGGGTGACTTAACTCCTCCCCATGTTGTAGTTAACCTCTAAAATATTGGGACCAACCCCATAGCCACACTTCAGCCAGCAAAGAGTACCTGAACAGCTAGCTCTTCCTTGCATCCTGTGTCTACGCCTTCCTAGATCCTTGAGTTTTGAGATTTCTCTCTGCCCTTTCCACGCCAGTCCACAGCATGCCACCTCTTCAGTATTGGTCACTATCTATGTCCTCAATTGCCAGATATGGGACAGAAGGGACTAGTGGTCTTGCAGGTGGAGGAGGAGGAATAATTTAAGATGAACATCTGTTCTGATTATGGAATCTCTTAATAAACATTCCAGGTATGTATTCAGATGCACAAGGAAATCGGCCAGCAGAGTTTGAGCCCCTAAGCAGGACATAAACAAAGGGTCCTCTTAAGTTATGTTATGACAAGTTTCAATTCCCTTAGCCTTGAAGGCAACCACTCCAGAATGTCTGGAGCTGGGGGTTGGGGTAGGGTGAGGAGCAAGAGGAGAAGACAAGCCCATCCCCATCCATGGTGAAGATAAAGTGAAGGGAGACAGTTCACCTGGGAGACCACTGTGGGAGTCGTGAGGCCTTGACTCAAGGCAGTGGCCCATGGCTTTAGGTCTAGATACCTGAGTGGCTGGATTAGAAGAACTAGAGCAGGTTTCAGGACAAGGAGCTGACCAGTTGGGCTATGTTGAGTCTGGGATGACACCATCCACTCTCACCTGTTTCCTACCTGGGCATGTACACTTGCTTTCTTTCCCCACAGGTTTGTTTTCTGCATTGTAGCCCTGAAGGCAAACTAATCAGATCTGATCAGGGGCTTCTCCATTTTCATAACTATAGTCCGAAGTCCTCAATGTGACCTGCTGCACCTCACCTGTGTTGCCCCTGACCACTCTCCAGTCTGTTTGTTCACAGCCAGTCTATCTTTGCTGACAGATGGTGAACTCAGTGAGGACAGAGAATGTGTTTGACTTGTTCTGCAATGCCTGTTGCATAGTTGATTCTAGAAAGAGAGGTTAGCGGTGGTAGGGAGGGGGAGAAAGGGGGGGGGGAGGGAGGAGGAAGAGAGAGAGAAGGAGGAAGAGGAGAAGAAGAAAAAGAAGAGGAAGAAAAAAAGGAAGATAAGAAGACAGGAAGGAAGGAGGGGAGGAGGAGGAGGAGGAGATTTTAGCATACAGTTTGAGCTATAAATTTGGAAGCATTAGCATAAAGCGGATAGGTGAAGAAACAGAAGTAAATCAGTTTACAGATAGTGAGAAGAGCTGGTGGCCAGGAAAGAAAACTTGGGGTACAAGGATGGGTCATGCGGCCACCTGAGTGAGGAAGGGTAAGCAATCCTGAAGGAGGCTGGCAGAGAAGGAGCTGCTGGTGAGATAGGCGGAGGACCAGCAAAGAGTTTAAGGCCACAGGAAGGAGAGTCAAATGCCTCGAGGGACACCGTATGAGGAGGCCTGACAAGTGGCCATGCCCACAGGCGATGCAGGGATAGAAGAACAAGTGAAATGGCACAAAGAGGAGGTGGTCGGGCCACCGCAGAGCATGGGACAGTCTACAAGACGATCAGGACGGCTTCTTAAAACAATAATGAATGGCATTTTTTTAAGTGTAGAGGAAGTCTGGGATTAAAAGAGCCTAAAGAGACTCAACCACAGTACATTGGATTCGATCTTGGTTCAGAAAAAAATTAAAAAACTAAAGTTAGCTGCATGTCTGGAGGAAGAGCCTTTCAAGGAGAGGGAACTGTCACTGCGAAGGTCTCAGAGGTGTCCCTGCTTGGGAGGAAGCACAAGGAGCCCCATGTGGCTGCAGTTGGTGCGTGCACTTAAAGGAGAGTAGAATATGTAGGGTCGTTGTAAAGACTTTGGACTTGATTCAATTTCCAACTTGTTAAATAGGAAATAGCTATTTGACATTGAAGTGGGGATACTGTGTAGGCGGTTGGATACACAAGTCTGAAAATCAGGGCAGAAGCTAGGAGAGGAGACAAAAATTTGGGAGTCGTTAGCATATTAGATGATTCCAAAGCCAAGGACTGAATGAGATCACCAAAGGAATGAGTATAAACAGAAGGTCCAAGGAGTGCACTTCAGGATGCTCTGAGGCAAGAAGTCAAGAGAAAGGGGGGACCAGCCAGTGCAGAGGAGGACAACCCAGAGAAAGCCAAGTAGGGACAATGTATCCGCGAGGAAGTGCTGGTCCCCTGCTGCTGGTGGGTGGATATGAGGCCTGAGACCTGAGTTTATCCACACTGAGGGAAAGCTGACCTTGACCTCAACAGGTGGCTTTGCCGGAGTGAGGTGGGCAAAGGCTGGCTGGATGGGTTGTAGGAGAAATTAGGAGGGGCATCACTGGAAGCTGTGAGTACAGAATATTGAAACAGAGGTAGAGAGGTGGGGTCACAGCCAAAGGAGAAGTAGGGTCAAGAGAAGATTTTGGCTTTGGGTTTTTTTTTTTTCCATTTTTGTTTCAATTTTGGAGAAAAGACAGCTGGCCCATATGCTGGTGGGACTGAGTGTGAATGAGTGAGTAGCCTAGGGAGGATACGGAATCGGGTGAGGGTTCTCTGCCACATGGGAGAGGTCTGAGCAGATTGATAAACTGAGTCCCAGGAGACAGGGGCACACCAGGAGAGGAGGTAACAGAGAAGTCCCCCTGCCTCCACTGGCCATGTCCTACCCTCCTGTTGACACCAGAGTTGGCTGTGCCTGGAGCCCAGTTATGACAAAGATACGAATTCGCAGGCCATGGCCCCATGAAGTCTGGCCTCAGGGCTGCGGCCCATTTGGAAAACGTTTTAATTTCATTTGTGTGTTTTTTCAATTTGATTATTAAGTGCTGTTTGCACATGGCCGGGATGGGGGGGGTTGAGGGGGAGGCCTGTTTTTATTCGCTGAGCCCCCTTCCTCCCTGGCCTGCGTGCCTCCCTGGTGAGTAATGGGGAGGCTGCTTTTCTGGAACACAAGGGAAAACTTCCAGCAAATTGCAAAAGCATGTTTCTTCCTTGAAAAATCCTTTCACACTTGTTTTTTACTCTGTTTGTAAAGTTCATGAAAAGCCTCCATAAAAGTACTTTTAAAGGCCTTAACTTTCTTTGTTCTCCATGTCAAACTTTCTTTTTCTCTCTTAAGGGGGTAGGTAATTTAAAGGGGCAATAAACAAAACGTAAAGCGGGAGGGGTGAGCCGTGTGATGAAGGAAATGAAACAGACTATAGAAATGTCAGGGTTTGCAGGTTGGAGGTACAGGGAGGGGGGATTCCATCTGCATTTTCAGGGGTGACGACCTTGCACTTCCCCAGCGTCTGCTAGATTTGTTTCTGAAGTTCTTAGCGTTTAACAAAGGGCGAGGGCATCAGGGCCCAGAGAAAGAGCAAAATCCTAAAGGCTCAGAAAGAGCCACAGATCCTTTCAGGTACATTTCAGCGGCCTGAAATCTAAGGGGAGCAGATGGGAAATGGGACACAGCTTCGTCTGTGGTGGAGAGGTGTCTGGCCAAGAAGACTCCTGCCGACAGCCAGAGCGGGTGTCATCTGGGCAGAGAAACACAGACCGCTCTTTAAAGGGGAGCAGGGCCATATAAGGGGTGCCCTCTGCAGAGAAAGACAGCCTTCTTGTGTCTGAATGTGGGCCCCCTGATGAAGGACCAGAGGGGTAGGGGTTCCGGGGGCAGCTCATGGGGCGGCCAGAGGAAGCCCTGCAGAAGCTCAGCAATGGCGCTCAGGACTGGGACCCGGGCCTTAGCTGGTTATGGGCCTAACCTGCTGGCCCCCAGTATCTGAGTGCACGTAGGGCTGCCTGTCTGCCGTCTCTGCCATTGGGCTTCTTGGCTCCAAGGTTGGCAAAGCCACGATGGCTGCCCCCTTCCTGCCCCACCACTGTTTCTGTCTCTGTAGCACCTGCTACCCTCTCTCATCACTGAAAGGACTCCTAAGACGAGATGAAGAGGAGGCAGGAGGCTGCATTTTCACAAGTGACTGAGATAGAAAAATAGCATTTGTTTTCCTGGAGGACTGAAGACACAGAAGATGGGTAGAAAAGGACACAAATGAAAGGCCTTTCCCAAGCTCTTGAAATCCTGGGGTAGACACTGTCCTCTGAAGCTGTCATGCCCCTGTGCCTTCCTAGTCCCGTAACCAGCTCCTGGGGACAGCCACCCAGCCTCAGTGAGGGGTGTCTGCCTGGGGTCTTGGGAGTTCCAAAGGAGCTGGTGCTCTGTGTTCCCCGCGCTGGCCATGCAAGTGACAGGCGAAAGGAACCTTAAATCTCCCAGGAGCCTTGGAAGAAGCAGCAGTCCTCCCACCCCCACTCTGCCCCTCCCTGGGGCTGGGCTGGGCAGAAGGCCCTGCTGCTGAGGAAGCTGACCCACAGGCTCTCTGGCCAGCCTGGCACTGCCCACCTCTTCCTCTCCCCAGCTGGCCTGTTGCCTCCTCTCTGTTCCTCCTTCTCCTTGTCCTCTCTTTCTCTTCCCCTTTCTGCCCCTCTGAACTTTGGATTCCCCCTTTCCTTCCGATTCCCTTTGGCAGAGGGCCGGGAGAAATCAGGAGGTGGCCTTGGTGTCCACAGCATGGGCCTGGTTTCCTGCTGAGCTGCAGTTTCCCCAAAGGCCTCTCACTGCACCCCACACTTGCGCTTTCCCTGAAAAACACCCTCATGGGCACTCAGGGGAGGGTGGGATAGAAACCATGTGTTTGTCTGTGCCAGCCTCAGGTGTGACCCCAGCCCAGAGACCTGCTTCCACCAATGTCCAATTCTATATTTATTTCTGTTTTGCAAATGGAGAAATGGAGGCTTGGGACAAACAGACTTACTTGCTCTCCTGAGCTTCTGCTGCCATAATTGTACCCAACTAAGGGACCACTTGCTAAATACATCAACTCCATCTTCTTAGGAAAGGTCTAGTCAACATGGTTGCACCAGGGTCATTAACTTCAGTTCTCTGACTCACCCACCTGCCACACCCTCTCATTGAGATGCCAGCTTCCTCCAGCTTCCACTGTCTCATCCCTTACCCCAATTTAGGATAAGCTTCGTGCATGGTGTGGCTGTTTTCATCCCAGGCTTCACCAGAACCCACTGAGAGTGAGCAAGCCTGTGTTTTGGCACAGCCCCCAGCTCCTCAAGCTTCCCCCGGCAGCCACTTGAACACACAATGTGTTTGTATGTGCAGCAGGGTTGTTTCAGCTCTGCAAACCCAAGACCATCAGCCCCTTCGCAGAGAATCTGCTCCCTTGATTAAGGGGTGTGGGGGAGCCTAATAAAGAAGTTGTATTAAATGCAAAGAACATCATCACTTTCAAACGTCCTAGTGGAGAAGTCTGAGCTCAATCCCTGTGATTATTCACCTGAACTAACTGGTCCCTTCCGGGGAGATGAATGAAGGCGGAGTTTGTCCAAGCAGCCAGGAAAAGCTGTCCCCTCTTGGCCCAGGGAAGGCTCTTTCTGGGGCATGCTGGTTCATACACATGCTGATAGCTGTTTTGTATCCGGGCTGATGGGCTTGCTGGAGCGGTTGCCACACAGCCAGCACACGCAGCGCAGCAGGGTTAGCAGGGAGTGTTTATGGGGCTCACCGCTAATGACTCCCATTTATGGAACATGTGTGGAGCAGCTGAGTGGGGCCGGCGAAGACAGGACATCAATAAGGCCTGCATTTTGCAGCCCGGCTGCATGCACGGGCTTTCCCGGGCAGCTGCAGGGATGGTTCTCGCACAAGCTTCTGAGGGAATCCTAGGCTCCCAGGAATTCAGCCCTTTCAGTGTGAACAGTGATGGCTTTGCTAGGGAAGCTGTTGGCCAGACTGATTGGATGAGGCCAATGGTAAAATGATTGCTGTTATAGGAAAAAAAGCTAACATTGACTGTTCACTCGTGTCCTGTCGGATGTCATGGAAAGCACGCATGTAGATTTTTTTCATTCATTTAATCCTCAAAGAAGCCTATGAAGTTGGTACTTTTTTGCTTGTTTGTTTGTTTAATCTTTATTGTACAGAGGAAGGAACGGGCTCTGAGAGATGAAGTATTTTGCCAAAGGCCGTGGAGCTCAGGTTAAACCCTGGTCTAACTCTAGGGTGCAGCTCTGCAGGTGCAGAGAAGTGAACTGTGGAAGCTGACTCATCACTTCAGATCACGGTCCGGGCCGGATGGCACAGCGGTGAAAAACATGCATTTTGGTATTAGAGGGACCTCGATTGAAGCTCCACCTCTGCCACTTACACAAACCCCTAAGCCTCAGTTTCCCCATTGGAAGGAAGGATAGTAGTGACACCTACCAGTAGGGTGTGAAAAGCCTTAGCCCAGTGCCCACCCCAGAAGCCCCCAGTGAGTGTGTAACACTGCACACACACCAACACCCACCCCCCTGCCATCAGTGGAACCGTGCATCTGAGTGTGGACCCGAGAGGCAGAGCTCACGGGCTAGAGCTCTGAGCCCTGATATAAGTTATACAACTGGCTCTGAGCCTTCATGTCCTCTCAGTGGAATGGGACAATAACAGGACTGATGATAATAGGACCGACAATGATAGGGCTGTCGAGGACCACACAGAGTGGGTGTGAGGAACCCATTTTACATCTTCCCAGACACGTGGAAATGCTGCGTGTTGCCTTTGGAAACCCTGGCTGGAGTTCCCCCTTTGAGCACAGCCGCCCTGCACATGGCACGTAGTTATGAGCAGCAAAGGAAACAGAAACCCGACCTTCAAAGTTCTTGTGCGCTCCAGGGGGAAGATGGGACCAACAAAAATAAAGCATTCATTAAAAACAAAAATGACATGTCCGTATACACACATACTTGCAGATAATCACTTACAGCCGTGCGGAGACTCGCACAGGGGCTGCGGGGTTTTGCTGGAGAGCTTGGGAAGACATCTGGGAAGGGTTCCGGTGGGAGGGGGATTTCGGGAAGAGGAAGGAGGTTCCCCCTAGGGTGGGAACTCAGGTTCATTTCCTCTCATCTTGTATTCCCTGCATTCAGCACACAGTAGGTGGTCAATGCGTGCTTGCTGAATGAGAACAGGAAGTGGAGAGGGGGTTCCAGGCAAGGGAAGTGAACAGACCTTGCGGTGGTGACTCAGAGGTAGGGCAGGCGCTGCACTGAATGCTGAAGGCATGACTTTATTCTCTTCAGTGTTTTCTGCCCGGGCTTGGCCCCTAATGAGACCAGAGAAAGAGAGAGTGAGAAAGAGGCAGCTTTCTGTGTAGGCAGTGCTGTTAAATTCCACTTTCTTTCTTTCTTTTTTTTTAAAGATTTTATTTTATTTTTAGAGAGAGGGGAAGGAAGGGAGAAAGAGAGGGAGAGAAACATCCATGTGTGGTTGCTTCTGGCACCACCCCTACCACCACTGGGGACCTGGCCCACAACCCAGGCGTGTGCCCTGACTGAGAATTGAACTGGTGAATCTTTGGTTTGCAGGCTGGCACTCAGTTCACTGAGCTTCACCAGCTGGGGCAGATCCCACTTTCATGTATACTTTACACACACACTCATGACATTGGATCCGAGCACGAGGCTGCTGAAAAACTTTCCAGGGGGCACAGAGACTTTGGGTTACCTTCCCCAAATCTGTTTCCCCTTCTTCGTCACTTACAGCACCCTAACTTTGTTCGAGAGTCCTTCCTCAGGGATGATTATTACGGTGGCTTTGTAGTGTGTCAGCTGCGTTAGGCTGAATTGTGTTTCCCAGAATCCCCTCCTGCATGTTTGCATTTGGAGAGCAGATGTCAGGCCCTGAAGGCTGGGGCAGTCACCATGCTCATCTCATCAGGAAGAGGTGGCGAAGCCTGCAGCTGCTTCACCTTTACCTGGATCCTTCTCTGGCCTCTCCAGTGCCTTGGAGATCTCTGGTCTCAGTGACAAAGGGAGCCAGCTTCTCCTGCAGGACATCAAAGCTGGGTCTATGAGAACTGACCCAGGTTCCAGGTCATCCCTGTGGGGTCCAGCTTGCTCTCTCCCACTTTACACCCACTTTCCCTTCCCCACCTCCTTCCCTGCAGACTTTAAAGCTGCAGCATCAGATGCAAAGATGACCAGTGGAGACGGTGTAACCAACTCACACAACTGCAGAAGGTCAAGCCCTGGAGTAAACCCAATTGCATATTTCTATGGAGAACCACTTTCTGATGGTTCCGTTTCTCAGGACCATTGAATCCTGACAGAGGTAGATACTATATTCCCAGCTCGGGAGTGAATCCCAGTTGGTCTGAGCCAATCACAGTGTTCCCAGTGTCGTTGCTAGTGATGGGTTGAGGTGTGGACATGTGATCCTGTCCCAGCCAGTGAAGGGAACTCCAGGTGAGGGCTTCTGACAAAAACACCTTTGATCTCAAAAAGGGACACACGAAAAAGATAATGCTCCTCTTCTATTGGATATTGTATCTGGGTTTCATGGTTTGAATTGAGGCAGACATTGTAACCATTTTGGGGTGTTAGCTGAAAACCAAGACAGAGTAAAGACAGAAAAAACCTTGGTCCTTGATAATGTAATTGGGCTGGTGAATTGACCTTCTTAGAAGCTGCCTAACCCTGGAGTTCCAGTTGTGTGAGGTAATACATTTTCTTATTTTTTAAGCCAGTTGAGGCAGGGTTTCTCTTTCTTGTGGCCAAGAACATCCTAGTCCAATTCCTACCCCCAAAGAAGCCTCCGACTTCCTTCTTGCAGTGGATCCCAATTTTTCCACCTACTAGGACCTTCTCCAAAAGGCAAGCGGTCAGTTTAGAATGAACCTGGTATCTGGCCTCCTCACACTGGGTCTTCTCATCAGAGAAAAGAGAAGAACACCCCAGCAATCAACTGAGGATTTAAAAGGGAACCGTAGAATTTAAGACTACTAAAATGGTTTCCAGATTATAGCTCAAGGAAAAAAGGGATGCGGCTACAATTATGGTAATTGTGCTAATCAGGTCTATCAGTCAGATGCAAGTAACAGAAAGCCCAGGTCCCATGGGCTATAGCATCATGCCTGCTCTCTGCCTCTTCTCTCTGAGTTCTCCACTAACCCTTTTGCTCAGTGATGCTGGGATGGTGCTCTCCAAGCCCCATTTCACAGACTTCCTGCCAGCTGGCTTTCTGTGAGGTTCTGCCAATAGGAGGCTCTAGAGGGAGATTGAGAAGCAGGAGAGAAAAAGGACATCATTCCTGGTTGTGTTTCTCCAACATGAGTAAATGGTGGGCCCCACTTCCCAGCTTCTTTTGGCACTCCCAGTGGACCCTCACTGTGCCCCTGCAGAGGGACTGGAGCCTACCGTTAGCTACGGTCCTTTGGAAGGTGGGGCCCAGTTGTACATGCTTCCTCATGTAACTGAGCAAACCAGGGCCCTTCCACATGTTGCCTTGATGCACGACCCAACAATTAGTGCGGAAGGAAACAGGTTTTTGTTTACAGGGTTCCAACCTCAGGGAGCAAGGCTGGGAGCACTCCTTCTAGGAGCCCTGTTCTCCCATGAGACCCAGCACTTCCCTTGCTCCCCACCAGGCTATAAGGCAAAAGCATGCCCCGAAGTCCCCCATACCTTTATCTGTTCTTAAACTGATTGCGCCCACAGTTCTCCAATCTCTCTGGAATCTGCACTTATGGGTTTCAGAGTCGCCATTCTCTCGCAGCAGCTCTCTCCTTCAGGATCTGGGGTATGTTGTCCGCAGTCTCCATGTAGTGGTCCAGGAAAACATGCGTGTGTTACACTGGATCATAGTAGAGTGCAGGAAGGCACACACCCCAAGAAAGTGGCTTGTCTCTACATCCTTCCTAGAAGCAAAAGTCTACAGTGTCAGCATTCCTGCCACAGTTCAGCATTCCAGGCATCTCCCACTAATCCGTGCTTGGTTTGACAGGTCCCCACACATCTCCATCAGCTCTCTCCTTACACCTTTTCCTCAGCCCGCACAGCTGCCTTCCTCACTACCCAAGGGCACATGGCGGAATCCTGACTTCCGGGCGACATATCTTCTACCTTACCCACCAGCCCTCATGGCGGAATCCTGAGTACAAACCACATAGCTACTTGCTGCTTTCGCCCTCACACCTCAGAGCCAAATTCCTCTACATCATTGCTTCTTCCTCATGGCTCCTGCTTCATGGCTGCTACCTACTCTCTCAGTCCTCATGGCAGACCAGCCCCTTCTCTTTTAGCCCATCTTGATTTTAAATGCTGACCTGGAACTTCCTACATGTCCTCATATCCGGCCCCTCCTACAATGAGCTACTTTTGCCAGTCCCCCCGTATCTTTTGCCTCCTTTCAGCTGCCATCTTCAGTCAGGGCAAGAGTTCCCCATGATGCAGGACCCCTGGGCATTTGCCCCCCTGCCTTTCCCGCAGGCATTGTGTAAGCTCCCCTGGCTGAGTCATGAGTCACTATAGGGTCTGAGAGTCATGTACTCCTTTTCCCTGGGGTAGCAGCACAACCATTAACTATCAACTTGCCATAGTTATGCAAAGTATCTTAAGTCATACCCTTCACTTCCATCCCCCACCCCCGGCCCATGGTCGATGGGGAATTTCTCTTATATTCTGGGGACCCCCACTTTGTACCCTGCTTCATTCATCCTCTGGGCCTTGTGCTCTGGGTCATCAGAGCAACCTCCGTGGGGCTGTGAGGCCCCATCAAATTTTGCTCCCTTCTCAGGGATCTGAGTGCATCAAGGGTCTGCACACAAGTGCTGTCCTTTCTCAGGAAGCAGGCACCAGTCTCACAAGGCCCCCACCAAAGGCCCAAAGCTCTGGTAACCACCTCCTCCACCTCCTCTTTCTACTTGCCTTGGGAGTCATTAATCTCAGGATTACCTCAGCATCCTCTTTTTGATTTCTTACTTGTGTTACAAATTCTTTTAAGTCCCTGTGTTTTGAAATCTCTAGTATGGTTTCTCTTTTCATGATGAGACCCCAACCGACAGGGTAAAGTTATTGGATCACGCAACGTGAAAGTCCAGGTTGAGAACCGTCTTCAGGCACGATGTGTTCCAGAGGGCCTGAATCTCATCAGGGCCCCGTTCCGTTTTCTGGCATTTTCTCAGGCACTGATCTCTCCTGCACGTGCGGTGTTTTCGGGATGGCTACCTTCTAGGTAGCAACAATGGCCGCACTGACTCCATCCCTCACATCCACAAACCGTACTGACTCTGAGGAAGACAGAGAATGACTTTGCCTCAGATTTCTAAATTAGAGCCCAGACTTGACTTTGCTTGCCCTGGCTCCGGTCATGTGCTCAACACTGAACCATCACTTTGGCCAAGGCTCAGGCTCCATGGTTGGCTTTGTCTGGATTACATGTTCCCTTCCTAAAGCAGGGTGGCTTCAGCTTGGAGCCATGTGACCACAGGTGGACCTCAGGGCCTCTGGGGAAGGGACAGACAGATGCCAGTGAGATCAACAATTGCCCCCTGAACTTCATCTCAGCTTGTCCAGGGCACCCCAATGTCATATTTCTAAGGTCTGTTTTTAAATAAGATACCTTTTGAACTAGTTAACCAAATGTATGGTGATGGCTTTTTAGATATACCACCAAATGTACAATCAATGAAAGATATAATTGATAAACTGAACTTTTTATTAAACCTAAAAACTTCTGCTCTGTCCTGGCTAATGTGGCTCAGTGGATTGAGCACTGGCCTGCAAACCAAAGGGTTGCTGGTTTGATTCCCAGTCAGGGCACATGCCTGGGTAGCAGGCCAGGTCCCCCACAGGGTGCATGTGAGAAGCAACTGCACACTGGTGTTTCTCTCCCTCTCTTTTTCTCTCCCTTTCCCTCTCTAAAATAAATAAATAAAATCTTAAAAAAAAAAAACCAAAACACTTCTGCTCTGACAGAGACACTGTCTAGAGAATGAGAAGACAAGTCACAGACTGGGAGAAAATATTTACAAAAGACACATCTGAAAAGGGCTGTCATCCAAAATATACGAAGAACCCTTAAAACTCAACAATAGGAAAACAAACAACCCAATTTAAAAAGTGGGCTAAAGACCTTAGCAGACACCTCACGATGGAAGATGTAGAGATAGCAAATAAGCACACTAAAAGATGCTGCACATCATCTGTTATCGGGGAAATTCAAATTAAACCAACAATGTGATACCCCCTATTAGAATGGCCAAACTCTGGAACCATGACAATACGAAACCCCGGCAAGGGTGTGGAGCAACAGGAACTCTCATTCACTGTTAGTGGGAATGCAAAATGGTACAGCTGCTTTGGAAGACAGTTTGGTGGGTTCTTACAAAACTAAACATATTCTCACCATATGATCCAGCGATTGTGCTCCTTGATATTCCACTAAAGGAGCTGAAAACCTATGTCCTCACAAAAGCCTGCACACAGATGTTTACAGCAGTTGTACTCATTATTGCCAAAACTTGGAAGCAACCAGGATGCCCGTCGGTAGGTAAATACACTGTGGTATATCCAGGCAATGAAATATTATTAGCACTAAAAAGGAATAAGCTATCCAACCATGAAAAGACGTGGAGGAAACCTCAAGTGCACATTACTGAGTGGGAGAAGCCAAGCTGACAAGGTCACGCACAGTACGATTCCAACTGTACGACATTCTGGAAAAGGCACAACTATGAATACAGGGCAAAGATCGGTGGTTGCAGGGCTAGGTAGGGGGCATGAATAGGCAGCACACGGAGGGGTTTTAGGGCAGTAAAAATACACTGGATGATACTATAATGAAGTATACATGTTATTATACATTTGAATAAACCCACAGAACTTACAAATGAGAAATAACCCTCTGGTCCACCCTGTGGTCCAATTCAGGTTTCAAGAGCAATGTTCTCTGAGCTGCAGGGAAAACACAGGTTCTGAGCCTCAGATAAGTTGTCTCTTCCCCCTTATTATTAGGGAAGTGACAAGGAAGATGTTGATCAACCGCGATTTCCAGGAACACTTTTATATTTTTAACTTACATTCACTTTCGTTGGAACCGTAACCTAAGCAAGTTCATTTCTGTGTCACCTAGCAACAGGCTTACCCCAGGCCCTCAGGAGTTTTAGAGATAACAAACAAGCCACTGCCATCAGCTTCAACGTGAAACATCACCTGACTTGGTTTTGGCCCTCCAGTCTTCCTTAGGAACCAACTTGTTCTGTGAAATCAGACAGCATTATTGTTTGTGTTTTGTGTTTACCTTTTTTTCCCTCTTCCTGTCTCTCTCTCTCTCATTTTAAGGAGAGTAACTGAGTTGCCCACCACACACAGCAAAGCAAATCTCTCTGTCAGTGGGAACAGGAAGTTACTAGCTCCCAGGCCATGCCCCAGCCCAAGGCCATCTCGTTTCCCAGGTAAGCTTCCTTCTCTCTGGAGACCCCCAGGTGCTTTGGGTATCCTTTCTACAGCAGCATTTGATCATCACAAAATGTGCTTTATGTCACCATTACCTCGTGTCTGAACTAAATCTACCAGGGAATAACAGTAACCCTTGTATGGATGGCCCTTCCCGTGTGCCAGGCAGTTTCTAAGCCTTTTACAGTTATTAATTTCCTGAATCCTCACACTGCCCAGGTAGATATTCTCATGATCAGCACCCAAGGAAACAGGCCCACAGTGGCTCAGCTAGCAAGAGTGCACTCGGGGCTTTGAACCCTGGCAGCAGGCTGTGCTCCAGCAATGCTACATCACCCTTGAGACTCAAAGGAAAGAAGAGCAGAGTAGGCAGAGGAAGGATGGAGCACTCTCGTGCTCAGTGCTGTAAGTGACAGGCAGGGAGAGGCGTGCACAGAGTGAGGTGGCAGGGGGTGGGGGAGGGGGGAGGGAAAGCCTTGCTCATCGCATTCTTGTTCTTATTGCCCCATAAGCACATCTTTTCCACGCAAAAGCTATGCTCCGGTATTTTCATCTCCTCTTAGTTCTAGACTAATCCTGCCCACTCCTTGGGTACCACAAAGGCCCACGTCACAGGGAGAGACAGAAAGGAGACAGAGAAGCAGCTTCCCTGTGTCCCAGGGAAGGTGACAGTGTTAAGAAAAATCAGTCACCAAGAGTAGACCCTTTGGACTCTGGGTGATCAGCTGGCAGTTGAAGCATCTTAGCTGAGCAGGACCGGGCGAGTCCCGCCACAGCAGGTCCACTGCCAAGCGCTGCCATCTTGTTGGGGTGTCAGTAAGAGACACAGGATGTCACCGAGAGAGTCACTGTGGGTCACTCACCAGCCAGCCCAACTCATCTGCAGTGACTGAAGTCAGAAGCCGCCTCTTCCCTTTCCCTGACCTTTGGGAAGATGCAGAAACTCAGAATGCTTTTGTATCTATTCTGTTCGACACCCGTTGACTGGGCTCCTGCCGTGTGCCCAGCACAGTGGTGTCTAAGAGACCGACCCTGTATAGGCATGAAACATGAATTCATGAAACAGACTGGCTTGTGGGAGCCTGTGTCCTGGGGGACAACCTCCCACCAGTTATAACACAAGTGACAAGAGCTGGAATAGAACAGGGAGCTCAACACTTTTTGATCTTGCATCTCTATGACTTAAAAAATTTTTAGCACACAAGCCAGCTGTGAGAACCGCACGCCCTCCTGACTGTCTTCTCTGTTCCCTGGATGAACCCCTGACCCAGTAAAAGGGCCTCCCTGTGCCCCCTGCCATGCTAGGTTCTGACTTATGGAAGGAGGCTGGGTCTTGAACAGGACTTCTAGTGTCCTGGAGTCACTGACAGCCAAGGCCACGGGCACTCCCCGTGACTCAGGGTGTCACACCAAGCCCCAGGCTGTGTGGGTGCCAGGAGAGCCTCGCCCTCAGGGCTGCAGTCCTGGTCTGGTGGAAACCAGGCAAGTTCCCCCATTTGTCACTTCTTTCCTTTTCTCTCTTTACAGCCTCTGGGAGGGGCAGCGTGTTCATGCCTGTTCGCTCACACATGTTCATCCTCCTCCGTCCAGTGGGGCCAGAGCCTTGTTCTCAGGAAGTGTGTCCCCAGCCTCTGCAAACACACACAGGCCAGTCCTGCAGCCTAGGAAACCCTCTCCCCACTTCCTGCCTGCCGGTCTCCACTCATCCACCCTGCAGGGCCGCGCCCCTATATCGGCTCCTCTCACAGCCTCCCTTGGCAGCACCCTGGCCATCCTTGAAACGCAGCTCCCTTCAAGAGACGATCAGAGTTTTATAAAAGATGATCGACAATTTAAGTGACCATTTCATTCTTGGACAGAAAAGTAAGGCATTATGAAAATCGAACTGGCACATTTGTGGAAAAGCCTTAGGCTGATCATTTCAGCTATTTTGCAGACATGAAATGATGGTTAAAGAAAAAAATATCACAACAATTTTAAAAATGTTTGTTCCAACAACAAGTTTAAATACTTGTGCTCATTAACCGGCATCATTTTCTCCTTGCTTTGAATACTGGAGAGCTCAGCACTCTGGTGCTTGATTCGGTAGCTCTCTTTAGCCCAAGTTCTGAAGAGAAAGTTTGCCCTCTCGGTCTGGATTTTGTCTTGTGGGAGAGCTTATAAGGGGGGGCAGAGCAGCAGGGTGGAGAGAGTATGGGTTTCACAGCCAGCTCCAGGTCAGGTCCCTGCTCCTTCACTCCCTAGGGACGTGCCTTGACTTGGGCTGTGTTTCCCCCAGGATGACCTTGAGACAAAGATGTGGGAGCACATCGGTCATCTGCTTGGGGAGGGCAGGAAACACCAGGAGAGGGGGAGACGAGAGCCCGCCCTCCCGGGTGCTTTCAGGAGCAACTCCAGGCAGCAACTGAGAATTCATTCCAGCCGGGACCTCATGGAGGCTACAGCATTCACCTCAGACGTGTCCTATCCAAGGGCTGTAGCTACTGGGTCCTATCAGACACAGGGCAGGACTGCCCCTAGCACAGGCTGAGCGGGAGCCTGTGGCCACAGCAAGCTCCCAAGAAGGGGCGCCCAGTGTCGACAGTCAGAAGCCAGCAGGATGGTGAGGCCCAGGGCGTGAGGGAGGGGCAATGACAGTGCCCACTATAGACCAGAAAAAGAGATAATAAGAGGAGTAATGACAACTTCATTGTACGGCTGGAAAACTCAGTGAGGTAATTAATATCTGTGAAACCACTGTGCGAGTTTAAAAGCATCATCCGAATGTTCCATTTGAGACTCTTGATGGTGATGATGAGGATGAAAACAGTGACTCATAAGCTCATTTCCTCGCCCCACCTCCCTCATAGGAATCTCTGACCAGAGACTGGGTTCCCCGACTTTACTCAGTAACTTTCCAGGGTGGCTGGAAGTGACATTTGCTCAGCTTGGTGGACTTTCTCTCGGGGTGAAAAATGAAACCCACTCAGGATTCCTTCTGCCCACAGCCCCTGATCTTACAACTTCCAGCAAATGAGTGGGGGTGCCTTTCATTTTACATCTAACATGTTTAGAGTCTACTTTTGGAATAAGTTATATATTTGCTTGGGGCAAAATTCTGAAAAATGGACTAAGAGGCATATGGTGGTAGGTCAGTTGGTTAGAGCATCGTCCCGATATGCCTAGGTTGCGGGTTCGATCCCTGGTCAGGGCACGTACAAGAAGCAACCAATACATGCATAAATAAGTGGAACAACAAATTGATGTCTCTCTCTCATTTTAAAAATCAATCAGTAAAAAAACAATTTAATAAATAAATGTACAATGACGCCACCCCGCCCCCATTCACTCAGTGCCCTTCCTCCCACGGGTTGCTGTTGCCATTCCTGTCAGTCCCCCGCGTGATGTTAGAGGGCATATGTGTGTGTTGTAGACTGACGTTTACACTTATATACACTGGATTCTGACGTCTCCTCTTTTTTAAAATCAGATACCAAACCATGCATGCTGTTCTTCACCTTGCTTTTGTCATTGAGCACTGCCTTAACCCTCTCTCCTTTTTCAGCGGCTCTATAACACTCCATGCAGCTTTTTGTGGCAGAAAATAATAATAATCTCACTTAACCCTCACAGCCCCAGGAGGGAAACAGCAGCCAGAGTTAGCACCACCATTTCACTATAAGGAGTGGAGGCTCATTGGGAGAGTAAGTACCTGACTCAAGCTTATGCAGCCAAGCTGCAGACCAGCCCCGGAGGGGGCCTAGGCGGTCAGACTCCAGCTGTGTCCCTTGTCCCTGGTCCTCCCTGCCTCTGGACTGCCGTGATGACAGCGAGCTGTGCCAAGTAAGACCCATGCCAGCGTGGGCACTTCTTCGGCAACATGCCATAGTGCCCTGTGTGTGGTTTATTCGGGTGAGTAAATATACATTTTCCTGCATTTTTGCCTTTAAAGATCCCATTTGAGGCACAAGGCATAAGTGAATGGCTAGAGGATATTGCCTTTTTCAAGGGCAGACCCAGGAAGCTGTAGGTGCTGCTGGTAGTGTGGAGTGGAGTAGATGTCCTAGGAGAACTGAGCCCTGGTGGGGAGCCCCTGGAAGGGGTACACAGTGGGGCTGGGGCTGTGCTGAGGAGAGGACTCAGGGCTGTGCCCCTGGGTACAAGCCTAAGGGAGGAAGCCGGGGAGTGGGGTGGGGGAGCCGGAACCAAGAACAGTGTCAAGTGGGAAGGGTGTCTGGAATGATCTTGCCAAGGCCACATCTTTTTTCAGGTTCAGAAACTGAGACCAAGAGCAAGGTGCTGACATTCCCAAGTTCACAGGGAGTGAAGCTCAATGAGAGGCAGGTCTCCTGATCCCTGATCCAGTGCTCCTTCTATGACCACTCCGAAGACAAAAGCAAAGAGTGTGTGCATGTGTGTGCGTGTGTGTGGAGTCTGGGGAAACGTATCTGTACATAAAACCCCGTGTGTGAGCATGCAGCACAAGCTGAGGGATGGAAAGTACGAGGAACTCAGGCAAGGAAGAAAAAGGAGCAAAGGAAATAAAACTCAGAAATCCTTCCAAGTCGCACGCAAGTCCCGAGGATGTCCAATCTGGAATTCTGCCACCTTTGATTCCATGGCATTGTTTGACAATATATCTGGTATTCATCTGGGGGGTTGCTGTTTATTTTTACGACTCCAGCAAAGGCGGATTTAGAGTCCTTGGGCCCTTTGGCAGCTTTGCAGAAGGTCTCGGTTATTCACGCCTCAGCCATCCCACATGTGCAGGGACATGTGGCCACTGCCTGCCCAGCACCCCTCCGCCCCTTCTCAGGCACAGTCACACTAAGTGATAGAGGTTGGTTCTCTAAAGACTTCTTGCTAGAATTTTTGGGGACAAAATTTTCTTCCCTCTGTAGTTGCTTAGTGTCAGAATGTAAGCCTGGAAATAAGGAGATCTCTTCATAGAAAGACCATCTGAGGAGGAAAGGAGAACACAGAGAGGGATTCCAGTGGACCTCAGGGGCACCTGGATGCAGCTGTGCCAGAAGCTGTTTCCCCTGGACTTTAACATTAGGAGGCACTAAATTATCTCCTTGTGTGTATGTGTGAGATATATACAATGATTGAGAACTGGGCTGCCTGGGTGAGTTTGAATCCTGGATCTACCACTTATTAATTATATAACTTTGGGCAAGAAACATAATCTTTCTGGACTTCAATATCCTCATCTATAAAATGGGATAATAGCAGTATTTATCTCATAGCGTTGATAGGAAGATTAAATGAGTTTACATATGAGAAACATTGCCAGGCATATAGTTAACATATTAGTTGCTATTTTAAAAAATTAATTGTAGCAGTCAGTATGCGAAATAACAAACAGCCCCAAAGTCTCAGGGGCTTAAAGCAACTGTGGATCAGCAAGTACTATGACTATCCTAGCTTCTCAGGAACCTGAGCTGAACAGAGCCAAACTAAGCCACATGGCCACACCTAGCTTCAAAGCGAGGGAAGGGCAATCCTGCCATGTTCCCAGAAGGGACAACCCCATTGACCACCACATTACCATTGTCATGTTGTAATTAGTTCAGCACGGGCCACCTGCAACGGACAGATTCACAAGTAAATAAAAAACCCTAAGTCTCCCTGGTTTTATACTCACCATGGACCAGGTGCCATGGCTAAGCAATGTTCTTATTAACCCCCTTTTTCCCAAATGACTCCAACCACTTGAAGTCTGTTGGTCCTGGCAGCCCATCAACCAGTTGCCAGGACCACATCACTAACCTTCTCAGCAATCTGGGGGAAAGGGTGTTATCTCTCACCTGATCACCATTACACAACTCTCCTTTCTTGGGTCTGGCAGTGGAGGTGGGTATAGGGAGGGGTAGGAATGTCCTAAAACGTGCTACTCAGAATATTACTGGCCCAGGGTAAGTACAAAATGCTACTGGTTAATTTAAGTGTAGAAACTTTTAGGGCAATTTGACTGTGCCACGGCATCCAAGCCTGTAGTCGATGGGCCTGTCTCAGTGAACAAGGCAATACAGGCCAGTTCGGGTACTGCTGAACTTGAGTGATGAACCACACACAGTAGGACCACAAATTCTTCCTTTATATTTTGGACATTTTCAGAAACTGGCCTTTTACCACAGATAGTTCAAAAACATGTTATAAAAGATGATGTCACACCCTGGCTGGTGTAGCTCAGTGGATTGAGAGCCAGCCTATGAAGCAAGGGGTCACCGGTTCAATCCTTAGTCAGGGCACACGCCTGGGTTGTGGGCCAGGTCCCCAGTAGGGGTGCGCAAGAGGCAACCACACATTGATGTTCCTCTCCCTCTCTCTCTCCCTCCCTCCTCCTCTAAAAATAAATAAAAATTTTTTAAAGGTGATGTCACTTTAGTCATATAAGGAAAAGCCAGGTCTTCAAGAAATACCTTGAAACTAAAACACATCTAAAGGCAGGAAGGAGTGCAGAGGAAATCACTAAAATGGTCACTGTAGGTTGCAGGGAATTATGAAAAAAGTACATGGAGATGAATCTCGAGTTGGGTTTTGAAAGAAATTGTTGGCAAACATTGAGGAACAAGGGATAGGAGCGCATTTCAGGAAAGAGGACGCACGTGAGCTGAGGCACGGGGGCATGTAGGATATGTGAAGGGCACGCACATCCATTGCTCATTGAACTGACAGGGAGAAGTCAAGAGGCTGGGTTCTGCCAGTTGGCAAATCATCAAAATGATCATTGACTTGGGTGAAACATCACTGGATGGTAAGAGTAGTGGGCAAGTTTGAGAAATGACAGAATATTTATGTAGTATCTAATTATCTGCCATCACATTCTTCTTTTTTTTCTTTAAGGCTCACCCAAGGATATGTTTGTTGATTTTAGAGAGAGAGGAAGGGAGAGAGAGAAAGAAACACAGATGTGAGAAAGAAACATGGATCACCTTCTGTATGCACCCTGACCCAGAGATCAAACCAGAGATTAAACCTGCAACCTGGGAATGTGCCCTGACCAGGAATCGAACCTGCAAACTTTTTGGTGTGTAGGACAACATTCCAACCAACTGAGCTATCTGGCTAGGGCCCACATTCTTATTAATGACAAAGTAAACACAGTAACCGCCTGTGGGGAAACCTAGCAGGCACCACCTCAGCTACAGGATCGAAGTTAACATTCTGAGTCACAAGAAAAATTGGCCTCGTGCCTCCTGATGTGATGCCTTGGAGAAGACAACATCACGTTTGCATTATTCCTGCCAGAAATATGGGGAAACATCAGACAGACCCTACCTGAAAAACATTCTATAAAACAGCTGACCTGTCTTTTCCCAAACTGTCGATGCCATGAACGACGAAGACTGAGGAGCGGCTGCAGACTCCAGGAGACTGAAGAGATGTGACGAGGGCAATGTGCGACCTGGGGTTTTCTTCTCCTGATATTATTCGGACAATCAGCGAAATCTGGGTAAGGTCTGTCCACAAGATCACGATATTGCATGAATGTTAATTTCCTGAGTTTGATCATCATGCTATAGTTAGCAACAAATGTTATTTTTAGGAAACGCCCACTGAAATGTGTAAAGGGGCCTCAGGTTTCAAACAGTTCAGAAAAAATATGCTACGGATGAGGATATAGATAGGGATGCAGACAGAGATGGAGACGCAGAGATAGAGAGAGACAGAGAGAGAGACAGAAGACAAAGCATAGGGGTGAAATTTGGGAAAACTGGGTGAAAGGTATATGGGAAGAATAGTTACATACTATTCTTGTAACTTTTCTGTGAGTACAAAATTATATCAGAACTTACACGTTAAAAGAAGAGAAGAGAGCCATTAGTCTCCAGTTCCCACTGGGCCCCGAGTGAGCCAGTAACTTTGGTTGAGTCTGCCTGGCCTTCCGGATCTGTTCCGTCTCTTCCAGCCCTGGAGTTGGAGGCCTCATGGCTCGGCCTGTCTTGTTCCAGACCCTCCCAGCTAATTTGTGGATTTACACCTTCTCTCCTCTCCCTGTGCCTCATGTGCCTTTCAGACCTCACCCTGATAGCTGATCTCTTTGGCATTTCGCCCCTTGTGAGCTGGGGCAGTATTGCAGGATTCTGCCCAGTGTCCTGAACTTGCCCACTTGGCTGATTCCTGTGTATGCCCCAGACAGATCAAGATAATTAACATTTATTGACAGCCTACTATGTGCCAGGCACTGCACTTTATCATCCCAATAACCTAAAAAGTTAACTCCTCCAGTGAGTGTAGTCCAGTCTCACCATCATCTCCACCTAAATTCCAATGGCTCCCGAGCCCTAGTCCTTTGACCGTGGGAAGCGCAATATTTAACGGGTTGTCCTCCCCATATATTCAAACTCAGGGCTCCTTCGTTGTGTCCGCGGATCCTGCTTAGTTTCCTACTTACCTCTATACTCCAAAGAGCTAAGATTTTTGGCCTCAGGTCCACACTCTAAGCAGGTGCTCCCACCTCTGTCTCCACTGCTTGGGGATGGTTAGAGCTGAAAATGCCGGTCCCTCAATGCCAAAGATCCTGTCAGCCCTGAAACAAAGAGGAGAATGCTCCTATTATGTTACATCCCGTTGCACTGAAAGTCAGAGGGTCCATTACTCTCTAGTGCCATGGCACATGGGTCAAATTTTTAAATTGCTGACTGGAGCTGGATTCCACTATCAGCCATAGCACAGCACTGAGGCCATACCTCTCGTCCAGCACTCAGGCCTGGCGGCTGAGTCCCTCTTCACGTGAGGCAACTTCCCTTAGTGTGAGTTCTCTCCTAGCCCTTGGTGACCCTCCTACAGCCCGAATTTTGTATACATCTGAAATAGAGACCATGGATGTAAATGGGTATGTGGAAAGTGTTGCCTGTCACCACTGGCCCAGACAGCTGAGGGCCACATCCTGCCCCATTAAGATACCACATTTACATTTGAGTCTCAGAGAAGTTACCCAGGCTCTTGTACAGAACCCCACAAGTAGGGGGCAAGATTTGAACCCAGGGTGGCAGCGCTCTTTCCAGTCCATTGCCTTATCTTCTCTCCAAAGTGGAGTGTATCTAACAACCTGGTAAATGGAGGCCTTCCTACTCGAGGGACTGTTAGCTAAATGAGGGTTTTCTGGACCAGCCTGGGATTCTGGCAGTTTTGGGGGCAACTGCCCATGATGATGCTATTGCTGCTGACTTCATGTTTGGCTTACCCAGGCCATTTATTTTCCTTTCTTCCTGGTATCTCTTTCCTCACAAGCACTTCATTTACCCAGAAGAAGGTACCATCAAGGGTGGCCCATTTTTATATCATTCTGGAAAATGCTGAGGGAGGTGGGGGAAAGGTTGCAGCTATTGGCGGTGTGGTTTTACAGAAAGAGCGTGGGCATCCGAATGAGACAGGCTTGGGTTCAAATCTCGGTTTGTTACTCACAATTTGAGTAAATGTTCAGAAGTTCAAGGCCCTCATCTGTGAAACAGAGATAATACCATTTAGCTCTCAGGGTTAAATGAGAAAATTTATTTAAAAACATCTGTCTCAAACAGGGGACTCAATGATCCTTAGTCTGTCTTGCCTTGACTGACCTTCTTTGGATTATATGAAAATTCTAGCTATCTATATTTTTCTCTTCATTCCTCTTAAGGACAACCCTAAAGTCAGCTTAGGAACAGGCCTCGTTTCCATGGAGATGTATTTAAGGTAAACAAATTTGAAAAGGGGAAGCACAGACGCCCATTCCCTATGCCCACTCACAACCAATGCACGGCCTCAGCAGAAATGTTTCCAAAGAAGTGTTTCACAAAGCTTTTGGGGAAGGCACCAGTGTTCTTTCAAAGACTTTACATGCTTTTTCACTGTAGGGCTCTTGAAATGAACAATAATTTGAAACAGATAATAATGAACTTCACACAGCAATGGATCAAAAGTGGAATCATTGAGCTCACCATTGTCTAATATAATTAGGCTGACATGCTGTTGAATCCAAATGGATGACTTTCTTTTTCTCTGTTCTGTATGTGCACATTTATTTGAAGAAGAACTTTTAATGGGCAGAATATTGCAAGATTTTCTGGGCCCCACATGGTTTCAGCTTTCATCCAAACAACTTAACTTTCTTCTGAACGTCTGATTTTTTTTTTTTTTTGGCATCATTATGTTGTAAGTTTCAAAGGAGAATTGCTTCCTTGAGTGTGCATGGAAATATAAGCACATAAATCACACTCTTAATTTTACTTAACACCGAGGAATAATCCCACCGTCACTTCCCACAGCACAATGCCTTCTTAGGGAAAATGCCACAAATCCTTTAGGAGACCAAAGCACATCCAATCAAATGATTTTTAAAACCTCCACAAAATAATCTCTGTCTTAAATAGCTTATTAAACATAGCAGAGATTAGATAACAGATATTTCTTAGAACTAACTCCATATTTCTCCTCAATCGTGGCAGAAAGCAGACTACTTTCTACAGATACAAACAGTCATTTGAGAGTCTAATAACAGAGTGGTTTCCTCCACTTCCCCTCTAGCACAAGGGCCAACTTTTGATGAATGAAAATCAACTCACATCTCACCCAGGACATCTGTTCTCAAGATGTGACACCTAAAATGACAGGCAGAAACCTAAGTCACCAAAGGGCAACAATTCAAAACATTACAACTAACAATGGTATACAATCTTGTTGTTACCATCAACCACATAAAAGAAAGAGAAATGTCATCTAATAAAACCTTTAGTAGTCATTTTATTAGTCTCTAGTACATGTCTTGAATTTTCCAAAGACTTTAATAGAAGAACTGACTTGGCCTACATTGCAAAACCACAGGCAGAAGATTCTGTGCTACCAAGGATATACACACAGAGATAGGGAGAAAGAACAATTTTCCCAAAACCAGAACGTCTAGATGTCCCTGCGTGGACAAGTAAAGCTACCCTCCTCAAGGTGGGCTCCAAGTCTTAGCTAGTGGGATATAAGAAGCTGCACTCCCAGCCAGGCCTCTGATTATTAACTGCACTAGCTCCATCCCCCAACATCAGATCCAGAGCAGAGAATGAAGAGGGGACCTAGGGAGTCCTTCCCTTTGTCATACAAATAAATCTATTCGATAAGATGTGGGAAGACTTGAGCAGCCACAAAAGCATAGACTTGCTGAAATTGGAGCTGGAAAAGTTGTAGAAAAGGAAACTGTACCTGAAGGTGGTGAAATGACTCGCCAGGTCACAGAGAAACTACTACCACCTTCCACAACTTGTGACTTGAATGGAAATAGTCTTTTTCTGACTTTGAAAAAAAAAAGAGTGAGTATGCTCTGTGTCAGCAGAAGTCATGCCACATGCAGCTAGATCATTGCCCAACAAAGGAAATGTGGATTCACAGAACTAGCTTCCTAGTTCGAACACTATTTTTCCTGTAATTGGGTAAGACTAGGGGCAAATTCTGGTCAAACAGCACAAAGATAAAGGGAAGCTCCCTGTTCTTCGATGTATAAACTCTAGGCCCAGTTAAGACTTCTCAACCATTTATCAATCTACTGTTGCTTGAGGTATGCCCAGCAGGAGCTAGGCATTTGGGAAAATATAGAAAAAAGCACCAGATATGCTCCTTTCCCTCAAGACAAATGTGAACAACTGTAGGAGGTCATCAGAGATCAAGTGTAAAGACTGAGTATAGATAATCATCTCAACATGAGTTCAGAGATGGGAGAAATCACAGACTATGGGATAAATAATCAAGGATGGCTTGACTGACCTGATATCCATGGTACCTTGAAGTATGAAGGGGAATAGGTGTAGGAGGAGGGACAAGCTGTGGGTATCTAATCTGGAGGTTTCCAAGGGAGAAATTAATATGGCTGCAGCAAGTCTGGTGAAGAGACCCAATTAAGTGGCCTAGAAGTTGGGTGTAAGGGCACTATAGAAAACAACACTGAATCCATAGGGGGGGGAAAAGCGCAATGAATGACTCACTAAATCATTTGGCTGAAGTAATTTAAATTAGAGCATAAGTGTAGACCTATTTCTTTGGAGATCCTTGATTCACTGCCTTGTGAAGAAAAATTAAATTTGTAATTTTAGATGTACATATGCCAGAATATAAAAAGATTATATCCTTTATATCATGACTAAGATCTTGACCTCTGTACAAAATACAGAGCTGGTCTGAGCTCTATGAGAAATTACTACCCCTTCACATCATCACACCCCAAGAGGAAAATTAACCGGATAATTTTAGAAGCCATTTCTAGACCCACAAGGTACTGACTCAACAAAATAAGGTATTGCCAATGCTATTAAATATCCAAGAAGGAACTGCCAACACTATTAAATATCCAAATGCCTTTATATGTCTTTGAGCATTCCTTCTCTTTGACCTTGAAGTTTTTCTTAAACTTACCAACTCCTTCCATCTGAAAACCTGCCCATGGCATTCCTTCTATTCCCTCCAGTTTCTGGGGCAGGGAGGTAAACTGAGGCGCAGAGGAATCATGAAGCCAAGTAAATGGGAGCCTACTTCAAGGTTAAAACATGGCACACCCACATGCCTGCTGTACACAAACGCTGTTTATGTCTGACCTTAAACTTGGATTAACAATGAAGTTCGAAGCAGAAAGAGTGAAATTCCAACTTGAAGAAAAATTACAGCTGGAAAAGTAATTTTAAAATAAAAAATCCAAGAAAGCTTTCCAAGTAGTTACTCAGTTTGGGAATTCAAAGAAGATGGAGGTCGTGTCAAAGAGGAAACTGCTTCAGGGACACAGAGGAATGGAAAGTCTTGCTTTCAGCCTATTCTTGTGCCCTGTCTTCAGCCATATACACATCCAAATCAACAAAAGGCATTCCTTGATTCCACTAAGGCATGTGTGAGCAGAAGCCTCTAGTCATTCTCTGCACGAGCTGCATGCAAAAGCTTAAGGCAGTGAGAGGATGAGGGAGGGGAGATACTAGTGGCTATAGGCCCCAGGCAAACATGTGCTTTTCCTATCTACCTGCTTATGCCCCCACTATAAACACAGCATAGAACTCCAGGTCACTCAGGAGTTGCGTGTGTTTGTGGGGGAGGCAGAGGGAGAGCAGAAATGCTCTCCCTTTCCCTTCTTATCTTGTCTTAAGTGGCAGGGAGCTTTGCATTCATGGTTAACAGCTGCTCAGTACAGTCCTTTTCTGTCTGGGTATTACAGAGCTTACTTCTAGAATGGCAAGCCTGTGCGAGCAATGCCACCCCTCCTCACTCACATTCCACGGCAGACATCACCCATCAAGCAGGGGACTCTTGCTTTAGCAAAGACTCAACTTCAGAATCTTTCTCAACCCAACAATCCAGGCTGCCATCAACAGTTAATGTTGGCAAGTGGTTTGAAACAATTTTGCCAGCCCCAGTGTACAGAGAAAGAAAGAGAAAGGAAGGAAGAAAGAGAAATTAAAATTTCATGTAAGTGAATTTTATAATAAGTGGATTTTTAGGAACCTAGCCATGCTCATTCGTCATGTGTTGTCTATGACCACTTTCACACTATACTGGCAGAGCTGAGTAGTTGTGAGTAGAGAGTTGCATGTCGAGTATGACCCACAAACTGTAAAATACTTACTCTTTGTCCCTTTAGCTGGAAAAGGTAGTTGGACAAAGTCGGACGACCCATCCCCAAGGGTCACATCCTGCAGTTTGAAAAACTCTGCTCTAAATGGTTTTGCCCTGAGAGCATCTATTTATATTCATGTGAGTAGGGCATTTTTTTCTAAGAATCTCAGGTCAGCCTTATTCTTCTCAGTTCCTCATAAGATGAACCCAGATGAGCAGACTCCGGCCAGAATATTTATTTTTGGCGGCCCTTAGAGTATGAATGGGACTTTGTCAAGGCCCAGAACTTAGCAAGAGTTGAGAGGATGTCATTTACCATCATTCCCAATCACTTGAATCACTGACTGCTCCCAGACAGAAAAGCATTATGAAGAACAAAACATCAAGTTCTTGACTTTAAGCCATTTGGGCTCTTGACTCTTTTTTAAAAAAAATGTTTTCTTCTTTATACTATTACAGTTGTCCCAGTTTTCCCTCCTTTGCTCCCCGCCACTCAGCACTTCCACTCCCTCAGGCAACCCCCCACCGTTGTCCATGTCCATGGGCCATGCATGTATGTTCTTCAGCTACTCTACTTCCTATGCTGTACTTTACATCTCCATGACTATTGGGCAACTACCAATTTCTACTTCTTAATCCCTTCACCTTTCCACCCATCCTCCCAACACCCCACCTATCTAGCAACCATCAGAATGTCCTTGGTATCTATGACTCTGTTTCCGTTCTGTTCATTTTGTTTTTTAGATTCAATTGTTAATAGATATGTATTTATGGCCATGTTACTGTTCATATTTTTGATCTTCTTCTTAAACAAGACCCTTTAACATTTCATGTAATACTGGTTTGGTGGTGATGAGCTCCTCTAGCTTTTCTTTTCTGTGAAGCTCTTACTTGTCCTTCGATTCTAAATGACAGCTTTGCTGAGTAGAGTAATCTTGGTTGTAGGTCTTTGTTTTTCATCACTTTGAATATTTCCTGCCACTCCCTTCTGGCCTGAAAATCTTCTGTTGAGAAATCAGCTGCCAGTCTTATGAGAGCTCCCTTGTAGGTAACTAACTGCTTTCTGTTGCTGCTTTTAAGATTCTCTCTTTATCATTAACCTTTGGCATTTAAATTAGGATGGGTCTTGGTGAGGACCTCTTTGGGTTCATCTTGTTTGGGACTCTCTGTGCTTCCTAGACTTGTATGTCTATTTTCATCACCATGTTAGCAGAGTTTTCTGTCATTATTTTTTCAAATAGGTTTCCAATTTCTTGCTCTTTCTCTTCTACTTCTGTCACTCCAACGATGCAAATGTTGGTATATGTGAAGTTTTCCCAGAGGCTCCTTATACTATTCTTATCTTTTTGGATTCTTTTTTCTTCTTGCTGTTTGGATTGGTTGTTTTTTGCTTTCTTATGTTCCAAATCACTGATTTGATTCTCAGCTTTATTCACTGGACTATTGATTCCTTGTGAATTGTTCTTTATTTCAATCAGTGCATCCTTTGTTTCTGACTGGATCTTTTTTATACTGTTGAGGTCCTCACTAAGTTCCTTGAGCATCCCTATAACTGGTGTTTTTGAACTCTGTATCTGGTAGATTGCTTGTCTCCATTTTGTGTAGTTCTTTTTCTGGAGTTTTGTTCTGTTCTTTCAAGTGGGCCATGTTTATTTGTCTCCTCATTTTGGCAGCCTCCCTGTGTTTGTTTCTACATATTAGGTAGAGTTGGTATGTCTCCCAGGCTTGACAGAGTGACCTAATATAGTAGGTGTCCTATAGGGTCCACTGGTCCAGCCTCCCCTATCACTCAAGCTGGATATTCACTGTGTGGGCTGTGTACACCCTCCTCGTGTAGTTGAGCCTTGATTGCTGTTGGCACATCCAAGGTCAGCCACTGCCTGTGTTGTGTCCAGGGTCACACAATTAAGCTACAAAGCAATCTGCATATGGCTGCTACTTGTGCTGGGCTTGGAGGTGCTCAGGACTGGCCAAGCTGTGTACCAAGGCCAGTTGCTGCTAGTGCTGGCTGGACCTGGGGTGACCTAACAAAAGGTATAGGGCATGCTGAAGCCAGATGTTACTGTTTGAAGAAATTTAGAAAATCTAAAGAATAGGCCAATACAAATTGTTTATATGGAAAATGCACTAGAAACAACTTGGGTGGGCCTGGAAGTTGGGTGGGGCAGGGCCTCAGAGAGTCACCAGGGTGGGGCAAACAGTGTGAGCCACATTGATGAAGTCTCAGATATGGCACCTGTCTGCCAGCTCTGTGGCTCTGTGAGGGTGATGGGGACCTCAGGAGTTAGAAATTTTCAGTTTAGGTAATAGCCAGCAAGCTTAGTAATCAATGAATGTAAAAAGCTGTTGTTCTAGGAACTGAAGGTATGACCCACCTTGACTCCAGGAGACCATAAACAGTTCCACCTTTGTGCCCCAGGAGGACTGCAAGCCATCAAGGTGATATTGGAGCCATTGTACTCCAGAGTTTAGAGCCTCCAGAGTGAAGGTTTGTGGTTTGCGAGAGCTAGGGGTGATTCCATTTAAAGGCTGAACCCCAACAGAATGGAAGGAGAGATGATGGTTTTCCTGGCTAAAGAAAGAGGGGCAGAGAGAAGAGGGGTAGGTCATACATCCCTGAATGGTTCTTTTTCCCCAATTTGTGACTTTTGGTGGTGGTGGCAGTGGGTAATAAATCCCCAATATAGATTTAAGGGGCCCCAGGACCTGAGGGAATTTGTGCCTTGCTCTCTGGGAGATCCTGAAAGTTAGGGGCCCCTCACAGATGAATACCAGCAGTCCACAGCCTACTGTCCAAGGGCCAAATTCAGAGTGCTACCATTTCTGCAAATAAGACTTTATTGGAACAGAGCCATGCCAATTGGTTCACAAATTTTTATGGCTCTTGTGCTATAATGGCAGAGTGGAGGTCCTGCCGAAAATACTCATTATCTGGCCCTGTCCAGGACACAGTGTGCCAACACCTATTTTCTATGCTAAGCAATAGTGGAGAAGACAGGGCAAAGGAGGCAGAGGGGCCCTAAGAAAGTTCTCTGATTTTCCCACAACCAGAAATATGAAGGAGAACACTGGAATGTTTCCCTTGCTCCCCACCCTCCCCGAAATGGGCACAAAATGAGAAGAGGATCAGTAGACCTGAGCAGTACTTGAGGTTGGGATGAGGAGGATACATTTGAGATGGAAGGCTCCATAGCAACTCAGACCTGGGCAGGATGCCAAGTATGGCCACTGGGTGCCAGGGTGAAAAGTTGCCAACAGTCAAGACCAGATAGGCATCAGACTAAAGATGCCTGTGGACCAGATCACCCCTCCCTTCCTCAACCCCCCAGCACCCTGTTTTCTACATTTAAATGATCCTAAGCTTCCAGGACCTTAGCTGCCACCCCAGGAGAAAGGGAAGAGAATGAAATGTTGAAGTAAGTGACTAAAGCACAAAATGACTGAGTAAACACCAAACTGAATGATTTTTCTTTGGAAGTCCCTATATATTAAGTTTCCTGCTTAGTAGAATATGGACTTAAAGTAGAAATTAGGTTATTGAAAAATGAAGAAAGTTACATTCTGTGTAAACAATAGGAAAGCACAGGAAACAGACTTTGCTGCTACAGGAAATTAGAACTTCATTCACAGCCATTCAGGAGACCGCAACAGCATGAGTCCCCATGGTTCATGCCTCATTGACTCCATACTGAAGTTTTTTCTATCTCTTTCTTCCTAGAATCAGACAATCTAAACCAGTCCATGGCTCCCAGTGGTTTTCCCCATCCTACCTTCAACTTCGGAGAAATCCTGTGCAAGCCTAAATTGTCACCAGTAGATGGTGCTAACATGGAGCATGTTGGTACTCATTATCTGATGATGAATTAGCCAGACACTAATTAAAGCTCCCTTCATTGACTGTTTCCTCGACCACACATTTTCACTCTGGCCTAAATGAGCCTTGGGATGATGGACGCTCTGAGTGGTTTCACCTCCAGGCTAACTCTCCTTCTCCAGCATGGTGTAATGGAAAGAATTCTAGAGTCAGGATACATGGGATATGAATTTGGGCTGTTTTACTAATTACATGAATTGGCCAAGTCACTTAATCTAATTCTCAGGATCTTCATCTTTAAAATGAGTTGGTCTTGCTGAATTCTTGTTTCCCAGGTTTGAAAAGCAATTCTCGACAACCACTGTGAGATAGCACTTTCCACCCATCAAATTAACCTAAGAAAAACTTGAGACTTCAGTGCTGTGGGGAATGTAAACTGATATAAATTCCCTGGAGGGATTTCTGGCAGGGTGTAGCAAAAGTCCTAAAATTTACATACCCTTTGACCACCAATTCCACATCTAGGAATTAATCTTAAAGAAATAAATGCAGACATGTACAAAGACAGAGCTAAAACAACGTTCAACAAAGCAGAGCATTTTGGCTTCTCTGCAGGCTCAGTGTATCTTTGTTAACTGGTTTCTGAACTTTCACATAATCCTTAAAACTACATTACAGTACCTATATAAAACAACAAAGAACAACAATGTTTAATCATATAACAAGAGGTAGAAGTAGGGCTAGGATTTCTCAAATATATGTGGTATGCCAGGTGCCATGCTAGAGAGTTTTCTTAAGTTCCTTCTTTAAATAATCTTACAACAACCCTAAGCAAAAGGTATTATGAACACTATTTTACAGATGGAGAGAGACTGAGGCTCCCCTATTACCCAAGGTCACACAATGCCTGGTAAATGAAGGAAGAAATGTGCATTCTCCTATAAAAAGACCGAGTCCCCAGTGGGCTGGAGAAAATGTTCCTTGCAGTGGAGGTAAGGGCAGGGAAATTCAGTGTGTGGACTTTGATCCTGCCTAAGAATTGGATCCAAGCTCTTCTGAGCCCTTAAGGAACAATTGTAATTTCAGAGCTTCTGCCAATTCTTTGTGCTGCTAAAAATGGAAATCCAAATTGGTCTGTGGGGGCCAAGACTTCCTTGTAAAAAGCACTTAATTGGGCTTCTATTGGTACAAAGGGAAATTCCATTCTGGAATGGCAAAGCCTAGGCAAGGAGGCCTTCAAGTTCTGTGTATAGCAAAATAAAAGGATGGGGAGTTGTTCTGATGTGAATGGATTTGGGGCCTCCTCTGGTGGGATGGAGGGAGGAGGCTGCTGGAGTGTGGCACTGGGAGGAAACACACAGTCAGAGGGAACTCCTGTGCAGGGGGGAGGAGGAAGCAGAGTCATGCTCAGCAATATGTTGGGAGCTTGAAGGCCAAGGAAGTCCCAGTAGGGGCTGGGTAGGACAGAGTATGGTGCAGGATCTTGGGGTGCAGTCATGGCTAGCCCCAAGCTCAAAATTCCCTTCTGTGCATTGAAATCTCCTTGAATTTTCAGCCAAACCGAAAAGCTTGACTGTTAGCATTGTCTTGGGAATGAAGAAAGGCACTGAGTCCCTTTGGGGTCAGGAACGCTAGCAGTTCAGGTGCGGAATGATAATTGCACACCAAGACTATGCCTACAGTCTTGGAGGAGCCCTGGGTTTTCTGAAGTCTTATAGGTTGGAAGCTCTGGTTATTTTACTTGGATATTTTTAAACAAGGATGACCCTGGAAGGCTGTAATAAACTCAGGGACATAAGAGTTCAATGCACTTGTTATGTTTCAGGGAATGAGGCTAGAGCTGGTCTGCAGGACAGCTGAAACCATGTAGCAGGATGCCTTTTAACAGGGTTCACCTGTTGTGGGGCCTCTCCCTGACCACAAGCACTTGGCTGCAGGCAGCAGGCTAGGTGATTACAGCATTAGATCATGCTTATAATGGAAAAAAGGCTTCTCCTCTCTGGCTGACTAATCAGCTTGCCATTTTTATTGCATGATCAGTATCAAGAGACAGGGCTTCTGAACTCTGTCAGCATCCCGGGTGTACACTGGTGTGACAGAAAGAACAGCTATATTAGCAAAGAGAACAGGTGGAGGGCTTAGCAAACGTGCTAAGAAGGGCAAGACAGCTTCTTCCCTGGAGACACAGGAAAAGGCTGACGGCTCCTATTAGAACAAGAACAGCTACTATTAGAGAGTTCCCATAAGCCAAGTGCGCTATAAGCAATGCACATTTGCCTTTTCTCCCTACTTTCATGTCAAAAGTACTTAATGCTCATTATCAATCAATATTAGTTTCCTAGGACTGCCATAACAAATTACTACAAACATGGTTGCTTCAAACAGAAGAAAATTATTCTCTCACTGTTCTGGAGGACAAAAGTCCAAAATCAAGGTGTTGGCAGGGCCACATTCCCTCTGGAGGCTCCAGGGAAGAAATCTTCCTTACCTCTTTCAGCACCTGATGGCTCCAAGAAAATCCTTGGCACTCCTTGGCTTGTGCCTGCATCACCCCAATAGCCACCTCTGTCCTTACAGGGCCCTCTGTGTGTCATTGGGTTTAGGGCCCACCTGTACAATCCAAGATGATCTCACTCAAGATCCTTCATTTAATTACATCTGCAATGACCCTTTCCCACATCAAGTTGCATTAAAAGGTGCCAGGGATGAGGGTGCACACATATATTTTGCAGGGGGCCACCATTCAACCCAGTACAGTAACTAATAAAAGAATTCAAAGATGGGCATGGAAAAGGGATAAGGTTTTGGAAAACCTCATCAATCCCCTTTCAATAGCTTCTTTTCTCTCCTGGCAGCCCTCCCTCATTTTTTGTCCCAGGAAAGGGGAGACCAAATACCATGGAAGCAGAATAAAAGGGTAAAAGGAAAAAGCAGGATAAAAGGACAGAAAGGAGAGAGCCCTCCCAGTCCTAGGACAGGTCAAAAGGGAAAGAGGGGCGTAGGGTGGGCAGAAGCAAGAGGATAGACTGGAGGCTCTTTCTGGATCCAACCCTCCTTGAGGCAGAAAACTAAGTGGAGAGGAAACCAATTGGCAACTCCAAGTGCCAGGGGCTTACTCCCCACTCAGGGCACAGCTCAGAAAACTGGGAAGCCCTGTGTTTATCATAGTGTCCAGGTGACAAGGTACTTGCTGCCCAAATGGTGGTTTAAAGCATGCTGATGGAAGGGTCTAAGAGCACCAATGAACACAGCACCCTAGGCCCCATGCCTGTTGTACTGGAGTTTCTGTGCCGCTTCATGAAGGGGGCATGGAAGTTCTGGTAGAGTGGGAGAGACCCAAGGATATGGGGACCAGGAGACCTCTATCTGCAGGAATCTCAATGAGAAGCAGAGCCAGAGGCCCATGGACTTCTGCAGTGGAAGCCCCCCAAAATCATGAATTGAGATTATGGAGCTATGCCACAACTGGCATTTATGCTAGGTGCCTGGAGATGGGTAAGGACCAGGAAATATCACCTCTATTCCAACCCACCCAAAAGCCATCCTGGAAAGGAGCCAGGGCAGAGGGAGCTTCTGAGAAAAGAGAAAAGGAACACTAATGAAATAAACTCTGAACAGACAGAATTTTTTTTAAAGTCTCCTTTTAAATAAAACAAGTTATCTTTAACTATGAAGATATGAAACTGTATGAAATGAAGACTACTTTACAGGGAATCAGAAGTGGAATAGGTGAAGCAGAGGACCCAATCAGGGATTTGAGGGTAAGAAAGCAGAAAACACCCAAATAGAATAGCAAAAAAAAAAAGAAGAAAAAAAAAGAAGATTGCATAAGGAGCCTCTGGGACTACTTCAAGCATACCAACATTTGCATCATGGGGGTACTGGCAGGAAAATAGAGAGAGCAAGACATTGAGAACCTATTTTAAAAAATAATGATGGAAAACTTCCCTAACTAGTGAAGGAAATTGACACACAAATCCAGGATATGCAGAGAGTCCCAAACAAGATGAACCCAACGAGGCCCACACCAAGACACATCCTAATTTAAATGCCAAAGGTTAACGACAAAGAGAGGATCTTAAAAGTAGCAAGAGAAAGCAGTTAGTTACCTACAAGGGAGCTCTTATAAGAGTGTCAACTGATTTCTCAACAGAAGATTTTCAGGCCAAAAGGATTGGCAAGAAACATTTAATGTGATGAAAAACAAGGAAGTACAACCAAGATTACTCTACCCAGCAAAGCTGTCATTTAGAATCAAAGGACAGATGAAGATCTTCCCAAACAAGAAAAAGCTAAAGGAATTCATTACCACCAAAGCAGTATTATAAGAAATGTTAAAGTATCTTCTCTATAAAGAAGAAAAAAAGATTAAAAATATGAATAACAAAATGTCAATAAATACCTATCAATTAACAATTAAATCTAAAAAATAAAATAAACAAACAAACAAAACAGAAACAGACTCATATAAACAGAGAACATTTTGATGGTTGCCAGATCAAAGGCATGTTGGGGGATGGGCAAAAAAGGTGGCAGGATAAAGAAGTACACACTGGTTGTTACAGAATAGTCATGGGGATGTAAAAGTACAGTATAGGAAATATCGTCAATAATAGTCTAGTGACGATTTATGGTGTCAGATGGGTATGAGATTTACTGGGAAGATTACTCAGTAAGATATAATGTCTAAACACTGGGGTGTATACCTGAAACTAATATACTATTGTAAAACAATTTTAAAAAAAATATATGAGACTGTAGGCTGGGAAGCAAAGAGGCATGAAAAAGCAGTGGGATAATAAAGACAGTGAACAAAACTACCTTTGTGTGTGCGTGTGGGTGTTCAGGTGCTGTACACACACCCACTGGGGATGTACTCACTTTAAAGTTTATCATCTTCCCTTGAGGTAACAAACTTCACTGGTTGGCTGTGTATCTTTCCTCCCCTTTCTCCGTGCTCACAAAAGCATGTACACACAGAGACACACACAAATATAAGAGGCTTGTCCAGAAAGTATCCAGCCACCTACTATGAAAAATAGAGACATTTACTGAAGATACACAATCCAAGAAACATTGTACATAGGACAATGATGCCTCAGTCCCATTCAAAGAAGGCACCTTGGGACCTCACACAGTTCTCCCAATCACCATCAGCTGTCCCGTTGCATTTTCTTGAATCTCATCGATGATCTGAAATCTCTCCCCTTTCAAAGGTGATTTCAGTTTTGGGAAAAGCCAGAGGTCACAGAGTACCAAACCCGGGCTGTAGAGGGACTGAGTCACATGGGTGATTGATGTTTCACCAAAACTCTGCACCAAAATTCTGCATAAGACATGATGCATGAATGAGCATGTTGTCGTGATGAAGCTTCCAATTACCGGTTGCCCATAGCTGAGGCCTTGTGAATCATCTGAATAGTTTCCATGAAGGAATGTTCAAGCTTCACACAAAATCTGATGCAGATTTGTTGCTCTACTCACTCAGTCATTTTGAATGCTGTGGCCACACAGTACACATGCTCACTCAGCTGCGTCTACCACCCCCACTGACTAGTACAGTGAAGTCATCATTGTTCACACATGCACATTCCAGTCCATTCTCCTTGGCTGTCAGGTTACATCGATGTTGCATAAACCATTCTCAATGGCTAGGCTTTTTCCAGATAGGCCTTGTATGTTTAGTTTGTTTGTTTTTTTCAAATGGGAGTAGATTGTGTCCAACTATTTTTCTTACTTAACACTGTATTATGGACAGCACCATATAGTGAATGCATATTTTTTAAAAATACTTTATTTATTTATTTTTAGAGAGAGCAGAAGGGAAGGAGAAGGAGAGGAAGAAAAACATCAATGTGTGGTTGCCTCTCGTATGCCCTCTACTCGGGAGTAGGCCCACAACCCAGGCATGTGCCCTGACTGGGAATCAAACCAGCAACCCTTTGGTTCACAGGCCTACGCTCAATCCACTGAGCTACACCAACCAGGGCTGAATGTATGTTTATAAACATGTGTAAGTGTGTATAGTGAATGTGTATGGGTATGTATGTGTATATATATACATGTATGTACATATACAGACATAAATAAAATGTACCTATAGCCTATTTTAATTCTATAGTATGCAACATCCACAAATCATACTCACAATTTACTGTTTCTGCCTCCCCCACCGACTGCTGCCCTTTCTATTGACCATCCTGAGCCATGTTTCATAGACATTCACACTTGTTTTCTCATCTAATCCATACAAGGTCCTGCCAACGTGAAGGTCATCACTGATGTTTGTGTCACAGTGGCAGGCCCGAGCCGTGTGTCCTAATGCCACAGTCCGTTCCCTTCTCTCTACACCACATCAAAGCTCCTGGAAGTATCACCCCCACGACTGTTTGCAATGTCTGGAAAGCCATTTGCAGGGACGTGCCAGTTTCGTAGGGCTGTTGTAACAAATTACCACAAACTGGGTGGCTTAAAACAGCAGGAATTTATTCTCTTCCAGTTCTGAAGGCCAGAGGTCTAAAACTAAGAAGCTCCAGAGACGAGTCTCCCTTGCCTCTGGCTTCTGCTGGTTGCGGGCACTCCTTGGCCTTCTCTGGCTTGGAGACACATAGCTCTAGTCTCTGCCCCCATCACCACCTGGTGTTCTCCCTCTGTCCCTCTGTGTCCAAATGTCCCTCTTCAAAGATGGACACCTGTCATTGGACTAGGATGCACCTTAATCTAGTATGACCTCATTGTAAGTTGGTTACATCTGCAAAGACCCTTTTCCAAATAAGGACAAATGCCCAGGTCCTGGGTAGACATAGATTTTGGGGGGACACTCTTCAACCCATTACAGGGGGGAGGTTACTTTAAGTTGAAGTGCAATTTTTTTGAAAACTCAGTTTCAAGTTCTAAAGTGCAAACGGCTTGTCTCTAAAGAGCCCCGCTTCTGTGTCCAACACCACCTGGGTGTGAACTACAGGGAAGGTACAGTGCTGGGGCTGGAATGTTGACAGAAACCTTGAGATCAGTCTGATTCTTCACTACCCCTCCCCACCCTCCCCTGGCCAGCTCACCGCAGTCACCAATCACTGTGTTTAGGTTCCCTGTCCTCAGAATCACGAGATCACTTCCTCTTCCCCAAAGGTCAGCAACACCCTCTGGGAGGGATTCCTTCACCTCCAGGCTTACCCTCTCCAATTTCTTTCTCTAACCTTCAGCCTGGATCGAAGTTTACAATTAAACTCATGCAAAGCCTGCTCGCTGCCTTCAGGGCAAAGCCCAAACCTGCTGGCCAGCCCAGGAGATCCTTGTTTCCCTGGGCAGCCTCAGCGCTTACCCAACCACCCCCACCCAACCCCCAAACACCTCCCTGCCTTACATACCCTGCTTCCATCTGAAAGCTCCTTCCTTCCCTTGTTCACATAGTAGAGTGAGCTGAATAGTGAACCCCAGAAAGACACATCTATGTCCTAACTTCCGGAACCCGAGAAAGTGGCCTTATTTGGAAATAGGGTCATTGTAAATGTAATTAAGAATCTTGAGATGACATCGCCCTGCATGACCTGGGTGGGTCTACACCCAAGGCCAGGTGTCCTTATAGGGAAAAGGCAAAGGGAGATTTGACAGAGAGATAGGCAGAGGTGAACCCACAGAGGCAGAGATTAAACAGAAGCTGGAAGAGGCCAGGAGGGATTGTCCCCCAGAGATTCCAGAGCAAGTGTGGCCCTGCGAACACCCCAAATTTGGACTTCTGGTCTCCAGAACTATGAGAGAATAAATTTCATTGTTTTAAGTGACCCAGCATATGGTGATTTGTTCCAGAGGCCCCAGAAAAGTGATACACGTGGGTTGTCTCTAGGGTCTCGTGAAGGGCTGGCTGGTTGCTGATGTCACAAGGGCACCCAGCTAAGAGGGTGAGTAGGGACTGAATCTAGCTCGCACTGGGCCTGCCAAGCGGTGCGCCCTGCATGAAACTGCTTCTTGTTAGAAGGGGAGCCTTTCTCCTCTTCACACAGGCATCATGGGCCAGCCGCAGCCCGAATTCCCAGGTGCTCCTCAAGGCTCTGCTCCAGGGATATTCCGCAGGAAGCAGTCCCTGGCCCACACACCCTCCCTCGGCCTGGTGTGGGCCCTGTACCTGCTCCTGTAACCCTCGATCATGCTTTTACCTGCCGCAGGACAACTGTCTGTTCACATGTCTGTCCCCTTCTGTATCTTAAAAGTGGGGACTTTCTTATTGCCTTTCCCCTCTACCTAGCACGTAGTAGGCACCTGAGACTCATTCAGTGAATGAGCAGGAGCACCCAATGGGGCTTTAGTGAGCTTGAGGAAGCAAGGAGGTAAAGTCAGCAGGGGAGGGATGGGGTGTTTTTCCCGAGGAGGTCCTGAGTAGAGGCAATTTCAGGCACACCACCATTTTGCCTAAACTGGCCATCGTCAGACAGAACCGAACATTAGAGCATCACTAGGATGCTAGCGTTTTACAAATGCCATATCTGATCCGCTTTATCTTCTCCCTAATGGAGGCATCAGTACCTAAGGATGTTTCCATGTGAGCCAAGCACGCGCTCTGCACAGCAGCGAGACCCAGGGCGCTGCATTCCGTGCACATACACATGAGCTCATGCAAGTCCCAAGGTGCTCATCTGGTCCAGATCTGCAGGAAACTATTTAGCTGGATGGAGAAAAACACATCATGTATCAATTTAATACCGAACAGATTTTATGACATACTGAAACTGCTTTTGATAATCTACTAGTGTATCACAAGGGCTAATGAACTAAAAAAAAAAAGGGAAAGGAAAAGCATATCATTGTATGTTTGAGGTCTGGACAATGTTTGGGGAGCTTCAGGGATGACAGAAAGACAGAAGGACACAGGGAGCTTTAGGGAAAGTCATCCAAAAGGCCCCCTGAGAAGCGATCTTGTCTTTTGTAGCAAGAGGTGTATTTTGCCAATTTATGAGCATTGGCTTTTTTTTTGGTCTGGCTGAAAACCAGGGTGGACTTTTCCAGAGATGAAGAAGAACCACAGCCTGGCCATTCTCACCCCTGCCGGGCATGGGCGGCCATAGCGGTTACGGAGGGAGGAATCAAGGCTCTGTCTTCTCACTTGGCAGCACGTCAACCCATTGGTGGTTTCCCTGTCAGGTGACAGCTTGAGCCCCACTCGCCTACCACTTGACCACACATCAGAATGGGGAAAATGGGGGTTAAAGTAATAAATTAGCTAAGAATTTTTGGCTGCTAGCAAAAACCGATTGTGGTTAGCATAAGAAAAAAGGGAATTGCAGGGAAGGGTATTGGAGAGATTAATCCAATAAAATGGAAAGTTAACGCACCATGGGAAAGGCAAGGATTGGGACAATTCTGTGTACTCAGTAATGGGAGCTGCCATTCATGGGACAACTTCAAATTCTGAGTGACTCAGGTAGGGATTACATTGGACTGGACCGGAGTGGAGTGGATTGGATTACTCAGCTGAGGGCAAGAGCAGGTGGTCCTCAGGCAGGATGATTTCTGTAAGCCGGGACCACTGGAATTGGTACCCACCAAAAATGCCTACTTGAGGAACATGGTGGGAAGGTCTTAGGACAGATGGAAATTTAATATAAGGTTTTTGTTTGATTGCTTTTTTTTAATGCAGAATTTTTACCTGGGTGTGGTGGGGAATGTGGTGCTGTCCCCTGGGATGGGGGATGGTGTTTGGAAAAGTGTGGAATGCTATTGGACTGTCTCAATATCTGAGAAGGGCCAGGGAGGGGCTACTATTGGCCCTTAGAAGGCAGGGAGCCAGGAAGCTCATTTTGTTGCAATGCCCCCACTGAGAAACTTCTCATGTAATTCAGGCCATTCCTAGCTACATCTGTATGGTACTCCTAGGTGATGAAGGGAAGGAATATATTACTGTTTGTATTTACTTTTGTTCTGAGAGAGGTTGTTCTCATTTGGGGGTATTTTTATTTTTTTGTATTATATTTTTTACATAACAATATGAAGAAAGGAGTGAAGGATATCTTTTAGACTGGAACCATTCATTCAAATGCTGTGCTCACATCAGGAAGTCCAGGAGGTGGTCTTTCCCATTTGGGCTCCTATAGGAGATATTGTCTAGAGGTTCTCAGTGACCAGCCATGCCTACAAGTCAAAGGCCACACTGTTTTAGGACCCCATGCACGTAAGGCATAGGAGGAATTTGGGATGAGAGGTCAATGGTGAGCCCTTCCCCCTCTATTCCTGGACAGAAGCATAGTAACCCTTTGTAACAAAAGAATTATTTGACCTTTTCAAAAACAAGAGTGAAGTCAGAAGGATGGCCGGTGTGGTAATCTCCAGGGAAATGCAAAGAATTTTTATAAAAAAGAAGAAGTTCTCAGTATGAGACTGTAGGAAAATGTCCCCTGACAACTGGGACAGCCATATTGGCAGAAGTTAGTGTGCCAACGTGATTAACCTCATTTTATTTTTATACAGGAAACCAGAGGGATAGCTAAGAAACAGGCTCACTATTTCTGGTTCTTGGCTGGTTCTAGCTTTCAGGGGATACTCCCTTCCTCAGAGAGGGATCTGTTTTTATGGTGAGGGACTCACGTGCTTCTTTATTGCTACATTTTTCTTTGAATCATGGTTGGCAATCAGGCATTCAAATTTGACTATTTACCTTTGGGAATCTTTGGGGTATGTGAAGAATTCCCCCATCTGCCTTGCTCAGGATGTGGGCAGATGAAGAAGTAGTAACAACCAATAGCTTTTGCATCTGCTTGGCTGGTGTTGGGAAAGAAGGCTTGCAATCAGCCAAGGAGACATTCACCAGTGCTAAGCGAGGGCAAGCAGAGGCATAACTTGGGATTTCATCTACTCCTACAACTGTCCTGACATCAGAGGCACTGGGGACGGGAAATCCCACCTTTGAAAGGTGAAAGCCAACCTGTGACTTAAACAGAGAATTGCTGAAATTGACAAAAGAATGGAAGGTTGTGTCAGAAAGTACAAAAAGAAAAAAGAAATTGCAGGTCTCCTTCCAGGTGCCAGGCACTGTTTTAAGTACGCTATATGTGTTAACTCATTTAATCGCCAGAACAAAACTGTAATGTTTATACCTGCTAGTTCCACCCCCACTGCAAGGGTGCTGAAGCAAGGCACCAAAGCTAAGCGCCTTCCCAGAATTAGCCAGGCAGTAAGTGGTAGAGCTGGGAGGTAAACTCGGGCACTAAGTCTTCAGAGTCTGGGCCTTAAATCACTGTGTTATAGTGTCTCTTGAGACATGATTTCTTTTCTCAAGAAGGTTACAGGAAGATGGACACCAGTATCACGTGGACAGAAGATGACGGGGAAATGCGGGGTGTTTGGGAAGCCCTGTCCAGTCCAGGGGCGCAGGTGCCTGCAGGAGGTGGTTTCTAACCAAATATTCAGGAGCAGGTAGATTGAGTTAGGCAGGTGAAGAAGCAGAGGGAGAAAGACCAAGGCAGCAGGAATAAAAAAGGTGTGTGTGTGAAAGGAGCAACAAGTACTTTAGAGGAGAGAGAGTATGAACTGTGAGGAGGAGGGCGGGGTGAGAGATTTTTGTCACAGCACCACTCCACTCCACGGGTGGGCCTCTGCCATGTTAAAGGCATGCCACATACCGCTCTTGGATGAACACGTGAGGGCCTTTGGAGGGAGGTGGATTTAAACAAAGGAGTACTATGATATTAGAAAAATCACTTTAGCAACACTGTTGAAGATATATACATATTTTAGGTTCGGAGGAGGGCAAGTTGATGTGTCTATTCTAGAATTTTATAGGGAAGATTTGTAGCGGAAACTGAAAAGTGGGCCAAGGGGTAGGTCTAGAAGTTACAATGTTCTTTTGACTAAAAGTTAGTCTGTTGATCCAAACATAGTATTTACTTAATTACACAAATTAAACCATGACACCATCACCCTAAGGAATTTTAATATATGCCTGACTAGCTTTTTTCTTTTCTTTAAAAAATTTCCTTAGCTCCTTTCTTCCTCCTCCTTCTTCTCTCCTTTCTTCTCTTATCTTACTTCTCTCACCAGCTGGCTAAACTGGCCCCAAACCATACCTCAACATCACCACAGGAGTTAAAAATGGAGACACAAAGGCCGCATTGGAGGCCGCCACCATGAGTCAGGCAGGAGATGATGCTGAGGGCCTGAACTGGAAAGAGGTTAGAAATGGAGAGGAGGGGGCATGTTTGAGAAAGCTAAGAGTTAAAATGGGTGAGCTAGGCGTGCACACGGGAGCCGGGTGGCCACAGAGTTAGCGGGGCTGGGAGGAATTCTGGTTTCTGGCCTGGATGGCTGTCATGTATTGGGTTGGCCAAAAACTCTGTTTAGTATTTTTCCATAAAATAAAAGACACACTTTTCATTTTCCCTAATAACTGTATTGATTTGGGAATTTTGAGTATGTTGGCTGTCTCCCACTATTGGTTTCCAATGGGTAGAAGCCAGGGGTGCTGCTAAACATCTTTGCATGCACAAGACAGCCCCACAGCAAAGAAGTATTTGGCCAAAATATCAACAGTACTGAGAAACCTTGCAAACCACTTCTGACGTGTTGGATCAGTCACAGCACCTTCTCCATATAATGCACAAATCTTTTTTTTGTGTTTCAGTTGCATTTTTATCTTTCTTGAAATAATAAACTTTAATATACTGAAAATGTTGTGTATCTTCTTCCTTCTTCATATTAAATGGCTGCGCAAAATTTCACCAATGTGATAAGGTTTGTTTTTTTAAACATGTGCTGATATATAACAGCTGTCACAATACAATCTAACAAAATTGTTTCAAATGAAGTTAAAGACAATGAAGCACTACTAGAGCCATCATATGGAAAAAACCAAATGAACTTTTTGGCCAACCCAATATTTAAATACAAAGCATAGAACAAGAAATGTGTCTGGGAAGAAAGGCGATGGGTTTGACTTAAGGCAAATGGACTGGAGGTGCATGTGGACACATCCACCACGAAGCAGATGGATCAGAAACGAAGGCAGCTATGACAGCATTGGAAATGTACATTCAGTGTGTAGTGGCTAGAGGCTGTGATAGCTAATTTCAAAGACGACCACCATTTATTGGGTCCCTGAATGCTTGTGCCAGTCCCCCATCCACAGGAGGAGTTTGATTCCTCTCCTCTTGCATCTCATTTAGACTTGTAAATGCTTGGACTGATAATTGTATGCTACTGAGGAGATATTCTGGGACTTCTGAGTTCAAGCCTTGAGGGGACAGGCATTTTTCAGTCAATTCCTCTTGGAACACTCCTCTGGGAACATAGGATGGAATGCAGCTGGCATGCTGTGAGGAAACCCAAGCTATGAACCCCTAGGATCATGGTAATGAATACTTGGTGCTGTGTTCTAATCACTCGTTTGGTTTAATATAATACATAGCACTGGAAACAGAAATCGGTACCTGATCATGGAGTTGTGCTATAACGAAAACCTAATACGTATGACATAGGCTTTAAAAGCAGGCAGGAGGCAGAAGCTGGGAGGGCTTCGAAAAGATACAAAGGCTGAATGCAGTGAGGAAATTGCTACTGATGATTTGAGAATAAGGGACATAAGTCGTGAATTGTCAGAATAATTAATGAAAGAAACAGTAAGAATATAGAGCCAAGAAGCAGGGTGGGGTGGGGGAGTGGCAGATGAAAAATTACTAAAAAGAAACATCAGGCGTAAGGAAGGATTCTGCCAAACTGACCTGGCAGGATTCTTGCTGAAGACAAACCAGGTGAACAACATCACTGGGGGGATGGTGGACAATGAGGAGTTGGATTAGATATCAAGCGTGATCAGATAAGGAGGATGGGGAATTCTGGCTAAGCCAATTTAGCAGGATTCTTGTTAAAACTGGACAATGCAGGTGAGCACAAGTCCCAAAGTTGGGCCTTCTGGTTGAAAAAGAGTTCAGAGGAGCTTGAGTAGAGTTTGGCCAAGGAGAGAATCTGTGTCACACTTCCTCATCAAGAGGTGGAGTGTAGTCCTGGTTGGGTGGCTCAATGGATTGAGAGCTGGCCTGTGAACCAAAGGGTCACCAGTTTGATTCTCAGTCAGGGCACATGCCTGGGTTGCCGGCACGGTCCCCAGTACGAGGCACATGAGAGGCAACCACATATTGATGTTTCTCTCCCTCTCTTCCCCTCTCTTTAAAAATAAATAAATAAAATCTTAAAAAAAAAAAACACCTTAAAAAAAAAGAGGTAGAGATTATTTCCTCTGGGCTGCCTTATGACTGCGTTGGCCAACCTGAGGCAGTAGCAGAAAGACATCTGGGACTTTGGAATGTTCACCTTAGGAAAACTGGCAGCTTCCATCTCCCTCCTTGTGGAAGAGCCACCACCTGTAAAGGAAGCTCCAGGTCCATGAGGCAAGGAATGCATACAATACCAAGGTCCTCACTGACCGGTCAGACCTAGTTGAGCTCCCAGTCAGTGGCCAACACCAATCGCCAACCGTGGGAGGCCATTCTGGACTATGATCCCCCTCAGCAGCCCAGTCAGTACTGCACGAAGCAGAGGGATCACCCACTTACCCACAGATGTGTGGAGATCATGACTTACTGTTGTTTTCAACCACTGTTAGGTGGTTTGTTGTAGCAACGTGTAACCAAAACAGATAAAGATAGACACATTGAGAGTGGGTGAGACAGCATATAAAATCGTAAAACAAGAACTACTGTGGGGAAGTACAAGAATTTTAGGTGCTGAGAAGCCAGCCCCAAAAGGAGACTGAGAAGAAATGTTCAAGAGGCAGAAGGAGATCAGGAAGAAGCAACACGGCAGAAAGCGAGGGGGGGCCACTTGAAGACGGAGGAAAAGGCCAGCCGTGTGAAATGCAGCAGAGAGCTCTCGACAGAGAAGGAAGGATGTGGCGGTCTGCTATCAGCCGCGGTGACATGAAGTCATTGATGGCCTTTGCCAAAGCTGCTTCAGCGAAGCGGCAGAAACAGAAGCCCAATTACAGTGGTGAACGATTTCTAGTCAGGAAATTTTACTTAGTCATAGACAGTAAAAACGAGAGGAAACAACAGGTAACAAGCGTCTCTCGCAACCAAGTGTCTCGAAAGGAAGTAAGAGTAATAGGACATTTGGTAAATGGGGTCACGGGGTCAGAGAAGTGTTATATGAACAAATGCATTTATGTTTTCCAATCAAGTTCTAAGTTGTCTCAATTTTTCTTTCTTTCTTTTTTTACAAAAGGCCATCTTCAGACAGACATGTGACTTCGGCTGTTGTTAGTTCATGTGGTTCTGTGCAAAAGGTGAGCAGAACCTAACTTTTATGGAGGTGGCGTTATGTGCTAGAAGGGGCACCGAGTGGGGAGTTCTCCCTCAGTGCCACTAGCCAGCTACAGCAAATCTGTTTACTTGCAGACCTCCACTCCCCCACCCTCAATAAGTGGTAACATCTTATAAAGTGAATTCATTCTTTTTTAAAAAAATTTTTATTGTTATTCAATTACAGTTGTATGCCTTTTCTATGAATTCATTCTTGAAAACTCCTACATGCCATTATAATTTGTTGTTCTTTTTCTTTCCTGGAAATCTGGAGTGTGAGTATGGCTAAATCACCAAACTTCAGCAGAACACTTGCAGCCCAAAGCTGTTGCCGAAAGCACACACAGTAGTCTAATTCCTAGCCCATATTCTAGGAGGCGGAGCTGGGGTATAAAGGACCTTGGCCTTTGGGGCCAGGGTTACCTGGAACAGGTGATTCTGGGCCCCAGGGTCGATGAGCCCCACCTTCCTTTTGGGAAACAGAGGTCTGTGGATGAGCCCAGAGATAAACCAGGCTACCAAGCAAAAAGAGAACAATTGGGGACTTGCCAAGTCCAATTTATTCCCTAAAAGGACAGCTTACATGGGTTGGGGAGACAGATCTCTGTCACTTAAGCTATTGCAGAGACAGGAACACACCCCAACACTTTTAGTATCTATTTTAAGGGTCAGCATTATCCAGCATCTATTTTTTTTAATATTTAAAATTTATTGGAGTATGTTATTTCTGCATCAAATTCTTTCCTTTCTATTTCTAATTTATCCTTTTATTTTTACTCTCTGGGGTACCTTTGCTCCCAGGAACAATTAAAAATAAAGCCAGTGGGTAAATGTTTTTTGTACAATGAGGAGATATATTTAATTGGTATTACTATGCTTTCTTTTTTTTAAAGGAAGAAAATAAACTAGAAAGAAAAGTCTTTCACAACTGCCACCCCAAATCCTGACACTTTAATTTCAATAGTATCAGTGTGATGGGAGGAAAAATATATTTGTGGCAGAAAAAATAATTTATTTCCCACCAGGTTCTAAAGAGGAGGACCCTCTGAGTGTCTGTGCTAAGTGGAGTGATGAGTGTGAGTGTGCAAGCAGGGAGAAGGCTTTAGAGAGCTGGCTCGAGTTGCTTTAAGAAAAGGAAGAAGGAAGAGACAGAGTGTGGGAGGGAGGAAATGAGAATTCTGGAGAGGCCCGAAATGCTGGTGCCTGTCGAGCTACAGTATCGTTTGGACAGGGTGGAGAGGGGCCGCAGAGCAGCTACTCACTGGGAAGAAACATTGCAGGGAGACCTGAGATGCTTCATGGAGGTATCCGTGGCTGTGCCCTGTGCTGTGTGATATAACCCTCTCCACCAGCTTCTGCCTCCGTGTGGTGGTTGAGAACATAGAGTCTGGAGCCAGAGTCTTTGTTGCAACTCCTGGCCCTGCACACACCATGGGCTGTGCACCTCTGAGTGATTTAATCCAGCGTCTGCATGCTTTGGTTTCCTCATGTGTAAAACAAAGAGAAGAGCCATTTTCTCAGAAAGTTCTTGTCAGAATTAAAAGTGTTCATTCACAAAAAGGCCTCGCACATATTTTACTACTGCTTACCAGTGCTTTCTGAAATTCACCTTTGTTTTGTTTTGTTTTGTTTGGGGAGGATGCGACAAAGACCCAAGTTCTATTTTATGGTAATGAGATGAGGACAAAGACTGCTCCTAGGAACCACTCACATCTGATGTTTTTATAATAGTTATTACTACTGTTAATACAATTGTTTCAGACCTCCCTCTTAATATGCATCCATGCCTCATGTTTTGCTTTATTAATTTTGCACTTATATCCATCCATTAGTCTTCCTTTCAAGGAATTATTATTCCTCCATTCATTTGACGAATATTTATTGAGTGCTTCCTACTTTCTTCATGTCAAATGTTGTTCCAGGTCCCGGGAAATAACATAGTCAAGGTCCCTGCTCCCAGTGCTTGCGTTTTCCAGGAGAAGGCAGACTACCTCCATGACAACTAACGAGATAACTTATGATACTGGGGTGACAACGGAAAGGACTGTGGGGTTGACTTGAGGACTTGAAATTGACATGAGGAGAGTCACTCCTTTAGACAGCGTAGTCAAGGAAGACCTTTCTGAAAACATAGCACCTGAGCTGGAAAATACTGAGGAGGCAGCCACATGAAGGCATTAGGCTGAATATTCTAAGCAAGAAACGAAAAAGTCCAGAGATGTCAAGATAGAAAAATCCTGGTATGTTTAAGCAATTGGAGGAAACCCAAAGGGCTGGAGCCCGTTGAGGGAGGGCAATAGTGGAAGGACATGAGGTCAGAGGGGTGGGGAGGAGCTGTATCAGCCAGGCCCCTACATGTCTTGGAAGGGAAGTGTGTGTTTTATTCTAAGTGCAATGGGAAGCCACTGGAGAGTTTTAGGCAGAGGAGTAACAGAGTCTAATTTACCACATGCAAGTAAATATTAATTTAATACATACTGTATTCGGTACACAGTATGTAGCCTTGGAGGAGAGTATCAGGATGGATTGAAGAAGGCCAGACCATCTTTGCTGCTATACCAGGAGGGCAACTTCTACCCAATCTTAACCACTCTTGGTGGGCTAGACTGTCCTTGGTAGAAAAGAGAAGCAGGAAAAACAATAACAGTAGCAAGTTCCCACACTGCCGGTAGTTCAAGCCCATTTAGTAAAGTCATGAGAGGAACAGTCACTGGTGCCCTCCATATAGGAAAGACCACCACTGGGAAAAGTAAGGCAATGTGCATCCACCCACGTTTGCCAAATTTATACTACCTGTGACCAAGCCAGTAAGAAGTGTACCAGGTCTGCGTTACTCCAGAAGTTTCTAAGTCCACAGTCCCAAGGAAAATTATTTGCACTTGCACTAGAAGATCCTTGTAATTTCATGCTCTGTTCAGTGCACGAATCTTCCTAAACTCCTCAGCAAACCTCTCCCCAAGTGATGTTACTTGTCCTCCCCTAATTACACCTCCTTCATTTGCGTGTGACTTTTCTCGGGACAATATCATTCACACAGGGGAGGAAGCACCAGGAATGCTCCCCCTGGTTGGACTCCAACTGTGCTGTTGGCTCATCACCCTCTTGCAAGCAACAGAATGTAAACACTTAACTGGCCTCCCCATTCTTCCCTCCTCCGCTCTCCCACAGTGTCTTGCTGTTTGGTGCAAGTTCCCATGAATTCACTCACTTAACAAATTCTGTATCCAAAATTAAACTGTATTTTTCCTCTCTAATGAAACACTATACAACTGGCTAATAATTCCTCAAACTCTTCCTGTTGACATTTTTCTTCCCTGGAATGGCTATCTTCAAAAACATAGATTTCCATCTTAGATGAAAATGTCACAAAGTCCAATAAAAGTCACAAAAGAGCAATGAAGCAAAATCGGGCGAAACCAGATTACTGGCAGAAAATTTTCTTCCTTTATGTCCTGCACGTCCACACCACCACTCCCCTACTTCCCAGTACCAACTTGATCGGAAGTGTTGGCTTTCCTAGAACATAAATAATTAGGATTAAATTGTAAATAGCCAGGCCTTTTTTTCCCTGTGAGCTAAAGCAGCTTTCCACTCAGAGACTGTAAAAACTGATCACTATAACCCAGATGAAGTTCGATTCTCCGACTCCGCACCCCCTACACCATCACTTCCTGACAGTCAGACAGCAGAACGGTCAACCCCTTGATCCTGGTGTTCTGTATTTGTTAAACTGGTATTTCCATGAGTTCAAAAGGTATAAAATCCCCTATCCAAAATAGAATTCCCACACTTCTAAAAAAAAACTAAACAACACAAAATACCCCAAAAAAGAAACAACCTACCTCTGGACTTCCAGAAAGATCAGTATGCTAAAGTTGGTTTGAGTCCCAATACCCCTCTTACACCCCTAGTCAAGCAGCCTGACCTCCCTGTACAGTGTGGGTACTGATTCTTAGCTCTGAGAGCTCTGTACATGCAGAGGAGATAGTCATTGCGGATTGAGCAACTGTTGCTTGAACACCTCTTGAGGAGAAGGCACAAGGGGTAAGTTCTGCAGGACACAAAGATGAATTCGATAAAGGTGATGCTCTTAAGAAGTCTAGACTATAGAATGGGAGATTGAAATCAGCAACTATGATTCAAGGCAGAAAATGAGCAAACTCCTTCAGCCAGACCCCAGAGAAATGTCACGTCCTGTAGGGGGCTTCCTCAGCACCACATTGCAGGGGGCCCTCGTGGCCCCCGGCCACCAAACCACGTTCTGGTTCCTCACAGCAGTCTGTTGTACAACAGCGCCATGGCTGCTGAAGGCCTCACTCACCAGATTTGGGTCGGGCTCTTTCTTGAACATGGGAGCCTCATGAGAACACAGGCTCCCTCTGTCCCACACATCACCAGAAAATAATGCCCTGAAGTACCTGTGGAGGAGTGAATGAGAGACTCAAAATGAGCACTTAAAAGAATGCACAAGTGAGAGATCATTTCTATGTGTAAAAGCACTGGGTAAAACACTAAGGATTTTCCCAACAGGAAAATTCTGGCCTGTGAGATTTGTGTCATTTCTGGCGAAGTCTAATGGGCATGTTCTCCTCCAGGACTGAGCCTGGGGACTAGGCTTGGGGAGGACATGCCCCTGGATAAGGCTGGAGGAGAGAGAAGAGCCCCTCTCCAACCAGCCCCTGGAGGAAACAACCCCTGATTCTCACCCTGGGTAGAGAAGGACTGATTTCTGGCATCTTCCCGGAGAACAAAAAAAGGAAATCAATTCTGTCAGATGAAGCCGTTTTTTCACATTGTTCTTAGTGGGTTATTTAACACAATTTGATTTCACACGTCAGTGCCATGTGTGAAGAAATCTATGAACTTATATCAGAGAGCCTTTAGCCTTTAGGGTACACTTTAAAACTAATGCATAAAGTACCAGTAAAATAACTACCATTCAAAATAGAGAACAAAACAAAACCAAACCTAGAATACTGCAGACCCTCTAAGGTAATTTGATTAGACAAAGTTTGAACAACCCAGGAAATATCCATGTCTTGTCTGAAAAGTCTATAATTAAGTGTCTAATAAAAAAGAAAATGACCTATATTTCCCACCATTTTTTCCTTATAGTCATTGTAAGATCAATAGTAAAATGCAAGTTTTTATAATCTCATTATAGTTAAATTACAATTACTAACAATTGCCTCCTTCATTAAAATAATGTTTATTCAATAAGTATTGCAAGTGTCAAACCATTTATACAGTGCTTCTCGATTTGCATACTGCTAGATGCTTACCACACCAAACTCAACTATTTTCGTTTGTAACCTTCACAAAACTTTTCTCCACCGAATGGCACTAAAGGGATGACTCTTCCTCTCACGGTTCTTCCAGAGGGAAACACATAAGGAAATTATCGCGTTTGTGTTTCAGCATGGGATAAGAGTGGGGAGCGGTTTACAAGTGAATTCATTCTTGGTGCTTGATATGAACCAGGGACTCAGTGAATAGTTCTCAGTTGTTGAAATTTCTCTGCAGTAAAAGTGACCAACAACGTTAAGAGTCTCTCCAGAGAGAGACCTCACATTTATAAAATTCCTACTGTCACTAAGTAACTCTACTTGTGCTGTCTTATTTAATGGGGTGCCAAAAACAGCTAGCAACTATGTAGTATTTACCAGCAAGTGTGTTGCACAGTTCTCTGGGGATTTGGTGGTGTGAAGAAGTGAGACTTACGCTCAGAGGCCATATTTAATGTTGGTAATAACCTTTTGGGGTGAGTGGCAACTATTCCCATTTTACATATAGTGTAGGTTCCCGTATGGATTTGACTTTGTCTCCCACACTGTGCCCAGTGGACGTCCATTTGCATGAAAGAAGAACATCATGTCTGCTTCCTAAGCAGATAAATGAATATCAAAACAAAAAAAACCCAAAACAAAACAGAGCCATTTCCCTGAAAACAGTGTTTGCCCATGGGCCATAAGCAGCAAGCTTTAGGGCCAGCCCTCGGTGGCCCAGACTAGAAAGGCTTCTGCCTGGAACCTCTCTCTTCTGTTCTTCTTTCCTAACATAATCCCAACTCTGTCCAGGTCTTCACTCTTCCTCCTTAAAGAGGAAGCTCTTTCTGGGGACACGGGCCACACAGCCACTCTGATGGTGGGCTTGTGTGGTGTTGTGTCATCGCCCCCCCCCCCCACCGACAGTTTCAACAGTTAGTGGGGGTGCACTCCAGCTTTGCCAGGGTCTGGTGGGAAAATTCTCTCACTTTCTTTTAGGAGAATGTCCAGAAGCAACCTCCTCTCTCTGGACATTGTCGCTCCGGGCATGTTCTGGAATGGCTTCTGTTGTTTTGCTAGCAAATTCAAATGAAGCCAAAACACAGAGTAGAACAAAGCCAAGAGATTCATAAGAAAACAGAGTTGAAGCCCTTTGAGTTCAGGAACCTGAAAAGTGCTCTGGCAGAAACGATCCCTCCTGAATTTATTCTCTCCGTCTTCTGTGTGTTACAGACCCTCTTATAGCTGGGCATGTGGCCATCCAGGATGAAGATTTCTCTTTTCAATCCGGCGTGTCCATGTGACTAAACTTGGGCTGATGGCATAGACACAGAAATGTCATGTGGCAGCTTTTAGGAACCTTCCCTAGAAGACAGTTTGTGACATCTTCTTCCTTTCTTCCTTCCTGTTGTAGGGACGGGAACACGGCTAGAGCCCTAGCCACACCTGAGACTACTGAGCACAGCACTGATCCACTAGGAAATGACAGAGCAGTGAGCAGGAGAGTCGGAAAGAAGGCGAGACTTTGTCCACTTCTCATCTAGCACAGCTGAGATAGGAGCTCTGGGCTGCCTATCTCTGGCCTTGCACGTATGTGAGAGAAACGAAGCTCATTTAAACTACTTTTAGTTTGGGTCTTTGTTTCTCTCAGTTTAACCTAATCCTCACTGGTACATATGTCTTCGTACCTTTGGACTTCTACTTTATTGTCTCACAGGCAATAAAGTCCACTTGATTGATCCAGATTGGGGCGAATTTTCTACTAATCTGCAACCAAAACATCCTACGTAATACATGAAGTGAGGCAACTTCATCCCCCCTGGACTACAAAGTACTTCATAGCTTTGGCACCTCGGGGCACGCAGTGTATTGGTGACTATGCCATGATAAAGGTGGCATTAGGGAGGTGGTACCCACAGGACATATTACTGCCCAGGGATTGCCAACAGATATGATGATGTCCATCAGAGGGGGACACCTGAAAAGAACGGTGCACTCCACCTGGTAGTCAATATGATAGCTAAGTAGATTCATCTTAGAGTTAATGCAAGCCCCCCCTCCCAAGACTCTCAGTAATATTTGAGTATTCCAATGCCGAGATGGAATAAGAATGAGTAAAATATGCTTTATTACCGCTAGTTGAGCTCTGTTAACCAACAGATTGGTGAAAATAGAAAAAGTTAAACTATGAATGTGTGAGGAAGTAAGCTTAGAAAAGTTAAATAATTTGCCCAAGTTTATGTAAATAACTCCACAATCTGAATCAACACCAACACCTCATAAAGGGACATTTTAATATCATTTTTCCCCTAATACAAGTTATTGCCTTCTTCTAAATAAATATATTCTTGTTTTTTGCCAAGGATTTTCTAATACTGGATGAAAAACTAAATCATACTTATAGTAACACCCACTGACCCAATATAACCGAAGATAATCTATCAGGAATGTGGGTGCCTGGAAGTTCCTTTCCAAATACGAGTTCTATGATTCTACGATCTGATCCCGAACTATCAATATGAGTCAAGCTATCTTTTTGAGGTGAAATCCATATAACTTTAAATAATGTACATATTCCTCCATAATCTCAAGTAAGATTTAATTTGTTATTGCAATGATTGAAATAATTTTCACTGTTGGATTATTCAATTGTTAAAAATTATCTTTCCAGTTTCAATCAGTCACCCTTTGCTTTGGAACGTGTGCAAATTAGTAAACCTGGAAGAGAGAAAAGACAGACATTTTTGCAAGGATTGGCCATAATGTGTGATTTTTTTCCCCCTGCAGTCTGTTGGCTTACCAGTTGCAAAGAGTAAATCTCAAGAGATTGAGAAGCTCAATTTGAATAAACAAGAAAAAGCTTGGATGCTTACCAAAACTCTGGCGAAACTAGGCCAGAAATGGACCCGATTTTCAAGCGAGGTTTCCAGCATTTCCTGTTTCCAGTAGGACCAGATTATCTTGGGAAGAGTCTACCAGCGGCTGGAACCAGCTGGACATAACTGGAGAACACTCAAAGATTGCAAAGATAGTACGTGCTGTTGCAAGCTGCAAGAGAGATGGAAATCATTAAAACACAGCACTGAAAACAAAGTATCTACTACTTGACTGGCTGCTTCTTTTCTTTTCCTAGGGCAAAATAATCTGAAGGGTTTTCTCTTCCTGCTTTGAGTACTTCTCCAGAAAAGAGGCCTACCTGGTGAACCTCACACCAAACAAACCTATGCCGTGCCTTAACCATTACTAAATGACTGTGAATCAATAAGTTGGAAGAGGCTAATACGCAGTCTATGATAAATAATAGCCTGATAATGAGTCATCCTTCTCTGAGCCAAAGAAGACTATCCTCTCTCATTCCGAAGGGGTGGGTAATAAATCTCTTTGGAGAAAGAGGTTCCAAAGAGCCATTGAAAAGCCAGGTTAACCCTCTGTGGTAAACACAACTGATCAAAACACAAGATCCCTTCCAACTCCTTTCTAGTGTGCCTGCTTGTACAGAAGGGGTCAGGAAGCTCACCAGTACTTCCCAGCCTGCTTTGCAGCTGGAGTTCTGGATATCATTTGAAACCCACTAACTGGAATCACTAGTGCAAGTTCTGAGCTAGAGGTGGGATGGATGCTACACTTCTGCTTCTGCTACTTCTGCAGGCAAACCCCACCATGGCAGAAATAGTATGGTCCTAGTAACCAGCTGCTAGCTTTCCATGAGTCTAGTGGCAGGGTGCAAGCCATCCCTTTGGCAAGTATGGATTCCAGAGCTGAGGGCTTCAGGGACTCACTGAGCAGGGCATATTCTTGATGGTGTGGGTGACCTGACAGTGTGCCCTAATTGTACTGGCTTCCTGGTTGTGGCAGTGGTGGGTGGTGCTGGAGCCAAACAGCTTCACAACAGCTGCCACATCTGGTGAGCAGCTTCCTGATTATGGAAGACTGAGTAGCTACTCTGGTGTCCCCATTCTGGAGCTTTGAGAGTTGTTCCTATCAATACAACCTTCCCTTTTTCTATTTTGAATGGTAGTTAGTTATTCTATTAGTACCTTATGCATTACTTTCTTTCTTATTTTTAAAAAGATTTTATTTATTTATTTACTTATTTCTAGAGAGACAGTAAAGGAGGGAGAAAGAGAGGAAGAGAAACATTAATGAGTGGTTGCCTCTTGTGCATCCCCAACTGGGGACCTGCCCCACAACCCAGGCTTGTGCCCTGACTGGGAATCGAACTGGCGATCCTGTGGTTCACTGGCCCACACTCAATCCACGAAGCCACACCAGCCAGGGCTTTACATTATAGTTTTAAAGTGTACCCTAAAGGCTAAAGGCTCTCTGATATAAGTTCATAGATTTCTTCACACATGGCACTGACGTGTGAAATCAAATTGTGTTAAATAACTCACTAAGAACAATGTGAAAAAATGGCTTCATCTGACAGAATTGATTTCCTTTTTTTGTTCTCCAGGAAGATGCCAGAAATCAGTCCTTCTCTACCCAGGGCAAGAACCAGGGGTTGTTTCTTCCAGGGGCTGGTTGGAGAGGGGCTCCTCTCTCTCCTCCAGCCTTATTCAGAGGCATGTCCTCCCCAAGCCTAGTCCCCAGGCTCAGTCCTGGAGGAGAACGTGCCCATTAGACTTCGCCAGAAATGACACAAATCTCACAGGCCAGAATTTTCCTGTTGGGAAAATCCTTAGTGTTTTACCCAGTGCTTTTACACATAGAAATGATCTCTCACTTGTGCATTCTTTTAAGTGCTCATTTTGAGTCTCTCATTCACTCCTCCACAGGTACTTCAGGGCATTATTTTCTGGTGATGTGTGGGACAGAGGGAGCCTGTGTTCTCATGAGGCTCCCATGTTCAAGAAAGAGCCCGACCCAAATCTGGTGAGTGAGGCCTTCAGCAGCCATGGCGCTGTTGTACAACAGACTGCTGTGAGGAACCAGAACGTGGTTTGGTGGCCGGGGGCCACGAGGGCCCCCTGCAATGTGGTGCTGAGGAAGCCCCCCTACAGGACGTGACATTTCTCTGGGGTCTGGCTGAAGGAGTTTGCTCATTTTCTGCCTTGAATCATAGTTGCTGATTTCAATCTCCCATTCTATAGTCTAGACTTCTTAAGAGCATCACCTTTATCTAATTCATCTTTGTGTCCTGCAGAACTTACCCCTTGTGCCTTCTCCTCAAGAGGTGTTCAAGCAACAGTTGCTCAATCCGCGATGACTATCTCCTCTGCATGTACAGAGCTCTCAGAGCTAAGAATCAGTACCCACACTGTACAGGGAGGCCAGGCCACTTGACTAAGGGTGTAAGAGGGGAATTGGGACTCAAACCAACTGTAGCATACTGATCTTTCTGGAAGTCCAGAGGTAGTTTTTTGTTTCTTTGTTTGTTTTTGTTTTTTTAGAAGTGTGGGGATTTAATTTCAGGTAGAGGATATTATAGTTTTTGAAGTGCCACCACTTGAAGATGGTGCATAGCCGGCTTCAGTCAAGGGTTGAGTTGTTACACCACAGCTCACTACAGACTACCACAGAGTTGGAGAGAGTCCCTTTCTTAAAATTTCTTGACCAGTTTGACCTTCAAAGAATTCTTTTTGGTTCTTTCTTCCACTTGGTTTCTGCTTTACCCTGTCAGGTAGTCCAGACCCTCCTCTTCCCGTCAGCAAATTCTTATTCATACCCTCTGTTGAACACTGTACCCTTTTTATGCTTCCTCATTAGGCCTGGCCTCCTGAAATGGCTCTCTGTCCAGGCAAAATGACCTGTTGAGACAGCTTTTTTCTTAAACGGTCCTCTGTCACTAGCTCTTAAGTCAGGGTAGCAGGCATAGTGCAGAGGTTTATATGGAACGAAGTCCCGGGGGAGTGATGAGAGATGGCACCCAGGTTTAGACGGAAGGCTAATGTACCTTGAACCCCTCTCATTGAGATGGGAGGAGAGCAGCAGGGAGCAGTTAGAGGCCGAGAGGGCAGAAGAAGAAAGACTATTCCTGCTCTCATTCCCATAAGCCTGGGAAGCCAGTGGGCAGGTCCTTTTTCCTTTAGACTCAACCTTGGTGCGCTCCAGGGTGTAGAACACCATAGCTAAGGGTCTGCGTGCAGCAGGGCTGCCTGACTATAAATCCGCACTCCGCCGCTCTCCAGCTGTGTGGCTTTCAGGCAAGTTTGCCTGACTCTCTGCATTTGTAAAATGAGAATAACCATAGCACCTGTCTTGTGGAGCTGAAGGGAATATTAAATGAGAAAATTGTGACGTGCACAGAACAGTGACTGAAATGTCGTCAGTGCTCAATAAAAGCCAGTAAGTGTTATGGCGGGAGAGGCGCCCTCTTAAAGTACCCACGACTGTGGCCCAGCACAAAGCAGCTGGGCGGTGAGTAAGATTAAAGATATCTAAGAGCCTGTGATGCTGTGTGAGCTGCTTAACCTGCCAAGGGCTCAGTTTCCCTGCCCGTAAGGTAGAGGGATTATACCGACCTCAGGGGGCTCTTCAGAGCATATGAAACGATAGCATTTACTATAAAGAGGATAGCGCATGGGCACTATTAAGTCACTCCTTGTCCAGGAAGTTGCCTCCACTGCCAGGCTGGTTTCTCTCCTTCTTTTTTAAAAGATTTTATTTATGTTTTTTTAGAGAGAGGAGAAGAGAGAGAGAGAGAAACATTGATGTGAGAAACTTCAATCGGTTGCCTCTCACATGCACCTTGATTGGGGACGTAACCCAAAACCCAGGCATGTGCCCTGACTGGGAATGAAACCCGGGACCTTTTGTTTTGTGGGACAGCGCCCAAACAGCTGAGCCACACCGGTCAGGGCAGATCCCTCTCATTCTTGACCTTCAACAACCAGCCTTTGGGGATGAAAAACACCAGCAATAATAAGCTGTGAATGTCCCTCTTGCCTTTTATCTTTTTTCCATATTTCCTCCTGAACTCTCAATTGATTTTATGAACAAACTAAAATTGAATAGAAGAAAATGGAAGCAATAATAAATATACTTTCATAATAATAATGCTTACACCCAGCTGGCTGGATAAACCAGGCTTGCCAGAGGGCAGGCAGAATCCATTTTATCCTTTCTCCCCTTGCCCAGCTGGCATTCTCTTTGGCCCCCTTCCCTGCTCTGGGGTGAAACCTCAGGGGCCAGAGCTTTCCCCATTATTCTTAGATACTGAAAAGTCATCACATTATTTTCAACCGTTAAAGAGACCAATCTAATGTAACAAATAAATAATCAAAGCTATAGGCTTTTACCACTTGGATGGGCCTTAGGGAAATTATGCTAAGTGAAATAAGTCAGAGAGAGAAAAGGTAAATACTGCACGATCTCACTTAAGTGTGGAATCTGAAAAAAGCCAAACTCAGAGATATAGCGAGTAGAGGAGCAGTCACCAGGGGTTGTGGGTGGGAAGATGGAGAGATATTGGTCAAAGTGTATAAACTACCAATTATGAGATGAACAAGTATGGGGATTTCATGTACAGCACAGTGACTACAGCTAATCACATTTTCTCACATACTTGCATGTTGCTAAGAGAATAGATCTTAAATGTTCTCACCACAAAAGAGCAGTGGAAACTCTGTGGCAGGATGGAAGTGGTAGGTAATTAATACAGTGTTAATCATTCTGCAATTCATAAATGCATCAAAGAAAACAGTGTCCACCTTAAACTTACATAATTTCTTACACTCAATAAAGCCAGGGATGGGGAGGAACTACAAGCTTTCACCTGGTTAAACCTTTGCCCATTCCCCAATACAGTCTTGAGTAGGTAAGGGGACGTGGTCAATTTCTCTTTCCCTCTTACTCCTCCTCCTCCTCTGTTCACTAGTTGCTGATTATGAACCTCCAAGGTCCAGTACAGGGGGACCTGAGGAGGAGGTGGAGGAAAGAACTTACTTAAGTGAGCACTTGTAAAAGGGCACTGGTGCTCTGTGGCGTGGCAGATGCCCACAGCTAACTCATGGTCTCCTGGAGCTGTGGCTGTCTCTTTATTTTAACTTTTTTATCCTCACCCAAGGACATTCTTTTTTTCAATGCTTTTAGAGAGAGAGAAGAAGGGAGAGAAAGAAACACCAATGTGAAAGAGAAGCATCAATCGGTTGCCTCCTGTATGTACCTGAACCAGGGATCAGGGATCAAGGATCGAGGATCGAACAAACAACCTAGGTATGTGTCCTGACCATGAATCGAACCTGCAACCTTTCAGTTCCTGAACAATGCTCCAACTAACTGGGCTACATCGGCCAGGGCTGTTGCTGTCTCTTTAGGAAACTTCCTGCCAGCACCGTCACAGCCAGCTCTTCTGTCTTAGGCAATGCTTATCCCCCCACTTGCTGCATAGAACTCGCCCTCTGCTGTGACTCCCAGCAGCCAACCCTTCTATGCAGGTAAGTGGACTACTATCATTTGCACACCCTCTTGCATTTTTTCAGCTCCCACAATAGGAGCCCCAGCTTCCCAAGGAAGAATCCATAATGCAACATTTTCCAGTTCCCATGGTGCTAGGACATGTGACAAAGATTTTTCTAACCGGGGACACTACATAAGATGCTGGAGTTAGTCATGTGAGAAAGCAGACAGGTGGGTGTGGCATCATGCGCTGACATGGGTGATGGCAGGAACAGCTCAGGCCTGGAGGCAGCAGAGGGCCAGCAGCAGCTCTGTCCCTGGGGGAGGTTCTGAGACTTGCTCCCAGGAGACCTGACTTAATACCTGTTCCAATGTTTCTGTCAGTCGCTTACGCCCTCTCCGAAATCCCTCCCTGCTTACACCAACTGGAGGGGGTGCTCCATCTGTAACTAGGAACTCTCCCACTGTAAGAACACCAAAGCTCTCTTTGAAGACAACCCCAGGCCAGCTTCCTTCAGGGGCCATATCCCAGGGGTCCACTGTTACCAACAGTGCAGCCCACTCAGACACTACCACCTACCTTTATTCTGCTGTCAGAGAGAAGGTGGTCAGCCCAGCCACTGGCCTTCAGACTCTCTCTGTGAGAGTCAGATGGCAGTCCCTGGATCCCTAAGCTTCAGCAGATTCTTACCCATCTCTGCAGCAGCTATCCAAAAGTCTTCCTCCCCTGGCTCAAGGTGACAGGAATACACTGCTTCCCCAACCCCCAGGAAGTGGGCACAGAAATGCCCAGACCCCATGGAATTCTTTTTCTCCTGGCCTCCTCACCTCTTTCTTCTCTTCTCCTATAGCCCAAGCATATGGCTCTTGGGCAAAAGCTGGCAGATCAAGCTTGGTCATTTCTTAATATGTTTGGCCTGGGGGGTCTGGACCCTTGCTGCTGATGAGGCTGTACTGGGCAATTGTTACACTGTTCTCAGCTTTCAAGGCTTCTGAAAAACTCTAGGGTAGAGAGAGCCCCTTTTAAACATCCTGTTAAAGATAAAAAGGCACGACGAATTCAATTTTTCAAGATAAAACCATACCAAAATAAGCCTTTAGTTCAAAATTCCAAATTTTCATCAAGTTCTCATCAAGTTCTCATTCAATAGTATTACAATCCAACATCTCTGGTTTGTCCTATCAGCACTGAAAATGCACATCCACTCATGTTGACAGGCTCTCACAGACTGACTCGTGTGGCCACATCGACAGGCTGTACTGAGCTGACAGGTTGTCAAACCAATAAATGGGCAGGGATGATGGCAGAAGACCAGTGCACCATTGCTGCCTGCATCTTGTCCTCATTATATGGAATGCCAGGTAGGCTGTGAATAGCTGGACAAGGAACACCTTTCCTGATCTTAATCTATGTGGAAGCCAAGTCTCACAGGGAGCACTGGCCTGAGGGACATAGGTCACACTATTTCTGTAACTTTTTCCAACCTGTTATTGCAGGACCCTTGATGAAGATCTTCATAGGAGGCTATGTTATTAGCCTCCTCTATCTTTAAGGTCCCCTCACCCCCCAACAGTTTCTGGGAGTCCTTTGAAGGTATCTGGTATGACTGTCCTCTCAGCTCCCCTGGGTGTACACTGTTTTTCTCTCTGTAACTCTGGATTACTAGAAGGAACTATAGCAGAAGCTTCCTGTGCTCAGGAAGGCACACCAAACAGTACAAAGACAGGGTCGGGCCACATGGGGTTCCAGAAAGCCATTGTGTTATTGACCTCCTGCTTTTACTAATGCCACTATCCACGGTGACTGCTGCTTGTGAAGTCACACACTGCCAAAGCTGCCCAAAAAGCCCGAAGTGGCATGAAAGTGCTCCACTTTCCTCTAAGGAGAGACCTCCATTCCTCCTGGGTGGCACTTTGCAAATACGGGTCCCAATGCTCATGTGAGTTGGGCTTCCAAGTCTCACGTAGATTCTGGATAGGTCAGTCTTAGGTAAGACTTACAAGTATCCCCATGCCTGAACCTGAAAGAATTCTGTGACACAGGCCCTGGGACGCAGGCTGCTTGATTCCAACTCTAAGACACCTGCTGTGGACCACATCTGGTCTTTGGGTTCTCTTCTCTCAATATGAGTTCAGTCCTGGGAGGTTCTTCAGAATGCACTGCAAAGGTGCCTTTGCATAAGCCAGACCCAGGTACACCCTGTGATGACAACAGCTTTGATTTTAACTGAGAACTCCGACTTCCCACACATCGAAAGCCACAACCATTTTTCAGAAAAAATACTATATTTTCAGAGAAAAAGTCAAACAGTCAAAAATTAACTACTGGATTTGCAACACCCACTAAATGCCAATCAAGGCAGAAACGTTGATGTCTTGAGGTGGAGGACTGCTCACATTGCTCTAGAGAGCAAGGTGGCCTTCCGAAGTGGAGAGAGCCCCCCGTGAAGTTCCCCCAGCACTCCCACCCATGTGACTGCCCCACTCCCCATCTTCCCAACCATCTTCCATGATCACAAAACAGTGCATGCAGTTTCCTGCAGCCCCACTGCCTTGCTCTGATGTTCCTGACCCTAGATATCTTACTAGACTGCCCCCCTGGCACCCTAAATTCTGATAATCCTCCCCAGTATTATCTCTCTATACCTACCAACATTAGACCCCTCTATGGTACATATTATGTAGAATATAATATGAAATATTATAGCACATGGTGGCCAAGTTGGGAATAGAGAATTCAACCCAATAGTACACACATACACTAATGATCACCTGCTAGGAGACGAGTATTACATAACAGAGATGGGTCAGACTAACTTCACATTATAAGAAGAGTAATGCTTGACACTGCTGTGAAGAAGTACAGGAATAATCTAATGCACACAAAACACTCGGAAAAGTGTCTAGTATTATTAGCATGTATGGTGATTATTAGGGAAGATAGACATAGAAATGACTGTCTATAACTCCATAAAATAAACTATTTAGCAGAGTAGAAAAAGTACAAACAACAACTATACACAATTCTCTATCCTGATTTAAGCCAAAGCTATGCCCACAGCTAAGATTTAATATACACTCATCCATATGTGTTTCCTCATTGTCTTGTTGTGACAGACCCTGCACTGGACCTGGAAGAGGGAATGACACGTAGGATCAGGGAGGACTCAGCCCCGCCCTTCAAACATTCACTATTCAGTCAGCAGTTAGACAGGTCTGGAGAATTAGAGACACGGTTCCACCAGATGCTGACTTGTGTGAAGAACTAAGGAACCTCTTTGAGAGAAGCTCATCCTTCAGCATTAATCACCCATCAGGTGCAGCATAGATTATTGGTCAATCCGTGATTTGGCTCCTCTCCAGCCACCTGTGGCCGAGTGGGTGGGAATCATGTGGAAACATGGCTGCCACCTCCTCCCTAGGGCTGTAGGCAGGACTGTCCACTAGAAGAGTGGGCAGCCTGGGCCCACAACTTGACATTGTCTCATGCCAGCAGGCAGGTGTGGAAGATCGGTCAAGGTTGTAGGGCAATGTGGCCAAGGTACAGGGGGCAAACAGAGTAGTCATTCGTGCTAGTCCGAATGCAAGAAAAAAGATGGAGTAATTGACTGGTCCACTTCCGTCATGCGGAGTCTCCTGATCTCTTTACGTCCACGACTTTCCACTGCTGTTTAGAGTGATTCGTGTATTTGCTTTAAGGTCAAAATAAGCTCACAACCTTACTCGTCTCCCAAATTGCCTCTTAAATTCCCAACTCCCAAGAAAAAGGTATTCCTTTATCTGACTTCTATCCACAGCACTGCCATGGTCCCCCATCACCTACTCTGGAAAACTTGACATTCTCTTTGACACTGCTCTTTTTCTTGCCCCCTTCATTAAGTCAACAGCCAATGACCTTGGGAAGCAGTCCAGAGTAGTCAGCAGGACTTTTGCAGTCTTCCAGACCTGAGGACAAGTTCTAGCTCTAGCACTCATTAACATGGGATCTTTAACAGATTTCCGCATTGGTGAGTCTTGGTGTCATGATATGTAAAATAAGACTAATAACATCTACCGTATAATGTCCTCATTGGGTCAAATAAAATATTGTTAAGAAATTGTCTAGCACAAGGCTGCACATAGTGAACTCTCAATAACCACAAGCTGTTATTTGCTACCTTGGAGAGGCATTTCACATCTATTATCTCATCTCATGTTCTAACACACCCTAGTGGGGCAATAATAACCTCCTTGTCTTCCATTGTTTCTCTCTCCAACCTATTATATGCCCAGCTGTCAGAAGACTGTTCCTAAAAACAGCTCCAACCCCTTCCCTGCCCAGACTGGAAACCTTTAATGACTCCTCCAGTGTCAGGCCAATAAGTAAAGTTCAGACTCTCTAGCATGGAATTTAAAGTGTTGGGTTTAGCTCCCCTCCTCCCCTCCCTCCCTCCCTCCCTATGGAAGCCTCCAACCTATTCAAAATGATGAGTTACCAATGACCCCCAAACTTTTGTTGGTGCTTTTCTTTGACTCATTGTCTCTTTTCTATCACAATGCTATCCATTCTCCAGTGTTCTGTTTTATTTCTACTTCATCTGCGAAGACTCTGAATCGCCGGTTTTAAATCAGTGTCCTCTCTGAGTTTCCATAGACCATTTCAGCACCTCACATATGGTATACCCTACCTTCTGTACATTACAGTGGCATTATCGGTGTAACAGCCTTAACTCTTTTGTGATGAAAGCAGAGATGAAATTAATATATTCACATACTGGAGATGGTATGAAGTCTTAAAACAGCTGAGAGTTACATAGATAGACTCTTCTCTTCATAGATTATACATAAGATACCATGCTTTGGATAAGACCCAACCATCCTGGTTACAAATGATTGAATAGGGCCTGTGCCTAAGCCATAGACATCTGTTTTATAGGCAGGTTCTCCTAGGAAAGTTGAAATTTGAGCCACATAGAAAGAGGGTAGTTGGAAGAACCAGCATTTAGAACTTAAGAAGCTGCTAGAGCTGCCAGTAAGCAGATGTCCTGGGGCAGAAGCCATGAGTGAGCAAGAAGAATGAGCTTGAGCAGAAAGTAGAGGGAGCCAGATGTCAGTGAGAGAAGTAGATGCAGACTCAATTAAGTAAAAGCAACAAAGGGAAAGCTGAATCACCTGAGGGATGAACCACTAGTGCTGCTGCCGGGACCTGGAATGGCATGATGTCCTGAGCAACCTTCCACTGGGAGGGCACTTCAGCTGCCATTGACCTTCTGCGCTTTCTTACTAGCTAAGCACCCTTACAGGAAACTCCCTTGGGGCAACAGAATAAATATTTGTTCTCCACGGTCCAGAAGAGCCTCCTACAGTACACCCAGACATGAAATAGCTCTCTCTCTGCCCAGTTTCTTCTCAACTGCAGATTTGGTCCTCTCTGCCTTGCCCCATAGCACTTTAGTGAAATGCATAAATGCTTACGGGCTTTCAAACTGTCCAAACAGTAGGTGTCTTAAAGTTTCTGACACCTGTTTGCCTTCAACCTGACCTTGGCACCTTATTGCTTGATACCATCTTGTTTGAAGGTACTGGCTCATCTCTTTGTGTCCTAATTGGCATATGTCAGCTTCTTAAACCAATAGGTTACACAAGAGCATCATCTCAACTTTGTAGATGAGACAGTTGAGGAACAGACAGATTGAAGTGTTGCATGGGTGCTGTGGTTTAGAAGCAAGAATGTAATTTAGAATTCTTGAGATGTCCCAGCTGTTATCTTCCCCCGGTTCCTATGTGATTAGACTGAGATGAATGAACGTGAATTAAAAAAAAAGAAAGAAACCATCTACCATCTTTAAAAGTGGGTAGTAACTGAAGGAGTAATTTAACATAATGATTGACTTCCTCCTGGGAGCCCTTTTAAAACCTGCTGAAAATGATAGCTTCCAAGCACTCACCTGAAGCACCCAGCACCGTGGGCACGAGCAAAGATTTAATCCAGTCATGTCACGGATCTGGGGCCAGTTGGCTGTCCTGCTATTTTACTTCATCAACAAAATTTCTCTTGCCAAATGCTCGTCTGGGGGTTGTCAAGAACTTGAGAGCCAAATTGTGGAGAGTTTGCACCCAAATAATTGAAAGCCAGCTGGCAGGAAAGAATTAATTCTCAAATCAATTATGAGAGAGAACAAGCCCGTCATCCCCATTTTGAAGAAAAGTAAACTGAGTTTCAAAAACCGCCCCCACTAAATAAGTTGTCATGACCACCCAAGAAGAAGATCGGAGCCTCAAATCCTCGTTGCTAACTGCTTATACCACCCTTTGTCTACTACTGAGGATTCTGCCTTTTTACACCCTGCTATTTAGAGAAAGCTGGCTGGTGCCTAATTTTCAACCAGACATTTAGACTCTGTAAACTATAGTCTTGGCTAAAATGAAAAAAAAAAAGGTTGGAGGATGTGATTCACAGTTCACATAGACTTCGTGATGTGCTGAGTTTGGTATAGTAATTTCAACAATAATCAATTGGCATCCAAATCAGACAATAGAGATGCACATTAGCCTTTAAATAAATGTAACATCACACATCCAGAAGCAAACAAAACTATACAAAAGAACCCAAAGTTGACTGGAATGAACATCTATTGTTTTTTGTTTTTTTGTTGTGTTATGCTTTAATGTCCTGTGCTCCCCCCCTCCACCTTATTCCTTTCTCAGTAATAAAACCACTCTTTCCTAAGAGAAATCCATTCCATGTTGACCCTGAGCCTCATCACCGAGCTGATCAAATCACTCCCTTCTCCTAAATACAATGTTAGGTTGAAGCATAAACTTTGACTCAAGCAAGCCAAGCAGAATTGTCTATGAAATTTGATATGTGGACACATTTATGGATTATTAGCCAGAAGGATGCAAGCTCCAGCCTTCCAGTAACCATATTTTCAGGGCACAAAGAGCCCATTTTAGGAACAGATTATTAGAGATAAGCAGAGCCAAGAGATGGAGAGAAAGAGCCAATAAATTATCCCTATTAGGTTGAATTTTGGCTACAAGCAATCAAATTTATCCTGCTAGATACAACACAAGATCCAGCATTTTTGTAAGAGCTGGCGAGTTGCTCAAATGTTTCTGGCAGGGAAGAGAGTGACAATAAAAACGTGGGTATTGTAGGTTCATATAGGGTGGAATCTAGAGTAGATTTCCCCATTCCATGCAGAGATTTGTTTTCTTTGGAGAAAGGTTGAGTGATCAAATGAGAGAAACACAAGGAGACAGGAAAACATCCTGAGGTAAGCATCATTAATATTTTGGTATAAATATAAATTCATTGAATAGAGCAGGAGCTGGCCAACTTTTGCTGTAAGGATCCAGGTAGTAAATTTTTTTTTTAAGATTTTATTTATTTCTTTTTAGAGAGAGGGGAAGGGAGGGAGAAAGAGAGGGAGAGAAACATCAGTGTGTGGTTGCCTCTCACGTGGCCCTCACTGGGGTCCTGGCCCACAACCCAGGCACACGTCCCAACAGGGAATCGAACCAGCAACCCCTCGGTTATCAGCCCATGCTCAATCTGCTGAGCTACATCAGCCAGGGCCCAGGTAGTAAATGTTTTTGGCTTTGTGTGCCATAGATCTCTATTACAGCCTGCCATTATATCCACAGACAGTACACAAATGAATGGGCATAGGTGAGTTCCAGTTAAACTGTATTGACAAAAACGGGTGGTGGGCCCATTTTGGCCTGCAAGTCATAGATAGTTGACTGACCCTTAGGATATAGGATCAGCTGATCCAGCAGAAGCTGACAATGATAGTGACATAGACACACTAGAAATGCATTTCCTTTTTCAGGAACAGTTTCAGGGGCATGAAAAGTAAAGAGCCGCTACAGACAACTCCCCTGCGTCAGAGGCCAGACTCCTTCTGCCTTGTGGCTCCACCACTCCGAGGATGTTGCCCTCGTGCACATGAGCTGAGACGACTTTGTGGGCATGGGGAAACTTTCCTCTTTTCCTCTTTGTTCTTCTGGCTGGTCAAGTATTTAAAATGATGTAAGGCAGGGTAACAGGAGCAAATCAATTTCTAGTATGTGAACGTGGGGAATTAACATAAACACAAAACTTCCAAAGATAGTAAAAGAAAATTTGTTATATATGTCTCTCTAGACTAAGGAGGGGGAAGTAGTGTCTAAACATTCAAAGGGAAGTAGAACAATTTATACGCAGGTGAAAACAGTTAATATTTAGTAAACAAATGTTCATTGGCCTATTTCAAAATAGAGAGGACTTCGATCAAATGGGCCTTGCTGGGCTCCTCCCTGTCTCTCACACACTAGTTTGGTTTAAGCCCCAGTTATCTGTGATGATACCTCCCTTCCTGGACCAGGTGCTCTATCTTAAATTCCTTTTAGGCACTAAGAGGGGAAATCAAACGTTTTTCCTGAGTCTTTTGTTTCTTAAAAATAATCACCTTAAATAATCAATATCTCAAAGATGCACATTTTGGGTGGCAAACTCTGCTCCCCCTCAACGTACTACCAAGTCCACTCTCCAGCCAGCAGGAAGGGAGGATGAGGGGAGGGAATGGGGGAAAAGAAAAGCCCGTCCCTTCCCTTTAAGGTTGTCAGCCAGGAATAGCACGCATCATTCTCACTCACATCCATTGGACAGGATTTAGTCATGTGACCATATCTAGCTGCACAGGAGGCTGGAAAATTCAGGCTGTATTCTGGGCAGCATGTATCTAGCTAAAAATTGAGGTGTGTTTTTACTACAGAAAAGGGGAAAATATATTAGGAGACAGCTAGCTGCCTTTGCCACACCGTTCCTCCTGTCTTTCACTTGAATGCACATGTGCATGTGAGGACAGTCTTCTCATCCCCCGGCCCCCATCCCATGGTCTGGGGAGAAACCTGGGAAAGAAATGCTAGGACAGAGGCCTTCACTGTCAGATTAATAGAACAGGTTTTGTAATCTAACCCAGAGTTCAAAGGTGGATAATTGTCCTTTAAGGATAGTAAATTAAAGCTATTTCATCAGGGGTGACATGACTATTTTGTCTAAACATGCAGTTTTTCAGCAGGACTTACAGTAGTGAGAGATACGTAGTTTGGGGGGTAGATGCTTGGAACAAAGTCAAGTGTCATTAGGAGTGGGAACCACTCCCAACCCTTCTAGCTTTCGACTCTAAGTTCAAGCTTCTTCACCATCAGGAGAAATGGAAGCCTAGGCTATGCCTTTGACTCACAGGCAGGTTCCAGGAGAAGGAAAACTATAAGACACAAAAGAGGATATGAGACTTGCTGAATTCTGAGAAAAGCACAGTGTGTCCCGGAAAAATGGGGTGGAGTGAGCACGCCAGGACTTATTTAGGAGGAAAGAATCAGGAGAGAGAATAAAGAAAGAGAAAGGAGAGGGAGTATTAGGACAAGACAGAGCACCTGTGGGCGGAGGGGGGGTGGCGGTTGGCAGGATCTGGAGCCCCATGTGGCACATCCTGAGGTATGGGCAGCGCACACCCCCCACCCACTTTGGTGGGAAGGGGAAGGGGCCAGCCTAGAAACACAGTTGATTTTCTACAGCCCCAATCAGGAAAGTTTTAATATATTCTTGCAACCTCTGAGTGACGGGCTGCTTAAACTTCCCCTGGAAGACAGGTTTTCATGTGATTGCTCTAGAAAGGGCAGCCAAAGTGGTATCGGGAACCAGGGAAAAACAGTCCCTATTTTTTAGTTACCAGCAGGCACTCTCTTGGAGGATCACAGGATGACTGAGGATTCCACTCATGACAAGAACACAACTAGAGTGACAGAAATCCATGTGTCCACACTCAGTGCATGGATGGAGACACACCTGTCCTCTATGGTGTGCCTGTCACACACAGTATATATACCCTGCCTGTATGCCCCAGTCGCACTTCTAGATTTTAAAGCACTTAAGAATTGCTGTTTTCTGTGTCCATCTTTGCATTCCTGAGGGGGCAAGCACCAGCTTTTCAATATGTATTGATTCCTTGAGTGAAGGAGATCATTTAATCTGCAATTCCTTAAACAAAATTATGAAGCATCTATTGAATGCCAGGCACCAGCCATCTGGAAGACAAGATGAAAATTCATAGTTCCTGCCTTTAAAGCCTTTAGCCTGGGAGGGAAATAGACACTGACGTGGACCTACGTTGTTGTTTGGCTTCCAGATCTCAGTCCCCATGTCCTTTTAGTAAGTCACTCCCTCTTTTGAGAAATCACCCATACTGTGTTCAGGATGGGTAGTGCTGTCTCACAGCACAGAAGCCACAGAGGCTAGATGCTCCTCTCCCTCTCCTTTTCCTACTCCTGGTGCAGGGCAGGCCCCGCCAGTCAGACTCCCTCCTGGGACTTGGGGTCTCCATAGTGTGTAAGAGCCTTGATATGCCTGGAGGCTACAGCCATAATGATGTTGGTGGCAGATCCTCTGGTTCTTGCCCACTTTTCAACAGTCTTTCTTTGATTTTGGGAACCCCTAATGTCATTCCAGCAAGTTTGTTTCTTTTCCTTAAGATTTCCAGAGTTTGGTTGTGGCCAACAAACTAATCCCTTGCTGATGCAGAAATGCTATCCTTCCAAATACAAAGATGAGAAATCTACCCCAACCGTCTCAAATAAGCAGAGAATTTATTGTAGGAATGCAGTGAGCAGTACGGGAAGTGCAGATGCCTAAATTTACGGTCAGGCCTCATTACAGGAGAGTCTTCATGTAGCTTGAGCTTAACAGATAGTTCTGGGCCTAATCAGTCAGCAAATACACAGCAAATACTACAGTCTCAGATAAATGTACAATAATAAACTGATGAGCAAAGTATTATTGTTCATGGTAACAATTATGAAAGAATGAAGAGGATCTATTTACTAGAGACCCAAGGTGATTCTTGGACTCTCAGCTCAGGCGCTCCTCTCAACATGAATACTGTCTCTGATATGTCTGCTTCTTTCAGTCCCCCCACCACGTGAATTCCTGACTCCCTATTACATACCCTACAGCTTCTGCTTGCTCAGAGTTTCTGATGCCTCATAACTTGAGCTCTCACATTATAGCTTCTGCACTGCCACATGCTGGGTCCCCGGGGAAGCAGGTCCTGAGATGGAGATCAGTGGGCTGGAGGTTTATCTGGGCGTGCTCTTGGGGTTCCCACCTGTGAAAGGGGAGGGAAGTAGATAGAACTGGGTGGGTGGACAGAGAAGTTGAGCTGCAGCACAGTCTTGCCTTGAATGACCGACTTGTCCTGGCTAGCCTGGAACTTTCCAGGGTTTAGCCCTGAAAGGTCCGTGGAACTCACTCTATCCCAGGCAAACCAGGATGGTTGGTGACCCCTAGTATTGACAAAGGCCCTGGCCAACTACACAAGGTCACTCAGAAGCTGTGATGGCATTTCAATTTTTTCCTGAGGTTGACCCTGCTTTGGGGTCAACCAGCCATTGGATATGAGCTTCCTGGGAATCTTGGGGCAGGCGGGGTGGGGGGGGCTGTCTTCAATAGACACATTCCCAAAGAGAGCTGCCACCTGAGGGCTGTCGCGAGCACACTCCCAGCAGAAGGGGGAATAAATCCTTTATTCCTGAATGGGACCCAGGCAGCACATCACAGCATCTAACTACATCGGGTTCTCTGTAGGTCATACTTTCAGCTTGAGTTCCTACTGCTCCTTGCTGAAGTCATTCCCAATTCAGACCCCTGGCAGTGAGAATCTGACCTGACCTGACCCACACCACAGGTCACTCGCCACCTGGAGATTGGCTCCCTTGTCTACTCAGCTATGGCTGGAAGCATAGTCACAGGACAGAAACACGCCCTTCAAGATTCATCCCTCTGACAGGGTCTGTGGGCAGGGCTGGATCCTGTTGGGCATCCTAAATGGCCTGACCATATACTGATAAACATTGGTAACGTGCCTTACTAGAAGAAGCATGTAAGATATAAATGCGTTAACCCTTGAACAACGTAGGGGTTACAAGCACCAAACTCCACACAGTTGAAAATTTGCAAATAACTTTTGACTCCTCAAAAACTTAACCAGAAGTCTTGCTCATAACATAAAGTTAACTAACACATATTTTTTGTTATATGTATCAATATTATATACTGTATTCTTACAACATGATAAGCTGGAGAAAGAAAATGTTATTGAGAAAACCCATGTACAAGTGGACCCACACAGTTCACATCTTCACTGTTCAAGGGTCAACTGTATAGAAGATGGAGTATTTAAGTACCTAGTGGATACACTATATTTTTATACAGTTTGTGTACTGTGAAGAGCACAAGTCTGCCTAGTAGAGCCCAGAAAGTTTCCCCAAAGACTTGAATTGGGACAAGAAGGATGAGCTGGGACTAGGGTTTTGCTGAGCAGGTAGGTAGAGAGACACTCCAGGCAGAGACAGCCAAGTGTGCACAGGCACAGAGGCAAGAAGGGAACTGGAGTGGCCCTGGAGGGGTTGGCCTTCCAGCCACCCCTGTACTCACTGCCTCTCAACCAGGTGCCTGGGAGGCATTTTTGGCAGCTGCTCAGAGGGAAACCTGCCACCCATTGAATCATCTGGGGCACTCCCTGTTCCCACCTTTCATGAGCTAGTGCCAGGGAGTTCTCCGGGCCAAGTCTTGCCCCACCCTGATGTTGTTTGACTGTGTGCTCTGCCAGGATCCCCGCAAGGGGTGGCATGGCCTGGGGCCCCTGCTGTTCTTCAGTCAACAGCAGCAGCCAGGTCCGTACAAATGCTGATCCCTCCTCACAGTGTGGGGCTCCCACTGATGTCAGCTAGGCCTTGGGGGGTAGGCAACAGGTGGGTTTAGCTGCCAATTTGGCTGCTGTTTCTATTTCAGCACTAAGAATGGAAGGATTCCCAGGAGACGTGTGGAAGTTCCATCTACAGTTTCCAGAGGCGCTCAAGTTTGCTGCCTTTTAAAGCATCACACAATACAACCATGAAGAAGACGTCACCATCCAGCAAGTTTGCAAGATATTAGCTAACAGTTATCAAGCATTATTACGTGCCAAACAGTAGTTTGTAAGAATTAGTTCATAGAGTTCTCATAAAAACCCCGTGATATAGATACTATCATTATCCTATTTTGATTATGAGAAATTGAAGCGCAGAAGGGGTGACATAGCTCTGCCTAAAATCACACATCGCCAAGTTGATTTGCACCCAGGCATCCCCTCCACCTCAGTCGCTACGGAACCTGTGTCGTGATGACCTAACCGGCACCTTGTGAGGTGGTGTCTGAAAATGAGCTTTGATTTATTGGCACTGAATTCTTTCCATTTATCTTCATGTTAGTCGAATGAGGGAGCCAGGGAGTCATTGCTATCTTGTCTTATAGATGAGGAAATGGAGGCTCGGAGAAAAGAAAGTGAATTAATAACCAGTGAGTGGCTGGAAGGGGACCTCAAATACTTGCTCTGCTTCCCAGTCTAGACTGTGGTGCGTCATGTCAAAGGGGCCTGAGAACATTTGTATTCAAAAGTATGTAATGAAAAGAAGAATAAACTCTATTTGGCATACTCACAGCTGTAAACCTACTTTTGCCCCACCCTATGTATTCCCCCACTGTTCTTGAATAAAATGTTGGACCTCACTGTCACCTTGAAAGCAGGAAAAAAAACCCCACTATAGGTAAGTACATCCTATTTTTTAATCCAATTGGGATTATGACACCTACAGTTTCATATTCTTCTTCATTGCTCACCATTGTACTGTGACTTTTCCCAGGGCATTAAAGATTCCTCCAAAACTGGGGGTGGGGGACCCACAAAAATATGAAATGAATATATGGACCCTAAAAGTGACCACATGTTAGTGTTGTGCTTGTATTTAACATAGCAGGCATTTCCTAAGGCATAAACGTTAAATAAAATGAGAGTACAGTTGACATGGAAAGAAGTATGAGCTGGAAGTCAGGACTCCCAGGTTACAGTCTCTGCTCCATGGTGAACGCCAGTGACCTTGACCAAGGCACTTACATCTTGAGACCTCGTGTTTCTCTTCTGAAAACCAAGAGGTTGGGCTCTAGTGAACTGACTGTCCCTTTCAACACTTAGAGACGCGATAATGATATTGGATTGAATATAACTGGGTTACCTAGAAATACTCAAATCAGCGGAGTCTCAGAATGGAGCTGTGGAGGACCCAGCAGCTGTATGGTGACAACCGGCCTGTTCCCTGACAGGTGTTCCCTACCTGGCCTCAGTGTGGTCTAACTGGCATGGAGGGTTTCTATGGGCATCATGTGAAGTTTTTAAAAATATTCGAGGCAGAGGAATCATGAAAAAGAATCAAAGCAAATCTAAACTTACGCCTGACAGGTAAGTTAGGCCCCGCATAGCTCACCTCTACAAATAGAATATGCAGGTTGTGCGCTTGCTGCCCGTCCTCGCTAGGGCGTGGTTAAGTCTTCCCTCTTCGACTCACCGGCGTGAGCTCTCCCTGTCCGTCCGTTTTTGTGCCATCCTCCTAGACGGACTACATACTGTCCGCTTCTGTTGGTAGGAACAGCTCTCGACCTTCTAGAAACATGCATGTGGAATCTGTTCCTCAGGTTTCCCTGCCTGGATTCAATCCTTATTTTTCAAGTTTAAGGTCTCTGTTGAAATGGCAGCAGCAGTAAGTCTTGCCACTGTTCTTGTTCTTTTTCTTACCACTGTGTCCTTGGATTTTCCCATTCATGTACCTCATTATACCCCCTGCGGTAGACAAGAGTTTCTGAAACTGAAGTCATGCTTTACTCCCTTTATCAGAAGAAAACAATCCTTGCGGCTTCCCCACCCCCATTGCTCTGCTAGGATTGACTTAAACTATTTTTCTTTGTATATCACCTGAACATGTGCAAATATAAAGGTAGGTTTTAAAAATTCCTTAGGTTTACAACTCTCAGATGTATATATAAGGCCAGAACAATCTTACAAGTGCAGCACAAACAACACCACAAAATATTAGCGTGCTGTAGTGGACGATGCTGCCTTCAATTTCTGCACAGAACAGGACTGGTACCGGCTGCCGTGGTGTGGGCTCCTTTGAGTTTGGTGTTCCCGTGCCATCGTGTGCCGCACGAGGCCTCAACCCTCCCATCCTTTCTGCCATCCAAACTACGGTCACATCTTCATTTGTTCGCCACACCAACTCGCCTTTGCTTATCATAATGAACACATTGTTCATTACGATAAGTTGTATATACTTAAAAGTTGTATATAAAAGTTGTATATACTTTAGATATACAACATGATGGTTTGATATCATATCCACAGTGAAATGATTACTACAGGCAAGCTAATTAGCGTATCTTCCTTTCACCTCGCTACCACATTTCCAGGATTCAATACAGTATTATTAACTATAGTCATCATGCTGTAGGTTAGCGGTCTAGACTTATTCATCCTACGTAAACCTAACTTGGTGCTCTCTGACCAAAGTTTCCCCGTTTCCCACACCTTCCCTCCTTGGTAACCATCATTCTTTTCTCTGCTTCTGTGTTTCTGACGTTTAAAGTTTCCGCCTGTAAGTGAGATCATGAAGGTTTTTTTTTCCTTGCTGTATGTGGCCTATTTCACTTGGTATTATGTCTTCCAGGTTCATCCGTGTTGTTGCAAATGGCAGGATCTCATTTCTAAAGCCAAATAATTTTCTACTGCATGTATATACATCATACCATTATCCATTAGTGGACATGCAGGGTCTTTACCTTGGCTCTTGTGAATAATGCTGCAATAAACATGGGAACACGGATTCTCTTTGAGGTACTAATTTTACTTCCTTTGAGTATGTACTGAGAGGAGCAATTGCTGGCAGATGAGAGGATCATCTGGCAGTTTTTTGAGGAAATGTTATACTGTTTTCCATAATGGCTGTACCAGTTTACAATTCTGCCAACAGCGTACAAGGACTCCCTTTTCTTCACATCCTTGCCAACACTTGGTATATTTTAGGTTTTTGATAAGAACCATCCTAACAGGTGTGGAGTGATATCTTGTTATGTTTTTGGTTTGCATTTCTCTAATTATATTGAGCACCTTTTCATATACTTATTGGTCATTTTTATATCTTTTAGGGGGGAAAATGTCTATTCAGGTCTTTTGTCCATTTTTTTAATCAGGTTGGGTTTTTGTTGTTTTTGCTAATGAGTTGTATGAGCTTCTCATATATTTTAGATATATATTTTAGAATCCTTTATCAGATATGGTTTGCAAATATTTCCTCTTAATTTGTAGGTTGCCTGTGCATTTTATTGATGGTTTCCATTGCTGTGCAGAAGCTTTTTAGTTTAATATAGTCCCACTTATTTTTGCTTTTGTTGTCTGGGCCTATGGTGTCATGTCCAAAAAAATCTTTGTGAAGGGCAGTGTTAAGGGGCTTTTTCTGTGTTTTGTTCTAGAAGTTTTATGGTTTTCAGTTTAGTCTTCATTCATTTTGAGTTGATTTTTGTGTATGGTAGAAGACAAAGATTCAGTTTCATTCCTCTGCATTTAGATACCCAGTTTTCCCAGCACTACTCACTGAGTAGACCATCCTTTGCCCACTACGTATTCTTGGCACCCTTCTCAAAAATTAGTTGACACAGAGGCTTGGATTTATTTCTGGGCTCTCTATTCTGTTCGTTGGTCTATATGTCTGTTTTTATCCCAGGGCCATACTACACTATTTACATGTTAAAGCTTTCTCTTCTTTTCTCATTAGTCTGCAATAATTTAGGTTTAGTGCCATCGTGATAAAAACACAAATACAAGCAGTGAAAGCTTGTGGCACTCCAAGGTTACTAGGTTTTAAGGTGAGTGTTTTTCAGACTGGATGAACAACCTAATAATGGGTCATGAAATAAATGTAGTGAGTTCCAGCAAGTCCCCTGCTTTTTTTTTAAATGATACAGAAAAAGTCAAAGAGTATCATGTGATGTCAAAGTCAGTACTGTGTACAGAAAATTGTTTCTCTCTCACACACACACAGACACAAGCCACCATCCAAGGAAATGCTGGCATGACCTCTAGAACAGGGTTGTGCAAGCCCCCTTTAGTATGTAGAATAATAGCCCCCAACAATATCAGATCCTCATCCTCGGAGCCTGTAATGTCACTTTATAAAGAAAGGTGTTCTTTGCAGAAGTGATTAGGTCAAGGACCTTGAGATGGCTAGGTTACCCTGGATTACCTGTGCGGGCCACACTAGTGCAAACACAAGCGTTCTTATAAAAGAAAGGCCAAGGGTGGCTTGCCGTGGACCAAGGCACATCTGTGTTCACACCATGGTTTTGACCCCAGTGAAACTGATTTCAGACATCTGACACCCAGACTGTGAGAGGATAAATTTCTGATATTTTAAACTACCCGTTTGTGGTCATTTGTTACAGTAATCACAGGAAATGACTACACTCTCCTCTCCTCTCACCTCCGATGGCTGTTATATCCTGGGGTGGTTGGCGGGGCCCTTGGAGGACATCTCAAGACAGAGAGGTGTGGGGTGTTGAGACTTAGGAGGCTCAGAGCTATTTACCAACTGGCTTGGATTATGTCCACATTTTCACAACTGGTACAGCTGTCCTGGCCTCGACAGGCTTCCCGTCAGCACTGTGATGTGAGCATAAATACCAGTGTATGGAAACCAGGTCACCATACACAGTGGGTTCCTTCTGTGGGTGGATGCCACAAAGAAAAGGAAAAAGAGAAAAGAAAAGAAAAGAAATAGAAGTCCACGAATGCAGATGACCCAGGATATGCTTGGACTGACTAACTTCTGTTTATTTTTTTCAGGTTTGCATCGATATGAAAACACAAAATTAAACATCCTCATAGAAAATCTGTGGACTCCCAAGATTCACTGTCAGTGCTCAAGAGCTCTCGGACCCCAGTTTAAGAAACTCAGTAGACACACTTCCCCCTAGCACGAGGCACAGAATAATCTTTTTCATATCTCTTCTATCTTGAGTATAATTTGTGTGGGCTCATCCACCCACAGACTATGCCCAGCTGCACTCCCTTCTGAAGCTGCTCTTGGCCCCTGCTCTGTATCGTGATGCTTTCATATGGGTCACCTGCCCAGTAGAGCAGGTGTCAGGCCTCTGGTGGACCCTCCCTTGGCTGTGCAGACTGGAACCTCGCTGACCACCTGTCCTCACCCTGTCCTCCGGCCTTTCTCAGACTCAGGGCCTCACAGTCTTTTTGTACCTGGGAGCCCCGGGCTCTTTCCTGTCTATACTTTCAGAGGACTGACTTATCCTGATGGCTTTAAAAGCAAAATTCTGTTTTGAACAAAACAGAAAAAAAAAAAAGCCTTTTTCTTAGGTATAAGAAACTTCTTTTTCTTGGGCCTGATTGCTACTTCTCCTAGATTCTCAAACTGTTGTGTCCCATCCCCAGTTCTGATGCAAGAAGGGGTAGGACTCTTACTTAACAACCAAAAACTGTCCTTATACCCCAAACACCCCGATCTCAACTGAAAGGCCTGTTTCTACCCTTCTGAGTGTGTGTATGTTCTGTCCTGCCCCATTCTAAGTGGATTTTACTATTATCACTGGTAGTTCTGCCTTCCTTTGCAGCAGAAAAGGGTTTTTTTTGTTTTTTTTTAATATATTTATTGATTATGCTATTACAGTTGTCCCATTTACCCCCCACTCCACTCCATCCTGCCCACCCCCCTCCCTCACACATTCCCCCCCTATAGTTCATCTCCATGGGTCATACTTATAAGTTCTTTGGCTTCTACATTTCCTACACTATTTTTACCCTCCCCCTGTCTATTTTCCACCTATCATCTATGCTACTTATTCTCTGTACCTTTCCCCTCCTCTCCCCCTCCCACTCCCTTAATGACAACCCTCATGTTCTAGTTGTTTGCCTAGTTTGCTCTCGTTTTTGTTTTATGTGTGGCCGTTAATAACTGTGAGTTTGCTGTCATTTTTACTGTTCCTATTTTTTATCTTCTTTTTCTTAGGTAACTCCCTTTAACATTTCATATAATAAGGGCTTGGTGATGATGAACTTCTTTAACTTGACCTTATCTGAGAAGCACTTTATCTTCCCTTCCATTCTAAGTGATAGCTTTGCCGGATACAGTAATCTTGGATGTAGGTCCTTGTGTTTAATCTTGGGTAATGTAATTATGATGTGCCTTGGCGTGTTCCTCCTTGGGTCCAGCTTCTTTGGGACTCTCGGAGCTTCCTGGACTTCCCGGAAGTCTATTTCCTTTGCCAGATTAGGGAAGTTCTCCTTCATTATTTGTTCAAATAAGTTTTCAATTTTTTGTTCTTCCTCTTCTCCTTCTGGCACCCCTATAATTTGGATGTTGGAACGTTTCAAGGCGTCCGGGAGGTTCCTAAGCCTCTCCTCATTTTTCCAAGTTCTTGTTCATTCTTTTCTGGTTGGATGTTTGTTTCTTCCTTCTGGTCCACACCACTGATTTGAGTCCCAGTTTCCTTCTCATTACTATTGGTTCCCTGTACATTTTCCTTTGTTTCTCTTAGCATAGGCTTCATTTTTTCATCTGTTTTTCGAATAGATTCAACCAAGTCTGTGAGCATATTGATAACCAGTGCTTTGAACTGTGCATCCGATAGGTTGGCTATCTCTTCGTCGCTTAGTTGTATTTTTTCTGGAGCTTTGAAGTGTTCTGTCATTTGGGCCATTTTTTTTTTTTTTTTTTGTCTTGGCGCGTCTGTTACTTTAAGGGGCGGAGCCTTAGGTGTTCACCGGGGCGGGGGTAATGCTGGTCGCAGCGCTGTGACGCTGTATGTGGGGGAGGGGTCGAGTGGGAGCAATGGCGCCCGCCTCACTCTCCTCCCGCTTTCAATCTTTCACTCCGCTACCCACAATCAAACTGGGCCACTCTGGTGCTGGTTCCCAAGTAAGTGGGCCTGTGCACACTCTAGGCCCCTGTGGGTCTCTCCAACAACCTCTCCTGTGAGGCTGGGAGTCTCTCCTGCTGCCGCCCCAACCCCCACAGGCACTTTCAATCAGAGGTTTGAGGCTTTATTTCCCTGAGCTGTAGCCCTGGGTTACATGGTCTGCTTCGCTCCCCGCCGTTTGTCCGGTTTATCTGTGGGTGAATGTGGTGCTGCGGGGTGCTACCCGCCGCTCTGCCTGCCCCGCTCTCCGCCACTCTGAGTCCGGCCCTCTCGGTTCATCTGTGTGTGAATGTGGGGCTTCAGGGTCTGCTAGTGCTCGGACTGCCTGTGCCATTTGTCCCACACTCCGCCAGTCTCAGTCCCGCCACAGCCACGCGAGTCCTCTCCACCCCGGTGCCCGTCTCCGCCCCTCCTACCAGTCTGGATGAATGTTTATTTTCTATTTCCTTGGTGTTGGTCCCCCTTGCTGTTCGATTCTCTGTCAGTTCTGGTTGTGCGAGGAGGCGCAGTGTGTCTACCTACGCCGCCATCTTGGTTCCAGCAGAAAAGGTTTGAGCAACCAATCCCTGGAGCTCCAATTCCTGTGGAACCCAAACCTCCCAACTCTTTCCCCCCTCCGGTTACTGCCAAGCTCAGTTCCACCTTAGGGACACCAGAGGAGCCTACCTGGGCTAAAAGCTTTCTCTGCATGACCCAGGTATCCTTTTCACTGGTCAAGCCATTTCTTTGCACATACACCAACCAACCCTGCAGGTCACCCACATCAACAGAGCTGTAGAGCCCTTTACTTTCTGTGATCTTGTACATCTGACCCTCTGATCCCCACCACATCCGAGGGCACTGGTTGTGTTTGCATCATCTCATCTTACAAGTGAGAAAACTGGGGCTCAGAGTTCAAGAGACCTTCTACCCATCATCTAGTAAGTGGTGTTGCTGGCTTAGGATGCCCATCTTCTGACTCTGGGTCTGGTCCAATTTCCACTCCACCTCATTGCCTTATTATCTTGGTATAGTAATGCTAAAATGAGGAAAAGGGAAAGAGGAATTCTCTACCCTATTCCTCCAACAGGGGCTGTCAGCCTGGAGTTACACAGACTCTTCCCTACCCTGAAGTTGAATGAGTTTATACATTAGCTTTATGTATGGTAGCTATACAATATGAGTAGCAGCATAGATGAAAACCCTGGTATAGTTTGACGTTGCCCAGGGAAGCCCTCCCCTCACCCTAAAACCTGACTGTCTGAAATCAAAACTCGACTATTAGAGTCCATTTCTTTTCAATCTCAAAGTCATGGGGCAGCAGAGCTTTGGAATCAGACACATCAGAATTCCAACCCATTTCCACAACTCAGATGTTTGGAGAAAGGGTGAGGACATTCCTTATAAGGTCCCTATAAGGGCACTAATCCAATTCATGAGGGCTCCAGCTTCATGAACTAGTCACCTCCCAAAACCTCACCTCCAAAACTCTCATATTGGAATTAGGTTTCAACATAGGAATTTGGGGAGGTGGACACAAATGTTCAGTCTACAGCATTCCTCTTTAGCAGAAACCTAAGAGGCTCTGCTGGGTACTTAAGAAGGAGGAGCTGAGTTCAGCTGCAAGAAGAGAGCCTCAGCACAGTGAAGGCAAGTGACATTCTGACCTTCGTAGCTCATGCACAAAGGTTACATCAGCCTTTGGTGGAGAAGCACCTTGACCAAGCTATGGAATCTGAGAAGGGCGGCCCAGTTGTGGTAGGTTTGCCCCCTCCAGGGCCATACCTGGCAGCTCTGCTTAGGGAAGAGAGTCAGATATAGCCATACCTTCACAATCCAGGAAGCTAAAAAATCCCTTCTTTCCCAAAGCACCATCACCCAGACTCCTGCTCCTTCTCTCTCACCTCTGCATTCCAACCAAACACACCTCCCACACTGCACCCAGACCTGCCCCACAAGTCCTCCCCTGTTGATATCCACACTCCCAGCCTCCACACCTGCTACCATGGTGAGGAAATTGGAGGGCAGTCCCTCTCAAGTACCCAGAAGCAAGGAGCTGTGGGGGAAGCAATGGCCCATGATGGCAGTAGACAGTGGATGAAAACAGCCTGCTCCCCAGGGCATGCCTCCACTCTGAATTGCCACTGGTAGCACCCTGGTGGGGGTCAGCCCTGTCAAAAACTTAGTTATTCTGGTGGGGAAAAAATCAGTCATAATGGGCACTTAGAAAAATCATCAAGACTTCTAGTTAAGATGGAGGAGTCGGTAGATACGCTTCTTCTCACACAAACATAGAAGGAATTACAACTAGATCTCAAAACTAATAACACCAGAATTGTCAGAAAAGCAAGCTGTATGGAAGTCCAACAACCAAGGATTTAAAGAAGACACATTCATCCAGACCGATGGGAAGGGCACAGTTGTGGAAACAGGCAGAGAGGTGGTGCAGCATGGAAAGGTGGCGGTGGTGGGGCTGGCAGCAGCGGAGGCAGCAGAGCAGATGGGAAGGACACCTTAGAAGTGAGCAATCCCAGCCCAAGGCCAGACTGCACAGCTGAGGGTTCCAGCACCAGGAAGGTAAATCCTCAGTTACCTCTGGCTGTAAAAACCAGTGGAGGATGGGATGGCGGAAGAAACTGTCAGATTTTTGCCACTTAAAGGGCTAGAACAGTCTTAGAACGTAAGCAAAACCACCCACGCTGGGATTCACCACTGGGGCAGCAGCTGGTAGGGTGCCAGTTGCACACAGAAAGGAGGTGAAGTGACTGCAAACAGGGCAAGCCCCAGGCAAACCATCAGAAACCAGGTGGTAGCATAGTCCCCTCTCCAAGCCCACCTCCCACATAGCCAAAAAGCAGTGAAGCGGGTGCCCTGCTCTGGCGATTACCTAAGGCTCTGCCCCCCACAATTTATAGGTGCCTTTTCTACATAGGCCACACTACTAAGACAGGTGGTAAAATCAGCTCTACCTCATATACAGAAACAAACACAGGGAGGCTGCTAAACTGAGGAGATGAATATATATAAATATATATATGGTGCAAATGAAAGAACAGAACAAAACCCTAGAAAAAGAAGTAAGCTAAATGGAGATAGCCAACCTATCAGATGCAGAGTTCAAGACACTGGCTATCAGGATGCTCAGAGAACTCCTTGAGCATGGCAAAAAAATAAAGGAAGAAATGAAGGTCATGCTAAGTGAAATAAAGAATAATCCACAGGAAACCAACAGAGAAGGGAAGGAAGCGGGGACTAAACCAATGATTTGGAACATAAGGAAGAGACAAACATTCAACCAGAACAGAAACAAGAACAGAATTCAAAAAAATGAGGAGAGGCTTAGGAACCTCTGGGACATCTCCAAATGTGCCAGCATTGAAAGCATAGGGATGCCAGAAGGAGAAGAGGAAGAGCAAGAAATTGAAAACCTATTTGAAAAAAATAATGAAAGAAAACTTCCTTAATTTGGTGAAGGAAATCGACATACAAGTCCAGGAAGCACAGAAGTTCCAAACAAGTTGGACCCCATGAAGACCACACCAAGACACATCATAATTAAAATGCCAACGGTTAAAGATAAAGAGAGAATCTTAAAAGCAGCAAGAGAAAAACAGAGAGTTACTTACAAAGGAGTTTCCATAAGACTATATCAGTGGATTTCTCAAAAGAAACTTTGCAGGCAGGAAGGGACTGGCAAGAAGTATTCAAAGGGATGAAAAGCAAGGATCTACAACCTAGATGACACTATCCAGCAAAGCTATAATTTAGAATGGAAGGGCAGATAAAGCACTTCCCAGACAAGGTAAAGCTAAAGAAGTTCATCACCACCAAGTCATTATTACATGAAACGTTAAAGGAACTTATTGAAGAAAAAGAAGAAGATCAAAACCATGAACGTAAAAAAGGCAAGAAATTCACAACTATCAACAACTGAATCTAAAACATACAAACAAACTAACTAAGCAAACAACCAGAACAAGAACAGAATCATAGATATGGAGATCATTTGGAGGGTTATCAGTGGGGTGGGGGAAGGGGGAAAATGGGGAAATTAAGAAGGATTAAGCAGCATATTTTGTAGGAACAAAGTAGACACGGGGAAGTTAAGAATAACCTAGGAAATGGAGAAGCCAAAGAACGTGCACGCACAACCCATGGATGTGAACTAAAGGGGAGAATTGCTGGAGGGAAGAGGGATACCAGGGGGAAAGGGTAAAGATTAGGACAACTAATTTAGAATCACTTCTAGAACTGGACAAACTGCTGAAAAAACGGAGCCTGTCTGTCCAGCAGAAGGCTGACAGATGTGAGATAAGAAAAGTGGAAGAGAGATCCCCTGCCTTCAGTGGCCTCACTCTTAGGTTACCAAGCCAGGGGTTCCCCACAAGAACAGTTGGAGAAGCAGGTAGGAGAGAAGAGAGTGTCTGTGGGACTGGGTAGGACACCGGCCAGAGAAGTCACAGGCTTTGGGATTGTCCCTACAGTCTCTCTCTTTTCACAAGGCCCTGGATCTTTTCCCATCCTAGCTTTAGCTTCTGCAGCAGAAGGAAATTGGGGTAGATTTTGTCCCTGTGACATTAGTTCATGTCTCCTGACACCCCGTGATGGTTCATCCCTAAGTATCAGCTTGACTGGGCTAAGGGAAGAGAGATGGCTGGTAAAACATTATACCTGGGGATGTCTGTGAAGGTGTTTCTGGAAAAAATTAGCATGTGAATCTGAATCAGAAAGAACAACTTCATCAATTGGGGTTGAGCGTATTCCTATCCTTAAGGGTCCAAATAGGACAAAAAAGCAGAAGAAGAGCAAATACTGTCTCTCTACTGGAGCAGATATGCACCTTCTCCTGTCCTCGGACTTTGGAGCTCCTGGTTCTTGGGCTTTGGGACTCAGACCAGGGCTTGCACCATCAGCCCCCACTTCTCAGGCCTTCAGAGTCAGATTGAATTATACCTCTGGCGTTTTCTGCTTCGCCAGCCTGCAGGTGGCTTCTTAGACTCCATAACCATGTTGAGCCAATTCCTAAAATCAATTATTCAATCTCCTATTGGTCTGTTTCTCAGGAGAACCTTGATTCCTAATATGCACCCTCTCCATTTTAGGCTCTCCATTAGTCCTACCCCCTTCCCTCTAGTGATTTTATGTCTCAACTAACACGTAGTAGAGCCTGAACCTTTCTTTGCTCTAAGCAGATCCATCTCCAAGAATGCAGCTGATGACACTGTTCAGTGAACTCACCTCATTCTGCCAGCTGCTAGCTTCCCATTGGAAAGAAAGAGCATGGGTTCGGGTTCAGGTCCTTCCAGGGGTGGCTGGTGCCCTTGAGCAAGTCTCTGTGCCTCTCCAAGCCTCCTTGCTTTATTTGTGAAACAGAAAATCATGAATGCCCATTGTAGTTGACACATAGATTCTCCTGAGGACCTAATAAAGGAAAAGAGGGAGAAGGGCTTTGGGGCTTTGGAAACTGTGTACCCCATTTTATTGTCAAGTATAACTATCACCACCTGGGTGCATCAGCATGGACCATGGATCATCCAACTATGATGGACATTGACCTGTTGTCTTCCCAGCATCCAGTCTCCCTCCTCCTCCCAATAGTAGCCTGATTTCCCTTTGGGGCATTCAGTCCATGTGTGTTGGATAAGATTGACCCTACCCCACCTCCTGGGATGGGCTCAACTAGCTTAAGTCAATAAGAATAAACCCTCTGACTGGACACAATGATTGGTTTAAGGAAAAGCATGTAACTCAATCTGAGCCTGTGAGGGGGTCATAGTCCTTGAACATGTGTAGGAGCTACCAGAAGACATGATATCTTCCCTCAGCAAGTGTGGGTCTGACATGTCATAGCTATGTGCTAGCATGAAGCGAGAGTCTGAAACTGTCAGGGGACCGCCATGCGAAACCTCAGGGTGAGGTGCACACTGTGGGAGGTAGAAGGAGAGAAACAAAGCCCTGAGGGCCTCAGTGAGTTGCTGGAGCAAACCTTAACTGATGCCATTCCAACACCAGACTTTTTAGTTATTTGTGTAAGTAAATAAATGGCTTTCACTATTTAAATTTGAGTTGGGTTTTCTGTTATTTACAACAGAGCACTGTGCTCCATCAGTCTTCTTGCTGCTCCTCTATTTCCTTGTCCAATGCTGGAGGGACTCTCTCTCACAAATAAAAAATAATAATAATAAAATAAAAAGAAGAGGAGGGAAGAAAAGCAGAGAGAATTTAAAAGCCAAGTTCATAGATTGGACTTCTTGGTAGCTTCCCTGGAAAGAGGTCCAGCAGGAGACACTTGGAGCTGTTGGCCAGAGTAAGTTCCAGGGTTGTTTGGAAATGTCAGTGCTCCATCTTCGCTTTTCTCCCACAGATAATCAAGGGTTGGCCTGGAGTCCTAATCCCCACCGAACACAGCCAAGTAAATATCACTGCTCTGGAATCCTGAGTCTTTCCAGAGGAACAAGCCATCGTGTTCAGGGTAAGTTCCAGGGCTGGGGGCAGAGGCCACCTCATGTTAGTGAGCTGTGCAGAGCACCACGAGCCATTTCACAGACCTAGAAGGGCAGCCTATAAAGAGTCCTGCTTGTTCCTGTCCCTCTATGCTCTAATATTACCCCAAAGGACAAGATGACATGAAGCCCAAGGGCCAAGTCCACTAACCTGAGAGCGCCAGAAGGAGAAACCAAGTGCACAGCACAGTCTCTGCTGGTAGCAGGATTGAGACAAAGAGTGAGGCTGAGTGGTCCCTTGAAGTGCCAGGCAAGAAGTTGTAGGTAACTAGGACCACCTGAGATTGTTCTGAACCCAAGATGGGGGAGGGAGGTGGGCCTGAGGGATGACAGAATAATAATCAATAAGCCAGGATGTCCCAATGGCTAGGCAAGCTCAGGGTCAACTCGGGCTACTGCCAGCATCTGAGGTTCCAAGAGAAGGGAACACATCACAGCAGCAGGGAGTCAAAGAGGTAGTCACTCCCCAAGGGGCACGTCCACATGGGGTAGACCGCCAACCCCAAGTCTCCGGGTCCAACACACACCAGTGATGAGCCTTCAAAGAATCTCTTAGAGATTAAATTTCTCATCTGGAAAATGGGAATAACAATTCCTCCCTTATAAGATTGTTTTAATGAATAAATGCATGCTAAGTGCTTAGGACAGTGCCCCACCCACAGCTAAACTCAACACAAGGCAGTTGGGGGTTACTGGGGAGATAGAGGCCTGGGATTCAGTGGGGAGGCTGGCATGGGGAAGGATCTGTGAGCAAAGCAGGAGCCCAATGCTTGCCCCTCTCTAGTCCATCAACACTGGCTGGAGACGCAGGATGGGAGGCAGTGAGGCTGGTCCCCCCCGGGACTGGGCGGAGGCCTCCCCTGCAGCTGTGGAGGAGGCTCCCTCTGACGGGGTAGGCAGGCCTTACTAGGTAGCACTCAGCAGGCTGCCGCCACGGCGCCTGGAGACAGGAGGCAGGGACAGAGACAAAAGAGCCTGGAGAGTGGTGGGGTGGCACAGTCAGCCAAGGGGGCGCCTGTCTGCGGCCCCCTGTTTTGTTCCTCTCAGTGCCACAGACCGATCAAGGAGTCTGAGAGAAAACTGCAGGTGTGACCATCTTTGTCTCTACTTGAGTGGCTCAGAGTTTTCTTAACCAATTCCCTTGAATTTTCACTCATATTTCTGTATTTCATTTTAAAAAGTTAAATACAACAATTTTCTTAAAATAATGACTCTGTGGACCTGACCTGTGAGACTCATTGGGTTGGGCATCATCATCCCATAAAGGGAAAGGTCACTGGGTTGATTTCCCACCAGGGCACAGGTCTTAGTCACAGGTTCAGCTTCCAGTCGGGGCGCGAACACACGGCATCCAATTGGTGTTTCTCTCCCACATCCACGCTGCCTATGACCCCTGGGCGCCTGTGCTCCCTGCTGGAGGACGTGACAGCGGTGGGGCAGGAAGCCCAGAGCCGGTGGCTGCTGGGAGCCCAGCACCACTACGCCCCCAGTTTTGGAGGTGTGTGATCTTGGGTACGTTCTCCAACCACTATGTGCCTTCAGTTCCCGTCTTTCACAAAAGTGGAGAAAACGGTAACTTAAATTAGCTAATATGGATAAAAGCACTTAACCCTGCAGAGGTTGCAGTGAAAAAAATTACAGCGTGAGTCACTTGGTTTATCTCTCTCAGATCAGCCGCAACATCTGCAACGTACTTGGTAAAGACCACACGAGTGTTTGCTAATGTTGCCCTGGCCCAACCCCTACCCCCTGCCCCTCACTACTGCAGCTCTCCCCAGGCTCCTGAGTCCCCGTGCAGACACAAGGGCCTTAATTGCTCAGTTACAGACCAGACTGTGGCACAAAGCACACATTTACTGAAGGCTTAATGTAGCCATTAGAATTCTTTTGGTTACAAGTAACAGTAAATCTGCCCCAAGTGACATCACAACAATGAGATTTTACGAGTGCACATAACTGAAGAGCACACGGCTTGGTTCAGATGCTCGAAGGATGAGGTCAGGCTCCGGTGCCACTCTCTCAGCCTGGCTCTACTTCGTGGGTTAACTCCATTCTTCAACGGGTTTCCTGCTCATGGTCGCAAAACGGCTGCCAATGGCCCGTCCTCCCTGGCTACCAATGTACTGAGAAGAGAGGGGAAGACTACTTCCCTTCAGGCTCAAACAAAAGCCCTCCTTCAACTCTCATTGTCTGATTGGCGTGACTTGGCTGTGCAATACTCATCCACGTTTTCCGATTAGTGAGCCCTGGGTCACGTGTCACCCCTGGAGCCGGAAATGCAGTCCAATGGAGAAGCGGATGTTCAAACGCAAATGGAGGTGCTGCTCTGCAGGACGAACAAGTGTTTGCAATATTTGAGGATGGCAGAAAAGAACCATAATGCCGGGGTGGGGGGTTGGGGGAGGAAGCCCTGCCTTCTTCTTTTTCCTTAAAGTCTCTAAGCAGTTTTTCTCCTCGTTCCACTCCAAAAAATGGCGTCGGGGCAGTTGTAGCATGATGGTGGGGCGTCCACGTGTGGGAGTGAGACTCCTGGCTCTGCCACCAACTACCTGTGTGACCCAGGGAAACTGACTTTCTGCCTTGGGTCCCCCTCTTCTTGTCTGTAAAATGAGGCCTAAAATCCTACCTATCTCATGGGCTGGCTGGGAGGATCAAATGAAAGGATCAGGCCTAGAAGCGTGTGTCTGGCCCTCAGCAGATATTCAATTTGCTCTCAGAACTGTTATGAACAAGGGAATGTTCTTACACTAACTCTGGTCTCTCTCACTCTGCCCTGGGCTCGGGGCCGAGAGCCTTCAGAAGAGAGAAGGTGAGGCAGACCAGGAGCAAGCAGGGCACTCAATGACTGAGTGACCCCGTCCTGAGAGTGGGGGGAAGGACCCAGAAGGCCAGGTGGCAGCACAGGTCTGAGGACAGGAACTGGGCAAGGCCGAGTTCCTAAGAAGCGCTCTCTATCACCGAGTTCATACGAAAACCACAGCATCTCTTTCTGCCTTCCTGGTCCCCTCTCCTGAGGAAAACACCACCCAAATAAGGCCCAGAGCTGTGCTGGAGTTTGCATGCCGAGTGTTTATACAGATTAGAACATCTCTGTTGACTTGCAGCTTAAGCCTCCCAGGCTTTGCAGTTCATCAAAGTTTAATGTTCTGTTTCATGTTGTTTCTTGCCATCGTTAAGTGGCTCTGTCAGCTCTTAGAAGGGAAACTTCCCCCTTCAGGGCACATTTCCCCTGCCCTGAGCTGGGGAGCCCCGTTGCTAAGGGCATCTGTTCTGTTTGCTTTTGGGAAGTACAGATGTGAATAGTCACCAAGTCGCAGCTTTTGTTCTGTTCCTTGGGCAGCCAGGGCAGCAGGCTGATGCAACAGCTGCAGAACACTGGGGCTCCCCCAAGGGGGAGAAGAGAAGAGAAAGGAGCCAAGTGCAGCCCCGGAGGATATATGCCAGGCTCTGAGGCCTCCAAGAATTGGATCTATTCTTAGGACTCTCACTCCACATCACTCCAGCCAGCGTGGAGGCTGATAGGATGCAACTCACTGGGCAGCTATGAGGGGAAGGACTCAGGAAGGTGTAGCTTCTGTCCATTGCAGGCGTACACTCTAGCCCGGGGTGGGAGGCTCCTGGCTGGGGAAGAGCTGGCGTTATGACGAAGGGTGCTAATTTGCCAAGTGTTCATTTGTGTTGCACCCCGATCAGAGGTCAGGACCAGGATCTTTATTAGCAGGTACTCAGATCTTACCTGAGCTAAGTTAACTGTTCAGATCAATACTGCTGAGCACCCAGTGGTTTCCCTGCGCTGTGAAAGCCCGAGATGAAGAATCGATGCTCCAGGAATATTAGTATAGTTGATAACTACTCAAACCTTCAGCAAAACTCACTTCCTGTGCCCTCATAATGCCGTAAAATAAGCAGAAGAAAGCATAGGCGAATATTAGTCCAAACATAATCCATCTTATCATCTCCTCTGACTGCCACCATACCTCTCACCTAGGTCATGGCAGTCGCTTCCCAACAGGTGCCCTGCTCCCAGTGGGACAGCCTACCGTCTTTTACTTTATTCCTAGCACAGCAGCCAGGGAAATCTTGTGAGCACGTAAGTTACACGTGCGCTCAGAGCCCTCCGGTGGCTTCCCATCTCACAAAGGGTGAAAGCCAATGTCCTTCCAATGAATGAATTTCAGGGTCCTATGTGACTTGTGCCCCACGTAAGTAACACCATCATGGAAGGGGCTCCTATAGCCTCAGCTGAGCCACCATGTCCGACACCACGTGGAGCAGAGGTGAACTTTTCTTTGCTGAGCCTGAAGAAACTGCCAACTCGTGAATGAATAAACCACTGTAATTTTTGTAAGCTACTTAGTCTAATGTGATTGGTTACACAGCAATAGATAACCACTAAGATTTCAAATTTAAAAAAATAGTTCACTTCTAAAAAGGTTCAAAAGCTACTACTGTAGAAAAATCGTTAATGGGAGAATAAACTTTTATTAGGCATTAAGTTTCAAAAGGTTATAAAACAGTATGTATAAAATTTTAAAAAACAATTTTTAGTTTAGAAGGCATCTATAAAGTTTTCTTGCAGTTTAAATTTTTCATAAATTTACTTTCATGATAGGTATAAACAAGTTGCAAAATGCAACTCAAGATTTAACAAAATTGCCAATGATTTATTTGCTCTAGTTTCTTTATAGAGGGAAAGAGAATGAGAGGAGGAGAAAAAAAATCTCTCATTTATTCCTAACCACCTTACCTTTTCAAGTATCCCTCAGGAAAGGGATAGCAACAGCTAACATGTAAAAAGAAATTAATTTTTAGGCTGAGTTACCAAAAGCTCAGAAAGCCCAGTTCCTGATGACTTAGGAAATATGGACAAGTTTGGGGTATTTTAAAATAAGTAATGTTTGGTTTGGTTGGTGGTGCTGGTGGCTGCAGTGAAGGTGGTGGTGACTTTGACCTAGCCCCAAGTAAGATGCATGCCCACTGTGTGGCCTGGGCGACCAGACTGAGGAAGCCTGGCTAGGGAGCCGTTGAAATTGGTTCCCTGATTCCTTAACTCTTCTCAGTGTGTCCTTACCTAATGCATGTCACTGTCCCTTGCAAACAGAATGGGACTAAGTCAATCCAACCGCACTGCATTTTCAGGCAACTCAAATTTAGTTCTTTTCCATTAAGCCTTCTTAACACTGGCTTTTTTGAGACAAAATGAAGTAGTTTACGTTTTTCTGAGTTTCATTTCATCCTCTTGGTTTCAACGGTGTTTCACAGCCTCTCCAGGCCATAAGAAACTTAATGGGGTCACCTATCATAAAGCTGCACCCAAGTAAGTTTTGAGTGTAGTCACTGAAAAAAATGTTGAGCTTTTAAACTCTGTCGGAGAGGGTGGAGCCTTCCCGCGGAATTTCATAGTCATTTGATGCTTAAAACCCCCACAGCCTCCACCAGAAGGTTAAAATAGTGTCAGACAAATAGGTAGGAACAATCTGAGCAGGGGCTGGGTGACTTTCAGATTAAGCGTCCGCAGCCCCACCCAAAGTAAACATGAAACTCCCCTGAGAAGCCCTTCATTTCAGTTAGTTCCACAAATGCACAGAGCCCTTTCCGAGGCCCAATGCAAATATCTCTTCTGTGTTTATTATCCTAACGTGTCAATGTCCTCTTCCTATTTGCCAACCTAAGCTCTTTTGAGGCAGGGACTGTTTTTGTCATTTGGTTGAACAGAATAGAGAATTAGGGGCTTCTAGAGTGCTGGGTGGGGAAAAATTGGAATGAGTCAGAGCAGCACAGAAGAGGTTCCTGTACAAACGGACGAACCCATGGAGAAGAAAAGGGTTATTCGATACAGAATGCCGGGGTATTCGTTAGACATTCGGAGGGAGGAAAACTCCATTTCAACCCTAAACTCATACTGTGGATCAAAATAAGTTCTAGAAAGATTTAAGACACAAATGATGGAAAAGTAAACCATTATTTTGAGCATATCATGCTAAGTGAAATAAGTCAGACAGAAAAAGTCAAGAACTATAGGATTTCACTTATTCGTGGGCTACAAAACTGATAGCCATGAATAAACAAACAAGAAAATCAAAGAAAATATCATAGAAATGGACAACAGTATGGTGGTTACCAGAGGGAAGTGGGGGTTCAGGGGTAGGAAAGGGTAAAGGGGGTCAAATACATGATGACGAATGAAGATTTGACTTTGGATGGTGGGCATACAATATATATATAGATAGATGATGTGTCATAGAAACGTACACTTGAAACCTATATAATTATTTTAACCAATGTCACTCCAATAAAGTAAATGAAAAACAAGTACACCATTACATAGACATATAGATCAATGGAACAGAACTGAGGGTTCAGAAACATATCCTTATATTTATTTTTACATTTATGGTCAATTGATTTTCGACAAAGGTGCCAAGGCAATGCCCTGGAGAAAGGACAGCCTCTGTGACAAATGGTGTTGGGACAATTGGATAGTCACAGGCAAAAAGATCAATTTAGACCCTTACCTCACAGAATACATAAAATTTAACTCAAATCTGATCATAGGCTTAATTGTAAGAGCTAAAACAATAAAACATTTAGAAGATAACAGGAGAAAATCTTCACAAGCTTGGGCTAAGCCAAGATTTTATAGATATGAGGCCACCAATAAGATCCATAAAAGAACAAACTGATCCACTGGACTTCATCCAACTTGAAGACCTTTGTGCTTCACAAGACACCACTGAGTACGTGAAAAAGACAAGCGGCAGGCTGGGAAAGTGTTTGCAAACACAACTGTTCTCCCAGAGTTTGTCTTCTTTAGAGGGTATGGGGTATGCGATACATAAGTTAACAAATAAGAAAAATATCAAATAGTGACTGCTGCTCTGTGGAAGAGAAAACCCTGAGATTTTAGTTGGCTATGGGCCACATTCGACTGTGGAGTCAGGAAAGAGTTCTCTGCGGAGAGGTCGTTTATATGGAGCCACGTGAGCTCTGAATAATGAACGAAAAGTCAGCCAAGCGAAGGTCCGAAGGGAGCACCCACCAGGCAGAAGCAACAGCATGTGTGTGGTCCTGAAGGTGGGCACAAGCCCGGCACATTTGAAGGAGTAAACGATGGTTGGGAGGGCCGGGTCAAAGTGGACAAGGAGGAGACTGATACCAGAGGAGGTGGGAGGATGCCTGGTTCCAGGGGGCTCTCAGTGAGCTGAGCTGAGGAGTTGGTCGGTCCTCATATGGGGTTGAACCAGATCACTGTGCGATCTCCCTGGAGCAGAGCGTGGATTCCAAACAGGTGTAGCACCCAGAGCTCCTCCCTGCAAATAACAAACCTGACTCTGGCTGGTTTAGCAGAAATGTATTTAAATTCTATTTTCAAAGAATATTGAGCAGCTCATGGATTTTTTTTTTTTTGAAGGACCTGACAAATAAGATTCAGGGTCAAAGCTCCAAGAAAAAAATAAGGTTGCACAGACCCTCCTTTTTCAAGCTGCTTACGGCTGAATCAAAAATCTCCGAAGCATGCCAGATGGCAGAGCCTGAGTCCCTGGTTTACTCCCCAGCTGTAAAAGAAGTGAGACATTTGCATTTTCTAGGTTCTAATGTTAGGGAGTCAAACTTTCAAGGCTGGAATTTTCCCAAATATAAGAAGGAAACTTTTTTAAGTATTAGGAAGTCAGAAAACACCAAAAATGTCCATGAAATGGAACGAGGCAAAAAGCATGGATCCAAACTCAGAGACTGTTCCAGTATTTCAGGTGAAATGCAATGGGGGGACTTAATAGGCTGCTAATATTATAGGACGGTGGTTCTCAAAGTATGGCCCAGGACCAGCAGCATTTTCTGAGGACTTGGTTAGAAATGCAAATTTCAGGCCCCACCCTGAACTTCCTGAATCTGAAACTCACAGCAATTTGGTTGTAAGAAGCCAGCAGGTGATTCGGAGGCACGCTGAAATTTGAGAACCACTGACACAGGGTGTGGAGAGAAGAGGAACGTTCAGCAGTAGTCTGCAGAACTTCTTGATGGATTGGGTATGAAATTTAAAGGAGACAGTGGAATTGAGGAAAACCCATAGATTTTCACTTGAGGGACTGGGAAGACAGCAGTCACTCTCACAGAGATGGGGAGACTGTGAGCCAGCTGGCTGAGGGAAGGAAGCCTGGGGAGTCCACTGTGGACTGTGGACGTGCAGTTCGTGAGGCGTGCAGAAGGCAGAGTCTAGTAGGCAGCTGGCTAGGAGTCTGGAGTATTTGGGTGAGGTCAGTGATGGAGAACTAGGTACGAAAAGTCCAGATTTAGATAGAATTAGAGCAAATAGTGAGGTCACTAAGGAAGGATATAAATGAAAATAGGCTCTAAGACAGACTTTAAAAGTCAAAGTCAAGTGTGAGAGGAGGATTCGGCCAAAGAGGCTCAGAAGGGGAGGAGGCCGTGGTGGACATAAGTGAGCATGGTGGATGTGGCTTATAGAATGCGTGTCAGAGAAAGCAAGGAAAGCGTATTTTCAGGGAAACAGCATGTTCTACTCTGCTGGATGCTGCTGGAAGGTCGAGAAAGATAAGAGAGTGACTCCTGGATTTGGCAACACAAAGTTTTGGGAAATCATATGGAAATTATTCGATTTTTAAAAATGTATTATTATTATTACTGTTATTCTCATTACTACTATTATTATTATTAATTATTATTATTATTATTATTATTTTGCTACTCATAGGGTTAAGGAGCTAATGGAGGAGATTAGATAATTTGATTAGTCAGCCTGGGCTGCCATACAAAATGCCATTTATTGGGTGGTTGTAAAGTGTATTTTCTCACAGTTCTGGAGGCTGGAATTTGAATGCAGGGTGCCAGCAGGGTGAGTTCAGATGGGAGCATTCCTCCTGGCTTGCGGAAGGGTAGCCACCTTCTCACTGTGTCTTCACATGGCTGAGAGAGCAAGTGAGAGCAAGCTCTCTGGTGTCTCTTCTTTTTTAAGAGATGGCAATTATGTTTTATTATATTCCTGGTTTTTCAAAGTGATGAAAATCAAGGACCAACAATCAAGATTACTCTACCCAGCAAAGCTATCATTTAGAATCTGAGGACAGATCAAGTGCTTCCCAGACAAGAAAAAGCTAAAGGAGTTAGGGCATTGTGCTGAGTGAAGTAAGTCAGACAGAGGAAGACAAAGCCATATGATGCCACTTACATGTGAAATCTGAAAAACAAAATAAACAAAGAAGCAGAACAGAAACAGACTCATAGATACAGAGAACATTTTGATGGTTGCCAGATGGTGGGGGGATTGAGGGGATGGGTGAAAAAGGCGAAGAGATTAAGAACTACAAAATTGGTAGTTACGGAATAGCCACAGGCATGTAAAGTACAGCATAGGGAAAACAGTCAACAGTATTCTAATAACTACATATGTTGTCAAATAGGTATGAGATTTCTCTGGCGTCCCTGTTTAAGAGGGCACTAATCCCCTCATGAGATTACCACCCTTCTACACCTAATTACCTCCCAAAGGCCCCATCTCCAAGTACCAACTCACTGGGGATTTGAGCTTCAACATATGAATTTAGAGGGGTCAGGGGAGACATGATTCAGTACATTCAGCTATGTGATATTAAGAAGATACTTTTTCTCCACTCAAGTGAGTGGACAGTGCATGAATCTGCAGCCTCCTGCAAAACTGCTACATTAGTACTCTCCAACCCTCTCCCCAGCTCCCATCCACTCCACCCCTCCCTTCATCGGGTTCTCATCACCTCACATGTAGACAAGAGTCCTCACCTGTCCGCAGACCTCCAATTTTACCAGCCTTCCCCCAGTGCACCTTCCATACACCAGACTGATTTCATGATGAGGCGATTCTGCCCATGCCACTCCTTTATTCCAAACCCCATAGCTCAGCAGTGTTTCCAAAATGTGTCTGACTCTAAGAATCAGCAGGGTGCTTTCAACTAGTGAGATCCTCCATGCAGCTCTGGCTTGAGTCTAGAGCCTCCATGTTTTAGTCGTCAACCAAATGATGCTTATCATCAAGGAAGTCTGGGAAGCACTGCTACAGATGATGAGTTCAAGATCCTTAGCAGGGCACAAAAGGGCTTAATGAAATGGTCCCATTCTTTCTCTCCAGCTCCCTGGCACTCCACCTCCAGCTATGGGAAATTACTCATGGCTCCTGAGCCCCCCCATTTCTCCTCATACACACCTCTCTGTCTGGAAGGGTGCTGCCTCTTCACTTGGCCACCTGACCAATTCCTCCTCGTTTCTACCTCCCAGTTCAAAGTTGTCCCATGAAGGCCCCCTGCCTCCTCACTCTTTGTAACACTCCTTTTATACATCTGCTGCACTCTCTGAGTCTCCGCTGCAACGAGGATGTCAGAGTGTTCGGTTTCTCATTTGCATGTTTGTCTCCCGACCACACTGATAGGGCCTCCAGAGAAGGGAGTGCATCTTTTCATCTTTGCATCCCTGGCTCCTTGAACAGAACCAGGTGCAATGCAAGCACCCAATAGAACTGACTAAATAAACTAGTAAATTATCACAGGCAGGACAGAGGAATTCAACAAAATTGCATCCTCCTTAGGGACTACTATTAAACATTAATATGAAGATGGTCATCAAGGTTGCACGGGTGCACATGCGTGTGCACGCACGCACACACACAGGTATCCAAAGAGAAGAAGCATGCCACCCCCGTGGCAGCTGAGGCACCTGCTGCTGCAGACAATAATGGTTAACACTCACCTCGAGTTGGTCTGGGTTAAGAGTCCAACAAATGAGAGACAGAGGATACTGTCCAAAACAGTGAGAAAAGCAGCATTGTTTCTGGTAGTCAGGCTAGAGAATGTGGAGGCTTCTATCCAAGACCCTCTTCAGATTCCGGGTATGTTCTCCTGATTGAAGACCTTAGGACAAACCATTTCCCAGGAGATGGGCCGGAGCCCTGCCCCACAGGTCTGCTCCTACTGGGGAGCCAAGGATGGCTGCTTCCTGAGGCCAGGCTGCTCCAAAGGACAGTGATGAAAAGGTTGCTGCAGCCCCATGAGGAGCCCCTTCCCCAATCTCACCAGCCAGAGAAGGTTACTCCACTGTAGAAGAATGGAAAGTGGCAGGCATGTTTCTCCCATCTATTTCACTCTGGGGGTGGGGTGGAGGCCTCCCTCTATGGAAATGTGGGGAGTGGGGCACGCATTCCCTGCACCCCACCCCCCACCATAGAAATGCTTTAAGAAGGACTCATATTTGTAGAGTCAGGTTTAAGGAGGAAGTGAAAATGAGTTTTTCCAAAGTCAGAAGGGAAATGGAAAAGTTCACATCACGTGAATCCGTGGAAGGCTGAGAAGGATCTTGTATGAGAGACTCAGACTCCGAAATTCAAATACTCCCCAGCTTCAAGGTGGTGACAATGTGGACAAGTCACTTAGCCTCTCTGAGACTCCCTTCATTCATCCCTCAAAGGGTGGGGGCAATTAACCTGTCATGCCCTGGTCAAAGGATATGACAGTGGAAGCACTGAGTGGACTCACTTTTACCTATTGTCATGGGTAATAGTAGTAAAGGAGGTCACACCCAAGAGATGGCTGACTGGGGAATCTGCCCCACTGCCCCTCTTCTTCACCAACATCCCTCCCCACGTTTCCACCAGGTGTGCCCATCTCAGCAACCTCCTCCAGCATCAGCTCTGTCCCAAGACCCCAAGGGACAGAGTTTGTTTCCTGGCCCTTCAAATGCTATTGCAGTTAACATTTAAGAACTTTTCCTCACTCGCTCTACTCTCTGTGCCCTTGAACTATACCTCTGATGCTATGGCCACCTCTGGTTATGAGGTTCCAGGGAATCACATGTCTAAAAAATGAGTTTTGTTTTGTTGGATAGATTTCTGAATTCATTCTGGAGAAATCTTCCGTGGCACAAAACAGACCTCCACTCCACCCCAGCGGCTCCTCGTAAAAACTGGAAGGCATGGTAAATTCCCCAGCCACCGTCCCTACCACTGCAGTTTCTGTCACGTGTTTCTCAGCCGGCAACATTTTGCCCCAGGAACGCTTTACTCCATCAACAGGCTAAACCTACTTGGGAGACCCACAGGTCCTACAGGGGAAGGAGCAACCAGGCCAAGACCCCGCTGCAAGAGAGATGTAAAACCGAGGCCTCCGGCCCCGATACACTGAAACCACGCACAGGCCCTGAAGTCCTGCTTGGCTTAGGCTCTGCAGATTTACTTAACAAGAGCTTACAGGGCAATTACCATTTGCCAGGTGCTGTGTGAGGCACCTGACAGACATTAACTCATTTCATTCTTATAACCTTTGAGAAGCGGTTTAACCTCCTTGCCCCTATGTCCCCTTCCGAAAAAAGGATTCCCAACCCAAAGTGCAAACCGTGTAGGGTTGTGTGACAGTCTAGTGAGTTCACACACTACCGCGCTTAGAACAGGACATGGTACGGTGTGAGCACTACGGGAACAAGCATTTGTGATCTAAATGACGGCAACAAGGACAACGATGGACACAGGAACGCAAAGGAGGGACTCATGCCCCAGTCTTGGGGGTCCAGGCAAAAGTCCCTCGGAAGCCACCTACTATGTGAAGAGCTGAGCCACACCCACACTGTAGCGAATGAGCTTCTCGCTCCTGTGCTCTGGTCAAATGATCAATTATGAAACGCAGCCTCGGAGGAGAGTGTAGGGTCCCCTGCCCCTGAGATACAAAGATGCATTTGCTTGTCCTTATTCATAGATGGACTAACAATGAAAAACTTATGTTCCCCCTTCTGACCAACCCTGAGAACAATGCCAAAGATTTCCTGTAATGAAAGGACCTAAAAATACTTTCTGATGATGGAGAGAGTGGAAGTTGAGCAATGGCTGAGTGAAATACGGAAATGATACCAAATGGAACCCCAGCAACAAAACAAGCAGCCCACCTGGCCTTTGATCTCTCAATCTTGCCCCAAGACTCCCTACGTAATGTTTTGTTCCAGGCGGCCACGCTGTGTCTTTGTGTTTGCACACTCCATCTAATTTTCTGGAGAAAAAATTTAGTCAACCATGACAAATGCTGAATTGTAGCATAAGATGGTTGCCAGCAAATTGAATACCTAAATAATAAAACTCTCTCTTCTTTGCAACCCCTTGAAGAACCCTAAGAACTGGGAATATATTCTGTGCTTTTGGGACTCAACAACCACTTCCATATATATTACCAAATTGTTGTTATCATTGGATATATTTTACACACTGTCATATCTGTGTTAAATTTAAATGTTTCATTCATTTGAACTATTTTGTTAAACCACCGTGGAATGGTTTGCATAGTTTGTAAAACTCGTCACATTTTATTTCCTTTTACTCCATCCCCACTCAGTGAGACATGGTCAGCATCCCCACCGCCACCCCCTTCTACACATGAGGTCAGTGAGGCCCAGGGACGTGAAGGAGCTTGTCTGAGATCACACTGCCGGCAGATGACAGCCTTTTGACAAGCCGCTCCTTGCTCCACCCTGCTCATCCCCTGGAATTGCATTTCACTCTCTGTTTGGGGTATCCTTGTTGTTATAAATCTGCTCTGTTTATTATGGCCCATCTCCAAAAGAGGCCTCAGCCGGGCCAAGAGGAGTCGTCTCTATTTCTTTGCAAGTAAGTTTTTCCTCTTCTCCGGTCTGGAAAAGGTGGCTCGGCGGCCAACTCAGTAAGCAATTCAGTGATTTAGGAACAAATATGTGGTACAGCTGAGTCTCTCCAGATGTTGAGCTAAATAAGGCACAACCGGACTTTCTGGGTCTGACACCTCTTTAGGCCAAACTGGGAGGAGAGGGGGCCCCAAAAGCACTTGAGAAAGCAATGATAATATTTTTCTCAAGAATGCCTACTATGCACTAGACACTTTACAGAGAGCTGGGACTCAGGATAAATTGCTGGTCAATTATACGATTACATGATAAAATGTTACAATTTTCTTCCCTTCAATTTCCCTCCCGGTAGGAGCATTTTCCACCCTTGTACTGTTGAACTCGGGAGTGGCTGTATGATTTGTGCTGGCCAGTGAAAAGCAGAGGTGACACACGTCTTCCAGCTTCTGGTTTGCCATCTTTCTTTTCCATCTGCCACACAGACTGGCAATGTTACAGATGGAGGCTGCCCTGGGCCCCAGAGTGGGGTAGGGAAGCCAAGCTTCGGCAAATCCACAGTGGCCCTGAATATCAGCAAGTGTTATTTCTCTGCTGTGCGGCACTGGTATTTTCAGACTGTTGTTACAGCAGCATGGTCTAGCCTCTCCTGACTGCTAAATGTGCATGAGATCCCAAAGCCAGTACGTGACTGAGCCAGAAGAGTTCTTCTCCAGCATTTAATGAATGCCTACTAAGTGCACTAACTCCGCTAAGTGCTTTCCATATATTACCTTAGTCCCCATAATGACCCCATCACTTGTATATATAGTGCTTATCCCAATGTTTCCATCAAGAACATTTCGGCTCACACAGCTCATAAGGAGCAGATTGAACTGAGCTTGCCCTTAATTCAAATCCCAATCTCATCATAATCATTAATCCATGCTGTGTCCTTGTTCACTTATTGAGGACACAGAGCTTGAGAAATCAAGGAGGAGAGTGAATTTGCCAACTACTGTCAGACTGTCAGATGGTACTCATGCACCATCTGTCAAGAGAATAATGTGAACTGCCCCAATTCGTGAACAATTACCTAATGAACACCCTTTGTGGACAAAGGAGGTGGAAGTATTTGGCGCTTCCTTGACACTCCTCCATTCCTGCTTAACTCCTTCCTCAGTTTAGAACTGCTCAGCTAGTGACCCAGAGTTCCTACCCTCTCTCTTATTAGAGGCCAAAGATACAAACAAGAGCTGCCTCCCACTCCAAGGATGGAGTCAACAGCAGCATGGGGAACAGAAACAACAAAGACTTTGAAAGCAAACAGATATGAGTTCAAGTTCTGACTTTACCACATAGTGAATTTGAGACCTTAGGCAAGTTGCTTCCCTCTTGTGTCTCTAAAATGGGATAAATAAGGTAAGGATGCCTACGTCACTGGACAACTGAGGGGAGAAAATAGGAACTTTTTCACAAGTGCCTTGGACAGGGTGTGGCATATAATAGACCACTGATGAATGTTAGTTCCCTTAGGAATTTACCCAAAATACACTGTGTAGAGCCTTTGCTTTCCCGCCTGCTCCTGCCCTTTCTCCTAACCTCCATGCTGAATGCAAAGGAGCCACTGGTCCAGGATGGATGTGCTTCCTGATCTGATTTGCACCTGAACATACATCTTTACCCTGAGAATGTAGTTTGGAAATAGAGATTAAGTGGCTTAAAAACTGGGCTGGACTGAAAAACACTAAGAGTTAACAACAACAACAAAAAGCCACAGACCAGTCTTGAAAACTAATTATTTTTAGAAATATCATTTACAGGCGATAATGCAAACCAAATTCCAAATACTCAACTCCCAGCAAACATATGGATTACAGTCCTTTGGGAGGGAGAGGTAAATACATGTGCATGTATATACTTATACCAATCATTTCCTTATATGTATTTACTCCAGTCATTAAACAACAAATATATTTTAACCATTTCCAATGAACTCCTGCAGTTCTGAAAACATTCTGATGTGACCCATAGAGCACCATTCCCATCTTCTTCTCAGTTCTTCAGCCCTCAAGCTGAAGCAGGGAACCCAAGAGTCAACCTCAGGCCCATGCCCTCCAGGTCACTGAGATCCTTACCTTTTATCTAACAGCCTCAGCGTAAGGAAGGCTTTCCAAACATGGAACTCCTTCCGTAATGGAAGGTTGAAGATCAGAGCTGGAAAACCTCTACTTTCTTCAAGGAAGGTGCAGGAGAAAGAAATTCCACTTGACCACCAGAACAATGAAATTTTCCTTCCATTCACAAGATTGACCAAGTTGAGAAGAATGCATGGTGTGTGTTTCTTTGCCTTGTTATCCATCTAATTAATATATTACCTGGAGAGAAACAAATATCACTAAGAAGCTGAATGGACAGTGACTAAGCCCAAGGAGTCAGACTGACCTGGGTTCAAATTCTGTCTCTGATATAAACAACTTCTGCAAAGGGGGAAGGAAGTTTAACCTTGGGCTACAGGTCCTCAACCCAAAAATGGGAATAATAATTTCTACTTCACAGAGTACTGCAATAATTAAAAATATTGTACAAAGACACCTAGTGCATAGCAGGTACGCAAGAAATGACTCTTGTCATCGTTAACAGAATCTAAAGTCAAGTTGGCAATCTAGTATTATGAATATCTGCTAATCAAAAAGTAATCAGACTGAGTCTCAAGCGTCAGGCTAGTGATTTATTCAGTTTCTTTTATTATTCTTGCATTTCAGACTCACTCAGAAAAACATAGAATTGTGATTTCCGGTTAAAGCTAAATCTTCCTATAGATTATTTTATTTTGTAAGCAGCCTATTTACATTTCTAGAAAAAATAAAAAGATTTTTTAAAAAATAATTGTACTGCTTTAGGGAATATGTGGAGAATAAAGCCAATATAAGGTAGAGTAGATTTCAAAAAATGGCCATAAATTTCTGCAATACCTGTATGCATTATTCATTGTAATGTGATTTTGCCCCTCCTTCCATCACGAGACAGAGTTTATTACTCGATCTCTTGACTCTAAGTTTGGCTGTGTGATTGACTTTGACCAACAGGTCTACAGAAAATGTGATATAGACAGAGACACACTGGAGCCTGCCCTCTCTTGCTTCCCTGAGACCACCATGTGAAGAAGCTAAGGTTAGCCTGCTAGAGGATGAGAAGGCACATGGAATAGCAGCAGAATTTCTCAGGTGCTAATAAGCACCAACTTCCAGACACAAGAGTGAAACCATTTTGGATCATCCAGCCTCAACTGAGCTACTGGATAGCTGCAGCCATAAGAATGACCCCAAGCGAAACCAAGAGATGAACCACCCAGCTGAGCTCAGCCCAAATTGCTGACCCACAGAATCATGAGCAAGTAAAATGGTTGATATTTTAAACCAGTTGGGGGATGGTTTGTTATTCACAAAAGGTAACTTATGCACAAAATCTTTAACAGGTAGTTCTGTGGGTGGCTGCTCAGTTCCCAGTAAATTCCCATTCTCTAGGCATCATCCCCTGAGTCCCAGGTGTGGGCTCTCAGCAGCACCACTCCCTGGACCACAGTTGCTTGGTCAAGGGGAACCCTGTCTGAGGCTGGACCAATGCTATTTCCCTCACATCATGACAGTACTCTAAGTGGCTGGACTGTCATTGCTGAGGCCTCCAGGGCTGCCCAGAGTCTGCTCTTCTCAAACCCTTGTTGTTCTACAGTTCCTCAGATCTGGTGAACTTCCTTGGCATCGAAGATCAGTTACATTTCTCCTCAAGATAGCTAGAGTTGGTTTCTGTTGCTTGTGCCCCCAAAAGTCTTAATAAATAAAAGTCCCCTTCAGCCCAGACCGGTGTGGCTCAGTGGGTTGGGCATTGTCCCACGAAGCTAAAGGTCACTGGTTTGATTTCCAGTCAGGACACATGCCTGGGTTGTGGGTTTGGTCCCCAGTTGGGATGTGTACAAGAGGCGACCAATCATTGTTTCTCTCCCTTTCTTTCTCCCTCCCTCTCCTATTCTCTAAAAATAAATAAAATCTTCTTTTTAAAAAAATGTCCCCTTCAAAGTGTTTGACCTTCCAGATGAAGAAAGGGTAGTTGGGATGTTTGAAAGCTTCTTATGCACAGGCCACAAGGCTGATATCCACAGAGGAAGAAAGAGTGAAGAGAAAGCACCCACCCTACCCTCAGGGAATCTCCTGTGCAAGAATCCTCCTGGCTCAATTTTCTGCCTGCTCTTTTCCTTGATTTGCAGACCTGGCAACTAAAGAGAGTTCTGTAAGACTTTGAATTATTTCTAGTTAACTTGAATTTTAAGATCATGTGTCATCCTTGCCTCTGCTTGGAAAACCCACAAGCCAATATGATTCTTTATTACTTGCCTAAGGCCATTCAGATCCTTGAAAGATGAACTAAAAGCCACTTCTCCTGAGTAGCCCACAGTCCCGAAGGGATCTAATGCTTTTCCTTGTGATTCATCTAACTGATCTTGGCTTTTATTTTTACTAGGGAGGGGAGGGTTTAGAGGAGACCTGACAGTGAACTTCCTTTTAGAAGGATTGTAAGTCCCTGACAGAAATTTTATGGAGAGGCATCGAGAAACAGGAAGGAGGAAGGAGACACCTATGCCTGGCATTAGTGTACTAGACCCAAACAACCCAGGGAAGTAAGCTTCAGATTCTCATTTTACAAGCGAGGAAACGGAGGCCTGGAGAGGTGAAGAGGGATGGCCAAGGTCACAAGCATCTTAATTCTGTTGTCACCCAAGCCCCTGCCTTTTCCATTTTCTGGCCACTTTTCTGAGAAGAAAGCAGTAGAAGCTGAGTTGGGGTTGAGAGTGGATCATATCATGTTGTTAACAGTCATTAGCAGTGATAACTCCACAGTCCTCTCCAGCCTCCACAGTGAGTCTATTCTAGTACTTTCCAAAGAGGGAGTTTATTTTAAAGCTCTCACTGTGATATCAATAAGTAGGTATCAGTACATGTTCCAATACAAAAAGAGCAAATCCCTCAGAAAATAAGATTTGAGCTAGTTTCTTTACTGCAGGACACCTTGGAACCTTATTATATTTAAGGGGCCTGCATGAATCTACGAGGGAAAGACTGAGTGTGATATTAGTTAGGGCATACCATAGGTTGACATAAAAAAGTGACTCTAAAATTCGGTGGCCAAAAAAGAAATTAATTTCTCTTTCATGAATCAGTACAGAGATGAGTGGTCCACGCTGGCCAAGTGGCTCTTCCATTGACAATACATGGCTTCCTAGATGGCACTGGTGGTTACCACTTCTCAGGTGAGGGGAACCAAAATACAGAGTCCTGGGCAGGAGGTTTTCTGTTTAAGGAAATGACATGGAAGTTACACATGTCACTTGAGCTTATATCCCACCAGCCTGAACTCAGCCATATGGACACAACTAGTTACACACAGGGAGGCTAAGAGATATAATCTCTAGTTAGGTGCCCAAGTATCAGGCCAAAACTCAGAGGGTCCTATCACCACGACATAGAAAAGGGGGGAAAAAACACCAAAGGAAAAGAAGGACTTTAATCATCCCCAAATTTACTTACACTCAGAGCTTTTTTTTTTTATGCAATATTTTTCAGGACTAGTATTTCATTCAAGACTGTATCAATCAGGACAGGATAGCTGATGAAGCAGTAACAAACAACCCCAAGACCCAGAGGCTTAAAGCAATGTGAGTTTAGTTGTCACTCATACTACCTATCCAGAGTCAAGGGGAAATGGGAAGAAAGGGTGTCTTCTCTCTGGGAAGGCAGTTAATGGAGAATCTAGAACAATGCCAATTTCCAGGGTAAAAAGGAAAAGAGTGTGTGTGGGTAAACCGTGTACCACCACATGTAGTGACTAGGAAAGCTAGGGAGAGCTTGATAGCATTTCACAGACTTCCTCACATGCACCTCCCACAAACCAGGCCTTTGCTCCCAGAACTGAGGCAGCCTCGACACCACTCTGGTTCTTCCACAGTGTTCCTGACCCTGTTGAGGAGAAAGGGGCCTCCTTTCACCTCCTTTGCCCTGATCTTCCACCACCATGTTGTATACATTAGAGTACCGAACACAAGCTCCAGATGACTGTACAATTGGCAAAAATGTCTCCCGTTCCTACTCTCCCTGTATCTACACTCACACTATCGAGAGGCAGAGTCTGTTTCTCCAGCCCTTGAATCTGAGCTGGGTTTATGACTCACTTTGACCTATAGAATGGTCAGAAGAGACACTGTGCCAATTGTAAGTCTCAGGAGGCCTTGTACATCTCCACTCTGAATCCCATGGGAGGCTGCCATTACTATGTGATCACTATGTGATTACTGTGCAATCAAGTATGGGTTCCTCTGCTGCAGGATGGTGAAGCACATGGAGCAGAAATGAGCCATCCCAGCTGAGGTCACCCCAGATCAGCCAGCCGCAGCCAACCAGGCAGCTGACTGCCGATCCCTAGATGCACCCAAACATCAGGCCCAGACTGATGACCCACAGCTTAAAACAAAATGGTTACTGTTTTATACCACTAAGTTTTAGGTGCCATGGTACATGCAAAAGCTAAGTAGCATAGTTACCTTGAGCAGAAAGAAATATTAAAAGGTTGTGTCCCCTAAAAAGCCAGGGCATTGTGAGGCTTAGAGGCTCTGCCCAGAATCACATCGCAGAACCATCCTGGCCCAGAACCATCCTGGCCCAGAACCGCTGTACCTGCCACTGTGGACACCAGCACCATGCCCTCGGACCCTGGTGGCTGCCACTGGGACCTCTGTGCTCAGGAAACTGGATAGAGCTATTACTGCTGCCATCTGTCCCCAGAATTAGGTCACACACAGGCAAGATATTCTGCAAAATAAATAACAGACACAGAGGCAAGGGCCCTGAGCCAACAAAGCAGGAGGCCTGCAGCCAGGGCCCAGGAAGCCCCTCGTGTTGCCAGCGTTAACCCTTTAGTAGCTGAATGGGGGAGGTTTAGCATGAGAATCCTAAGGCAGGAGGCTGGGCACTCGGGCAACATAACTTCACCAACCTTTACAGAGCATTTCAGTATTTTAACAACTAGTCATATAATGCTGGTGCCTACGACTTTCCCCTATGAATTTAGTCACTGAGAAGGAGGCTAGAATTGCATGCTAGGCTTACATTAATCAAGAGCCACCCCCACCTTCGTGAACTAGGGTCATGGTCACTTTTTCTGGGCACATGGCCACTCAGTGAATGAGCAAAGGAATAAAATCAGGACTCTGCCGGTAAGGAAGATGGTGAGGAGGAAGAAGAATTAGCATAAATAATCAATAGTGTCTGCTATCTGGTCCCAGAATTAGGTCACATACCCCTCAATCAACTCCCCAATGATAAGGTAGGGTGGGGGGCACAGGACAGGGTACCTCAAGGCCCAAGTGGTTAGTCATTAGTATACCTTGCACCAAGGGTCACAGAGGCCCAGGGTTACCACTGTTCCAGTCTACCTGCACCCGGTGTTTCCCAGGTCAGGTTGGTCACCCTATGGAAAGGCCAATGAATCCCTGACCAGCATGATGTTATTTAAGAGGGACTAGAAAGAGCCAGAGATCGAGTGTGGCCCAAGATTACACTGTTAATTCATTCATCCCTTTACTTCAATTAGACACATGTACGTATGTCAACTACAGTTTTACAACCTTGTGACACTATTATTCTACAGGTGAAGATATAATCATAATACACATTAATGACAATAATATCAGCCTTTACCAAGTGTCTGGCATCTACCCAGCACAGTTCTAGGCACTTCATGTGTATTAATCTATTTAATCTTTACTACAGTCATAGGAAAGACATAGCACCATCATTCCCATTTTACAGATGAATAAACTGAGCCACAAAGAAGTGAAGTAACTTGTCAAGGTCACACAGCTACTAGGTGGCAGGACCAGGACGTCCTGGGCAGTCAGACTCCACTGCATGTGTCCTTGGTCATACACTACTATCAGTACCCATCGCAGATGCACAGCCTGACTGCATTCCAGTCCAACTCTATTCACTCCAAAGCCAGCAGGCCCGCCCAGGCCCCTCACTCCAGAGGAAATAGCCCATTCGGCTGACATATGTCTCATTGAAGAGGAACAGATGGGGAGATTAAAAAGGCCACAGCTATGTTGCACCTGGGTTGAACCACTGGTCAAGAGATTAACTTGGGGGTTATTGTGCCATGGTGAGTGTGATGTTATGGGTTAGAAAGACCTGTGACATGGAGCTTTACATCACTGTACCTCCGCTTTCATGGTGACAAAACTGAGAATGTCAACCAAACTGTGGCTAAGGTCCTGTCCAGGACTGGGAAATCCAATTCGCCCAGCAATTTCCATTCAACACAACAAACTGAGGTCAGAAATATCAAGCCAGTCACAAAACATGAAAGAAAATCAAATGAACCAAAAGCAGCTGTAGCATCATTTCTCTCCTTTTTTCCTTTGGTAATTTGTTTCCAGGCTGCTCGTGTATAAAAATCAAGCCCAAGATTTCAGGATAAGCTGAGGAAACACCAGAAATAAGAAAGGTTATTTCTTGTTTGCCTTTACAGATGTTCTCTACAATCAAAGCATTTCTGAACCCTCCACCCCAGTTTTTTTTGTTAAAAAAAAGGGCTTGTGTCTGCATTTTTTCCCCTTAGAGGGAATGTTGACTTTCAAGTCCTCTTCATCTTGACACTTTCACTTCCTTTGTTGGAAGGTGAAGTAGCCACCAGACTCCGTGCAAGAGACTCTACAGTGTTTCATGACACTTGAGCCTCCAAGAAGCGCCTGTATCAGGAGTTTGTCTTTGAGATGATGGGACTGCTCTACCCAGCGTTGTTGAGGTGAGTGAGCCCACTTACACGTTCTCTGTATCGCAATGCCCATAAAAATATGTACTGTTTAATTCGTGATTTATGCATAAGTAACTTGCTTTTTGCCTCTGCCACTTCACGGTGTGATGAGCTACCCATCTCCTGCGCCATGTTGGTGTCTGCCTGGGAGTGTTCTGGTCACACTGCCTCCTCTCTGCAGAGGCCCCCGATTACTCAGCAGGAGACCGAGGCAGGTTTCCAAGGAGGAGGCTTCTATTCCACTCAGAAGAGGCTCTCCCTTCCTCAGGGCCAACAGCACTGCTGTTCCTGAGGAACGCTCACATCCACTCATGTTTTTCTAACTCCATACTTTCTTTTACTTGCCCTCCCAGAGAAAGACAAGGAATTTTCTAGACTCAAAGGCATCTCGATTCCCTTTAGATGTATGGAATTTTCTAGAATCAAAGGCATCTCGATTCCCTTTAAATTCCAGATGTTTCCTTTTTCATAAGCTCCTCCCAAGATACATCTGCTCATAGGTGATGCCGATCAGGTTGGTTGTTTATTTGGAAGGAGGCTGCATTTTCTCAGCTGGGTTGCGAAGGCGATGTACAAGGCCTACAGCATGCCATGCTATCCTCAAAACTGTAATCTAATTGGGAGGCAAAGTGGCATTCATTCATTAATTCCTATCTTCAGTGCACAATTATTGAGTGCCTGCTGTATACTGGGTGTTTGGGAAACTATACAAGTGGTTTCCAAGCTCTGAGCTCTGGCCCCCAGGGCAAGGGCTGGGGAATGGATCTGTGGTAAAGGGTCGTGAATGTGCATTTACCACAGGCCTTGTCTGCGAATTGTCATTCTCTTATTTGTACTTTCTTTCGACAAATAAGCATGCCTGGTGGGATAATGTGTCAGTCATGTCTGTGCATTTTCCCAAAGCATTTGGATGCAGTTGTGATTGATTAAATATGAGTCCATGTAAAAGTTTTACTGTTGGTAATGTCCTTTTCTCAGGGAGCATTTTCTCAGTCAGTGGTTGCCAGAAGTTCATTGTCATCATGGAAATGCACAAACAGATTAACATTTTAAAAATGTGCTTTTATACTGAACACTGCGGGGACTCCCATAAGAAAAGGCTAAGGCAGGGTCCATAACAATAGCGGAAGGGATGAGGTTTTGTAGGAGAGCAGCCAAGAAGTCTACAGGTGAAAAACCATGTGAGGGGAAGCACCAATACTGTATTTAACCGACCCTAGCTATGGTATGAAAGTACTGTAAATAAAGCACATAAATTCTTTCTTTTAAAATAATTTAATGATGAATGAAATTATTTTATAATTATATATTATATGTGATAAATAATAAATAAATCCAGAGCATACAAATCGTAGCCTAACTGAACAATCCTGATTACTTAGCTTCATTTCTATAGTTTAGGTTTTACAAAAGCAAAATATACTATAATCCTCTGTGTTTTTGGTTCTTCCTACTTTTCCAAGTGCTTTCTTTATACACCATTGGATTGAACATCACCAGAACTGTGAGGTGAGGACAGGACAGGAATCACTGTCCCCATCTCACAGATGAAGTTAGTGTGCTTAAGAATAGGAAATGAGCCCTGGCTGGTGTGGCTCAGCTGGTTGGAGCATCATCCCAGAAACGGAAAGATAGCAGGTTTGCTTCCTGGTCAGGGCACGTGCCTGGGTTCTGGGTTTGGTCCCTGGAGGGGTGCATGCGAAAGGCAACCAATCAGTGTGTCTTTCCCTCTCTCTCCATCCTTTCCCCTCTCTCTAAAGTCAATAAGTATGTCCTTCAGTAAGGATTAAAAAACACAATAATAAAAAATTATAATAATAAAAAAAAATAGGCAATTAATTAGAGAGATACAAAATGGACAAGGGTTAACTAGGTAAAATGACCAGGAAAATGGATTTTGAATAACCATAAAATAATCCTGGGACACATAATCTGAAATTTGGGAATAAGGAAATGAGCTAGAATCCCATTCTATTACTGGCCATCATTTGAGTTCTAACTAAGAATATCATGCTCACTTTTAAGAAGACCCAGGAAAAAAAGCAACAAAAAATATTTTTGAAATACTGGAAAATAAATATTTTAAAAAAGTCTATAAAGTAGAATAAAGCACAACGGGAAAATGTAAGAGCAACTGAGTGAGATTCGAATTGGCCAGATGGGATTCAACCGATTTTTCTAATTTTTGTTAACTGTACTTTCATGGAACAATAATTCATGTGGCCTAAAAAATCCTAAAGATTAAACTACATTGGATTTTATTTTGAGTGACGTGTTTTTAAGTGAAAAGCAGCACTGTCAAAAGAACAAGCTAGGGTTTGATTTTTGCGATCGGCATACATTAGCCCCCAGACAACTACTTAATACTTAATCTCTCTGAACTTTGATTTATTCCATTTCTAAACTGAGTATGATAATACTTTCCCTGCGCCACTGTTTCAAGCATTGTATGCCAATAAGTGCCTGCTAGGGTACCCAGGACATAGCAGAAACTCAAACAAAGGAAGCTGCTGTGTTGGCTGGTGGGGGGCAGGGGTTTCAATTAATGTGCTCTCATGGCCTGACCACCAGACTTTGAGTGAAAAGACCTGGGTTTAGGTCCCGACTCTTCCACTTACATAGTAACTATGGAATAAGATATCTGATGAAGGTATTTAAGTTTATTTATCCTGCATCTCTTCACATATAAAATTGAGTACAATTTCCCTTCCAATTTTTAGTTTGAGGTTCAAATGAAATGGTGTATGTTAAATAGCTCTGAAATATGTAATCATATAAAAATAGAATATCATTGCTACTAAGTCTTTGAAAACTAATCATCTAGGTTAAAACAGACATGTTGCTGTATGTGTATAAAAGTGTCACTGTAATAGGAACGCAGGATAAAATTCTATTCACGTTTTTCAGAAGTCCTAATAACAGTGACAACAAAAATACCCTCAAATTACAAGAAATTCTTAGTTACATAGGGGAGATTTCTCAGTTTTAAGGATGAGAAAACATTTGAAAAGGCTGACAAGGGTCATGATGGACTGTCCCCCCTGAGGTGGCATCAGCAAGGACAGACAGCCATCCGTCCAGAGCAGTTTATCCGAGAATCAGAGCCCAAAAGCTCAGGTGCAACCAGAAGCAGTTTAGCCCTCCCACCTTGTTCGACAGGAGAGGAAACTGAGGCCCAGAGCAGTGAACTTACTTAACCACAGGGATTCCACTGCGAGGGGCCTGAGTGACAAGCCTGCCACCTGCCTGTGCCTTGGCTTCTGCTCAGTGTTTTCCACGACTACACTGTTACTTCTGTTGAAACGCGTACCCCACTGGCTTGAAAATCTCTGCATCTGGCAAGGGGGAAGGACTGGAGAGCAAATCCAAAACTGTCTGCTAAACTAGAGGATAAATCGCCCGAGAATGTTTCAGCATAAGGCTGCAGGGCAGTGAGGGGCTGGAAATCAACATCTTGAAGTTCCTCTCATCCTTATGCACTTATGATATCATCCAGGAAACATTTCAATAACATAGATGGAACTAAATGTCTTGCCAGGTGGTAGCCTGTGATATATACAGACGGCCCCTGACTCACAAAGAAAGACTACAGAGGCCCCATACACACAAACAGCTGCTGTCGTCCGCCTGGCCCCCACCCCCTTGCAGCTGCCATGGGCTGTGTGAAAAAATTAAAAAGAAAGAAAGGGGATAGAAAAAAAAACTTGGACCACTTGCAGATTTGGCACATTCAGAAGCAGAGGAAAGAAAGAAGCTATGGAAATAGGAATGGCTTAAAGGAGTGGACTCAGGATAAATTTCAGCCCCAGGTGATCTGGAGCAGCGCCCTGAAAAATCTCCTCCTGGGAACGACTGTCCTCTCCCATCCATGCTGCCAGAAATTGTTATCAATGTAGCATTTTGCTTCAAAGCCTTTTTTTGAAGGCAGGGAATAAATAATGGTTAATTTACCATTAAAAATCTTTTAACAACAACAATAAGAGTACCTGCCTCATAGGGTTGTTGTGAAGATAAAGTGAATTAATGAATAAAAAGCCCTTAGAACTGTGCCCAACATGTGATATAACACTGATAAGTACAATAAAACTACTAGCTCTCTTCATAACTACTATTATTCTCATTTCATAGGTGAGAGAACTGAGGCTCACAGAAATTAATCTACCTAGGCCAGATAACTTAGTGTTAGAACCAGGATTCAAACTGACATCTGTCTCCAAACCTATAATCTTAACTACTGTGCTATAAATAGTCATATGCTTGGTATTGGGGGGTGCGGAGAGGGGATAAAGGTGGAGGGACATTAGGACAACCATTCACACATGAGTAAGAATTAATTCAATCAGATTTTTTTCCCCTCCTGATAATCAGCTGAATTCAGCTGCACTCAGGAAATGATAATTTTGACTAGGTAAGGAGAGCTGATAGATTATTCAGGGTAAGAGCAGGGAAGGCCTGTGCAAGGGATCACTCCTGGATATTGAGTAGGAAGCCTGGAGACAATGATACCCATGGATGGAAGATGTAGGCAAAAAAGGCAGTTTGGAGGGAGTCAAAGGTGAACTCTGACCCATGTAAAATGTCATCTATGTCTGACCCTACACCCACAGCTTCAAATAACTTAATGGTAGACTACAAGATAAGTTAAATAAACTTCTTCTGGGATGGTTGGCAACATTATAATTCCACTTCCATTTGTAATACATTCTTTGGGGAAATGTGTGCTGAGTTCCAAACAAATGACTAGTAATTTCATACAACGAATGTATACTTTGTACCTCCATGGACTGGGCACCGTGCTAGGTGCTGGGAATACCAAAGTAAAGAAATGGCGAAGTCCCTGCTGTTGAGCAGCCTGGATCCCTGTGGGGGCAGATGTGCAAGCAACTGAGAGACAATGTGCTGAGTGTAATAGGAGAGGCGTGTGCACAGCGCCTTGGAGCACAGAGGAGGAGGATGGGGAAATTGCTTTTCAGTCAACTTTTGGAATCCAACCCCAGTGCAAGTTGATGCATTAGAAGTTACGGGAAGGACGTACTTAACACTTGGTACTGAATGAACTCATTCTTCAACAGCACTGTTGTCTGCTTTTTTTCCTGGCAAGTGGTGGTATCAACACCTTTTTTTTTTCCTAAGAAGTTAAAGAGAGAGGTGATTGCATGGACTCTAAACTCAAGACTGTTCTGATTTGAATCTGACTTTCGCTTATGAGCAAGATGACCTTTTCTTGACTTCTCCCAGTCTCAGTTTCTTTATCTGTAAAGTGGGGCCAATGAAAATACCTTCTTTATAGAGTTCCTGGGCAGACAGTGGGCTCATGCGTGCAAAGTCCAGTGCCCAAAATGGAGAAAACGTCTCCCTCAGACCTGGCTGTAGATGGGAATCCCTGGTCCCCGTAACTCCATGAGGTAGAGCTGTGTCTCTGGAAGACAGTGCTAAGAGACACACTGATGAGCATTGAACAATTCTAATAGTATATACTTGATGTTACATCTTCTCTTCCAAAATAGAAGTAACAAGCTGATGGTGATAACTTAAGTGGACACCAGAACAGCGGAGGTGACGCTTTAAATTATTTTTCTTTTCTATTCCTTTCTTTTTTTTTCACACTGGGCATGGCTTGAAATAGTTTTATTTTTCTTAACTTTAAATATATGTATGAAAAGAGATATTAAAGTGTTCTGTAATTTTAAAAGGGGTGGGGCGGGGGCATGGGGAAACACAGGACAGATAGGGAAATGCAGCAAGGGGTGTTTTCCCTTCACGTTGTCTCCCCACTGTAATGAAATTCAAAACGTTCATCTGCGACTGTGGGGAAAGGCACCATTTTCTAATGCCCAAACTAAAGGGAAAGCGCAGCTGAATGGCAGGGGAAATGCCTTCTGCATGCCCGCGCTTTCTTGGCCCCAGTTTCGGTCCTGCTGGAAAAAATTCCCTGATGCTGATGACAGCTGAGCTCCTCGCCTGGAATTCAGATGATCAGAAAAGGAAAATTATACCCTGAGCTTAGGTTCTGGGGGCACCCGAGCAGCTCGTGAAACGCACAAAGGCCCGAGCATGGGCCTGCCACCTGTCCACCTCCACCCTACAAGCTGGGGGGTTCATTTAGAGAGGAGGCAGTGGGGATGAGACATGAGGAGGGACAGGCCTGTGTCAGCACATACCCCGGGTTTCCCCCCAGTAGCAGTACCGTCTCTGGGGTGTCAGTCACCTTTACCCCTTGTTGGCCAAAAAAAAAAAAAAAAAAAATCACCTCCAGGAAAGTCCCTCTAACACAATAGGTGGCCTTTGAAGCCCATGGAGGGGAGACGCCTTTGGTTGGCACCTGCACTGGGAGGCTGACACAGAGCAGTGTGTTAAAGGTGCAGGGCGGAGGGTACCATTTGCTAGGGTCCTGGGGGTGTCTGTGAAGTAGAGGCTCAGCTCCTGCCAGCCTGCATGTCTTGGGCTCTCTCACTGCTCCTGTGGAAACATCCTCCCCGAAGCACCCTCACCTCCCTGCACAGTCTGGTCACCCAGTCTTCGTTCCTCTGCCATGGAGTGGGGAAGCAGCTAGTAATGTTGTGGAAGCCACCAGGGAGAGGAGGGTACAGTGGAAAGAGGACTCACAGAGCCATCGCCAGGGACTTTTGGGTAAATCCCTTTATTTCTGCCTCAAGAGTAGGATTGTCAGGTACAAGGCCAGGCACCCAGTTTAATTGGAATGGCAGATAAACAATGACCAAAATTTGAGTGTAAGTATGTCTCGTGGTATAGTTAGGATGTACTTATACTTAAAAATTATTTTTGTTTGTGTGATATTCCAATTTAACAGGAGGGAGGGCATCTCTATTTTTATTTGCTAAATTCAACAACCCTACTTTAGAATAACTTCATGAGGCTGGCATTATTATTCCTATTTTAAAGGTGAGGAGGTGAGGTTTAGAGAGATTAAGCAACTTGCCTGAAGCCACAGCGCTTTCAAGTCACAGAGTAGAGACAAGATTTTCAACCCAGACCCACTGATTTCAAGACCAATACTGGTTCCACAACACCACATGGGAGATCCCAGCCTTAAAGGAAAAGGATCAATGGGATGCTAATGGAGGAAGCTAAGCATTCTCTAAAGAGTTTGGGAGGATTCTTAAATGCCTTGTTCAAAATGTAGATCATCACTCAATAGTTGCTGGATGTAACTGAATTATCCCCGTGCTTGGGCACGAAAAAGACTCTGCTCCTTTCCTATAAACATTCTTAAGAAAAGTGGTGTGCCTCACTCACAGCTCAAGTCCCCCTTCAACACTGCCCTTCAATGCAGGGAGAGCACATGTCACAACAGAGCGTATAGGCAGTGGTTGTGGTAGATGAGGTCACGGGACACAGCTCCAAGAGAAGCTGAGAGTCATGTTACATGCACTCAACACACAGAGGAAACCCGCAGGACTGAAGGAATTAGCTGGCCCGAGGAACAAACCAGTCTTCTCTGGGCTGGCCAACATTCAAAGCTCAGTGTGAGTAGCCTCGTCACCTTGCTTGAACCAGGCTGCCTCACCAGAACTTGAAAATACCTATCTGCACTTCAGTCAACGTTGTGTGGGGGGAGCAGAGAAGGTGGGGGCAGGAAGAGGGAAGGGGTATCCTGCTATAACTCTTCTTGCCCAGAGATGGGATCGATCAGTAGATGCAAAGTTCCCTCCAGCCTGGCTTCCTTCTTCAGTGTGTGAAGCTCTATGAATCTGCACAGAGCGACCTGGATGGGCCATGTGCAGCTCCCAGATGCCCACACACCTCCACGTGCCAGGAGAAACTGCTGTGGCTCTGGGCATGGGGGAACATCTTAAGTCCCAGTCTTTTCCTCCACATCCTCACTGGAGAAGTCATGCGAGGACAGAGAGTAATGAGGGCCGAGGGAAATGGTAAAGAAAATGTGGACCCAAATCTGCCACCACCAGGAAAGTTGGCTGCCTTACAGTCATTTTATTTTCTGACGATGAAAGCAATAAAAGTTCATGGTGGAAAAGTTTGAAAATGCTGAAAAGTATAAGGAAACAATAAAAACTACTCATAACCCCATCACGCAGATATCATCTCTCCTAAAATTGTGCTGTTATTTCCTAAGGATTTCTGTCCGGAAAGATAATTGTCCTCATACTTCATATGTGACTTGGTATTCCACTTTTTTTTTTTTAACCTTACAAATTATCAACAGTTCTCTCACACCATTAAAGACTCTCCAAAGAATCTCTATGACTTTGATGAATCCTTAACGGGGCATTGAAAATGGTCATCATTTATTTATCCTCCTCTTGCTAAACATTTAGAGAGTTTCCAATATTTTCCCTAATAGAAATAACAGCAATAACCGTCTTCTTCACATGCATTTCTGTCAGGCCCTCAGCACCTATTCCCTTACGTCTAGAATCTGATGTAGAAGGGCATCTGATGTGACCCAGAGACATGTGTCCTTTTTCTTCTGCTTCGCCGTGCTCTGCAAATACCAGTATGTCTTCCAGAGGCCCTACCCAGTAAACTGATTGGAGAATCACTAGGGTCAATCATAGAACATGGTCCCTTATCACATGAAGGGTGCTCCTACTCAGCAGGAAGTCCAGCCCCCCTTAGACTCAGGCCATGGTCTACAGGGACAGAGCGACAGAGATAAAACCCCAGAAACAATTTTCAGAGAAACCAGCACACAATGTAATTCCTCTGGGAACATGGCGATAAAAGTCCTCGGAACCATGCCGGTTGGTATTTTTACAGAACCATTGCTTGCTGATTTAGTTAATGATAATGTTGGCTTCCAAATTTCCTCTAAAAGGGAGTCTCAAGTGTTCTGAACTTGGATGGGGCTGGCTTAAAAATAAACAAATAAGTTATATAAGTCCAAATTTTGGAGGCTCGGGTTTTGGAAGCCAAGGCTCTGATGCAGGATTAAAGGGGCTGCCTCCCATCTTGTGGTTGGGCCTCACGTGCGGCCCACAGGGTGGGGCTGCAGGGAGTGTTCCCACTGTCCCTAAAATCCAGCCTCCAATTTGAGTGCCAACACCCACCAAGAAGGCATGCACCCCATGGGCTCCTAGGACACACTCGAGGGGCTTAGGAGACAACGAAGAGAAACGAAAAAGCGAGCACGTTTAGGCCTCATGCTCTGCACGAAGTAAGGCCTCAGGTACCTGCTTAAGGAATAAATGAGCCTTCCTGTGCTGGGGGCGGGGGGGGGGGGTGCAGAGAGCACCACTGGAGCCCAAAATAACCTCAGAAAAATACATTTGTTCAACCTAACTTTTAAAAAAAGACTTCACCAAACGTTCCTCATGTATTTTTCAACCAGCTTTCAGAATGGGCTCAAAATAACAAATGCAGTTTTAATGTTTTACACCCATTTTAAACATCATAGGGCCCCTTGGCTACTTCAACAAAAAATTTGAGTTTTAATCTATAACTCTGAGTTAATAAACCGTTGTTGAGCATCCATAATATGGAACATGCTGGAATAGATGAGTTTCCCAGATCTCATTTAATCCTCAGAACCACTCTGGTCTGGAAACTGGCTCAGCATGGCCACATAAACTGCCCGTTCTTCAGGGTGCAGGCCAAGATGCGGATGTGAACTCAAATTTTCTGATATGATTATCTTCGTCCATTTGGTCTGCTGTAACAAAATACCATAAACTGGGTAGCTCATAAACAACAGAAGTGTATTTCTCATGGTTCTAGAGGCTGCGAGTCCAAGGTCAAGGCATCAGCAGATGTGGTATCTGGTGACAGCCTGCTTCCTTCTCTTTTCACTGTTAACTTCACAGGGCAGAGGAGTGAGGGGGGCTCTCTGGGGGTCTCTTTGACAAGGGCACTAATCCCATTCATAAAGGCTCCACCCTCATGGCCTCATCAGCTCCTGAAGTCTCTGCCTCCTAATATCATCGCCTTGGAGGTTAGGATCAATTTAACATGAATTCTGGGGGGATACATTCAGGCCATAGCAATGGTATTGTCTATTTTCCCTACAAAATCAATTTCCACTACAAAAATAGCCCAACATGAACCATAACCATCTCTGCTTAGGAACCCTAAAAACTGAGAGAAAAATGTATTATTAATTATTGCTAAGATTTCACTCCTGAATTTCCTGCCATCCCTAAATACATTGGGCAGGTCCATTATCAGCACAAGGTCATATCCAAAGAGGCACAGTCCAAATAGCCATTGGAGATTGTTTTGAAAAATATTTTATTCCCTGATTTGCATCTTTGAAGACAAAATTAAAGAGGGTGCAATTCATCATTCCCCAGCAGCACTTAGAACTCCAAATTCTCCCATACCCAGTGCAGCTACGTCCATCTTTCTCTCTCCACCCTTAGGCCACAAAGACTGTCCTCTCTCTCCCTCTTCTCCTCCACATCCCAACTTTTTCACATTTAATTCCTTTTTAAAGGGCAGGAGAAGAGCCAGGACACAGTGTCATATTATTACTGTCTACCTCATCACATACAGACATGTCTCTCCAAAGCCACCAACAGCACCTGACACAGCCGTAGCTCTTTTAAAAGCAAAGCTTGTTTTTCACTTCGGCTCTATCTCCTGACACCTCCAACTATTCAGACAACTCAAAGGCAATTTCAACTTTGGAGGAGAAAAAAAAATGAGGCTTTGGTAAGTTTTCCTAACAGATTTAAGGCCAGTTAGGGGCAGGGCAGGAATTGGCTGGTCCCGCATCCACCTTTCCGGGTCTCCTAGCCTACGACGCTCTGATCCCCATAGCAGATTGGAGTGGGGGTTGGCTCACAGCTTCGAAGTGTTCTCAATAGTATTAAGGACATTGAAATGTCCCAGAGTTGTCCATGTGTAATTTTAGCTTGCTGAAAAAATACAGTAATAGATATTAATCTACAAATGCTGAACTCTTTTTGTATAGGTATATTCTTTGGAGGAAGGTGGAAATTGGTTTTTTCAGGAGGGGGTTATATTTTAAAAGCAGTTTCCTTTTGCAAGGTGACAAATTTCCTTTTTTCACCCTCAAAAGTTCTTGCAACCTTTTTTGACACCCTCTGCATGTGTCAGATGGCAAACCCAATGGAAGTCTTTTAGAAAGCAGTGGCAAGAGATGGCAGAATAATGGTTTCTCCCCTCAACTGCGCTGTCTGGGTAATTTGTTTTGCCCACGACTGAAACGGAAACCGTAAGAGCATTTTGCCCACTCCAAACCTCTGAAACTGGAGTTGTGAAGTTGTATGGAGGAGGCCAGGAAAAATATTTCTTGGGGTGGTTTGATGCTTTTGAGGCCTTTCACTAGAGACCTGCAATACTAATTACCCAGGCTCCCTATCTGAATAAGACATTTATATAATGGTTCATGGCTAGGAAGGCCAGTGTCAATAAACAGTCCACTCCAATTCAATTCTATTGCATCTCAAAACTAGATTCTTTGGATCCTCATGGGTAAATCCAATCTCCTAGAGTCCCGGCAAGTGCTGGGTATAGAAAAAGGAGAGTGAATTACAAGGCGTGTTGGAGGACAGGAGTCAGGTGAGGGTCCACCTGGGCACAGAGACTAGAATCATTTCTCTCCGCTCCCTTAAAAAAAAAGAATGTCAACATATAAGAAGTCCTGCTTCCACTGTTTATTGGCTGTGTGACCTTTAAGCAAGTTACTTAATCTTTCTGTACCTCAGATTTCCCATCTGTAACATGGGGATGAAAACTGTACATACGTCAGAGTTTTTTATGAGGCTTACGTGAGTTAGTACATGTAAGCCAATTATTAGAACAGTGCCTGGTACGTAGAGACTGCAAATACACTTAGAGGAAACAGCCATGTTTAATCAAATCAAGAAATCTGAGGGGTGAAGTTGGCTGACGACTACGCCCTGTGGGCCTGACTCATTCTTTCCTGCAGAGTGGGCCTGCGTGGGCCACTCTGGTCAGGGCTGAGCAGCCCTTCAGATGCAAAGCAAGAGGGTGGCAGTAAGACGCACGAGTCCAGGCCATTTGCTGTCACAGACCTACTAATGTCCTCTAAGAACCAAAGTGAGCAGACTTCAAAATCTGTCACTCTCATGCTCCCTAAAAATGAATTTTGAAAACTATACCTCGGCCTGCGTTCTTAATTTTCCTAAACTTGGATTTCCCATTTCAAATTCAGATTAAATGATTACAAAAGATTCCCTGTATATTATAAAACTGGACATTGAGAAGGAAAAACCAGGTGGATCAGTATTTGAAACAAACTGCATGGACTTACTACCCCAGCAGCACCCTAACGATTTGCCACCCACTGTCACCCATTTTAAAAATATGCAACAGGCATTTCTTTCACACTCAAATGTTTTTTCATCTAGCCACTAGTCTTTAAATGCAGAAATAAAAATCTTCCACATTTAAGTATCACCAGTTATTAGCATTATAAAATTCACCAGAACGTTATCAATATATTTTAACTTTTGACATGTAATTATATTTAAAGTAATTTTTAATGTATCCCAATGAGATGGGTGAAAATATTTTCCTGCAGCCAGTTCATATGTTCAGGAACTACTATTACTATTAGCAAGTAACAAGGTTTATAATCATTTCTATTCCTGTGTTTTTCTTCATAGATGTGACCACTAAGAACTTTTATTCACCTAAATACGTAGACGGGAAAGGAAGGAGTTTTCCCAAAATGCTGACATTAAATTCTCTGAACTCCTTCAGAATTGTATGCCCACAACACAATTCTTAAACATCTATTACTTTGATTAAGTCTTCCTCCAATTTTATTCAAAATAGATTATTGGAAATCAGCTAACTTGAGAAAGTATTGGGTTGGCCAAAAAGTCCATATGCTTTTTTCCCATAAAATAAAAGACACATTTTTTCATTTTCACGAATAACTTTATTGATTTGGATATTTTGAGTATGTCAGCTATAACCTACATGGTGTAACATTGATTGTTCTCAATTAATGTCTCAATTTGATCACTATCAACTTCAACTGGTCTACCGGAGTGTGGAGCATCGTCCAGTGAGAAATCTGCAGCACGAAACTTCACAAACCACTTCTGATACATTCAATCAGTCACAGCATCTTCTCTATACACCACGCAAATCTTTTTCTGCATGTCCGTTGCATTTTTACCTTTCTTGAAATAATAAAAGCATAATATGTACTTATGCAGAAAATGTCACTTATTTTCTTCCATCTTCAATATTAAAGTGGCTACACAAAAACTCACCAATTTTAATTCCATTTTAATTCCATCACTTTCATTTAAAGTTTTTAAAATGCAAGCTGATATGGCAGCTGTCACAATACAATCTAACAAAATTGTTTCAAATGAAGTTAAAGACAACTAAGCGCCATTAGAGCCATGGTACAGAGAAAACCAAATGAACTTTTTGGCCAACCCAATAGTTACTATTTGATCATTAATGTCTCATTCTCTGAAGTAGACCAAAAAGGCCAAGAATTTTAAGTTGCTGTTATCTTACCTGTTATTCGTTCACTCAGAGGCACTTTGTTAAATTTGTGTCAGTAGAAGTTGAGCAAATTGAAACGTTTATTTTCATACATCTTTTACAGTAAAACTCCTTTAATGCTCTTATCTTGTTACATGCCTTAAATAAAATTTTATCAAAATCTTGGAGCTTCAGATTTGGCTCATTCAACTGATAAAAATGTCCCATCATACAATCTAATTGCCAAACCAATCAGCCCAAGTTAAATACATTTCTTGTTATTAAAAGTGTGACTTTATTTTTCAAGTTAATACCTTAATATTCATTTTGGAAGATATTATAAAAACCATTGAGAAATAAATTATGAAATGCATCATATAAAGTAGATTACTAAAAAGCAGCCAAGTTTCCATTGATGTACATCTGGTATAATTAATTATACAATCAGTGTAAAAACAGGATAATAATGCTGTTTCTTATTACTTGACTTGCAGTAAAATGGTATATTATTTTGCTAAAATTACATTACTTATGGAGACAGAAATATGATAGAAGGCATGATATTCTTTCCTTAAGCTGTATGAATGCGTGTATCTCTCTGATGTGTGGCTTTGGGAATAATTAAATAAAAATTATGTTTAAAAATCAGAAATAATTTCATGAATTTCTTTAGCCCTTACCCTCAAACATTTCTGTTGAACAGGAAAACAACATGTATCTGCATGTAACTGAAGGTAAACCAGGCTAACAGGCACCAAACAACTATTTACTCAGAAGAGGGAGAAAACATATGATTTTATAAAGTCAGTGCTAAGCCTCATGACATAGCACACACACTATTTGAAAAACATAACCTAAAATTTTTATTTGCAGGTTTTATCCAATGTATCATGAAAATTTTAGTAGTCCTAGAAAATAGTCCAGTCATGCCTATTAAAAGTTAACTTTGTTAATTAGCCTGGACAACTCAACTACTGTCGGGCACTTTCCTTTCTAGAGGACGACAAATCCTAGGAATGAGGAATCAGACTTTTCTTAAACACACAAATTCCCCCAACACACCCACAACCCACCCCCGCCACACACACATATACTGCAGGTGTTGCCAATAATAAATTCAACCACAGAAAAGAAAGGATCACAGGACATCCATCTATCAGATAACAGCAGCCAACATTTAAGGAGCACTCAGGACACGCCCGTCACTGTTCAAAGTTACACGCATATACTAGCACTTACTTGGTCCTTCCGGCAATTTTGTGAGGCGGGTCGGGTTAGCATGCCCATGGCCAGAAGAGGAAATGAATACTCAGAGGCCACGGGACTGGCAGTTGGCAGGGGCAGTGTGCACACCAGGGTCCCCGGCCCCAGAGGGGGCAGGTTTAACTCTCACACGCAGCGTCACACTGGCACGTGGGTCCATTTCTCATCACTTCCATTCCATATATGCACTATTTTTCCACCGTAACAACCACAGTGGTTGGCAGAATAACGCCCACCACCCCAAAGATGTCCACGTCCTAATAATCTCCAGAACCTGTGAACACATGGCAGAGGGCCTTTGCAGATGCGATTAAGTTGTGGGTCTTGAGATGGAGAGAACACCCTGGATGATTATCCAGGTGAGAGCACTGTCATCACAAGAGGACTTGTAAGGGAAGGGGGTGCAGGAGCGTGAGAGCCAGGGAAGGAGACGTGACGGCAGAATCAGAGCTTGGAGTGATGTGATTGCTGGAGTTGAAAATGAAGAGCCAGGAGCCAAGAGGTGCAGGCAGCCTCCAGATGCTGGAAAAGGAAAGGAGATTCTACCCTAGAGCACTCAGAAGGGAACACAGCCCTGCCGGCATTTCAATGTCAGCGGCATAAGACCTGTGTTGGACTCCTGACCTCTCAAACTGTAAAATAGTAAGTCTGTGTTGTTTTAAGCTGCTAAGTTTGTGGCAAGTTGTTACCGCCGCAACAGGAAACTAATACAATCATCAAAGCACTAACAAAAGGCATTGATCAGAGGAGGGGGTGAGCATTCGCAAACCATGTCCTACATGCTTGCTGCCCAAATAAAGCCAGGAAATACATTTGAGCAGCAAATCGATTCTTGCTTCTGTACTGAAAATGAAGGTGTCCCTTATCTCAGTTTTGGAATAAGTAAAATTTATCCACAGAGACTCTTTCTCATTTTTACTTTTATAAAATTGATTTCGGCAGTTCTTCTTATGAAATTTCGCTCTTCTTTGTTTCGGTGTCAATCTTTTACTTGAAGACTTTTCAAAGCATTCCCTCCCTGGACATTTTCCACTGGGTTTGAGCCCTGCCCCTGCCCCTTAACTTGTCCCAGAGAATTGGCATTGGTGTAATTGCTAGTACAATAAATCATGTAACGACTGCCCCGTGTTCAAAGTAAGCAGCTTCTCTGCTCTTACACAATTGCTATTTCTGCTGTCAGATGGTTGTCCTGCAGCTCAAGCTCCACACAGCAGCCAGAGGGAGTTTTTTACCCCAGGAATCTGACAATGTCATTTCTGTCCTTGAATTCCTTCCCCGATCCCTATTACATTCAGAATGAACAACAGACCATGAAGCCTGGTATTCGGGGACCCTTGTGCTCTGCCCCCCCACCATTGCCTCCCGACCTCTCCCACCAAGCTGCCCACTGCTCTGAGACTTGGCAGGCTCTCTCAGTGTACCTGTGCAGTTGCTTCCTTCACCTAGGGCAACATCCACTCCCTTTTCCACTAGACAATTCTGTCCCCCTCCTTCCCTGGCTCAATGACACGTCCAATTGTCCCAGCATCATCTGCAAAGGTGCAGGTAAAAGCACTTAATAGACACACAGATGTGGGTCCAGAACACTCATCCTGTTTACCTTTGAGCTTTGGTTTCCTATGTCATCTATCTCTAATTTCCTGCCTGGATACTGACCTACCAACCTCTGTTTTCTGACTTTTTGACCTTGGCTTTTCCCACTGGACTATTGACACTATGAGACTCATTTCCATGAACTTGGGATGAATTGCAGGCTCAGGTAGGAGATACTCCCAGAAGTTCATTCTCAGCTCATAACCCCTTTTCCACTACACACACACACACATACATACACACATACATACACACATACACACACATTGAGCACAGCTGACAAAATACTAAGACAGACACATATAATAACAATAAATAATGTCTATTCAGTACATAGAGCAAGGTAGGCATTGTGTTAAGTACTTCGTTTCTTTAATTGAAAAAATCACTTGTAAAGCAAGTACCATATTTTTCGGACTATAAGACACACAGGACCATAAGACGTACCTTGGTTTTAGAGGACAAAAATAGGGGAAAAAACCCCGCTCCACCTTGGGCCCCACTCCCCCGCAGCGAGCCAGGTAAGCTACATTTGGACTATAAGACGCACCCCCACTTCCTCCCAAATTTGGGGGGTGCGTCTTATAGTCTGAAAAATATGGTACTATTTAGTCCCTGTTGACAGATGAGGAAACTAAATTCATTAAGACGAAATAATTCATCCAATGCCACACATCCTTAGTGAAGGAGCCACTAGGTCACATGATGTCAGAAAGCTTGGTCAATCAATCATCTCCACTACAATTTTTTCTGATTCTTGTGGGCCCCCACCCACCACCACCACACTTCAAAGCACTTCTTGAGCTACCAAAGTTATCTTTGCACTTATTTCCCTGGATTCTACTTGTGTGGACCTGTCTGTCTCCCCAGGAGACATGAGCTTCTCAGGGTAGGGAACATATCTTTCAAACCTGAGCACACAAAAAGAAGCACAAAACAATGTCTTCCTAAATAAGCAGCTATTACCACCGGTCCCAAAACATATCTATCACCTAGGTTTGCACATCTTCCAAACAACATTATGCAGGCACCTCCCAGGGAGCTAGGTACGAAATTCCAGTCCCCTACTGACCCTCTCAGCTCAGGGTCCTGGTACAATTATGAGTTCTCTTTCTGAACTGAGTTTTAACTGTCCTATCAGGTCAATATTGTAAGTTACCTCAAAATCTCTTGGGAAATAAATATGAGTTTTATTTACAAATTAATGCATGTGTATGTGACAGTTTAACAAAATCTGAAGAGAGTAAAGTTTTAAAGCTAAAAGGATCCACGTGGGTCAGCTGCTTTGCTTCTCCCTTTTGCAGACGAAAGAACTAAGGTCTCTTTCAAACTTGAAACTGGTCCCTGAATATGTTTGGTGTTTGGCCCACATAATATTTTTTAAGTTGAGTCAATATTTTAAAATTGTGTGCTTATACCAGAGAAAGAGAGAGAGAGAGAGATTTAGAGAGAGAGAGAGAGAGAGAGAGCGCAGAGTTCTATCGGTTCCGGTTCTGTTGAAAGATTAAAATATTTGGCAGCCTCCAGGTATATATCCAAGTGAAAAAAAATACACCTGTCTACAGAAAAACTTATAGATTAATGGTCATAGCAGCATTATTCATAATAGCCCCAAAGTAGAAACAGTTCAAATGTCCATCAGTTGATAGATAAATAAATTGTAACTGATCTATGAGGTCTGTCCTAAAAGTATCCAGCCAGGTACTATGTAACATGAAAAATAGAGACATTTATTAAAGAAGAGACAACAAACATTGTAGATAGGACAGTGACACCTCAGTCCCTTTCAAAGTAGGCACCTCAGGACCTCACACAGGTCCCAATCATCATTAGTTGCCTCATTATATTTTCCTAAATCTCATCAATTTTCTGAAATGTCTTCCTTTTCAAAGGTGATTTTAGTTTGGGAAAAGGCCAGCGGTTGCAGGGCACCAAATCTAGGTTGTAGGGGGACCAAGTCACCTGCGTGATTTGATGTTTCACCAAAAACTGTGCACAAGATGTGATGCACGAGCAGGTGTGTTGTCATGATGAAGCTGCCAATCATGAGTTGCCCATAGTTACAGCCTTCTGAATCACTTGAATAGTTTCCATAGAGGAATGTTCAAGCTTAACACAAAATCTGATGCCGATTTCTTGCTCTATTTGCTCAGTCATTTTGAATGCAACAGCCACATGCTTACTGAACAGCAACTACGGCCCCCACTGAGTAGTATAGTGAAGTCATCATTGTTCACGCACATGCATTCTAGTCCACTCTCCTTGGCTGCCAGGTTACATCAATGTTGTGCAAACCATTCTCATTACATTGACAATGGTTGGACTTTTTCTGGACAGACCTCGTATACAATGGAATATTATTCATCAATAAAAAGAAATGTAGTACATGTTACAACATGGATAAACCTTGAAAACATTGTACTAAGTGAAAACGCAAGTCACTAAAGGCTCAATATTGTTTGATTCCATTCATATGAAATGTCCAGAATGGGCAAATCCATAGACATGGAAAGTAGATGAATAATTGGGTGGGGCTGAGGGAAAATAGGAGTGCAGAGTCACTGCTATTGGATGTGGGGTTTCTTTTGAGTGATGAAAATGTTCTAGAATTGATTGTGGCAATCAAAAAAAAGACTGAATTGTTCAAGACATGTATATGTACATATATACATATATATGTGTGTATGTTGATATAGACATAAATATTTAGCAATAGTGGGACCTGTAGAACCATAGTAACTCTTGGGTGGCTCTCAGCAGCACCTGCTCCCTTTAAGTGAAGCATGCTTCCTTCAGTTCTCCTCGGTCTTCACCGCTCCCCTTCCCCCAACTCCAAGTTTCACCCGCTTCACTCAACTATGTTTTCTGCCTGGCCCGGGTCTTTGAGTTTTCAGCTGTTGGTCAGCACCATCATGGAATCTCAAAGTTGGGAAAGATGTCACCAGTGTGGCCTCCCCACAAAGTGGTGCGAGGAATTAGGAATCCTCATTCACATCCCAGGTGTCCTCTTCTTGAATGCCATCCTCCACTTCGACTCTTTCAGTGAGGGGCATTGTCTACATAGGAAGAAGGGGAGCCCCGGTTGCTGTTTCTGTCATCACCATTAATAACACTTACGTAATAATTCAGAATTTGCAGAATGCTTTAAATGCTTTCCCTTGCCTCATCATCATAACAAGCCTGGGAGTTACTTATTGTTATCCACATTTTACAGATAAGAGTACTGATAAATTGGGTGACCTGTCCAAGGTGACACTCCACAAGATTGACCCGATTGTTCTATTATCCTGGAGTATAGCTGGGTGAGGCAGAGCTGGGTGAGGCTGTGGGGAAACCAGTGGTTTGGTTGTGCTGGAAAACAGCACCTGGGAAAACAGCATGACGTGAGTGGAGGAATCAGGAGAGGCTTTCCTGACTCTACCACTCATTGGCTGTCACACACACAAGTGGTCAGCATCTCAGGGCCCCCTTTCCATCATCTGTAAAATGGACACAAGAACACAGGCTGGACCTCTGTCACCCCTCCCCCCACCTGGTCTGGATGTGCTCTGCACCCAGCACAGATAAGGAAGAATCACTCTGTGCCTGGAAATTCGACTCATTTCATGAGCTGAATGCAGTGGTGGGGCTGAGCAGCCAGCTCAGGATGAGTCATCTGGCCCAAGACATAACTGTCGGTGGTCCTAGCAGCACACTCCACCGCCAAGAGCCATTTCATTTGAGCTCCATCCACACCCATGCTTAAACCACAGGTTTCCTGGGCCTGCAGCCTCCCAGGAAATGGGAGCCAAACAACAGATGATTCGCATTTCCTCTGAAGCAGCAAGAGAGAAACTACCTGCCTCAAAAACTGCCACCAACATTTCAAGGCCCTGGCCTCAGCTGCTCCTTCCTCATCAGCTGAGGGGCATGGTTTCCCTCGGCCCAGAGGCTGCCTGTTCCCTAACTGCTTTCTCTCCAAAAAGAGGGAGAGGAAAGGGAAAGGGAAAAGAGAGGAGAGGAGAGTAGAATAAGCATTTATTAAGTGCCCATTATGAGTCAGGTTCTGACTCCATCAGCCACTTTATATTCACTGTAATACTATAAAGCAGATATTAGATGCTGTCTGCCATACTATATGTTTACTTTTCCCCTCACTAAGTGATAAGTTCCAGAAAGGCAAAGACTGATTCATTGCTTTCTCTCCAGTTTCTAGAAGTAGGACATAATAACAATATAATAATTATAGGTAACACTTATCTTCTACTACATGCTATTCTAGGTACTTTCATACATTAACTCAATCTAATAATAATAATAATAATAATAAAATAATAATAATAATACAGACATTCCCTGACTTACAATGATGGATCAACTTATAACTTTTCAACCTTACAATGGCACAAAAACAATGTGCATTCTGTGGAAACTGTGCTTTGAATTCTGATCTGTTCCTGGGCTAGCAACATGCAGTACTATCCTCTCTCACGATGCTGGGCAGAGGCAACAAGACGACTCTGCCCCCCTGGAGGCTAAGTGTTCTGAGCATGTTTAAGATAGGCTGGGCTGCGCTATGATGTTTGCTAGGTTAAGTGTATTAAATGCATTTTTTACTTGTAATATTTTCAATTTATGATATGGGTTTATTAGAATGTAACCCCATTGTAACTCAAGGGGCTCTGTAGTAGTAATAACAATAAGTAGCACTTATCTTGTGCCACACACCATTATGGTTTCATATATTAACTCAATTATTTTAATAACTCTATGATGCAAAAACTTCTATCTCCACGTTCCAGATGATGAAACTGAGGCATTCAGAAAACATTGGCTTGCCTACTTTCCCTGTAGCTAGAGAGCTGTGGAGTCAGGATTCAAATCCAGGCCACCAGTTTTGTACATGATGGTGGAATGTATATAACATAAAATTTTCTGTAACCACGTTTAAATGTACAATTCTGTGGCATTGAGTATAGCCACACTTCTGTGCAGCCAGCACCACCATCCATCTCCAAAACTTTCTCAATTTCCCCAACTAAAATGCTGTATCCATTAAACACTAATTCCCCATTCCTATGAAATTCTTATCAAGGAGAGATGTGGCCAGGATTAGACCCTGGAGCGAGAAGTCAGCTATTTGGAATGATTTGGGGAGAACAATACAGAATTCCTGCCCTTGAAATTGTCTGTTCTGTTAACAATCATGAATTCAAATATTGTACCATCAGGGAGTCATTCTTATGTTTTTTAAAGATCTTGAGGTTTTCGTGAGTCCAAGAAGAGGGTTAGGACATCCAGCTGCTATCAACGAAGTATGTGGAGAGATGCAGGGAGAGCTCAAAGGGAAGAATGGAAGGCTGGTTCCAAGGAACCCGCTTCCTTCCTAGATTATCTGCAACTGGGAGCAGCCTTCTTTCATTCAGTCAGGTACTGAGGAGCGACCATCATGTTTCAGGCACTGCTGAAACCCTGGAATATGCTGAAGAGCACATGGGGACCTTGGAAGGGTAAATGTGTGTGTGTGTGTGTGTGCGTGTGTGTCTGCATCTCTGCAGTGGCCCTCCATGCTATGGGAGGAAAAGATTTCCAACTCTGAGAACACATAGGAGGAGTTCCAGAAAGCCTTCCTAGAAGAAGCAACATCTCAGCCAAGACCTGACGTTTGAGTGGGGGTTAGCTGGAGGAGGGTTGTTGGGGAGAAATGGGCAGAGGGCAGGAAGAGTGTTCCCGGGAAGAGGAAACAGTATGAGGGTATGCGTAAGATACCTCAGTAAGAAACTGCAGTGATCAGTGGGGGCGGGGGGTGGGGTGAGGCACGGTGTGGGGAGAACAGAGAGAGAGAGAAGGCTCAAGTGGTGGGCAGGGACCAGATCAGGCAGAACCTTGCAAACCAAATGAAGGAATATGGACTTTATTCTAACAGAATTTGGAGTCAGAGAAAGCTGGAAGGGAGTATAATCAGATTTGCATATGAGAAAATGTGTAGGAAGAAAAGGAGGGTCAGAACTGGGAATGGGGAGACTGGGCAGGAATTGATTGTGTGTATCAGGCCAGAGATGAGGTTCTCTGGACCAGGAGGGCCACTGCAGAGATGCAGGTGGGAGGTAGATTCAAGGGTGATAATGGAGCAGAAGTGACAGGACGTTGTGACTGCGGAGAGATGGGGAGAGGAAAGGATTGCAAATGATTTCTGGTTTGGACGGGTGAATGGATGGTGGTTATAGTCACCCATTCCCTGACACAAAGGACTCCGGGGGGGAAAGCTGGTTTGGGTGGGAAGATGATCAGTTCCGTATTGGACAAGTTCAACTGAGGGTCCTGTGAAACATCCAAGGGAATATATCAGTGAGCATGGAGAGAAGGAACCAAAAATTCTACTGGTATGATTTTCTCTTCTTCTGTATGTGGGGGTTAGACAAGGTGAAAAAAAGGTTGATAAGAGGCAAGTTAACTGGTAGATAACAGGTATCCACAAATGCAAATACACACACACAGATATATATAAATATATAGATAGATAGATGATAGATAGATAGATATACACACACACATACACACACATATATATATAAAATATACACACACATATGTCAGATAGGAACACGGGACAGCTTCTCTGTGCGACAATTCTTCTAGGTCACTAGAGTTTGTAGGTCTAGAGTGAACTTGCAGGAGAAGAGGAGATGACAAGCAGAAAACCCCTGGAAGTGAACTTTACAGTTCTGATCTGATGCTCTTTATAAATTGCTTGGTCACAGACACTTTATTTCTATGTCAGCAACCCTGGCACAGACTTGCAGCTTTGAAAAGCCTGGCAAGTAGTTTTCTCTTGGGTGTGATGCAAACGTTCTGGGATCAGATAGTGCCGGGGATTGCACAGCCTGTAACATCCTGAAAACCACTGAATGGCACACTTTTAAAGGACAGATTTTTATGGTATGTGAATTACATCTCAATAAAAAAATTCTTAATTAAAACACACTTTCAGTGATGGAGGATGGTACCGTCCACCCTCCAGGAGCTTTTCCATGTCTGAGCCTGAGTGTTCTCATTTTCCCTTCTCCACTACAAGGGCAGGGCCTGTAGACCTGGCAGTGGGTACATTTGCTATTGAGGAACATAAACGTCATAAGGAAAACAGGGTTTTGGATGAAGTTAGTGAAGCCCTTAGAATATATTTTCACTTTCAAAGTTGTGAACCAAAACTTTAAATTGAGAAGATACTGATGACATGTTACTTAGCTATGTTTAGATGCTGTGCTTAATGCTTACTGACTTTATTTAATCATTGTATCAACTCCTTGAAATAGGTTCGTAGTATTATTGTCCCATGAGGAAACTGGAGCATAGGAAGGTCCACAGCTGGTGGCAGAGCCCAGCCCTGAACCCAGGCAATGGAACCCAGTGCCCACTCTACTGTCTTTCCTGCCATATAATAGGTGACCAGAAGTGACTTTATGTTCCTCAACTTCAGATGTTCACTTGAACATTGTTTCATCTCAGAAGCCTCCTTGACCTCCTAAGTTTGATTAGGTGCTCCTCCTCCATGACCCTCTAGTGTCTGCATTTCTCCTCTTACATCATTAATCATGGTAGGTCATAATTGCCTATTGACTCACCTGTACTGATTGTAACCACGTGAGGGCAGGGGTCACATCCACCTTATTCTCTATTCTATCCTTAGGACTTGGCATATGGATTGTTCCCCAAAACAAAACTGAATGAATTTCTATTAACTGTACTTCACTCTCAAGAGATTTTTCAACATCGTTCTACTCTGTAATTTCCAAACACAGGTTTGGAAATTAATTTTGTTTTGTTGTAGATAAACGTGTATAATATAAAGCTTCCCTCCCCCCGATGGATTCTTTTTCCAAATGTCTGATGCTTTTCTAACTCTGTGACTCAGACTTGTTGACTGCCTTTTGCCTCTGGGGTCTACCCTCCTGCTTTTAATTGTGGTCCTAAACTTGTGGTGTAATTGAAATGTTGGCAATGGAAAAAGGATGGTGTAACTTTTACTTAATGATGACATAGCTGAGTAGATATTTCTTAATTCTCTCTGGTAATCAAAGCTAAAGAGCTTTAGCTCTGTTGTGATAGCTTTGTGCCAAAAACATGTCAGGGAGCTCCCTTTAAAGATGCCTCTAACCCCCTCCCTTAGAGGGCATCAATGTGACTCCAGGAGCCAGATGGGCTTTGCCCTCATTTTCCATTATTACTCCCACAGCTTCGTTGCAAAAGCCTCCACCCTTCCCTTGCCTTTACCTCTGCCTCCCACTTCCACCCCCAACAGGCATCACCCACAATTCGCACTCTGTGGAAACAAAGGTGCATTGAAATAAATCTCAGTGCAACAGGTGTAGACTGTTCCGTGACACCCTGGAGTATTTTTTTTTAAAGCCACATTTATTTAATGTTCTAAACCAAATTAAACCTATATCATGCCTTGCACTCAAAAGGATCAAGAGCTGTCAAATCCCAGAAATCTTCCATGATTTATTGTTGCTCCCTGCATCGCACAAGAAACTCAGGGCTTACACAGATCAGAAATTTGAGGAAGGTCCCTGGTCCTTTACCCATTGTTTCAATGATACCCATGAGCTAGCTATTAGTTGCAAAATCCCATGGTAATTTTCTCAGTCTTAATCTTACTCAAACTATCAGCAGCATTTGACATGGTTGATTTCTTCCTCTTCTCAAAAACCTTTCTTTCCCCTACTCTGGCTTGTCTTTCTCCTTCTCAGTGACTTTGCTGGTTCCTTCTCATATTCTCCTAAAAAATTGGGGTACCCTTAGCCTACATCTTTAGGCCTCTTTGCTCTTTGTCTAGATGAGCTCATCCGGCTTCATGTCAATAAATACCTTTGATCTTCATTGATAATTTCCAAAATCATCTCCAGCTCCAAATTCTCCCTTCAACTCTAGACCGACCCCTATGACTGTCTACTTGACACCTTTGCTTAAATGGCCAACAGACATCTCAAATTTAACATGTCAAAACCGGATTTCCCCGCCCACCTTCCCAATTCAGCTCTGTCCTCATTCTTTCCTATCTCCATAAAAATAACTTCATTGAACTCTTTGTTCAAGCTGAACACCTTGGTACCATTCTTGACTCCTCCATATCTATCTACCTCTCTCTCTTTCCCTTGCTCTCAATCTCACATTCAATCCATCAGCAAATGTGATTGTCTCTTACTTAGAAATAGTTTCTCACCCCCTACACTGCTACTACCCTAGTCCAAGTCACCAGCATATCTTTTTCTCGATTATTGGCATAAAGAGTATACCAGCTTCACTTCCATCATTATCCTGTAAATCTATTTATCATACAGCAGCCTAAGTAATTTTTAAATCCAATATCAGATTATATCTCTTCCATCCTTAAACTTGCCAATTGTTCTCATCAGTCAGTAAAATCCAAAAACTTGCCCATGATCTCCAAGTACTTACATGATTTGGTTCTGTCTGCCTGGAATACTCTTTCCCAAACACTCGCAGGGTTCATTCCCTCATCACATTGACATCTGTATTCAAATGCAACTTTCTTAGTGGATCCTTCCCTGACTCCTACCCCTGCCCCTGTCTCTCTCTGTCCCCTTACCAGCTTTATTCTTCTTCATGGCCCTTAGCATGATTTGTCATAAGTGTATTTATCTCTGTACTGTCTATCTCCCTCCTCTAAAATGTAAGCTCGGTGAGAGAGGGACTCTTGTCTGTTTGGTTCACTGCTCTGTCCTCCAAACCGAAACAGGGTCTGGCTCAGACTGCAGCTCAGTTGGTTCAGTGAATGAATGGCGACTTCTGCTGCTGCCTGTGGAACCCACGTGAAGGCAATGGCTGCCAGCAGCACCCCCCTCTCTGATCATTGCCAGGTTCCTACACTCACTGCACTTCTTTCTCAGCCCTCAAAGCTTCCCATACAGCCATCCTCATGTGCCTTTAGGTTTCAGCATTGACACAAGGCATAGTTCTCTGCCACTCAAACATCCTGCCCCTCCATACCGCCTCCCTGTTTTGCAGACTATAATAACTTCACCACCACCTGTCAAATACACACAGAAGCTACTTACTTCTCTCCTTCACTTCCATCATTATTAGAGGGAATAATTCTTAACAGACTAGACGTTGGAGGCCAACTTCAGTGCTTCCAAATCCTGGTCAATTAAACAGTTGTGTGGCTTGGGGCAAGTGTGTTGACCTCTCTGGGTCTTAGTTTCCTTATCTACAAAATAGATGATAAGTGTCTCTTCCCTGTAGGTTTGTTGTAAGGATTTAAGTTAGGTAATTTATGCTAAGTGCTTAGAGTCAGGCTGAGCATAATGCGTTCCCTATTATTTCTGTGAAATGTTGGTCTCTTTCACAAGAGAGGTAAGCTATGGAAGAAGAGATGGGTATTTTCTTCCCTTGGAATTCTACACCAGAAAAGGAAGGAAGGAGGGAAGGGAGGGAGGGAAGGAAAGAGGAAGAGAGCTGGTGTTGCACAAGAGAGAAAGAGACAGATTCACAGAGTAATTTCTCGTTAAACCCGCCTGTTACCAGTAGAGTAAATTAGAGTTAAAAGTTCACATCAAGGGAGCTCCTGATTGGAGAGAGAGATGGGCTGAACAGCCCCCAGCTGTGTCTCCTATCACTTGAGGATGACTGTGGGGTTGCTGTGAGGCACAAATTCATTCCTTCATCAAGTCCTCACTAGATGCTGATCATGTGCCAGGACGGTCAACACTAAATAACACAAAGTTAATACAACCAGCACAGTTTCAAGCTGCAAGTCCACACTTAATGAATGCACCTATTCTTGATCTAAAGTCACTTTAGCCTGGGAGCAGGTGAAAAGGAAGGGTACCTAAAATAATATTAATTATTTCTTAAATCTGTGCCCATTCTAACTTGCAAAGTGTTCTATACACAGTCCTACCTGGATGGCCTGCACTACCCCAGGTTGGCCAGCTAAGGGCCTCCAGGAGCTGGAGAAGGTAGCTGGACCAGGCAAGGGGTATCAGACACACATGCACCCAGGTGCCTTTGAGAGGAAGGGGTGCAGGTGCTACCAGGGCTCCACTTGAAACCAGAAAAAAAAAATGGCATTCATGCTGCCTGTCACGTACCGAACCCAATAAGCAGAGACAGGGATTGAATCTTTATGGGCACTTTATTCAGATGGCCGGCCAGAAGACGGCGGGTTTAAACCCTAACACACTGTCTTAAATTCCATTTTTAAATGCCCCTTTTTATAAGAAGAACAAAGTGTAGGTAAGGGGTTTGGAATTCAGGGAAAAGTTAATTGGATTAAAAAGCCCACAGTATTCTTGCCCTGGGCGGTGGTTATCTCTCCCTGGAGCACTGTGGCTCAGATACCATCTTGCTGGCTTGCAGGCCTCCTGAGGCACAAAGGTGGAACTGCTTATGGTCTCCTGGAGTCAGGGTAGGTCATACTTTGAATTCCTGGAACAACAGCTTTTACTTGCATTGATCACTAAGCTTATAGCAATTGCTTAAATTTTCCAACTCTGAGTCCCCCATCTCGCTCAGCAGAGCTCAATGGGCACTCCTGCTCTGCGCTGCCCGCTGGCCCTAACACACCGGCATGGTGCACCTACCATCCAGGCTAAGGCAAGATATCCAGGACACAGGGCCAAATGGGGCAGAGGCTGGCCGGGAACACCCCCAGGAGTGTAGAGTGGTTTCCGCCCAGGAGTGTTTGGGAAAGCTGGGTCTGCCAACCGGTGGGAACCCACAAAAGGCTCCTCTGGCCCAGGCACACAAGGGGTTTGGAGAGGAGCTGCAGGGAGAACCAAGGCTGGGTCAGGCCCAAGGCTATGTGCCTGCCGGGCCCAGTGGGACTCACCTCATCATGAAAAAGGCTTTCATTTCTTTTCTTCTAAGTCACAGACCAGCAGTGCCTCTCCATCACAAGCATCACTTACTGCACACTTTGAGGAGTAGGGTGGGGCGCTGGGATGACACGCAGCAGGGATGAGACGGCTGAGGTTGGGTGTGCAATAATTGCTTGCCGCCTCTCTTCTGCTTCCTCACTCTATCTGGATATAGCAGTCCCCCTTATCCACTGTGTCACTTTCTGTGGTTTCAGTTACCAGTGGTCAACCGTTGTCAGTGGCAGTCTGAAAATATTAAATGGAAAATTCCAGAAATAAGCACTTCAAAAGTTTTAAATTGCACACCAATTTCTGAGTAGCAATAATAAACTCTCACGATGTCTTCCTTTGTCCCGCCCCAAGACATCCGAGTTCTCCCCTCCTATCAATCACTAAGTAGCTCTCTCCTTACCAGAGGGCCCTGCATCATAGTGCTTGTGTTCAAGTCACCTCTACTTTACTTACTAATGGCTCCAAAGCACAAGAGTAGTGATGCTCACAACCCGGATATGACAGAGAAGCCGTGAAGTACTTCTTTACGTGAACAGGTGTAAGTTCTTAACTTAACAAGGAAAGAAAAAAAATCAATTGCTGAGGTTGCCAAGATCTACGGTAAGAATGAATTTCCTATCATGAAATTGTGAAGGAGAAAAAGAAAACCCATGCTAGTTTTGCACCTTAAACTGCAACAGTTATGTCAGAGTGTGTGATAAGTGCTTAGTTCGGATGGAACAGGCATTACATTTATGGGTGGAATACATGAACAGAAAATATGTTCTGACAGACAGCAACGTGTTGTTATAGAAGGACTTCAGCCCATATGATGACTTCAGCACGGGATTCCTTTAAACCAGTGACACCAAGCCATTTCCTACACGTAAGGGATGGTTACAGGCTCAGGAATAGGTGTGGACTAAAAAACATAAAAACTACTGGAGAGGCTGCATCTGCCGAGGAAGAGCCTGCAGCCACCTTTCCTGCAGAGTGGAAGTTCATTAGGGTTTCGTACAATCTGAGGTTTCAGGCATCCACTGGGGGTCTTGGAATGTATATCCCAAGGATACGGAGAGATTACTGTAGTTCAACTGAGTGAGGATTTATTGCTGCTCACAGTCAGAGGGAAATTCTGGGCCTGAAGCTGCCTCTCTTCCTGTGGGACCTCAGACATGTTGTTCAACCTCACTGGGCCTCTATTCCGTCTCTTTAAAATGACTAAATTGGGCAGCTGATCTTTAACGACTCTTTCTAGCCCTAAGAGACAGTGATTTATTATATTTTTTAATAAGGAAGAAAGAGAGGACACATTTCTTGCACTCAAGGAATACTGACTCTACTTGAGGAATTCATCCTCGTACCCATGAGGGAGGTGATACCCTTTGAAGATAGGACATAAGGAAGAGCTTCTGGGAGCTCTTTTCAGCAAAGGCTGTACAAGTTCTGGAAATGATTCAGAGGATAGTGGCCTGCCTGTTCCTTGGGGGCAGGTAGGTACCATCCCACCTTCTGTGCAGTTATCCAATGTGTTTGTAGGCATGGGCAGCTTGTTGGGAATGGGACTACTGGTGGAGACGCTGACAGATGTGGCCTTGCAGAGTTAGCACGGCGAGGTGAGAGGACCTGTGTGTTAGTCCAAGCCGGAAGTGACACAGCTCTGCAGTGAGACCTACCAGGAAGGAATCCCAGCGCTGTTACTGGCTGTGAGATGCCCGGCCTCAGTCTCCTCGTCTCAACAACAGTGCTGCTCTCATACGAATGTTTGTTAGGCTGCCGTAAACTGAAGCGTGCAAAGTGCTTAGCACAGTGCGTGGTAGACAGTAAGTGCTCAACAACTGTAAGTAGTAATCTTGCTGTGTTACTGTTAGTATGTGCCCTGGCTGGCATGTCCTTCCTGAGTTGGATTGAGAATAATGTGACTCCCTGCACTCACTTCACCCAAGACACAGATTAAAAAACTCTATGAGAATCTGGCAAGTGTAGAGTTGGCCACCTTTCCAAAGGGACGTGCCAAGGTCCCGGCCTTGGCATCAGGGGCCAAGCAGCTGGAAGGAGATGTCTCTAGCAGCAGTTACATAGGGGAGGGACTTAGGGGAGGTGAGGGTGCCCACTGGCCACCCGGAGCACAGGGAGAGGTCAGCCAACAGGTCTTCAGAGGGGACATGCAGTCACAGCTCTTGGCTCAGTCTTTCTCAGGCTATGGCAGGTGTGCCCTCATTTTTCTCAAGGACAAGGGACATGGTGACAGCCTCAGCCCTGTGCCATCTTTCACAGGCCACTATTAATGTAGAGGACATCACCCTATGCTCCTCACAGTGGAGACCACATAGGCAAACGAGGCTGGACCAGCAGCTACAGTCCTGGAGTCAGACGCAGGAGTGATGATGTGGGACTCATTCTTCTTAGCTTTTCTCATTGCCCCCCTTTCACAGTAGGCGTTGCTCTAGTTATTACACTGAAAGTGAAAATCCAGAACAAAGTTACAAAGGATAAGGATAAATAACCCAACTCAATCTGCTGAGTTGAGTGAAGTTGATATAATATATGCATATTTTCTTCATAAATGCATGCATAAGTAAACATGTGGCATAGTCTTATGCCCAAAATAAACTGATAATACGATACTCTAAAAAAAACACTGCAAGCTTTCCTACTCCCCTCCTTAAACATCCCAACTGCCACCACTTCCCCGCCAAAGTGGAAGGATTTAAGACATTTTATTGTAGACAGCTCTATCGTGGCTACAATATGATTATTTTCTTTCAAAGCAATGGTTTTCACTTACCAACCTTGATTTATTTTTGTTTAGTTTGGTGTTTTTTTCTCCCTCGGTGTGATGAGTCTCAGTGAAAAACTCAGCAGAGAGAGGGAACATGACCACCCTTGTGGAATGAGAAGTTTTTTCTTACTCACTTTCTCCAGAAGGTCGAGGTTTCTTCCTCCGTCCCTCCCAGGAGCTCACCGTGGCAGGCTGCTTTTTGAGAGTTTATGTGTAACTTCCTTTGCTGCCGAGGGCAGGCTCTAGGTTAACTTCTGGAAGTATCTTTGGAAACTAATTCTCAGGCAAAACTCCAAGGAAAAGAGGCACATGGTGAGGAACTGACATAATTTTTTAACACCACAACGAGCATATTTCTGCAGGCAACTGCAGCCAAAATGGGTTGCCAAAACCAATATTGATCTAGCCCTTCATCCAATCAACAAATGCCATTGTTTATAAGATATAATTTTTCTTGGTTAAGGTTCAAAGTTAAACTCCAAGGATTTCCAAAACTATAAAAATGAGAGGCTTTCATAACCTCAAAATAAAAAAATGCCTGGCCAGTTTTTCTCCTTCATGGATTTTCACAGTCACTATAAGAAACATAGCCAAGAAAACATTTTTTGAGTCTTTTTTTTCTCTGAAAGCTGGTAATTTTTTAAAGGAGGATTATCCATGTAAAAGTCCCTTAAATCTTTGCACCTCTCCTGAAAATCATGGCATGTCAGGTGCACAGGGGGTAAGGTTTGCTGTTCTACCTTGGGACTACCCATCTGTAGGATTCCGTAAGCCAATTCAGCTTTTTCCAGGTTCAGGTTCAAGCATCTCTCTCCCTGCCCACCACTCTTATTTAATGTGGAAATGACAGTCTTTTCTAAGCCCTTTGGAGTGAGGCAAAAGGATCGTTCTGGGTTCATATCTGGTTCCCAAATGGAAAACCTTAGCAAATAAATGGTGAGCAGATGGTTCTTTGGAAACCAGTCCCTTGTGGCTCCTCTAGATTGAGATGAGCACCCGCCCCTGGGAGCTAGTGTCAGTGACGTGCAGGTCAGGGTCTGGATGTGGAGCTAGGGTGAGATAATGACATTGACCAGATCTCAAGTTAGGCAGCTTCTTCTTTAAAAGAAAATTCTTGAAATTAACAGAGACCATACCTTCTCGTCCATGCCTGCCTTTCGGCCAGAGGACCTGGCAGGGTGAACTGTACGCACATGGTGCAGAGTGGTGGCTGACCCATGCACCGTCTGGCTCATTTCGGGATGCCTACAGTACACTGATTCGTTCCGATGGAGGTGCCTCTCAGTTCACTTTCCCAGTTCGAAGGAAGTGTGAACTGAGGATAGTAGCAGCACTTCTTGCCAGAAATGTGTATCCAGTACCTTTCACATACCAGGCTCCTGTCTAGACACTTGGGGCCCAGCCCTGAATGAAACAGATAAGCAATATCTGCCCTGGGGAGCTTGTGCTCTGATGTGAGAGGAGCCGGCAGATTGCAAACAATGACCTAATCTCTTAGAGGAGATGCTTTGAGGACATTTATATGATGTTCTCTCACAAAACCTAGGCAGAGGAGACCATTGAGAGGCACCGGAAGCCTTCCTGCCGTGCACTGGGAACATAGCAGTGGAATTCTGGAAACCACGGCAACCCCCCCAAACGCATGGAGCCATGACGAGACTGAGAACCCAGGGGCTAATTCTGAGCACAGAAGTTTCAAGCTGGCCCTGACAGCTCACGTTCGTACAGGACTTTCCAGTTGGCCGAGAGCTTTCACAGGCACTCTTTCCTGCAGTCCTCACACTAGCCCCGCAGGGAAGCAGAGAGGATCATCCCAGTCCTACAGCTGAGAAAACCAAGGTTTCCAGACCGAGAGTGACTTGCACAAGGTCATGAAACCCGCGTGGCTGGGCTGGGCACGGGCTTGGCGAACAATAACAGTAATAATGAACACGGTGCTTGCTTCATGCTCAGCCCTGTTCAAAGTGCTTTGTATGAATTAACCCATTTCGATCCAGTGAGACAGTTACAATTGTTTTCCTCCTATTACAGAGGAGAGAATCAAGACACAAAGAGTTGCATCACTTGCCTAAGGTCACATCACTAAAAGGTTGCAGAGCTTGGATGCAAACTCAAGGTCATTCACACTTAAGCAGCCTCCTCAAATGGCTTCAGCTCTGGGCCCAAGGGCAGTGAACTCTTTCAAAAAGAGGCTGGTCCATTGATCAAGAGGCCAGAAACAAATGAATAGCCACACACCAGAGATGTCACCATCTATGACAAAGAACAATGGTACCTCTGTGCTGATAATATATTTCATGAGTGACAGTGATATTAAGTAAGGGGGAAAGAAACTCATAGGATTTTAAAATATTATCTGAAGATCCTTTGCTGCAAACCAAACATCCCGCTAGGATGAAGCCGGTTTATCTGTGACTCTTACATTAACAGAGAACGAAGATTTGCACAATTTTCTTAAACCACTCTATGTTCTCTGAACTCTGCTGCAGTCTTTACAAGACAGTCTTATATGTAATTATACTTTGCTTTGTACTCTCCCATAGTTATTGCATGTGCGCCCAGCCTGTCTCCCCAAACGAATTATAAGATCCTCAATGCCTGGGATCTCTATCAGATGACTTCATGGCCCTTCAGCCCTAACCTAGGTACTCTGTCAGTGTTTGTTGACTGTGTGAATGATGGTCTTTACGACGAGTTCTAAGTTCCTTCCCCAGAAGTATCTGTGCTTGTTCAATATTGGTTGGCAATAGGGTTGTGTTTTGGTTTGTATTGTTGCAGTTAGAACTGTAAATTCATATCTAAAGCCAGTGCTGACAAATGTTGCCCAACCAGCTGTGGCGGTGGTGGCGGGGAGCCTTGTTCTGTAGCGTTTCCTGTGGTGTAAATCCCCTCACCGTGGACTATTTCAAGCTACCAGCAGGATGTCGACTGGCTTGCAAAATTCCTGAAAATGTAACAATCAGTTCTCTGAGGCTGGTACAGGTGGCTCCAAAACACTACAGTTTCTGCCCCTAAAATACAATCTTTGCAGGATGTGGTGACTTTTGGCTCACAAAGGCTTTCTTAGCAAGAGACTGTATTTGGTTAGTGTATATGATGATTTGAAATACAAACCTTAGCAATGTAGCAGTTGCTCACCCAGTCATTCCATGGTCAGGTTGTGGAAAAGGTTTTGTATTTAAATTCATAGATATAAAAATTAAATGACGAAAGTATGTTCTACCTCCTGCCTTCTTTTCTCCTCCTTTCCTTCCTCTTTGCCTTCCTTCCTTCTGCCATCACCTCGTCTCCTTTACTCTCGTGCCATTTTTATTTTTAGTGGAAGGCTTTGCTCTTTTCTTATGGTGATGTTGGTGGCATAAGAAAATACTTTCAAGGCCAATGATCTTGCCCCCTTAAACCCATGTGATAAAACACTGGAGAACTTAAAAGAGCCCTTCCCAGAAAGTCCTTCTTCTATTTCGGCTTTGTATTCAGGGTTCCTAAGTGTTTTCAGTGGGATATGTATGGGGCAGAATCACTTTAAAAGGAAAGAGATCACCATCAATGCAGTTCCCCAGTTTCCCGGGTTCTGCAGCTGAGAGCTGTCTCCTCTGCATTTCCACAGATTCTAGCTGCCCATCTCTCCCCTACCCCTGAGGCCACCCCCCCTTGTTTTTATTAACCTCTTGTTATCTATTTGGGTGTGAATTGAGGCACCTGTAGAAAGCGGCTTCTTCACAACTTGGCCAGTGGGGCCTGCCTGGGTGCAGAGCAGCAGAAATAAATTACATCACTTCAAAACCATTCCTGTGGCATCAGAAACCATTGTTAGCATTTCTTTTTTAAAGAAGCTATATGACACTGACAGGTTTTTAAAAGAAAGTAATAAAAGTCATAAAATAATAAAAGCTTTTATTTCAAATATTGATGAGACTTTTCCATTTACTGTGGCAAATCCATTTTTTATTGATTATACTAGTTCTCAAATCCATTTTTTCATTAATTATACTAGTTCTCAAAGCTTGCATGTGTGCGCGCTCGAAAACTCTCTCTCTCTCTCTGTCTCTCTCTGTCTCTCTCTGTCTCTCTCTCTCTCTTCCATATTTTCTTTCATCAGTAACCAATGGAAAGCCTAGTCATGGGTACTTTCAACCAAAGAGCCTGCATGAAACCTTTCTCTGAACTGTTTGGACTTCTCTGCCTGGTTTTATAGTATATGATATTTTTCTCTCCAAGTGGACTATAAGCTCCCAGTAAGCAAAGGCAAAGCATTTCACTTTCCCTCTAGATCTCCTGTGCTTTGCAGAGCATGGGTGTCTGGAATCCTATAATTTTCAGACCTAGAAGGGTGTGGGTAAGATCTTCTAATGCAGACACTGTTACTTTGGTCCATGGGAACAGCCTTGCTCAGGGTGTCCATGGACTCTCTGAAGTGACATAGAAAGTACTGGAGCCGGTGTGTGAGCACCAAGGCGTGTGCCTATTGGCGTTTCACGGGAGAGAAATGTTCATCAGATTCTCAAAAATGTTAATGTCATTAAGCCTCTGGGGAGTTAGGATATATTACAGAGAGAGGGACCGAGTCCCAGGAAGAATATTTATCCAATAAATAATCACTAATATACGCATTCATGAAGGAATTGTTGATCGTTAAGATATATTTCACATACCATAAATTCCATACACAAGTTGTGAAGTACACAACTCAGCGGATTTTAGTGCATTCACAACGTTGTGCAACCATCACTACTGTCTAATCAGGGTGACTTCCGAGAGCCTTTGCGCCAAGCACTGTCCTCAGTGCGGCGGATACGGCAGTGGGAACAAGGTGAATGACAACTCTGTCCTCCAGAAAGTTCCCGTCCACTGGAGCAGACAGTAAATAAGTACAGATCTCTGTTATGGGCTGAACTGTGTCTCCCCAAAATCATTGTTGAAGTCGTAGCCCCTGCCACCTCACAACAGGACCTTACTTGGAAACAGGGTTGTTGTAGATGCAAGTCGTTAAGATGCGGTCATTTTGGAGTGGGGGGGGGAGGGGGCACTTATTCAGCTTATAAAAAAGGGAAATTTGGAAACAGGTATACACACAGGGACAACATCATGTCAAACTGAAGCCGAAGATCAGGGTGATGCAGCAGAAGCAAGGAACACCAAAGATTGCCCCCAAACCCCCAAATGCTGGGGAGCAGGTTCTCCCTCACATCCCCCAGATGGAACCAATCCTGCTGGCACCCTGATCTTGAACTTCTAGGCACCCAGTTTGTGGTACTTTGTTATGTCAGCTCTAGCAAACTCGTAACTTCATTTAGTTTGTAATCTTGCCTACAGAGGAAAGTAGAAGGGAGCCGTAGGATAGAGGGGAAAGAGGGCTATTTTTTATTTCGTACAGAGTGTTATCAGAGAAGGCTTGTCTGAGAAGTATGGTGAGGGGTAAAAAGGAGCCTCCAATGTGAAAATCATAAAAGAGCATTTTTGATAAAAGATACAGCAAATGCTAATGCCCTGAGGCAGGAATGAGATCAGACTGTCAGAAGAGCAGAGGATGAAGGTAAGGATGAGGCTGTGGCCCTGTGGCCACATGTGAGGTGGTATTAGATGCAAACAGAAAGGTAAGCAGGGGCTAGGTCCACCATGGCTTGGAAGGCATGGTAAGGGGTTTGGATTTTTTCCCCCTAAATGCAGTGAAAAGCAGTTGAAAGATTTCAAACAGGGGATAGGCAAGATCATATTTCTATCTGAAAAGGCAATGCTGACTGTTGGACAGAGACTAGATGTAAGAGAGTGAGAGAGGCAGCTGTGAATTGGGGGGGGGGGGAGGGCGGGGGGGGCGGGGGAGCACCATAAAGGTCCAGGAGCCAGAGGATGGTGAGTTAAACTAGAGTGGAAGCTTGGAGGTAAGAGAGGCAGACCACCTGGAGATGTGTTCTGAAAATAGAATTAACAGGTCTTGCTGACCAGGATGATGGCAAAGAAGAAGATAAGGGTGTCACTCAAGTCTTGGGCTTGTACAGCTGAGGGAATGGCAGTGCCATTTCCCAAGATGAAAAGGCTGGAAAAGGTATAGCTTTCAGGGGGGAAATCAAGAGTCTATTCAACTCATATAAAGTCTGAAGGGACTCATAGATACTCAAATGTATTTGCAAATTAATTGGAACGTGTTTTTACATACACAAGCACCTATAAAAGGTAAATTAAACTTAATTTTGCTGAAGGAACATTCCTGAGATTTTGCAACACCTCCCGGGTGAACAGGAGGTACATTGGAGGATTGTGAAAGCAGAGTTGCAAATCACACATTCCAGGGCCCCTGAGGTGAGGCTGTCAGAGGGGCCTCTGAAAATTGTTAACTTGTATCTACCCATGCCCACCCTGCCAATTAGAAATGGTGCAAGGTGAGGCTGGAGAGATTAGTCAGGGTTCAGAGCACTATGGGATTGATAAACTTTAGGAAAATGTTTGAGTTTAAAGGCAATGGGGGGGCCACTGAGGTGATTAAGCAGGGAGAGAGCCATAGCCAGAGGCATTTAGGAAACATTAGACTAGTATCTTGTGTAGAGTGGATGTGAGAAGAAAAACTGAGGGTAGACAATTCAGTTAAGATGCTCCTTGGGAGTCTAGGCTAAACATGGCAGTGGGCTGGACTAGAAGGATGGCGGAGAAATTCTAGAGTAGAATAGATAGGTCACAACCAGCAAATGTTACTAGACCTCCTCTCACCTAACCAGAGATTGGTTTAGTCATATTGAGAAAAGCAATATGTAAAAACCATGCCTTACTTTGGCCTGGTAAAACCATTTAAAAGGGGAGTCAACCTTTATAAATTATTTTGAAGGGCTTAAAGAGACATTTTTAGGAGGACAAATGAATGCTTAGAATGATTGGTGCTGAATTCACCCTGAAAATATCCCTTCCTTTTCCATTCAGCTGTGTGCTCTTGTGGCCTTGAAGAGCAACACTGGTGTAATTTGGAGGATTTAATAGCCTTTGCATGGAACATGTGGATGTGTGGTTGTTAGAAGTATTTTCATTCTGGTATTTTTATGGCCTGAGCTATTTTAGCCAGCATCCCAGTGCCAAGAGGACCCAAGTAGACCCCAAAAGCCCAATTATCGTCTTGAGGAATCTCAATGCCCAATAACTTGGAAGGCTGTGAGAAGCAGCTGTCCCGGGAGCCAGGGCTGTGTACCCTCCCTCCACTCAGACCCGTGGAGTGGCCCCCTGATTGAAGGTTGCACACCCTCCCTTTCTTGGCAATGTCACTTTCGTTCAGTGTAAAACCAGAAGTGGATGGAAAATTTGCCCAGTTGGAAAAAACCAACAAAAATGTGAACCAGTATTTGATATTCTCACCTAATTCCTTCCAGTATGACACAAAACTTCTAAATTCCCCCTCGAGATCCAGTCTACTCTGTGGCTGGGGCTGTCCTCAGAGTCGGACCTGGGTTTGGAGTGTCCTGGTCTCATGGGTTGGTCTGATCTGTCCCCACAGTTTTCCGTGGAGACAGAGCCCGAGTCTTCGAATCTTTGTAGGTCCTGCAGTCTCACAAGTGCTGGCTGTGTGGATGTGCTCAGTAAACACTCATGGAAGAGCAGATGTGTGCTGAAAGATTTGGGAAAGAGGGAAAAGTAAAACAACAGGGCACTTCCCTCTTACTAAAAGGCAGTAAGATCATCTTAGTGGAAGCAATGTTGATTTACCACGATCCCTGCACAGGGAATTAGAGGATTCAAGGCCCACTTTGGGGTCTTTCTAGTTGTATGACCTTGATCAAGCCCAGGGCCCTGTCTAGGCCTCAGTGTCATCTCCGCCCAAGTGGGGAGTTAGGTCAGGAGACCCCATGCATGGCCACAGCATCCGCCCCAGTGTGGCCTGTGGCCTGTGCACACCAGGCTCTCTGTCGCTGATGAGGAAATAACTGCAGACAGATTTTCGGTGATGTAACCAAGACAGAACTGACCAGCGACTCTAATGACAGAAGTGAAAGTCCATCTCAGAACTGTGCCGACTGAGGAAAGTCCCCCTGAGGGACTCTGTTGGGTTCTGAGGGGAGGAACACGTGGCTTTGCTCATGTCTTCTCCTCTTTCCCCCCAGGACACTTCATCTGAAAATCAGGACATTATAAGCCCTCCTACCAGGATGTGCTTGTGGGTTGAAACAGGGCCATCGCTCTGGGGCCTGGCAGACCTACTGGTCCAAAAATGGCCCTCTGACCATGCTGTTCCTGTCACCCTTGCTGTCTGCACCAGGAGTACAGTCTCCTGCGGCCTTCTGCCACAACCCCTCTCCCTCCCCGCTGGGTGCTCCAGCCCCGTGTCTGCACACAGCAGTCACTCAGTAATGGCTTGTGGATTAGACCTTGGAAATAGGCCATAACAGAGTGCTTAGAGCCTGGAAGAGTATGATGGCATGGGGTGGGGAGGGCACGGAGCCGCACAGAGTCACAGGAAGCCATAGCTCTTAGAGAAATAGGTGTCAGCTCTGAGAATTCTATTATCCTGACTCTACCGTCCAGCCACCTCCAGAGCTGAGGCAGAGACCTGGTCTAGGTCTCCACCCTGCCTCAGGGCTATCCAACCCCCCAGCCCCAGCTCAAAAGGTAATCAATGTATTCATAGCCCACATTGTCCCAGAAAAAGGATTTCAAACTTTTTTCAAAGATAGAAATGATACCCTTAGATGAAGTCAATTTAAATGAAAAATGAGTCAAGGAAAATAAAGAATAGGATTATCTAAGGCAGAAATTCAGGTTTGGGGGACCAGCCTGAGGGAGGGCTGGTTTTTAAGAAGTGGACCCTTCAGATACCTTGTAATGACCGGGTGGGGTCTGCACACTGAGGCTGCAAGCCCTGGGTACCTTATTGAGGGAAGCAAGATTATCTAGGGAAGAGGATGCTTGTTTTCTTGTCTACAGACATGGTGGCTATAACATGAATCAGGGCAGAGCACTTGGAAAACATAGGCTGGCACAAAACCACTTTGTAAGTCAAGGAGAATGTATCGGTCCTACTTGTGGTCACTGGGGAATGAGACAGGTAAGCTCACGGGCACCGGGGCAGACAAACAAGGGCTCACTCAAGTCCTGGTTCTCCAGCTGACTGGCTTCTCCTAGCCTTTGCTATTTACCTTCCCTAAACTTCAGCCATTATAGAGCCTCCAAAGCCCCCATGAATAAAAAAATGAGCATGTGCCTATCTGTCTAGCAGGCACCACTCTACACATCTACATACATGAAGCCCTTCAATGCTCTTGGCAACAGTATGAGAGAGATGCTGTTATCACTTGTACTCTGTAGGCCAGGAAGAGGAAAGGTTAAGTAACTTACACAGGCCACACTGGCTGGTTTTTGATAGAGCCAGGCTTTAAATCCAGGCCCCTGCTTCAAGGTGTGCTCTCAGCCACTGCTTCACACTGCGGACATGCTCAGTTAGTGACGGTGACTACTCTGTATGCAGGCCTACATAACATGCAGATGGGTTGTAAAAATATCTCATTGAATAGTTGAAGGGTAGACATTTCCATCTCACCTGCAAAGGTGTATGAGTGTGTTTTAAACTTGAATGGGTTCTGCCTAATTGCCCCTGCCAAAGCTGGACCACCCTCAGTAACCACATTTGAGACCTAGGTTTCGAAGGCACTGAAATACATCTTTACATTGCTATATGAACTTTCCTTTTAATCCAACAAATATTTAGTGAGCTCTTACAGCGGGCCAGGCACTGCCGTAGACACGTGGGATATATCAGTGAGCAAAAGAGACACAAATCTCCAGCCTGACAGCTTATATGCTGGAAGGTTTAGATTGTTTGTTGTGTTTCAAACCCCGGACTCTGGTTCCTGGATTTCTTGCCTTTCACTGGGTCTCGCATATGAAAGAATTTAGAACCCAAGGATTCAGACTGAACAACCGTTCGTGAGCTCTGACGGACAGGCCTCCATGTGTCATTAAAGCTCCAGGTGCCTCTGAGAGAGGTACTGCTGGTATAAACATTCCCCCTCTTGGAGATGCAGAAACAGAGGTGCAAAGAGTGAAGTGCTGGGCCCAGAGGGCTCTCCCTATGCTAAGGGGCAGAGCCAGGAGCTGAGCTCCCCCGGCCCAGAGTCCAGTGTTGACTTCCTGCACTACCACAGTCAGATCACTGTGAGGAGATTCACGGGGGGCCCAAACACGTATTTTGGCCCTTTGTCTAGAGCATCTCTTGATTGCATTATTCATTTGGAACTCAGAATATATGTGCCCTGATCTTTACTTTTTGCCAGCAGAAGAGAAGAAAAAGAACAGAATTGTTCATAAGAATATAGCAAGAATGGTGTCAGAGGACAGGTTGGGGCCAGGAGAGACTCAGCACTGAGAAACTATCTTTAATCCCCCGCCTTGGCTCAGTGCTTGGGGGCTATTGTTCAAGTCGGAATCCAAACTCTACAATTCACTAGCTCTGACCTTTGGGCAGTGACTTGATTTCTCTGTGCTTTAGTTGCCTCATGTGAATAATAGTCCCCGCCTCAGAGAGTTGTCGTGATAATTCAATGAGACGATATAGAGAGTTTTGAAGACTCTCTGCTGTTCTCAATGGATGTTAATGATTAATGTTGGTTAGTTACCTTGAGTTGATCTCTATAGTTTCTGACTCAGAGAGTAGTCTTAGACACCAGTTACCAGCATCCTGTGCCTTCTGCCCTAGTCTCCCATCCACACCAGTGAAAACAGAACATTCTTGATGACAGAATTCAAGTGACATGTGCTTCTCTTGAAGCACAGTGTTAGTGTGTAGCAATTGCATAATACTTGCTTGCTAAATTTATGCCAAGTGGGGCAGTCCAGTGTTTCAGAGGCAGCCCCAAGAGTGGTGAAGTTAGAAGTCTGGCTTTCTCTTTGTGGAACTCCAAGAGTTAAGGGAGTTCCTGTCCCATTTGATCTACCCCTGCTCGTCCAGCCCTAAAGAGGACCTAGAAATTAGAGGTCAATGAATCTAATAAAGGGGAAGATGTGATATACAAGAAACAGTGCGGAGTGAAATAACAGTGACACATTAGAGTTAAATCTAAACAGTTGACGACAATAGAATGGTAAGGCTTCATATATTAAGAAGAGACTTGTCTAGCCCTGGCTGGTGTGGCTCAGTGGATTGAGCACTGGCGAGTGACAGTGAACCAAAGGGTCGCTGGTTCAATTCCTGGTCAGGGCACATGCTTGGGTGGCAGGCCAGGTCCCCAGTAGGGGGCATGTGGGAGGCAACCACACATTGATGTTTCTCTTCCTCTCTTTCTCTCTCCCTCCCCCTCTCTCTAAAATTAAATAATAAAATCTTTTAAAATAAAAGAGTTGTCCAATAGAAAAGGTATAATATAATATTAAAAAGTTTAATACCTATCTGGAATCAAAATGTTATCAAAACCTGGGTTGCAGGTAGCTCATATGAAGGAAAACAGAAGAAACATATGCATTGCTTTATGGTAGGAAAACAGAGTGAGTGATAGATAGTAAGTTTTTATTTTGATAGAAACATATATGTTTACATGTTTGTTAAAAAATAAAAGGCACCCTGGCTGGTGTGGCTCAGTGGGTTGGGTGTCAGACTTCAAAGCAGGGGGTGGCTGGTTCGGTTTCCGGTCAGGGCACGTGCCTGGGCTGTGGGCCAGGTCCCCAGTAGACGCACTTGAGAAGCAATCACACACTGATGTTTCTCTCCCTCTCTTTCTCCCTCCCTTCCCCTCTATAAAAAGAAATAAATAAAATGTTTTTTAAAAAGTGAAAGGCAATGAAAAGACAGGGAGAAAACTTAATTGCGTATAACTAAGTGCAGGAAGCCAGTCTGGAGACTACGCTCTGTCTGATTCCAGCTACACGACATTCTGGACAAGGCGAAATCATAGACAGCAAAAAGTTCAGTGGTTGCCCAGGACTGGAGAGGAGGGAGGAATGGGCAGGTGGAGCACAGAGGACTTTTGTGACTGTGAACCTATTCTGCATGATACTACAATAGTGGATGATATCGGAGGAAGACTGGTACCAAGGAAGGTCTGCTGGACAGGTCTGGAAATAATTCTTCAACAATGTCACAGGAAAGGAATTCAGGGACACTCTCAAAGGGGGATTTGAGTGATAGGGGCCCAGTGTCTCATCCATAGCCAAGTGCTTCAGCTCCGTTTCACTGCAGGAGAAGTCCAGCTTCCAGGGCTGCAGGCCTGCACTTGGTCCCAGCAGGCCCAGGAAAATCAATGGGACCCAGAGCTACAACACCTGGCCCCTGAAGCTGACCTGGTCAAGTTACCAAACTTTTCTGTGCCTCATTCCCTGTCTGCACTTCTGCCTCCAAGGCTTGATGGCATCTGGGCTGAGATCAATACTCCAGCCTGCGTGGCTGCTACAGAGAGACTGGGGCCTTTGTTCAGTTTCTCTATATTTTCTTGGGCTTGGCGGGGAAGGAGGCTTTCTTTCAAACTGTCTAGTCTCTTTCCTGGTTTTTCCCGGGCTTGTGTCCTCATCCTATCGGATCTTTCCTCCAGATTTTCCCAGGTTTTTCTCTTCCCCTTTCCAATGTCCACTTTGGCTCCTACTGGGCATGTACTTAGTAAAGAACTGCCCCTGCACCATCTTCTTCCTCTGCTATTAATAGGGAGGTTGCCAGTTGTTCCCTGGGGTGATTGGAAAGCCAGTCTTTCCTGACCCCTTGGACATTAATCCGTTTGGCAGAGGAGCAACATGGGCTATTCCCTGGACTGCCTGTGAAACTGTAGTTTCCCAATTTAATCGGGCTCAGCCAGTTTTCTCCCTTCTCTTTGCTAATACCTAACGAGGTGCCTACAGTAACAGATACAACTCATTATGTATTTGTCAAAACTCACGGGACACACAGCACCAAGAGTAAACCCTACATAAACTATGGACTTGAGTTACTAATGATGTATCCGTGTAGGTTCGCGCCGTGTACCACACCATCGCAGTGTGCTAATAATAGGAGACACTGAGGGGATGGGGAGAGGACGCTGTCGTTTCTGCTCAAAAAGGCTGTAAAAAACAAAATCTTTTTTCTTTTTTTAATCAAGGACAAACACTAGTAAAATAGAAACAGGGTATTTTCACCTGTCATGCCACTAAATAGAAGGAGGGGAATAAAAATTCTGAATCAAGCTGATGAACATCAGGGGCAGAGGAGCAATTAGAAGAGCTAACCAGCCAAAGTCTGCAGCTCTGGAAGGGGGAAACCAGGGCTCGGATCGGCCCTGCGATGGTTGTCAATCCAAGCCCGGCCACAAAGGAAACAATCTGACCCTTTCTTGCAGCGGATAGGCATAGCATTCGCAAAATTGCTCGAAAAGAGTGCCAACACGACGCTGTCTGTGGTTAACTCCATTTATCTAGAATGTCAGAGGCACAGAGTAGTCTGGTTAATTTCATATTCTATTTAAGTGAAGGTTGCCATGGATACCATACATAGTCGTCCAATTTTGTCAGAATTAGAATGCATGCAATGAAACTGGTTAACAGAAAACTAGGCCAAACATGATTTAAATTTATTCAATGATGAGTCCTTACTGATGAGGAAGGCACTCCTGGATTCGGCGGGGCCTCAGTGTATCATTCCAAATGTCACTTCTCCTTGTTCAGAACTGCAGAGGTGTCGGGGGTGAGAGAGGTGGATAAATTCTCTCTGACCACGAGGAACAGCCCTGGAAGTGGCTCTTTTGCATAAGCCCCAGCTATCCACCTGTGTCTCTGTCTCAAAAAAGCAGAGTAGAGCATGTTTATGCAGCAACATTAGAAGAATTAAAAAAACCTTTTCATTTGAGTCATCAGATGGTTAGATCCTGCATGATTGGCAGCCATGTAATTAGATTTGAATCCTTTCCTGTATCCTTCACCACTACAAAGACCTGGGTAATCTCTTAACTAACTGAGTTCAGGACCTCAGTGCTTTGAGCAGGGTGGTTAGCTGACTAGGATCTGCTGTTAGTGAGCAGGGCCTGCTGTTTAGATCCAACCTCTGCCTGGTCCGGGCCACAGTCAGTTGGCTGGTTCCCCAACAGCTACGCACAATGGAAATGGATGGTAATAATGGGCAGCTGTGCGGTATCATAAGAAAATGCAAATAATGAGCTTGGCATACAGGAAGCAATAATAAATATTAGCAGTTGATCATTATTCAGATTCTTCTTACTGTGGCTGGGGTGGCTCAGTTGGTTGGGAGTCATCCTGCAAACCGAAAGGTCCCATGTTTGATTCCTGGTCAGGGCCCATGCCTGGGTTGCAGGTTCAGTCTCTGGTCAGGGCAAGGACGGAAGGCAACCGATTGATGTTTCTCACATCGATGTTTCTCTCCCTCTCTTTCTCCCTCTCTTCCCCTCTCTCTAAATAAAAATAAATAAGTAAAGTTGGTTTTTTTATTTTTTTAAAGATTCCTCTTATTCATGAGAAGGGCCCAAGATTGAACTCTATACAGGGATCTATGTGGTTGAATTAATACCATCCCCACCCAGAGCAGAGTGGAGTTTGGCACAGTCTTATATCCATTTATTCTTTTTTTTTTTTTTTTTGGAGTCGCTGCTGTCTCAGAATATCCGAGGCAGCAGGCGCAGGGTATACCGCCATATGTCCACCTGATTCCGAGAACGCTCTCCCAGAATCTGCCGCTGTGATGTGGAAATCCATAAACGCCGAGCTGCCTTCATTTTAGTCACGGAGCATCTGGGTGCTGCTAATACATGTCAGATGTCAGCACGCTTGCTCCCCGTCTCCCTGCTGGCCTAGGCCTCTCCGGCTGGCTTTTACATTCTCGTTCCCAAGTATCCCAAGAGAATGCGCCTTAGCATCTCTGGTTTCTCTGTTTCCTGAACGGCTACTTGTTTCCAGGCCTCACCGGCAGTCTTCGCCTGTGTCATTCCACCCATGATGAGCAGGCCTCTTGGGGACAGTTCAGGGCCTCCCAGCTCCTACAGTCAGTGAACAGGCCACCCCCTCCCTCCTCTTAGCCATTCGCCTTTTGTCTGGAAGGAGGGGTCTGGACATTGTCTTGCAGGTAGGCTTATGAAAGCTAATCTGCCACAGGGGTTTATTTGTTCAAGTTTATTTGCTTTTCAGAGGCAATCTGGTTGTAATTTCAGCAGCAGACTCTTGGTTTGGCTACTTTATCCATCACTCCTCGTTTTGCCATTTTCCCCAGTTGCTGCTTCATAGGCTGCCTCTTTCTCTTTGGGTTATTCCTTTTAAACCATACACCCACTCACATACACATACACGCACTCACACTCACACCACGTCTGGGCATACAAGGAGTCTCTCCTCTGTGAGAAATCTAGTGAGTTGCAGATCTAGATTTCATTGCCACAAGTATGTGTCATTAATAGTGATGTTTTGTTCTGATAGCCATGATTTATAACGCTTTCAGTTCCCCTTCCAATTCGTATTTTGTTCCACATTTCGCAAGGTTCTTAATTTGAGCCTTTATTTTCTGATGTGTATCTTGTTTTCAAGTCTCTACAATCCTCCTTTTTTTTGAAACAGTGGAGGAGAAGCAAACCAACACCCAAGAACACTACATGTTATTAACAACACAATTCTAGGTAAGACCCAGATTTTAAAATAAAATTGGACAAAATGCAACTCTCCTAGGGAACAATTTTGAGCTGGCTGGGCATGGAGGCCATGAGTAATAGGTCTTTTCCCTTGTGCTCGGTCTCTGGTCTCCATGAATAGCTCCACCGGGTGGATGTGGGACCTCCATGCCGCCTTCGTTCATACAGAACTTGGCCCCACGGGGCTTGGTACAGAAACTCTCTGTTACCTTGATGTTTTGAATACTACATCTGAATGGTTCCTTGTTTGGGCCCTGAATTTTTCCCCCATCTCCATTAACTCAGCTCCACGGGAGGAATCAGCACTTAATAAAACAACTATTGGCTGATGGTGCAAGTCACGGGAGCTTTAGAGTTCTTCTTGGCTTTGTTTTTCTAAAGAGTGCCCGCGACTGTAGCCAAGCAAATCAGCACATACCCGTGGGCTTCCTTGGGAGAAATTAAAACGAGTTAGGCAGCAGGAGAGAGAATCAGGCAGGGAGCCTGAAAGAAATTTAATAAACTCTGTACCTCTCTTCTCTTTTTTTTTTTTGGTGTGGGGGGGTAGATTTTCCTGAATGTGGTAGAAAGTTCTATGGGTGTTTGTGGCAGGCCAAAGCACTTCCCCAGTTGAGATGGGGCACAGCGTAGCTGAGTGAAATGAGAGAAATCTGTCGTAAGTGGGTTGATGTGCTTTACTCTGTAGGGCTGAACCCTGGTGCAGTTAAGGAAAGGGTGAAGATTTCTAAAGCTGGCCTCCATTTTTGTGTCTTCTTCCTTCCATTGGGCCCCTGCTGGCCAGTGCTGCTCTTACCTTGGCTATTTGGAGAAACTGCCCCCATCCCCAGTGTCCACTTCTATCCAGCAGTTCTTGCTCCCTTAACTTTTCCACCTTACTTCACTGCATCAGAACTCTCCCCTCACTATGAGGCAGAATAAAATAATAACAAAGGGCACAGACTTAGGTATAACTAGACCTGGGTTCAAATCCTATCTCTGCTACTTACTAGCTGTGTGTCCTTGAGCAAGGAAGCTCACCTCTCATCTATAAAACATGGATTAATAATAGTGCCAGTAGTTATGGGCTTTATTATAGGATAAAGACAGCAAGGTAAAAACAGTAGGATAATAGTAAGGAAAAAAATGAGATAAATGTAGAGCACCAAGCCAGAATTAGAACCCGGGTAGATTTAAGTTCTTTTGTTTCATGAAATCTGCTTTATTTCTGATTCAACCAATGGTTTATTTTTATTTCCTTATAAATAAGTTCAGTTTATTTCTCTTCTTTTTTTTCTTCAAATAGTCAGTCATTAGCTTTTTCACACCTTTGTCGTAGCATCAAAATGGCCCACAAAATAATAAAAATGAGAGCATAGCTTTTGCATTCTGGCTTCTAGTAATGAAGTATGATCAAACATCTTCACTGGTATATTTTGACACCTTTAGTAAAGTGCTTTACTTGACTGTCATTTTTATCACCTCCCCCTGACACATTGTGGCAAGAATAAAGCCCTCCCCTGGCTCTCCAACAAAATCCAACAAGGAAACATCAGCAGAAGTGACAGATTCTGAACATAAAAATGCGTAGGTAAAAATAGCCACTTCCATGATGCGACCTGTTTACAAAGTCCATTTATTGATCGAAGGAACAAAATCAATATTTTGACTCCATCTTATACCCCAAAGAACCACAAAACCATTGGAGGAAAGCTGGAGCCTCACGGAATTGATAGGTTGATTATTTTAAATGGAACGGAACAATTGATTTAGCCAAGAAATTAGCTTGAACTGCTACTTTCATTTAACAGAGCACTTTTCTTTTTAATTGAGTTGACCAGTTAGTTGAGTCCCATTGTAAATCTAGGACATGTGGTCCAAAAGGAAGTGTTGTAGTTGATACAGTTCTTTTTAAAGTCTCTGTTTTATCAGGTCTCATTCTCTTCCCACCTGAATGGGTTTGGGAATTCCCAGACACAATCATCTGAATCTGCTGAAGTAAGAAACATATTCCTCTCTATAACAACAGCAACAATAATCACCATTAATTGAGCACTGACTTTGTGCTTAACATCTGTCACTAGAGAACTATTTCAGAGTGGAAACTGAGTATGTGGTCCTTGCAGCCAGTTCCACCATTACGTGGCTGCGAGCAAATGGCTTGGATCTCTTTGTACTTCAATCCCTCATCTGTAAACCAGGACACCTATGTTACAGGGTTATTGTTAGGATTAAGTAAATTTGTACATGTAAAGGGTTTTAAAGACTGCCTAGAGCCCAGCTAATATAAGTTGGCCATTTTCTTTATGTTCCTAAGCCTCATCTAAGTTTGTATTATTATCCCTGTATTATAGTTAAAGGAAGTAAAGTTCAGAATGGTAAAGAATTTGCCAAAGGTCTCACATACAGAGTCAGCAGCTGCTTTTCCTAATCCAGATGCTCAAGTAGTACCATATGCACTGTAGAAAGAATTAAGACAATCCCTTTCACTGTATCTGACATCCTGAAATGATTAAGATGCAGGATGGTTGGTGTGTGACTGAACTTTTCTTTCCCATATGGTAAATAAAGCATTAATAAACACATTTGAGGAATGACTATGAGAGAAGGTGTGGAGCTATACACTGAAATACTAGAAGAAAAAAAACGATGCCAATGACATCCATGTTATCCTAATATTCGTTCTCAAAGGCATTTACATGCCCACAGGTGTCAAAGCAGCAAGCTCTCCTGGTTCTCTTACAACAGATATTTCTTCCCCGTTTGGGCTGAGCTCAGTTACCCTTTAGAGAATGATACGCCCTACCGCCCCAGCCCCTCCAGTTCATTAAGATGTGGCCTTGTCTCCGTTTCGTATGTGTGATGTTAACTCGTCACTCAACCACTGCCTGTCTTCTGACTTTGACTTTCTGTCACATTTTCCCCAACAGCATTATTAGTGGGGTCATTATCATATTCACCACTGTTACAATTCCTTTTAATTTTCAGTCTGCCTCTTCAAAACGAATTCAGAGCAAATAAAATACGCACAGCTTATATATCTGTATGAACAGCACTGAATCAAACGAGGTCAGGGTCTCGGTGATAGGAAAACTGAGAATCTGGTTCAACAGGAAATGGGAAAGTGTTTCTGTGAAGTGTAACTGTTTGCAAAAATCAAAGAGGAACAAGTTATTGGCTGCGAATGGTTCTGTCCGTATGAATTCAAGACACCTTACTATTTAGGTGGCATAGAATATTAAGAATAACAGGATGTCTTTAGCTTAGGCAGGAAACCATTTTCAAAAAGTGTCAAAACTCATTTTACAAAAAGATTATAATTACCAAATAGTCATGGTGGGTTCGACTTTGAGGTTTGGAGGTGAATAAAGGCAGCTTGAAGACTATAGGGGCTTCCTGTTTTGAATTTTGGAGAAGCCAAGACTTTTGCAAATATTTTTAGATGCAATATTTATGGGAGGCAAAAATACTAACCCAGAATGTTGGATAGTCCAGCTAACTGTTGGTTTGTACATTTTAAGTAATTTAGACCATTGGACAGAGTACTGAACTACTGTAGATTTTCCCCTTCATTTCTTGCCTAAAAAGGGCAATGGTGAGAAAATGACTTCAACCAAAATATTCAATAAGCATTTATTAAAATCCTGTGGTACAAATAACATTCTTCAGAAGGCACTTAAATTAGACCCAAAGAAAGCAGATGAAATATCCACTCCTGAGCATTTACTAGGGGTCAGAAGAATAAAATTGCAAGTATGAAAGGACTGGAGAATAATCCCCTAGTAATATGTGCATTAGTGGTATGCTCTCCGCGCTGATAACCCCACCGCTTGCTCCCTCACCTCCTTCAAGTGTTGCTCAAATGTCACCTTTTCAGTGAGAACGTCCCTGAGCATTCTACGTGTAAATTGCACCAACCACCCCTCAAGCCGTGTCTCTAGCCCCTGCCCTTTTTTGCTTTTCTCCATCACCTTTCAGCTTGTTATAGAACTGTATCATTGATCTTACAGTGCCTGCCCCCACCCCGCCCAAATGTAACCTTCAGAAAAGCTGAGGAGTTTTGCCTTTTGTTTGTTTCCAAATCCCTAGCCTGGCACGTAGCAGGTGTTTAAAATTTTTTTTCTTAATAAAGTGATAGTGTATGTCAGACTACCTTTGGTAACGTTAATGAGGAAAAGCTTCTTGGAAGAAATGACGTGCGCTTTTCAACCCCAGACAAGTTGGTTTGATCAAACGTAGTGATTACAGCATACATTTTTAGGTCCTCACCCAAACTCTACCTCTATTTAGCTATGTGACCTAAACCAAGACACTTGACTTTGGTTTTGGGGATCTCTGAAGATATTTATATCTGGCGCTAAGGACTTTTGCCTCTAAATTAATTTTTAAAAACCAACTTTGTAGAGAATTACTGCACTCCTTTTTCAGCTCCTGGCTGGAACTGAAGCCGCAGTTATTCAAGGTGACGCTTTACATAACAGCCATCTCTGTGATGGAATTGGGGTATTTCAGGCTTTAGGTAAATCTGGGAAGAAAAGTTCCTTCCCACTTGCAGTGGCTGGGCCCCATTCCTGCCTTCTCCGGGTTCCCGTGATGACCTCTAGCTGTTCCAAAACCCCTCTGGGGCATCCATCCAAGCCTGCCTGCTCCCGAAGTAACCCATACTCAAGAATTATGTCTTCCTGTCTTTTGCTCTCCTCAGTTTGCTGCCAGTTAGGACTGGATCCTGATGAGCTAATTCCCTCTAGGGTGGGAATGACAGATTGCCAGCTGCGCTAACCTTCTGTGTTCCTCCCCACCTAAGTGCAGCCTGGTGCTAAAGAAGGAACCCAGTGCCTAGAGTCTGCTTGAACTTTTAATATATTGAATTGCTTCGGCCATAACCAGGTAGTTGATACTCTCTGAGGGACTCAAGTTCATGAGAGGTAAAGAATGGACTCCAAAGCTTGCCATATTATCACATCCCCACAGTAAATAAATGAGCCTAGAAATAAGTTTCTGGATTCTGAAGCCCACTTCTGGGGCAGTATTTTGAGATGCAAGGAAGAGAATCCTTTGCGACATCCTAGCTCCGCCACATAAACTGTGACTGTGGCTTTGAGTGAGTAACTTAACCTCTCTAATAGCTTCCATTCCTTCGATTGAAAAACGGGGGGTCGCAGTAGTGTCTGTATTAGTTATTTCTCAGAGTTCCAAATCACTCCGGAACTTGGTTTGCTTAAAATAACCGTAGTTATCCCTGTGGGTCTGGTATTTGGAAGTTGCTTGGGGTCTCTCATGAGGTTGCAATCAGGTGTCAGCTGGGGTCCCCAGTCATCTGAAAGTGTGACTGGGGCTGAAGGTCCCTCTGCCAATACAGCTGACTCACATGGCAGGCAAGTTGGTCCCTCTCCCTGGGGACCTCTCCAGTGTTGCTTGAGTATATTCACAAAAAGACAGCTGGCTTCACGCAGAGCAAGCAATCCAAGAGACCAAGATGGAAACCACAGTGGCTTTATGGCAACTCTTGGAAGTCGCACACCATCACCACTGCCATATTCTGTCGGTCACCCAGGGTGGCCCCTGATTCGGTGTGGGGAGGGACCACGGACGGGCCATTTTGGAGGCTTCTACAACAGTATCTACACTGCAGGTTGTGGGATGGACTAAGTGAAACAACCCATGTTAAACCGGGTATATACTAAACACTGAATTAATTATAGCTCCTATTACAAGGAGTCCAACGTGCTAAGTGCCAGCCTATACTAAGGGTGGTGCTGACTCTAAAGTTGGCCCTGAGTTTTACTTTACTGGACTTTAGCAAGAAGCAACCTTGTTCCCACTGTCCCGCGCCCCACCCCACCCCCCGCCCGCCCCGTCCCTGGCTATTGTTAGATTACAGGAACTACTATAAAGGACACATGGACAAAACCAAGGGGGAGGGTGGAGGTGGGGGAGGGAGGTGGGTTCAGCTGGGGTGGGGTGGAGGGATGGGGAGAAAAGGCATACAACTGTAATTGAATAACAATAAAAATTTAAAAAAAGATTAAAAAAAAAAAAAAGAAGCGACCTTGTGAACTGCTTGAGCCCACATTAGAGCCTAGCAGGGGGGACCCAGCAAGCCACAGAGCTCAGGAGAGACAGCAGCAACAACCCACTGGAAGAAGCAAATGACATCTGCCTGGCAGGGGGGACCCAGCAAGCCACAGAGCTCAGGAGAGACAGCAGCAACAACCCACTGGAAGAAGCAAATGACATCTGCGGGTCAGGCCCCTGAGGCCCACAGCAGCTCCCCGGCCTGAGTGGCACCTGGGGCACTTTGTGATTACCTCTTAACCAGCAACAGCAACAACAAATATCTCTCTCTCTATCGCTCTCCTTATCTGGCAGGTGTTATTACTTCCATAGTGTCATGTTTTCCAAACTTGTATTCTGGGAAACATTACTGCAAAAGAGTGTTAATAGGTGGATCTCAAAAAAAGCTTTACGGTCCAATACATTTGAAAGGCTGCCCATTAAATCCTTTGGGAGCCCCCCAGTATGCCTTTGGTATGATGTTAAAGACTCTAGCACATCCTGTGGTTAAACAATATCAACATAAGAAGGAAGAACAATCTTGTTTAGATCTGACCTAGCATTTTGCAAACTTGTTGGAGCACAGCACGGCCCCCCCACCCCCCCACCCCCACCTGGAAGCATTGCCTACTTCCTAGAGGCATGATCATGGAGAAGCCACTTGCACTTTGGGGAACCTTAGCCATCTCATCGATATAATGTGGATAGCACACACTTCACAGGGCTGTTGAGAACATTAAATAATAAAGGCACCTCACTTGGTATGTGGGTCACCATAAGAGTCTAGTCTCAACAGTAAGAGCTTGACCCTTTGGGTTCCGATCCCAGCTGCACTGTGAAGAGTTATTTGACCTTGACCAAGTTCTTTTAGCTCTCTTTAAGTGTCCTTGTCTGTGAAACAAGGAGAATACTTGCACCCATCTCATAGCTTTAACAGGGGGTAAAATAAAAGGACGTGTGTGGACTGTGGGCCCCACGCTTGGCACACTACGAGAGCTGTGGCGTTGTCAGGGGTCATCATGACTGCTGTGGCCAGAGGTCCCAAAGCTGGTAGGTGACACAGTGTATGAATGAACCTAGTCCCCCCCGCCCCCCGCCTCACGGTGCATGTGCTCCCCTCTGTGTGATGTACAGTCATCAGAAATGAGATGTGATCATTTTCAGAGTGACTCTGGGAGAGGATTGTGTCAGCAGTTGGAGAAAAGTGGGTGGCAACGATTCCAGAGAGCTTCCCAGAAGTGGTGGGGTTGCAAGAAAATATTTAAAGACAAGGAGGCAGGTGGTGGGGCAGATGGGGTGGCAGGGTTTACACACTCTGGACAGCCGGGACAACGGCTTGGAAGAGTGAATGGCAGCGGCTGCAAGACGCCAGCTTTGTCAGAACAAAGCAGCAGGTGAGGGCCACACAGAGTCCACACTCCAGGCACCCAGGGAGGCGGAGACAGAAAAAAAAAAAAAAAAAAAAACCTTGGCAGGAAGACAGGGGTCCCATTTGCCTTTTTCAATCAATTAGCTCGCCAACAATGGAGGGGCCCTGCAGCAAAGCCCCGCTTCCAAAGCTGGGTTTCCCTCCCTTCCTGCCACTGCCCTCTAGCAAAGGCTGCACCGATGAAAATTTATCTTCTAAGATCTCCTCCCTCCCGAAGCCACGAGCAGAGCAGTGGTACAGAAATTTGTTTTTATTATTGAGCTCCTATTTCTGCTTTTGCCATCACCGCAGATCAGTTTGGGTTTTGTCTCTCAGCCAAGTGCTTTTCATATTTTCCAGATCACTCAAAAGTCTGTATGTGCTGCCCAGAGCAGGTTTAAGGAACAATCAGAGATTTCTTTCTGAATAAGCAGTTATTTGTACTTTGTCTTGCTTTTCTTAGTTACTAAAGAAAAACAGAGACATAAAGAAAGCACTGGTAACACTTAGATTGGAGCAGCACAAATGTCAATGGTAGTGACTTTGCAAATAAATAGTTACATTGTCAGGCGCATAAGAGTCTCATTGAGGAAATCTGCAGCTATGACTGCTAGCAGGGTTAACGCTTTCAGTACAATGTAATCAAGGAAAGACTGTAAACTCGCACAAAGTGACCTCGGATCCCCAGGACCTGTTTCCCGACCAGTCACAGTGCACTGGGGGGGCTGGGGGGCAGGGAACGGGACAGAGAGAGGGAGAGGAGGCGACAGAAACTGTGGGGAAATGGGAATGGTTCCTTAATTATTTCAGTAATTTTGGTGAATCTAGTTACACTCTTGTTTCATTCTCTGTTTTCGTCAGTTTTACTCAAAGTCGAGATATTTTTAAATCTTTTTTTTTAATTTACTTTTAGAGAGAGGGGAAGGGAGGGAGAAAGAGAGACAAACATGGATCAGTTGCCTCTAGTACATGCCCCAACTGGGGACCAAACCTGCAACCTAGGCATGTGCCCTGACCACGAATTGACTAGTGACCTTTCACTTTGCAGGACGACGCCCAACCAACTGAGCATACTGGTCAGGACCCAAGAGATTTTTTAAAATGAGGTGTAAAATGCAGTTTACCACTTTGCAATGTTTTTCTTGTAGAAGGTGTTATTGGAAGGAAAATAGAATCTGTTTTAGCAGAAATTTAAGGGACTAATTACCTAGGACCCCACCATCCCTTTCCTGGAGCCCTGGCAGATGGCAATGTGGGCAAAGCTTGTGTGCCCTGCCTCCAGGTTTGGGGCTGCCAGATTTAGCAAATAAAAAAAAACTCAGGCTGCGCCATTAAATTTGAACGTCAGGTAAACTACCAATATTTTTTATAAGCATGAACATTGTACAGGGCATACTAAAATACAGTTTGTTGTGTATCTGATTTAACCGATGTCCTATATTTTTCACTTCACCTCACTGTTCCAACCGACTACAGGTTTATTTCTATGCCCTCCACTCTGTCCCTCAGTATGCATGTCCATCTTCACACTTACACAACGTAGTCTTGGTGACTGTGGCTCTGTGATACGTTTTGAAATGGGCAAGTCTGAGCCTTCCAACTTTGTGTTTCTTCTTAACATTGTTTTGGCCGTGCTGGACCCCTTCTATTTTCACATGAACTTTAGGACCAGCTTATCAATTTCTGCAAGAAAGCCAGCTGTGGTTTGATAGAAAGTGCTTTCAACCTGTAGACCCGTTTGGAGAGAATTGCCATCTTAATTGTACCTCTCCAATTCATGAACATGGGATGTCCTTCCATTTATTTAGGTCTTGCTCTATTTATTTTAATGATGCCTTTTTGTTTTCAGTTTACAAGCCTTGTACTTCTTTTGTTAATCTCATTCCTAACTATTTTATTGTTTTTATGCAATCCTAAGTAAAATTGTGTTATTAATTTCATTTTCAGATTGTTTGTTGCTCGTAGATAGAAGTAAAATGGATTTTGGTATATTGGTTGCTATAATATTTAAAAGTGTAAGTTTGAAGAAAAATGCCATTCTCAGGAGCTATAATTCATATGCTAATTACCTGCTACAGAACATGAACTTTCCTGGGAATTTCATTAGCTTGGCTCTTTGGGAAAGTGCCACTGGCATTGGCTAAGGGACCATAAGCACATAACCTGTTGGACTGTGGTCTCCAGTAACCCGTGGAAGTGGGGAGAAGAAAGTTCCCCACAGGCCAATGTGCTGTCCTTCAGTATTGTAACTGCCAGTTTTTCTCACTCGACTTCAAATTCTGGGAGCAATAACAGGGTCTGGTGCAGAGCCGGCTCTCTAAAGCCGGTAGGGGTGCCTGCTCCAAGGGTGCCGCCTGGCTGTCTGACTAAATGGAGGGGAAGAAACGAAACCACTCAGAGGAGCAGAGCTCCGTGGGCTGGTCTCTTCCTTAGGGGCCTGGCATGAAAGACCATTCTCGAGGGCTGGGATAGCATTGTCTACTGCCTCTGTGACATGCTGTCTTTATTGCAGTCACTTTATACAACGTTTTAAAAATACGAGTACGTGGTGTAGCAAGTTGTCCTTATTATTCTTGTTCAAGATTCTCTTGACAATTCTTGCATTTTTATTTTTCATATCCTTTTCATTCCTGGGACATTTAGTGGGATTTTGATGGAATTCAATAACATTTTTCTATTGATTTTGGAAAGGCTTTTATTTTCATAATTTTTTTTTCCTATGCCAAGATTTTGGTGTGTTTCTCCATTTATTCAAGACATGCTTTGTTTTCTTCAATAAAATTTTACTGTTTTATTCATATAAATTCTAACTTCCCTTGTTAAATTTGTTCATGACACCATCTTTAAAAGATTTATTTTGTAATTTTTATATATACTTTATTATTAATATAAAGAGAAGGTACTGAATTTTTTAAAATGTCCTATGCTCAGTCGCTGTACCAATTCTCATATTGGCTTATTATTTTTATTGAGTCATTTGGGGTTTCTAGACATGAAAGTATAGTATATGAGGTCTGGCCAGAAGGTATCCAGCAATGTAACATGAAAAACAGAGACACTTATTGAAGAAGATACAAGATACAAGAAACATTGTACATAGGACAATGACGCCTCAGTCCCCTTCAAAGCAGACAGGTTGGGACCTCACACAGTTCTCCTAGTCACCATAGCTGCCCTGTTGTATTTTCCTAAATCTCATCAACTATATGAAATCTCTTCCCTTTCAAAAATGATTTTAGTTTGGGGAAAAGCCAGAAGTCACAAGACACCAAATCTGGGCTGTAGTGAGCCTGAGTCACCTGGGTGATTTGATGTTTTGCCAAAAAACTCTGCACGAGATGTGATGCATGAGCAGGCACATTTTTGTGATGAAGCTGCCAATCACCAGTTGCTTGTAACCATGGCCTTCTGAGTCATCCGAATAGTTTCTACGGAGAAATGTCCAAGCTTAACTCAAACTTTGATGCAGATTTGGTTTTCTACTCAGTTAGTTTGAACGTCGTGGCCACACAGTACACATGCTCACTCAATGGCGTCTACCGCCCCCACTGACTAGTACAGTGAAGTCGTCACAGCTCACACATGCGCACTCCAGTCCACTCTCCTTGGCTGTCAGGTTACATCAATGGCACACAAACTGTTCTCATTATATTAACAATGGCTGAAATTTTTCCAGACCGACCTCATATATAAATAAAAATAACCTTGCCATTTCTTTTTTAATGTTTGAAATTCTCATTTGCTTTTCTAATCTTATTTCATTGTTAGAACCTCCCAAATAATGCTAAATAATAGTGGTGACATTTGTTTACCTGTTATTAAAGTCAAAAGTATTTGCTCTTGAAAGTTTTATAGCCAGTACAAACTTTAATAGCAAGCAGGAAAGCAAACTATATCCCTTTGGGATAGCAACAATTACACTTTAGATATTTAATAGTGGATAATGCTCTGAGAAGAGAATAAGGCTGAGTCTTCACAGGACAGAAATAGGGACTTGAAGGAATTTTTTCTTTTCTAAATTCTTTAAGAAATGATGGGAGAGAGGATCCAGGAAGAATCTGATATATTCAAGATAGCAGATTAAAAGTTTAAATATTAGGAACAGCTGGAGAGAGCAATTGAGCAGAGATCAGAAAGCAGGATTTTCTTGGGCAAAAGCCAACAACACCAGCTGGGAGGTGACCACGATGTCAAAACAGTTTTATGCAGAAGTCAAAGAGGGAATATGAAGCTCTGATAGGAAAGAACCTTGAAGATTAAGAGAAAGTCTTGACAAGCATCTTTTAGAACAGAGGTTTTCAAACTTCCAAACATGTCTGATCTTCCTACTAGTGTGGTTGAGTTCTTTGCCTAGCACAGTACTTCACATACAGTTGATCATTAAAAAAAAATTTTTGCTGAATTAATAAACAAGGAGAAAAACAATAACATCTCAAAAGCCCAAGAAAAAGTGGCAAAATCTAATGCCAAAAAGAAAAGACTTTTTTTTTTAGGGACTGATAGTGTCTTTATTATTATTTTTAAAATTTTTATTGTTATTCAATTACAGTTGTCTGCATTTTCTCCCCATCCCTCCACCCCACTCCAGAAAAGACTTTTTAAAGTCATTTTAAAGTTAGGATTTTACTGATCTTTAGCATGCATACAGAAATGTACATAAATCATAGAGTTCGATAAATTACCACCCCGGTCTCACCACCACCACCAACAAAAATGAGAGCATACTAGTTCCCTTGAAGTTCCCCTCGAGCCCCCTCCTAACCACTGCCCCCACGAGAGCCATCACAAACAACAAAGGTCAGTTTTAGCTGCTTGATCACTTTGTATCAATAAAATCAGACAGTACAAACTTTTGTACCTGACTTCTTGTGCTTCAGCTCTGTGTGTTTGAGATTCCTGCATGTTGTTGCCGGTAGCAATAATTTGTTTATCCTCACAGATGTATAATATACTACTGTATGAATACATTATCATTTATATATTCATTCCATTGTTGGTGGGCATGTATGATGTTTCCAGGTTGGAACTCTTAGAAACGGTGCTTCCATGAACATTTTAGTACACCTTTGGATGAACACAGCTAAGTTTCTGTAGGGTATACGTCAAGGAGTGGCATTACTGGGTCACAGGTATTTGCAGTTTCAGCTTTAAGAAATATTATTAAAGGATTTACCTACTCTTTATACTGAAATATGTTTCCACTAACAATATTTAGGAGTTCCAGTTGCTCTACACCCTCACCAGCCCTGGGTGGTCTATTGCATCTTAGACATTGTGGTGGTGGATGTGTAACCGCATCGCACTGCAGTTTTAATTTGCATTTTCTTGACGACTATAAGGTTAGGGGAATATTTGTTGGTTGTAAAATTAAATCATGTTCACAGTAAAATATCTAACAATGCAAAAGTATAAAAAATAAAGCCCATGGTATCAGTTTCCTAGGGCTGCCAAAACAAAGTACCACAAACTCAGTAGCTGACAATAGAAATTTATTTTCTCACAGTTCCGGAAGTTAGAAATCTGAAATCAAGTTGTTAGCAGAGCCATACTGTGAGGGGATCCTTCCTTTCCTCTTCCTCGCTTCAGGTGGTTTGCCCGCATTCTTTGGCATTGCTTGTCTTGCAGGTGCATCACGCTGCTCCTCTGGGTTCACGCGGGTTCTCCCTGTGTTTCTGTCTTCATGGGGCTGTACTCATCTAAGGACAAAAGTCATACTGGATTAGGCGCTCACTCTACTTTGCCTTCACCTTAACTGCATCTGCAACTATTTGCAAATGTGGTCATTTTCTGAGCTCCCAGGGGTTAGAACTTCAACATGTCTTTTTGAAGGGACGCAATTCAACCCATAACACATTCCTTCATTCTTCACTGTTAACAACTTAGTATGTATTTTAGAGAAAACTTTCTATGCATTTACAAATTCATGTGTATGATATGTATGTGTCAACACACACAAACATGCATGACATATAACCACACCATACATGTCATTTGACATATTACTCTTTAAAAACACTTTATTGTGATAAAATATACTTAACATCAAATTTATCATTTTAACTATTTTTAAGTGTGCAATTCAGCAGCATTAAGTACATTCACACTGTTATGCAACCATCACCATCTATTTTAGGAACTTTTTCATCATTCCAAATAGAAACTCTGCCCATTAAACATTAACTCCTTATTCTCCCCTCCCCCAGCCCCTAATAAGGTCTATTCTACTTTCTGTCGCTATGTATTTGACTGGTCTAGGTGCCCCATATAAATGAAATCATACAATACTTGTCCTCTTCTGTCTGGCTTATTTTACTTAACGTAGTGTTTGCAAGGTTCATCTATATGTAGTGTATGTCAGAACTTCATTCCTTTTTTTTTTTTAAGGACTAGTTTCATATATGGTTTTTTTTCAGAGTATTTATTTATTTATTTATTTTTAGACAGCGGGGAAGGGAGGGAGAAAGAAGGAGAGAAACATCAATGAGTGGTTGCCTCTTGTGTGCTCCCAACTGGGGACCTGGCCTACAACCCAGGCATGTGCCCTGACTGGGAATTGAACCGACGACCCTTTGGTTCACAGCCCAGCATTCAATCCACTGAGCCACACCAGCCAGGACAGAACTTCATTCCTTTTTATGGCTGAATAAAATATCATACATATTTATAGACCGCATTTTTGTTTATCTGTTCATCTGTGGATGGACACTCGGGTTGTTTCCACATTTTGGCTTTTATGAATAATGCTGCTGTGAACATTGGTGTACAAGCATCTGCTTGAGTCCCTGCTTTCAATTCTGACACGAGTTTTTGCCACTCGATAATTGGGGACATCTCTTTAAGTCAGTACAGATATTTACCTCATTTTTTTCTCCAAGTACTTTGTAGCCCATAGTGTGAGGTGAGGATGACACTGAATGAAGGTAAACATTCCCTTCCCCGGCCTTTTCCCCCTTGTATGGTGAAAATTAAGAGAGAACCTGAGACTGTATGATGTAAACACGCATTTTCTTAAACTGCAGTTTGTGGAATGCTAGGTTTTCACGGGCACACTCTTCTAGGTTGACACATTTCCTTTATAAAATAAAATTTTGTGGTTTCACTTTTGAGATAACCTAAATACAGTTGTAAGCATTGCTTGGATCATCTGAATTACCAGCTTCCAACCAACTCTCGCCGACCAAGGTCGGTACCTCCTCTCCCTCTGTGTATGATTGCGATGACGTCCACGACAAGGAGTGACGCAGACGACGGTGGCAACCCTGACAAGTTCACTCCAATTGCAGAACAAATGACTCTGCGTGCACTGCAGAAATGCAGGTGGTAATGACTCTGTGTGCACTGCAGAAATGCAGGTGGTTGAGTAGTTCGAGTAGAGAAAAATGCTGGAAGAAAGGGGTCATCACGGTACTGAGAAGCCAAAAAAAGAGAATTTGTGATGGAGTAGTCCTCACTGTTCTCGCGGTGAGTGGGGAAAGGCGGCAATGACGCAGACCATGGAATTTCTGTAGGTTTTAATAGTTTTGTTTGAATGTAATTTTGAAATTTGCTTTGGGTTCTATCATTGCATATGTAAAAAACTATAAGTATAAAGAGTTTATGAGTAGTTTTCTATTTATATAATTTAGAGATGTATTCTTTGAAAGCTAGTTTAAATCAATAATAAATTTTTATTTTGTATCATAGAGCTCCAAACATTGCTCAAATCAGAAACACTAACCTAGCGGTTAACTCGCTGCCAAATTTCCAGACCAGGGCCATTACTATAGAAAATGGCCCACACAAACAGCCAAATGGGCCTTTGGCCGGAGAACATCCGTTTTTAAATGTGAATGTGAATTCATATATAAATGGTTTTCTGCTCCAAAGCCAGAATAACTAATTCATGAAAATGGGCCTGTCGGAAAGACTTGGCCTCAGATGGGGGCTAGTTTTTCTTCTTGACCTGGCTCTACCACATCTAAACCCCGACTGTCTCTTCTCTAAACTAGAGATTGACAATAAAACTTGCATGTTCGCCACCAACACTAGTTATACTTCACATATTTGAAGCATCTGGGGAATATTAAGAGTGTCCAACGACAGCCAATGACGCGACAGGAGCATCGGAGCTGTAGGTCTGGGGCCCCGGCCATGAGCTGTACGTCATGCTTAAGCCTTTTCCACACGGGAAAACCTTCCAAACTGGGCAATCCAATAGTACACAAGTACTCAAAGTAGTATTTACCAGAGCTATTATAGGATGCAAAAATACAAACAAAACAAAGTAAAACTCTTAACATTAGGTTCTAATTAATGGAAATTTGTCAACTATTCCTGGTTAGTTAAATTTTTAAAAGATATTTCAGTATGCAATATTGCAAATATTTCTAAAGCCTGTCAGTCCACTTAAATACAGTGTATGTAGTGGATTTGCCTCAGCATTCCTGGTCATGACTAAAATGATTGAAAAGGAGTGTCTGTAGGTGGAAGTGCACAAGGTGTGTATGAAATTGATCAAAATCTATAGGGACTTCCGATTATAACCTGGAAGCTTATTTTTGTATTTTGTGAAAAATCCTGGCATCTGCTTGCTTTCTTGTAAGTGATTTTTTTTTTTTTTTTTAATTCTAAAGTTGAAGTGTAATAAGGGTGGAGATTCTGGTCCCTCTGAGTTTACAAATAGTAATCACATTTAAATAGTTACATGGCCGAAAACCACATCGGTGCAAAATGATAATCATGTTTAAAGTTTTGAAATTTTATTTGTAAGTTCCATCTCCCCCCTTAATAATAAAACACTGAGTAAGAAGGTTGGGGACATGCCTCACTGTGTCTTCTCCGAGCACCAGAGTCCGTCCGCTTTCCCCCCACACTGCTGTAGCCATTCTGACCCAGGTAGGCCCGCACCTAGGCAGGCCCAGGGGCATCCTAGCTGCTTTCCTTGCTTCTTTTCTTGCCCCTTCCGACGCATTCTCCATACAGTATGTCAGGTGGGCCTTTCTTAGCTGTAAATCAAGTCACGCCACTGTCCGCAGAAGACCGCCCAATGGTTTCTGCTGCACGCGGCATGAAGTCCAGTCCCTGACTGTGGCGCAGCCCACTCTACCTCGTCTGGCCCTGCCTCCCTCCCCACCCACTTACGCCACCGTGCCCCCGTTCCCTGTGCTGCAGCTTCACAGGCGTCCCCTTTTCGATTACCCCAAAGGCATTCTCTCTTTAGGGTCTTGGCGCTTGGCATGCCTTCTGCCCACAGTGCTCTGTTCCACAGCCTTTGCCTGGTTGCTTCCTTCATGTCAGGACTTCTCTGACTCCTCAGTACTTTCTTCCACGCTTGTGACGTCCCTTGGTGTCCAACACCATGTTTTATTTTCTTTTAAGCACTCAATATCCTCTCCGATATCCTCTTTACCATTTATTGGGTAATGAGCTTATGCTATAGCATCTCTCCCCCTAGAACATAAACTGCAGGAGTGTCTTGTCATTCAATGTCTACTATTATACCCACACAAAGAAGTCTTTCGAAGGGTTGCTTGAATGAATGAATGAATGAATATACAACTTCAGTCATCACCTAAATTTTATTCCTAAATTCGTTACCATGTAATGAAGTAATCTCTGACAAACACTGAACCTCTTTAGGCCTCTAATTCCCCTATGAATAATTAGTAAACTGGACTAGATGTTTGTTAAGTGTTCTTTTATATTTCCATACTTCATATTCAAGTATTGTTTCAGCCTTTTTCTCTACTTCTCCTCTTCTTCCTCCTTCCTATTTTCTCTTTCTCTACCTGCTTTTTCCCTCTCCCTCTCTCTCTCTCTGTCAGCAGTACTTCCTTAAACTCACGAATAGTTCTAAACCAGTTGCAGATATTTTATGCATAAACACAGACCTCTCAAGGCTGCACGATCTCTAGATACCGAATTGTCATCACAACCACATGTTGTAGTGTTTACTATCCCTTGCCCAGCCAACCCCATCAAAACCACACCCTTCACTGCCAAGCCACAGCCCCACCCTGCCTTTGGAAATAAAAATGGAATAGAAGGATCGTGGCTTCTGGAAAAAAAGTGCTGCACACATTTTAACTAGTATAATGTTTCTCAAGAAATCAGGGTGCAACTGAGAGGACTGATAACAACTTCATAACATTTCTTAATATAATGAAGTCCATGAAGTTAATAGGAGACAGTAATATGAAATTTTAGATACTGCCAGAGACAATTTCTAAATTATTTTTTCATTTCCATAACTAATTGCAGTGAGTGTCGTTGTATGTGCTTAACTTTTAGCCATTTAGTTTGTAATATGCCAGAAATATACATTAAAAAAACAGTACAGTGATGATTAGATAGCAACGTTACACAGTAGAACTTACACCATTCCTTATTTCAGATCCCGTGAAAAGTGGTCTCAGGAAATGAAAAAGGAGGTTTCTTCTAGGTCTAGAGGATTTGAAGTAATATTAGCTGCAAGGACAAACTTTGATTTGCTTGTAAATACTTATCTACAAACCAAGTTTTAAAACCACATGAAGACTTGAGCTGGAAGAACACTGTGGCCTTCATTAACAAATGAAGAAACTGAAATTCAGATCGAATGACTAGGCCAAGGGCATAGACCCATTAGTTCTGAGGTTGGAACTAAACCTCTGGTCTCCTGGTTGGTGACTTTCTTATCACAGCAAGCTGCCTTTCTGATACCCCATAGTTACTTGCAACTTTCAATCTTCCATACCAACCCAGTAGGTTAGATTGTAAAGTGACTAGTGCATTAACCGAGAAACTACTCAAGGAATTGAAGTATTGGTTGGAATGTTGTGACAGTACAATACTTGCTAGTATTTCTTCCGTTTATATGTTGGGGACTCTACTACGTGTGTTACTCTTGTTAGCTTGTTTAATCCCCAACGAGTCCCGGGGGTAGGTAATAATGATAATTATCATTACTAACATTTATGTTACTATTATCAGGCTCTTTTCTAAGCCTTTTATATCCAATAAGCTATTTAATCCTCAAAATGGTCCTATAAAGTAGTATTATTACTCCTATTTTACAGGCAAAGAAACTGAGTCATAAAGAGTTGGAGTCATGCTCAAGTCCAAACTCAAATGCATACCTTTAAACCAATGTACATGGTGCTTCTCTGTGCTATACCACCTACTTATTAGTATCTACTTGGCATCAGCAAACTGTTAGGAGAAATATAAGTAGCCACTTGAGCTTCTTCTCCCTGCATTTACTTATCTGCTCAATATTAACTGGTGGTAGAGACATTTAAAGATACAGGAACCAAAAAGAAAAGGCCGTCTGCAACCTGAATTAGGATTCAGGATTAGGGACAATCAGGATTTAATCATATCAGCAATGTTTAAACTTCAACAGTTTATGCCTATGGCCCATGAAAGTATGTTTCCTGCCCATGGTGGCCTGGTGTGAAAACAAAATCTGTAAATTACTTTGTGAGCTGGATTCTTTCTGCAAGAAGGAGGAGAGATATCTCATGTTATGTCAGTTAGTGGGGAAATTTGTTTTAAGATTACCTGGAGAGCCCTGTCTAGTGTGGCTCAGTGGATTGAGCACAGGCCTGCAAACCAAGAGGTCACTGGTTCGATTCCCAGTCAGAGCACATGCCTGGGTTGCAGGCCAGGGCCTCAGTAGGGGGCTCGTGAGAGACAACCACACACTGTTTCTCTCCCTCTCTTTCTCCCTCCTTTTCCCTCCCTCTAAAAATAAAATAATAAAATCTTTTTTACAAAAAAGAATACATGGAGCAGTGAGGAAACACAGAAAATGATCTCAGTGGCTGCACAGCCAGGCCGCATAGAGCATCATTCATTTTTCTTGCTGTATTAGCTCTAGTCATTCAACAGCAGCTCTAATTGTCCATTATAGTCATCACTTGGCTTCTCTGCTGATCTTCTGTCTCTCAACCTGCTCACTACTAATTGCCATTCTCTGTTCTCCACTCCTACCTCTCTCTCTTCTGCCTCTGCTCTGGGTCTTTCTTCGTCCACCTCTATTTATCATCTTTTTTTTTTCTAATTTCTATAGGGCTCACTTCCAACTCCATGAGAAAGAGAAGAGCTGATTGGGTGTATGAGTAAATTTTCTGCTGCACTGAGTAGACGGTGCTGCCACTGGGCAGAGCTCTCACATAAGGCATCTCAAAGTCTATAGACGGCTGTCTCACCCACCCCCCAAGGGAAATGCCTCTGCATCCATTAGTTGCAGAATCATGTAGGGAAAAAAATGAATCTGTATGTTTAGAAAGGAAATTTGAGCACGGCTGTTCCTTTGTATGGCTTGCCTGGGACACATACAAATCTTTCATGTACAAATGGTGCTAATCAGGACAAAAGCTCTTGGCTCAAAAAAAATTATTGAACTTAAGGGTAGAAACCAAAATAAATAAATAAATAAATAAATAAATAAATAAGTAAATAAATAGTCTTTGCTAACCGTTCTCTCATTAGAGACTTTGGCTAGAGTTCTATTTTAGCTGGGGCATACTCAGAATTGGACATCATAAACTTTTTAAATGCTCTTTATCCTCAACTCTCTTACCTGTTAAGTCTGTAGGCTAACATTTTAGTTGACTCAGGATGTAAAAAAGCAGCTGTTATCTGGGTGTTCCTTTGCAACCCAGGAACTCTGATAAATCTGACATTAAACAGTGGAGGCTTTTGAAGTTGTTTTGCTGATGCTATTGACTTACAAGGGGGTGGAAATAATAGTACGTTGCAGTTGCAGGCCATTTTGCGGTTTGGAAGTGCTCCTCATTGAAACGTTGTGTCTGACTCCTTTGTACCTCCCTGAGGCCCTGACTCTGCCCTCCTTTTCCCTGATGCCATCTTGGTTTCCTGAACCCACCTCCATCCCTATTTTCCCTGAGCTCACCACCTGCTCATTGCCTATGATGTTCATACACGACACCTCTTGCTATCACTACTTTGAGGAAACTATACATTTTCACTTATTGGTGGTAAACTCCTCATGGGCAGAGAAATTGACCAATGCCTTCTTCCCTAAACCACTTAAAGCAGTATCTTGCATATAATAGGTATAAGAATGTAACAGAGGGAATGCATGAGAAAAAGTATGATTGTGCCCGCTATTTAGAGGAAGAAATTAAAACACACCATTTGGGAACTGAGGAAAATGTTGCATTGATGGTGGCCCTTAACCAAGGTCCAGAAACAAAGAGAGAAACTATTTAAAGGTAAGAGGACATTGACAAAGAGTAAAATGAGCCGGAAAAGAGTGAGAACGGATTGGGAAGGAGGAGGGCTGAGATCATGGATAAGCAGAAAAGAGGAAATGATTTTTTTCGTAAGAGGGAGAAGGTAGGAAATAAAGGCCAAAGAAAAAGCCAAAATAGTATTTTTATAATCTCTTGAAGAACATGCTTTATGTCAACGAGAAGAGCTAATTTGGGCTTTGGGAAGTAGAGAAGAAATGAGGAAGGCTCTATCCCTTGCTCAAAGGTAAGAGAACTGAAAAAGTAAATAGAAGATAAAGGGGAAGAAGAGAGGGAAGTGGTTGGTTCTTTTTTAGTTATTAAAATTATTCCATACAAAATCAGTTTTTAACAACTTTGCAAAATCATGGGGGAAAATGAAAACCGCAATGAAAGGAACTGAAGAATCCAGCTTGTTCTTTTTTTGTTACAATGGAATATATTACTATACTTTTGAAGTTACTTCCACCTTCTGCTTTATTTTAATGATAATGTAGCCCCGTAGAGCACCCTGAAATATCAAACGTTCTGTCAGGACCACAGATGTGACCAGGGAGGTGATGCTTTGAATCAAAATTTCTGTGCAGTTTGGATAACTGTAGGCAAAACTTCCAAAGCACGAGTTTCAATTCTCTGTCATCATGTAAGAACTTTTTGACCATTTTAACCCAGAACTTTTCAGTGACTGTCTAATTAACAATGTCCTATGACCATCCTAAATTGATTCCTATGGTGTAAAATTACCGGAGAAAAAAATAGTTCTAATTTTATTTAAATTGGAATCAGAAGATAGATGTGTAACACTGTTTCCCTTAGCTTTTAGGATCCCTTTCTCATCCAGTCTGCTCTTACCGTTCTGACTGCTACTCTTGAGGGATGGTGGTGTTATTTTGCTTGAAGACTTCTTCTACATTCTTGCCTGTGTTACTATTCCTTGGGAGTCCGTCTTTAACTCTGTTTTCTGACATTACACTATCTCATTGGATCATCTGTTCTATTTCCCTTTTTTTAATTATATTCAGAGACAGATCTTCCTACACTCCATCTGCCCCCTAATGCCTACAGAGCTTTCAAACCATAATTCCAACAGCCTGGAAGTCTCTAGTGTGGTCCTCAGGCACCACAAACTTCATATGGCTAACACTGATCTAATCTCCCCCCCAAATCTCTTCCTGTGTGCTCTTGTGCCAGTATCATCATCATGAAGTTTCCAGAAGCATAGTCCTGGATATTATCTTTAGTTTCTCCTTCAGCTACACATCCAGTTATTTGGTCCCATGAAGTCCACCTGTTGTATATCCCTTGAATTGTCCACATCTGACCAGCTCAGTTAATGCCTTACTCATCCTCAGAGCTCAAGGGAATCTTCCTGACTGTCCTTTCCCCATTATGTCAGATCCCCCAACTTTAATCTTTCAGTTTACTCTGTGGCTCTCTTTTACAAATATATTACTTTATGATACATAAGCTGATCTAACAAACAGGCCCAAATATGTAATTATTCAGCCCTTAGGAGTCATCTCCTGCTGACGTAACACTCTGGACCACTGTCTGGGTTGTCAGAGCAACGGTCTCCAACCATTCAGGGGCTGAGCTCCTCTTGGTTTCTTTCTCTGCCATGCCCCATCACTTCTACTTAGATATCATTGGCCAGACAGTCCTGCCACTTCTCATTCCCGGTAGTGCTCCGGGCACTTAACACATTACTTAGCAATAGTCTACGTCCTGGAGAGGAGGATGCTGGTGACATCTGTTGAGAAAGTTTCAGTGGTAGAAACACCACAGTCCCCTGGTAAAATTGTGCTCGAGTTAGAAGTGTTAATTATCAAAAAAGTTTTCCAAATTTCTTTCCGTAATCTGAACCTCTTAATCATCACTTTATTGCAAAAGTTCCAAAGAGGTGCTTTACTTCTCTTCCATAACATTAACTTCAAAAACCCAGATAGCCTTAAAGTGGTACTTCCTGATGATGAAAATAGTCAATCACTGTCTCTTCTTTTGATTTCAAAGCAGAGCAAGAGAAGGGGTTACACAGAAGCCCAAAATTTACTTTGTGTGTTTTTACTGGGGTTCATGGAGCTTGATGGATCTCTAAATCCAAGCTGTAAAATATAAGGGGACCTGGTTTTCATGAAGTTATATTTGCTGGTGTGTGCTCCAGAGTTTTGGAATCTGAAGGGGGTGGGGCTTGGAGATGGGACAGAGCTTGTCCTGGGTCCAGTGCCCCACAGTAAATGAAATTCAGCAGTCAGGATAAGACTCCTAATTGAAGAATTTGCTGTGGACGCTGCCCAGGGATCATTCCTGGGTTCTTCTGAATGCACAGGACTAACTGAAACAGAGAAGCAACTTGTATTCGTATGTAAATGTCAGTACTCGATCATCACCTGAGCAAGAACAATGGATTTCTAAGTGCCAGAGGCAAAGGAATGAATTTAATCAGGCGTTTTCATGATGGGAAACTTTACAATTTCAATAGCAGAGTAACAGCTACCTGCAGTAGTCAGAATAAAAAGATCTTCTGACTTAATGTACCTGCCCAATTACATCTGATGTTCCTGTAATAATCGATAATTTTTTTAGGTGTAAGCTTCTAAACCAATGCTTCCATTCCAAGAGCTTGACTGAATCTGAATTTCCTAAAACTTAGTTGAGTCAAGTCTGTGCTGTTTTGATTTTTATACGGAGGTAAGAAGGAAGTGTCCACACCATGACTTAGCTTCAATTTCCCTCTCTGCTTTATTTTCAGCCTCGTCAGAAAACCACCCTCTGTGCTTGCCTCACTCCTTTATTTTTCTAAAAAAGTATCCTCTTCGGTATAAGGTTCTGGTCCAAAATAATCAGTATTGGAAGTTGAGCTGTTTTTGCTTCATTTCTGTGGCCTGAGTCATTCTCTCCAATACCAGGATGCCCTTAGGGAAGATACAGAGGAAATGATGTAATTCTCTTTGGTCTCTTTGACGCTTTGGGCTTTTTCTTTGGGCCTGCGCCTTAATGAATCTGTTTTCTAATTAGCCAGCAAGGATTGCTATGAAATGCAATGTAGATCTTCTTCTCCCCACTCCTCACTAAAGGTACACAGTAGTTCAGGTGATTTTGCCAGAATTTCTGGATAAATCTTCTGGGCATCACTGTCAAAGAGCTGGAAGCAAAGGGATTTTCAATTCCTACTTTATGAGTTGGAAACCAAAAAGTAGAAAGTGTCTTGTCCAAGGTCAAGCAGGACTGAAAGGAGAGGGAGCAGCAGTGGAGGGGGCTGGGAACGCTGGCGGGAAGGGGGAGGTAAATATCTGTCTCCCAGTTCCTCTGCTCCATCTCCACCCCAATGCCCTTTCTGTGCAAATAAGGAAAGCACAAGTCTAAATTTAGAAGATCGGTTTAGACCAGATATCATATACTGATCAACGTGTGTTCAATCCCTGGACATTTAGATACCCTATCATTTTATAATTATGATTTGGAGGAAGTCCTGCTCCTTTTCTCTGATATCAGGCATCCTGGGCTGTTCTCCTAATGAACTGGCAACTAACTGACAGGTACCTGTGCCTTAGTCTGGTGGTGGGGCTGCGGGAGACTGGGCTGCTTGGACCAGGGTTTGCCAGCGCCCCCTCACTTCAGCTAACGGGAAAACCAGAGCAGCTGGCACCGTTCAAAGCACTGTCTCCAGTACGCTTTCCTCTGAGCCCCCATTCACGTGAGGATGCCGGGAGGGCCCACCGTTACAGCTACTTTAACGTGCGGCTCTCCCTGTTGAAACAATCCTTTTAATCAGTCTGTCTCCTCAAACAGACGTCAGCTTCTTAAAGACAGGAGCTACCTCTTAAATCATTTTTAAAATCCCAGAACCTTCCGCTTTTTGAACTAAACTCGGGCGAAGGAGGACCAGGTAAGGAATCAGGGAGAATTCAAAGGAGCAAAATGAAGGGGAAGAGAGAGGAGGGGAATCCCTGAGGGAAGAAAAGAAGAGCCAGGTTCAACAGGCATCCCAACTTGCTTTCCGGCAATGAATATTTATTTTTAAGAAGGATCCAGGCCCTCATCAGGAAGCAACATACTTACTAAAGAACTGATGGAAAGATTGAATGGAAATAGAGAGATTCTGGCCCAGAGAGTACCTGGTGTTCCTCAGCATGTGAAATTACTGGTATGGTGGTTAAATGGCTGATTCCTGGCTCCACCCTGGACTAGGTAGGACTCAGAGCCTTTGGAAACGGGAGCTCAGAGATTTCTCAACAAGCACCTCAGGTCCTGGAGTTTGAAGAGCACTGGATGTAATCTTTCCTGAGTGCACTTCATCCCCCCTCATCCGACCCAAGTCCAGTTGGTGTAGAACGTTTTCTATCGAAGGCCAAGCTTTCTATGTGAAAGCCAGGTTTATCAATTTGGAAAGACCTGTGAGACTCCAACAAATAAGCTGTGATGTCCTTTTATTCATTCTGCACAGACTCATGTTTCATGCCACACACGTGTGTGTGCATTCACATGTGCACATACATACACACGCACGGGCACACACATACATGTGCACACATGCTTACTGTAGATTACAGGTCTCTGCAGGACCAGTGCCTTGGGTCACTTGCCTTGTCCCTCAAAACACCGTCTGACTGGGCAGCCCTAATCAAGACTGAGTGTAAAAATTCCAAAAAGGGAAGGGGAGCTGCACAGGGCAAAAACTCTTCAGAGAAAATTCCTCATATTTCAGACAGTTGACTTCTGTTTCTAGATCAAACCAAGAGATATTTGCAGAAAACACAAAATGAAAGGTTACTTCTTTTTTCTAAGACTCACTACAGATTTGGTGACAGATGAACTTGCATTTTGCCTTCATTTTTTCCAAAGTGATTCATTCTTGGTTCCTGAACACCTGCTTTACAACAGGGCTTTCTTCTCTCCCTGTCCTCAGGGCATGCCAGGCATGTTTGAAACCATGAGGTAGGCCTAATACCGGGGAAGGGGTGGCAGGGCGGAGGCGAGTCCTATTTGATCTAGATAATGTACTCATTGTTTAAAGCCATAGGTTGCACAGAAAGCTGTGGTTAGGTTTGCGGCATGAAACAGGGAACTCACACAAACTCTGAGAGCAAGCGTTTCCATGCCCAAGGTGAGCCTTCACGTTCCAGAGCCTGGAACCCCTGTTAATGCCTTTAGGTTTCCCTTCCTTGACGACAGCACTGACTCTGGGATTTCCTCTGCCTCCAAGTTTTCCAAAGCGGCCCACAACGAAAAGGAAGGCTCAACCAGCACAACTCTTTTGCAGCGAAAACTGCCCTGCGCTTCCCAAGTTTAGTCACATGTAGGGCTGCGTTTTGCTCTCTCCCACTTCCCTTCTGGGTTGCCTCAGTCTCTTTTTTTCAGCTCCTAGTCAGTTAATTCACATTTCCTGATTTGGCAAACAGCCCCCCGGCCCCCACCTCCTTTTTCTTGGGTAAAACTTCCTGAGTTGACATGAAAGCAAACTGTTACCTCACCCGAGAGCTTTAGGAGGAAAGTGGCATTTAAGTTTAATTACATAGAGCCCCCCAGTAGTTACCACTTTATAAAATTCAAGTGACTTTTTTTCCAAGCTCCCTGTTTTGCAGAGCCTGCTGGCTGGTGACCTCCAGCAGGGCGAGCTGCCGCCCAGTGTGGCTCCTGGCCTTGGCAGGCTGAAGGGGGAAGGCCCTTCCAGCTCCAGCTGGCTGGAAAAAAGTGGGCAGCAGAGAGAGTGTAGATTTCCAAGGCCATTCTGGAATCTCAGAGAAGGAGGGCGGGTATTGCGAGCCCAGCAACTAACCCTTTCTGTTGACCATTTTTACCCAGTCCTTCAGAAAAGCCTAGAGGAACTAGACTGGGGAGCTGTTCACACATCTACCCTCGTCAGCTTGCAGGGAGAAGTGGGGAAGTGGGCAGTAGTTTTCATCAGCAGCGACCACAGCCTCTCCTGGGGCCTCTTGCAGGCACTCTCAGAGCTTGTGTGGGGCTCCAGCCACCTTTTCAAACTCTTCTTGAAAGCTGTGCACAGGCCAGACTCAGCCAGTTCCGTGGACACCTTCCTGGGAATCTGTTCGGGACCTTGTTGGCTTCACATGGCAAAGTCTCTGTCATCTCTGGTTTGGGGGGAAAGAGTGTATTGACCTGCTCCCCTACTGTCTCTGGGTCTTTGTTGAGATGCTACTTCTCAGAGAGGACTTTTCAGACCATGGATGTAGTCTCCACCCCTGATGAATCCAATCCTACCCTCTTTTCTGCTTTATTTTCCTCCATAACTCTTGTCACCTCCTCACATGCTTTGTAGTGCATTACAATTTACTTCTTTGTTTTCTTCTATCTTCTGCCACCTACCCCACCCCACAGACTCCTCTGCCCTACGGAATAGAAAATGTATAGCTAAGGAATTTGGGCTCTTTTGTCCACAGCTGCACGCCTAACACCTAGAACAGCTCCTGATACACACCAGGTGTACAATAAGTATTTATTCAATGATGAATGAATTCGAGAAATTTCTGAAAGTAGATATGGGAAGGACTGGAGGTGGCAGATTAGAAGGCATGGAGGAAGAGAACATTAAAGTGATAGGGAGCTGGCGCATTTGTCATCTGATGTTTACAATAAACTAGCGAATTAGTTGTTGATATTTCATAAACGAAGAAACAAAGGCATGGAAAGTTCACATGCGGACCCAAGGTCATACCCAAGGTCACACAAAGAGAAAGTGGCAGACAGCCTCAGGGATGTCTTATTCTTTAGGTGTGTTCTTTCCACTGTGCCGTTGTGGGTTCCCTGACTCCTGTTTGGGACAACGCCTGGAAACTTGGCTCCCTAAGCCGATGCAATTAAAATGCACAGACCTGGAATCAAATCCCAGCTCTGCTACTCACTAACTCTAACTTGGGGCCAGCCTCTGAATCCCTGTGGGTACCTGTTTCCTTAGGAAGAAAATGAAAAGATTGAGTAGGAGCTAGCAATCTATGATTCTACTTACTCCTCCCAATGGCTGGGTGGGGTAGGAAGGGAATAAGTATCAATAACTCCGGAAGAAGAAATTAAAACCCAAAAAGGCTATGTGACTCACATGTGGTTAAGTAACATGTTAAGTCAGCGGTCCAGAGAAAAACCACCCGGGCAGGAGGTATTTTAACATATCACAATTGTCAACTCCTCTACAAAACCACATAGTTTTTATGGCTCAAAAGAGATACTAAGATAGCATGCTAACTTTGAGCTGTTATAAATATAAAGTGTCTCCTTCTACAGTCTCTGATTTAAACCCTTTCTGAAAGGTGACTAAAACAGAGCATTAGAAACTATGGCATGTGAATGAGCTTGTCAGGGCTGGGGCTGTGCGGGGCCAGGCTGGCAGGGTGAGGGTTAATGCTACGTGTTCTGGAAACGTTGCATCCGTGAAATGACACAAGCCACAGAAGTCTATTAAAATACAATCTACGGAAAACCTGAAGTCGCCTTGGGCTCTAGGCTTGTACTTGCTTTGTTGTTACACATTGAAATGTTGCCTCTTATGATTACTTTTCTATTTATTGGTTTGCTGGTTAAATGCTATATGTGAAACACTTAGAGTCATTTAAATGGGAGAGAGAAAGACAAGTCTTTGCTTCACCATGACATGAGACCCACAGTAGTGGCTTTGAGTGATGTTTAATTGAGCACATACTGTGTTAAGGAAAATCTTTCAATAAGCAAACTTCAAGTTAGGTTTAGTGTCCCTGTACTCTTCAGAGAAATGTTATTTTAGGGGGAAAAAAAACCAAGAAAAATCCTTCTCTCTGTTGCCTTTGTAGCAATGGAAGTTAAATAATATCTTCTTTCTTCAGCCTATAAAATCGGTTTTGAAAATATTTTTCCCTTTGGCTAGATAGTATTCTATCTTTGCTGGCACAGAATCATCAGGCCACATAGTTTTCTATAAGTAAAAAAACCAAACTTGTTAAAATTGGGCTCTGATCCCTTTCTGTAAAACTAGCACTCATGAGAAATCCAACATTAATGGAATTCCTTAGTTTATGAGTTGGGAATCTCTGCTCCACCTCCTGCACCACCAGACAAGAGCCTTTCTCCTGCCGTGGGTCTGGGACGCGGCTGCAAGACTGAGGACCATGGAGTCTGGGTTCTCCAGCGCATGGCCCTTGAGGGCCGACCTGGACAAGCCTAGGTCCCCAAGAAAGTCAGCAGCACCATGGAAAACCTGATTTGTGTGGAGAGCGGTGTGAAGGGCACGCAGACTTACAGGGTTGGAGGGGGGCTCTGCATCTCTTTGGCAGGATTTAAAGCTATCTGGGACAGCAGCGATGGAGGAAAAGATGCCAAATGTTAGCAGAAGGGAGAGACTTAGTCTGTACTTCTGAGCTCACATTTTTCCCTGAGAGAAATGCCTTCCTGACCTTCCTTAGCCCCAAAAGCCCAGAGGAAGAGTTTTGCTGGCACAATTAGTGTTTTCAAATGTATTACTTTTCCCCATAGGTTTTCATCATGCTTTTAAAAATTGGACTCAGTATCTTCACAAGGTATTTGTCCATGATATCTTCATGCACTTTTTTTCTAGTTGCTGGTTATTTCATCTCTCTACCTACTATATGTTGCTTTCCAAGCTACTAGCTCCTACTTTGAATATTTATCGAGTACCTACTATGTGCTGAGTACTGTATAAGATGCTGTGATTGGGAAGGCTTTGACGTTCTCATTAGATCTTCAGTGATTCTGCCCCACATGCTCTCTCTGCTGCCGCCTTTGTTTTTTAGTTACTTTGTCACAGATTGTTCGTGTTCACCTGCAAGTTTTCGTCTAAAGAGAAGGCGCTAAGATGTAATTTTCAAAAAGGTAAACTCATGACTCTTGTACAAATATAAAATAAACACGCACTCAAGATTTGAACTCATTAATTCCTGAGGGAACCAGAAAGATGTTAAAGCCAGTTCAAAGGACAACGTGAAGCACAAATGTGTATGTAGGTAGGCAAGGGGGGATGCTGGAAGAATGTACTAATAAGTAGATACGAAATTGCCTGGCACATAGTTGGTACTCAGTAAATGGTAGCTATTTGTGTAAATGTCTGTCATACCTGGCAGTTCTTTGTAAATATCACTAAATTAAATGTAGTCACGTTTAATTTAGTGATATTTATGAAGGGTGGGTGGGCTGGGAGGGGTGAGGATCCAAGCCGGGCCGTAAGCACAGAGGGGCCACTTACAGAAGAAGATAGGATTTGCATAGCAGGCTGTTCTGCAAATGATATTTGAAATGTTTACACCAATTCCTGTAGTTGCTTAGACTTGCTTTTAATTTAGGGTGATTCTAAGACCAGACTAGACAAGCGGGGATGGATTTCAGTAAAACCTCCCAAGAAGGTAGCAGGTCTTTGCATGTCGCACTTGAACTTCTCATTTTCTGGTAGCGAGAGGTGAAAGGGTTTTTGTGAGTGAAGTTGAAATTGTCTTTAAAGATGAGAATCATAAAGCGATGCGGCTACTCAGATGGCAATGTCAAAAAGAAAAAGCACGGTGTGGTGGCCAGGAGAGTCCCGTTTTTTCCCTGGGCTAACCGCGGACAGCGACCCTTGTCGGGGGCAGTGACTGCTCTGTGCCTCAGGGAAGCAAGTGGACCATGATTTTAAAACTGTTCTATGAGGTGCTTTAGGAGCTTTGCGAAAGTTTGATTCAAATTTTATTTCTTTACTGTTTTAAAATTGGTTATTAAAAGCAAACGATTTAATTGATGCCACACAAGGCCTTTTTTCAGGGGCCCCCTCCACACTTCATCCTCTCTCTAGTTAGAAGAGAGTGCAGTGAGAGTGGTCCGTGCAGGCAGGGTAGCCTCTTCCTGGGGGGTCCTACTCTCCTACTCTGGGTGAGCTGTCACACATGGTTGGGGGTGGGCAGGAGGGAGATGAAAAACCCATGTCATGCGTTCGTGGCCCTAATATTTCCAAAACTCTGCAAACAGCTATTTCTCATTCATAATATAAATTAGGCAGCTGATAATTCACCCATCTTTCTAATGTGAATCTTCCTAAAGGAGGGCAATGAAATAAATTAATTTTAAGGTGGACTGGAAAACCTTTCTTTAAAAAAAACCAAATAGTTTGGGGTAATGAAACATTTCTGGACATGGATACTGGTAATCGTTACACAAACTTCTGAATGTGCTGACTGACATTGAATTGTACACTTAATGATTAAAATGGTAAATTGTGTGTTGTGCATATTTTACCACAATGGAAAAATTTAAGCAGACGTACTCTCTGTTTAAAAAGAGTTATATTTTAATTTTTATAAATTGGAGATTTCCCATGTGCTATCCAGTTTCTATGTAGATTTTTAATAAAACATTTCCTCCCATCTTTATTTATTTGAAGAATATCTTATGATCGAAAGGTTACTTTTTAAGAAATTGTTACCATATGTAACTACATTTATGTCCAAATCAGAAATTTCTTAATATTTACTTAGTAACCAAAACAAAATATAAAAACTCATTAGATGATGAAGCTGTCACCATTTTTATTAGGTCCTACTTCTAAATGTTTGCGTTAAACAAAAACAGCCACTCAGAATGACATTATAATAAGGAGCTGTTTTAGTTTTAACATATAAAAACAATTTATGCAAAAAATGCCACTTTGTTATATTTTACGATACTGTTGAGAGTCTCACTGCTTAGAAAAAAAGCTTGAAACCACTCTACTACATCAGCTTAAAATTCGCTCTGACTTGTTTATTATAATTTTAAAATATTTAGTGTTTGAAAAAGATTTATATTCTGTGGGTTGCTTTCATCAGCCAATGAAAAAATAATATAAGAAAATGTACATTTATCTTCAGAATAGGCAAAACAAAAAGATGGAATTATTCAATACGCCTCTCCCCCACCTTCACCTGGCCACATGGAAGTAATCAATGACACTGGAATTCGAATTTCTTGATGGCTGAGCAAAATTACACTTGTTTAACAGTTCTTAGTCTTGTAAAGCTATTTCTTAACACTCTTTTGTCTAATTTAATCCACCTTTTCTATCTGAGTTACACAGATAGTTTCTCTTTCAAAGTGCTTCGTCCTTTCAATTTATCTGGAGCAGGGAGGACCTCCCAACACAAAGGTTCACACAAACGTTGTGTGTGCACATGTATCTAGGGAGACAATCATAGTTTTATGAAATTCTCAAGGGATTCTGCAAGATGTAGATAATTGCTTTTATCCTTCATCCTCCTTTTGTTTTTGCCAATGTAAATTTTGCCTATGAATCATCTAGAAGGGAATTTTACTATGAACAGTAGGGTCAGGTCACCAAGAGAAATAAATGAACATGTCCATGTCTGGTGCGTTTATTTCTTCTGGGATAAACTGCCAATACAACTTAAAATTCCCACATTACTATGAGATGGCACTTAAATTTTAATTTCTAGTTTAGTATTAAATGTGGGAACATAGGAAAAATCATCGGAGGAAAAAAATAAACTGGTGCAAGAGAGTTTAATGATACATTTCATATTCAAATAAACATTTAAAGAAATGTAAATTATGATATATCAAATGATCTTGATATATTTCATAATAGTTTAATATTATAATAGAAGGAAATATTTAGTTGAGACCAGGAAAATATTGCCCCTTTATTTTTCAAGAGTAGACCCTTATTTTTTAAAAAAATTTATTTATTTATTTAGAGAGAGGGGACGGGGAGGGAGAAAAAGAGGAACAAAAATATAGATGCAAGAGAGAAACACCCATCGGTTGCCTCTTGTAAGTGCCCTGACCTGGACCAAACCTGCAACCCAGGCACGCGCCCTGATCAGGCATAGACACGGCAACCTTTCGCCTTGCTGGACAACACCCAACCAACTCAGCCAAACAGGTTAGAGCAACTCCTACTTTTTAATTAAAGATATCTTATAAGATTTTCTAAATCAAAAAGAGTCAGAAGCTACTGATTTTCTCTTCTTTCCTACGAAATACATTTGAATAAGCTTTCGACACAGTGATTTTTGTGGTTTGGAGTCCAAATGATTAAGTTAGAGGTAATGGGTATTGGGCAGATCATTTAACCCCCAAGTCTCTGTTTTCTCATGATATTCAAATTAATCCATAGATCCAAATTACAGGATTAAATATGATAATGATTACTGAGAGCACCTCTTGAACTCAGAAGTTCTTTTTAATCTTACTTCTTTTATTGTTTTGTGTTATGTTTCCTATAAAATCCAAAAGTGAGAAACAAGGGGTGAAGAGAAAAAGGGCTACAAAATACGAGATAACTCACCTTATCCTCATTCATCAGAACAAGCTATCATGTCTTTCTTTAACAGTTGTGTTGTCAAATTTTTAAAGGTGGTCTTCTGCTTACTAACCTATTATTACAATTAGTATTCTTTAGCCCTGAACTTCATGCTTAGTGGAAATAAATTTTGGTTTTGCAGCTAACAATTGTTTGGTTAGAAAATTGACATTACCAAATTGAAAGTAGCTCAAAACATTTTATCTGGTCCATATCAACTCTATTTTTCCCTCTTTTGTTTGGGATGAGAAAGCCAGTTGTGTGGTCTCCATCCCTAGAACCAGTTAAGCTTAAATGTTCCTTCAAGCATTTATCTCAGAGTCCAGACTCTGGAAAGGCATTTCTGCATTTCTGCAGAGCATCCCTAACGCAGACAAGTGTTTAAACCCCCACACTCCCACCACCACCACGGTGGTACCCAGGCCCAGGTGATCTGGAACTAATAGCATCTGTCCCCTTCTTTCAGTTTTCTATTGCTTCATAAAGAGTTACCCCTAACTTAGCCATTTAAACAATAAACATTTGTTATCCCTCCCCCACTGCATGCCACCCATACCAAGTATAGGAACAGCTGTATCTACATCAGCACTGGTTAAATTTAAAAATAAAAACAAAAACCTCACAGTCATTTCACAGAGTCTGCTCCAAGATCTCTCTGCCTTGAAATGTTAGCAAATAAATATTACAACCTGGTTCTTTCCACAGTTTGAAATGCAAGGGAAGGACAAGGGGTATGATTTTGTGCTAAAGACAAGCACTGTTCCCATTTCTAATACAGATATAGTAGTGGCTCCAAGGGCCGTGATTGCCATCAACTCTGAATCCTTCACCAAAACCTCTGCGTAAGGATGGCACGTTAGCAAGTGCAGATTCCAGATGAGTACTCATACCATCTCCCAGCCAGGTGGTATCTTCTTTAATCCTGTCCTGCACAGACATTCTCAAGCCAGCTCTGTCTGCATGTACAGTATTATGTATACCTGGAGTCTAGCACAGCGCCTGGTGCTCAAGAGTAGTTTCTTGAGTACATGGATAAAATTACCCACTAAAAGTGCATGTAAGAGTTTCACCTAAAATTTTTAAAAATATCCTAGCTTTTAGTTTTTTTTACCCTAGCTTATTAATTTCAGAGATGGGCTTTAGACATCACTCTGGCAGAGTGATTATAGAACATATACTGTGGGCTCTTGGCCAAATACATTTTTCTATCCTGCATGTGAGCTCGCTGCCCTTCTATATCCCATAAGTCATTGTTCCGACTTCCTTACAACATCCTGTCTCTACCAGATTGTGAGAACTTTAAGGGCTGGAATTTGGACTTAGTTAATCTTCTTGGATTCTGTACAGTATCTTACAAACAGCAGGTGTTCACATCAACGTTTAGTCATTGCGCGCAATTTTCTTATCTGAAGAACACTCCTTCTCTGGTAAAATGATATAAACTAAAAGCTATTGGTTGGCATGACTTCAGGTGGAAAAATAAAAGGAAAGATAGCATGGCACAGTAGAAAGAAAGTATCGCCCTGGCCGGTGTGGCTCCATTGGTTGGGCATCGTCCTGCAAACCGAAAGGCAGCCAGTTTAAGGTGCTTGACAACTGATGAACGTTTCTTTCACTCCCGCCCCCTCTCTAGAATGAATTTTAAAAAAAAGTTTTAAATTAAAAAAAATAAAGTGAGTATCAACTTTGAGCCATTCTACTGTTAGATCTATGCTCAAAAATAACAGAGACTTTAGATCATTTATTTTTTAAATTTTATTTATTTATTTTTAGAGAGAGGAGAAGGGAAGAAGAAAGAAAGGGAGAGAAATATCAGTGTGCCGTTGCCTCTCACGTGCCCCCCACTGGGGACCTGGCCCGCAACCCAGGCATGTGCCCTGACTGGGAATCGAACCTACGATCTTTTGGTTCACAGCCCGTCTTCAATCTTTTGAGCTACACCAGCCAGGGTATAGATCATTTAAAAAAGAAGGAAAGAAAGATGCCAGCAAGTAGGATACGGTCAGGGAGGGTCTAGCCCAAACTTTGTTATTCATTTAAGTGTCCTTGAGCATCTCATTCAACCTCTCTGCATCTCAGTTTTCCCATCCTTAACAAGAGGTAACTGCCACCACACAACTGAGGTGATTTTCAATGCAATTAATCTAAGATACTTGGCACCCGAATTTCTTTTAATCAGCACATCTGGAAAGAGTAAATTTTGCTATTTGTCCTTAGCAGTGTTCTCCAAGAAGATGAATAGGTAACCATGGACATTTTACATGTTATCTATATAAACAATCACCTCTAAATTTAGGTGCTTTAAGCAAGAATATGCATTTATTCTCTTCTAGAGTTTCTGTGGGTCAGGCATTCAGGAGTGGCTTTGCCAGGTGGTTCTGGCTTGGGGTGTCTCAGAAGTTAGCAGTCAAGAAGTTGGCTGAGGCTGCAGTCTTCTGAAAACTTGCTGGGGACAAAGAGTCTGCTTCCAAGAGGATGCACTCACGGAACTATTGGCAAGAGGTTCCAGTTGTCCATCACATGGACCTCCTATAGGGCTGCTTGAGCGGCCTCACAACATGGCAGGTGGCCTCACCCACAAGAGTGATCTAAGAGTGAGAGTAAGAAGCCACAATGCTTCTCGCAACCCAGTCTCACAAGTTACACGCTGTCACTTCTGCCACGTTCTATTTGCTAGAAATGAGTTACTAAATGCATCCCACATTCTGGGGAAGGGAAATTAGTCTCCATCTCTTAAAAAAATGAGTGTCAAAGAATTTGAGGATTTATTTGTGAATCTGTCACCTTATTTAAAAAGCCTCACAGACATCATGTATTGTTTAAAACAGAGCGGACCAGCACTGCAAGACAGAGTGGGAGTTACAACAACAAACATTTCCACAGTGACTCACTGTTTAGAAAGTTTCTCCCCCTATTTTTGTATTGGGTTGTCACAACAACCCAGTGGATCAACAGCCTTAATGTCGCTACTTAGAAATGAGGAAGTGAAGGCTAGGTGACTTTTGTAAGGTTATTCAGCAAGTATCCCTGGGAATCAAGCCCAGATTTTCTGCCACAGAACACGAAATCTCTTCACTGCACAACAGACGGAAACCTTGCAGAAAGGCCTTCGAATGGGCAAGTGTCAGTGTCGGGTCTGACTCTTCTTTACAGCCCGCCAATTGTTCCCTTTATTTTATTCATTTAAATTTCTGTTGTCAGCTCTTACATACTTTGAAAATTGTTTTAGGCAGCGTAGAAATAACATATTTAGGAAGAAAGCAGGAGAAGTAAATATGTGTAGGCAGCAGAGTTGATCAGATTTCAACACTTGGCAATAAATTGGGTTCCTAGTTTTCTGGCAGTGAAGGTAAGAAGGGAAACTTGATAGGCTACAGGGGCTTCACTTTCTGACAAGAGGGAGCATACCCGTTATCATTGCCGGAAACGAAATTCAAGAAGGAGTTTATCACATGGATCTGAGTCGAGGTAATACCACTTGACACCACTTGACATCGTGGTGTCTTTATTCATGCTCGTGTGAAAGATATTCTCGTACCAACTCTGTATATAGGCAGAGGACATATCTTACCTTCAACTTGGTGCATATATTTGAGCAAGAGGCTAAGGAACATGTGGCTGAGGCATATTGCTCTCTAATTTCTTTACCAAATTAAGGATGAGACTTGGAGGATAGACATGAATGGATGGTTAATCTGTCTGCTGAACTCTCTTAAATGTCAGAAATCATACGTGGGAGTCCTTGGAAGAGCTGCTAAATCTTATTTCTTTGTCTTCACGTTGTCTAGCAGGCACCTTTGGCACAAATGTTCTGGATTTTTAATTAAATTAGGGGCCTTGGATATTTGCTATAAGGGAGCCAGAAATGCAAATATAATGTTGTAGAAAAATGTAAAATTGTACGTTGGACCACATGAGTTCTAAAGTTCCTTTTGAGGTCAAAATGCAGTGATTCTGTGACTTTCAGGGTGAAATGCCAACATGCATTCTTGCTCCCATGGAGAGCCAGCCCACTTTGGCCTGGGTGTGAGGAGCAGTACTGTTAAAAGCCTTGGCCAATTTTTTTTTCCCTGGAAGGAATGTCAAATATATCCAAGCTACTGTGTCAGTGACTGATTGAAACCAAAGCTTTCCACTGCGTGATACAGGATCCTGGAATAGATAACTTTAGCCTGAAAACAGTCAAGGCAGGTGCAAGCAGCTGTCCAGTACTGCCGTCAAAGAACTCAAGCCCAGCTCTGGTGATGATGGGCCTTCTTCCAAGTTCTGTGGTCCTATCAGGATGTCTCTGGGGAGCTGAAAAATACACCCTACATATGCCCACAAAAGTGGATGGCTTAGCGTACTTTTATTTAGGTATTATCATACTCATTAGTGTTTCTATTTATTAACTGGAATCCTCCTTCCAGAATAGAATTATAAATAAAATAAATAAAAACTGATAGCCTTTTTTCTGTTTTAAACCAGTTTGTCTTCCTCCCAATAGATAGATAATAAAGTAAATGATCTTTCATATTAAAAAGGTAAAGTATTCTCCTGGGACACTATTTATGTGCCCTGAGCAAATAGGTATTCCCTTACAAGTTTATTACCTACATATATTTCTATAATACCTGGTTGAAAAGTGTTACAGAGAGACAAAACTAATTTGCACATTAAAAGTAGAGAGACATGTGCGCCAATCTCTGTGCAATAACCCAGAGTTGAAAAGGGAGGCAATCCGAGCAGAGAAACTACCGGTCCGGGGTTAACATAGTGGCATCTGGTTGCCTTTCCGATTCAACAAGACATGGTTCAGTATAATTTTTTTTACCTCCAAAAGAATTATAAATATTAATTTTCATGGCATATAGAAAACTTCAGAAGTTGGAAAAGTACTGAAAGACATTATTACAAAGTTGTCATGAGAGTAAAAGAATAGGCTTACAATTGTACAAACTTCAGTGCAAGCGAAAGAAATTAAGAAATCAAGTTGGACTGAGGGAAAACTACTCTGGGGAAACTGTGTGAAGTGAATAAATATTTGCCAGGAAGAAAAGCTTGTGAAGTCCCTTCTGAGCAGAGAAAACGAATTGCAAGGTGAGTCGGTAGTCCTGCATTCAATAATGAAAGACATTTGAATACAGCTGGAGTACAGAACTGGAGAGGGGAGTGAGTGAGCAGAAGCCACATACTGTAGGGCCTCGTGGGCCAGTCAGAGGTCCTTCTACTGCTCAGCCCAGGCCCCTGCTCGGGCCCAAGTCAGCTTTCAGCATTCTCCTTTCCTCCTTGACTGCAGGCCCCCAGAACATGCTAGCGTTCCTTCCTTTGAGAGCTGTCGCCACCCACCTTCTCTCCTGAATCTGCAAAGTGGTGCCCTCAAGCTGCCAGCTTCTTTGTTTCCTGTAAGACAGCACGCAGCCTTTTGGGTAAAGAATTTTCAGTACTAATTATCATGGCAAAAAATACATAATAGACATGTAAAGGGAAAGCTTTGGTCTAAGAGTAACACAGTCTGATTTATATTTTTAAGAGATCACTCTGGGATGTTCTGTAGAGAATAGATTATAGGGATCAGGGGTAGTGTAGAAGTAGGAAGAAGATGGGAAGGTCAGGCGGGCACCTAGAGAGAGGGGATGGTGCCCTGGACTAGGATTTAGCGGGGAGATGGTAAAAATTGTTAGCTGTGGGGCATAGCTGGAGAATAGAACCAACAGGACTTGCCAATGGAGTGGATAGGGTTGATGACAGAAAGAGAGGGATCAAGGATGAACCACTGTGCCCCTGAGTGAGTGTTGCCCTGTTTGCCAGGCTTTGCCCTCTATACAAATGATCTCTTCTAGACATTTCCTCTGAATTGACTAGCTTTGGGCTTTGGGATGAATCACTGTAAATAACTGAACATATTTAAGTAGGAAAATGACAAGATAATTTTTCTCCTCTCCCGTTAGGCTTACATTTCCTGCATCAGAATGGCTGTGTTGTGTGATGACATGAATGGCTGCTGTCCAGGAAGAAAGGTGGGGCGTGTATGTGTGTGTGTGTGTGTGTGTGTGTGTGTGTGTGAGAGAGAGAGAGAGAGAGAGAGAGAGAGAGAAAGAAAATGAGTGCTTCTCTCCCATTCACATATGAATTGCTTCATCTGGTTAGTAGTTGTCTTTTTAGAAAGCAGAAATTTGGGCTTTGATGTGATGGTGTGCTGGCCCAGAATATTGGTGAGAGGGAAGAGGAAAATGTTGATGTCAACTATAATTGAAAAATTAAAAAAATATTAAAAAACAAGATAAAATTTAAAAAACCCGATCAAACTGACAAAAATGCTGATAGTGGTAGAAGAGGTAAAAGCATGTGTGGGGATTCCTAAGCACACTTTACCCTACATCACCCAGTTCTCTCTCCCAGAGAATTGGTCTGTGAAGAAAGCAAGGCTGCTGCAGGCCCTTCCACCCCTGTTGGCCATGCTGCCCCAAGGACTCACACAGCTGATGTGGGGCTTGGAAGAGAGGCGATGGTTGTGGATATTTGGCAGCGGTCCCTGCCTGCCCTATGCTCATATTATTCAAGGAAGGTTGAAGGGAAAGAAGGAGCCTCCTGAGGGACTCCCTCCTTCCACAGTCCAAGCCCCTCTGTGATGTTGAGAAGTCACCGCAGGGGCGAAATGGAAGGAGTTGTGTAACTACAGTAAATCACTTCACTCTTGCAATGTTTGTGTGATACTGGTCACTGAGAAAACAGACTCTCCCCATGCAGAACTGCTGTGATGGCTTCTGGATTAATGAGCCCAAACGAGCCCATGAGTGTGGGACGGAGAGACAGTATTCCCTCTGCCTCCACGGAAGATACTCCCTTTGGATCTGTCTTAAGTGGCGTTTAGAGGGACTAATTTGACTCCTTGAATTAGCAGTTTCTGTAATCACCAGTGGTAGTAGCACAGCTTCCTGATGTCATTGCTTCTGTAGAATAGAAAAATTGCTACTATTTCGCACGGTGACTCCCACTGTAATTACAAGGACACAAGGCTGTCAGTCACATCCTACCCACTCCACCTCTAACAATGCTGTTCTTTCCCCCCAGCTCCGGGTAGCTGAGAGTAGACTTGAGCCTAAGACGCTGCTGTTGAATGCAGCTGCTAAACCTAAAGCTGTGCGTGGTGTCACTGTTTGGGGGCAATATCAGGCTCAACATCAGTCAAGTGGCTCAGTGAAGAAAGGCAGTCCTTAGGGCATTCATTTACCCATCTCTTCTTCACTCCATTTCAAAAATGTTTTAACGAAGCAGCCATATATCACCTATGAATATCTCATTCTTTATCTTAGTGAGTAATAAATGATTTTATTTTAACCAGTGACATTATTTTTTCTAAGTACAATATTTCCCTTTACAGTGAGCTCCCTACCACACCCTCTCTGAAGATCATTGTCAACAATCAAAGAAAGAGCTTAATGCAGAGGCCGAAATTCATCGTGCATTCTGTTAACAAGCAACATCCTTTTAAAATAGCAATCATGCTTTCAAGGTCCTGTTATTATTCAGGCAGGGACCCAAAGCGATAGCTTTTTGGATCACTTTCTTGGCATGAGTAGAAGCCCAAATGTAAGATGTGTTCTGCGGGCAACTGTCTGCTTATTTTCTTTCCTAGACAAGTGGTTAACCCGTGTTTCATATCCTGTGTTTATAGAATTCCAGAAAGGTTATGTCATAGAAATCACTGGTGTGTGTGTGTGTGTGTGTGTGATTTATAGAGAGAATGTAAACTGAAACGTTTTGAGGAGAAATCCTTCACTTTACGGTGACTGAAAACGTCGATGGAGGAAGCTGGCCTTCGCTGACACGTGTTGTCCGTTGCGTTCACAGTTTTCTGGTTTAGGCACAGTGGAGGGCAGGAGAAGACGTCCGAGTGGCACCAGGCAAAAGAGCCAGAGCATGGAACAGCTAAAATCAGACACACTGGTTTATTGAGTCTACCATTTAGTCTTTCATTTTGTCCTAAAGTCTAAAAGGGTTCTTTAATTAGCATCAGTTTCTAAAACAATCAAAGAGAATGAGAAGAAAAAAACCAAAACCCTAGAATTTCTTAGAAGGAAAAAGTCCCAAGGGAGCTTTTTTATATTTTTAATGTTGCCTTTTTAAAAAGTTGCTATAACCATGTTTATCCCCAGGAATTTAAATACTTTTGGGGTGGAGTGAGGGGGCTATTTTAAGTACAAGTTTTGGTTTCTGATTTTAAAACCACAATTAGCATATTCACTAAAGAAAATAGTCTTCCTGATATCCACAATACAGCTTAATGTTTTCATTCACCTAAACCACTCCCCAAATGCTATAGGCCATTTTGAAAACATTCCCTAATTCTTGGGAAAGGCATGTTTTCTCTTATATTTTTCCAAACACTAATTCTTGGGGAAAAAACATACCTTTTCTATTCAATGTTTGCTATTGTAATCAAAGTAGGGCCTCTTTGAAAAAATGCAAAATTACGTTGAACCCACAATTGAGTCGTACATCCTGTGGTCTTGGAATTTTTAAATTTTGTTCAAAACACACATTATAAACAAAGTCTCCCAAATGACCATCTAGAGAGGAATGTGGCAAAAATCCAGAAACTATTGTAATATTTGGAACTAGCGTCAGTATAAATAATCAGTGTGTTTTTTCAGGAGGGGATTTGAGTTGCAGTTTTACAAACCCTGTGGGGATTCGCACGAGATGGACAAAGCTAAATTCCATATGAGTTGTGTGCCTCCAAAAGAAACCCAACCTTTCTAGTGAATAAAGAGGAAGAAGAGGGATTAAAAGCATCTTCTTAATAACTAATATTTGTTCAATATAACCATAATTTGAGGAAACATTCTGGCTTAGCAATTCTTATAAAACTCAAGTTCAAAGCAGTATGTTTGACAAGCCTGTTCTTTAACGCATTAGTTTGGTATTAACAGTGCAGGGTGATTCAGGGTAGGAGGGGGCTGTGGAGAGGCCAAAAACGGACACCACCAAAAATGACATCACCAAGTCAGGAAAGTCCGCATTTTAGAGGCAGGAAGACCATTGTGGTTACCATTGCAATACAAAGAAATAGCCTGAAAAAGCACTCTTAAGAAGAACTAACTCTGTAGCCTGAACTTCAGTAGAATTAAGACTACTTTAGAGGCATCTGAAATCCAGACTTCCAAGAGGAAATGTAGGAGAAAGCTGTATTAGTATCTCAAAATATGCACGTTTCCCTCATGCACAAAAAAAGTAAAAAAGAAGAATTCCAAAAAAAGAAATGAAGCAATGAAATAAATACTTTATACCTCAAAAGAGAAAAGATTTAGGGATAGGACACAGGAGGGAGGGAGAGCCAACTAAGAAGTTTGCAAACTGGTGACATTTCAGAATGATTCTTCTTAGCAAAGTTTAATATTATTATATCTTATGCGTTTCTCATTTTATACCTCTGTTCATTTTAAGGGTCTGCTAAGTTCATCAACTCTCCTAAACCTGTTTTGAAGAACAACCTTATCTGGAGGATTTGCCCTAAATTTCACACTTATTTTTTAATACCGTAACATTATTAACACATTGTGTAGGCCTGCAGACACCGATGTTATCTAACTTTTTCTGCCCATAAATAATTGAATGTGAGTAGATGTTACCACCTCCGTGATGTTTCAGTTTCAGTTTTAATACATCATTCTGAGAAATTTTTTGGAACTAATATAGCATTTTGGGCTGTTTTGCTCTTAATCATCATGAAAATGCAACATTTCACTGGGTGGAACAAGGGAAAAAGACTCTTTTCATATAAATTGTAGTAAATTTATAATAACACAAACAGGAATTGCATTATCCTAGCAAACAACAAGCAGCTTCTCAGAAAAGATAGTGAAGACAACTTTTAAAAGAATTTAGTATTCCCATTACAAATATATAATTACCTCTGAATAGTAGTTCTGATAATATGTGACTTAAAGGCAAAAAATGAAGTGGGAAGTTATAGATTAATCAACATGCTGAAACATTCATGCCAAAACTTCTCGATATACCCCCACTCCCTTCACAGTAATTTTTTAAAAACTGAAACCCTTTAATGAAGAAGCAAGGTGTCTGAAGGAGTAGGCATGGCATAAAATTATAGGTTCACTGGTAGTGCAAGTAAAAAAATTTCTTGACTTGGAGGCAGAAAGATGCCTGGCTTCAAGTGTGGTTTGTTCACTTCTAACCTCAGTGTTGGTAGGCAAATCACTTGAACTTTGGGAGCCTCACCTCCATCACCTACAAAATAGGGATAGCCCTTCCCCTTGAGGCTCAGTTGGTTGAGCCTCGTCTAGCAAAGCAAAAGGTCACTGGTTTGATTCCCAGTCAGGGCAAATGCCTGGGTTGTGGGTTTGGTCCTCCAGTTGCCTAGAAGAGGCCACTGATCACAGCGATGTTTTTTTCCCTTTCTTTCTCCCTCCCTTCCCCTATCTCTAAAAATAAACAAATAACATCTTAAAAAATGAAATAGGGATAAACACCCAATTCCCAATGCTGGGTGTGCATGAGTGTCTGGGGTCGGGGTTGGGGATCATGCATGTGAATAGCTGGTGTGTGGTTTTGCCCATATATATAATTGGCACTCAGAATTTGAGTGCTCATAGCTTTCTGTTCCCATGTAGACTTTACCAAAGAAATTTGGAAGTACCCAAGTCTGTACTTTGGAAAGACCTTGGTATCTCCACCCTGTTAGTCTAAGGAATGAATTTAAAATTGTAAAGATTGTTACTCTCTCTAAAAACCTTTTTAAAAGAATTACACAAGTAAAGTACTTTGAGCATCTTAAATACAATGAAAGGAATTTACCATTAAGAGGGGCCGTGCATCTAAATGAAGTCAGCTTCCTTCACCCACTGGCATTTTTTTCACTCCTGTTTAATTTTTGCATAGTTTTTATCATTATTTAAAATGGTCTTATTTATTGGTTTACCCTTTTATTCTCTTCATTTCCATCCTTGCGCACAAGCCTCCTGAAGGCAGCGATCTTGTCTTACCGGCTCCAACCTGCCTCCTCAGTGCCTGGCTCCTTGAGGACGGTCCATAAATATTCCATTTTGAATCAGTGGACAACAGAGGAACAGATTCAATAAGGTGAAAGTAGGAGAGGATAAACTGAGTGAGGCATCAGGGCCCTGAGTGGTGTAAGTATATGGTGGCGCAGAGACTATAAATGACCTGATAGTAAATTTACATGGTTACCCTGGGACAGACTCAGGCCCTGGCCTGTGCTTCCAGACAGGGGCCTTTACTTCCTGATGGAATTTTTCCTGCAGCCCTGAAGGTGATAGTTCAATTATGTATCCTGGGGCAAGATTAAGTCTGGAGAGGAAGAAATAGTCATTTGCATTCTAAAGTACCTTCAGCTCCTTTGAGATAGAGCCTTAAACTGATTAAACTTTAGACCTGGAAGGTACCTCTGGGGTTTTCTTTTCAATTTTTTCATCTTATCCTCCACATTTGAAAATAAGGAAGATCTATTTCCAACACCCCCCACCACACACACACTAGCTCTCTAGAGTGGCCTAGAGGCAGTGCCCTAATCCTTAGGTCCTCAAAGTAGCATTCACGTACCCTTTATGTAATTCCCCTTACAAATCCCTAGGTCTTTGGGTTCTTAGTTTCACCAATGGTAATGGAGTGGTAAGGTGACTCAGCAGGCTAGTACCAGCATGTCACAGGGAAGGTAAGAAGAGCCCTAGCATTCACTTGCTAGCTATACCTGGAACTTGGAGTGTGAGCCAAGGAAAGCCACTTAACCTCTCCGGCCGTGGCTTCCCTGGCTGTTAAAAGGGGACTAGGTGTGGGAGGGTCAAAGAAGATCATGTATATGAAGTCCCTCGGATTAAGTCGATACTCAATAATTTCAACTATTCTCTTTTATATTACAATAAGATCAGCTCACTTGGAGTGGGGAACTCAATACATTATACAGATGGTATATTACAGAGTCATACGCCTGAAACATATAATTTTATTAACCAATGTCACCCCAATAAATTCAGTAAAATAGAAACAGACAAAGCAAACATCCTTAAGTTTGGCTAGAAGATGCAGTTTACTTACTTATGAATTAAAAAGTCTTTTACTCAGGCTCTTAAATTATGGCTTTTATGTAATAAGGATGATTCGTATTTTCAGAGAAAAGTTTTCTTTTCAAATCCAGACCTTTTAAAAAAGAATGATTACCTTTTTATTTGACACTTTTCCTGTTTCTAACCTTAGGAAGTCCAGAATAGTATTTGACAAAAACTATTTGTCTTTTACATCTGTTCCATTCCATTTTGCTTTGTGACTTCTTCATTTAACAATAAATTATCTTTAAAAAAATCAGTTCACTTCTGAAATGTTAAGAAATCTTATCCCTGTAAGAAATATAATCTCAAACTTACTATGAAGCTAGAGGGTAAATCAACTACTCCCTGATTTTTTATGGAGTTTATTATTTATTTGCCCTCCCTTGAACATTTATATCAGCCTATGACTAAGACAAAGTGTATGATAACAGGAATTTTAAAGCATTTAATTAAATAAAGTTAAATTTAATGTTTTTCTGCTTTAAAAAAAAAAGCTTTATTGGGATATACTTTACATACTATGTGATTCATCCATTTAACGTGTACATTCACTGGTTTTTAGTATATTCGCAGAGTTGCACGTCACCACCACAGTCATTTTAGAATGTTTTCATCCTTCTGAAAAGAAGTCTGTACCACCCTCTAGTCCCAAACTCCCTAGGTAACCATTAGTCTACTTTCTACAGATTTGTCCATTCTGGACATTTCTTATAAATAGAATCATACAATTTGGGATCTTTTGTGACTCACTTCTTTCATTTAGCATACTTTCAAGATTCATCTTGAAACAAAATATTAGTATTTCATTTCTTCTTATGGCCTGACGTCCCATTTTATAGATATACCGCATTTTATCCATCCATTCTTCAGTTGATGGATATTTGGGCTGTTTCTACTTTTTGGCTATTATGATTAATGCTGCTATGAATCTTCATGTGCAAGTTTTTCTGGGGACACATGTTTTTAGTTCTCTTGGGTATATATTGAGGAGTGGGATTCCTGCGTCATATGGTAACTCTTATCTTTACCCTTTTCAGGTTACATTCCAACCAGTAGTGTATGAGGGTTTCAGTTTTCTACATCCTTGCCAACACTTGTCGTCAGCTGTGTTTTTGATTATTGCCATCCTAGTGGGTGTGAAATGACACCTCATTGTGGGTTTGCTTTACATTTCTCGCATGGCTAATGATGATGCCTATCTTCTTTGGAGAAACATCTATTCAGATCCTTTGCCCACTTTTAAATAAAATTATTTGTCTTTCAGTTATTCAATCTTAAGAATTCTTTCTATATCTACATATTCTGGACACTAGATCTTTATCACATTTATGATTTGCAAATATCTCCTCCTGTTCAATGGTGTGTCTTTTTCACTTTCTTGAGAGTGTCCTTGGATGCCCAAAGGTTTAGTTCTGATGAAGTCAAACTTATCCATTTTTTTCTTTTGTTGCTTGCAATTTTGGTGTCATATCTAAGGAACCATTGCTCAGCCAAGGTTATGAAGATTTACCCTTATACTTTATTCTAGGATTTTATAGTTTTAGTTTTTACATTTGGGTCTGGATCCAGTTGAAGGGCATTTTTTATATATGTTGTGAACTTCAGGCCCAACTTCATTCTTTTGCATGTGGATATCCTGTTGCCCTAGCATCATTTCTTGAAGACTATTTTTTCCCCATTGAATTGTTTTGGGACTCTATTGAAAATCAATTGACCATAAAAGTGAGGGTTTATGTCTGGACTCTCAATTCTATTCCACTGATCTATATGTCTGCCTTATACCAGTACTGCATGGTCTTGATTACTGTAGCTTTATAATAAATTTAAATTTTCCAACTTTGTTCTTTTCATGATTGTTTTGACTACCCTGAATTCCTTGAATTTGTATATGAATTTTAGGAAGTTTGTTAATTTCTGCAAAGTGGGCAGTTGGAATTCTGATAGTGATTATGTTGAATCTGTAGATCAATTTGAAGAATGTTGTAATCTTAATAATAGTATCTTTCAGTTCATGAAAATGGAAAATCTTTCTATTTATTTTGATCTTTTAAAATTTCTTTCAAGACTTTTTTTTTTAAAAAAATATGTTATTTATTTATTTTTAGCGAGAGGAGAAGGGTGGGAGAAAGAGAGGGAGAGAAACATCAATGTGTGGTTGTCTCTCATATGCCCCTACTGGGGATCTGGACTGAAACCCAGGCATGTGCCCTGACTGGGAATTGAACCAGTGACTCTTTGCTTCTCAGGCCAGCACTCAATCCACTGAGCCACACCTGCCATGGCTCAAGACTTTTTTATGGCTTCCAGAGTATAAGAATTACACATTTTTTGTTAAATTTATTTTCAAGTATTTTATTGTTTTTTATTGTAATGGGATTGTTTTCTTAACTTTATTTCTGAATTACCCATTGCAAACATATAGAAACACAATTGCTTTTTGTATATTGACCTTGTATCCTGCAACCTTGCTGAATTTGAATCTCGGCTCTAATAAGTTTTAGTAAAGTCCTTTAAATTTTCTATTTGTAAGATCATGTTATCTGCAAATAGAGATAGTTTTACCTCTTCTTTTCCAATCTGGATGTCTTTTCTTTCATTTTGTTGCTAAATTGCCAGGTTAAAATTTCCAATGTATTGTGGAATAGAAGTGATATAAATGGAAATCCTTGTCTTTTGCCTGATGCTAGTTGGAAAACATCAGACTCTTACCTTTAAATATGAAGCTGATACTGAATCTCTCATAGATACCCTTTAACAGGTTGAGGGAGTTGCCTCCTATTCCTAGTTTGTTTGATGTTTGCCAGTATTTTGTTGGAGATTTTTGTGTCTATATTAATTGGTCTGCAGTTTTCTTTTCTTGAGATGTCTTTGGTGAATGATTTTTTGCCATGTTTAATATTACTATTATGTCACTGTGTCAATATTTATCATTTTAATTAATTTTTAAAGTTTAGTTAGAAAGTTTTCAATTAATTTTTAAAGTCATGTCAACATGTGGGAATTTAAAAATGTGAAACTACTGCAGGAAAAAAATAATTTCTTTCACAACAGTATTAGGTCTTTCACTGTCTTGGCCACCCATCCTTAGCCATTCACTGTTACTAGTTCATAAGATTTGTGTGTGTGTATGTGTGTAGACAGAGAGAGAGACAGTTACCGGCTATTTAAACATTTTTTTTGCATTCCTTAGCATTTATATTTTTGTAAATAATATATTAAGATTATAATTTGGTAGTCTGCATGTTTGACACAAGATATTCTCTCTCAGGTTGTGATTATAAAGTAATTTAAATTTCCATAGGAAAAAAAAGAACTGTTGGCAATCATAAATTCTACTTCTAAAAGTGTAACTTGTGCAAGTCATGCTCTCTGAGCCCCGTCTGTAAAAACGGATAAAGTTACTTACCTGCAGCTTTGTCCTGAGGACTGACTGAATGCTTGCAGGAAGGCTTAGAGTAGTGTAGTTAGTCATGTCATTGCCACTCCACAAACTGTATATATCACAGTGTCCCTTTAAAGAGAAGGCTGATCTGCTGTGTGTTACATCGGCATACCACTTTTTGAAAACCCTCTATTGCATAAAACTAAATACTTTTGCTGTAATCTGTTTTTCAGAAGTTATCTTTCAGTTCTTAAGTCCTTTGTTTTTGCCTAGATTTTGTGATTTGGTGACTATTTCAGAAACTTGGAAAGTACCATGCAAATACAGATATAGCTGTGCTATTTAAAAATAAATACTTAGTGTTTGCTGGTGAAGGAAAATATGATGCTATGTAGGTAAAACTATGTGATGAAAATCAGATTCACATTTCATAAGAACATTTCTGGAGAACTTTAGACTTGAAAAGTAGAGGCCAAATGCTTCTCCCAGATGACAGTTTATAACTCTCACTGAAGTCAAAAGTAATTCTGAGGGTAGCATTTAAGCCAAGTGTTTGGAAAGCTAGGAGAGAAGAAAAGAAAAAAAAAGAAGCATGCATAAATTTCCAAATTTTTCCAAAGTACTTAATGGGAGGTGACTTGTAGTTGAGATCTTGAGAAATATTTTTCCACTACTGGGATATTTATAACACCTTAATATAATTTATTTCACCTTCGACAGGATGCTAATCCTGACAGAATCTAGTTAAATAATCATAGAAGAAAAAGTACAAATAGGGACTATCCTAGTTATAATTCCTAACACAGAGTCTTGAGAGTTTCTCTAATGTTTCTTAAAAATTAAATACACTATGGATGGAGATGAAACTTTTTGGACATATCTACTACATAAAACCAAGTCTGTCCTCAATATTTAATAGTAGCTTCATTAGAAATTATTTTTTTCCTGTAGTAATTTCACACTTTTAAATTCCCACATGTTGACATGACTTTAAAAATTAATTGAAAATTTTCTAATTATTTAAAAATTAATTAAAATGATAAATATCGACACACCAACATAATAGTAATATTAAAATTTACAACGTACAAGTCGATTATGATGTTCAAGGGGATTCTTGTTGGCTGTCATTGACAGAGTTAAGTATTTCACAAGATGGGAGTTGTTTATTCTCTCTCAATATTTGTCGGCACTTAAATAGAATGGTTCCAGATTTGACCTTCTTAGTCCTTCGTCTATTTTGGACAAGGGTGCTAGCCACAAACATCACCTACAAGTGCATGCTTATCATGACACTATCTGCGGCGCAGAGCAACACAGATGCAGAGTGAAGCATCTCTGGTAGGCTTTCTTTGAAAAACGGACAAAAGGCCATCTGTGCCCAAGGTTAATAGTAACAGGGGCCAGAGGAGAAAACGTGGGGATTTTTTTTGTTGTTCCATTGATTAACTATATAAAACCTTAGTCAAATTTTTACAAATAAATGCGCCAAACAAAAATAAAGAATGAACTTATTTAAAGTCAATTTATTTAATTATTTACATAAGTATCTTATTTGACCTGTGCAACAAATCTCTAAGGCAGGTAGTATTAGTCCATCAAACAGAAAAGGACACTGAGCATTGCTATGGAGGGGGAGAATTTCCTAAGTACTGAGTACTTACTACGTACCCAGTTATTTCCTTTAATTTCTCAAGAAATTCTCAAAATGACACTAAGCAATAACTCTTACATTTCCCCGTTGCAGATGAGGAAAAACTAGGTAACCCAAAATTAGCCAGCTGGCTAGTGGTGAAGGTTGGACTCAATGGTAGAGCGAGTCCGATGCTCTTTTCCTCACACCCCAGCTGTTTCACTAACTATGGGTATGCAACATTGCCTCCATACAGAAACCCCAAACCACCGCAATCCATGAGACATGGCGAAGGGGAATGTTTAGGAAATCAAAGTTTATTTGTAGTCTTTCATAAATAGATCACTGGAATTTTATGATTCATGTGATGTTGTCATTTTTGTATAGTTAGTGTTAACTGGCTTTATTTTGTTCACGCCATACAAAGAACAAGATATATCAATCATACATGGTAACATTTTCTTCCAGTTACAATAGCTATGGAAGCTTGTGACAAATTATTAGATTTGCACACATTATTCTTACAAAATGTGCATTTGATTCTACTATCTTCCACATCACTAGAATAAATGGCCCATGCTTTTTCTTGCTTCACTTTTTAAATATATTTTATTTATTATGCTATTAGTTATCCCATTTTTTCCTCCCCTTTATTCTCCTCCACCCTGCACCACCTCCCACCAGTATCACACCCCACTACTTGGTTTGTGTCCATGGGTCATACATATAAGTTCTTTGGCTTCTCCATTTCCTAAACTATTCTTAACCTCCCCTTCTCTATTTTGTTCCTACCATTTATGCTTCTTATTCCCTGTACCTTTCCCCCCCATTCTCCCCCTCTCCCTCCCCACTGATAACCCTCCATTTCTGTGATTCTGTCCTGTTCTGGTTGTTTGCTTAGTTTGTTTTCATTTTTGTTTTAGGTTCAGTTGTTGATAGCTGTGTTTGTTGTCATTTTACTGTTCGTATTTTTGATCATCTTCTTTTTCTTAGACAATTCCCTTTAACATTTCATATAATAAGGGCTTGGTGATGATGAACTCCTTGAACTTGACCTTATCTGGGAAGCACTTTATCTGCCCTCCCATTGTAAATGAGAGCTTTGCTTGGTAATCTTGGATGTAGGTCCTTGCCTTTCATGATGTGGAATACTTCTTCCTAGCCCTTTCTTGCCTGCAAGGTTTCTTTTGTGAAATCAGCTGACAGTCGTATGGAACTCCTTTGTAGGTAACTGTGTTATTTTCTCTTGCTGCTTTTAAGATTCTCTCCTTATCTTTAATCTTGGCTAATGTAATTATGATGTGTCTTGGTGTGGGCCTCCTTGGGTCCAACTTCTTTGGGACTCTCTTTGAGCTTCCTGGACTTCCTGGAAGTCTATTTCCTCTGCCAGATTGGGAAAGTTCTCTTTCATTATGCTTTCAAATAAGTTTTCAATTTCTTGTTCTCCCTCTTCTCCTTCTGGCACCCCTATGATTCAGATGTTGGAATATTTAAAGCTGTCCCAGAGGTTCCTAAGCTTCTCCTCATTTTTTTAAAATCTTGTTTCTTCATTCTGTTCTAGTTGAATGTTTATTTCTTCCTTCTGCTCTAAATCATTGATTTGAGTCCCGGCTTCCTTCCCGTCACTGTTGGCTCCCTGTACATTTTCCTTTATTTCACTTTTCATAGCCTTCACTTCTTCCTCTATTTTCCAACCATACTCAACCATTTCTGTGAGCATCCTGATTACTAGTGTTTTGAATGCCGTATCTGACAGGTTGGCTCTCTCTTCACCTCTTATATCTTTTTCTGGAGTTTTGATATGTTCTTTCATTTGGGATATATATATATATATAAAATCTCAGCATGCCAGTTATGTAGTAAGGGGCAGAGTCTTAGGTATTTGCCAGGGCAGGGCAACCTACCTCCATGCATGTTGTGCTGTATGTGGGGGAGAGGTTAGAGAGGGAACAATGTTGCTTACTCAGCTCTTGGCTGGCTTTCAGTCACTTCCCCCACTTCCCAGAGCAAATGGGGTCCTTCTGGTGCTCATTCCCAGGTGGGTGGGTCTGTGTATGTTCTAGGACTCTGTGGGTCTCTCCAATGAACTCTCCTGTGAGGCTGGGAGTTTCTCCTGCCACCTCAACCTCCACAGGTTTTTACAGCAAGAAGTTTTGAGGCTTTATTTCACTGTGCTAGAACTCTGGGTTGAGTGGTCTGTCTTGCTCTCCAGTTGTTTCCCCCAGTTTATCCTCATGCCCGTGGGACAGCCTAGTCCACCAGCCCCCGCCTCGCCCACCTGCTCCTCCAGCTGCCACCTTGCCCTGGATCCTCTCCTACCAGTCTGGACGAATGTTTCTTCTTAAGCAAAGCTTAACTTGGGCCTGAAAAAAAAAAAGGAAGAAGAAGAAAGAAAAGAGAAAAAGGAAAATTCTTAGGACCAGAGAATCCTGTGAAAATCAAACACCATTGGGAAAAAAAAGATGAACATTTATTTTTGTTTCAACTTCTCCTGAAGCCCACTCTATGACTCTTTTTCAGTACTCTCTTCATTTCTTGCAATCCTAGCATTAGAGCTTGTTTCCCTTACAGAATTGCATAGTTTGATAAAATCCTTCTTGCCACTCTTTCAATCTTCTGTACATTTAATTAACCTTGATTAACACAGTAGAAAATAATAGGGATACTCTTATTTTTAAAGGCAGACATAAAGAGGAACGAAAACCATTAGTTAATAAACGTCTGTGGAGTGAACAGCTCCTGATTTCTAACGTTAGTTACCAGTTGGCTTTCTTAGGCATGTAGCCACCTCAAAATCTGATCGCATCTTTCCATCCTCAGAGGCTGTCATTGGCCATCTTCAACAAGTTTCTCAACCTTTTTGGACATGTGAACCTCTTAGAAATTAAATAACAATAATAATGATATTGGTATTTTTTTGTAGGATATGATAAAGAAATGAACAAACACCAATATGGATAAAATTATTACTACATTTGGCCAATTTAACATTTGAGTTTTGAAGTTTTAAAGATATTTTGACATGTTTGCAACAATTTTCATGAGATGAATGCAACTTATGGATTTATTAGATAATATAATGATAAAAACTAATATTACTATAACAATTATTTTACAGGTATCATTCTATGTGCTTTAGACTGCGGTCCCCAACCTTTTTTTGCACCAGGGACTGGTTTCGTGGAAGACAATTTTGCCACGGATAGGAGTGGGGAGGATGGTTTTGGGATGATTCAAATGTATTACATTCAAGCTCACCTCCTGCTGTATGGCCCAGTTCCCAACAAGACTGGACTGGAACCAGTCCAAAGCCCGGAGGTTGGGGACCCCTGCTTTGGACATAATAAGCACTTTGAATCCTCATGACAATCCTATGAATTAGGTGCGATTATCTCCATTTTACAGGCGAGAAAACCGAGGCACTGACAGGTTAAATAACTTGTCTAAGCCTTACAGCCGGTACCATGCGATGTGGCGGGGGAGCCTGTCCATGTTCTCCATCATGAGGCGCTTAGTAAAATTTCCAATGCTTTAATGTCTCATTAATATGATGGCATAACTTAATCTTAGCATGAAAGCAATGTTGAAATGTGTCACTGTGTTTAAACAACCACAGCAAAACGTGACCCCTTCAGGAATGCTTATCTCACTGCCATTAACTGCTTCATATGCCCATTTGATATACACTCAGGGGCTCGCAAATTCATTCCTTTCAATATTTACATGTTTCATTTATTGTTTTAAAAAAATAAACTATATACCATTATTCCCTTTAATGTGAAATTCCTGAAGAAATATTGCACCTAAGTCCTACAACAAAGAATCCCTGACCAGGCTGTTAGAAATAAATGCCTGTTCCTAGTTTCAGCCCAGATTTGCTCATTTAGTTTTAGAGAGTGGGACCCAGGTGATTCTCATGCCCACCCCACCACCTTTTCATCAGGTCCTTGTTGAGACCATGCTTAGGATGCCTACCCACCTTCCCTGGTCCCAGCTTCTACTTGTACCAACCTCCCACCTGGAGTTCCCCTGAATACAAGATGCTCTTTCACACCTCAGAGCCTGAACAAGCTGTTTCCTGCGCTTCTCACGCTTCCTCCTCCTCTTATTGTCTTTGGAACTCCCATTCCAGTAAGAGTTCAAAAACCACCTCTGCAAGGTTTCCCTGGGCCCACCAGGCAAGAGTTATGTGCTTCTTCCATTGTACCCCAGTGCCATTGAACTCATTTCTCTATCCTGGAGTTATACTGCGACTAGTCTGTATACTCTGTTAGCCAGGAAGTCCCCTGAGGTCTCTGCATTATCCATATTCGTAAACCACCAAAGATGATGCCTGATGTAAACCACCAAAAATCAAGGCTCTAAACTTGCTGTTTGAACAGACAGTGAATTCAGTGTTACCAAATGCCTAGGGGGAAGAACTGATGGTTTTCCAGTTCTTAATTCTACTAAGATGGTATAGACCATGTTCATAACTTCTATTAGAAAATAGTTTTATAGCAAGTGGAAGAAAGGAGACAATTTTATTTGGTCAATTATTTCTTCTTGCGCATTTACTCCTTTTCTTTCTTTTCCCCCTTTTTATTTTTTATATTTTGAAGAGGCAATACATGCACATGGTACAAAATTCAAAGGATCCAGGATAGCTGGCTGTGAGACAAGCCACCTCCTCACCTGCGTCCTCCAACCTTTGAGTCCCTTAGAGCTAAGTCGTCACTTACAGTTTTTAGTGTGTCCTTCCAGAGCCATTTTAGATACTTATAGGCAAATAAGTATATATTTATCTATCACTATTTTGCACATTGTTTTTTAAAGTTTGTAATCCTTCCACATAAGTACATAAAAAGCAGCCTTGGCTTATTAACAAATGCATACCTATTCAAGTCTATAAATATGTCATGATTTTTAAAAAAATAAGATATCGCTTGATTGACAATTAGGTTACATGTTTTCTCCCATCAATCATGCTGCAGTATAAATAATTTCGCACATGTGTGAGTATAGTTGTAAGACAGATTTCTAGAAATGGAACTGTAGGATTAACAGGTAGTGGTAAATTTTATCAAAATGGTTTTCATAAAGATTACAACCATTTTCACTCCCACTAGCAACACATGAGAATACCAGTTTTTTAAAAAAAATATCCTGCCGATAATGTTTTCTTTACTGAGGTTCTAAAATGGAGAGTCCTGGAAAACCTTCGAGTAAGTCTAGACTCATCTACTGGTCTAACCCAGGAATAAGAACTTTCTGACAAAAAGTCAACACGGGTGGTTGCCCTAAGGGCTCCTTTCTCCTCTGCAGGCAGGCTGGCACTGGGGCGGTCACTGCTGGTCTAACTCCAACACTGGTTTGCATCCTAGAAGGCTTACTGAGCCCACAGAATCATTTCCATTCCACTCTAAAACAGAAGACATCCCATTCATTCTACGGATGCTTACTGAGTGTCCATTACACACCACCAGGCATTGTTCTTGTGGCTGAGGCTTGAACAATGAATAGACAAAAGCCCTTAAGATTACATTATAATGGGAAGAGGCAAAGAGTAAACCCAATACACAGGTATGGTACCTAGTATGTTAGCTTATGTAAGTGCTGTAGGAAAAATAAAGGAGGGAATAGGGAGTATGAGAAGTCACTTTTGTGAAGGGTGGTCACAGAAGGCCTCACTGAGATGACATTAAAGCAGAGAAGGAATGAGCCAAAAGGCATCTGAGGGAAAGAGCAAAAGCAGGAGTGATTATGTTCTAGGAACAGCAAGGAAGGCTGCTGGTTAGACAGAGCTCCGTGAGCAAGGGGAAGAGGAAGAAGAGGTGAATGAGGTCAGGGAGGCAGAGGGGGTGGGCAGCACGTAGGCGGGTGGTTTGCTGGGGTGGCAGGCCAGATTGTGTAGGTCCTCAAAGTGAAATGGAAAAACCAGTGAAAAGTTCTAGAGGGTTACTCTGAATGCTCTATTGAGAAGACTGAAAGAAGGCAGGAATGAAAGAAAACCAGTTAGGAGACTTCCTATAAGCCACGTGAGAAATGAGATGGATTAGACTGGGCTGGTAGGGATGAAGGTGTGGGTCTGTTTGGATTGTGGGTATATTTTGAAAGTAGAGCCAGTGTGGTTTTGTTGGATGTGAGAGAAAAAGAAGGCAAGAATGACCCCAAGGTTATTGGCTTAAATAAGTGGAAGGATGGAGTTGTCATTTACTGGAAGGCAAGAGGAACATGTTTTAGGGTGAAGATGAGTTGTGATTTAATTCATGGTTCCCATGGTTTTCCATGGCTGGGGTTCTCAGATGGCCATCGTTCCAAAATAGATTAATGTCCTGGACTAAACCTCGGTTGAAATGCCTTCTTGGGATGGAGAAGGAATGTGTGCCCTTGGGCATTGTCCTCCTCCTGAGCTATCTTGTTCCAAATCAGACCTGCACTGAGATATTGCATTACATGTCCTTATACCTTCGTTTGCTGTGTGAAATACTTAATTGAAGAGATACATGCACACACAACTAACAACCTTGAACAACAACTCAAACAGTGGATTTCTTGTCCACTACATAACCAGCAGAACGGGACTCACTGTCCTCCAAAAATCAAAAGTGAATTCAATTCTACTTTTGTGGGTCTATGATGTCACCAGGACACCAGTTCCTGGGCAATGCTAGGCTAGGCTGAAATGCTAGGGCAATCTGAAATGTGCCTGATTGGAGAATGTAACCAGGAATTCATTGGACAAATAAATAATCCAAAAAGAAGGGATGCATTTTTAAAATAATTGTCACTAAATCTGCTGATGAAACAATACTTAAAATAGAATGAATATTTCCTCAAACACAAAAGCGAAGGAAAGCAAACCCAGTATTTTAAGTCATATTAGTGAGAGAAAAAATAAAAAAGGACAAACGGTTATATAAGGATCATTTTAAAAGGCCAGGAAGAGATTAGTTGAGGTGAGGGGTGAGATTTAAAAAACTGTCCATGAATGGAAAGCGGAATCTATACTGGGCAACAAAGCAAGAGCGCAGTGAGCAGCTTGCTTACCCGTCCTCCACGCCGCGACCCAATCGTGAGGCCAGCGGGTAGAGCAGAAAGAAAAAAAACCAATTGCTAGAAGAGAGTAGCTAAGAGAATCCTAACTTGTTTCAAAGCAAGAAAAGTGGTGGCCAGACTAGGCGACTCAAGGCATGACTCAAACCCGACTCTGGGGCCGCCAGCTTCCGGAGGCGGAGGGGGCGGGGGGAGGGGGGCGAGTTGTCTAACACATTTTAGGAAAGTACCAGGCTTGTGCAGAGCGACAGGAAACCTCCCCAGGGTAATCAGCCTGGGGCTCCTCCTGCCCCAGAATTTGACCTCTTACCATCAGCACCTTCGGAGGTGTTTTTCATCTCCAAGCTTTTCCCCCGTCGTTTAGAACCGTCCCCGCCCCGCGCCCCGGCACCGACCTACTTCCACAAAGTGTCAGGCGGCAAGAGTGTGCGGGACGTCGCGCCCCCTCCGGGCCTCCCTCCCTCTCTCCCCGCCACGCGCCCACCCGCCCGCTCCGCCTCCGTGGCGAGCTGCTCTCTTCCCACCCCGCTGGCGCCGACCGCCCGCCACCCGGACACGCGCGGCACAAATAGTGCCCGTAGCTGCACTAGACAAACACCTGTCCCGCTTGGGCTCCGCGAGATTTTAGGCGAAACCATAGACAACAGTGGGCGCGTTCTCGCGAGGTTTACAAAATTTCCCACGGCCCGTGTTGTGTCTGAGTCGAGTAGTGGAAGGCGGTGGGAAGGAGGTGTAGCGTGAGACTAGGCTGCCCGCATTGGGCACATGCGCAGTGCTGCGCCAATCCTGCTGCGCGTTCAGCAGGTTTCGGGCATCGGATTCCAGTTCTCCGGGTTTTGGGGCTCCCTGCGGGAGGCAGTGCTGATTCTGGGAATCTCTAGGAATTGAAAGGGCACGGGCTGCGGGGGGGCTGGGGAGACGGGTAGAAATGGGTGTTGCAGGTAGGGGGTGGAGAAAGGGGTGTTGCAGGTAGGGGGCGGGGCTCAGGCCCAGCTCCTTATTGTTAAATGCCTTGTAGGTCCAGGTTTGCTCTGGGTTTGGGGCGGGCTTTCAAGCTTAGGTTGCCTTAAGTACTTTTCGGCGTCGTCCACTGTGCCAAGCCCACGGAAGAGCCTAGGCAGAGTCTGCCCAAATACACAGAGGTTCACACACGGCTGGGGGCTGCGAACTAGAGAGGCTCTCGCAGCAGGCAACTATCTGCCCAAGCGGGACCTTTGGTTGGAGCGCGGGACGGGAAATTGGTGGCTCTCAAATCCAACGCATTTTTCTCCGCCGAGTAAAATACGCGGCGCTCTGTCGGGTGTCTGCGAGGTGGACGTTAGGGATGCCTTTACCAGAGGCCTTGGCCTGACCTCATTTCACACCCAAGGAGCAGAAAGCTAAGGCGACAGGGCTCATCTGCAAAAGTTTTCCATTTACAGAGTTCTGGAGGGTCGAACCACGTTGGACACTTGTCCTCCCCTCTAGCACGGGGTGGGGGTGGGTGGAAGAACGAAGATAGTTCCCGGTCTGTCACTCGTCGGAACTCCAGGCATCTGTAGCTCCAGCGCCCAACGTTGATATTTGCATAAAGGAGGTGTCCAATGAACATTTGAATGAATGAAAAGGGCTGGGAACCAGAGTGAGCGGGAAGCCACTAGGAAAACACCCATTTGAGGAGGTGTTTCATCTAGGCCTGTGAGACGCGGCAGATTTTCCCAGGACCTTCCCCTCGGCCCCGCCTCCTGACCCCTCCATTCCCCGTCCCCATTGTAATCCCCTCCGGTTTTCCTCAGTCTCCACGTACATCCCTTAGGGCGCGACTCAAAACCCGGATAACCGGAGTGCTCCCCATGGACCACACGAAGGGCTTGCCCGCGGAGGAGCCGCGTGCGCATGCTCCATCGCTCGGGTAGGTTTCCAGGGAAGGCAGTGAGCAGGATCCCCTACTTCGCGGGCGGCGCGAGGCGTCTGACTATTCGAATCGGCTGCGACGGGGAAAGGAGCACGGGGGCTGGTTGGAATCAGGAGTGAGGAAAAAGGGAAGGGGCGGGGGAGAGGGACCAGGGAAGCCGTCGGGGGAATCTCGCGAGGGTTGGAGTTTTGGCGAGAGTTTGTGGAAGATGGCGCCTGTTGTGACAGGGTAAGTCTAGGGGAATCGGAGCGCTGGGAACAAGGAAAGTTGCGGACGTCTCGCAGCCCGTGGCTGTCGGCACGTTCTGAGACCGCGGCGCGCTTGGCGTCTGGGGGCCGCGGGGGCGGTGACGCGTGCGCCGAGCGCGGCGGCGTGTGGCGGTGCGCTGCTCGCTCTGCCCCGCGGTGGCTGGGGCTCCGGCGCGTGAGGGCGGGCGGCGGCGGCGAGGCGGGCGGGTGCAGGCGTGAGTGTGGCGGGGCGCACGGGGCCCGCGGGTGTGGTGCCCATCGCGCGCCCCCCGCCCCCGGGCCCTGCCTCTCAGCCCCACGTAGCTTTGTTCCTCGGATCGCCGTCGCCTTCTCGCCCGGCCGGTGCCCCCGGCCCCGGGCGCTTTGTCTTCCCCTGTTGCCCCCCGCTACTCTCTACCCCCGGCCCTTTGTTTCACCGCCTTGGGCGCTTTGTCCGACCCGTCGCGCCCCGCATCCCTGCTCTATCACCTCCGCTCAGCTGTTCTTTCTCCCTTGCCCCTTTGTTGTTTCTCTCTCAGTTTGGTACCCCAGTGACCTGCCACAGCCCAGACACCAGATATGGTTTTCTTTTGATTTTTCTTTCATTGTTTTTCTCATGTGTTACCCTCTCACCTTTCTGTTTGGTCCTTGATCACCCCCCGAGGCTTTGTCTGCCCCACTCAGTGGCTTTTTCGCTGGGCACTTCCCCCCCCCCCCCCCCGCCATTCCCCTCCCATCATCAGTTGATTTATCCACTACCCACTGTGTTTGTCAGCTGAACTGTCTCAGCCCAGGGGACTCCATCTGGTGCTCGTACGTGCAGGTAGACCCCAGTGTTAGTTGTTTTTGTGCGTCGGAAAGATACGTGGGGATACTTACTTTCCTCGTCTGCGCTCCTCTCCGCACCCCTTTCCCTCGGGATTACGTGCACCCCCCCTCCCCCCCCCCCACGGTTTCTTTTAGGATTACAGTGTCTCCAGTTTTCTTCGCCGTCTCTCTTTGGGTCTGGCTGTTTTGCTTGGAAACAGTAACCCTGGAAAAAGACCGGGTCTTTGGTTCTGCCCCCCCCCCCCCCCCCCGCGGTCCCTGGTGTCTGACGTCCTAGGCCAAGGGCAGCTGTCCCAGCCTTGCTTTTGGCTTACCTGGGGTGCTGTAGGACGGTTCGAAGAGACGCAGGTAATTCTCTTTCTGTTGGTGTGCGGGAATAATTTCAGATATCCATGTTGGTTATTCATTTGGTATGTGAGTAGCAGTTACGTGAATATTGATATTAAAAACTTGTGAATATTGGGGTGGAAAATGGCAGCGTTTTCTAGACTATAGGTATGGAGTGCAGTTATTTTACAAGTAACTCCTGTTTCGTAGGGAAAAAGGAAGACATCCTTCTTTATAAATTGTTTTACTTTTTCTTAATCGTTAGTTAGTTTACAATTAAGTGTTTTTGCTCTGTACATTAATGACAGCCCCTCCGTTCCATCTGCGGAGTTGAAATGGGGAAAGCATTTAAAGACTGCAGTTTCTGGTTGGTGAATCCTGCTTCTCGAACCTTTGTGGAACGCGTTAATGAAATGCATTGAAAGACATTTAAGTAATAGTTTTAAGGTGCTGGCACTTGTAATGTTAAAGGAGGTTTAAGTGTTCAGAGTGCTTATTGTTATGGTAGTGTTAAAAGCTTGGAGCTGTGTGGGGGGTGTAGGCGAAGGGTGGTGTGGTGTATTTGAAGGACCTGGATATTCCGATGCTGGGAATAAGAGGCATTAATTAGGTTTACCAGGATTTCCACCCTACTAGTTGATCACTACTGTTAGAAGACATGGTACCCATAAAATCATCTGGAGTGTCCTTTCATTTATAAACTAAAGTTCCACATAAAGTGACACTAGTAGAGGATGTACAGGATTTAGTGTGAGGAATGTTGGTGTAGAGGAAAGCATTTTATTTGAAGGCTGTGATTAGAATTAGTTGTGTGAATTTTAATCATGTTTTATAAGTGATACATGAGGCTTTTGTGAAAATTTGCAGTCTGGGTTCCATGAGTGGATTTTTACCGATATTCATTTGTCTCCCTGACATGTTTTTAGTGTACCGTCATTCTTTTGAAGGTAAAATCTTGAGCACACTGTTGTTTCGCACTATAAGCAAATGTTAAGTATTGTTATAATAGAAGAACTTGTGCATATAAGAATGATCACACCAATATCATAAAAGCAACTTTTACAGAACACATTGTTTTTTGTTTCCAAAATGTGTAAGACCTGTATGTCATGACCAAATAACACAGTGCTTTTAGTAGATTACATCAAACAATAGCATATTTAGAAACATAATGGCATGAGCTGTGGTTGGGAGACTTTCTTTCTGATTATTGATGATTAAAACTTTAAATTTATTGGTTATGCATATTGCAGATGTGTCTAAGAGAGTGTACTTTCAGGAAAAATATAAGAGGTTCACTTGTGGTGTTTTCAGATCTATTCTAGTATTTACTCCTATGTGTTACATTTTAAACAATTAGGTTTGTTAAAAAGTTACCTCTTGTCCTATGCTAACAGATTTCTATCAGTGTCTTTTAAGTGGCTAAGATAAAAAATGTTTTGGGAGAACAGCCACTCTTGCCAGCTGTAATTCATTAAGTCATTTTTGGCACTCTAGATAGATAAGGTATTAGGGGAAAAAATGGTGTGTTTGAAAGTTCTTGCAAATTGCCTTAATTCTAGTATTTGGTCATTTTTTAAAGTAAAATTTAAAACCCTGGGACCTGGTTTTAGTACATTATTTTGCATTTTGCTTTCTCCTAGTACTGAATTTCATTTTATTTCAACTAGGGGCAGTAGTTTCTCATGGATTGACTAAAAGTTGTTATTTTTGGCATCAGGCTTTGTGATTATTTCCAAGTTACTCTACTTCCCCTGGGCCAATTTCCCAACTGTGTAGTAAAGTGGGAATTGAAACAACTTGCCACATCTGCACAGGATTGCTATGCTTTAGGATTTGCAGAGAGCATCCTTTGGTGAAAAGTGTGGTTAAAGTCTAGGAATTGTTACTGAATTAAGCTGATGTGAAGTAGGTCATATTTTATAGGAAGTCAAATAGAAGGTTATGAACTAAGTTCTTGGCAAGTCACAGTGGTGATAGTGGGATAAAAAAAACCCAAATATGTATTATAGTTTGGGTAATAAAACAGATAGTTTCCCCCCTGTAAGCTTAGGGGTGGGGGGGCAGTAAAATAAATTACAGGGTAGGGTGTGTGTGCGTTTGTTGTGTAAGAGACTGAAGGTCTGTCAAACTCAAATGTAATAACATTGTAAAATTATGGGATACTTTTCTTCTAGTAACTTGTGTTCTGCATGTGGTAATATTTTTTAAAAAGCACAAAATGCTTTCATTAGACTCTAGGCTAAGTCTGTTGATCGTAATAATTAACTTTCAATATTCCTTATGTTTTGCATGCTTTGCCATTTGTTCTCAAGAATATTTTCTAACAACCAGGCTAGCCCCTTGGCCTAGGAAAGTATTTTGCATTTGGGAGCACGTGCACACACACACACAGGACAAAACCTGTCGCATTTCTATTCCTGGTAGATGATATCATGTCCTATGTAGTTCTCCAAGCCAGGTTTCTGGGTTCCTCTCACACACTAACCCTTTACATTTAAACACTGAGAACAGATCATTTTTTTCTTCTGAAAAGTTGCTTAAATCTGTCTCCTTCATCCTCACTGCCACAGTTCATGGTCTCATAATTTCCCACCTGGATTACTATAGACATTGGCAGTTTCTGCTTCTAGACTCACTCCCTTGATCCACCTTCTACACAGTCTTTCTAAATTAGAGAGCAAATCTGATCACTTCACTCCTAGATTACAAATCCTCTCAATGGCTCCCCCTAGCAGCCTTCATTAAGAGAGGCAGCCGAGTGGATAGTTTATGAGCTGGCATTTAGAATTGAATCTGAACTGGGTTCCAGTTCTGTCTGACACTTAAAACCTCTGCAACATTGGCTGGTGGTCTAACCTCTCCTTGCCTCTCACATCAATTGCAAAATAATTCTTAGATCAGTGGATTGTTGTGAGGATTAAATTTTTGAGCACATAGCAAGTACTCAAAAAAAAAAAAAAAACGTTAGCTAGCATGGCATATAGGGTTCTCTATTTCGTTTACCTTTTTCCAGATGAACTGTTTGCCTTTCTCTCTCCCTTCATATTTGGCGCTTCAGCCATATTTAAGAAGTTGGGGTCCCCTGTGTGGAATTAGCAGTGTAATGCCTCCCCTGTGCGACAAGTGCTGGTATTACTTGGTTATTATTCAAGACTTGGGTCTGAGGTGGTTCTAACCCAATCCACCAGGCTGGGTTCAGTGTCCCATCTGTGTGTTCTTAAAGGACCCGGTGTAATTCTCTTAGAAGTGTCATACTAAATTGTAATTTTCATGGGCAAAGGCTGTTACATAGTGGCAGTTAACAGTTTCTTCTTAATCATTTGTGTATTCTTAGACTCAAAAGAGTGTCTAGTATATGGTAAAGATTCAGTAAAGGGTTTTTAAACGGGGCACTAAGAATACTTTGAAACCTTGATGCAGTATGATTCATGTAGGCAGAATTTGATATGTGCAGGGAATATACTGATTCTATGGGGAGTTTAATTGCTAAAATATCAAAGGAGTGGATATTTTCAGCTACAGGTAGTCTCATAGTCTCATTATAGTAAAACTCTCAGGCAAAAGTTCCTTTTGGATTATTAGAAAATACTATATTGCTTCTGCAAAACGGACAAGCTTAAATTTCACATTTTTTAAATGGTTGACAAGTCTTTCTCAGAAGTTTTTATTATTTTGCAGTGTTTCAAGTGCTTCTTAGATGCATAAGTTTAAGATATGATAGATAGCTTTGGGGGGGATCCATGCCATTGGACCAAATAATAAGTTAATAATCTTAAGAAAGACTGGGTTGTGTGGACAGGTTATTTACAGATAATTTCTCCAAGCTTCAAGTTCTACCTCTATAAGATATGATAATGTTGTTGTGTTTACCTGCCAGGCACATTGTGAATATCAAGTAAGGTAAACTGTTGATTAATATGTGAACTTATAATTGTCAAGTAAAACTATAAGTTATTTGTAAACAGTAAAATTCTCTCATTTTAGTTATAACAATTGGTTTCTCCTAGTAACCTTTCACAGGCAGGGTTTAAGATGGACTTTTTATATGCAACCTGTGGTTTGTGGGCCATGTTTTAGGAAGGCAGCAGTGTATTCAGTGCAGAGGACCGCAGCCCTTCAAATATGTGCCTGGGCGTTCTGAGCAGACATACTTGGTAAATTATTGCTTGACCACAGATGTTGTCATTGAGTCACCCCCAACTTTTTGGGGTCTGCTCCTTACTTCTCTGCTTGGACAGCAGTAATGCTGTAGGAATGTTGAATGCCCATCTCTCAGACACCCTGCCCGCAGTTCTGTATGCCCCATAGGCCTGGCACACCCTCATGGTGTCACGTAGGCATCATTAGGCCTGCTTCTTCTGCTCCAGGGAACGAAATGATAGCCTAACGAGGTGAAAAGGGTAATGTATTTCCTGAACACGCTACTGGGGAGGAGCAAGCATTGAAGGTACTATGGATTGGTTTTTGTAATTGGTACTATAGTAGTTACCTATCTCTATAAATGTTTGTGTAGGTTTGTTATGTTGAGACAGTGCACAGTGATAAGCATGACAGCTTTTCAGTCAGATTGGCTATGTTCATGGCAGTCTTGGGAATATTTACACTGTTTTAAGTTTACACAAAAAGAGGAGACAGAAACCACTGCTTCGTAGGTATCCTAGGTGGCAAAGCCTTGCAGTGAAAATGCTGCACCTGTTGGATGTGAGATGAAATACAGGGTCCTGCAGAAGTATTGCCATTGAGTGTGGTTTGTAGGGTATGTGAATGTCTCGCACGAGATGGACAGCAATTTGCACATTTCACCTAAAATGTCATATGGAGTGCTTGAGTGTGATATTGTTATGTTACAGAATTACATGCTTATCATTTTGTAATAAAAGGTTTGGTATAGATAACCAGTACATAAAAGTGGGGCGTTATTTGTGCCGGACCCTGTATACTAGAAAATCAAGTTGACCCATTTAATTCCCCTCCCATGCTTCCTTTTAAATACTTAATAGTTTTAATTTGGTCTTAGAGCTAAATTTTTTATTGTGTATCAATTAGGCTATGGAACTGTAAATGAGAAATCTCATAAAAATTTTATATAATCAGAAAAAATTGTTATCACTTTATAAAACCCTATTTTTTTATTAGTGTGGTAAAGATTGTGTTAAATAAGCACAATGTTGGTTGCCTTATAAAGTAGAGAACCAGTGTTATGGATTTTTTAAGTATATTTTATTGATTATGCTATTACAGTTGTCCCAATTTTTGTCTCCCCTTTATCTCCCTCCTCTTTGCACTGCCTCCCCTCCAGCATCCTCCCCCCACCCTTAGTTCATGTCCATGGTTGTGCATACAAGTTCTTTGGCCTCTCCATTTCCTATACTATTCTTAACCTCCCCCTGTCTGTTTTGTGCTTACCTATTAGGCTTCTTATTCCTTGTACCTTTTCCCCCCATTCTTTCCCTCCCCATTGATAATCCTCCATGTGATCTCCATTTCTGTGATTCTGTTCTAGTTGTTTGCTTAGTTTTTGTTCTTTAGGTTCAGTGGTTGTTGGTTGTAAGTTTGTTGTCATTTTATTCTTCATAGTTTTTGATCTTCTCTTTCTTAGATAAGTCCCTTTATCATTTCATATAATAATGGCTTGGTGATGATGAACTCCTTTAACTTGACCTTATCTGGGAAGCACTTTATCTGCCCTTCAATTCTAAATGATAGCTTTGCTGGAGAGAGTAATCTTGGATGTAGGTCCTTGCCTTTCATGACTTCCAGTACTTCTTTCCAGTCCCTTCTTGCCTGTAAGGTTTCTCTTGAGAAATCACTGATATGGGAACTCCTTTGTAGGTAACTGTCTCCTTTTTTTTTGCTGCTTTTAAGATTCTATCCTTATTTTTAATCTTGGGTATCTTAATTATGATGTACATTGGTGTGTTCCTCCTTGGGTCCAACTTCTTTGGGACTTGCTGGGCTTTCTAGACTCTTGGAAGTCAATTTCCTTCACCAGATTGGGGAAGTTTTCCTTCATTATTTGTTCAAGTAAGTTTTCAATTTCTTGCTCTCCCTTTTCTCCTTCTGGCACCCCTATGATTCAGATGTTGGAGTGCTTACAGTTGTCCCAGAGGTTCGTAAGCCTCTCTTAATTTTTTTGCACTCCTGTTTCTTCATTCTGTTCTGGTTGGATGCTTATTTCTTCCTTTTGTTCTAAATTGTTGATTTGAGTCCTGGTTTCCCTCCCTTCAGTGTTGTTCCCTGTATGTTTTCCTTTATTTCACTTTGTGTAGCCTTCATTTCTTTCTTCATTTTGTGACCGAGCTCAACCAGTTCTGTGAGCATCCTGATTACCAGTGTTTTAAACTCTGCATCAGATAGGTCGTCTATCTCCTTGTTGCTTAGTTCATTTTCTAGAGTTTTGATCTGTTCTTTCATTTGGGCCATTTTTCTTTGTCTAGGCACATCAGTCTAGGTGAATGTTTCTTTAAGTCATTGGTTGTTGGACTTCCACGCAATGATTTTCTGACAGTACTGATTGTTCTTTCTTTTTAAATTGATTGTTACCCTTCTTTTGGTTGTGTGAGGAAGCAAAACATTTCTGCCTATGCCTCCATCTTGTTTTTAGAATCCTGATTTTTAAAATACTAATATTAAAAACAACATACTTTGGGACTAGTCTTGCTCCAGATAGAACATACTAGTTTTAAACTGGTTTGCATATTTGAAACAAGTATTTGTTCACTTTTTGGAAAACTACAGACACTAAGATGTTGCTTTATTTTGCCAGCATAATTTTTTAGTGACTTTATATTGTGGAGCAGCTTTAGGTTTAGAGCAAAATTGAGGGGAAGGTACAGAGATTTCCCATGTACTCCCTCCCCCCACACATAAATAGCCTCAGTGTCCCCCAGCAGAGTGGTGCATTTGTTATAACTCATGGACGTACATTGACACATTATTATCTCCCAAGTCCATAGTTTACCTTAGGGTTCACCGTTACATTCTTTAGGTTTGGACAAATGTGTAATGCTACAGATACATCTGCAATGTAGAGTATTTTCTTGCCCTAAACATCCTCTGTACTCTGCCTGTTCATCTCCCCCTCCTCCCTAATTCTGGGCAACCACTGAGCTTTGTACTGTCTCCATAGTTGCCACCATACTTTTTCAAGTCATTTAACTTTTGGTTTGAGAACATTTTTCACACCAAAAATTATATACTTCTATATTAACCTCCTGATCCATATAAGCAAATGGAGGAAGCAGAAACATTAAGGTTCCCAGACAGGAAGGAAAGGCTACAGGAAGCGAAAAGTATACCCATGCTTTAGCATTTCTCCTTTATAATTGCTTAAATAACATTATATTAATGAAATATTTGTCGAGTACTTACTAGGTATAAGACACTTGTATATACTGGTGTTACAAAGATGGCTAAGAAATGGTCTGATGAATCTCATGATTTAGTGGAAAGCACACAGATAATTATAATAGGAGAGGTTATAAGTACTGTACCAGATGAATAATGTTGGTGAGAACACAGAGGTGTGAATGATTATCTCTTAATTGGAGGGAAGTTCTTAGAAAACATGAGAGTTGGTAAGGAGAGGTAGGAAATAAAACTGGAAAAGTGGTTGGGACCTCTTATAGAAGACCTTGAGGGCTAAGCTAAAGATTTGAATACCAGTTGTTGATTTGGGGTGGGAGGGGGGAACTTATTGAATGTTTTTGAAGAGGTGAGGCTGGATGTAAACAGTATAGTAAAATAAAATTGGAATTGATGGACACCATAGGACAGGGGTATCAAACTCATTTTCACCGGGGGCCACATCAGCCTGGAGGTTGCCTTCAAAGGGCCGAATGTAATTTTAGGACTGTATAAATGTAACTACTCCTTAACAGTTAAGCGAGAGCTCGGTGCTGCTGCCGTGTAGAAACGAGGTGCCCAGCAGGATAAAGCAAGGTGGAGGGCCGGATTTGTCCTGGGGGGTCTTGTGTTTGCCCTGTGCCATAGGAGGAATATGATCAAGGTCTGGTTTTGGTAGTCCCAGGAATGGAAAAACAAAGCAGTTAGTTGTGAGGCGTAGCGGCGTAGGGAGTTTCGGAATCAGTACACCATCTCTAAAATAGACATGTGGCTGTGAGCGCGTCACTTTCTCTAAGTCTTGCCCTTGTCTAAACAATTGTAGAAGATACTTCATGGCAGTGATGTGAGGATTAAGTGACATAGGGGAAATAAAGTGGTAGCTCAGTTTTGGAAGCAGCAGAGCAGGTCCTTCACCTTCTCATTTCTGGAGTAGAATGTAAAGGATAATTTGGGTTGAGGAAAAACAGCTGAACAGTTGAAACCTTAGTGATGAAGTAATTAGAAATGGGAAAGTCTGAGTGAAGTGAACAGGTATAAGAGAACCACCTAACAGTGTTTTGTTTCTTTTAGCTTTTAAATAAATGCTGAATACTTAGCATACTTCTGTAACATTTAACATGTTTCTGCAGTTCATAAATCTGTCTGTGTTATCTGTCTGTCTAATCTCTCAGTGAGCTCCATCAGGACAGGATCAATATTTTACTTATCTTGCATAATTACGAAGCAACTGCTGTAGGCCAGAATGTTACCTGCTGCGTGAATATGACTTGTATGGATTTAATAACGTACAACACTTGCCACTAGGTGGCATTTAGTTTAAGTGATAAGGCTTACATTCAGCAAAGGTTGGTTTTTCTGCATAGAACTCCCAGAGAAACTGACCCCTGGATTTTATTCAGTTTTCCGCCGTTTCTGGACTATACTTTTTGAAGTTAAACATGAAACGTACAGCAAAAAGAACTCAAAGTGTTAAAACATAGAAAAGCACGATGGCACTAGAATATGTCCTGTAGAAAGAAGCTGAAGGGAGGCTCGGTGAAATTCAGAAGTGACTAAATTTTCCATCTCTAAATGCATTTAAAGTGAAGCTTGATGGGTAAATTTTAGGCCATGTTTTTTCTTAAGACTGTGGATTGCTTTAATGGAGGAGACTGGGAATTTGTTTTATTGACTTTAATGAAAGATGATAAAGTGTCCTGTAGGGCTGCTGGGCTGTGATTCTGTGTTCTTATTTATATTCGGTATATTGTACCCTCCCTGTTGTGGAGTAACATAGCATAAAACGTAACTACATCCTTTGTGACAAATGTAGATATTTTCAATCCATTGGATTCAGTGAACTTCAGAGCTGGAAAAGATTTTCTAATCATATGTTTTAAAGTAACCACTCATTTAAACATAGGTACAGGCAGATTAAATAATTTACAGTTAGCTAATGGCTGGGATACTTTAAATAACTGAGCTGGTACTAGTTCCTGGTTTAATTTTGAGGGAGAGAATGCTGGTCTTTTAGTCTTTTCTACTTATACCACTCAGCTGCCTTGTAATGATATATTTACTTTGCCTTGTTTTTAAATTGTTTTTCAAAAGTCTTTTCCTCCACCTGTTTGTGTGGACTTAACGGAAGACTACAAATCTCTTAGCCCCAAGCCTAGCAGGTGGAGTGCTGCTGCCAGTGTTGCTTATTAACGGGTCAGCTCTGAGCCTGCCTGTTCTTTCCTCTGCTGTTTCCCTGTTCTTGATGCTGCTTGTGTTCTTCATGTATTTCTGACTGACCAGGGTGGCCTGTTTGAGAACACACTTGTTCTCACTGCATCCCTTCTCACCCACTGTGCTTTAGAACCCCATTCAGGAACTGCCTGGGTTCCATTATCCCTGGCTCCCTCCCATCTCTCTCTTGCCTCCCTGGTTTCTTAGTTTTACCACCTGCACTAAATTCCAGCTGCCTGAGTTTCTAAAGCATCTGAAATGGAACTACAGAAGAAACTGAGAAAAAGAAGACTGTCACACAGGGAAGGAGGCCACAACTTGAAATTTTATACTGAAAGATGGGCTCGTTTATGAACCTGATGATTTTCATACTGTCATTTTTTTTAGTGTATATGTCAGTATATCAAGACAGTATTACTCTCTTGACTGTGGGATTCATTAAATCTGTTGTATCTGTCATCTGTGCTTATCCAAATGTCAAGGAAGTGAATTAAATCCATTTCAGCATTTAAAGATATTAGTGACAGTTCTGGTAATTTACTTACAGCTTATAACGAGTGTCATTATTTTATTAAATGGATAGTACTACTGAGTTAGTGGGATTTGCTGCTTCACTATTTTAATTTTTTTTTTAAGCTATAGCTTTCGAAGTTTATTTCGCAATTATTGGTAAACCAGCCATTCTTCATCCTGGCCTTCCTCCATGATATAGAGTGTGATGTGTACATTCTCCATCGGGATTTAGTAGCATGCCATTCACTTAACCTAGTTTTTTAGCTGGAACTTGTAAGTTGGTAATTAAGTATCTTTTAAATTATATTAGAATTTAAACTCACGCAGTAGCTTAGGTGGGCAGTTGGTTTGTTTTCTCATTTCATTTTTAGCTTATTTCTATATTTTAGGGAAATGACTATTTTGTGGAAGTTTTTCTTAATGGTTACTTAATTTCACCTGGTTATTTTTCTGATCGGAGAAATATGTTACAGAAACTCACAAGTTATTTAAATGTATCTTGTAAAGTGAGCCACTGTGGTCTCCCACCAGAAAATTCACCACTGTTAACAATTGGGAATATATTCTTCAATTTTTTCTCTAATGGAAATGCTAACATTCTCTTTTATATTAGAAATATGAAAAATAATTTAGCAGACATAGTATTAAGGGGATCAGGGAACTGACATTTTGTTGAATATCTACTGAATCCTCAATTATACAATGAGGGAGATGATGTCTCCATTTTACAGATAAGAAGTCTGGAATTCAATGCAAGTTCACACAGCTTTGTTTCTGCCTTTGCCATTTGTACTGCCCTATACCTACTGATACAGCAAGCTTCCAAGCTCTTGACTAGGTGGCAAGGTAGTCCCAGATATAAGTCTGATACAAGGCTTTAAGGAAAAGAAGATTATATTCCTCTCTATTGGATTACTTTAAACATAAACGTATGTTCTAGAGATGCTTTCAAAATTAGACTTGACTAATTTTGAATTTAAAAGGTACTCTGAAGTAGAATCATTTATCTTAAAGAAATTTTACTATTTTATTTTTAAAATTTGTCAGGCATTCCTGCAGTGTTGTTCTGTCAGTTAACCCTTCTTCAAGTGTATTTTCAGTTTTTTTCTATTGTCTTACTTCTTTTTTACCTGATAACCAGTTCTATGGTCTGGTCTGTAAGGATTGCTGAATGTCAATTTCCATTCTTAGGCTCTCATTCAAGCCACTGCCATATCTTTTTCTTATCACTTGTCTCTTATTTATATTCCCATTTGTGTTACATGTTAAAATCTGGGGTTTTTTTGATCTTCAAGCTCAATTCAGTCATCAGCCTGTTTCGTTTTTCTGCATCCTTTGTTTTTGTTGACTATGATGTCTTTTTTCTTGTTGACCATGCCTTTATTCTTGATTAGCAAGACACTGTCTTTGTCGCCTGAACATTCTATCTTTTCTTTGCTATTTACTCCTCTTCCAGTTGTAAATATTGTGGTTTGCGATCTTTGTCTTTCTCTTATATATTTTTGGCTTTATATTAGTATCATCAGCTCAGTGTTTAGATCCATATTTCTAAAGCTCTTACTGGTTGTTTTGTAGGTCCACAAAACTTGAGTTTTCCAAAGCAACTTTTTTTTCCCACCACCTAGACCTATTATCTTTTAAAGTAGGCTTGATATGTTACTAAGTGCTATTGTCCATCTAGCTGCCACAGGAAAAAAATTAACTATTTTTCATTTCTTCCTGCTCTGGTATTTTCTTATTTTGTTGATGACCATATTTTTCCCTTTCTGCTTCCAGATTTCTCGTCGCATATATTCTGAGCTCTCCTTGTTCAGTGCCATTCGTTGCTTTATCCTCAAGGCCTTCTTCATCTCATGGTTGGACTATTGTTACAGCCTTGTCAGCTTCTTTCCCCCACCCCTCTCCATTGCTTCCTTCCTTAATTTATGTCTGTTGGTGGTTTGTGGGAGCTACTTGGTAACCTAATTTTGTTGTAAACAGTGTATATAGATTTTGATTTTGCTGTCTAGTTGCTCTGTCTTTCATTTGGGAGAGATTAAAAAACTATGCTGCTGACACAGCCATCCTCAATTCTCATCTGAGTTTTTAAATACATGTTAATTGTAAACAATAGCCATTAGTTAAATACATGTGGGTTCAGTTTTTACCTTGGTACTGAAGTATTCTTGACAATATACAAACATGCTGTTATTTCTGTCTCTGGACTCCACATCCCTCTATGCCCTGTTTCTCTTTACACCTTTGCAATAAACTTCCTGTGAAGAGTTCTATCTCTAGTTTCTCTCACTCTGTTCTCCCTAAACCTGCTTCAGCCAGGTTTTTGTCTCTACCGTCCCAACAAAACTGCTCTCAGATGTTATCTGACTTGACTTGATCAGCAGCATTTGAAATTTTGGATCACCCGCTTTTTATTCAAACATTTTATTTCCCTTGTCTTGTAGAATACCATCTCCTGGTTTTCCACCTCACTGGCACCTTTTCTTGGTCTCGTTTCTAGTGCTTTCACATTTTATCACATTTATCCTGCTTTTTAAAAATTATTTCTGTATTTTAGGGAGAGAGAGGAAGGAGGGTAGAGAGGGACAGAGACGGATAGAGAAGCACTGATCTGCTCTTTGACCCATGTGTGTATTCACTGGTGATTCCCGCAAGTGCCCCGGCAGGGGGATTGAACTGCAACCCTGCCCTGAGTTTCAATCCCACATTCTGTGCTCCTTCCCTGTTTTATTTTTCTCATTTGCATGTGTCAGCTTTTAACAGTATGTTTCCTTTGCCTTTTTATTTTCTCTTTCTCTCTCCAACTATAACTTAGTGCATGGCGTGTAGTGGGTACTCGGTATTTGTTGAATGAATGAATGAATGAATGAATGTAGTGTTCTTAAACAACATCACTTTTTGAAAGCTTTTTTCCTCACTGATTTGAAGTCCTACTTTTACTACTATTTGTTATACTTGACAAAGTTTCATGAGCCCCCTGTTATTAATACAGATTCAACTAATGTGTTTTAAATATAATCTGTTAACTGAATGTGGTGTTCAGTAGCATTGAGGTCTGTTGCTGCATTTAGTGTTTGCCATGTATGGTGAGGAAGGTAGTGTTTTCTCTTTTACAGAACTTAACCAAGTTCACCTGCTAGTTGATGGGAGCGTTGGAATGCACTCATGTCTCTGGATTCCCATTCAATTGCCATGAACATCTTCTAGAGGCGGTGCAATCTAGTATGTAATATGCTATTGGGCGTTCCTGCTCTTCCCCTTTCCACCTCCTAGTTTTGTGGTTAACTCTTAAGTCATCCATCGACACGTGATTGGCTGCACCACTACCCAGAGTAGTACCTTCCTCAATCCAGGTAGAATCTGGGGCAGGTGGGTAGAGTTGAAAAGGAAATTGGTTTATGTGAAATTAAAAAAAATTGACTTTAGCTTTTAGAACAGTTTTATTTGGGGTTTTGTCTCAGCATTTCATTACACAACTTTGGAAGAAACAGGTTGTAGACAGAACACAGGCTGGTGGTCATGATACAGATTCTATTCAGCACTGACTAATTTGGTGATATCTCCGCTTCACCTTTTTTCAGCGTAAATGATATCTCTTTGATCTAAGCATTAAGTTAAACATGATACTATACGTATCAGAGAGCTTAGAAAGTAATTCTCACACCATGTAAATGAAAGTACTACTATTCAGAATGACTTCAGTCTTATGTTTCTGGTATTCCAGATACATTCATTCTTTCTATTATACTGGAGGACTTTTAATATTATTTTATGTAAAAGTGTTATATAAATGTCATTTTAAAGTTTTGGCTGTCAGATTTTGTTTTTCTAACTAAGCAGCTGTAGATATGGCTTAAAAACTGATGAGCATCTTCAATGATGAGCCTTTTGGAGCAGTGAAAGGCTGCTTACAAATGGTAACCACAGTTGCAGTGACTTCTGTGTTGGTTATTTGTGAATCCCTAAGGGTGAATGTGTTTTGAGGGGGGTGAGTTAGGATAGTACAAACTGAGAGAGTTTCTATTCTCATAATCTTTGGAGCAGTCATCCTGCTGCTGCTCTTTTTTATGACTTGGAAGGGATTTGAAATGCTTTACTCTTTTGATGATTCTTTTGCTAAATAATATTCAGGTTTATGCAAAGGTAAATTGCAGTGTTAAGATGTTATGGACATGGTTTCTGTCATCAGATATTTTTTGCTCTCAGCAACTACTGTGTTAATAGCACTTGTGCATGATGCTGTGCTTATGTCTAGTGTGTGAAGCTGTAAGTGTTGGGTTGTGTGGAACTAAATATTTATGCTAGTATGATTAGCTCATACATATAAATAGTTTTAGGCATAGTGCCTGCACTCATTTTTATTTCAGAAGTAATATGGTTTTAATATGAATTGAGTAGTTCCAAATAGTTAATTATAAATTATTAAAAGTAGCTTTACTCTGAGTAAAGACCACGCCTGGAGATGAGCTACAAGAAATGAAGGAGCTGTGGTATGTTCGATTAAAAAAAAGCTAGGAGATAAATTTCTAATACTAGAAAATGTTTATCTCCCCCCCCCAATAAAAAGAATGGGAGATAGTAAGAAGAGAAATAGTTGAAACAAATGAGGATCTCTGAACAAAATACCCACTCTTGTATATGTGCTATTATGGTCAGTATTTCTGAATGTCTTAGAATATATATATATATATATATATATATATATTCTAAGAGAGAATATATTTGCAGATCTCTGAATTATTTTTGTATTTAAATTATCCTAATAGATTCACTTTATTTTTGTAAAGGCAGTGCTTAACATGCTTCCTGATCATAAATTGTTAAGAATTGAAGATGTTCAAAAAGTACAGATTAAATATGCTGTTAAAATTAACTCTGTTGTTGTTAAATTGGTCTCATTCTTCCTAGTAGTTGAAAGAGTTTAAACTTTTACAGTCACATCTGTTCTTTTATTTTGTGGGACATGTTTTCAGGAGGATTTTTATGCACATTAAAAATAACATTTTTTGTGAATTTAGTTATTACCCATAGTCACTTTTAGATATAAAAGCATTCCCAGTGAGTTACTTCTGATTCATAACCAAATTTTAGCAGAGCAGATGTAGACTACCAATGGAATAATTAGCCAAAAAATATTAAGGGGTTAGGGAGCCATTTGTGTAACATTTAACTTTAATTTCTTGGCCAGTTTATATGCATAATTAAAGTTTTAAGGCTGTTAAAATTTTTTCTCTTGGGACTTCACAGTTGCTGCTGGTAGCCATAATCACTAGGGAAGTGGAAATATTATTTTCATCAAACAGATGGCTTTTCTAGCACTGGTTCCTAGCAATGCTTACTGAGGTTCATATTTATGTTGGATGATTTCCTGATCATACCAACTTGGTATACTTTTGAAAGATCACACCTGGTAATAGACTGTGATGTGGATATTAAAATGACCTAGTGAACTTAATTAAGACTTCCAAAAGTTGGAAGTGAGATATATAGTTCCTGTGCTCCTGGGGAGGGTCGTCTGTTCTTGTGAGAGGAATCACCTGGTAGTGGATACTACTGCCTGCGCTGTCATCTCAAGGATTCCTTAGCTAACAACAGTTCCACTTTTTGACTTGCATTATTAGCTCTGCCATCACTGTGCGGTTTCATCTCTGCTTTAGTCAAATGGCCAGTCCATCCAGTGCTTTGAGGCATTGGTGGATGTTTGTTAGGATTAAGGATAGGTTTCTATTGTGTATGAGGAAGATTTGCAGAGAATACAATATGGAGGGCCGTCAACAAAGTCACATATTTTTCAGCTCTAATGTGGAGATTTTCCTTTTCCTGTTGAATATATAAAAACATGCACACACATATTGGGTACACATGTGTACTTTACTCCTGAACTTTCAAAAACACGGTTAACTATTAAGATTCTAAAAACTTTGCGTTTGTAGACTATATTTATTCTATAGCAAGAAATATTTTTTGAAGTCATTTCCTAAGGACATCAGAAAGAAGCTCAGTGACATTCTGGAGATATGCAAAAACAGGTTGTGTTTTGGAAAGGTAACGTGGGGCTCTGTTTCTTTAATGCCATAGCTGGTTGGAGCAAGTTTTAAGTGTGAATTTAGCAAGTTTAAGTGTGAAAGGTGCATATCATAGATAGACCTACTAAAAATTATCAGGAAGGAAAAAAATTCTGGTGTTTCACACGTGTCAGAGTGGGGACGCTGGTGCCATTTGCGGAGACGAGGTAGCACTGAGATGATGGCACGGAGAGGGGAGCTCAGTGAGTGTTGGGGAGAGGCTTTTGGTTTTGAGCATGTGGAATTTGAGGCCCTTGTGAGAGGGCTAGATGAAGAGACCCAGTGGCCAGTTATGTGTATTTATTGTGTCTGTGGTTCCTGGAGCTCAGGAGAGAGAGGTCAAGGTTGGAAATACATCCTTGAAGACTATTAGGTGGTAATTTAAACTTTTGGAGTGGGCAAAATACCCTGGGGAGAGTTGGAGTTAAGCAGAGACAAGCTACTGGGGAACATCAACATTTAAGAAATGGGTAGAGGTGTAGAAACCAGTAAAACTAATAACAAAAGAGGTGGGACAAAAACCTAGACAGTTGTAGTGTCACAAAAATGAAGAGACTGCTTTTCAGAAGAATGGAAACTGCTCAGTTGTGTCAGATGCCGTGAAGAGGACAAAATGAGATGAGTCCAAATGCTTACAAGATTTAGGGCTTCAGAGACCTTGGCAAGAACAATTTCATTGAACTGGGGAGCTGTAATGGGGTTTGTCATGGGTTGTGAAGTAAAGACAACTCTTTGTAGAGTAGTTGCTCGGAACTTGGTGGTAGTGGAGCCACAGGTGCCACGATACTGCTTTTTACCGTGAAATAGGCTTGGCTTGTTTAGATGCTAATTGGAGAGGAAAAAATCAAGAGGTAAGGGAACGAAACTGAGATGGAAACTGCTATTGTTGTGTAGCTTCTCGTGTACTAATGGAAAGCCTGCATGAAAAGGCGCTTTGTTGGGGAGGGTGATACATATTCAGTGATTCAGTGACTGTGAGGACATTCATGAATTTGATTTCACTGTTCAGAGTCTTTTCACAATGACGGCCTTATTTTAATGAGGAAAAATATTCTGTATTGTTTTTCTCCTGGAGAGGCAATGTTTATGCTCTGATTTGTGCAAAACTTTTGCTTGGTGTCTAGTGATTAATGGAGGTGGTGAATTTAGTTAGTTCCTGTGAAGCCACAGTTAGTTGCCTGTGTTTGGGGTCTTATCAGTACACTGTAAGAGCTATGTGGCATACACAGCAGTTTGTTTCGGTCTCTCAACTTATGGTGGCTGACCCATATCATACCTCCAGTATATGTGATCATGTAGTAAAAAATTATAATGAAGTGCTGTACTGATATACACATTGAAGTATGCACAGAAATTTGAAATGGTAAAAAATATGATAAAAGTGAGGTAAAGCTTTGAAGATACTTTTAATAGAATGGTAGAAACCTTTTTCATCTTCACAAGTTTTTTTTTTTAGTGAGAAATGTTTTTAAATATCACTTTCTTATTTTTAAAATTGTGATAGTTACATAATACACTTCATTATTTTTTAAAATCTTGGTTAATTAAGACTTTCTGATGGAATCACTCAAAGAGCTAGTTCTAAGTTCATTTTTCTATACAAATCAAGTGATTTTCATAGCTGAGAGAAGCCATTGTTTAAATGCTAGACTTACCTTAAATGTTTTTAATTTACAAAAATAACTGCTAGGTGGCAATTCCAGGAAGTTGCTTGTCTTCATAGGAAAAGTAATCAATTTTGGGACATTTCTGTATAAGAAAAAATGAGTACCGTATTTTTCAGACTATAAGACACACCCCCCTCCAAATTTGGGAGGAAAATGGGGGTGTGTCTTATAGTCCGAATGTAGCTTCCCTGGCTCGCTGGGGGTGGGGGGTAGCGGTGGAGCGAGGTCACAGGAGGCAGGAGCAGGACCACATTTTTTGCTTCAAAATTTTTTTTCTCTATTTTTTTCCTCTAAAACCTAGGTGTGTCTTATGGTCCGGTGCGGCATATAGTCTGAAAAATACGGTAACTTGTCAAATTTCACAACCTTTCTAAGTGCTTTGTCAGGCTGTAAGGAGCAGATGTTGGCGCAGTACAAATATTTTCATGGTTACTCCCTATCTTATGAAGGCATTTTATAAAACTAATTATCCATAATATCTCGTAGTAACTTGATCATTCTGTGGTCATTTTCTTTGCTTGCTAATAACAGACGAAATGAATGAATTTCTTGTGTGATATGTCCTCAGTAAGCTTTCTACAGAAATCTTGTTTTATTTTGGTCAAAATAGGTAATGCTCTCACTGATTTTACTTTTATTAAAGAAGACAGCCCTGGCCAGTGTGGCTAAGTGGGTTGGGCAGCATCCTGCAAACTGAACAGTCACCAGTTCCATTCCCAGTCTGGGCACATCCCGGCTTTGTGGGCTTTGTGCTCTGCCCCTGTAGGGGCGAAGCAGCCGGTCAGTGTTTCTCTCGCACATCGATGTTTCTCTCTCTCTTTCTCCCTCCCCTCCCCTCTCTAAAATAAAATACAAATAAAAATTAATAATTAAAAGAAGTCTGAGAAGCTTTCTCCTGAAAATAACCTCGTGCTTTATTCAGTGCTCTAGGCCTTGCACGTAGTGGAGTGCCTGTCATGGGCAGCACTCCGTGAATATTAAACTACAGAATTAACTTACAGTTGACAGTGTTTTCCTGTAGATGTTTTCTTAGAAGTTTTTGCATTTCATTAACAAGCCAGCAAATACTATAAACTGGGGCATATTAGAAAAACCATCTAGACTGCTTACCAACTATGGCAAATTTCCCACACTATGTAATTTTTCCTAATAGTAGTTCTTCCTCTCTCCATGATCTTCAGCAATGTTTTCTGTACAAATTTATACAATAATTTATTTACTGACAGAAAAATGCATTTTGGTTTATGTCTGTATTAGTTCCCAAGCCATAATTCAGCCCTTTCTACCACGACAGGAAGAACAAGTCATTCCTCGTGGTATGTGGCTTCTTAATCTTACACTATTTTATAAGAAACTGCTAAAGAGGCATCTACACACACATAAATTCAGTGAAATTTTCCAAAGTTCTGAATTGAAAACCATGACTTTAAACCTTGCAAGAGAGAAGAAACTCCATACAGAAATGTGGTATGTATTTTAGGTACTTAATTTTTTAAGTATCTTACTAATTGTGATTGCTTTCCACTGTCATTTGCTAATATTTCAAGGCAAAATTTACATGTAGGGTGAGGTTATTGTTGATAGTAGGTATAAATCTGTATTTTAAAAAGTTATCTTGGTTATTTCTATCTTCTATTTGTCTTGTTATAGTCATTTTTGATTAGTTAGTCATTATTTTTATTTGGTAAAGAAGGAATACCAGGCGGAAGAGGTACCCCTCTGCCATTTATTTACTTGGTGTGCTTGAGTATTTTCTCCGGTACTTGTTTTGTTGCAGAAATCACCTTAAGACTTTCACCTGTTTTCTGAGTGCTCAGTCATTAAACTAGGCCATTGTGATAATGTGGAAACAAATCAGTCGGTGAGAACACCATTGTCAACCCTGCCACGTTTTAGAATACCTGCTCTTCCCTCCAGTGGGAATTATCCGACATTGACTGAGACCTAGTGCTGTATTCTGGTTCGTGAGCACCAGCTGGGTGCCAGGCACTAAAATATACAAGTGGACAAAGCAGACACACACACAAATCCCTGCAAGTGTGTAGAGATTACGTTTTAGTGAAAGAGACAAAAAACATATGAGTCACATATTTTATTTGAGTTAAGGGCTTTAAAAGAAAAAGAAAGTTGGGAATAGGATAGGGAGTGTGAAGGAGAGGTTGCAAGAAGATGCAGTGCTCAGGAAGGTCTCCCTGACATGGTGATGTTTGGGCAAAGGACCATAAGGATGAGATGAGAAAGTGAGGCACTGTGCTTGTGGGGGAAGACTATTCTAGCAGGAAGGAACAGCAGATGTGAAGACCCAGAGGCAGAGTGTGCCTAGATTAGATATAGTGTATGAAGTAAAGATCGGAGTCACAGATGACTCCCTGGGTTTGGCTAGAACGATGGTAATTACAGGGTTGCCCTCATTTGATATGGGAAACTGGTTTGGGGTGGGAGATTGGGAGGTTAGGCTGTGTGCAATGGAAAAATTTGGGTGTATTGATTCTGGAATTTGCATGGTGACAGATTTTAAAAATGTCAGGCAGGCTAACTCTTGGTAAGAAACATGATTTTGAGTCCTGGCTGGTGTCGCTCAGTGAATTAAGCACGGGCCTGTGAACCAAAGGGTCACTGGTTTGATTCCCAGTTAGGGCACATGCCTGGGATTTGGGCCAGGTCCCCAGTGGGGGGGGGTGCGAGAGGCAACCACACATTGATGTTTAGTTCCCTCTCTCTCCTTTCCTTCCCCATCTCTAAAAATAAATAAATAAAATCTTTAAAAAAAAGAAACATAATTTTGAATATCTGTTTTGCTGTAAATTGATGATATTTAGGAGAGAAGACCTAAAATATTTGCCCAAGCCAAATATAATTATAAAGGAAGGGAACTTTTCTGTAGTAAACAAATTATTTTATATTAATTTTGTATTATCTAAATAATTACTTGAAAAATTTTGCTTTATTTTGTTAAAATTGCATAACTTTTCACCCAACCCTGTTGATTTTAACAATGAATATGATAATACTGTACAGATGAGTATGTAATCTCTGACATGAAGATGTAAATCCTGAGACTAATTAGCTATAAACAGGGAAATTGGGAGGCATAAAGGTCCAATATGAAGACCAATGGGAAGAAGATAAATACTTTTTACCACTATAATTCTGTGATTTATAAGAAATATATATTTGAAGATATCTTTCTCTCACATATTTGATCTTCATCCATCAGTTCCTGGCTCATGGCTCCTAAACCCCTTGGAAATTTGTGAGCCCGGAGAGCAGACAGGTGTCTTTTGTTATGTTAATGAGGTGACTTTTGGAAGGTGCCTAAGGATGGGGACTGGTTGCCAGTGGGGCCAGCCCTGTGGTTGGAGGGTTGGAAGGTTGGAACTTTCAGTCCTACCCCTAACCTCCAGAGAGTGGAAAGGGGGGGGCTGTATGTTGAATCAAAGCCCAGTGACCAAAGATTTAATCAGTTATTATGAAGCCTTCCTAAAAACCCAAATGACAAAATTTGGAAAGCTTCTAAGTTGGTGAACTTGTGGAAGATATGGGGGAGTGGTATGCCTGGAGGGCGTGGAAGCTCTCTTCCATTTGTTAATAAACCAGTAATCTAGTAAGAAAAAGGTTTCCCTGAATTTGTGAGCTGCTTTAGCAAATTATTTGAACCCAAGGAGGGGTCATGGGAACCTCCATTCTATAGCTGGTTTGTGAAATAAACCTGGGCTTGCCACAGGCCTCTGAGTGGGAGGGCAGTCTTATAGGAGGGAGCCCTTGAGCCATAGGATCTGACTATCTCTGGATAGATTGTGCATAATGAATCGAAGTGTAGGATGCCTTACCGGTATCCAGAGAATTGCTTGTTGATACCACATTGAAATAGATACCAGAACCCATTTAACCACATACTTAGGTCTCCAAGCATCATCACTTGAAAGAATTCTTCCTGGAATGCTTTATGTTATGAACAGTTAATTCACAGCAACTGTATCTATCAAAATACCTGCTTATATGGCCTGTTTCTATACAAACTATCTTTATATGAGCTTTCTGTTTTGATAGTGTGTTTATATATTGACTATAAAACATAATATTTGGAAATAATATTGCATGCTGGATAGGAACCAGCATGCATATATTTAGTCAATATATTCATTTAGCCTTAGTTTCTACAATAGATTCTCAGTGGGGTCACTCTCCATAGTGGCAGCTTCTCTGGTAGTTAAGTGAAAAAGGGATGTATCCAAAGAGCTGCTTTGGTGTTTGTGTGTGTGTGTTTCTCTAATGGCTACTTTGTCTGGGATCACAATGAGTTGACATTGTGTTGATCTTTGTTTAAAAGTCAATATAAGGCATTTAAACTGTTTTGAAGTCGAAGTGGCATTAATCTCCGCTTCTGCATTTTTGTCCTAATAGTCTCAGTTTTAACACAAATTCATTACATTTTCTCTGTAGGATTGGAGTTTACCTCACATCTTTTAAAAACTAAAAGCAAAACCAAACAAAAAACTATCATGGCGTTTTACTAAGTCCACATGTACTGACAGTTCATAGGGATTGTTTTGTCTAATGCATACAGGATCTTCTGCCATGATACCATGTATATATCTTGTCAAACTTTGAGTTCTGCAAAACAGTGCCTTATTAGGCTTATGGGGAAAAAAGGTTGGGACAGGCTACTAAAAAATCCATGGCATGGTTTAATAATAAAAAATTCTAATAAATAAACAATTCTAATAAAAAACAAAGGACTAGCATTTGTACTTTGTATCACCAGCAACCTTAAACTTTAAACTGGGCTCCAGCCTTCTTCTAGTTATAGGTCCTAGAAGGGCATTGCTTCTAAGAGAAAATTTTTATTAAAACTAAAACTCTAATCCAGTGTGTAGTCTTATTCATTAATCCATTGTTTTTAATACAGGGGGTTGTTTATTGATTTATTTATTTAGCAGCTTCTTTTCTTCATCTGCACAGGCACCTTTGTCAAATGTTAACCCAGCTGAAAGAATAGCAATTCCTGAAGCCACTAAATCAACTACTACTTAGAAAAAGGGAAAGGTTTTTTTGTAGATTTTCATGGGGTTTTTTTTTCCTTAAAATACTCGTCTGTTGCTACGGTTTTATCTTTAATTATAAAAAAAGCTTGTTCCCAACTGCCTCAAAACAATATGCTAGACCCTGACCAGTGTGGCTCAGTTGGTTGGATGTCCCACAAACCTAAAGGTCATGGGTTCAATTGCCGGTCAGGGCATATGCCTGGGTTGCGGGTTCAGTCCTTAGTTGGGGCATATACAAGAGGCAACTGATACATGTTTCTCTCCCATACCAGTGTTTCTTTCCATTTTTTTGCTCCCTTCCTTCCCCTCTCTCAAAAGATAAATAAATCTTTTAAAAATTAAAAAAAACAACAACCCAGTATATGCTAGGAAAAACCATTCATGAAGCGACATGACTTACTCAGTTTTTGTTTCTAGTTGCCTAAGAAGTAATTCACAGGAAAGAAACATACCTTGTAGCAGAACAGATTTATTTTTTATTTGATTTGCTAAATATATAGGGTGAAGTCAGAAATACAAGTCTTTGAATTCCGGCTCTGTCACTTACATGTCACTTTCTGCAAGTTACATGACCCCTTCTGCTTCAGTTTCTGTGTCTTAAAAATAGAATATTAATTACTATACCTACTCATAGAGTTGGTAGTAAATAAATGAGATAGTACCAATCTTCTTTATACACTGAATTTACTAATAAATGTTATCTGCAGTTGTCATAATTCACAATATTCTTCAGAACATGTCATAATGTATACTGCCACCAAGAAACATTGTCCAGCAAGTTTTACACTTAAAATAATTTTTACATTTTTATCAATTTTATTTAATATAAAATATTTACGAGAAGTCAGGATTTTGTTCTTGACATCAAATACAGGTCACAAGGATCATATACACAAAATGAGGTAAATGATCATTGTATTTTTGTTATTTGGCAAAGATTTACATAGGAAACTGACCCGATAATCAGAATATGCAGAATTGTATGCTGTAATTGTATTTAGACTCCTGATGGGGATACAAAAAGTTTCCCCCCCCCTTTAGGTTACAAAAGAGATGATTTTTTTTTTTTCTATTTAAATGCTATTAAAAGTCTTATACTTTTCTACTTATGTCTGTGACGTGTCGTGGTTTTTGAGGTTTATTCTATCTTCTGACTCAAAGCTTTCATTTAACCAAATACTTGAAATGGAAGTCCATTTAAAACTTCTTATCGATCCTTCTTACTGATTTGATACTGCCTGCTGACATTTTTAAAAAGATTTTCTTTCTTTTTAGAGAGAAGGGAAGGGAAGGAGAAAGAGGGACTGAAATATCAATGTGTGGTTGCCTCTCGTGCGGCCCCTACTGGGGACCTGGCCTGCAAACCAGGCATGTGCCTTGACTGGGAATCGAACCAGCAACTCTTTGGTTTGCAGGCTGGCACTCAATCCACTGAGCCACACCAGCCAGGGCTACCTGTTGACATTTTTATTGGAAAGTTAAACACATCCCATATGTGAACTGTCTGGTATCATGCACTAAACTGTTACCAACAGATTCTATTCAGGAGTTTTTTCTTGAAAACCCGTTACAACCAAGAACCTTGAATGCCTCTTTTTTTTATAAGACAGGTTGGTCCTAGGTGGTTTGTGCTTTAGTGGGGAATCCAACTATGCTCATAATTAACTATAATGTAAGGAAGAACGCAAAGCTCCCTCCTATAATGGAAATATTTCTCAAAAGAACATTGAGGTACAGAAAAAGAAAAGAAATAATTAATGCAGGCTGGGGGTTTCAGCATATAATTCATGAAGGATTTCTTCTTCCTCTTCCTCCTCCTCCTTTTCAATTAGGCTAGACAAAGATGAGTTCCGGAAATCTGGAGGCAGGAAATTTTGTCAGGAATACCCAAGTACCGACTCTGTCCTCTGCCCTGCCCAGTCAGGACGTGGTTCTTGTTGGAGACAGATGAGTTTGTCAGTAGAAAGGTAAGCCTGAGTAGTGACCAAGTAAAAATGTGGCTTTCTTGACTCTGCTGGAGTTAGACCTGCGGAGTGTGGTACTGACAGCTGTGAGTGCCTTTAGGGAGCCCGGGCCACGATGAATCTGGTCCAGAGAGGCAGCATGTGCTTCTGCTCTGTGTAACCACTTAGATTCAGTTCAGTCCTGGCTGAGTAGAGTAGAAGGAGGTGAGGCCACATAGGTCAGGAGTGAGATTGTCTTGTCTTTCTTATCTGTAGGCTCTTCCTACCTGTTTGTAACACATTTGAAATTTTACACAATTAGTACAGGCATACATTTCTGCATTATCATTATGATAGTTTTAGAAAACCCCAGTTCTCCTTCCCTAGAGGTAACCACTGTTAAAAACTTGGGATAATTCTTTCAGACATTTTACCATGTACTTAAGTATACATAAAAGTACATAGTTTGGGTTTTATTCAGGGCAGATGGGCTCATATTATTGAATTTTTATATTATTCTGTTTACTTTCAAAATTTAATAATCCATTTTTTAAAGAAATTCTCACCTGAGGACATGCTTACTGATTTTGGAGAGGGGGAAAGGAGGGAGAAAGAGAAGGAGAGAAATATCGATGTGAGAAGCATCAATTGGTTGCCTTTTTGTACGCATCCCAACCCAGGAATCAAACCTTCGACCTTTCTGTTTGTGGGATTGCAGACACCCTGCCAACTGATCCACACTGGCCAGGGCTAAACTTTAATAATCCTTGGATTCCTTTTTTTTAAAATTATGCATATAGGATTACTTCTGTCTTTAAATCTGTGTAGTATTCCATATGTATAATGTATGTTACAGAAATTGGTTTCCATTTGGCATACAACTAAATATAATTCTCTTTTAGGAACAACACTGTAGTAAATATCTTTGTGTACCTCATGTGCAGGAGTATTTTTGTAGGACATATACTTAGAAATGGAATTGCTGGTTGCAAGGATACATACGTTTATAGTTTTGATAGATGCTACCAAATGTTCTCCAAAGGTTGTATTAACTTATATCCACATATATAGCAGTATGAAGTTAATGAGAGATTTCAATAGGAAAAGCATGGAGGCAGGAGAGCCTGGTATATATGGTGCGAAAAGAGGGAATAAAGTGTCTGGTGTAGAGTATAGAAAGCAAGAGCGTTTTATGGAAGATGAGTTCAGAAAGAGAGGTTGGGCCAGATAAGAGTATTTTTTAATGTGTTGTTCAGAACTTTAAACTTGAATAGACAGTGGAGGCCTTTTGAAAGGTTTTACAGGTCAGCTTTATTTCAAGATTGATAACTGTGAAGTCTAGGTTTTTGCGGGTGGGAGGTTGGCTATCAGGCTGTTACAATGATCCTCTGCTATTACCAAGGCCGTGGCATTAGAAATGAAAGGAGGAAATCAGATTCAAGCAGTTAATACAGACGTGAGACCTGGTGGCTTAAATTGAGAAGAGAAATGATTGGATGTTGTGACTATCTAGTAGATAGGTGCTGCCTTTTATGAAGATAAAAATAGAATAAGAAATAGATTGGGAGTAAAATAAGGGAAAATTTTGTTAAAATATAGGGAAGAAGATAAGTTAGTATCCGTTGGTGATGTATTTCTGTAAAGTATGTTTAGCTTTTCTTTATTGTCGTACTGCATCTGAACAAAAAAAAATGGAGGTTTGATTGCCTGCCGCCATGAAAACCAAACTCACGCCGCAGATGCTGGTGCAAAACGAAAGGTTTATTCAGGTGCTGCACAACTTGGGAGAATGGTGGACTCCTGTCTCGAAGGCTATCTCCTCTTTTTTGCCACAGAAAAAGTCCCACTGTGTCCCCAGGAAGGCCAGGACAAAAGCCAGTGTCTAGAGTTCCTGCTCCATTTTAGAGTACGGTCCTTTGGAGCTCACAGGCAGCTGTTAAGCCCTCATAGTTCCCATCCAGGTAGTTTAGCTTGTTCCCAGCTGCAGTTCATCTCAGGCTTCCTCCTGGAGCCTGCAAATGGAGCTCAGACAGCCATGGGCCAGGCAGCTGCCAGGGCCGCGTGGTCACATGGTTGTAGGCTCCCTGGCTAGTGTATCAGCAGGTTGGCAAGAGAGGTGGGGAGAGGGAGACAGGCACTCGAAGAGTGCCTGTGTGAGCGATCCTGATGAAATAATTTAAGCAATATGGGTATCATAAAATAGGGACAACTGAGTTGTTATCAAGTAGGTGTTACCTGTTCATTGTGAAATATCTCCAAAACCTTGATAATTCTGTGGCAGTAATTTTATAATTTAAGGTAAAATGAGAATATCTAGGAGAGAATAAGTGTATCAGGGTGGTTCCTTTCTCTTTTTATTCATTACTCTCCAGAAAATACATATTCACGTTCCAAATTCTCTGCAGTCCATTTCTGTTAGCAGAGTTGTATTTGTAGGCCTGTAGCCTGAAATTGTAACTACTATTAATACATTTCTACACAATTCTATCTCAGGAAAATGTGTTATGTTTTTGAACTCATTAACATACAATTTTCCTTCATGTTCCTTTCCTATTAAAACATACACCCACACAAATTGCTACATATCAAGCTGTCATAAAGCTTTCATAACAGTTGGCATTGGAAAATTGGAAGCATGAAGAGAATACAAAATATAGATGGTAATAGAAAACAACAGAGCAAAAGAATTTCCTGCATACTCTTAAACTAGTTCTTTCTAGGATGGCTAAAGTTACAGAAGAGTTCCTTACCTTAATTAATTTCTTTCAACCTTATTGTAAAAGATAAGCTAATAAAAAGTAGTTGGTATTTAAACGAGATGCTTAATTAGCATGTGGAAAGCACTTCATAAATGTCTGTTAAATTTATTATTTCTAAGCTATGTGTTTGAGACTGAAGCGTTTTGGTGGCTGGAGAGCATCAGATAATAGGTTACTCTTAGCTATAATTGCCTTTATTGTTTGAATATGGATTATCTCCTTTAAATTAGTCTCTGTAATTAGAAATTTTCCTAATATTCTTATCATTATTTTTTATTTAACACTCACAGGTGCATATGGCAGAGGATGTGTAATTAAAAAGCTAAGATTATTACTTGTTTAATACATAATACTTAAACCTCATTGGTTCTTTAAAAAAATCTGGCTGTGAGCAAGAACTAAATAGACTACGTTTACTTGTCACATCTCCCTACCCTTTGCAGAAAGTTCTGATAACCTATAATAAATACTATTAGATTATTTAAGCATACTCAATTTACTATGTCTAAATCTAACTACGGAAATCCCCCTCTTTAAATCTCCTGAAGTCTTCCCCATCCTAATAAGAACTCCATGCTTCAGGTTGGTTAGGTTAGGAACCTCGAAGTCAGCATTGCTCTCTTCCTTTTTCCCTTCAGCCAGTGTGTTCGCACATGATGTTAGTTTTGCCTTTAAAATATGCCCATTGTTTCATCACCTGTGACACTTCCACTGCGAGGAAGACACTGTCATCTTGAACCTGCGTGGTCAGCAGCTTCCTGACTGATTTCTGCTGCTGTTTCTCTTATGCCTTATCGTCTTACTCCACTTAGCTCTTGATCTTCCTCCACTCAAAACGTGGAGTAAAATGCTCACGTTTTATTTTGATTTTAGAGTTGGGGCATTAGCAGTAACTGATTACCAAATTGTGCCTTCAAGGTCAATAAATGCTTATGCCTGCTCTGACAGGCAGTGTGTTAGGTGTTTTCACAGCTAAGCGTTAGTTAGTTAAGCATTACTACTGCAGTTTCGTACTGGTGTTATCTACAGGTAAGTTGTGACTGCTCAGAAGTTACATATCCAAGTAAGTTTCTAATGTATGGCACCTGACTCCAACTTCAGAACTTAATTAGCACATTCTTTATCACTCAACTCATGACCACATAATCTTTTAAGCCACCAAAATTTACATTTTATTTTAACAAAAAGAGACCTAAGCAATTAAGTGAAAGGAGAAAGAGAATGATAGGGAGAAACTCAATTTACCCATAAACATTTTGATAAACATATACATAATAATTACAAAGGAAGTGGAGGTAAGTTTGATTTATGTTCTTTAGTGTTTTTTCTTCTCATTCTAGAAAGGAAAGAAGCTTCTTTTGATTTGCATGTTTGGAATAAAGGCATAGTAGTGTTTATTAATGAGCTGGTTTACTTTATTACTTTTCTTTCCCTAGCATTCTTTATTTAGCACTTTTGGACTGCTGTTCTTTCATCTTCTTTTCCACTGTTCCCATCCCCCTATCTTTGGTCACCAAGCAGATACATTAGTCCATTTGAGAAAGGATGGGGGAGTGTTGTATGTGGGTATGCATTTATGCAGGTGTGTATTTATGTTTAAATTATACCTTTCCATGGCGTGCCATCTAGAATTATAACAAAAAAAAATGCAGGCGTCTCCCAGTTGAACCCTGGGTGTTGGCCACTTTAAGAGCAGGCACTTTAATAGAAGTTCTTTCAATGTTACTGAAAATTAGGATATACATTAGAAGCTCTTAAGAAAAGAGCTTCTCCATTTGGGAGTTCCTCAAAGTAAAATTAGATGAATATTTCATCTTCCAGAATTGCTAGGTTATGAGTATCTTTTAGTTACTGGGTCTCATCGATATTGAGGTCAGCCTCTTGGCTATAGGTGCTTGGCATTCCCTTCCCCCCAGAGTTTCTCGGGAAGGAATTACAATTTTACTGTCGAGATGGGAATTTGAGTAGTTTATGATTCTTGGAAAGGTGCTTTGAAAGTTACTCAAAAACAGGTTTAGCTTTATTTTGAAGTCCTTATTAGCATTGGCACAAACTAGTTTAGAGTTGGAATCCCTAGAATGTCACTTTTATACTTTTGATAATAGCAGTGGTTAGTTTTTTGTCATTATATAACAAGACTGTTTCCAAGTACTTGGCTGACAGAACTTGTTTAAAATTCAAGTGTCTGTAGTAGGACAAATCCCCTAAATTATAATGTCTAATTTAGAGGCTGCCTCATCAACTTAATGTCAGTGTTTTTTTTCTTTTCAGAAATTTCTTACATACAGTAAGTCTGAGATATATGTAAAAACACCAACTTGGCTTACCTTGTAGTATGTAATACATTGTTGGCACTGAAAACATTAAAAAATTTTGTTTTTTTACTCTTAGTCTCACCTATTTATTTTTCTCCTTAATGCTTTTTATATTGAATTTTTATTATATTATTCTTTTAAACATTATCATGTGATGTTCAATTCTCCTTCACCCACTGCTCCTGAAGTAGCATGTGCAGAGGTCCAGAGATCTGAAACACCGTGCTGTATTCTGAGAACTGTGCAAAGTCCGGTGTGCCAGAACACCTGTCGTATCTGTATGGGTAGGAGGAGACCAGAAGCTGGAGCAGGGAAGACCCTGTGAAAATGCAGTTGTCCTTTTAAACCAAACCCTCTATTCTTTCGTCCTTGTTAACTTTGTGTTCATCCCTTATCAAAACTTAATTTCTTCAGGAGCAAGTTTACCTAGGTATATTTTAAAGGCTGGGAAATTTCTGTATCACCTGTAAATCTCTTTGGGTATTAATGTTTGTAAAGTAAGTTATACAGAAGAGTTATATTGTTACTGATGAAGATATTTTTATTTATTTATTTATTTTAAAGATTTTATTTATTTACTTTTAGAGAGGGGATGGGAGAGAGAAAGAGAGAGAAACATGAATGTGTGGTTTCCTCTCACATGCCCCAGCACTGGGGACCTGGCCCACACCCCAGGCATGTGACCTGACTGGGAATTAAACCAGGGACCCTTTGGTTCTCAGGCTGGTGCTCATTCCACTGAGCTACACCAGCCAGGGCTGATGAAAATATTTTCAAATGACCAGTTAATTTTTTTACTATAGCAGCTTTGAACCCTTGAAAATAATTCTGCAATATTTTGTTTCAGAAATTTAAAAACTGGTTTCTTTGATTCATCTAACATGTTTCGGTACATTGGTTTGGTAGTTCTGTTGATCCCTTCTTCAGTTAGTTTTGGAATGCAGTATGAGCACGTGGTTTCTCATTTAAATTTTGAAGTTGCTTAGGAGTTTCCTGTCCTCAATTTGAGAGATTTTTTTTTAATGCTTTTGGTTCTTACTGTTCTGGTTTAGCCATATTTTAAAGCATTGGTAGAGAGCTGTCCATCTACTTTTTAAATTTTTATTTTTGATTTTAGAGGAGGGGGTGGGAGAGAGACAGAGAGAAGAAACATTTATGTGAGAGATGCCCAACCAACTGAGTGACACTGGCCGGGGCTACTGTTCATGGTCATTTTTATGACTGATAATCTGACTGAATGGCCTCACCTCCCTCATCTAATAAATGACCCCTCTTCCCAGGAGGCTACGACTGGTAGGTGTCCGTGGGGTAGGGCCAACCAAATTGGGAAATTTGGCACTACTATGAATTCCAAGTCAATTTTAAAAGATTTTCAAGTCCATAGCTTTATGAAAAACCTGGATTTCATTTGTAGGAATCAAATGAAGTTTCTGATTTGAGTGATTAAATATAATTCTGATCCTTCTTACAGACTTTTGTAAGTGTGTATATAGTCTGTTGCTAAACCACAGCTAAAAATTTGTTTATGTGCAATGACTGGGTTTTGAGTAAGAAGTGTTTATAAAGTTAGATATTGCTGTATCATCCAGGCTGAAAATAAACTTAAGTGTTGGACTTCTTTTTTCCGATTGCTTCTGGAGGATAGGTTGGCATAGCAACATGAGTGGGTTTTAGAGTTGGACATGTGAGATCAACTGGCCCATCATTTTCAGTGTCTGATATGTGAATTGAGCATATCACTTAAATCTCTTTGAGTGAGCCTCAATCTACTCACTTGTAAAAGGAGGCAACTGCTCAGTTTTATGAGTGGTAGATCAGGATGAAATAAAATAGCATCAACTGGGTACCATGGTACTTGGCATGTTGTCAACAAATGTTAGTTTAGCCCCAGTGCTACCCCTTTCCCCTAAGGGTGCTCTTCAACAATATTGTAGTAAAAAAGTGTTGTAATTCTAGCTAGAAGATACAGATTTAAGTTCCAGTTCTTTCCCTTTACTGCGTATGTTCTTGGGTTCAGTCACTTAACTAGAGAACTTCAGTTTTCTCCTCTGTAAACTGGGCTACTGAAAGTTAAATGAGGTAATAAGTATGTCATACTTAGGCTTTCGTTCTTTATTATCTAACATTTATATCCCACCTGATTTCCCAGTAGTTAACATTCTTATTTGAAACTGTACTCCAGGAACATTAATCTGATAGTAGTGTGTAGGTTGTGTTTATTTGGAGGCACAGAGTATAGGAAATAATGTGGATGTCCTTCCAGGAAGTTGTGTACGTAATACAGAGCCATTAAGTGGTTTAGAGCTGTAGTGGGAGCTCAGGGCATTGCACTAATGTGGTAAAATGATCAGCTTAAAAAGATCGCTGTGGCTGCAGGGATTTCATTGGGCTAGGGCCCTTGTTTCTGTTCACTAGCTTCTCCCCACCTGCTCTCGTAGAGTTCTTACCTATATGCAATTATGCCATTATCAGCTTTTTGAAAATTGATCTACATTTTGTAACCTGCATTCTTCACAACGTACAATAGACCTAAATCTCTGGAATATGTGATTTTTCTGACAGTGAACTTTCAAACACAGAATAGTTTCACTTTCTCCTTAGCATATATTTTTTAGCTTCTAGCTGGGCCTTGTCATCTTCTGTTTCCTGTCTAAGTAGTCTTTATATGTATGAGCTGTTCCCAAACCCTGGGTGCAACAGAACTTCTCCATGGTTTCTCCTTCTTGAAAACCCTTTTTATATTTTGCTTTTGTTAAAAATTTCCTGATCAGTCATCCTAAAGTAATTTTAATTGCTATATGACACAAATATATATGTATTATTGATAATTTGTTAGTTTTATTTTTATATAGCTTGAATGTTCTTTAACTATAGAATGCAAAACTTGAAGCAAAAAGTGAATTCTTAGGTTTAAAATGTGATACAAAAATTTCTTACTGCATCATTTTAATAATAAAATTTTTTAAATGTTTTTATATAAGAAAGGTGGGTGGGGTGCGGAGGAACCTGCCAATACAATCACAAAGGAGCAATAAAACTTGATAGTGAGCCACCTACCTGTTCATTTATATGCATGCTCTGCACAGAGGTATACTTTAGAAATGGGAGCTCTAATTAACTTAACGACGTCCATGTAATTAAAATGATTCAGTGATATGAATGCCAGGAGGGTCATTGTTTGAAGGAACCCCTGATGTATCTATTAGTGAATTCCATTTTATATAGGTGTGTGGGTAATTTCCAGTTCTCATTCAACACAATAGAATAATTGGTTAATCAGAGGTGGACCTGGCATCTACCTGCTTTTAGGTTATTTTTCATTCTTTGAAAAGAAAACTGAAGAGTGAATTGGGTCAGATTTGTGGGGTTTGGTAGATCTCAAGAAAGCAAAGGGCTGTCACTGACTGCTGAGCATTGTACTCCTCATTCATACAGGGTTCACATGAAATGACAGTGTCACATAATAGTAGCAGCCACAGTTAACACAGTGTGCTAGTGACTTAACGTACCTACATTTAAGTCCTTATTTTTTGTTTTTGTTTTTAAGTCATTGAAATTATGAGACTATCATTCAAATGGAAGCATTGTAGTTCTTCGGAACCATTATGATCTCAAAAGGAAAAGAGAATCATACAGATACACTGGCTGAGGTGTTTTGAGGTGCATCGAAGTGTTCCAGGCTGTGACTTACCTTAACATGTTCTTGAAGTACCATGGCGTGGATTAAAAGGTATGCTTTAGAAATCTCCCAGTGACCCCAAAGGTCATGGATAGAATGAACGTTCATGATTCTATATTTCAGTATATCATATTTTAAGATATTTAGGAATTAGATTGCAGATGTGGTTATGAATTTATAGCAGTAGTATGTGTGTTCAGTAAAAGCTATATATCATAAGATTGAGAAATTAATATTTTTTTGTTTTTGAGATATGGTTAGAGAAGACACTAGTGTAGATACTTTCCCAAGATTTTAATAGTAATGAGCTATAAGTTCTTCAACCAAATAATTTAGGGATTATTCCAGTGTGACTCTGTAGGTATCTTTCTGGTTTAGGTCACAGACTCGTTTCTCTGCAGTGCTATCATGTCATGGTGGCCTGAATAAGAAATAGTTGGATAAATCCTTCACTTAGGGCATTAATTTTACCAAACAAAATAATTCTTACTTGACTATTTAAAGTTTGTGATTGCTTTTTTATAAAGAGTTTTCCTAAATATATTTTATTGATTATACTATTACAGTTGTCCTGTATTTTTCCTCCCCTTTATTCCCCTCTGCCCTGTACCTGCCTCCCATCAGCATTCCCCCACCTTAGTTCATGTCCATGGGTCATACATATAGGTTCCTTTGCTTCTCCATTTTCCACACTGTTCTTAACCTCCACCTCTATTCTGTACCTACCCTTTATGCTTCTTAGTCCCTGTACCTATTCCCTCACTGTCTGCCCTCCTCCCCGCTCCATCCCTCCTTGTGATCTCCATTTCTGTGATTCTGTTCTTGTTCTAGTTGTTTGCTTAGTTTGTTTTTGTGGGGTTTTTTTTTTAGGTTCCGTTGTTGATAGTTGTGAGTTTGTTGTCATTTTACTGTTTGTATTTTTGATCTTCTTTTTCTTAGATAAGTCCCTTTAACATTTCATATAATAAGGGCTTGGTGATGATGAACTCCTTGAACTTGACCTTATCTGGGAAGCACTTTATCTGCCCTCCCATTCTAAATGAGAGATTTGCTGGACAGAGTAATCTTGGATGTAGATCCTTGCCTTTCATGACTTGGAATACTTCTTTCCAGCCCCTTCTTGCCTTTAAGATTTCTTTCGAGAAATCAGCTGATAGTCTTAGGGGAACTCCTTTGTAGGTAACTGTCTCCTTTTCTCTTGCTGCTTTTAAGATTCTCTCCTTATCTTTAATCTTGGCTAATGTAATTGTGATGTGTCTTGGTGTGGGCCTCCTTGGATTCAACTTCTTTGGGACTTGCTGGACTTTCTAGACTTCCTGGAAGTCTATTTCCTTTGCCAGATTGGAGAATTTCTCCTTCATTATTTTTTCAAATAAATTTTCAATTTCTTGCTCTCCCTATTCTCCTTCTGGCACCCCTATGATTCTGATGTTGGAATGTTTAAAGTTGTCCAGGAGGTTCCTAAGCTTCTCATTTTTTTGAATTTTTATTTCTTCATTCTGTTATAGTTGACTGTTTATTTCTTCCTTCTGGTATAAATCATTGATTTGAGTCCCGGTTTCCTTCCCTTCACTGTTGGTTTCCTGTACATTTTCCTTTATTTCACTTTGCATAGCCTTTACTTTTTTCTCTATTTTGCGACCATTCTCAACCATTTCTGTGAGCATCCCAATTACCAGTGTTTTGAACTCTGCATCTGATAGGTTGACTCTCCCTTCACCATTTAGTTCTTTTTCTGGAGCTTTGATCTGTTCTTTCATTTGGGCCATATTTTTTTTGTCTCTGCACTCCTGTTACATTGTAAGGGGAGGAGCCTTAGTTATTTGCCAGGGCAGGGCAACTCACGTTGCTGCATTGTGGTGCTGAATGTGGGGGAGGGGTCCGAGAGGGAACAGTGGCACTTGTTCAGCTCTCTGCTGGCTTTCAATGACTTCCCCCGCTACCCACAATCAAATTGGGCCCTTCTGGTGCTGATTCCTGGGTGGGTGGGTGGGTAGGTGGGTTTGTGTATGTTCTAGGACCCTGTGGGTCTCTACAGTGAACTCCCCTGTGAGGCTGGGAGTTTATCCTGCTGCTGCCTCAACCCCCACGGGTGTTTTCAGTCAGAGGTTTGAGGCTTATTTCCCTGCACTGGAGCCCTGGGTTGTGTGGTCTGTCTCACCCCCCTAGTTGTTCCTCCCGGTTTATCTGCACGCAAATGTGGGACCACCTGGTCTGGATGAATGTTTCTTTAACTCCTTGGTTGTCGGACTTCCATACAGTTTGATTTTCTGGTAGTTGTGGTTGTTTTTTGTTTTTAAATTTGTTATTGTTCTTTTTTTGGTTGTGCAAGGAGGCACAGTGTGTCTACCTACACCTCTGTTGGCAGGAAGCTTTTTACAAAGAATTTTTACTGAGAGGAAAATGAGTAATTCTTTATTAATAGTGGGATTGTATGTATTCAGCTAATCATTCATGTTTGTGGTATGTAGTCCTGCTGTTATTTGTGGTTGCTAGTAGTGGTAATTCCTGGTTTTCTACTACCCGCTTAACCATCAAAAATATTTTAGTTTTTTTATGTTAATAACATTTTATTTGAATGATGTAAGCAAAACCACTTCTTAATTATTTGAAACCTAGACAACTTAGTTTTGTATTGTGTGCTTGCTACTAAATGATTTCTTAAGAGTGGTAGAAGTGAATCAACCCAGGGAGAATGCTGAATTCATTGTTACATCAGGTTAAGGATTCTTTATTTTTAGGTAGTGAAGGAAAATATTTGGGGAAGATAGAGGTTTAAATCATGAATAGATAGATTTAATAGAATACGCTGGTGCAGTCCAAAACCTGTTTCATTTAGGCTACGTTATGTTAAGATCCTTTTTGACATGTCAGCAGTTAAATTCTTAATGGAATTTAGTTATTAAACCTAAGATAAAACTGCTTTATATTAAATTCTAGTGTATAATGAGAAATCTAATTAAGTTTCAAGGTAAAGTCAGTTGTTTATTAACCAAAGCAATCGTTCATTTGAACAAGGTATTTTAAGTCTGATAGCACAAAATAGTATCTACTGTCTTTAAAAAGGTCTTTCCTGACATAATGTATGGTATTTGATACATTGTTTACAAAATATATTTCTCTATAATATTTGCTAATACAACTTTAAAAATTTCTTCTTGGGGTAGCACTTGATTATTTGCTTGTTTTGTTTTAACTCTACAGAGGACTTTAAAAAAAAAGATTTTATTTATTTATTTTAGAGAGGGGAAAGGAGGGAGAAAGACGGGGAGAGAAAGATCAATGTGTGGTTGCCTCTTGCATGCCCCCTACTGGGAATCTGGCCCACAACCCAGGCATGTGCCCTAGAATGGGAATCAAAAGGATGACCCTTTGATTCTCAGGCTGGCGCTCAGTCCACTGAGCCACAGCAGCTAGGGCTTCACAGAGGATTCTTGATGCACAGCTAGAGTTGGAAACTCCTATTCTTTTGGAAGAGTTTATATATTAGACTCTGGGGCCAGCTGACCTGTGTTTTACGTCTAACACTTTTTTATTTTGACAGGCTGTAAGAATGACCTGGAAAAAATATAAATTTATATATTAAAAATATAACAAGTGTATAATTATGTCTATATATTGCATTTTATGTGTATATATGTATATAAATTATATGCACTTAGTGCAGAGTTGTGTATGTAGGAAGCCAGTGATTAACAGTGGTGATGATCATTAACTGCCAGAACAAGAACCTCTTTTGGGGGGTAGAGCACTATTACATTTTTCATATCCTGAGTCTTAAACTTTCTCCTGTGATCTTCCTAGAGTTAAATACACAGTCACTATTCAACCGGTGTTTGAATTCTTGGGGCTTTTCCTCATCAGTGAAAGATGATTGATTTGTCCATTTCTAAAGTTGTGATTTTCAGAGCACAGGTTTCAGCCCCAAAGTGAAGAGGACTGATGCAGGACAAGTAGAATTCCTCTTTCACAATAAATGACCAGACAACTTGTATTAATTCTTGAGAAATAGAACCAACCAAAACATTGATGGATAACCAGGAAAAAAAATTAACCATTAGAATGACAAGTTCAAATTTATACTTAGCTTTGAGAATTTCTTAAACTTCGGAGCTACTACCATTTTAAAAGCTCAGAAGTTAATTTGTGAACCATATCATTATTAGCAGCTTATACATAATGGGTCTTAAATTAGCATTTGATTATTGTTATCATAGTAAAAAAATTGCCTGGGTGAAATTGCTGGAGACCCTCACATGGTGTATGCAGGTTTTCCTATATTAAACTTTAAAATCTTGGGTTTTATTGAGGCAAAAACACTAGCCAAAAGACTGGTCTTGGGGCACGGAACCTATACTACCAGGGAGGTAGGGGAAGAAGGAAGAAAGAAGTAGTCTGAAAGAATTTACTTGACCTATAGGCAGAAGGGTGGGAGAAGGTGAAGCAGGGCCAGCAGAGTCCAAATAAAGAAATTGCTGCTCCTATGGAGTGGCTGGGGGGTAAGCAGTCTGGAAAACTCATGTGTAAACAAGAGGGGGCTCGTGGTCTTAAATCACAGGTGGCAAACACAAGGCCCGAAGGCTGAATCCGGCCCTCCACCTTGTTTTATCCAGCAGCAGCTCCGAGCTCTCGCTTAACTGTTAGGGAGTAGTTACGTTTATACAGTCCTAAAATTATATTTGGCTCTTTGAAGGCAACTGTGAGGTTGATGTGCCCCCTCACCCCCGGTGAAAATGAGTTCGACACCCCTGAGTTAGATGATGCTTGGCTGAAATAATCTGTGGAAATAGCCACCTGGAAATCAGTCCGAATTTCCAACAGGCAAAACAGGAATGTGAGAAGTCTTTTGTTACAGTTCTGTTGCTTTCTTTCACTCTCAGGCCACTGTAAATTAATTTAGAACATAAAGATTTTCTTTCTTATCATTTTGCCCTCTTTCAGATCTTATGAAGAAGGCATTCCTGTAGAATGTTTGCATAATTTGAATTATAGACAAATGGCCCTTTTTTATAGCAATGTTCAGGGCATCATCCCACGTTGCTGTGAAAGCTTATTCCAAGGAGTCGTGTTTCACGGAGGGAAATCCAAGGATTACAGTGAGGTGATGAGAGAGGTTTTGGTGTTATCAGCCACTGATGAGGATTTAAATTTCTTTGAAGAGTAACTTGTTCTAGAAAGGTATAGGTGGTTAGTTCAATCTGCTGAGCAAGCATTAATGTTAGTTGAGAGAAGCAACAAGTATTTTAAAAAAGGCAAGGTATTGAACCAACTTGTAATAGTTCCCTAAATACTGATTTTATCCATGCTGGCAACCAACTAAAAGGTTACTGTAAGCAGGTAGACATCGAAATAAGAGGAATTTTCTATGGAAACAAAAGAGAAAAGTTAGTGATGCAGTTTCTGGGCCTGTAAGGCTGTCAGTCAAGATTTCTAGATGTCAGACACAAGGGTGCTGTTGCTGGGTGAAGGCAGGCAGCGACAGCCGGACTCTCTTGGTCTGCAGAGTGAGTGCCTCCGGTGGTGGCACTGGGTGCTCAGGCTTACCTGGCAGCAGTTACTCTGACTGGTTAATCACGATCTGTTGTGGTGATTTCTCCGAAGTGCATAAGTAGTCATCTAGCTGCATTTTAATTCCAAGCCAGAGGATGTTAGAAAAATGGAAGTTAGTTTGGAGGGTTATAGCGAAATATTTAAGAAAATTAAAAGAATTCAGTCCAGTTTACAGGTGAAAAAAGAAAACTGTAAAGACAATTATCTGAATTAGAATCTAATATCCATAAATATGCACTATAGTTTCTAGTGAAACAGTTTTTCTCTAAAACCATCCTTTTTATCAAATATTGCCAAATTAAGACTTGTTTATTGCATAAGCCTGGTTTCAATAATTTGGCCTGGTTATTTGTGTAAGTGTAACAAGAACAGCAATAGATCGTATAGGCTCTTGTAAAATTGCTCTAACATGACATTTTAGTTATAGCCTTGGTATTAAAGCCAGTTTTTACTTGTGTCATATTATGAAGAGAACAGATTCTTACTGAATTTTTGTAAATAACCATATTGCCATGAAAATAATAATACTCATCATTAAATTCTGGAGGGATCTGGTGGGGAGAAAAATATAAATGACAAAGGGATAATTTACCAAATTGCTTTAGGTCATTAAGTAACCAGATTAGCAATGTGTCAAACAAAAAAGCATAAAATTAATTGTCCTCAGTCACTCGGTCCCATAATTAATTATCTTGATCATTTGCCAGTATTTCATGATTCCAGTTCTTTAGAGTGCTATAAATCTTTATCCAGTTTAAAGTATGATCTAAAATTTTGTTCTCTGAAACCTGTATTTTAGACTAAGTCAGTCATCTCCATGGATCTTTCTGAAGATGAAATGTATTTGCAAAAGCATCAGAGTAAAACAATGACTGTAAATGACAAAAAAAAAAAAACCCTTAAAATGACGTTATAGATCTGATTATATAATGCGGTTGACAAAGAAATTTGCTTTTCTTTAATATAACATGTTGAGATAATTAGAATTATAAATGAAAATACTGTATATAAAATACAACATAATTATTTCTTTATTTGACAAAGCTTCCCATATAATTTTAATATATCAAATAGGCCTAATTAGTTTAAATTTTCTGTTTTATAAGGAGAGAACAAATCTTTGAGGCATTCCAGGGGCCCACTGAAATAACCCAAAGCCACTTCCAGGCTAAGAAAGTCTCCTTTTAAAACTTAAACCCTGGGAAGTTTGAAACTATTAAATTATCCTTTTACCTATAAAAGACAATCAAAGAAAAATATAGGTTACCTCTTGTTAGTAAAACCTTAGTTTTTAGAATTGAGAGTTGTTTTCTTGGGTAAATCAAGTATCTGATTAAGACACTATAAAACACAACTATTTTATTTTTAAAACAAGATTTGATTTATTTCTTTCTAGAGGGGGGAAGGGAGGGAGAAAGGGAGAGAGAAACATCGATGTGCGGTTGTATCTCGTGCACCCCCTACTGGGGACCTGGCCTGCAACCCAGGCATGTGCCATGACTGGGAATCAAACCAGTGACTGGGAATCAAACCGGCATCCCTTTGGTTTGTAGGCTGGTGCTCAGTCCACTGAGCACACCAGCCAGGGCAGAACACAGCTATTTTAATAAAACATAGAATCTTTGCTTTCTAGGCAGAAAACTTTTTCCTAATATCTGGAGCAAAACAATTAATACAGGAAAAAAACTTTATTTTTTAACCTAGTGAAAAATAACAAAACTGGTTTTGCATCAGCTTACTTTTGATATTTAAATTTACTTGTTTAAATAAATTCTGATCTTGTTCACCTTTACCATATATAAAATTTCCCTTTTTAAAAAATTCTCTTTATAAATCTATAACTTTCCTTACCCAATTTAAGGTGTCTTTTCCTATTTATTCAGAAATAACCAGCTTAGGACAAATAACTCAAAATATATCCATCCATACATTAGGCCAAGAAACTAACTTCACAGATATTTTCTCCTGCCAATGTAAATTTAGAAGAGAGAACAAGATTCTGAACAATTCTAACTTGCCATTCATTTTTAGTAAGGTTAGTCCATTTAGACAAAGAAATGTGTACAAATCAACCTTGTTTAATTTTTAAGTCCTCCAGTGTTTGTGGGGAGTGGCAAGAGAAGGTTTAGAGTTTTGATTCCCATAATTTAAGTTGCTTTCAACCATTCAAGGCTGGAAAAGTTGTTTTTGAGTCAGTAGAGTGTTGCTTCATGCTGTGACTACTCTTCCAAGCATGGAAAAAGCCCATTCTCAGAGTTGCCAAAGCTAAGCTTTAATAGCATTGATTGGGGAAGGCACGGAGACCAAACAGTAATAACATGCAATGCCCACAAGATGTCACCATGAGCTCAATTTTCTTGACTAAACTACAAAGACAGCTAAGGGCATCCTCTCAAACCCACCTGTCTCCTTCACATTGGTATTACAGGCATGGACCCCACTCCCTAGGGACACTGAGGGAACAGTCCCTTAACACGGTTTGGGCACCATTTACAGCCGCTTTCCGGAGGGAATACCCCTCCCAGTAAAACTGTGGGTTTGTACAATCCTGGGTGTCAGAGAGGCAAAAAAATGAAGGAACACACCTGGGGTACGATGAGCATCAAAGGGGTTCTGTGGATGTCACATCGTGACTTGGAAGAGCAAAGTACCTTTCTGCATCTTCAAAGCTTGGCCCCTCTTTTGGGTACCAAAATGTTAAACTAAAAATCTTTAACTTCCATAGCTGGTAGTCTTTTTGTAAGGAAGGTTTTATTGAGCCAAAAATGGTACCCAAAAGATCAGTCTTGAGGCTTGGAATTAACCCCCCAGCATCATGGCTAGGTAGAAAAGAATAGCATGTTTGCCATACCAGAGTTTTGCAAAGCTTTTTATACTTCAAGTGGGGGGAGGGAGAAGAAGAAGGTGGTCTGAAAGAATTTACATGAACTGGCGCCAGAGGACTGGGGGAAGTTGAAGCGGAAGAACCCGGCTGCTTTTATAGATTGGCTGGGGGTAGCAATTCAGAAAGCCCATTTGTAAACAGTGGGGATTAGGGTTAGATGGTGCCTGGCTGAGATAATCTTCTGAAATAGCCACCTGTAAATTAATACGAAATTCCAACAGGCCAAAGGGGAATGTGAGAAGTCCTTCGTTGCAATTCTTTGTTTTTCACTTCTAGCCACTGTAACTTGTTAGAACATCTCAGAATGTTTTTTCTTATCACCCATCAGTTAGTTTTAGACTCAACAAAACTACAAGAAGGAATATAAACTGCTACGGGCTCCTTTTCAGGTATATTGTTTGTAGCCCCATTTAGACCTTGACACCAGTTATTCATAGAATTTGTCTGAAGCTGGATTATCACTTTTTTGGAGTGTCAACATGCTTCATCAATGAACATCGCTACTACTGAGCATGTAACGGTAACCTATGGCATTGTAGTGTTTCAAGGCATTTTTCGTTAAGACTGTCACTGTAAGAAATGTTTAAACCTGCTTAGAATTTTTATGAATTTGAGCCAAACTGACAACAATTGCTGGGAAGCAAAATCTCAATGGATTGAGAATATGCTCAAGAGAACGGCAATTTTATACCTTATTTTAAACATTACAATCAAAGCAGGGGGTATAAAGGGTTACATGACATCCATTGGTGATAGATTAGGGAGGCAGGAGACAGCAAAGCTGGAAATCTCTGGGACTGGATAAAAAGTGAAACAAGTAGACACATACTTCTCTTACATTTGTGGGTATAGGAGAGTTTGCAGCTAACAGTTAACACAATAACAGCCCTGACCAGGTAACTCAGTTGGTTAGAGCGTCCTCCTGATTCTCCCAAGTTTCTGGGTCTGATCCCTGGTGTGGACACACACAAGACTCTACCAATGAATGCATAAATAAGTGGAACAACAAATAGATCTCTCTCTCTCTCTCTCTCTCTCCCCCCCTCCCTCCCCCCACCCCTCCCCCTAAAAATCAATTAAAAAAAAAAAAACGTACACAGGATAACAAAAACAATGAGGGGTTTGTGGTCCCTGCTCAGGTGCTACCTCAACATTCCAAAGGTATGTTATGTAGATGCAAAGAAGACAACATACAGGCTCAGTTGAGGCAAAGACTGACCTTTGTCTGGGAGGGTAGGGGTGTAGGGCATGCCTACCCACCCCCACTTGCTTTTGGTTGGACCGGTTTAATTTCAGACCATCCTGCGTGATTACTTCAGGTCTCTGAATTTTTAAGGCCCACCATGCAGACCTCCCTGAGCTTGTCAGGTTTATTAATGTGGCTTCTTTTTTGTCCACAGTAGATAATTTCACTGATGAAGAAATTAGTCATCATTTTAGCTCTTTGAACTTAGTAAAATAGTTCCTTTTTCTCAATGTAACATTTGTAAGGTTAATATCAGCTACAATTCCATGATAATTTTTGTTTTTGTCACTTTTTAAATTTTTTTAACAGATAACTTATTATGGTTCATTGTTTAGTGACTACGTACTGTGTACAGACTTATATGTGAAAATTTGATATTAATATTGTACGTACTCAAGTTTAATAAGAATAATACAAGCATGTAGCTTTGGCCATGTTTCTGTAGTGTGTGCTTAGGCCACTAAAAAAAGTGTTGTCCAGCACACGAGTGGTGGCCTAAAAATGCACTGTTCAGCCCTGGCCCGGTGCTCAGTTGGTCAGGGCCATCAGGTTGCGGGTTCGATCCCAGGAAGCAGCACATTGATGTTTCTCTCATTCCTGTTTCTCTCTCTCTTCCCCCCACCCACTCTTCTCTCTGCCCCCACTCTAAAATCAATAAACATATTCTTGGATAAGGATTAAAAAAATTCACTGTGCATCTCCAATTTATTGTGCTAACAGGTTGGCTTTTCTTCATTACTGGGATGGTTACAGTTTTGAAAGGCTCTGGATTTGACTATTCCCTAGAGCTGTTAACAGAATCTGATTTTCTTGGTTTAGTTAACCTCATGGCATTGTCTTATATTTTCTAGTTAGATTACAACTTTTTATCCTTGGAAGTAAATAGTTTTCATTTGCTGAGGAATAGTTTACAGATTAAGAAATGCTTTTTCCGAAATGTAAAATATTTTCTTTACATAGTAGGTGGTTCAATGGGAAAACATTGGCATTAATTTATCAGTGAATTAGGAATAATAATTATAAAAAACAAAGTCATTAGTTTGGAAAGGCACAGAAAATAAACGGCTTAAGGGTCAGAGTATGGATTCCTTATATTTATATGTAGTTCTTGTTATCTTCAACCTCAGTATGGTCAGTGTGTAATCAGAAGTAGGGGGAAGCCCTACCTTGTGACACTCTGAGCTTCAGGTTTTTCTTTTAAGTTTGAAATGATGCCTACCTCTTAGAGATTGTTAATGAGAATCAAATGAGAGCACATATAAGGAGGTATATTCTGTTGTATTCTGCTTGTCTATTCTGTGTAAAACAAAAAATTTAACTTCCTGGATGAAAGTCTTTTTATTAAAAGAAAAGGTTTATTAGTCCATTGCTAGCAAAAAAAAAGTCTTGAGGATAAACCACCAGCAGCATAGCTAGGGAGGAATGACAGTGTGTCCCTCATCTGGAGTTTTACAAGGCTTCTTTGTACAGCAAGTAGGGGGAGAAAGATGTAAGCAGTCCTGAAAGGTTTCACATTAGCTAAACAAAGGGTACGTGAGTAGGAGAATCTGGGCTAGGGAATAGGCCAAACTCAAGTGTAAACAAGAAGTGGAAGCTCCTGGGGTTCTGGGGTTCTATGCCTGGCTGTTTATTCCTTTTTAGATAATTTTGGATAATAGCCACCTGGAAGTTAATTTAGTAATTCCAACATACGCTAAGGAGTGTGAGCACTCTGTTGGTTGTTCTCTGCTTAACCCCCCTTTCTCTTCCTTCCATCCTCTGGCCTTCTGTAATTTAGTTCAGGACATCTCAGAATTTTTTCCTTGCCTTTTGTTACACAGGCACACCCGGGAGATTTTGCTGGTGGAAGGTGTTGCCTTAAACTTGGGGCGGGGCGGGGGGGGTGGGTACAGGGGAGGGCAGGGGTGGGAAGTAACATCTGTCAAGTGCAATAAAATGAGATACACCTATATATGAGGCCAGTTTAACAGGCTATGAATGTAAGTAGTAATGAGAACTTCATATAACTTTGTGGAATCAGGGAATAGAAATATAGGAAATCATTTGGGAATACAATTGTTGACGGCATTTGTCAGTGAATTATTACAGAAAGCAAGAATGAGGGAAAGGTCAGTTATACTAACACTGTAGAAAAGAGAGAACACATGTATTAAAGGAGCATGTACCATGCATGTGTAGAAATTGATGAAATCGAAACATTAAGAATTAAGTTGCTACAAGGAAGCTCATCTTTAAAGAAAAACTGTTTTCTAGTTGCAGAATTTGATGTAGGGCAGTTAACTCTGTAACACAACAGCTTGGCAGTTTGTATAATTTAAAATAGCACAGACAAATACCAAATAAATACATAGTATGAATGACCCGAACTGAAAGTTAAGTCTACACCTACCAGTGTAGACTTTACCCTTGTGTTCCTCATTGCTACCCTCAAACTCCCACGGCTTTTGCTGCTGTACTACTACTTCACCACCATAAATTATTGGTGATCTATGCTTTTAATCACTTCATAGTGATTCTCAATTCAGAACCTTTCCTTTGCCTATGCTGAGCAGAGCCTCCTTGAATGAAAATTGAAGTATTAGGCCTCCTGTAGTACCACCCAAGGCAAAGCAGTTTGGTGTCACATTTTGCCCCATCCACCTCTATGCCCCTTGTTGTGTATTTCTTTTTCAGCGTCCCAGGCCCTCCTGCGAGACTAGCTGCTGGGACTGCTTTTTAGGTCCTAGGAAGTCTGCTTAGAAAGGCAGCAAGACAGGTTAGTGGCTCAGAAACACTTTGGCAAGCTTTGAATTGTGGTTAAGACTGCTTCAGAGTGGTTTTGAGCTTTACTGCAAATGTAGGTTTGATTATTATAATATGGTATGTGATAACAGAAAGCTAAAGTATAATTCAAAAGAAATGTTTTGGGTATTAACACTCAAGCAGAAAGGCATTTCCTTATTCATGCAGTGGTGTTACTAGAAACATTTTAGAAAGCTCTTCTCCTTTCCAAATATATGAATTTTGATCATTTTATTATTTTTGCTTATTGAATATTCTCCCTTTTAACTCAGTGTCCTATTTTACATGTTTTAAAATGATCATTGTTATTTTTAATTTTTTCCCCCGTAGGGTCAGGCTTCTTTGAGACAGCCTAACTCCTTATAAACCTCAATCATAGCCTTTCCTTTATGCATTAGACCTTATTTGGGCTATCCCATTCATAAATGTTGTGATCTATGATGATTAGAGGGAAAATGAAAGGCAGATGCTCTGCTAAATTCTAATACTTTAGAATATCAAGCTGTGTATTAGAGGTTTGGCTGTTGTAGAGATCAGCCAAACATGGTGTGATACCGGTTGGGCTGGAACTGTGTGTAAGCTCTACCAGTAGACAAATGAAGACTGCAGAGCTTCTTTGTTAAACTGAAGATGTGTGTGTAGATTCTTGATCCTTTTCAACTCAGAAAACAAACGGACTTTGTGATAGTACAAACACTCAAGTCGTGAAACTTCGTAGTTCCCACTGCAGTTGTAACCTGTTCGAATTGTTCAGGGAGAATGCCGGAGTGGTCGTCAAACTTAGGACGGGCATATGTGTGGTTGCACACGTGTATGCGTGCTTGTGTGTGTGCAGCAGCCAAAGTGTGGTCTCACAGGAGATGCCCTTAGAGTTCCTGAGTTTTATGTACTTATAACTTCAGAAAACATTTTCTCACTTTTTAGTAATTGAAGAAAAATTTACCCTTTACCCTTATAAAATTTAGTCAGTAGCAGAAGTTGTTAGGAGGGTAATGAAAGAAGGTTTCTTTTCAGGTTTACTGTTGACTCCTCACGTGAGCAAACCAAATCTGTGCTGTACCATAGAAATTTTTAGGATCAATTAGTGCATTTTGTAATTCTATCATAAAAATTTAGTCTGTGAGCACCCTCTTCACATGCAATTAAATTCTATCTCAATGTAGAATATATGGAGAATCAAGAACATTATACTCTACTTACATTCTGAAACAAATCCACCATTTTGTGAACTTGGGCAAGGTAGATTCTAAGCTGATTCCTCCACCCATGGATTGAAGATAACAGCACCTGCCTTGTGAGACTGAGAGGCCTACGAAGTGAGATGCGCGTGTGCAGCTGCCATGGCAGTGTGTTCCATGTGGGTCGGACCGAGCTGCGTATTCTCGGCCCTGTGTTCCCAGTGTCTGGTACAGTGTCCAACACAACAGGCACTTAAATGTGTGCTAAGTGATTAATGAGAGAAAGATAATGAGAATCTAGGAAAACAATACACCATTTTCTCCTTCCTATTCATCTCAGTTTAAGTGAGCTAGGCAAAGGAAGCTAGTTTTAAATTAACAATAGGAGCATTCTAATCCTAGTACATATTCAGTATTTTTCCATGACACTGCATAATTAGTAATTTTTTTTAATGTGTACTCTTATGATAGATGGTAGTCAATCTTAGTCTTTTGCTTACTAAGTAGCAGAGAAGGTTGTTGGAACAGCTTATCTGCAATGTGGATGGAAAGGGAAGAGGACCAGTTTTGTCAGAACTTCCATCCTCATTGACTTAATATTTAAGTTTTCTTCATATGAAATACATACATCCTGCATTGGTGTAGCTGAGGGCAAGAAATCATTGCCTTGTAAAATGTTGGTGTTAAAATAGAATTTGAAAACATAGGAATAAAGTCCAGGAAAGAACATTTTTAAATCAGGAAAGAACTTTTCCCCCAAACCAGCCATTTATTCCAAAAACTTTAAAATACATATATAAGACATATATTTCTAAATTAAAGTAATATACCTACAGAAGAGCAGAACACACAACTCATGAATGTTCAATAAAGTGGATTTTCACAGAGTGTGTGTGGGCGATCACCACATGGATGGAGACCTAGAATATTACCAGCTCCCCAGAAACCCTTCTTGTGGCCCCTCTTGTGGCCCCTCCTAGTCTCTCTGTGTCCCTGTCAAAACGGTAACTGTTCACCATACAATTTTGTACTTCAGATTCTGACTTTTTTTTGCTAGTAATCATGTAGTAATAGTTTGCACATGTAGTAATAGTTCATTCACTTTCGTTGCCAAATAACACTCTGTCGTGTGATTATTCTATAATGTATCTGATCCTTGGACAGTGGTCATTGGGTTGTTTCTAGTTTTGGGGTTTTATGTCTGATGCTACAGCCATTCTTGTACATGTATTTTGGTACCTATTTGTACACATTTGGCGGCATAGCGCTTTTACTACTTTTGAACTGCATCAGCAATAATATACTCAAGTTAATTTGGGGGGGGGGGAATCTTTATATGCCATTCTCTGTTTTTATTTGAAGCTTATTCTAGACTTGCTATATGAAAATCCTTCTGTTGATGACTAGAGACTGTGATTGTATTTTGCTATTTACCTAAGCCAGACAATTAGTAAAGAATAAAACATCTGTCAAATTATGTAATGCATTCTAGAGCAAAATGGGGTTTTTGTTGCTGACTACCATCACTAATAATTGTGTGAAGCGTGTATGTGTGTGTTGTTTTATATATGCACTTGGGAGGGGATGAAACTGTCAGTCTTACTTCCTCTTCAGGGTTAATGCTACTGACTGGATAGAGTTTTGTATGTGTCCATAGGCCTGACTGGGGGGTGCTGTGTAACCAGCACTCTATTCTTAATTGCTCACATGGGTTTTTATTTGTTTTGTCAAGAAATACAAGTGGCGCTTCATTGAATACCTCTGTATGTGTATTTTTGCACAGTCACAAATTGTCTACCTATATAATAAATTTTCACAATTGAAATGGTTAGGAATTCAAAGCAGTGTACATCTTGACTTGTAATATTCATTTCCAAAATGTTTTCCAAAAAGATTGCACACATTTAAACTCCCAACAGTGCAATTGTACACCAGTACTGGGTATTACTGGGTATTATCATACTCTAAATCTATAGCAAGCAGTTTTTAAATACTATTCCTAAGAGCATATAAGCTATGCCAGGGAGTTGGTCACAGAGTCTCTTCTGTGTCACCTTCCATTAATGTTTTTTGATGGGTTTTTCACCCTATGTTTCATGGCAAGCAGGGTCATGCCAGCTCCTCGATCTGGAGATCAGTGCTTCTCTGACTGTGACCTTTTTATTCTTACATTTCAGTTCATAGAAAAATTGCAAGAATATTACAGAGAAGTTCACCTGGATACCACGTGTTAACCGTTTTTACTGTATTTGCTTTATCCCTCTGTATATTTGCACACCACACATATACTCTTCACCTGGACCATTTGAACATAAGAAGTAGATATCATAAACTTAACACTAAAGCTATGTTTATAAAAATAAGGACATTGTCTTAATAACCTCTGTACAGTTATTAAAACCAGAAAATTTAAATTGATATAATTCTGTTCTCTGATCTGTTAGTTTCATTCAGATTTTGTCAGTTGTCTAAATAATACTCTTTGTAGCAGAAGTAAATTCTGGATATTATGTTGCATTCAGTTATCATGTGTCTTCAGTATCTTTTAATCTGGGCTAGTTCCTCCGTTTTTTTGTTTGCCTTTCATAACTTTGATGCTTTTAAACGTATAGTTCAGTTATTTTCTTAACTATTTCACAATTTAGATTTGTGTTTCCTCGTGTTTAGATTCAGGTTCTACATTTTTAGGGCAGTGATATCATACACTTTGCTCTTCTTGATTCATTGTATTAGGGGGCATTTGCTATCAGTTTGTCCCAATCAGTCTCTTGATACATGAAACTGGAGTAGTTTGCTCTTTGTCTTGTTGCTGCCTCTTGCTGAAGACATCCATTGGTAGTATTACCTACAACCATAGGTAATAGGTTTTAAGGTGATTATTTCATGTAAGATTTTTATATATGATGTTAATGGATGTCATTGTTCTCACAACTCAGTTGTGCCGTCTGGATAATGGGCTTGTGGCTATTGCAGATTTAATGTGGGAAAATCCAGGTATGGATTTTTGGAAAGGTACCCTTAACCTGGTAATGATATTGGAGAGACCCAAAAAGCCAGATAGTGGAACTAGCTGGAGATGATGGTCTCAGTCATTTTGCATTTTTATATCTTTCCACTCTTCCTGATTCATTACACAAATTGCTGGGAGTCTGTTGTAAAGTTAAGTTTGTTGTTGCTTTTTTTAATTGAAAACTAAAAAGTGGAATAAATGAACTTTAAAAACTAAGGAAACGGCACTTTTCAAATGTTCTACCAAGTAGAGGAAAGAGAAGGAGGGGCATGTTACTCTACCTGATGGGGCCAGCTGCAAGCATGATGTGTCTTTGAAATCTACCCCATACACTATTTGTTCTCTTAATGAAACATGTTACATACAGGTGATAGTCCAGGAGAATACAGCATGCCTTGATCATCTTTGTTGGCAGTAGCCAAGGTCCATTGGTTACACCTGGAAAGTTTTGAGCAGTATTGCTATTTAATGTGGTTCTTAGAGTAAGAGCAGGTTCAAAACTAGTAACTGAAGTACGATGAACACTGACTTGTCTTGCTCAAAGTTGTGCGACTGTAATAGGCTGTTTTCTGACATAGATAGAGAATGAATAAGCCTTTCAAAGTAAAGATAAACTACGTATTTACTGTAAGTACATTTCAATTAACCTCTTCAATCATACTCAATAGGCAGAATACCTCAGTCTTTTCTAAAATTTTTGCTTATATAAATCATATAGATGGACATCTTGAACATAAATCATTGTTGTATTTGTCCTAATAGGATGGAAGTTTCATTAGGGCATAGATTTGTAATCTCTTGTTCACTGATGAAACCAGGTGCCTGTACTCATTCCTGATAGGTGAAATAATGAATCTGGAGACAGGGACAGAACGTTATACAGCCCTTTCTAATTGGCTCCTTGTATTTTTTGTGTGTGTGTGAGCAAATTACTAAATCTTCCTAGTACCATTTGTTTTGCTTTTCATACTATGTTTTCACAGAATATAATAATAATGTGTATCACCCACTTATTTCCCTCTACCAGTAGAATGATCAGGTATGGCTCCTTAAGGGTATAAATCAGGTTTCCTAATTTTTGCCCAATTAAGTGCTATTTGATTTCACTGTCTGAAGTCATAGTTCCAAAATCTAAGTACTTCTGAATTGTATAAAATTTACATACTGTTTACAGCAGATTTTGTTTAAAGTTTGCTTTAATTATGAGTTTGAATTGTTCATGCTTTCTTTTTGACTCTTTTTGCTGCAAATACTGCATCATTGTTTCTTACCTTAATTTATTTTAATCTCATTTCTTTGTTAAACAGAAAATTTTTGAAATACAGAAAAATAGAGGAAATTACTTTTAGTTCCACAATCCAAAGGCAGAAGAGTTTCCCACATGACTGGAGGTTGCTTTTCCAGCCAGCTCTGTTTTTAAAATATAAGTTCTGTTAGGAGTTTTCATTTTGTTTTGTAGCAGTACAATTACTAAATTGTTGTGTATTTTTAAAAAAGTTTTTTCTTGTCTCCTCCCCAACATTGATTTTTGACTTGGTTTTCTCGTGTGAAACATCTGTTAGCTAGAAAAGGTGTTAAGATGGTGAAGATTTGATAACATTTATTCTGTTTGTTTTCAATACGCTTGTGGTCATATACTTCCTTAACAGATGGGTAAATATAGAAGCAACTGTATCTGTTATGGGAGAAAACAATATTGTATCTCCATGGTGAGCAAAAAGGAAGTGTGTAATATAATGTAATGTTTACACAGGTTTTTAATTTGAAAATTCTAATGGATTGGAGGATATGTGGGAACCTGAATACTCTTTACAGGTAGGAAGTACTATGTTTAATGACTAAAGAAATTTTTTAAAAAATCTTCACACTTCCAGGATGTGAAAATAGGTTTATTTACATAATTAACATTTTCCCCAGCTCTTCTTATTTTGGATAAAACAGCATTATTATTTTAGAAGGGGAAGCTAGTGAAGTTAAAGTAAAATTAATTTGCTAGCTTAAAACTATGACAATAATGTATTTTGGATAATATAAATTGCCTTGAGACATGGCATAATATGAACATTACTAAGTAATGATGGCATATAGAATTTTGTATTCTGTTCGCCAGTCCCAGCCTGAGGGGAAAGTTTACAGAACAGAACAAGAAGGAATGGGTTTGGATATAATTAACGTTATGTAAGCTAACTGTTGCTTGTCACTTAAAAAAAAAAAAAAACAGGCTACAATCATAACTTTAAATATATAACAAAATTGATTATTACACTTAATTAAAACATTTGATTAGTATGCATAAAATTTCAGAAACCTCATGCAAACGAGATAGTAACTACCTCTAATATCAAAAAGATAAATCAGATAGTAGTGATTCTTTGTTACAATGAGGAATTACGTCAGTATTTCATGAAATTAAAATTTCCCTAGGGTACTGAACGCTGTAGTGTTTTTTGTTGTTTTGCTTTGTTAAATGCACCAACACCTGTTATGAAAAGAATTTTAAGTAAGGGTGGTCGAAATTTGGTTGGTACATCTTATTTCTGACTTAGTTGTCAACACAGATCATGTCAGTAGCCACTTTCACCCAGTGTTTTATTTTTATTTATTTATTTTTTCGTTCTTTTAAGTAAAATTTTTTTCAGGTACAGTTTACATTCAATAGTATTTTCTATTAGTTTCAGTATATTTGACAAAGTGTTTCCCTGATATTTCCAGTACCCAACTGGTACCATGCTTACGTGTTTTGCCATGTATAATGTGCACTTTACTGCCCAATTTTTTTAGGGAAAAATAAGGATGCACATTATATAGGGTAGTACTAATTCCATGTCTATATAATTGTTTTTAATTTCTTTTATTTATGCTTATGTGTTAAAAGTGTAACTGTAGAAAGCAATAAGGATATCTGTATGCAAAATACCCTGGAATACGATAATCAATTTTGTTTCCAAATGTAAATAAATCAAAAAATGAATTAAAAAATTAAAATGAAAGATCTTTTTTCCTGAAAATTTGGGCCAAAACTGTGGGTGCCCAGTACACAGAGTAGTGCACTGTGCACGGCACAGCACTGTGGTTGCTGCAATACCACTGACCCTGTTTCCTGCACTGCACCTGCCTTACATCCCCATGAAATAGAGGCTCGTTTTTAAAATAGATTTCAAATACAGATAAAGAATGTGTGTCTGCCTATTTCACCATTCCCGACTGCAAGAGAAACAGACAGAACTTAATCTTTAAAAGTTAATCAGTCTCTGAGTAATTGATATGCTGAAAAGTGAAATGTTTTATTGCACAATATAAATACTAGACTATGAATTTTCTTAAGTCACATTTAAAGATTTATGTTCTTTTTGCAGTAGATAATTCTTTTTTTAAAAGGTTTTATTCATTTTTTAGAGAGAGGGGAAGGGAGGGAGAAAGAGAGGGAACAAAACCTTCGATGTGTGAGAGAGACATCATCAGCTGCCTCTTGCATGCACACACTCCAGCAAGGGACCAGCCTGCAACCCAGGCATGGGCCCTGACTGAGAATCTAACCCAGCGACCCTGTGTCTTGTGGGAAGATGCCCGATGGCCAACCATCTGAGCCATGCGGTCGGGGCCGCAGTGTATAATTCTTGAAGGTTTTGTGTTGGTTATACTTTAAATTAGTAGTGGAAAATGGATCTCGATAAATGCAGGATGCATATAGTACCTTGGTATAACTTCAGAGGTTTTAATATGTAGGCCTGTGAATTTTATTACATAATTAGGATTGAGTTTGATTGTGACATTCAGAATTATGCATTGTGAACCTACTAAATACTTCCATGAATTCTCTCAGGAAACCCATTTTCTTATTCTTCCCCCATTCCAGTAGATCCAGTAACCATTACTTTTAGTCAGATAATAGGCATGTGATGGAATATGCATTAAAAAGAGGGCTGGGATGCACACAACAGTTTTTGGAGATGCTTTATTATATACTGAAGAAGCAATTTAATCTTATTAATGTTTAAAAGATTCCTAGCCTGAGGATGGTACCTAGATAGAATGGTACCTCATTTTGAAATGCTGTTCAAGCTCATCAGGCAAACAGTTGAATTCTCTTGCTCACATTTCCTGTGGGGGAAGGAGTGATGTTGTACACACATACACTATGTAACTGCTGACTTCATGTAATGGGTATTCCAAAGAAGACCATATAGTTAACATTAAGTTGATAATCTAATTTTGAAAGCACTTCAGAGCAGTAGAAAAGAAAATTTCTACATGAGCGTAATAAACTAGTCATGTAATAAACCTGTATTAGATCCCAGAGGATGCTTGATGGTTGGAGTATTGTTACAGAGCAGATGGGGGGGAGATATTGTTACCAAATGGATCCCCCCCTCTTCTGGGGTCTCCTTGTACTAGGTTTGCCTTGCCCGCCGCCCTCAGGAATTTTGGCTCTCAATGTCAGAGTTTGGTGAAAAGGAAAGGCACTATTTATTCAAAAGTTATACAGACTTAGACTGATGACTTAATATCTTCGTTAAAATCCCAAAGTCCCTTAAGACACCCACAAGCAAATACAGTCCTTCCTTCTCCTTTGCCCTGGCAGGCCAGTCTGGGGTACCATGTCTCAGGAAAAATAGAAGTCCATGGCTCCGCTAGAAGGTCTCCCACAGTCCCCAGAACTATCAGCTGTGTTGCTGCAATCTCCAGTTCTTAATCCACAACCACATGGTACCTTCTCTTGGCCCACTAGCGAGAGTTCTTTACCCCTTTCCCTTCCCACAACATCTCCTGCATTCTCCCAAACTGCCAAGAGAACTATGCATGGCTGAGCTCCAAGACCATATGTTCTGTGTGGTACGGCTGCCCATCCTGGGTTTAAATCCAGGTGGGAATCTTCCTCTGCATCCTCATTTTGGACTCCTCCCACAATCAGCCACACCTGCTAGCATTCCCAAGTGTTTCCAGCTTTTCTGGGCTGCCACAGTAAGGCCTGCAGGCAATGCCCCGGGGCATGGAACGGACCTTTTCCAAGCTCTCTCCCTCAGGCTCTTGTAACCACAGGGAGCTGCCTCCCCGTTAGGTTGTGGGTCAAAGTCACTCCCATCTCCCTGGCTCAAAACATGGCTACAGCTATTTAACATATCTGTGAAACTAACCAGTTGTTATAGATATGTTAAATAGCTGATTTTGCATATTAGATATGAAGCCTAGCCAATTGTTGACAAGCAAAATAACTCTGACCCTGCTTCATGTGTCCCATCCCCCAGTTCAGAGTTGTGGGGTTGAGGATATCCTATATTTTATAATTCCTGGACACCCTGAGTTCTGGACCCCATTTCAAATCCTTTGGGGGTCCTGGCTGTACCACATTACAACATTAGTAGCTAGTACAAATGATAGTGCCATCATTGAAAGGCTTTGTCTCATTTGTTACCTGTCTCTAAAATGCTCAGCATTTAATCCCTTAGGTGGATTCTTGCCACACCCCACTTTGTTTTTCTTTATCAAGTTAATTCTGCTCTTAATATATATGCAAAGCCATGTTGTTTTTTTTAAATCCTTGCTCAAGGATACATTGTTGACTTGAGAGAGAGAGAGAGAGAGAGAGAGAGAGAGAGAGAAACAGAAACATTGATAGGTTGCCTCCTCTACATGCCCTGACTAGGGATGGAACCCGCAACATAGGTATGTGACCTGACTGTGGGTCAGCCTGCAACCTTTTGGTGCTTAGGACTACACTCCAACCAGTGGAGCCCCACAGGCCAGGGCAAAGAAGTGTTTTAAAGATGTCTTAAACTTCTTGGGTTTTGTAAAATATTGTACATCTAATCTAGTGAGGCAGTTTTATTTTAATCATATGCTATAATGCTACATTTAATCAGTTTCAAAGGTTAAAAAAAATACTTCCTATGAAAAAAAGATTCAGGAATAGAGTTTTGCCTGTAATTCCATAACTGCAATTCACGGGTTAGCAAACACTTCAGTGTTTTAAAACCTGTTGTCTTCAGCTTTGCTGATGTTACTACTAAAACATTGTGGGGCTTGTTTTTGGTTTTTTTTGTTTTTTTTTCTTTAAAAAACTACATATCCTACAGGATAACATCAAAAAGAATAATAGTTAATTCTTAAACGTAGATTATTTGCTCATTTTTTGGTGCTACTTCAATTAAAGCCACTTTTCAATATTTTGGGGTTAATGAAAACACCAAAATATTCAAAGTCACAGATACCTATTTTTATAAATTAGTATTCATAGACAGTGTCATGTAGCATTAAATTAGGCAACAAACTGAACTGCATGGGATTCTAAGACTTCTATCATCAAAGTTAGTAATTTTGTGGAACATCACAAATATAGAGGAATTTTAAGTCAAATTAGGCTCCAGAGCATATAATTGTAATTATGAACAAGCTACTTACTTACCCTGTTTATTTTGTTAACACAAAATCTTACTGGTTTTTTCCGAAGTGCTATGCCTCAACTACCTCACTCAGAAAGACCTTATTTCCTATTCAAAGGAAATAAGTTATCTTACACTTATTTATTGATGTGGATCCCGGCCCGTGGGATCCGTGTGCTGTGGCTGAGATGAGACAAATTCACATGGACTACCAAGTCCTGTGGAGGAAAAGGGACGAGGGACGGCAGGGCCACTCTCTCAAGAGGAGAGCACCTCGATCCTTGCCTTGACAGGCTTTTACTGCTTTTCTGGGCACATTACATTGAGGATGGTCCTCATTTACTATGCACTGGTTCGCTTTAGGTGGTTACAGAAAACAAAGGAGAAGATGTTGCTAATTACGTAAAAAATGAAGGTTATTTGCAAATGTAAAGGGAAAAGTGGTTAAACTGATTACACTGGTCCTTGGAAGGTTTAGCATAGATTTTAGGAAGTTACATTAAAGATATGCAGTAAACGTTTGCTGCCTCAATTCATGGTGGGAGTGTTTTAGCAAAAGCAAGCCTCAAAGTAGCCCAGGTACAATGCAGGCCTGATTCCCCACAGGAAAACCTATCTGTGGGCATGGGTCCTTTGTACTGGACTTCGCTCCCCACTAGCCTTCCTGAGTGGGAGCTGGGCCCACACCACACAGAATGGTCTCTTATAATTTATCTTCGTTAACATAATACTTAATTCCTTTATTTAGTTATTTTGGCTTAACCAGTTATAACTAAAAAAACAGTAATATGGTTCACCTTTGAATAGCATGGGGATTTGGGGTGCCGACCTCCTGCATAGTCAAAAACCCAAGTATAAACTTTCGACTCCCCAAATCTTCACTAATACCTAATGTGGACTGGACAACTTACCTATAACATAAATAGCTGATTAACACATATTTTGTACGTTATATATGCATGTGTAGTCTGAGACTAAAGTAAGCTAGAAAAAAGAAAATGTTACTAAGAAAACTGTAAAAGAGGAAATACATTTACAGTATTTATTGAAAAAAATCTATTAAGTTCAAACCCATGTTGTTCAAGGGCCAGCTATAATTACTAACATTTATTGAGAGTTCCTGCATTCCAAGTACTATTATATGTGTTTTGTGTGTAATAATCAACATTTAATTCCTTCAACAACCCCTGAGGTAGTGCAGTCATGGCCCTTTTGCAGAGGTAGAAGCAGAGGTCTAGAGAGTCAAATGACTTCAAGGTTATACAGCAAGTAAATACCAAATCATAGATTTGAACTCAGCTAGTCTTACTCTAGAGCAGGTGGCAAACAAAGGCCCTCCACCTTGTTTTATCTGTCTTGGCACCTTGTTTCCACCAGGCGGCAGCGCTGAGCTCCCAACTGAAATGTTAAGGAGTAGTTACACTTGTACAGTCCTAAAATTCCATTCAGCCCTTTGAAGGCAACTGTGAGGCTGATGTGGGCCCCCCTGGTAAAAATGAGTTTGACACCTCTGCTCTAGAGCCTTTCTCTTAACCTCCATGCTGTATTCTAATTCCAGCCTAAATTGTGGTTTCTTATCCTTGTTTTTGCTTTTGTCTTTGCGCTTTGCCAACCTGTTGAAATGCTTCTGTGTTAGTCCACTTAGCTCATTTCTTTATGAAGGGGAGCATACTATAAGCTAGTTAGGTAATCAGCATGTGGATTTAAATCTCAACTCTGCCTGCCATTTATTTACTTTGTGACATTGGGGAAATTGCTTTCTACATCTTTAAAATGGGCCAATATGATCAAAGAGGATACTGTACAAAAAATGTATAGGTTATTGCTGGCACATGATAAACACTTGTGAGCTGTATATCTTGGGCTGTGAGGATTGTTCTGGGTGCTGTAGATTGTGTGAGACGTGGGTCTTTGGGTAGGGTTTTTTTCAGAGTATCTCTGTAGGGTACCCCAAGTCCTCATCTAATCAGTGTGCTCCCTGCCCAGAGCCTACAGTAAGGCCTGCTTAGAATGTGTTGTTTTTGTTCAGGAACCATTTTTGTGTTTTGCTATTTCTGGGTATAGAGGTTTGTTTATTAGAGGATTTCTCTTTACACTGGTCAGTAGGGTTGAAGTATATGTTACAAAGGAGATTTCATGGTTTCTAAAAACCTTTTTATGGAATCTGTCATACAGCCTATTTAATTATTTTTCTTATTTTTTTCCAGAAAATTTGGTGAGCGGCCTCCACCTAAACGACTTACTAGGTAAGCATTCTATTGGTCAGCCTTTCACCCAAACTTTTCATAAAAGTGTTAGGTCCTGTCATTTTTAGAGGTTATTAAGGTACCAGTATCTAGGTTATAAGCTTATTCCCATCCTTCTTAACCCACACTTCCCCCTTCTGAACTCACCCCCCTCATAAAAATAACATGATAAGAGGATATATTTCAAAACGGAAATGAAACCTTTGGATAATTAATTTTGTGTAATATAGTTAATATAACAAGGGCAATAATTTTAAAATAGTTTCCTATATCTGGCTATATTTAGCCAGTCACCGTTTGTTGATTATAAGCAGGACTTGAAAGATATTTAATAAATGTTTTTAGAAAATAATTTTATAGAAAACACAAATTTTTATACATTTGCATGAGTCTGTAAATATACTGTGTTTTACATAAATTAATTTTATAATACTTTAATTACAAACATTAAATTTAAAAGTATTTATCTTGAAAATGATTTAAAAAATTTCTAACAGTCAGCAGTTGTAAAATAAAAAGGAAGACATCTGCTTCCACCATTTCAGTCGTAGAGTTAATACTAAGCCTGCGTTGTTAGTATCTTTCAAGAAATTGTAGGCATATATAAGCCTTCTTTTTTTTTTTTTTTAAGTCTGACATTTTACTTGACCATTGCTCTCTACCACTTCTACCTCATTCTCTACATTGTCTTCACATTGCTTTTATTTAATTTTCACACTAACGGCCATTTGGGTAATTGCTACATTACTGCTTTATTAAAAAGCTGTTGCACTCAAAGAATGATGGGGACATGCCAGAAGGATTCAAAGGGGGCCAGCTTGAGGAGGCTTCCTTTTAGCCAAATCATGGGCGCACTTAGATCATCAAAATAAATAATGATAGTAATGGATTAGAATCCATGTAGTAAAATGGCAGTTTAAAATTCTACACTGGGTTAAAAAGTGATGCAATGAACGGAGCAGAGGAGATAGCTTTTCCTTATAGAAGAAGTCCGCCTAATAAATGTAAAAGGAGTGATGGGACTAGGAAATCACACTTTGGTAACCATTACAATGCTAATTGTTTCAGGCAAAAAATCATCAGTGAATGCTTAAACTATTGGTTTAAAAATCTGTTGGGAAACAAGATATTTACATAGTATCTAAGCATGTCCTCACAAAGTATTTATTAATTAAAAGTGAAAAATAGTAGCATGACAATGAAGAAACCTGGCAAACACCACCTTAATTAAATGATCTAAGTTAATACCACCAGTGGCGGACAAATAAATGTTATGTGCATCCTGAGAAGGACACAATATTACTTCTGTGGTGTTCTTGCAAAAAATATGTAAGGAAAATGTAAACATAAGGAAACATCAGACAGAGGTAAATGAGGGGCATTCTATAAAATAAATGGCACTTACTCTTCAAAATTTTTAAGATCGTGATAAACAAAGACCAAGGAACACCAGATTAAAGAAGATCAACAAGACACAACAACTATATTCAACTAAATCCTGCACCAGGGAAAAAATTTTCTTTTGATCTAAAGCTGAAGTCAACAAACATTTTCCGTAACAAGCCAGATGACAAAGAGGTTACGCTTTTTGAGCCATACCAAGTCTGTTGTGACTTATCAACTCTTTTCTTATATCCCCAAATTAGCTATAGAAAACATGTAAATGAATGGCATGTCTGTTCCAGCTCAACTTTAGAAAAACTGGTAGCCATCCTGATTTGGCTTGGGGGCAGTAGTTTCTCCACACTACTCCCATTACTCCCAATAAAGGACAATAGTGGGATGATGGCAACATGTGAATAAAATCCTATAGATACAAATAGTGTGTCAGTGGTAATTGCATTGTGATTAAAGTATTTTGTTTTGGATAAAGGGATTTTATGTCCCTTTTTTAAAATGGTTTAAAAACATAGTATGCAAAATGGTAAAATGTTAACATTTGAGGAGTCTGGGAAAAGGGGGACTCTTTGAACTACTTTTTCAACTTTTCTATGAGTCTGTAATTACCTCGATATATATATGGTTTTTTAAATTCTTTTTTAAAGAGTCATTACATAAATATTCCAGACGAAGTAGGCTGGGAAAATTTAACTTGTCTCACAGGTTCATGTAAATATATTTTCAGTTGCTTATTTTTATACAATATATCTTAAAGAAATTCTAAGTGGAATTGCTTAATTCACTTATATAGGCAATTTAAAATTTAATTGATAAATATTTTTATTTCATTACCAGCTGCAGTAGGTTGGAATGACTCCTAATAACAAAGTACATTTTGATGAATAAGTCAGTTACTTGAATGGATACCTGTGTAAAAATAGTAATCAATACAGTGATAATAAATATAAGGAAAAATTCCTTTCCTTAAATATATACAATAATATAGTTAGGTCCTGTCTACTTTATCATGATTATCCATTTACCCTTTAAGCAATTATCCCTGTTTGGAAAATTTTAGTAGCTTTTAGGACTTCTGCTTCTGGCCAAGATGGTGTAACAGGGACTGGAATTACTCTCCAGCCTGAAAGAACTAAAAACCTGGACAAAATATATGAAACAGCAGTTTTCAAGATATTGGACGGCAGGCACGAAAGGACAGTGATCCTTGAGAGACAGGAGGCAAATGAGGTGAGCCCTACAATTGCTCCAGCTTAGTGCCTGGAGAGAGTTCCAGGACATGATGTAGGGACGGGGAATCCAGGTGGAGCCTAGTGAGCACCCTTAGTTGAGGAGGTGGAGCTGGGAATCTAGGGAGGCCAAGGTGGCTAGAATTTCCAGGGTAGAGAACTGGAGAGGAAAGTGCTGTGCAGAGTTCCAGACATCTGCAGAGGGTTCCCTCTACGCAGCTGAATATTGACCAGCATGTGTGTGTGAGGAAACTACCCAAGGGTGGGGGGGAACCAACCTAAAGAATTCCTAAAGCTCACTCAGTACTATAAACTGTGCCTATTCCCAATAGCCAGTGTGGAAACATCTTAAAATTCACAGGGCATTGACTAGAGTACACAGAAGGGTTTGCTTCAGTAGTGGTGCGAAATGAGGCCTAGACTAAATGTTGCTCTGGTCACTCAGCGACCTCAAAGCAAGATTGAAAGGATCAAACTCTTTCCAAGTAACTTAACTGTGTACCAGAAAAATGCTCAAGAATAGAAAAGTATTCAGCACTCAAAAAAGTAAAATTTATTGAGTCTTTTGTTTACGAGAGAGAAACATCAATTTGTTGTTCCACTTATTTATGCATTCATTGGTTGCTTCTTGTATTTGCCATGACCAGGGATTGAACCCACTACCTTGGCATATTGGGACAATGCTCTAATCAACTGAGCTACCCTGCCAGGGCTGTTTAGTCTTAATATTTAATCAAAACATACCAGTGTTACAAAGAAGCAGGAAAACATCCATGGAGTACAACTTTATTTCTAAAACAGGCAGTGCGTCAGATTTGGCCTACAGGTTTTAATTGTACGTCCCTGGACTAGAGGAGAGATTGAACAAGCTAAATAGAGAACATGGAAGATAAAAAAAGGAAGATCTAAATTAAAATTTTAGAAAAGGAAACCACTGTATTACAGATGAAGAGATACACTTTTGGGATTAATTGCAGGTGTACACTGCTGACTAAGGGGTTGGTCACCCTGAAGACAACCATAGAAACTATCCAAAATGAAAAAAAAAGTCTGAAGAAAAAAGATCCTTAGTGAGTTGTGGTGTATGTTCAAGTGGACTATAGTATACATTTAATTAAAGTCATGGAAAGGGAGAGGTTATGACTAAAAGAATATGTGAAGAAATAATGGCTGAAATTTTTCTGAATTAATAAACTCTAAAACCACAGTTTCAAGAAACTCAGTGAGCCCCAAGTACAAACTATGGAAGCACATCATAATCCAGAAAATGTTAAAAGCAACAAAGATGAAAGTTAAATTATATACAGAGGAACAAAGATAAAGATGATGGGATTTTTCACCTGAAACTTTGCTGGGTTGAAAGAAGACAGTGGAGCAAGAGCGTTAAAGTACCCAAGGGAAAAATGATAGTAACCTAGGATTCTATACCTATAAGAGGCAATATTAAGATCTTTTTAGACCAAAAAAAAAAAAACCCTGAAAAAGTATTAATCACAAATAGGCATGAGCTGCAAGAAACATTAAAGAACTCCTTTAAGTAGGAAGATCCTACCAGACAGAAATCTGATTCTGAACAAATTACTATAAAAAATGAGAAAGATGGTATCATTGCAGGTTGTACACATAGTTAAAAGATAACAAGCAAATATTATGAATAATTTTCTGCCAGTAAATTCAACTTTTGAAGAAATGTACAAATTCCTTGAAACCAGCCAACTACTAAAGTTTACTCAAAAAGAAATTGATAACCTGAATAGCCCTATAGCAAAAAAAAATTGAATTTGTAATTCTGTATCTTCCCACAAAGAAAAGTATAGGCTCAGGTGATTTCATTGTTCAGTCCTACCAGACATTTAAGAAATAAATCCTGCCAGTTCTATACATGCCCTTCCAGAAAATTGGAGAGCAGGACATACTTCCCAGTTCATTCTTTGAGGACAGCATCGCCATGTTATTAAAAGCAAAGACATTATGAAAAAACAGAACTACAGACCAATATTCCTTATGAACATAGAAGCAAAAGGTCTTAAATTTACAAAATGAATCCAACAGTATGTAGAAGGGATACTATACTATGACCTGAGTGAGATTTATTTCAGAAATGGAAATCAGTAAATGTGGTTCAATACATTAACAGAACAAAAATCAAAAAGGAAAATCATGTGGTCATCTCAAGGGATTTAGAAGAAAACTTGTGATATTCATTCTTGATGAGAATTCTGATCAAACTAAGAATAGAAGGGAATTTCCTTATTTTCATAAAGTGTAACTGAATATATTACATTTAACACCATACTTAATTGTGAAAGACTGAATCTTTCCCCTCAAGATCAGGAACAGTGCAAGGTGTTTGCTGTCACTACTTCATTTAGCACTGTGCTCGCGTTCTAAACAGGACAAGAAGGCCAGAAAAAGAAATGAAAGGCATCCAGATTGGAAAGAAAGAAGTAAAACTATTTACAAATATCATGATCATCTATATAGAAGATCTATGGAATCTTCAAAAAAGCTACTAGAACTGATAAGTGATTTCAGCAAGGTTGTAGGATATCCATGATCAACCTACAAAATATACAAAAAGTTAATTGTATTTTTTACACTAGCCATGAACAGTGAGGAATTGAAATTGAAAAACAGTACCATTTACAATAGCATCAAAAAAGAAAAATCTGACATAGATGTACAAAAACTGTACACCGAAAACTACCAAAAATTGCTGAGGGAACTTGAAGTCCTAAATAAATGTTCCTCAGGCAGAAGACTCAATATTGTTTAAAGGCCATTTCTTCACAAAATCATCTATAAATTCAGCATATTTCAATCAAATCCCAGTGGGCTTTTTTGTAGCACCTTGATAAGCTTGTTTTAAAGTCTGTATAGCGATGCAAATGACCTGGACTACCCAGAACTTTGAAAAAGAGCAGCACAAACTCACACTTACCTGATTTAAAAACTCAGTATAAAACTATAGTAATAAGTGGTGGTACTGATGTAAAGGTAGCCAAGAAGATCACAGAGTAGTGGTGGGCAGTGATCCGTGAGATACATGTTTTTTAGTCAATGTTCCAAGGTATTTTAGTTAGATAAGGGTTTTTAACAAAGGGTGTGGAACAAAGGGATAGCTCTCTAATGCTGCTACTTGAATACGCATACACAAAATAACTATGATCCATACCTAGAACCATATCCAGAAATTAGCTCAGAATAGGCCTAAATGTAAAACCTTAAATGATACAACTTTTAGAAAAAAACATAGGAGAAGATCTTTGTGACTTTGGGTTAGGCAAAAATGTCTTAGATATAATACCAAAAGCACTATCAGTGGAAGGGAGAAATTGATTTTCTTAATCAAAATTAGGAATAGAGCATTCATATTCAGGTTATTAAAGGAACTCTCAGAGTTAATAATAAGGAAATAACTCATTTTCAAAATTAGTAAAATAGCTTATTTCCATAATTAACTTTTAAAATAATAGAACACAAGTGATGGTGACAGTCCTTAAGAGTCTGATTATTTGGGAGGGAGAATAGAAACCATGAAGAGTCTACCAGAACTTAAAAGGGTTTGCTCATGGCTGTGTGACAGGCTGTGAAGCAGTTTGCCTGTACATTTACTTTTCAACAACTATGGGAGATCCTTTCTTTTCACAGAGAGGGAGTGAAAGGAGATTTTCTGGCACTCCCCTGGGAACATGGCCTGCACTGTTGATGGGCCTTGGTCACGATCAGATGTAGAAGGCTAGTCTGGCGGCCTTGGTGTTCATTAGTATTGTAAGGGACTTTGTTGACACTATCTCCGGATTATCATTTTCAAAACTGGCACTTGGGAAACAAACAGCCTCCTTGGGAGGAAAACGTGGAGATCCTGGCCTGGTCTAATAGTTGGGGAAATACTGCATACAGATGTTCCTCTCTGGAAGATTTAAGACTGCATGGCCCTGCAGTGAAAGAGTTGGTTTCACTTTATGTGATCTAGTTTCTCCAAAGCCTCTTAGAGTGGGGCACTCTCCTTTGCAAAACGTAACTGTTGTTCCACTCAGTTTGACAAGTGCTGTCTGAGATAGTGTAAAAGACTTAACTGCCGGAATCTGACAGAAATAGGGCAGCTCCATGAGGGTTTGGGCGATGTGGGGGAGAAGGATGGGGCAGTGTCTGGGTGCTGCTTGGCCCCTCTGAAGCAGAAGTGAGAAGAGTCTACCTGACCCTTCTGAACTCTTCAACTGTTCCCGAATCCAGTTTTTCAGGAAGAGCTTTTTTTTTTGTTTTTTAGAAAACAACTAGTAAATGCCAATCATTTGATACACTTAATTGATTAAAAAATTCAGGGTATCATTATTCATTCTATTTTGCAACTTTTAAAATCTTTTCATTTTTTTATTGCCTATGCGGGGATCAGCAAAAGTTTTCTGTAAGGAGCCAAACACTACATATTTTAGGCTTTGAGGTCCACATACTGTTCTCCAGTGCAAAGATTTCTTTTCTTTTTTACAACTCTTTAAAAAACGATTGCTGGCATGGTTTGCTGACCCCTGGCCTGTAGTAGTGTTTCTCAAACTCTGCAGCTCTAAAATATTTGCAGGTGACGTGTGTGTAATTAGTATGGAAAGACTTGATGAAACAAAAAAAGGTTTCTTTACTAGAAGACAGTTTTATTTGGATTTCACAAGTGACAAAAATCCAGTTTGAGAAGTTTAGGGACTCAACCTGGTGGTAAGGGTGACTGTCTGGTCCACTTTGTAGGCCATGCTGTCTTTTAGAGTAATTGTGGCTGGCTGTGGTTAGCTCCCAACAGTGGTGAGATTGAAACACTATTCTGTTTCGTTGAAAAGCACAGGTGCTAGCCTTCCATGGGCTTTACTATTTAATTGTGTTTCTCTAGAGTAGACTCTTTTTTTATGGCTCCTTAAGTTGCAGAAATAAATTACGAACCTAAATTGCCAGAGAACATAATTGTTTGATAATCTATTGAGAAGGCACTTGTTTTTTTCTTTTCTGTTGAATGAAGCTATTTGACAAATTACTGTTACAGGACAGTTATTATTAATGATTATCTTAAAGTTCTAGTTGCTTTTTTGGGACTTTGTACTATAAATATGAAGGGAAAAGACAGGAAACTGGAGCCTGTTATCTTACATTCATCGTAAATACCCTGAGATTTGAAATAATTTGTCATGATCATAATTGTGGACATTTATTTCCAGTACAGGCAGCTAGCACAGTAACCAGTGCCTGGGATATAACAGAATCTCAGTAAACCTTTAATGGAAAGTTGGATAAATGTTTAGCTTACCTTATGAGCTTGCCAAAGTCATACCTTGCAAATCAGGTGAGATTCCTGATCATACCTCCAGGTTCTTTTCAAATTTGCTCTTAGACTTTAGTGGAAGTTCCCTGTTCCTTCTCCCATGCCCTTCCTAAGAAAATAATAATAGGTAGAGACTTCTGACACTTGGTATTTGTGTCTTTGGTATTTCGTAGCCTTTGGTATTTGTCAGTTTGTGGGGGCTCACTTACCTTAAATTACTTTTTCAGTATTTAAGGTATTGGGTTTGCCAAAAAGTCTGTTACAGGGTTGTTTTTTTTTCCTCTTAGAACAAAAACCACATATTTTCACCAGTAACTTTGTTGATTTGGATATTTTGAGTATGTTGGCTATTCCTCACTATTGGCTTCTAGTGAGCAGAGGCCAAGGTTGCTGCTAGACATATTCCTATGCATAACACAGCCCCACAGCAAAGAATTATTTGACCAAAATGTCAATAGTATCGAGAAACTTTGCAAACCACTTTTGACATGTTTGATCAGTCACAGCACTTTCTTTATACACTGCACAAATCTTTTTTTGTGTTTCAGTTGATTTTTTACCTTTCTTGAAATACTAAAGCATAATATACCGAAAATGTTGCATATTTTCTTCCATCTTCAGTATTAAAATGCCTACACAAAAATTCAACAATTTTGATGTCCTTTTTTTTAAATGCACGCTGATATGATAGCTGTCACAATACAATCCAACAAAATTATTTTGAATTAAGCCAAAGCCAACTAAGCACTACTAGAACTATTATACAGAAAACGTAACAGACTTTTTGACCAACCCAGTATTACTGGTTTTTTTTTTTAATAGGTGAGAAAACTCAGGCTTAGTAAATAACAAGAATTAAGATTCAGATCCCTGTCTGCAAGTACATCGCAGCTTTTCTTTTTTAAATTTATTTCATTGATTATGCTATTACAGTTGTCCCAATCTTTCCCCTTCTTCCCCCTCCACCCAGCACCCCCCACTCCCTCTGGCAATCCCTACACCATTGTTCGTGTACATGGGTCATGCATAAATATACGTTCTTTAGCTACTCCCTTTCCTACACTGTACTTTACAGCCCCATGGCTATTCTGTAACCACCTATTTGTACTTCCTAATCCCCTTACCTCTTCACCCATTCCTCCACCCAATGGCAACCAATCAAAACACTCTTTGTATCCCTGATTCTGTCTCCTCTTCTTGCGTGCCTAGTTTTTAGGTTTAGTTGTTGATAGATACGTATTTATTGCCATTTTATTGTTCATAGTTCTGTTCAAGTTCTGTGCTAGGGACTGAACATCTGTGCCAGGTTTGTCAAGATAATGGCCACCTCCTGGCTTTTCTTTTGTGTTCTTATTCATCCTGAACTCTGTATTTAGTCACCAGACTAAGCAACACTTCAACTCCTTGTCATTGTTACCCTTTCCAGCTGCACCTTTTGTCCAGTACCCAACAGGTTCAAGAGTATGCTCCATCTGTTCCCACCTTTGGAGTCGTAGTGAGAACTGGCACCCTTATTTATGGATTTCAACATTAGCTAGTCCTTTGATACTGACATTCAGTTGTTTTACTTTCCATAATCAGTTTCTTCATGCCTTAGAGGGCATTTCCAAATGGACATTGCAGTGGCCTCTCTGATTTTATAAATAACTTGTAAGGCTTCCTGTTAGCTGGCATTTTGTTAGACTTCTTACCATCAGTGACTTTGACCTCTGCAGCATCTCACCTTTTGATTGTTCCCCTCTTTCTTTCCAGATTGTCTCCTTCCAGCTCATCTAATAAACAGCCTCAGTTCTGCCCTCACCAGTTGTTCTCTATTCATTCTGTCCACTTTGTTCTTGACTCTCCTGCCACTGCATTTTCTTCCTGGAAGATTTCCCGCACTTCTGTGGCTTCACTTGCCAACTCTATACCAGTGAACCCCACTTTTGCAACCCAGACTTCTCTCTGGAACTACAGGTGGTTATTTTCAACAACATACAGAATACTTCCAGCATGGACATTTGTCAGACAAAAGCTGTTAATACATACCCACTTCTCCCAAAACAAAAGATACAAAGAGTTAAGTCTTTTCTGTCTTCTCTACTATCTTCTATTGCCTCTTTCTTAGTGTCCTCGCCTTTTTTCAGGTTTGTCTTGTCTTTCTGCTCTCTAATCTTTTCTCTGTTCCTCTAATCCTTTCTCTGTTCCACCACTAGAATTAACTTACTAAAAAAGAAAATTGATTGTTTTAAAAGCCTCAAGATCTCTTACTGGTTTATGTGTATATTGAAAATCTAAGTTTCATGCTTTATGACCCAATGATTCCACTTCTGAGTATTTATCTGAAGAAACCTGAACCACTAATTCAAAAGAGTACATGCATTCCTATGTTCATTGCAGCGTTATTACAATAACCAAGATTTGGAAGCAGCCCAAGTGCCTGTCAGTAGATGAGTGGATTAAAAAAGCTGTGTTACATTTACACAATGGAATACCCAGCCATAAAAAGAAGGAACTCTTATCTTTTGCGGCAGCATGGATGAACCCAGAGAGTATTATGCTAAGTGAAATAAGCCAGTCAGAGAAAGACAAATACCGTATATTTCACTTATATGTGGAATCTAATGAACAAAACAAACTAACAAGCAAAGTAGAAACAGAATCATAGCTGTCAGAGGGGAGAAGGGTTCTGGGCTGGGTGAAAAAGATGAAAGGATTAAGAGGGAAAAAACATAAATCATCTCATTTAATCCCCTCAACCAGGTTGTGTTAGATCTGGCGTTATCTTCTGTTGGTATCAGATACAGAAACTGAGGCTGGAGGAGGTTAGATGAGGTTAATTTTGCCCCAAGGCACTTAGTTTCTCTAAATGCTACAAGTAGAGAATTACCCACATTTAATAACTTAGTACAGTTGTGTAGCTATCCTCATACGTTTATCTTATTTGTGATATAAATAAAAGAGCATTTAACTTATGTTTCATGATGATTGTCTTTGAAACAGCTTTGCTTTACTTTTGCAATGTGTGAAACACCTCCAGAATTGGGATTCATTCTGCTGATTCAGAATTGTAAAATTTGATCTGTGTAGACCTTGTGTTCTTAATACTCTAGTATTGCTTAGCAAAATAGTTGGGTGAGTAAATATATATAACACATTAAAGTTTTCATATAACTTAGATGTAATAGATAGTTGGAGTACTTTGTACATGAAAGAATTAATATTGTATGTTTTTCCAACATTTAATTACATAATTGTGTGTTTTTATGTAAATGATAACCCTTTCTTAGTCCTTATGTAAAGTTGTTATTTTAAGAAAATATAATAAATTTGGATGACTTAATCATTTCTTATGGCTTTGTATTCAATGAAAAACCACTCATTCTAATAGCTGGGGAAGGGGGGCTGGTGGTGGTAGGGAAGTAAATCATTAAGTACAAAGTGTTGCATATCATTAATTTTATAAACAGCTTAAAAGCCAAATGAGCAGTGTACATAGTGAATCTAGATGTTATAATTGTGGTTTAATTCAGTTACATCGTAAATTCCAGAAACGAGGGACAGTTTCTTCTTTTAGAGAACTAAGTATAGAGTTGAAGATGGGCAGTATTTATTGCCCTGTTGTATAATATTCTTTGAATTTAGTTCATGGGTTTGTTTTTGCCTTACTATTTTCATTTTTAGATTTGCTTGTTTAAAAAATACTCATAAATATTTTTCTCATCACAGAGCATAGTGATATTCTAAACATCACCCTTGTAATAGTAATATTTATGTTCTATTTTAGGGAAGCTATGCGAAATTATTTAAAAGAACGAGGGGATCAAACAGTACTTATTCTTCATGCAAAAGTTGCACAGAAGTCATATGGAAATGAAAAAAGGTAAGATTATTATTTTTTCTGGTGGATAATTTATTGTAGCTGTCACATGAATTTGCAAATGATGTGTTAATATGCAGTAAGGGGTTGGTTTCTCTTGGGTTATTTGCAGGTACAAAATGAGAAAGGGGATTTGTCTCTTGAAGGAAAAACAGTGAATTGTGGCAGATTTAGTAAAGATCATCTGGCTGAAAACCTGATACCAGAAAATGTAATAATCTATATAATTTTTCTTTTGGGCTGCATGATGTTCTGTAAGTATTTCTGTGATATATTAGCTTGTTCAAAAAGTAGCTTTCCTTTTGGTGGAAAATGTAGCTTTATAAACAGATGTGACCCAAAAGTAAAGGAACCCTGAGTTGAACTGTGGAGTGATTGCAAAGGAAAGCGCTCACAGCCCTCTCCACTTTGATTGGCCTAGTGCCTCTTCATATTAAGAAAGAACAGAAAAGCATAGTTAGTACCCCATGTGAATGTGGTACTCCAGAAATGACTTATAAATAAGACTGACCAAAATTAGATTATAACACAGGATCTTTATGATTAGTATTTGTCACAGTATCTTTAAATTTCTGCATTTTGGTATATAATCATAGACTTTGGTTGTTTATTTTTCTGCTTGGTTCCCAGAATTTTCTTGTTAATAATCTCTAGTCTTTGTCTTTCTGACAGCATTTTTGTGTTAAGCATTCCATGGACAAAAAGGCTTGCTTGTGGGGGAAGATGAAAGATTTTTTGGATTGGCTAGGAAGGCACCAAACTAAAGTGGGAAGAGGAAAGAAAACTCAGGTTTGGGTTTTGGGTTGAAAGGAATGGGTGGAATCTTAGTATTTGTGAGATAAAGGAAATCTTAGCATATGTCAGAGGAGTGAAATATAAGTATATAATTAAATTAGTTTACACACTAGAAGAAAATTAAGAAGTCTCTTAAAGTTCTCTAAATCTGAGCTGAAAAGAAGATGAAGCTATATAACAATAATTCTGTCCTCAGAGAGAATGAGCAAGTAAAAATAGAATTTAGGGCTTGTATTGTCAGGTGTTCTTTTTACCTATATTCAAGCTTACTAAATTTCTGATTATCTTACTTTACTAGTAGAGCTTAATCATCTCATTTAGAGTTAAATATTGGAAGAAGTTGGTATCTACAGTTTTGGACAGAAACCAAATCAAGATAGTGGCCCCTCTTTCCATGGAGTTGATTCTCTAAATTCTGTGTGTGTATATACATATCTTTTTAAATAATGAAACTGAATAAAGTATGCCTAGCTGATCATCTGTTTTTTGTTTTGTTTTGTTTTGTTTTCCAAAGCAAAACAGAACAAGGCAACACCTTCATTGCTTGAGATGTCTCAAATTAGGCAGGCCTTGTACCTCATAGTGAATCTGAAGAAACAGTTTTCTAGTCATGAATGAGGCATTGTTTTGGAAATGCCTTTACAAATGTTTTTAATCCTGAGAATAATCTTGTAAATAGGGATCTTATAATCCCCATTCTATGTGTCAGGAAACTGAAAATCAGAGACTTTATGTATGCCCGGGTTCACTTTAATTAGAAATCGATATAGCCAGCATTAGAACTCCTGGTCTATAATTCCAAATTTCTTACTCTTCTTATTGCCCTGATCTTCATAGCCTTCTATTTTGTGTTTGAGAGTTGGTTATCTACAGAAGGGCTTGAGGATGAGGAGGTTAAGATGCCTAAAGAATACAAACTTTGTAAGTAAACTTAACTTTGCCTAGGATTATTCCTATTACCATTGCTGAGTGATACTGGGCTGGATCGAACGGAAATGGCCTTAGACATGTGTTTATTATATTGCTGCCAATTGGGGTAGTACCGATTTTCTTTCTCTGGGTTTTTGAAGATGCATTTTAGTACAATTGGATTCATTTATTAACTCAGTTATTCTTTATTTCTGATGACCTGTTAGGTGCCAGGCACTATGCAAAAGGATCTCCACTGGGAATTTTTTAAGTTATGATGTCATTTAATACTATGATTCATAGTATTTTCTGATTCATAGAAGAGAAGAGCTACTCAAAAAAATCACATCTAAGTCCAGATGAGGTTCCTGTTTGTTAGTCACTGCTAAAAGTATTTTAGAGTGGACATGTATTAGTTTTACAATAGTAAAACTTTTGTGCCTGATAACAAAATTTGTTTGCTTAGCACATCCAGTATCCCATTTATATTAGTGGTTAGTTTTACCTTTTAATTAAAGAAAGTCTTCTCAGGCTAAAAAATAAACTTTCAAAAAGATTATTTTTGTCTAGAGGAAGTTTTCTATTAAAAAAATGGGAATACCATTTAACGTTAACATTCTTTCAACTTCGTCAAGGGAAGTGATTCAGCAGTAATGAAGGTGATGGCCACACTGTTCAGAGAGACAACAGTAAAGCCCTTTAGATAATTAGACTGATTCTGAAGTCATACTGAGCCTGTGCTTTAATCGAGGTAACTGTGGTGTGGGGTACAGACAGTGTCTCGTTTTTCATTTTGTTTTGTTTTGCTTTTAAACGGAATAATCATCAAAGGGTAATAATTCTGCAAAGGTAGTCAGATAGTGTATATGATGTGCTTGGATTTCATCTAACCTAACTCATTTTATATATTGGGCCGAATAAAAAGACTTCTTTGAAGCTGTAAGGTATTTTTCAGGTCTCATCTTTGAGGGAAAAGTTTTTGAATTATTCTCTGAAAATAAAGACCGATTAAACTGGGAAATGAGTAAAATCATAAATGTGTGCATATCGCCGCCAAGTGGCAGATAAAAACATTGTCACAGTTGCTTAAATATAGCTACTGGGAAAGATTAGAAAATAAAGTCACACTGTTTCAAAGGATATCCTTTTATAGCAACTGTTAAACTCTGTAAGCTGGTCTCTTGATGGTCAAACTTTTCACTCACCGAGTGGTGCATATTAACAACCTGTTCAAATCCAAAAAATCTTCTATTTCACACCTTATAAATGTGTGTTTTAATTTTTACTGTTAATTAGGGGGTCTTTTTTTCCTTTTCCTATCTCTACTCCTTTAATTTCCTTTCTTTTGTGTGTAGTCTTTCTCTTCTTTTGTACACATACTTATCTTCTATTTTATTATATTACTACTAAAGTCTGAGGAAATGAAAACTTGATCTGCTGTTTTTAGGGGGGATAGCAATATTAGCATGCTTAAAATATTTTTAAATGACTCAACACGTTATAGAACTAAGATTTTATTGGATTTGCTGATTTTTGCATCACAGGGTTTTTTTTTAATAGTTACAGAATTGATTAAGAAAAACAAGACTAGGTCAGTAGCTCAGCAGCAGGTGGGGAGTCTTTTTTGTTTGCTTATTCCATGATTGTAAAAATACTTTCAGTAAAGAACCTTGACCAGTGTTCTGAGTGGTAAAAAATTTCTTGCCTCCTGTGTAATGTTATTGCTGTTACTTTTGCGACACTTTTATCATAGTACTTTTGAGAGAACTAGCATTACCCAGTCTTTTATAGTTTTTGCCTCTTTATATTTTCCAGATGTGAAAAAAGTACTTTTTTTGAAAATGTGTTGAGATTTGACTACTGTATTTGGTACACGGTACCATAGCATAGCTTTTTGAAATTTATAGCTGGTGTATCAGTTTACTAAGAAGTCTTAATATCAGTGTACAATATAATACTAATTAACAGACAGGTTTCCAAAATTGATACCTTCTCAACCTCCAGGGAGTATGCCAGCTAGGTATGTGAGTCTGTGCCATGGTAAGCATTGAGTAGCTGTCAGCCTTAGAGGCCAGAAAGATCCCTGCTGTAGACTTGAGTCCAGCCAACTGAAGAAGTAACCCACTGCCTCACTGTGACCCCTGTGACCTGGGCGCAGTGAGAGTGTGCAGGCTTGAAAGCTGTTCTGATGGTTTAGATACATATGAGAGGATTCCCAGGGCTCTGTCCTTACTCAGCTTGACCCCTTCTGGCCTGCTTGGTCTACTTTCCCCTTCTGGCTTCATCTGTTGTTCTCCCTTCCTCCTCTCTATTCCCGTCCCCTCGTCTATTGTTTCCCCACCGTTCATTGTATCCTCCCTACTTTAGAGCCTTTGCACTTGCTCTTCTCTCTGCTGCCACACTCTCAGATGCCCATGGCTGCAGGTTGTGACTCAAGGCCACCTTCCTGCAGAAGCCTTCCCTGGCCTCTGGGTCTTCAACGTTGAAGTGCCCCCTTCCCTTCTTTCTGTCTTTCTTTCCTTTCGTTCTTTTTTTTTTTCTTCTTTCTTCTCAGTACTTACCACCAGCTAACAGACTAGATACATTATTTTACTCATTTATCTTTTTTTTAAATTGTCTCTCTTTTTTTTAACCACTATATTTCCAGTGCCTGGTACAGACTAGGGATGTAATAAATAATTGGGTGGATTAATAATATCATATACACCTGGCTCACTTCTTGTAAATTTTATGTAGATTGCCTCTAAAGTAATCTTTAAAAGTTAAGCAAAAAGTAGATGCCATCGTGTATTTTGGTTGATTTCGGTCAGTATTGTAGTAGGCACTGAGAGGGAATCACGCAAGCACTACTGGTAGGTATGGTAGGAAGGCCCGAGCACCAAGTCCAGTGTGAGGTGTCAGTGTACACGTGAGCACATATGCACGTTTGGTTCTTCGCTAAGTCAGCACGTTGTTGGCTTGCAAAACGTTAAAAAGCATAAATTAGTGGCCAAGTTTCAAAATTAGGAATTATATAAAAATTTGACTTCAGGCATCTACTGAACAATTGAAGGATGTGACCACCACTGTAGGTCCACATACCTGGAGGTCAGCAGTGTGAGTGGGTGTGTACTCACAGGCTTGCCATTCCCTATTGTTCTCTTATCATCAAAGCCACACACCAGTGGCTAAGTATCATTGTATTTAAGCTCTTGTTTTTCTTACAGTGGGTTTAAAGAATTAAGAAAAATTTTCCTATATTCATAACTATACAAAAAGTGGAAATTATGAGGTGTGTGGCTTAAGAAAGAAAGGAGAGGGAACCTTTTTCTTTGGGTAATTAAAGGATATTCTTATTTATTGTACACCTGGTTCACCATTTATATATTCACTTGGCTACTATTCGAGTAGGTATTTGAGCTTTTAGGCCCCTTGATGAGACATTGCATAAACGTTTTAAAGTAGATATAAGTCAGCATGTTTAATCGAGCAAAAGCAAATTATAACCTACCTAAGGACTGGATTGATGGTCTGAATTACGTAAAATATAGGGCTTGAGCTAGACTTTGAAATAGATATTTTTTAATTGCTAAAGAGAAGATTATAAGGAAATTATTCTAGGTGGGAAGAATTTGTGGGGGCAGGTTTTTGCAACTAGCAAAATAAAGCTATTGGTAGTTTATGAGTTGAAAGGACACAGTGTATTAGTTTTTTCAGTCATCCACATGCATCAGGTGTTGAGAGTATAAGATATATAAAGCATAGTAATCAATAATCATCCACTGTGCTCTTAATTTTACCTAGTTTTACTGCTGTTTTGAAAGTTTCTACTTTGGGCATTAGTCAAATTCTGTTTTCTAGGTTGATTATCAAATAAAGTTAAGTGTAATGTAACACTAATGTCATTAATTAATACTACATCAGTTTGAGTAGACTTTAGTGATTGCAGATTCTGTGGTGGGGTATCATGGTTTGTGATATATCAGTGTACATTGGATTTGCTGGCCTCCACTACTTCAGAATTCTGTGCTGTTTTGGAAATTTTAAAGAGCGATTCCCTGCTCTAAAAAAGTATCTAGTCTAACTGAATGCATAGCTCCAATAGAGATGAACCTTAATTGAACAGAAGTAGTCACATTGGACATCTTGGTTTCTGTGCCCTTGGTCTGCTTATTTGCATTATAAAAGGCTTCATTAGGAGCTAACTTAGGGCAGTTCAATATGATTTTGTATTCTTATGTTCAAGACAAGGAAATGCTTTTTTGAATCTTATTGCATTGTTTTTGTTTTAATTGATGTTCCAGGTTTTTTTGCCCACCTCCTTGTGTGTATCTTATGGGCAGTGGATGGAAGAAAAAAAAAGAACAAATGGAACGGGATGGTTGTTCTGAACAAGAGTCTCAACCGTGTGCATTTATTGGAATAGGAAATAGTGACCAAGAAATGCAGCAGCTGAACTTGGAAGGAAAGGTAAATGCAGGCTCTGTTGATTTCCTCATAAAGGGCACCATAGTACCACCATGTAGTTTTCTTCCTTGCATTTGTGGTGATTTTTTTTCCTCTCCTATGGCTATTGGTAGCAATTTTTTGAATACATAAATCAGAACCAGAAATAAACTTCTCAGATAGCGTTGGTCTAGTCATGGTTTGTGGAGCTAAAGCTGTTGGCATCTCACAGTGGCACACAGGAAGCCTCCTCCTGCTCGCTGGCAGTTTTGACAGGCTGTGAATCAGGTTTCCATTGGAAGTAACAAGTTGAGGAGGCTAATCGCTCATCTCACAAGAGTGTGATGCTCAAATGATGATAAATACATAGTTCAACAATATTTTACTCTCTTAATCTTGGTCTGATGCTAGAAGCAAAGTGATACAGATATATTCTTAGAAGCTTTTACCTGGGTTATAAAGATCCTGAATGTTTTACCTCGCCTCTGTGTGGAGTAGAAGTATGCTATAGGCCAGCACAGCCACAACTAACTTTACTCAAAACTTTTAGGGTTTTTCTTTGATTAATTTTCTAGGGAATGGAATTTATGAATTAGTTTTACTAAGTGTGTTTTATAAATTTAGAAAGCATTTATTTCAATCTGTTTGAATAACCTTTGTTATTCAAAAAGTTCTTTATCAACTTAACATTTAATATTTGTTTTCCCTTGATATTAAAATTTGAGAAATGATTAGTTCTGATCTCAGTGACCACGTGAATGTCTTTTAGAATAGTGTATACAAAGCCATTTTCCATTCAGGACGTCCTTGTTGAATGTCTGTGTTACAGTTGACACTGGGGATGAGATTGGAGGGCAGTATTGAGGGTAATGAGCTAGGGGACCTGTACCTTAATTTCAGTCATTTTACAGCTAGTGAGCACTAAGAAGCCTTAATACCAACCTTTTTCAAGGGTTTTTGTTTTTTTTTTAAGATTTTATTTGTTCATTTCTAGAGAGGGGGAGAGGGAGGGAGAAATAGAGGGAGAGAAGCATTGATATGTGGTTGCCTCTTTGGCGCCCCCAACCAGGGACCTGGCCCACAACCCAGGCATGTGCCCTGACTGGGAATCGAACCAGCAACCTTTCAGTTTGTAGGTTGGCACTCAACCCACTGAGACACACCAGCCAGGGCAAATTTGAGTATCTTCATGTCATTTATATCTTCATAATTTTTGTCAGTAAGACTTGTCAACTATGTATTTAAAATTAGGTTTACGATAAAACTTATTACAACAATGGTTGTTTCATCTTAAAATAGAGTAGTAAAAAGTATTTGTAAATTATGACCCTTGAGCCAAAGTGAAGGATATATTTAAGTGGTAGATTGATCTAACAGTCCTTAGCCATGTCTTAACTATTTCCTCTTATATAGAAAGTTTCAGAGTGCTGTATCTGCAAGTTGTGTCTCAACACTTGGTATTATGAATGGTTAATTGGATTAGATAAATAGGTATTGAGCAGCCAGGGATTCTAGTGACCAGTGTATATAACTAACAGTTAGTTATATACATTCTAATATACTAACCTATTTACGTTCTAACCAATGAATTGGTATACATTCTAACCAATTTAACCAATTCCCACTTTAACCAATTCCAGCTTTCAGCAATTTTAAGAGAAATAATACCAAAAAGCACCCCCACTTGTCTTTCCTCACGGCTTAGTATATCTTGCTTCAACTTCTACCATTATATCTTTTCCCTAAGTCCTAGAAATTCACAGAAGAGGAAAAGAGTACCTGAGAGCTCAAGCATTAGTAGTAGTATTTTAAAAACCTATTAAGGTAGCACAATGCCTATAAGCCAAAGTTATATGCTTCATTTAGCTTGAATGAAAAATGCTACTAGAGAAGTAAGACTTCATGAGATTCAGCAGATGGCATTCCAGACAAAGAACATAATCATGTGCTTAGGGCATAAAGGCATAAGAACATTGTATGTTTGGGCCCAGGGAGGAAAAATGGCCCGAGCAGTGGGATGCTGAGCTTCAGAAAAAAGACACATGATTTCTGTCTGTCTCACGTAACCTCCATTCATTTAAGGTAATAATACTGTTTTGTTTCAACAGTCTATTCATTGAATGGTACGATTTGTCATTATTGAAAAAGAAGGAATATTTTACACTATTGGGTATTTGTATTCATTTTGTATTCATTACAATAAAGCTCTGGTATATGTAGCCTTTATTTATTTATTTTTAAAGATTTTGTTTATTTATTTTTAGAAAGAGGGGAAGAGAAAGCAAAAGAGGGAGAGCAGATTCACTGTCTGGTTGCCTCTCGTGTGCACCCCCCCCCCCCCCGGGACCTGGCCAGCAGCCCAGGCAGGTGCCCCAACCGGGAATCGAACCGGCTACCCTTTGGTTCGCAGGCCTGCGCTCAGTGCACTGAGCCACACCAGCCAGGGCTATAGCCTTTATTTTTAAAAAGGTCATGACATTTGACCATATTTTAGATCTGAGAGTTTATTTAGTGATGTTATTAATTTGTTAAATATTCATTGCCTTAATTTCACATCTTGCATAGCTTGAGCTAGGTACGCTATACAACATGTACAAGAAATTACTTAACCTAATTAGCACACTTGCGTTTCTCCTAATTTTAAAAATTATATTCCCCTATACCTCTCAGTAGCTTTGTTTTGTCTCTATAATTCAAATTTTACAATTTAAGTATTTCCACACATCTGGTTTCTTGGGGTTCCCCCCCACCCCCCATTTCAGGGCAGATATTTGAGTCATTTTTAATTAAGTTAAACTGTTCATTATTTATAAAATAGTTTATTATGTGCCCTTTTCTAGAATTTTGTTAGCTATAAATTTAGCCTTTTCGTATGATGGAACAAATGTAACTTTTGTTTTTATTTACTCACTTTCTTAAAGCCATAGTACTTTTTGAGTCAGTGACTTCTTTTTTCTCTTATAACTAGTTTGTAGTCAGTAGCCTTATATTTCTTTTCATAATAGTAGTTCTAATAAAATTATCTCAGGTATGATTTTTTGTGTGCGTATGGATTCAAACTGCTTACTTTGGTAATTAGGGATATATTTCCTTTCTTTCCCAGGAGACACATGTCTGTTTGCTTTTTCGAAACAAAATGAAAGCCTTTGTGTGTAGGTCCAGCCATCTCTACTCTTCTTTCTTTTCCTGTTTGCCAGTCTGGCTTATCATTTTTGCTCAGTTTCATTATTTTCTCTTTTCTGATACTGATCATGTCTGTTAAGGTTAACACTCAAATTAATGATCTTAACATTAAACATTTTCCCATTAGAATGTAATTGCCTTCATTTAAATACATATTTCATTTTTGTACCCTGTGACTGCTTTAGTATGTTGATGCCTATTTTCCGAGGCCTTGTCCTATACTGCAGAACAATTCTGTAGTCTAGGCATAACTTGACCATCAGTGCTTTTTACCATCTCTACCCATGACTGCTGTCACAACGCCTGTGAACGCTTGGAGACCGTCGGGTGAAAGGATCTGTGTGCATGCCCAGTACTCTTGCTTTTATTTATTTTTTATTACTGTGATTAGCTTTATCTTAATTTTGTCTTCTGCAGAACAAAGTCTCTCAAAACTTTTACCACACTTTTCGATTTATGAAAACTTAATTGAACATAAAATAGTCAAGCTGGCATCTAAATTTTCTTACATAACTTTGCTATTGAGAAATAAAAGGAACTATGGCATTATTTTTGTTCTGCTACTAAAATTGCCTGTGAGTAAAATTTAAAGATTAAAAAGCGTATTAGCTTATTTCTTAAATGAGTGCCATTTGCCCGGCTTTTTAAAAGACACACAGAGTAGTCAAAGCACCTTGTTTAGCCTAATTTTAAAGTAGAGCATTATTCTTTGAAAAATATTATCTTTGATAATACCTGAAAAATAATTCAGGTATTTTAAATACTTAAGCTGGGTTTGAGCATCTTTTATCCAGTCTGGGGAAGGAGATTAATAATTTACTCCCCTAATTCACAGAGATTGAGGGAAGACGAAGGATCTTAGAATTCTCATGTATGCTTGAAATAATAGCATTTTCAAGTGTTTTCACTGTTTTGCAAGTGCTATAACTGTTTAATACTGTATTTTTAATTACCAGAGTTTATTTTCTGGTAAACTGACATAATATCCTGCTATGTTTAGTTTTTTTAGTATCTTTTTTTTGAAGATTTTATTTATTTATTTTTAGAGAGTGGTGAAGCAAAGGAGAGAAAGAGGGAGAACAACATCAATGTGTGGTTGCCTCTTGTGCTCCCCCTACTGGAGACCTGGCCTGCAACCCAGGCATTTGCCCTGACTAGGAATCGAACTAGCGACCCTTTGGTTCGCAGGCCCATGCTCAATCCATTGAGCTATATCAGCCAGGGCCAGTATCTTTAAATTCAGTTCTTTATTGATATAATATGAATTATCCCACTGTGCAAAGTTAACAATTTTTAAAGAAGAGTCCTTTAAAATATACTCATAAGCCCCTTCTGGTGTAAGATAACTTATAATCATCCAGTTACTACTGACATTCTTTTCCTCAGTCTTGTATATAGGTGGGTTAATCCAGTGTTCACACTGTATGTACTGTTTCGGGAAGGACCACTGCTAAAATTTTTTGCATAATTTCACTGAATTTTGATAGTCTTATTTATATGTCTCTATAGAGAGACGGTCATAGATTGTTTTAGCTATAAAATTCTATTTTAAAAATTACCACTAATATTGATAATTCTGTGATATATATGTATAAGGGGGAAATGAAATTATCTTCTGGAAAGGGCCCCTTGTGGTATAGTCTTCCCCCGCTGGCTGAGTGTTCTAGAACCCATCTGTATCAGTGTACCAGCTGGTGGTGTTGTGAGAGGCTGCGTTTGGCTTCAGTAGATTTTTTGTTTGTTTGTTTTTTGAAGACTCTTTCAGTGCGTTTGCCTGTTTCATGATGGGTGATTTACAAGTGCACCTGCCCACACAGCACTGAGTGTTCAGCAGTTTTTGACCTCCCTGTTTACCTAGTCTCACCCTGAGTGACTTTTTTTGTTTCCGGGGATGAAAAAGTCCTCAAAGGGAAACGTTTTGCCGATGTGAAAGAGGTAAAACAAAAAAATGGCAGAAGCACTAAAAGGCATCCGAATTGACTAGTTCAAAAACTTGTGAGCAGTGGGGAAAACATATCAGTAGGTGTATTGCCTCAAATGGAGAGTATTTTGAAGGTGACTGAAGTTTAAACATGTGAGAATAAATACACACTTTTTTATAAATAAATTCTGGTTTTTGGGGGGGGTCGCCCCTCATAGAGTTGTATAAACTAAGTCTTTTTTTAAAAAGGTTTTTAGAAAGGGTAAAATGGTTCACCGTGGTAGTGTTTTATAGACTTAATTAGGGAGACTGTACTTTGTCTTCAGAGATTAATTTCAGTAATTTTTATAGTTGGTTTTATTCACCTTCTCATTGAAATTTTTGCATTTGAGCCTGATCAAACCTAGCCATGGCCATAGAGTTAGTTGTAGGTACATAACCAACAAGGTTTTGGTGCTATTATATCTTTCCTTTTCTTTCACAGAACTATTGCACAGCCAAAACATTGTACATATCTGATTCGGACAAGAGAAAGCATTTCATGTTGTCTGTAAAGATGTTCTATGGCAACAGTGATGACATTGGTGTGTTCCTCAGCAAGCGGATAAAAGTCATCTCCAAACCTTCCAAAAAGAAGCAGTCATTGAAAAATGCTGACTGTATGTATATTTCAGTTTTCTTTATTGTCCCCAATTCCCACCATGAATTAAGATAAATTTAACTATTTTTAAGTTAAAAATTGCTTTTTGATAGCCAATTCTTTCTTTACTAATATTCTGTGGTCGTCACTTTATCTGAAAAATATCCCATTCATTAATTACTGCTGCTTTATTGTCTTTTTTTAAAATTGAAAATGGACAGATAATACCAGGTGTGGGAAGTGGTTCAAGTAGCATTGGTTCCTCACTGCTCCCCAGAGGCATTTAGAAACATAGGAGGGTTTTTTTTTTTTCTCTTTTTGTTGTCACAGTGATTGGAGGGAGTGATGTTAAGCATTGGGTGTCTTGTGCCAAAATAGTCCCCATTCCACAAAAATTGCTTTACTGAGAATGTCAAAAGCACTGCTCTGAGAAACACTTGTTATGTATCAAATGGGCTTTGGAAGGCAATCCTGAGAACATACACAAAATTTTTAGCATGGTTGCTGTGGCAGAGACTGCTGCCTTATCAGCAAATTTGTAGATTCTCAAAGACAAATGCTGTTTGAATTAAACATTTCAAACCGCCCTCCCAACCTGTTTTTCTTTTTCTATTTCAACTTTTTATTATGGAAACTTTCAAACTTAGTAAAGGGGAGGAAGTAGGGTCGGGTGACCATCCACCGGCTGGAATATTTTAATGCATATCTCAGGCATTCTGTCCTTTCAACTACCGTTTCTGCAGTAGTGACTTTCCAACAAATTTCTTTTTCAACGTCGTTACACAGTAACAGAGTTGACAGTTCTTTGATGCCATCTGAAAGCTAAGCCATGTGCATGCAGATTTATCACGTTGCATCAGAGAGAGTTTTTATGTTGTGTTTTTGTTGGTTTTTAACAACTGACTTTTCAAAACTGGATCCAGATGAGGATCATGCATTTTAATCTGTCAAGCTTCTTTTCTCCCCTTCCAGCCTTTTATTTCTTATCATTTATTTGTTGAAAAATAGGTCATTTTTCCTGTGGAATTTACATAGTCTGGATCTGGCTGATTACATGTTTCTCTGTCTCATGTTTTCCATAAACTGATAGTTAGACCTCAAGATTTTTATTTTAGATTTAGCTGGTCCTATATCATTCCTTTCAAATCAAAAGTCATATAACATCTGATCATCCCGCTTCTTTTCATGTTAAGATTGATCAAATCATGTTGTTAGCCCAGTCCGTCCATTACAGAGTTCCTGAGCAGTCTTTGACCTAATGGTTGTAGTAGTCATTGATGAGCAACTATTTCATCAAAGGCTGCAAAGTGATGATTTTTCTAATTCTTTTATTAATAATTTCTGTATTTGTTAGCTGTTTGCTTCAAATGTAGTCAGTAAAGACAAGATAAATGCTTATTTCTTAAGTTGCAGAATAACAATAATATTCTTTGAAAGTGACCAGTGGGGTTTTAGGATTTTTGTTTTGTTTGCTTGCTCTTACTTTGTTTTATTTATTTATGAACTTATAGGTTTTAATATACTATTGGGTGGTTTTTAGTTCACTCAATCATTGTTATTTATTTTACAGAAATGTTCAAACATGCTAAAGTAGACAAAATTGGATAATGAAAGGAAAACTCCTGTGTTCTAACTTCAACAGTAATCTTGACTTCATTCTATACCCCTGCCACACTCCGACTTTTCTCTACCCTCTTTTTAGTTTGATGCAAATCCAAGACATCATACCATCTGTAAATATTTCTATCTCTGAAACATAGGGTCTGTTATTTTTTAATATAATCACAGTAACATCACATGAAAACAAACATGATATAAAATAACTATAAAAAGAAATAAAATTCAGATATCCAGTCAGTGTGAAAAAATTTAAAATTGTCTGAAATGTCATCATTTAGCCCTGTGTTTGAATCAAAATTTAAATAAGGTCCATGTTTTGACATGTCCTTGAGTGTTTTTAACCTGTGGATTCCCTTTCTGTCCCTCTCCATATCTCTCTCCCTTCTCTCCTTGTAATTTATTTATTCAAGTGACTGCTGTCATTTGGCCATAGGAGCTTTCCACACACTGGATTTTGCTAATTTCATTTTCTTGGTGTAGTTTAATGTATTTTCTGCAAATGAGTGGTGTTAAAGACCAACAGAGTTTGACACTAGTTAAAGGTGGTAATAACAGATTTTATTCAGTGCTGTTGCAGCAGGAAAAAGAGACTTCAGTGCACATTTGAGCTCAGTTCCAAACACAACAAGGACAAATGGGGATCTATAGGCAAGAGCAGAGGGGGTGGCGGGGCAGTGATGGAAATTACTAAGAGGCAAGAGCAAAGGGTCACGGATTTTTGATAAACCAGTCTAACAGAATGCTTGCTAAGGGCAGGCCTAGGATATCAGATATAAAGCTTAGAGGAGGGGAAATAAAGAGTGGCAGGATGGCTGAGCAGGGTTCCTGCAGTAACTGGGCCAATGACGGGGCCCATGGAAGAGACCCCGTGGAAGAAGGAAGGCTCAGAGGGGCGTGTCTGAAGTTTGGTCAGGGGAAGAACTTTTGTCAGCAGTCAGTTTAGAAGGTTGATCTGAATTAAGTTTTTGTTCTTTGGTTCCTTTTTTGTTACTAGAGGGCAAGGATCTCCTTGTAGTGGTGAAGTGTTCTTGCTTCAGGAAGTATATGATGTCACGTGTTCAGGCCATTTCTAATTCAAATTACAGGGTTTTATTTAACCTCTTCAACTTTGTATTTCTATTGACCATGTGTTTTTTGATGCCAGAGAACATATTTTACTTTCAGAATATTTCCTGTTGACATAGATGAGGCTTTTTAAAAATTCATGCAATGTTATATACTTTAAAGTTTTTAGAAGAAATCAGAATCTCTAAAAATCACAATATCCAGAGGCAGTCGCCATCAGCTTTGGGAAACATCCTTGTACACACCTCCCTGTGAATATTACCCACAGGATTGGATATGAGCACGTGGAGACCACATGCAATTCCATGAAAATACAGACACACACACTTCCTTAATGGAACCATACATGCCAAGTGTTGTAGAGTCTGCTTTTCCATTCAGTGATATTCCAGGAAGATAAATATTTTCTTATCATTGCATTTAGATACGTTATTTAGATAGGTAATAGATAGTGTAATTTATTTAATCAGTTTCCACTGTTGGACATTTATTTTTAAAACAACTTACAGCACTGCATTAAACATGCTGTGTAGTTTTCATTTAAAAATTATTTTTATGGGTACATTTTCTATCTTTACCTTGACTTTGGGGAGCAATATCATCTCTATTCTTTGGAGGGTTAAAAATGTGTTAAAAGAATGTTAAGTTATAATATTAATTTAAAATAATGTAAATATTAAATTATAATGAAGAACAGTCATAACTTGCCAGGTACCAGTCCCTTATTTATCCACCTCCCCTCCAGTCACATAAACAGGAGCTGTTTTTTTCTCTGCAGTGTGCATTGCCTCGGGAACAAAGGTGGCTCTGTTTAATCGTCTTCGATCCCAGACGGTCAGCACCAGATACTTGCATGTAGAAGGAGGTAATTTCCATGCCAGTTCTCAGCAATGGGGAGCATTTTACATTCATCTCTGTGAGTATAAAAATGTGCATTTGATGTTACTTATGTAGATTGTTAAATCCTTTTCGATAATAAGACATGTGGATACATTAAGTTTTATTGTTTCCCTAAGCAGATTAATGAATTCTAAAAGATAATTTGATCTCTTTTTCCACTCCACTGCAGTGGATGATGATGAATCAGAAGGAGAAGAATTCACAGTTCGTGATGGCTACATCCATTATGGACAGACAGTCAAACTTGTGTGTTCAGTCACTGGCATGGCGCTCCCGAGATTGGTATGGCTCCACTTTTGCTTTAGTAATATGTATAGTAAAAATTAAGAAAACAGAAAAGCCACAACATTCAAATGAAAAATACACCTCAAGCTCATGCTTTTCATTTTAAAAAGAGATATCAATAATCACTGCTATTTATATGTGACATGCTGTAAAGCAATTAGGCAATTTTTATTAATGCATTCTTCTTTTTCTTTCAAATTATAACAAAGTTTATTTAGAAAGTCAGAAAGGTAGAAAAGGTGAGCCAGCAGGGCCGCATGGGCTCGGGAAACCAGTCACAGAGGTAAAAGAGGGGCCTTGGAGCTTAGAAAAAGGAAAGGCAGAGAGAGCATCCTGGGACAAGGAGAGGAGGAAAGGTGCGGGCGTGATCCAGAGAGAGGGAGGTTGCCAAGGATGAGTTCTTAATGGCTTCCTGTTGTACTAGTTCCAGTAAGTTTTGGTGGCATTTTTGTCCTTTTTGGTTGTATATCTGAATTTGTTCGATAGAGGGTGCTAGAAAATTACATTGTGATTTCTTTTTTAAGATTTTATTTATTTATTTTTAGAGAAGAAGAGAGGGAAAGAAACACCACTGTGTGGTTGCCTCTCTCATGCCCCCCACTGGGGACCTGGCCTGCAACCCAGGCATGTGCCCTGACTGGAAATCGAACCCACAAACCTTTGGTTCGCAGGCCTGCGCTCAGTCCTCTGAGCCACACCAGCCAGGGCACATTGTGATTTCTTAATGCAGATAACACTGTATTCATTTTTTTGTCGTACCTGCTTCATCCTAGCGTAGGACCAAGTTTTCAAAAACAGAACTTCTTGTTTAGGAATATAAGTATAATTTTTACCCATTTACTCTCACAAAAAGATTTATTAAGAATAAAATAAAATTGGTATTTCTTACTCTGGGAAGTATACCTAATGAAAACGCTCCCTATGTGATGACTTTTTCCTGTTCGATTGTTGAAATACAGATAATTAGAAAAGTCGATAAGCAGACTGCATTGCTGGATGCCGACGATCCTGTGTCACAACTCCATAAGTGTGCATTTTACCTTAAGGATACAGAAAGAATGTACTTGTGCCTTTCTCAAGAGAGAATAATCCAGTTTCAGGTAAGTTTTAAATTACTGGTGAAATCTAAAATGTGTGTTAGGTTAATGGCACACAAAAACATGAAACTCTTGTTTAATGTTAATTGTATCTAAATACATGAGGCTGTGTTCAGATATTTATCTCAAGTCCAAGGGTCCTTCACCCACATAGTCTTCAGACGTGGTGGTCATCCTACCTCAGGAAATAACTCAAAACTCTTGGAAATGTTCTCGGAGAAACAATTAACATCTAATTCTGGGGGACACAAAGCCCCTCGGATTATCCAAAAGTAGGCGTTGGGTGTTCAGTGCATCCCCTGACGTTTTGTGCACACTTTGTGTATAGGTGCAGGCATGTTTAGGGGGAGGGTCCCTAATTCTCATCAGATTTATATGGGGGTCTTCCAGGATAGTGATGACACGTTTCAAGAGCTAATTTTTTTACTACATTTATGGAGAAGGCTTTCATGAGGACATTTATGGCGTGGGCAACTTACTTATTAATAGGACAGTGATACTTTTGCATGAAATTGTCTGTAAGCATCTGGAGGCCTGCTGCAGAGATAGGGCCACGCACAGCCGTCTCCTCAGCCCCGCGCTGATGGGCTGGTCTAGGGGTTTTAAGGTAGGGGCGGGGGATTGTTTGTTCACATCTTGGTCTCTTGTGCAGAAAGTACCTAAAATTCTAGCTGTTTTCTAAGTAGGAGAGTATCCTAGTTTCACTCTTTCTTAGAGATCCTTGAAGAGTTTTTTAAACAGTGATTTGTATCACAGGTACTGACCTTTTATTGTTTTATTTATTTGGGGGGACAGTGTAAATCTCTTTTGTTTCTAAAAAGTCAAGCTCCAGCTTGAAGAGAAACTTTTGCTTTAAACTTGGATTGAATTTTTCCAGTAAATGGATTCTTCAGGATACATACAACAATTGCTCATTGAATAGCAACATTACAATACCACAGTTGTAGAAAAATTGCAGCAAAACTGAACAAAACAGTAAAGAGGAGCAGAGGGAAGCCCTTGAAGTCAGGGTAATTCATGGGAGAGACAGTCTGGCAGAGGCTAGCAGAGAATAAAATCCTTGTCATCAGCATACGTAACAGTGAAGAAGGAGGTGACCTGACACAGGGCGGGAGGGAAGAACTGGAAGGGGATCCCATTTTAGGAAAAATCTGCCAAAGAGTATTGCAATGTACTACTGAGAGTTTTAGGTCCAGACTGAGAGCTGTGTAGCATTTTAAAATAGTCCTAAAGTAACTTACACCTGCAAAATCATAACCTTAAGAATCTATTTCCAAGAATAAAAAACTAAATCAGTTTTAATGAGTGAGGGAGAAGGTATATTGATGAAAGTGGCAAAGCTATCAGGATCTTTCTCGGTGTCCTTTTGATTGCTTAGTCCTTTGTGACGTGGTATACAGACAAGGTGGTTATTTGCTGCAGTCCCATTTGTTTCATTTTTCTTTTGTTGCTTGTGCTTTTGGTGCCATGTCCAAAAAATTGTTGCTGTGAGCTTTTTCCTCTACATTTCTTCTAGGAGTTTTGTAGTTTTAGGTTTTACATTAAAATCTTTTGAGATAATTTTTGTGAATGGTATAATATAGGGGTCCAATGTTATTCTTTTTTTATTTTATTTTATTTTTTTATTGTTGTTCAAGTAGTTTTCTGCCTTTCCCCCCCAGCCCTCCCTACCTCCCTCCTGTTTCCACCCCCCTAATTATTGTCCGTATGTCCTTTATAATTGTTCCTGTAAGCCCTTTACCCCTTTCCCTCATTATCAACGCCCGCCCCCGCCCCCGCCCCCCCCCCCCCCCCCCCCCCCCCCGGTCCCTGTCAGCCTGTTCTCAATTTCAATGTCTTTGGCTGTGCTTTGCTTGCTTTCTCATTTTGTTGATTAGGTTCCTGTTAATGGTGAGATCATATGGTATTTGTCTTTCACCACCTGGCTTACTTCACTTAGCATAGTGCTCTCCAGTTCCATCCATGCTGTGGCAAAGGGTAGGAGCTCCTTCTTTCTTTCTGCTGCGTAGAAATCCATTGTGTAAATGTACCAGTTTTTTTGATCCATTCATTTACTGATGGTCACTTACGTTGCTTCCAGCACTTGGCTATTGTAAATTGTGTTGCTATGAACATTGGGGTGCATAGGTTCTTTTGGATTGGTGTTTCAGGGTTCTTAAGATACAATCCTAACAGTGGAATTGCCGGGTCAAAATGCAGTTCCATTTTTAGTTTCCTGAGGGAATTCCATACCATTTTCCATAGCGGTTGCACCAGTCTGCAATCCCCCCAACAGTGCACTAGGGTTCCCTTTTCTCCGCAGCCTCTCCAACATTTGTTGTTTGTTGCTTTGTTTATGATGGCCATCCTGACCGGTATGAAGTATTATCTCATTGTGGTTTTAATTTGCATCTCTCTGATGGCTAGTGATGCTGAGCATCTTTTCATATGTCTCTGGACCCTCTATATGTCTTGCTTGGAGAAGTATCTGTTCAAGTCCCTTGCCCATTTTTTAATTGGGTTGCTTGTCTTCTTAGAGTGGATTCGTGTGAGTTCTTCATATATTTTGGAAACCAAACCCTTGTCTGAGGTATCATTGGCAAATACGTTTTCCCATACAGTTGGTTCTCTTTTCATTTTAATGCTGTTTTCTTTAGCCATGCAGAAGCTTTTTATTTTGATGAGATCCCATTTGTTTATTCTTTCCTTCATGTCCCTTGTTCTAGGGGACATATCAATGAAAATATTGCTGCGTGGAATATGTGAGATTTTCCTGCCTATGTTCTCCTCCAGGAGTTTGATGGTGACACGACTTATATTTAAATCTTTTATCCACCTTGAATTTATTTTTGTGTATAGTGTACGTTGGTGCTTGAGTTTCATTTTTTGCATATATCTGTCCAGCTCTCCCAACGCTATTTTTTGAAAAGGCTATTTTTGCTCCATTTATGCTGCTGCCCACTTTGTCAAATATTAATTGACCGTAGAGACTTAGGTTTATTTCTGGGCTCTCTATTCTGTGCCATTGGTCCATGTGTCTGTTCTTATGCCAGTCTGTTCATTACAGTGGCCTTGTAATACATTTTGATATCAGGTTTTGTGATCCCTCCTACTTTGCTCTTCTTTCTCAAAATTGCTGCAGCTATTCAGGGTTATTTATGGTTCCATATAAATTTTTGAAGTGTTTGTTCTATAGCTGTGAAATATGCCATTGGTACTTTAATAGGTATTGCATTGAATCTATAAATTGCTTTGGGTAGTATGGACATTTTGATGATGTTAATTCTTCCGATCCATGGACACGATATATGTTTCCATTTGTTTGTGTCTTACTTGATTTCTTTCTTCAGTGTTGTGTAGTTTTCTGAGTACGGGTCTTTTACCTCCTTGGTTAGGTTTATTCCTAGGTATTTTATTTTTCTCATTGCTATATCAAATGGGATTTTTTTCCTGATTTCTGTTTCTGATGTTTCATTGTTGGTATACAAAAATGCCTTTGATTTCTGAATATTGACTTTGTATCCCACTGTTTTGCCAAACACATTTATTAGGTCAAGCAGTTTTTTCGTTGAGTCTATAGGATTTTCTATGTACACTATCATGTCATCTGCAAACAATGACAGTTTTGTTTCCTCTTTTCCAATCTGGATGCCTTTTATTTCTTGTCTGATTGCTGTGGCTAGGACTTCCAGTACTATGTTGAATAGGAATGGTGAGAGAGGGCATCCTTGTCTTATTCCTGTTCTTAGTGGGAAAGTTTTTAGTTTTTTGCCCATTGAGTATGATGTTGGCTGTACGTCTCTCATATATGGCCTTTATATGTTGAGGAATACTCCCTCTATTCCCACTTTGCTGAGGGTTTTTATCATAAATGGGTGCTGTACCTTATCAAATGCTTTCTCCACGTCTATTGATATGATCATGTGATTTTTGTTTATGTGATGTATTACGTATATTGATTTGTGAATATTGTACCATCCTTGCATCCCTGGGATGAATCCCACTTGGTCATGGTATATGATCTTTTTAATGTATTGCTGGTTGTGGTTTGCCAATATTTTGTTTATGTTCATCAGCAATATTGGCCTGAAGTTTTCTTTCTTTTTTGTGTCTTTATCTGGTTTTGGGATTAGGGTGATGCTGGCTTCATAAAAAGAGTTTGGGAGTCTTCCATCATTTTGGATTTTTTGGAATAGTCTGTGAAGGATAGGGGTTAGCTCTTCCTTAAATGTTTTGTAGAATTCTCCTGTGAATCCATCCAGTCCAGGGCTTTTGTGTGTCAGGAGTTTTTTGATTACTGCTTCAATTTCATCTGCTGTTATTGGTCTGTTCAGGCTTTCTGCATCTTCTTCCTTGAGTTTTGTAAGATTATATTTTTCTAGAAATTTGTCCATTTCATCTAGGTTTTTAAATTTCTTGGCATATAGTTCTTCGTAGTAATGTCTTACAATCCTTTGTGTTTCTGTGGTATCAGTTGTAATCTCTCCTCTTTCATTTCTGATTGTGTTTATTTGGGTCCTCTCTCTTCTTGATGGGACTGCTTAAAGGCTTGTCGATTTTGTTTATCTTTTCAAAGAATGAGCTCCTGGCTTTATTGATCCTTAGAATTGTGCTTTTAATCTCTATGTTGTTTAATTCTGCTCCAATCTTGGTTATTTCCTTCCTTGTACTTGCTCTGGGCTGTCTTTGTTGTTTTTCGAGTTCTTGTAGGTGTAGGGTTAGGTTGTTTATTTGGAATGTTTCTGTTTTTGGTTTTTTTTTTTGGTTTTTTTTTTAGATAGGCCTGTATTACTATGAACATCCCTCTCAGGACTGCCTTTGCTGTGTTCCATAAATTTTGGGTTGTTGTGAGTTTATTTTCATTTATTTTCAGAAAGTTTCTGATTTCCTCCTTGATCTCCTTCTTCACCCATTCATTGTTTAATAGCATGCTATTCAATCTCCATGACTTTGAGTGTTTTTGAGTTTTTTCCTTGAGGTTGGTTTCTAGTTTCAGTCCCTTGTGGTCAGAGAAAATGCTTGATATGATTTCAATTTTCTTGAATTTGTCGAGGCTTGTTTTGTGACCTGTCATGTGGTCTATCTTTGAAAATGTTCCATGTGCATTTGAAAAGAATGTGTGTTTTGCTTCTTTGGGATGAAAGGCTCTGTATATATAAGTTAAGTCCATTTGATCTAGGACATTGTTCAATGCCGTAGTATCTTTGTAGATACTTTGTTTGGACAGTGGGATGTTCAAATCCCCTACTATAATTGTGCTGCTGTCAATATCTTTCTTGAAGTCCTCCAAGATTTTCTTTATGTATTTGGGTGCTCCTGTGTTGGGTGCATATATATTTACAATGTTTATGTCTTCTTGATGGGTTCTTCCCTTGAGTATTATGGAGTGACCTTCTGGGTCTCTTTTTATGGCTCTTTTTTTGAAGTCTGTTTTGTCTGATACGAGTATTGCTACCCTGGCTCTTTTTTCCTGTCCGTTTGCTTGGAATATTTGTTTTCAGCCCTTCACTTTCAGTCTGTGTAGGTCTTTTGTCCTGAGATGGGTCTCTTGTAGGCAGCATATGTGTGGGTCATGCTTTCTTATCCTTTTGGCTAGTCTTTGTCTTTTGATTGGAGCATTTAATCTGTTTACATTTAAGGTTATTGATAGGTGCTTATTCATTGCCATTTTTTCATACCTATGTTCCTCTCTCTCTCACTCTTTTCCTTCTTTTTCTTAAAGCAGTCCCTTTAGCATCTCTTGCAGAGCTGGTTTGGTGGAGGTGTATTCTTTTAAACTTATTTTGTCTGGAAAGCTCCTTATTTGGCCTGCCATTTTAATTGAGAGCCTTGCTGGGTAGAGTAATCTAGGTTGCAGGCCTCTGGGTTTCATTGCTTGGAATATTTCTTGCCATTCTCTTCTGGCTTAGTGTTTCCATTGAGAAGTCAGCTGCTAGCCTTATTGGGGCTCCCTTGTACATTACTTCCTGTTTCTCCCTTGCTGCCCTTAAGATTCTCTCTTTGTCTTGGAATTTTGCCATTTTAACTATGATGTGTCTTGAAGTGGGCCTCTTTGGGTTCCTCTTGATTGGGACTCTCTGTGTTTCCTGGATTTGTGTGACTTTTTTTCTCATCAAATTAGGGAAGTTTTCTGTCATGTTACGTTTCATGTTGTCTTGCAGCTCTTTTACCGCCTGTTCATTCCTTCTGAGTCTCTCTTCTTTTTCTTGCTCTATCTGGGTGTTTTTTGCTACCTTGTCCTGCAACTCGCTGATTCGATCTTCTGCGTCATCCAGCCTGCTTGTAATTCCTTCTAATGTGTTTTTTATTTCTGAGATTTTATTGTTCATTTCTTCCTGGTTTTTGTTTATAGCTTCTGTTTCCTTTTTCATGCTGATGTAGTTCTCACTCAGTTCCTTGTTGTTATCTGTGTGTTCCTTGAGCATCTTTATAACCATTAATTTGAATTCTGTATCTGATAGTTTGGTTACCTCCATTTCGTTTAGCTCTTGTAGTGGGGAGTCTTCCATTCCTTTTGATTGCGTGTTCTTTTTTTGTCTCCCCATTTTAGGTGACTCTTTTTGTTTGTTTCTGTGCTTCCTGATATTTCACTTTGCTGGCTGTCTTTGTAGGGTGAACTTCTGTGGTAGGAATTCTATGAGGTTCAGTGGTGTGGTGTCTGATCTCCTTGTCTGGACGCTCTGGGTTTGCCCTTTCTGCTGTTTGTGTGGGCTCTCTTGTTGTACTTGGGTTTTTACCTTTTGGTGGTTCCTTTGTTGGTGGTTTTTCTCCTCCAGTAGGTATCCTTTTATTTAAAAAATTATACTGGTGTACTCCACAATGGTTATTCTGAAGGGTTATCAGTTATTTAATGTGTCACCGAAATGTTTCATATTATAATAAAAACTGTATGTCAGATTTTCATATTAATATTGTTTGTGTTTACTTAGGGATTGGCAAAGCACCATGCTTAGGATGTTTATACATTTTTACTACATTCTTTCCATGTTATAACTCTAGTCTATAAATATTACTTGTGAAAATTGTCTTATACTGCAATGCATATAAAAATTTCTAAACTTTCTTCATAAGGCCACTCCATGCCCAAAGGAACCAAATAAAGAGATGATAAATGATGGAGCTTCCTGGACAATCATTAGTACGGATAAGGCAGAGTATACATTTTACGAGGGGATGGGCCCTGTCCTTGCCCCTGTCACACCTGTGCCTGTTGTAGAGAGTCTTCAGGTGAGACCACTTACTGACAGGGTGACTTTTACCTCTTTGACTTCTCTCAGCTGTGACTTAGCATGATTTTATTTCACAGTAATTTTGATTTTTCTCCAAATATTGTGGTTGGGGTATTTTGCATATTATTTGTCAATAGGAAAAAATAGGACCCTACTTTTATGCAAGAAAATTTAAATTCAAAACCAAATTTTGTTACTTTGATATTTTAGCTCACTTTGTCTTTATAATCATGTCATTTAAAAGAAGCATTTTAATTATTCGTTTTTCACAAATAACTATTGATGAGAAACTAATCTGTGCACTTTAATGAGAAATGAGAAGTTTTCACAATGTTGTTCTGATTTTTCTGAATTTCAGTTGAATGGCGGTGGGGATGTAGCAATGCTTGAACTTACAGGACAGAATTTCACTCCAAATTTACGAGTGTGGTTTGGGGATGTAGAAGCTGAAACTATGTACAGGTACTTGGTAAAAGTTTTTACATCATCCAGAGTTTTGGGGGACGGGGGGTGTATGAGACCCTTTCCTGATGCTGATTGTAATATATTAAGCAACCTAGTGTTAAGTTTCAGTTCTGAAATTTGCTTTGCACTTAAGTGACTTATGTTTCCTCTGCAGATGTGGAGAGAGCATGCTCTGTGTTGTCCCAGACATTTCTGCATTCCGAGAAGGCTGGCGATGGGTCCGGCAGCCAGTCCAGGTTCCAGTAACTTTGGTCCGAAATGATGGAATCATTTATTCCACGAGCCTTACCTTCACCTACACACCAGAACCAGGGCCTCGGCCGCACTGCAGTGCAGCGGGAGCAATCCTTCGAGCCAACTCGAGCCAAGTGCCCCCTAATGAGTCAAACACAAACAGCGAGGGGAGTTACACAAGCGTCAGCACAAATTCAACCAACGTCACATCGTCCACAGCAACAGTGGTGTCCTAACCACCGTCTTGTTGCCGGGACTTAAACTGACTTGAGTGCGACAAAACATTGACAGAAATGAGAAAAGTGAACAATCTTTTGTGGTTTCTTGGGAAAACTTTTCATACCGGGTGATATTATTCAAAAACCCCATTACCTGCAAGTGCTGATTTGATGTGCAGAAGCCACAGTAAAACAAACAAACAAACAAACAAATCAACATGTATAAACTATTGGAAATCAAATTTTTTCAGCTGTTATATTTGATTGGTTTTTGTTTGGTTTTGTTTAAATGGGCAAGAAATAGAGATGTGGCTGGAATAAAAGTTAATCAAACTAGAAGACACAAATCTAACATAGTTTTTATGGACCAAGGAACTTCTATAAGCTTTAGTAAAAGGTACATTTTCACCATACCTTTTTTATATCACCGTATATAGTACACCTTTGTTACCAAATAGGTTGTTCCTCGCCCGGCGCCCTTGGAGCTCTTGCTCTTAAGTACATTCAGGTTCCAGGCCTGACCATGCTTCTTTAGTCTTGTTGCCGTGCTCTCCCCGGTTTTTTTGGTCTAAGGCTGGAACTGGGCTGTTTTTGTTGGTTTTTTTTTTTTTTTGTAATAGCTGAAGTCTTATGACTTTTCATGAGTTGAAATTGTTTTGATTTCAACAAGTCAAATCTTGTAAAGTCCTGAATATTTTTTTAAGATTATATGAAGTCTGTGCAAAAGCTTTAAAAAAATGCCTCTGCCTTGCCTGCAACACATGCAATGTATGTGAACTTAGTCTCCATTCTCAGACATTCGGCAATTGTCTCCACGTTTTCTTTTTAAAAACATGTATTTATAGTGGTGATCCAGGTGGCACGGACATTTCCGTGGAATTAAATGTGGCCATTTAGTCATTAATGAGGTAACAACGGCACAGAACATGTTGGTATTTGAAGTGTCCTCTCCCCTTTCCCCATGCATAAATGTGTCTCCTTATTTCAGGATTTGTTAAGGAATTTTGCCCCTCCTAATCTTGTACATAACTTGTATTATGTGTAAGTTAAACATTTTATTTTGAACTTGTAATGTTCCCAGTGATTTTATTCAGTAGGGTGTTTTCTGCCTTGTTGGCAAATGACAAAAAAAAATCATAGAAGTATTTGCTACCAGTTGGTAGATGGTGCCCTTCTTGTATAATGAGGAAAATCTCAGCAAAAGCATGTTTTTATTTACCTTTTTTTTTTTCCTTTGGTAGCCTAGGCCAAGATGTCATTGTAACCTTAAAACAAGATGCTCTTATTAGATGGTCAACTAAAATAGCTGGAAGACAGTACTTTAGAAGCAGATAGTTGTGAGATTATAAAAATGCAAATGTAACTTATCTTTCCGTTACTTTCTCTGCCTTTTTTTTTTTTTTTTTTTTTTTTGGTCTTTTTCAGTACTGAGCATCTCCACAAATGTCTCCTACTCAGAAAACATTTCTTTACCCTTCCGTTAAGATTGGTTGCGTGCAGGGTTGTGTGCTGGCCCTGCACTCTCAGCTCCCCTTTTGCGTTGCTCCCGCGTCTGCACTGTGGCAATGCCTCCGTTCAGCCTCTCAGAAACTTCAGCGGTCTCATTGGGCTACAGTTAGTGCAGGAACCGTGTGTGTAATGTTAATGCAGTCGTCCTTCTTAGAGGGAAAACTACCTCTAGATCGCGGTAAGCTTTTCACTGTCCCATACATAAAACAGGAGCCACAAGTACCTTATGAACGCAAAACTGTAAGTTCTGCAGCATTTCCATGCAGAACACTTTCTGTTGTCCTGGGCTATTTTGAAAACTTCCATCAGTAGACTTTTTCAACATCATTGTTAGTAGCTTTTTTTCCAGCTTTGCAATCTTCATCACTCATCTTTTGCTCAGACTATGTCATTGTAAATACAATTCCTGACATCTTTAAAGTGTTTTCTCCTCGGTTTTCAAGGGGGAAGTCATTTGTAAAACATGTTAGTGATTAAATCAAAGTTACTGTGGTTTCCTCTTAGTGCAAGCCTTTTACGTACTCACAGGCTGCATTATACTCTATATATTACAGCCTTCTCTCCAGATCTGCTCCAGTCACTAGCTTCTCTCTCATAAGCTACTCCTGCCTCACACTTTACATCTGTTTCAGTGATCAAGGGCAGAATTCATTGTGGCCTTATCTTTCTTTGTTTTAACTGTTTACTGGCTTTTTCTTATAAACTTGCTTATTTTTGAGTAGTATTTATTCTCTCTGTTGAGTCATGCCAGCAGCCTGGACACAGTGCTTTCTGTCCAGAGTTGGAAATGTTTCCAGTGCTGCTTTATTTGTAGTGGGTCACAGGTCTCCTCCACCTCCCAGGTTTGGTGTTCAGTTACAAAATTATATTAAATCAACTGAGAACAGATGAGATGCTTTCGAAGAACAAACTATTCCTTACCCGGCTTTGCAGCACAAAATAATTTTTCAAGTTTATGGCTTTATTAAAATGAACTGCTTTTTAATATTTAAATAATATCTTATTTTGGCTCTTTGTTTCTTGTAATAAGATAATTGAAATATTAGACTGTAAACTCCTCCTGATTGTTTTTCTGGAAAGTCCGAGAATGTACTTACATAGGCATTTCCCCCTGCTATTTTTTTGGTCATTCTACGTCCCACAATCTAAAGACTGAAATGATTTGTCAGTCGTAGGTTACTGTTATTGGTTCTTTTGTCAGCTGCTTAAAAAATCTTCTCCATGGATTTTACATCATTTTTAGCATATAATTTATAGGAGCCTTGTCCTATGTTTATAGTAGACAGTCCGCCCCGCCCACCCCGCCCTGCCTGCTGCCCTCCCCCCATGGTGGCATTATTAGAGATACCGGTCATTTTCCCTCACAAAGACTCTCTTACAATGGTAACCGCTTCAATTAAAGTATAGTACATTTGAGCAGGTTTTATTCTTTCAAATTCTGATTTAGAAGTGTCTTACGCTGTCATGGGCCTATGCAATTTCTAAAACTACGCATAGAGGCTGAGTCTGTGACCCGGTGTGGCGGTGGTAGTTCCACTGACTGGGTCATGCAGACCGGGAGGCAAGCTGAAGGCTTGAAGTGCAGAAAGCCCTTTCATGTTGAGTGACTTCAAAGTTGAACACTAGTGTGCTGCTTAGCCTGCTGCTGACTGTTCTTACACTGTGGCAACCGAAGGCATCCTCATCTATACATCAGTTAGTGAAATCTTTGTCACTCTTACTGCACAGACTTGTTTGCGATCGCCACTGGTTGTTTTCTTTGTTTATTTTCTAACGAAACTGGTACCATCTGTGTCCTCACAGAAAATTTCCAGTGCCCAAAACGGTTTTTGAGAACTAAACTAACTGGTCAGATTTAACCAAATAATCCATGGGGGGAGGGGGGTCCCTTTTTGAAACAAAATGCTATTCAATTATTAACCAGGTTACTTACTTTTGATTTCAAAAGCAGCTGTTTCTGATGAGTACTGAACAAATGTGTGTAATTTTCTTTGCCAGACTTTTGACTCTGTTTTCAAGCACTGTAATGTGGGCTGAATGGTTAGAAACAATAATATATTAGGGTTTCTATTTAACCCTTTCAGGACTGAACTGTATCTCCTTTTATTAATTTTCCCTGTGTTGTGATCAATGTTTTCCCGCATTCAGTACTGTGTTGGTCCAAATGTAGGTTTATATGCTCATTTTTGGCTTATTTCTTGTACCTTGCAGCATGCTCTACACATTCAGTCCTAAAGGGGTTTGTTTTACAAATTGTGCGCCTGTGAGGTTTGTTAGCAATAAGATAGAAAATTGAGCAAGTTTATACCATAATTTTGTAGAAAACCAAATCTGCTCGGTTCCATATTTCGTCCATGAGAAACCTGCAATACGGGCAGTTTCAAGGAATAAATAAAAAGGAAATGTAAACCATTGTAAAAGTCCTCTGTTGAATGTGCCTGATGCGTGTGTTATCATCTTTGATTTCAAAATACTTCACAAAGGTAAAATTAAATTCCATGTTACAGTTTGTGTATCTACAGTCTGACCTCGCTGTCTTACATTACATCCAGCTGATAGCTGTGCCCGTTTCCTTCCTGTGTCTTTGACTGCTTTCAGGAGAGGTCTTGTTCCTCCCTCCTAAATGGGGGAATGGGCTTTGTCACTCTCGGGGCCTGTCTCCCAGCTCAGGAACATTTCAAGCTCCTCTCAACAAAACTGGAGAATATTATTTAATAACAGCCAGCACGTTCAGTGTGAGGTGGTCGTTTGGTCTGGTGTACTGAGGGCCATGCAGAGGTTTGTGCTTTCTGACGGGGCTCCTGACTAGAGAGAGACGGCATCTGTTGTTGGACAGGGAAACAGTAAACGGGAGAAGGTGTGTATTTTTTAAGTCATAGTTTATTTCTTATCTTGCCTCCTCCCAAAGAAAAGTATTAAAGTTACCAGCATCTTGCTCTAAAAATAGTATTTGTTCAATAAATAAGGTAGACTTTATTTGGATTTTGGATGGTGAGGCCTTCAAAGTCGAAAGCTGGTAGTGGTTACATGGCTTAGAATTTAGAGGAGAGTAATATGCCTGTACCCCGGGCAGTATGTAGTACGTGACCGCTTTCTAAGCCGTCTTCGGAAAAGGCCCTGTGTGCGTGCAGTTTGTCCTCGCCCCCCCTAGGTGGTCGTCAGCTCCAGGGGTGGAGCGGGCAAGCTACGTAAGGTTCTAGTGGTGAGCGATCACAGAAGGCAGTCTTCTGTTTAAAAATAAGATAAAATAATAAAAAAATAAAATTAAGTACCTCGAAAGGTACATCAAGTAGAAACCCTAAAAATGTTCAGTACTAGAACACACAGAGAGACAGACCGCGTGGATGTGTGAAGTATGAATGACGTGACCCATCTCGGCTCAGAAGTTAGACCCCGCAGCTTAAGGCCAAGGGGTAGAACCGCGCCGCGGGCCCCGTCAGGGCCTGTGCCGCTGGACAGTCACACGCCTGTCTGTGTGCTGAGGTCACGTTACCTGTGTGCCTGGCATGTAGGTGTTCAGTAGTTTAGTGACAGGGACTGAGTGTCACATGTCGAGATTTTGTGTGACTCAGTTCTGGGAAAGCAGACGAGTATTCTCTACTAGAGAAAGGGGCAGGTTTTCACTACACGAAACATTCACACTGAACAGGTAGGTTATTTTATAACTGTTGGAATTTATAGGATGTTTTTTGCTTTGGGAAGTGGCACTTTAAATATGCTATTCTATGAAAAAAAATTAAATGTAAGTATTGGGTTGGCCAAAATTTGGTTTTTTCCATACAATGGCTCTAGTGGTGCTTAGTTGTCTTTAACTTCATTTGAAACAGTTTTGTTAGATTGTATTGTGACAGCGGTCATATCAGTGTGCATTTTTAAAAAACCTCACCAAAATTGGTGAGTTTTTGTGTAGCCATTTTAATACTGAGGATGGAAGAAAATATGCAACATTTTCTGCGTATTATGCTTTATTATTTCAAGAAAAGTAAAACCGCAGCTGAAACACACACACACACACACACACACACACACACACACACACTTGCGCGAGGTGTGAAGAGGGCGCTGTGACTGAGCGGACATGTCAGAAGTGGTTTGCATGTTTCATGCCAGAGATCTCTCACTGGACGATGCTCCACAGCTGGGTGGACCAGTTGACGTTGATGGGGATCCAATCAAGACATTAATTGAAAACAACTGATGTTAACACCACACAGGAGACAGCTGACATACTCAAAATATCCAAATCAATAAAGTTACTGGTGAAAATGAAAAAATGTCTTTTATTTTATGGGAAAAACCCAACTGAAATTTTTGGCCAACCCAATATAAAGCTTAGGTGTGTATCAAGTTCTCCCTAGCATAATGCATGTAGCCCCTGCTTTTAATCTTATATTAACTTGAAAGTGCTGTCCCGATGCCAGGTGTTGGAGAGAATCATCCTGGACACTTCAAACATTTTCTACTTTCCAGGTGAAGATAGTGGATCTTAATTTCTTACTCATAGCCTGGTCTAACGAGGTATGTTTCTGGACCACATATGCTGCCTTCAGAGAGACCAGAGTGTGAAGTAATGACCCTACCTGGGATGATGCCCAGGTCCTAGATGCCGTTGTGCCATTGACTTGCCATCTAGGTAGCTGATGCTGCAGCCCAACGCTACTCACTGGTCTCACTGGTGGTGGGGGCGGTGACGCAGCGTTGTCGGGAGGGAGCACAAACGGAAAGCCCTCGGCTGTGGTGCTGTGGGCCTGGCCAGGTGCAGCCGCAGCCCAAAGAGCTTCCGCGGCTGCCCTCCATCGGGTCAGGATTTCCTGTGGCCCGGGATCATCCAGGATCAGCGTAAGCTTAGCTCTCAGGCCTGCTTTCCGCTTGTTCGTTCCAGAAAACAGTGATAAGGTCGTTTTGCATTTAATTCTTCAAAGATTTGAAAATGTACACCTTCAGTATAATCATTATTGGAGTTTTAAAAATGAGAAACCAAGACTGGTTAACTTAAGGGAATGGGATTTTGTAAGAATAGCAGAAACTCACAGGATTGAAGGGAAGCCTGAATTGTGCTTAGAAATATCCCAGTGCCAGGGGGCCTCTGCTTGCTTAGGTGGGGTCCGTGGGGTGTCTAGAGAGGGCCCCTCAGAGAAGAGCCAGCCTGGCCGCAAGCAGGAATGGGAGAGCAAGGCTGAGGGCAGGCGGGGGCTCTGCAGGGCCTGGTGCAGCTCAGCACGTGGTTTGATGCAAGAGAGGCCCCGTGTACCTCGGCATCCAGCTACGAGAGCAAGGTGCCATTGGCCGAGATAGGGGAGACAGGGTGGAGATGAAATGGGGAGAGGAGCAAGTTGGGCGTGGGGAGGAAATCAAGAGTTTTATATGTATTAGGCTTCAAGTTAAAATGTCCAGTAAGCAGACCTCCAGTTCTGGAGGTCACGGTGCATCTGCAGGGAGTCAGTCACATACAGGTGGTGGTAAAACCCGTAAGCCAGATGGGATCACCGAGGGAGGCGGAAAGGTAGAAAAGAGGTCCGAGACAGCCTGGGAGCCCCTGTCTTAAATAGCAGTTCTGAGACCTGTGTTCAGGATCTCCGGGCAGGCTGTCTGCAGCTGTGGGGTGAGAGACCCCACTTGGAGTGCGAGGGCCTCGTGTGTGCCCGGACAAATGGCAATGACTGACAAAACAAGTGCTTCAGTCCACAAAACATCATTTTCCAAGTCACTCTGAACTCCGGAGTAATGGTTTTAGAATTGGCCTCACTGGTGTTTAAGCACAGAATTAAAATTTCTCTTTACACTTGAGAAAGTACCCAGTCACAGACGGGCGAGGCAGGTTCTCCTTACAAGCTGATAATGTGGCCTATCAGAAAACAAGTGTTTGCATACAACCGTAGTCACAGTGTATCAAATCCAGAGCCTTTTAGTATCCAAGACAAAATCTATACCCAGAAATGAGAGGAACACTGAAGAGCTCCTAAGTTTTTAAACTTTTTGGTTTGGGGGTAGGGGAGCCCCAAACCCTCATTTTTAATTGAGTTCCCTTACTTACAAATTCGGACTAAATTATCACTAAACCCTAAATGAGTGCCGCCTGCAGAGGAACGTGCTGTTCCTCTCAACTGGCCTGGCTCTGGGAAGGCCGTGTGCTCTTCCCTTCCCTGGGGTTTTAGATCCAAATGAAACCATACAAGTTCCTTCTAGGGAGTGGGATTGTCTACGCGAGGTGAGCAGAGAAGCGAGATGAAGGTGTAGGTCCCCAGGAATGTTACAGACAACCCCCACCGCCATCCACCCACCATATTCCCGTCCTCGGCACCGCACTGACAGGCTGAGTTAGTGCTGGCAATGCAGCCAAGGTCAAGAGCCTGTGAGTCGGGACTCTGGCCAGCAGTGGGAGCTGTCTCACCTGCAGGGTGGGGAGCAGCCTTCCCTGGGGAACAGATGAGGTCCCCAGCCAGCCGCATTTCTACACGACCTCATTGGCCCTTTCATCTCGGGAGTTTGGAGGTGTCCTGATCGGGTGAGATAACCCGGGGTGGGAGGGTCACACAGGTGGCAGGATCTCACATGCAAACACAGTGGACGGGCTCCTGTCTGTGTGTTCTCACACCTGGCAAGGAAAAGCAGAAGCAAATAATGAAAAGGAAAAAAAAAAAAGATTCAAAAGCAAATGTTGACATTAAACTGAAGACTTTTGAACCAGCAGCAGAACCTGTGTAGCCAAAAACAAGCCGGGCTCCATGTAGCTTCCCGTCTCAGCAGGGGAGTGCATGGGAGGAGATTAGCAGTATTGATTGTTCCTTTCTTTTTTGAGATAACCAAATTACAGGTTGATTATCAAATTGCATCTCAGCAGGTCTCCCACTTGTCTGGCTGGGCTAGCTGGGCTGTGATCCTAGAGTGGGCTGGCAGGGGCATGCACCCCAGCAGACCCATCTCTCTGTGGCTTCCCGAGGCCAGCATAGACTCAGGAACCAGGGCCTGTGACAGAAACTGCCACGTGTGAGCCTGGAGCCTGGCGCACAAGGAAACAGGCCCCAGGAAATGAGATTTGGTCCCCATTCCCTGCCCAGGCACTTCCTTGACTCTCAAAGTGCAGGGGTGTCGGGAGGGGTCAGCAGCCACAGGGCAGGGTGACCAGACCTGAACTTATCTAAAGCCAGGGCAGAGCAGATGTGGGGTGTGAGTTGGGGAACAGAGGGCCCAGGCCCAACTGCTCAGAGATGGACAGAGAAAGATGGGCCTCTTCCATTTTTTGGAGGACCTAGAATGTTACAAAGAAGCGGCCTCTAGTTCCACACCCCGGGAAAAGGAAAGCATGGGTCTGTGCAAAGTCCTGTGGGTGTTTCAAGCAGCTGATTTATAATGCTCACAAACTAGAAACCTCATAAATGTTCTTCAACTGACTGAAAAATCAACAAAGAATGGTCTCTCCATACGTAATGGGCTGAGCTGTGGCCCCCGAAAGTACATCCACGTGCTAGTCCTGAGAGGATGTGACTGATTTTTCTTGGAAAAGGGCCTTTGTAGGTGAAGTTAAAGTTAAGGATCTCAAGATAAACCATCCTGGGTTATCCAAGTGGGATCAAACTCCAATGACAAGTGTCCTCGTCAGAGACACGAGGGAGAAGAAGATCAGGCCGCAGGAGGGCCAAGGCAGAGACCGGAGGGTTCAGCCACAAGCCATTTGGGAGCCACTTTATGGGTTAGATTTTCTCCTTCAGCTAGAATTTTTGGTATGCCTGGCGATTGCCCAGAGACTGCGGCCATTTGCAAATTAAATGTGTTAGATACACATGTAGCTAAATAATTTGAAAGGCAAAATTATAAAAATCTTCTCAAAAACTTTTTTTTTAACCATAAAGCCATGTTTAATGTGGGATGTGGACATTTTATGTGAATGGGGAAGTGGTCTCCAAGAAAACCCAGTGCCTAGGGTCTAAGGAGTCTTAAGATTGTCCCGAGTGGAATGGGGGTGAGTTCTAACCCATTTCTGAGTCTGCTCTGGTCACATAGCTGTCTTGTTCTCTGTGTCTGAAACCTTTCTTGACTCTGTTGCTACCCTTTCCCAAGGCCTCTTTCATGTCCAAACCTTCATCATCTCTTGGGCGGATTTTCCGGTAGCCTCTTCATGATTCCCTCCTTGTCCAGTCTGGTTTTTCACACCACCTTTCAGACCTAAAATAGAAATGGGATCACATCTCTTTTCCCTTCACCCATTCGCCGTAAATGGATTGTCAGTGTCCTAGCATAAGAGACAAAATTCCCAGCAAACTAAATAAAATCCTTTAGGGTCAGGACCTTGCTTGTTGGTCCAGCCTCATCTCTCCACCCCTCCCCACCTCTGCACCGCCCACCCCGCCTCTGTGATCCCCCTTCACCACCTTTGCTCTGTCTCTTCCTTCTTTCTGTCTGAATGCCTTCTCCCGCAACACACTTCACCTTGACCCCTGACTCCCTCTGCCCAGCCCTGTCTGGGAGCTGCTCTCTGTCACTCTCACACCCACTGCCAGCCCTCCCCCCTGCCAGCTTCCTGTCCCTCTGTGGGAGATTAGGTGGGTAATGCCTATTTCCCCAAGAGAGTCTCAGATCCACAGAGAATGAGCAGGTGTCTTATGGCACAAGGGTATGGGGAAGGGGTGGGGCGTAGGGAGAATCTTTGTCCCTCTCTTCACACCCCAAGCCCCTGAAAGAGTGACTAGCACTTGGTCATTGCTCAATTAAGTGTCAGTGAAATGATAGGTAAAGGAATGGGTGAGTGAGTGAGTGAGTGAGTGAATGCTGTGTGCATCACTCTCACTCCTGGGTCCAGCTCAGACCCAAGCACAGAACTTAGAGGAGAAGCCTCACCCAGCAGAGTTGCTCATTTCAAGCTTAGGAAATGCCCACCTGGTGCCCAGCAGACACCCTGGCCAGGGGAGGGCCTCGGTCCGGACCAGCAGCTTTCCCTGTCCCCACACCTCTCGGTATCGGATGCTCACCAGCACTCTACCAGCAGGTGCCTGCTGAGGTCTGCTGGACTGTGGCTCGTGGGACCTGGCACCCCCCACCCCATCTGCTGTCAGCCCGGGGCGTAGATGCTGTCTCTGAAGAAAGCTTTCCTGGAAGAGCAGATCCGGGACACGTTATCAAGATCACCCAGAAAAGTAGTTTCTATAATTATTGTATTTTTTGGACTATAAGATGCAACCTCCCAATTTGGGAGGAAAGGGGGGTGCATCTTATAGTCTGAATGTAGCTTACCTGGCACACTGGGGCGGGGGGTGGTGGTGGAGTGGGGTCACAGGAGGCAGGAACAGGACCACATTTTTTGCTTCGAAATTTTCCTATTTTCCTCCTCTAAAACCTACGTGCGTCTTGTGGTCCAATGCACCTTATAGTCTGAAAATACAGTACTGCCCAGAGTGAAAACTTAAGGCGGGTGAAAAAGGTGGGGAGGATACTTCTTCCAATCGTGCTCACTTATCATTTCTTCCTAAAAATAAAAACAGCAGAACCCACTCTGAACCTCCAGCCTGGAAGGACACAGACATAGTATAAAGTGTTTTCCTAGAAATCAAGTTACTTGCAGTCTGAAGATATTATTAAATGCATGTAGGTGAAAAGTCATAGAACACCTACTACATGTCATGGTTCTGCTTGGCACTGGGTGTCAGCCGTGATGCCACCCCCTAATGTGCCCCCTTTCTGGGCTTTCGTGGCAGTTTTTACATATGCTGTGCTTAAGTGTACGGACTTAAAAAACAGAAGGGACTTTGTAGCTGGAGGCCTGGGTCTGACCCCTGGTGCTGTCGTTTTGGGGCTGTGTGAACCAGGGCCAGATAGCTGACCCCTCTGTGCTTCTTCGTCTGCGGAGGGAGGCCTAAGGATAGAAGCAATCCACAGGCTTGTTTCCAGGATTGCCCGAAGCCTTGGAAAGGGCTCAGAGGGGCACCTAGTAGACGTTAGCCATCCGTAGACGTTAGCCATCCGTAAACGTTTGCCATCGTTGCCGTTATTACCATCTCCCAACTCCGACGGCACAGGCTGTTTGCGTTTTCTCCCCAGCATCCCCCACCCCTCGCCGCCTCCTCAACAGCAGAACAGATATTTAGAGGGGATCTTCCCGTCCTTCTCTGCTCTCCCTCGCGGTCAGTGTGGGAAAGTATTTCAGAGATTTGGGGCAGAGCACATGACCCAGATATAAGCCAATCAACCCACTGCCGTTTTCCACCTCCGGAGATTGGCTCCCGGTTGGGCAGGTGAGGTAAGCTGGTCCAACCAGAGTGATTCCCGGGAACCAGGCGACAGCCCGGCTTTCTCCTCTCCGATCCGTGTGAACTTGGGAGGTTGGGTGGAGGCTGAACTGCTGCCGCCCCCTTACCCGAGAATGGAACAAATGCAGGGGAAGCCCAGCTCCAGCACGGAGAGCGCGGGAGGCCTGGGTTTGCCGTAGGAGCCCCAGGTCCACGGGATGGGAACCCTAATCAGGTTCCCTGGCAAATGCCATTGCCAGGGCAAGGCATTTTCTTCTGCATAAACCAGAAATGTGCTTCTCCTTGCAGTGGGAGACCCCACTAGACACACCGCATATCGATCGACGTGACACGCCTGCTCATTGAGTGCGTGCTGCCTGCCAGGACCTGCGGGGCGCACGGGGGAGGTTAACGTGAGGCAGACTATGATGCACTGATCTCGGGAACCTTGCTTTCTAGGTTGAGACGGACAGGAAGACGCGGGCGCTGTCTCAGGACGTCTGGGGAGGGAAGCCAGGGTGCTCGCTCTGGAAGCCCCAACCACGGCCCTCTTCATCTGTGCTGCCAGGTTCTCACCTGCTGGGGTGGGTGAGGGTGCGGGGCACGCTCCGCTTCCCCGCGGCAATGGGACCCACAGACGGGCAGGTCCCTGGGACACGGTCTCCGCAGAGAGGAAATGAACGTGATACGCTGTTTCCCCACACTCACGCAAGAGAAAACACACGTCAGGGGGCACACCCTCCAGGTCCCTGTTTCTCTTTCGTGGCAGCGGGTACCCCCTCCTACAAAAGATTCTCTTCTACAAATCTTGCCGATGGGAAGGAAAAGCCGTCCTTTACCCATAAATATTTTAAGCTTCACCTGGGCTGAGTTACCATTTAAATCAATGGAGGTGAAGTTAATGTTAAGTGTTGGCCAGGAGAGGGCAGCAAGTTTGAACTTGGGTGGGAAATAGTTTGAAAGACAGGGCTTGACGGCCAGCCCAAGGCTGACAGACAGGCAAGCAGCTCCGGAGAAAAACATGAACTGTAGGTGGCCTCCGGCCCTCACTGAATGAGCATCTTTGTAGAGTCATTTCCATCTTTCTGCTTTATGGCATTTATTGAGACACATAAATCAAGCGCCAGCTTTGTGCCTGGTGGGGCGGTCGAGGCCGTGACAGACAGGGTCCCTGGCCTTATGAGGGTGTGCTTTAGCAGGGTTACTTTGGTCCTCATCCCGTCTAAAGGCAGGTGCACGGAGCTGCAAAACAAAGGCATTACAGGTGCTGCGGCGGGGCACCCCTCCTTCGGCTTGCCTAGCGACCCCAAATGAGTGCAAGAAGAAAAGCAGGCTCCACACCTCACTAAAGTGAGTTCTGCACTGAGGAGACAAATTCGTTTCTGGAAGGTTTGATTATACCTTAGAAATGAAAAAGTAAAAGTTCATGACACTTGGGCTTAGAGTTGATTAATGAGCCACAAGCACAGACAGACCTGGAATGTGTTGGATAGGCCGGTTGGAATTTGTCCCCTCTCGGGCTTCTATTTTAGGGTTTGTTTACATGATGATGATTCAGAAACGAGGCCGCCTTCCCCAGTCAGTCAGAATCCTGCTCCGTCACGTTGTCTCGGTCCGGCAGGTGAGGTAGGAAGATGGCCAAGGAGAGAAGACCCCTCTCCTGGCAGCTGTGGCTCTGTTCCGCCAGCCAGCCAGGCTCGGGCTCCTGCTGTACGTGATGCTACTGGACCCTCCCATGCTCGGCTGCCTGGTCCAGCATGGACATCTAGGGGGCTGGTCAGTTCACTGGGGCGCAGCTAATGGCAGGTGTCCAAGCCACAGCAGCCAGGAAACGGGTTAGCAGGGATGTGCAGAGGCCCAGGCCGTAAGCACCAGAGGTAGTGGGTTGGGGTCCATGCATCTGGAACAGTCTAAAATAGATGGTACCCCGACCTGGAGTAGGCTCAGCCTACCTTAATTTTTTCTTTGATGATAAGAATCACTAGAGGTGAGAGGGTGTGCTTTTTCAATCACCGGGACCCTTCTACAGAAATTCTGACTCAATGGAGTGCAGTGAGTTTCTTTATTTCTAACCAGCTTCCTTGTGTTACTGTGTTACTTGTGTTACAGCTTCCTTGTGTTCCTTGTGACGACACCTTGAGGGACAAGGGCACAGAGCGCCTTTACACTCTAGGTTCTATGATAGGTTCATGTCACGGGGACAACTCTGGTTTGTGCCATACATAGTGTGGAGAGAAGTTAGGCACCTACATTCCTGTGGGACCTATTCTATGGCGACCTTACTTTTTAAAAAAGATTTCATTTATTTACTTTTAGAGAGAGGGGGAGGGAGGGAGAAAGAGAAGGAGAGAAACATTGGTTGCCTCTCATGTGACCCCTACTGGGGACCTGGCCCACAACCCAGGAATGTGCCTTGACTGGGAATCAAATCGATGACCCTTTGGTTCACAGGTTGGCATTCGATCCACGGAGCCACATCTGCCAGTGCAGACCTAACTTTTTTACAAAAAGATATCTCATTTAATTCTTTCCACACTCAACCCTGGGATTGTCTCATTATCCCTGCCGTACAGGAAACCAATGTGCGGGTCAGAGGTTTGGTAACTTGTCTGAGGTTGAATAATTAACATGTAAAGGATCTGGCACCCAAACCAACATCACACTTGTCCAATGCATATTAATAAGTTAACTAATTCATTAGTCCTGACAAGAATTATTAAATATATCTATGAATTAAGCACCATCTGAGGAATTAGGGCATAGGTGAGTAACAAAGGCGAGGTGCTGGCCCCCACAGAGCTTGTCATTTAACAGAAAAGGTGCCACTTCAAAGAGAAATCACACCCCAGAGTGAAAGCAGCCCCCGGTGCTGCTGCGTCTCACTGCGTCCATCGTGGCCCCTCTGGCCCACGCCTCCCTCACCTCTTGCCTAGAGGACTGCAGTGGTCTTCTTGCCCCCTTGTCTGGGACTGTCTTACCCAGATCTTTACTTGACTGGCCCTTTCTTACTACTCAGGCTTCAGCTCCCGTGTGACCTGCTGCGGGAGGCAATGCTCTGCGTGTCAGGTGGGAGTGTGGACTCTGGCGCCTGGGCCTGCCTTCCAGCTCCTCTACCTGTCAGCTGTGGGACACAGGGCAAGTTACCTTCCTTCTCTGTGGCTCAGTTTCCTCGTCAGTGTAAGGGTCACAGCGGTGCCCACCCCATGGGGTTGCTGTATGGATAGATGAGCTACTACGCATGAAGCACCTAGAAGAGTGGCCATCACAGCATAGGCAGCGTGGAGGCTTCTGCTCCTGTTGCCCCCCGACCACCCTACCTAATTGTGGGGCACCCCTTATAGTCACGTGCATCACACCACCCTGCCTCATTTTCCTCATAGTCCTTGTCACCAAAGCGCCCCTTTGTTTACTGGCATGTTGTCTGTCTCTCCACCTCCGGAAGCGAACCAAGGGACCTGAGCATTACCTGTACTCCATGTGTCCCCAGGTCCTGACGCCGAGCCTGGCACACAGCAGGTTCTCAATAACTCCTCAGGAAGGGAAAGAGTAAATAACCTGAGGCTGGGGTTCTATGGGAGAACACAGTCGTGGTCTCTGGCCGAGGCCAGGCCGTCAGGAATGGTTGCCTTCTACCGAGAATAACTTTGCCCCAACTATGGACTAAACCCCAACACAAAAGCCGCAGCCTCTGCCATTAAGAACAGATGATGGAGAGAAAAGACAGCCTTTGTCGGCCTCTGTCGGCCCCTGCTAAGCCCTTCCACGAGTAGGATGCGCCTTCTCAGAAAATCTTTAGGGGCTTTAAGCCCAGAAGTCACAACTTGAAGAACATCTAGTTACTGAAGGTGAGCCAACAGTCTGTCTTGGATCGTGTCGGTCTGTGTCATACCCTTGACATTATACTTAAACATGGGTTTTTATATTTAATAAACAAAAGGGCCCTGAGAGACTCTCTGGAACCTTCTGCTAACATTAATCATCTTCCTGAACACATGCTGCTATTTGGACTGGGAATCTGGCCGCACTTTAGGGAGGGGTGGGCAGGAGGAGAAGCCCCTGTACACCCAACTAGAATTGCCAATCCATTCTTCAACTTTTTCACAGAAGATGACAGAATGAGCCAGAAGCATGGCTTTTGCTGAGCTCTTCTTTCACAGTCTGTCAGAAACTTGAGTTTCCCCCCAAAAATAAGCTACATGTTGGGGTCTGCCTCACCCTCGGCTGCTAGGAATGTGAAATCAGGAGAGCCAAGAATCTTGTTGTCCCCAGTCTGCAAATGCCTTTCTCACCCACTTGCTGATTCCTGAAATCCTAACAGCAACGTGCTTTGGAAAAAGCACGTATCTTTGGAAGGGGAAATCTGTTACTGAAATTCAGTCTAAGAGGTAAGAAGTTGGCCTCAGACCTTTCAGGGTAAAAGAATTGACAGGGAGAAGGCAGCGGGCACAGGATGGGAGACACGCGGAGAGAGGTCGTGGGAAACGAGGAAGAGGGCAGTGCAGCAGTCAGCTATCTCTGCGGTAATGCTGCGCAGCAAATCATGCAAAACTCAGTGACATATGCTGAGCGCTTATTCCCTGCTCAAGTGTCCATTGGGCTCAGCTGCTGCTCTGTGCTAGGCTCTGCTGGCCTTGGTTCTAAGTGGTGGGTAAGGTGCTCAATCTGCTTCATGTGTCTCTCATCCTTTATGGACCAGCTGTGAAGTGAGGAGTGATGGAACCATTTAATGCCTCTTCAGTCCTGGGCTCACAACTTGTTCCCTATCACATCAGCCCCCTACCCCTCTAAATTATTTTGGCCAAAGAAGTCACAGTCCATCTTAATCTCTCTGGAGCAGGAAAGCACATGCTTCCCATGGGGAAGCACTGGTGGCAAGGGGAAGGGTGCTTGCTAAGTGATAATGGAATCTTCCACAGGCAGCCCGGGTATCAAAGGCCCTCTTCACCAACCTCACAGGGTCCCTCCCATTGAACTACTCCCTTTTGGCTTTATTGGGTCCTCACAGAATTAGGACAATGAATCCCAAATGGGGACTGGGGTCTTTAGGTCATGTCACACTCTCACGCACCATCATTTTGTTCTGTGAAGGATTTCCCATCACTTGTCCTAAATTTCGGGGCTCCAGGCCCTACTCTTTTCCTTTGGGCCAAAATCGATCAGATTCCACTTCCCTCTCTGGACCTTTATATTCTTGTTTCGGATACCAAGATGGTGGAGGGCCAGCATCCTGCTCGGGATAAAAACCCAGCCATTGTCCAGGGTACCTGAGTTTCTCAAAATTCCCTTTGCAAAAACAAGGGGGCAAGGAGCTCAAATTTCAGACTCACCTTAAAGGGATTATCTTTCCCATAGGAAATTCAATATCAGTGTTTATTTTCATAGTTAATCAGTGTATTTTGTCATGGCCCAGCTTAAAATAAGAAATTGACAGATCAGAACTGACAAGGGCAGACCTAAACACATTTCCCATTTGCTCTGCAGCGGGCATGCGCAGAGCCTCTCACCATTGGCTTTGATCTTGGTTTGCTGGCAGCCGGGCTCCCACCTAGGGAAACAAAGGAACAGGACCAGCAAGGGCTGCGGGACAGCAGCATTTTTCTTCCTCTGGTCCTGCTGTTTCCTGATTACAGTGGACAATAGCGGAGTGCCTGCTGCCCGACTCGGATGCTAGTGAATCAGCAGGACCCCATTCACACTATGAAAAACTCACCCCGGGAAACCTGCTGAGAGGTGCCTGCCAGGGGAGGGGCTGCTGGCCTGACCTCCTCGCTCCCCAGGGCAGCTGGGCAGCTGCTGCCCGGATCCATCCACTCGTGCATCACGTGGGCACTGGCTGAGAAGGGAGGGAGAGGGAGTGTTTACCATTAAGTCATGAGCGTAGGGAAGGAGCCTCAGAACCAAGAATTAGCAGCACGGCCTTCCCAGTTTTATGGGCAATGAAGCCCTGGTGAGTCCACTTTCAAAGGATGGGGGAGGGGTTAGGGAAAGGATAGAACTGTCGCATGGAATTCGTCTCCATCTGGGCTTTTGTTCAAGTGACTTGGGGGCTGGTTGGTGCCATGGGTACCTACCTTGGGCAAACCCTGGGCGGAGGCCCCTGGAGAAGATCAAGAAAGAGCACCAGGCCTGTACCCCTCCCCCCCACCCCGGGCTTTGGCCCTACAGCAGGAGACAGGAGCAGCACCGAGCAAGGCTGACAAGTGCAAAGCAATGTGGTCGGGTGGTGGTGGGTCCACGTGTGATTGAAGCCAATAAATATTTATTGAGCATCTATTGTGTGCACTTTACTCTTTATGGAGCTTTCCAGAAGCCAAAGGAACGATTCCAACCGAGACTCACTGGTGAACAAGGTTAGCTGACCCCTTTGAGTGCCTTTGATGGGGTAAGTGACCTCCTTTACTCTTCACTTCCCTCCCAGGTGGACACTGGCCTCCTGCTCCCCTCCCCCACCCCCTGGTCTCATTGACAAGAGTACTGAGGCCTAGAGGGGTTGTTCACTTGCCCAAGGGCTCATGGCTAGCCCTCCGGAAGGATCCGAAATGAACCTGGATGGCCTTGCTTGTGGTTGCCCCATGACACCGTGCCACCTTCCTGCTTGTTCGCACAGAAATGTGCTCCAAATTACCTAGGATGTGCTAAATTAGCCAGCGTAGCTCTCCCTGATAATTCCACAATTCCTTCATTTATTCCATAAAGCCTGTGGAAAATTCTTTTCCCTACCTGGACCCCTTTACTCCTTGTTCAGTCCCAGCCTGTAACTCAGTTGCCCCCTAATGGCTCACAGGTAGGGGGCTGAGGGGTAAGAGCTGCTGCCCCATAAATTTTTGTCTTGGGAAACAGGGAGCCAAACCTTCTAAAGTACAGAAAGTTCCAGAACAGAGATTCTGAAAGTGCATCCCATGAACCACCTGCGGAAACACCACCTGCGGAGTTTGTTAGTACTGCGTGGTCCCGAGACCCGCACCGGGCTCTAGGGATGAGGCCGGAACCTGTATTAAAGTCTTCCCACGCTCTCCTGCAAACTGATGTTTGAGAACAAGGTTTCACTTCCTTTTACTTCTCACCAGGAAATCCCTGGGGGAGTTGGCCTATTTGTCTAGTTATAAGAACCTACACTTTCAAAGGGCAGGGTGGAGTGGTATCCGGGAGCTTTGAATGGCAAATGTCAAGTCCTAGTGTACGTGTGAGCGTGACCTGAGACTGTGTTTTCCTTCCATAGGCACAGGTGGAGCTTCCTCAGTCGCTGGAAGCTGGCCTCCCCGCTCGCTCACGCTTCTCATGTGCCAATGCGTGGTGACCTGTCCCCTGGCTGGCAGCACTTCTTGCACCAAATTTAGAGAATTTGACAGAAGAGGACACCTGCTTGAGTCCCTACAGGGGACTCATTTCCCCATCGGCGACATTCCTTGGTGAGGCCCATTCCTGAGCCTTACTGACTTGTCCCTCTTCTGAAGGGTGCAACGGATACATGCACGCTCTGCCTCCACGGGAGATGCGGCCGGAGGCAGGTCTCTCACACGCTGAGTCCAGACTGTGCAGTGAGGTTAATAAAACCTGCCTCAAGGAGCCGTGGGACAGGGAAGAGACATGCACGTCTGCAAGCGCATTCTGACGAGGCTGGGGACCAGAGGGACGGTGCCTTTTATGAGAACGCTGGGAGAGACGGGCCACTACTTCACAAAGAGCTGTGAAATCTGGCGACTGAAAACTCTATGTTGTTGTTATGGGTGGAATTGTGTACCCCCAAAATTCGTATGTGAAGTCATAACACCCTTGTACCTCAGAATGTGACTTGTTTGGAGATGGGGTCATTGCAGACCTAATTAGTTCAAACCAGGTCATGTGAAGATACATGCAGAGATGGGGTAATGAGTCTATGAGCCAAGGAATGCCAGATGCCACCAGCAAGCCGCCGGGAGCCCAGAGAGGCCTGGAGCACACTCCTCACAGCCCTAGGGAGGAACCAACCCTGCTGACGCTGTGTTTTCTTACAGTTCTGGACTTCCAGCCTCCAGCACTGTAGGAGAATAAAGTTCTGTTGCTGAAGCCTCTGCATTTGTGGTGCGTTGTTACCAATGAACACAGCCATTGCTCTAAAGCGCCAGCGTCTCTGTCCCCAGGGGTCTGCCAGCGGGGCTGTAGTGGAGATGGTGCAGGCCCCCAGGCGACCCCGGAGAAAGGACGCTGTGCTCTCTCCACCCAAACCAAGTGGAGCCTGGTTGAAAACAGTATTTCAGGTGACATTAGAGTAACAGAAATGTCTCCACAGGGTAGGCTGAGGAGCATATTCAGACGAGGTGGGCCTGAGTGGTATGTTTATGGTATTTCAGCTTCAGATCCATTCTCCATTCCTTCTGCTGGGGCCACCGCCTTCCCATCAGCCTTTCACGTCTGTGCATGAGTCTCAGCCCCCAGAACTCAGCACCTTGCCTGCCAGCACTGCCCTTGTGAGTATCCAGAGCCATGGAGCCTGGTCACACTCTGTGTCCCCCTCACAGCAGCCTTGGCAGGGTGGCAGATGTTGCAGGGGAGAAACACTGTGGTAGACAGAACGGCCCGAGAAGAGGGCCACGTCCTAATCCCCAGAACCTGTGGGTGCTTTACCATTACCCAGGTGGACCAGCGTAATCCCCGGGGCCTTGTAGGCGGAGACCGGAGGGTCAGTCAGAGAAGGAGCTGGGGTGGTGCAAGCAGAGGGACGGAGAGGGGTGGGGGTGAGGGAGAAAGGGACAGGGAAAAGGAGAGGGAGGAAGGAAGAGATGCGGAGGGGCCAGGGAGAGCAGGAGGGGTGGAGACCGACTTGAAGATGCTGTACTGCTCTCCTTGAAGATGAAAAGGACAGGAGGCCTCAAGGACCTGGAAAAGGTAAGAAATGGGTTCTCCCGTAAGATGTCCAGAAGGAACTCTGTCCCTCTAACACCTTGGATTTAGCTCAGGGAGATGCATTTCAGACTTCTGGCCTCCAGAACTGTGAGATAACACATTCGTGTTGTTTTAAGCAAAAGAAACACAACTGGGATCTTTGACTTGGCTCTGAGTGGGGACTTGGCAGGGACGGTGGCAGTCTCTCCTGACCCACATGCAGAGGCGGTCCGTCCTTTCCTTCTTCGGCAAGAGGCTCCGGGCCTGCTCTGAGCAAGCCCCGCCGTCCTGTGTGGGCTGCTCTGGATCATATTGGCTTTCTCGCCTCTCAGTCTGTTTCCTGACCTTCCTCCCCTGCCCCAGCAGCACCTGCCCCACTGAGCCCCTGGATGCGGCTGTCAGATTCAGCAAATAATATAACGTCACACAGGACATGCTCTGCGAAAACATTACTCGTTGCTCACCTGAAATGCAAACCTCAGTGGCATCTTGCACTGTATCTGGCAGCCCTACGCCTGGAAGGCTCCCAGGGCAACACCTGCAGAACTAGGTCTTGGGAGCTGCTGGCCCAAGTTTTTCAGCGAAAACCCCCTTAGTGTTCTCACCTGCCCATCTCGTGTATTTGCTCCCTGATTGTTTTCTTATTGAGGGACGGAATTAGAGAGAAAGACGAAAGCAGCTGAGGGGCACGAGATGGAGGAGCAGGTGGGAGGACTTCGCGTGTATTTTCAGTTCCTGCTGGCAATGGTGGAAGGGCAGGGGCATCCTGAGGTTCTGTCTTCTCTGAGCAGCTGGAGTTGATTTCAGGTCTTAGGAGTGACAGTGGCCTCCTGAGCCCTGCACCCTTCGGGGAGGGGAGGTGTCAGCTAGGGCTGCATAATACAATATCCCAGACTAGGGGGCTTCAACAGCAAATTGGTTTTCCACAGTTCTGCAGGCTGCAGGTTCAGGGTCAAGGTGCTGCAGGGCTGGTTTCCTCTGAGGCTTCTCCTTGGCTTGCTGATGGTCACCCTCTCGCTGCCTCTTCCCACAGTCATCTCTCTGTGCGTCCATTTCCTCCTCTGATAAGGACACTTGCTGCACTGGATCAGGGCCCACTTGAAGGCCCCATTTTAACTTAATCACCTCTTTAGAGGACCTCTCTCCTAATGCAGTCACATTCTGAAGTACTGGCGGGTAGAATGTCAGCATAGGAATTTTAGGGAGACACAATTCGTAGCCTGAGCCGTGTTGGACCTACTGTCCCAGGGGACCCTCCCAGCCAGATGCTGAGGTCTGTGAAGAAGGTTCATGTGTTCCTCCCAGGGCCTCCAGCAGACTGCGGGGCTCCTTCCTGTCCATGCAATACACGTGAGCTGTATAAACTAGTTGTATGAACTGAGGCCCTGGCTGCACAAAATCTGGCAAGGGCCCCGTGGGCATTGCTGACAGGCTGAGCTGATGTCATTACATCAGGGCTGAGGACCCAGAATGGTGGGAGTTCGGGGTAGACCTTGTTGCCGTGGTTTCTCCTTGGGGCGGGGCTTGGAATCTATGAAGTCACAGACCTTTAATGCAGAGGCAGAGCCCAGCTGGGGTCTTTATTTTGTTCAGTTGGAAGTACTGGAAAACCCCAGTCATCCCAGATGGTTTTAGGGTCCTAGCCATGACTGCTTGGACAGGCCAGTCTGGAAGAGGCTGACTCTCCAGGTGGGGCAGGGAGTGATTCGGGTTGTAGGAGAGGCCACCCCCAGCTCCCGCTGGCCCTGGCTGGGCTGCTGCCGTGCTGGCTGCAGCCCACACAGGGGGAGTCTGGTGGGATGTGCCTGAATGATGCATGAGGGTGCTTGTAATTGAGAGCCTAACAGACAGTGATCAAAACCAAGGGCACAGCAAGTCTGGAAATGAAAGTCCTGCATTCGTGAGGCCAAGCTTAATTGAAGTTCCTCGTTAGTCCTGATGGAAAACAGGCTGATACTGCAGGATCACAGATTATTGGTCCTGGAATGGAGCTAATAAGTAAGTGGTTTCTAAACCATGTTGTGGAGAACCCAAGGGATTCCACAAAGACATCAAGGAACTGTTTCATAGCCCCCTCCTCGTCCTTCAACTTGACAACTATTCTATTATCTCTTTCCTATTTTAGGCTTCCATACAAAATTGCTTGGGCGGGCAGGGAGGAGGTTTCTCTGTTATAACTTGGAAATAATCTAGTCCAAATACTTTATTTTATAGATGAGGGAGTCACTCATCAAACATGTTTTGAAAACCTTCATGTATAACGCTCTGTGCTACACTTTGGGGTTATTTGTTATTGAATATAGCAAAACTGGCCAATAAACCCAGAAACCTGGAGCAGGCTTCTTCCAGGTCATTGGTGTCTTAGTCCATTTGGGCTGCTGTAACAGACATGCCGTAGGCTAGGGCACAAGGCCCCGGGGCCAAACCCGGCCCTCCACGTTGTTTTATCCAGCCCGGCACCTTGTGTCTACCCGGCAGCAGCCTGAGCTCCTTGCCCCTAGTTAAGAAGGAGTTACATTTATACAATCCTAAAGTTACATCGGCCCTTTGAAGGCAACCTCGAGGCTGATGTGGCCCCCCTTGAAAATGAGTTTGACACCCCTGGGCCAGGTGGTCAAAACAACAGATGTTTACTTCTCACTTAGCTGAGAAGTGCAAGGTCAGGGCACCGACAGATTTGGTGTCTAGTCTGAACCTGCTTCCTGGGTCATTATAAATGCCCGTCATCCCACTGTGCCCTCACATGGGAGAGTGGGTGCAGGAGCTCTGTGGGGTCTGTTTTACAAGGGCACTAACCCCATTCATGAGGGCTCTGCTCTCATAATCCAATGACCCCTCAGAGACCCCAGCAGCAATCACATTGGGGGGTAGATTTAGCCCATGAATTTGGGGGGAAACAAATGATCTGTTTATAGCAATCGATAGAACCAGTGGTGTGTTAGCCTTGGCTTTTATTGGCTTGCAGGGGTCAATTGTTAAATTTTCCGGAAATTGGTAATAAATACGTAAAGTGCATCACTCACTATTTACTTTATGCTCTTGATGTTAATTGTATCGGCATGGTGGAATTACTAGAAAACAGTGTGCCAGCTGTGCATCTCGTCCAAGCTCCACATTCAATAATGTCCCACCGGTAACCTGAAATTGGCCATGGAGTAATTATACTACGGAAATCAGCACACTGCTACAGATGAAGGCTTTTTTAAAAAAAATGGAGGGTACATTGTTAAACATCACTGGCTAGAACTAGGATGTGAACTTATCCCTAAACCAAAAATTAACAAAAGGGAATGAGATTATGTCTAGCACAGATTCACCACGATTTATTCCTGCGAACTGGACTCCCCCCGGCTCCTCCCACCCCCCTGTTGCGTAAGTGGGCCTGTATTCTCTGCTCTCTGATGATTCTGAGAAATGAGATCTACCTTAATCATGTTGACAATTTGCCAAAGAGGTGAAAGCTTGTTGACTGATAGTATCTCTCGGCTTCCCAGTGAGGTGGCAACGTGTGCTTTCTAAAAATAAACCTGGGGATGGCAGCATCCAGGGCACAAGTGGAGAAAGCCAGCTTTGAAATGCTCCTCAGCCAAGGAGCTCAGGGTGGGGTGGACTGGCTGTGGGGGGAGGGAGGATGAGGAGACAGATTCCTCTTCCTTGGTGTCCTTAAAGAAAGGGAAATCACCAGCTATTGAGTACTTAGACCACTAACTGTCACCTAACCCTGATGGCAGGCCGCTGGCATTAGAAGGGGGCCCAATCCTGTCTCTGTCATTTACCAGCTACCTGACCTTGGACGTGTTACCAGTTCCTCTGAACCTTTACCTGCGAGATGTGGAAAACGATGCCTCTTTTGGAGAGTGAAATCGGAAACTGTATGTGGTAGACATTCATTCATGCTTCTGTGGGTGTCTGGCCACCTGCGGTCACTCGTGGCTTGCACAGCGCCTAAAATAGGCGTTCATAAGTGTTCCTACCCTCACCTAGGCCGATTCTGTTGCGGGTGTGAGTTCTATCCCTGCCTTTCAGCAGCGATGCAGCTGTAGGGATTCAGCAGTGTCCCTGGGATGAGCCCCCCTGGGGTTGCTCCAGGCAGCTGTGACCAAGAGCTGTCTGATTCCTCTGGGGCCCCTGGTAGGGGTGTCCTGGAAGTCACATGTCCTCAGAGGTGTTTATGTGCTTGGGTGTCAGGGGGCTCCTCTGATTGCAAAGTGGACGGGAAGCCGCTGGAATCACAGGAGGGTGTGGAATAATCAAAGGGCACAGCATCAGAGATGAAACAACGACCCCTCGGTTTGCACAGGGAAACAGATACCCAGAGAGGCGTGTCTGAAGCCACACAGCAAGTTAGTGACAGGGCTAAGATTGGGACACAGAGTTCCAGACTCGCAGTCCAGAGTATATCCATCCTCTTGCCCCTCAGAGGAGATGACTGTGGCCAGTGAACTGGAGGCAGGACCGCGTACAGCATGGAGGATGGGAAACAGTGTGGCTGCCGGGTCAGCCCCACCCTTTGCCAAGTGCCAGAGCACTCTCAGAGACAGATGCCTGTGGTTAGGATGGCGTGCCCTCCCCAAGGGACCAGGGAAGGACTGGCCTTGAGCGACTCCACTCAATTGTCTTCCTTCATTCCCTCCCTCCCCCGCCCCCTCACAGTCACTGCGCCTCTGTCATGTGCTCAATGATTTGTACTTGCCTGACCCCTCTTCCTGCGCAAGAGGGAGGACCTGAGAGTCGCCCCACCCCCCGGGCTGGGCTTCCAAGAGCTGGAGTGGGGTGTGGACTTGCGGGACGGGCCCCCGGCTGCGGGGGCTGGTTTAGGACACCTGGAATCTATGTTCCACTGGAGAGCGGTCAGGGAAATCGAGGGTCAGAGACATCCCATCCAAAAAAGCAGAGGGGCCTCCCCACGGGAGGACATGAGAGGCCGCCAGAGCAGGGCAGCAGTGGGCGGGGCAGCGGTGTGGGGGGAGGGCTGGGACAGCTTAGGGCCACGTGGCCTTTGATAACATCCACCGGCATCATGAGTGGGTGGGTACTTCAGCATGGATTAGAGGCAGGGTCACGGGGTCTTACTGATCTCCTAAAGGGAAAGGGGGCAGGGAGGAGCAAAGCAGAGGGATGCTATAGACCAGTGGTCCCCAACCCTCTACCCCCTTTTTATTGTTAAAAAACAGTGTGAACATTTACCATCTTGACCATTTTTAAGTGTACAGTCAGTAGTGCTAAGTGTCTTCCCTCTGTTGTGCGCCAGGTCTCTAGAATTGATCTCGCAACATGAAACTGTGCTCGTTAAATACTAACCCCCTCCTGCCGCCTCTGGACCATGGCAACCCCCTCTCCACTTTGTTCCATGGTCTTGATGACTTCAGGGATTTCCTAGGGACGGAATTGTGCAGTGTCTGTCCTTTTCCCTAACACCTTTTTATCTGTGTCGTACAATATCCCATTAGTAACATCTCCAGTTGTGCGCGCGCACACACACACACACACACACAGAGAAAAAGCAGAAGGAGAAGTGGCTGCAAATACTCACGCAGCCGAATCTTCAGTGGGGACACATACAGAGTTGGAAAAAGCCCTCCAGAAATTCTGATACTGCCCGCTTCTCCCGAGAACATGTCCTCCTTGCTGAGAATCACCACTGTGGATGGAAAGAGGGTCCCGCAAAAGCACAGGAGGCAGAGAGAAGGCAAGCACAAGATTTATTGAGTGTTCACAGTGTGCAAACTACTGGGTAAACCCTGGAGGGAAACGCAGTGGAGGTTTCAGAGCTACCGTCGTCATGAAGATTACAGGGTAAGGGAAGGAGGGCACACGTTAAGTGCACACAGACATGTGTGACCGACCACACAGCTGCATGCACTGTACATTCATCGCTGCATGTATGCAGGGAGCGATGGCCGTGGTGACTAGGGCACGTGAGGCCACTGGGACGCGAGGTTTACAAAGATCAAAGATGCATTCAAGTCGTAACTTACCACTCTGCTGATGGGCTGGAGCTACCAGAAGACACTAGAGAATACCAGAAACTTGGTGACTCTATTTTCTTAACTCTGCTGGTCATTTCATTTCAAATTCAAATTGGCAATCCACTTTGGCATGAAATAAAGGCAGCTAACTCAACAAAATCCTGGAATGTTTTAATACATGTTAAAATACTAAAATACTTTAACATTTTTTCTGAGAGAGTAAAATTAGCCTGTTGATAGTACCGTTCCCAAAGGTCAGGCACAGATTCTAAAAGTTAATTTCAGCTTTCTTTGTTTTTTTTAAAAAAGCTTCCATTATGTAAAAGACTTTCCAAGAAATTTAGTGAAGAGAGGTGTTATACTGGTCTGTTTCTGGGAAATCTTGTTTATATTTTTATGTGATTCAAAAATTATTTTATGGGAATGTATTTACTGCATGGGCCATTGGTACTCATGCTAAAAATTAATCTGTTGTTTATCTGCAGTTAGAATTTAACCAGGTATCTTGTATTTTTATCTGCTAAATCTGACAACTTATTCTTCGGTTATTCCATCTTTGCAGCTTTGGAACTTACAGAAGTTCCTGAGAATGCAATGGGGAGGGCGGCTAATTTATCTTTATTTATATGTTAACAGTGTCAGAAGGGAGAGCTCCTTCTTTTAGCAGAAAAATTTTGTAAGACTTGCTCAAATATTGGGGACATTTTCAATTTCTCTTACCTTTTATCATTATCTTTTAGCAGCGCACATTTTAGTCAGTTGAATTTTTACTCTGAAATCTTTGAGATGACTGGTTATAAGTATCAACATTATATTGCAGTCCGAGGAATAGAAAGACTAACATCGGACTTGAAAAGTCTCCTATAGTAAATAGTCATGTCTTCAAATTTCTTGTCCATTGGTATGTGACCATCCTCCCCACAAAAACAAACGGTAACACTCATCTTCTTAAATTATGCAGCGTCCCTTCCCCCATTCATCATCGCTTCCGGCCAGCCTTCTCTCCTTTCTCTCTTCCGCACTGGTTTTTTCCTATAATTGAGACCGCTGGCCAGGCCTGGTCATGGACGGTTATGGCCCCATGGAAACAAGAACAAGCAAAGCTCACTTGCCAGATGCTCAGAGCCATGGAAGCTACAGCTTACTTCGTGGGGGTTTTGTTTGTTGGTTTATTTTTTTTTACTTCCTGCACCGGCATGTAAACTTGTTCTATGTCTGTGTTAATTTATTTCAGCAGACAGGACAATGGTGCCCACCCCCCGCCCCCGAGAGAGAAGTACTGTTATAGACTGGATTGACGCATTCTATTCTAGAAGTGCATTTCTTATTAGCTAAATGTGTAGCTTACATCTTATTTTAAATTGAGATTTCTTATTGGAGGAGAGAGATTTCAACACTAATTTTGCAAAGAAAAGTTCACATGAAACTTCAACTGTTGTAAAGAAATATAAAAGTATAACACTGTCGAATTCCAACATCCACTCACTTTTCTTTTTTTTTTTAACACACCAAAGAATATATATGGAAGGTATATATGTTCAGTTTACACATGCATGTAAAATCAATACAATTATTGGCAAGGACATAGATTGTATTTAAAGGCATAGACTTCTTTGACATTCAAAAGCTATTCTGTTGAGCCCAGATATGCCAGTTTCTGTTCTGGGCCCGACTACACACACTCCCGCCCTTAGCCAGGTATGCACGGGCTACAACTCTCCTTTGTACCTGGAGGTCTTTCTGGAAAAGAGGAAGTGCCGGATGAGTATGAAAAATTAACTTGAGGCAAAGAAGCCATGGGGTTTAATATCACCATGTAAAAGTGGAGTTAAGAAATAGATATCATTAAAGTAGAAAAAAAAATTTCTATGCACCTTCTGGCAGTTACTATTCCTTATACAGTAGTAGGGTACCATTTGATCCAGCTATTTGCCTTATATTCTCTGTAATTTTTAGAAATATAAATTCCAAATTCTGCCATTGAGACAGTTTCTTTTGCTATTCTGATGCCGGCATACACACCTGTCTCTGAATGCCCTGGACCGATCCCAAGAAGATAAAAGTCAAGCTGTGGTCTCACTACAGAAAGAGCCAGAAGAGGGCCTGTTTCCTCTTCCCTTTTGTGGCATGGTGAGGGGGTGACTATAGAACATACATGAGTGATAGACCCCCCGGGGGCAAAGCAGCCCACAGCTCAGCAGGAGCAGAGCACGAACGCGAGTCACTATGGATGGAGGGAGAGCCCCTTGGAGAGTCTAGAATCTGCTAAAGCTAAGTTCCACGTCCCCAATGGGGCATGTGCTTGGCAATTACATCTGCATCATGAACCCTCTTGGACTCCTGTCACTGGCCTGCTGAGGTTTGCCTGATGGTGGAGGCTATTGAAAATGTCCTACCTTGAACTGCCTGGATACCAGATCATGGCCCCATCCCAGCAGTGCTGCCTTGGACCCGGATGAAGGATGAAATGCAGACAGTGAAGAGTTCGCACTGCAAATGAAGCCTTTTTCTCCGTCACGTCCCACCTCTTGTTCTTCCTCCTCCTTCCTCCCACCCTGCAGGGCGGCGCCAGCTCACGGGGCCGGGGCAGACGCACCCACGTGGCTGTACGAGTACCTGGACAGTGAGGCCTCGGTGGTCCGGCCATCCTCCTCCTCCCCAGCCTCTGCTCTGGCGCCTGGCCGGCCCGGGGGGCGGCAGCAGGGGAAGGTAGCCATGAAGCCCAGGCGGAACCGTTTGTTCATGAAGCAGTAGATGATGGGGTTGACGCAGGATGACGTGTAGGAGAGCAGGAGGATGAAGGAAATGGGGGTCCCCGACAGGTGGCGCTCGGCGGAGGCGGTGTCGTAGGCTCGCCAGGCGTTGGCACTGAAGATGGGCATCCAACACAGGAAGAAGAGGACCACGATGACCATGAGCATACGTATCACCCGCTTCTTGGCCATCAGGTTGGCCGCGGAACTGCTGCTCCGGATGCGGCTGACCCTGCCACAGCTGCTTCCGGAGAGCCGCTGCAACTCGAGGATCCGCGCATGCGCCCGCGCGGGCTTGGCCTTCTGAAGGTAACACCCGTCGCCGTCCTCGTATTGGCCACTGCTGCCGCGGCTCGCTGTCCTTTCTGCATGGACAAGTGACATCACATACTGTTCAGGATGGGTCGGACTGGACAGGAGGCACGGAGCACCACCCCTCCCTCAAGGGGGCCGATCCAAACTTGCTGCAATTCGGTATCTGACCTATATACTACTATTTCCTACAAGTGAAAAGCTACTTATGGAAAGCATTATGCTAAGTGAAATAAGCCAGACAGTAGAAGACAAATACCATATGATCTCACCTATAAGTGGAACGTAATCAACCAAATAAACGAGCAAGCAAAATATAACCAGAGACATTAAAATAAAGAATAAATTGACAGTAACCAGACGGGAAGGGGGAGGGGATAACGGGGGAAAAAGGGGAGGGGTCATCAAGGAACATGTATAAAGGACCCCCAAAGGGAGGTAGGATTGAGGGTAGGAGGTGGGGATGGATGGGACGGGGGGTGGGGGGGGGGTGGGGGGGTAATGGAGACAACTGTACTTGAACAATAATTAAAAAAAAAGAAAAGCTACTTAAAACCAAAAATAAACCTAACAAAATGGTAGATATCCGTATGCCATGCATCATATGCTACCCAGCATTTTATATCTATGTAGATTGTAAGGATAAAAAGTGATTAAGGAGTGAATGTTCACACGCGTTTCCCTCCCCCCTCCCCACCCCCACCTTCCCAGCGGAAAGTTTGCTGCTCACTCGTTCAGCGTCCAGACCTCCTTTCCTCTGAAGAACCAGGTAATGAACAAAAGTCAACCCCAAACAAAGGAGCTGCGGAGGCTAAGGTATGCGCAGGGCGAGAGGGAACTGGGAGGTGGAGTGAGAAAGGGAAGAAGTTGCGTCCGCAGAGGTGCGGGGGGAATTTTAGTGGGCAGCGGACTGGAGTGAAACAGGGCTGGGGGTCAGGCTTTGTGACAATTGCAGTGCGACAGTGGAGGGAGGAGACCGGCTTGCAGACGGGAGTTATAATTAGCTCGGGCTGCTGAAGGGGTCCATTTGAATACAACACCACAGAAAGTCTGGGACACGGGCCCTCGCTTCCAGCTGGGGGTCTGTGTGTAGCATCTCATTTTGTTCACTCGGCGCCCTCGTGAGAGGAGTGATCGCTCCACCGCACAGATATGCCTTATGACACAGCCTGACAATCCTTTTGAAAGTCTCCAATATACTGTGGGTGTATCTAGTTAAGCTGCAGAAAACAAGCTGTTTGATCTTTTGGCATAAACAGACAGCTAAAAGATAGTTAGTTACCTCTAGAAGACTTCTGGCTAGCATCAAATTTTATTCCTTGGTAAAGTTCCAAAGAGATTAATCCATATGCCACCATCATCACGATTCCAGGAATAAGAAAGAGGATGAGTAACAGGAACGTGTGCCTAATAGAGTAAAGAGAAATCCAATAACCAGCAATCTACTATTTCAAACTCAGATGGGATGGAAGAAATAGGGTTCATCTCCATTGTAACTGGTCTGTGTAAACAGTGATCACTAGCACTTAATATCCTTGGAAATTTCATGCCATTCATTAGAAGTTACTTTTTTTTTCCCAAATAAAATCTCTTACAAAGGACTAGTTAGAAAAGTTTGGTATAATTCTATGCCTGAAACAAGTCTATATATAAAACTAATGACAGCTTAAAAAAGAATATGTGAATTTTATTTTAATAAAGCTGTTATGAAAAAAACCCACAAAAAAGAAAAACAAGAACTTACATTCACTGAGGACTTATTCAATGTGTTACACACTGGGGCAAGCATTTTATGTAGACAGTACTACATTTAACTCCCATAATGACCTTTGAGATAGGCAGTATTTCAAAGTGCCTACTTTACGGTTAAGGAAACTGAGATTAAAGAGACTTAAATAACTTGTCCAAAGTCACACAGCTGTGGCGAAGGTGGGCTTCAAACCCAAGAGCACAGGTTCTATGATTCTAGAACCTGTACTCGTAAGCACGTCAATATGCTCTTTGCTGACTTTGAGACAACAGAATAGTCCAAAGCACAGGTAGGAATGGTGACCAGCCTCCTTGGGCATGCAAAAGACAGCATTCTAGATGTTTCTGACACATGGGCACAGTGGCATGCTCCCTCCAGCGCCTGGTGGGGCAGAGCCATGCTGCCTCTAAACATCTGAATCCTGAAGCATCCCAGCCTCCTCTTTTATGAGTCCGGCCCCGAAACCCATCTGTGGTCTGGCATGTGTAAGGTCACACGATGAGGCCATGAAATTGTCAGAGGCTCACAGTGGCTGGGCCATTTCTCATTTCAACTGGACATGTTTTGATAAGATTCCTTTTCAACTCCCTTTCATTTGCAACATCATTCTCTGTGTGTATGTGTGTGTGTGTGTGTGTGTGTTACTGGGTTGAAATGAAAAAAAAAAAAAAAGGCAAAGATTATCTCAGTTTTGAGCCATTTTAAAATGTCTGGCTCCCTGCTTCTGAATCATGCTTGGAATGTAGTGACATAATACCCTGCATTTGTGCAGCCTTTTAAAAAGTATTTATGACATTTTTATACACACACTCTCATTGTAACCTTACAGCCACACGGTGAGGTAGATAAAAAGTATCTATATTATTAAACCCTTGTGTAGATAACCTCTCCCTCAGAGAGCTTATGTGAACTTGTCCAATGTCAGCCAGCACAGAAACAGGTATTCAATTCTTGCCTTTTTATTTCCAGTAAAGTGCTCTGTGTAAGTACTACGGCTGCAGCTCTGAGAAAACCCCCATGGGATCTAGGACTCACCCTCCATTTTCAATTCTTCGAGAATCACAGCCCCCCCAAATCATCCAGCCCGAACCCCCTACTCGATCCCCCAGAGACACACTGCATAGTGGGTAAGCTCTGTCTCTTCTAGGTTTGTGACTTTGAATACTTTATGTACCTCTCATGTCCCAATTTCCTCATCTGTAAAATGGGCACAATAATAGTGTCTATATTTTGAGAGGGTTAATTCAATGAACAGGTGTACGGCATTGAAAATAGAGCACTCTTAAGTGTCTGCTTTTACTGTTATCCTAGAAAGGGGTTAAAATGATTCTCCAAGTGTTTTCAGGAAACCGATCTCCCAGTGACTCCTGAGAATACATTCCAGTTTTTAATGAAAACTGCAAAATCGTATCAAGTTGTATCAAATGAATGAACACCAGGCAGCCTTACCAGGATTGCTGCATAACATCATTTGGCAGTAGGAAGCGGCACATATTCGCTGTCTGGTTGTTGTTTTTGGTAAAAGGCACCAAGTTGCTGTAAATTGGGTACGGAGTCATGATGGTAAAGGAGAGGCACCAGGTAGCCGCAATCACTTTCAAAGCGTGGGATTTCGTCTGCCAGACTCGGGACTGCAAGGGTTTGCAAATCGCGCCGTATCTCTCCAGAGATATGGCGACCAGATTAAAAGTGGATACACTCACCGAGGTGCCTGGGAAGGAACAAAGGAGTTGGTTTTGTAGGGTCTGAAACCCAAAGTTTATTTGCACATAAGCTTAAGCATATATGATCTGCACAGATTTGATGTTAAAAGGAAATTGCTCAGAGGGGAAAGCAATCTCATGTATGTATATTTAAATAAAATGGTTTATTCCCGGCTTTGTTCTAAAAAGGGTTTAAGAAAGCAGTTAAAGGAATATATTTGCCCATTTTCAGATAAGTATATTGAACTTGGATTACAACCCAACTTCTTCTTGTGCTGACTGTTCTCATTAATAAATAACCAAGTGGGTGAAATATATACCTACCCCACAGAGGAGACTCTGGAGTAACCCCCAGAAAAGCTCTGTTTGAGTATGATCTGCATAGTTAAGTTGACCTCATCACTCAGCTTCTCAAGGACTGTGACCCCAAAAGGTCACTGGGGTCTAAGCTAAGGCATTAACACTCTTTCTGAAAATTTCTAGTTCATACTGTTTGTAGAAGTGAAACTTCTGAATTTAAAATGTAGTTTGTTGAAAAAACACATAATAAACAAGATTGAAGAGGGAAACTCCACACTATAACTAAAGGTTTTCCTCTGGGTGGAGGACCAGGCCTTCCTCTCATTCTTCTTGCTTTGCTGTATTTGGTAGAGTGAGTACCAGCAGTGAGTAAGGCATCAAAGCATCTCATTTAAAATGAGGTACTGAGGTATAGGCCAAAAAGCTTAATTTTCCTTAACTTTTGTGTTCATGTGTGTCTCCTTATTGTAGTGTCTTATCCCCTTAAAACTCCCTTTAATTGTTCATCCATGAATTCTGCCAATTCTGATTCTATCTTACGATAATATTTTAAACCTAAGACTTCGTCTGAGTTTGGGAGCAGAAGTTCTTAGCCTGGGGCCTTACATGGATATAAATTAATTCTCTGAGACTATGTATAAAAATGCTCTTTTTTAGGGAGAATATCCATAGCATCTCATAGAGACATAAAGAACACTGTAATCCCAAAACCATTAAATATTGGGTTGGCCAAAAGTTCATTTGGTTTTTTCCATATGATAGCTCTAGTCGTGCTGAGTTGTCTTTCATCTGAAACAATTTTGTTAGATTGTATTGTGACAGCTGTCATATCAGCGTACATTTTAAAAAAGCCTTATAATTGGTGAATTTTTCTGCATCCACTTTACTCTTGAAGATGGAAGAAAACACACAACATTTTAGGCGTATTGTTTCATTATTTCAAGAAAGGTAAAAACGCAGCTGCCATGTGAAAAAAGATGTGTGCATTACATGGAGAAGGCGCTGTGACCGGTTGAACCTGTCAGAAGTGGTCTGCAAAGTTTCTCGGTACTATTGACATTTTGGCCAAATACTTCTTTGCTGTGGGGCTGTCTTATGCATGGGAAGGTGTTTAGCAGCACCCTGGGCCTCTACCCACTAGAAGCCAATTGTGGGAGATAGCCAACATACTCAAAATATCCAGATCAACAAAGTTACTGGTGAAAATGAAGAACGTGTCTTTTATTTTACGGAAAAAACATAACAGATGTTTTGGCCAACCCAATTAAAACTCGTGCTCTGACCCAGGATTTGTTGTGTTTCCCTGGACCTAAGGAGGTAATGACATTGACATTGGAGAATATAGCCCTTAACTCCTCAGAGTCAAGTCTGTATGGTGGGTCCACAGGAATTATAAACCCACCACCAGGCAAGCACCCCTTTTTCTGACTACATATTAGGAGTTTAATGAACGTTAACTATTAGCAGCAGCATTGAAAAGAACTCAAAATTAGGGGAAGAACTGCAATCACTGAAATTGGACTTCCAACAAAACCATTGCAATATTGCTAGCACTTTCAACATCGTCTTGCTTCTCATTTTAGCTATGTTTACAACCATTTTTTATTGAGGTGGAATTCACATAAAATTAACTGTTTTTATCATGAATAATTTTATGGCATTTAGCAAGTTTTAAATTTCCTTTCACGTATCCTGGCTTAAGAGTCTTAAATAATATTATCGCAAGGAATGGAGGGACCGTTCTTCAAGCCTGCAGTGCTCTGAAATGCTAGTTACCATCACTGCTCCATTGCTGGACAGTGATCCTTTTCCTTTGTAGTCTGTTTTTATTTTCAGAGGATGCGACATAGAGTGATACTTGCTTGGTTATTCTTTCATGGCACACAGGTCACAAATTCATCATCATTTTGTCAGTGCTGGCTCCTACTGCCTCAAGGGGGAGAAATAAAGGCTTTTAAAGCTTTCTCGTTGGTAAAGACTGCCCCAGCCCAACTCAGCTCTGCGTGCTTTACAAGCCTCAGTCAGAACAAATACCAGTCCCTCCTATTTCCCGCCTCTCCTCCTCCCAACTAGTCCTCAGAACAGGCAGGGGACAAGGCGATTTAGCAGGCAGAGGGGACCAAGGGACATGTTTTTGTTCCGCTTCAGGAGCGCCGAAGCAGCTGGTGAACTGAGGCAGTGTATTCATTCACCATGGTGTGCCTGCTGATCTGGGTTCAAATCCCAGCTCTGTGGCTTCCCACCTGTGGCTTCTTGGGCGCATTATGAGCCTCTCTGTGCTCTGTTCCCTCCTCAGGGAGATAGTGAAAAATAACTGTACTCAGGGTGTTTGGTCTATAAAATAAGATTGTGGAAGTACACAATCACTTAACATAACATCGGGTGCATAAAATATAAAAATATTAGCTCTTATGATTTTTATCATCACTATCATAATCACCATCATTTTGATTGGCATAGGCAGAGAGCCACATAGCCAGTCAGGGTCAACTTAGTGACCCCGCCGCCCCCATGAGCATATTTGACTCCCCTTCTCCGGGCCAAGGCCTGGAAAGTGAACCTGCAGCAGGGAGTCTAGACCTGGGATGACCACGCTTTGCAAACAGCCCCTGGTCCCTAGGAAAGTAGGGGCAACACCAGAAAGAACCCTCCTCCACCTCCCTCACCACCCCAAAGCCATGGCTCGGGTTGGGTAGAGCTCAGGATGCAATCAACAGCTTTCAGAAGGTGACAGAGCAACATGCATCTGTCTTTCTCTAACAGAAACAGGCCAAACAAACCTCTTCTGTGGTTTCTTATCAACTTATTCCGCTCTGAGAAACTGACCTCTGAAATGCACCCCTGGGGACTGGCTGCTCTGGGGACGGGTGAGGACTGAGCTGCCCTACAGCCAGCACCTGTGTCCTTGCCCACAGCCCCCACAGCCCCACGTTTTGTCTCTTACGCTCAGCAGGGCTCCTCCACCGAGGCTGTCGGGGGTTCAGGAAGGTCTGGGGTGAGCTCCGGAAATAGGCACCTGTGGCAACTCACCCATGAAGTAGGTGGTGGTTTTACAGACAGCGCTGCTGAAGATGAAATCCTTGAGCAGGTTGGGGATGAGGTTGAATGGCATGCAGAAGAGGCAGAGCATGAGGTCGCTGATGGCCAGGGACAGCAGGAAGATGTTGGTGACGGTCCTCATCCTCTTGTTCCGAATCAGCACCGTAATGACCAGCGTGTTCCCCAGCACACTCAGCAGAAATATCAAGGAATACAAGAGAATCTGCACAGCTGGCTGCCACTCTGCAAAGAGGAACAGGGACAGGACGGAGGGATGGAGGTTATGAGAGCAGAATGTTAAAACCTTCGCACGTGAAGCCAACAGCTCTTTCCTCTGATCCCCCCACAACCACACAGGGGTGTAATCCTTGAAGCCAGCTATTCCTGCTCAGATAATATACTGCAGAAACAAACTGGGGGGAGCGGTGATTCTATTGCTTCTAACCACTTTCTTAAGAACAAAGCTTCTCCAGTGAATAGGGTTTGCTTTCTTTCCCAGCTGCTAATCATTATTTAATCACTTCTTCACGCCGGGTTTGCCCCGAGTAAAGGTGACAGCTAGATAGTGAGCACCGTTTCTGCAGTGCTCATAAGTTGAAGCTTCCACACTTGCTTGTCCTGCCTTCTTGCTACACTTCAGCGTCTCCTCCCACAGCTTTTGTTCCCCCAAGTCCTGGACGTTGAGCCCCACTCTCCTGAGGGGACCGTGAGAATATTTGACTTGACTCTGCTTGTTGATCTCTTATCCAAACTTCTCAACAGATGACTTTATCCAGCCTCGTCTCACGAGGACATGGTTATATTTCCTCTATCAGCCTTGCCTTTGCTGATTTCTCCCTCCACTTAATAATTTTCTGAAATAAAATAACAGCCTCTGCCGCCTACCTTTGGACGGACGGGGCTGATCCAAGCAGAAAAGCGTCTCATTTTCGATGCCTAGTTCGCAGGGAGGAGTGAAGTTGCTTCCATTCACAAGAAGGCTGTCGACCACATCCATCCTTGCCTGCAGCTTTCCACCCAGTGCTGGCGAGCTGGCGGATTACTCACTGTCACTCATTCCTCTAATGACCAGAGCGTCTCCCAGACGCGACCTGCCATGGAAGGGGGGGGAGGCAGGGGTCTCCAGGTGTGGGCATTTGCAGCCATTCCTAAATGAGACTTGAGTTCACTGCTCTCCATCCAGCTGGGCAAGCATTTGCACTCCTGTCTTGGAAAAGGCAGCCGATGCAAGCCAAGCCCGCTCCACCTTCCAGGCCCACCCCTCCCATTCCTGGGCCAGCGGAGGGCCCTGAGCACAGTCTGACTGTGTTAACCCTTCCCAATGTGTTGCTGCTTTTACACGCACTTGCACACACACGTAGACACGCACAGGCAGGGACACAGGCACACACACTCCCCCAGTCCCTCTCGTCTCTGCATAGAAAGCTGTGACCATCCCAGACATAGGCAGAATGAGGCCCAAACTGGCTGTGTGAGACAGGAACAATTAACACGGTAACAGATATGATAATGCAGACCATCAGGACTAAAGGACACAGAGGGACTGCATTTCTACCTCCTTATATAAAAGCAATTAGTGCCTTTCTAGCCTTGGAAACATGCCCAGCAGTGTGCGTGCATATAACTGCCAGCTGGTCGTTAAGTTGTTACCAACCACGCTGTTATTTCTTGTGGTCTCTGCCCTTGTTAACTGAGAGGAAGGGGTGCTTTTGAATACAGGTTCCTGGGTCCTCATTACAAAAAAAGTTTGCAAGATTTCTCATTCATTTATTCATGGATTTTTTTGTTTATTTATTCCGCACATATTCACTGAGAGTCAACCATTTGCCAGGCATTTTTCTGGGCATGTAAGCGAATAACGAACAAGATTATTTCAGGTAGTGTTGAGCACTGGGAAGGAAGTCAAGCAGGAAGATGTGATGGAGAGAAATGGGTGGAGGGTGCTAATTTAGATGGAGTGGTCAAGAAAGGCCTCTTGGGGGGGCATGGTCTGAGACCCGGGTGACAAGGAGGAGGCTTGTAAAGGTCTGGAGAAAGTGTCTTCTAGGCAGGAGGGACAGTATTTTGGGCAGCGGTCACAGCAAGTGCAAAGGCCCTGAGGTGGGGAATGAGCTTGGCCTGTTTGAGGAAGGAATAGAAGTAGGAGTGAATGAGGGGCAAATGGTGGGAGGTGAGGTTAGAGAGGAGGATGGGGCCAGGGGCCTGTATGGTGTTTGAAAGCCCCTAAATGCCCATCATGCACAGGGGCCCCTCAGTTCAGACCTTGGGGAAAGCAGACAACTTAGAACCCCTGTTTTGGGCATCTGCTTGGCCGGGCTGAAACTTGGTCTATTCAATAGATCCCTCTGGGTCCACTTATGTACTAACAGCTCTTCCAGCTGACAGAGCTGCACACTCTGTCTTTGCTGGATCCCTGCTGGACACGGATGAACTGACATTTTCACCATCAAGGCTCAGACATGGGGCGGGGAAGACAGGGTGGAACCCTCTTTTCTTTGAAACCACGAACTTCTCCTATTTGAGGCACTTAGTCATGGAAAGCAGAAGTGGAAGGAACACTGGAGAAGGAATCGGTAGTTATTAAGAGGACAGGCTTTGTTATTAGACCTGGTCTTATAAATCCTGGTCTCACTGGTTACCTGCTGGGAACTGCTAAGCAAGTTTCTTAACCTCTCTACGACTCACTTCCTTCTGTCAAATGGGGACCAAATGACTTCGAAAACATTTGTTATGGAGATTGACTGATCGCCTCAAGGCAGTGCCTGATACGCACAAAGTGTTCAATGAATCACAGACAATATTAACAGCCATCTAATATTATGGCAATTTTATGCACAAGGAAATTGAGACTTGAGCAGCCATGTGATTTGCTGGTGAGAACCAGCTGTGGGTACCCCACCCCTCCCTGCGTGGACACGCTTCCCATGCAGACGGGTCCTTCATTATTCCAGCATCCTGCGGCCTGTTTGGAGCCAGGATTCCTGTCTCTGTGCCTTCTCCCAGCCACTGTCCTGCGGGCTGGATCTTCCCAGCATGCACAGATGGATACGGACCGCCCACTCGGAGAGGACAGCGGAGGGATATCCCTGTGGAGGGATAAACATGGGGTGCACTAAATGTCACCCCACTGCTGTTCCCAGTGGCTGGCTGCTTCAAGTCCACTTGGGCAGCCATCGCCACCTGTAGAGGGTGACACCTACAGAGGGTCCCCAAGCCATCAGCAGCTGCTCCGACAGTCGTGGTGAGCCTGCTGCTGGGGGTCCCAGAGCAGAGATGCAGAGATGCAGAGGGCCCCAGGTCGACCTGCCCTGACCTGAAACAGCTCAGTTTGGGACAATTTTCTTTCTCCCTTCCTCCCTCCCTGTCCCCCTGTCTCTTCCTTCCCTCCCCCCACATTCCTGCCCCATTCTGTTTATGGGTGGGCAGGAATCCAGGGTGGAATGTAGGAGGCCAGGTCCCAGTTTTGTAAACTCGCAAGGAGTGCCTATGGCCCATTTGAGTGCTGTGCTTTGCAAACTTTAGTGCACATCTGAGTCACCCAGGTGAGTGGCTAAAGAATGCAGATTTCCAGGCTCCCCTCCCAGAGGCCTGGCAGTCTGCATGTTTATCCTGCATCCATGGTGATTCGAAGACCAAGTCATCGCAGGATCGCCTTTTGGGAATCTCCCTGGGAGTCACGAAAAGTGTGAGCACAGGTGGCAGGCTTCTGGGACCTAAGTCTGGTCTTCAGCACCAGATGTGGGACGTGAACAAGTCACGTCACCTTTCTGAGTCTCAGCTTGCTCCTCTGCAAAATGTGCATGGCCATGCCCCGTGCTACCTATAAAGACAACAACATATGAAAATCACCTGAGCAATTCCTGGAGCACAGCGCCAGACACTAGTTGTTACTATTAATGGATTCAGATGAATTCTGGGGATGCTGTGTTTATGCCCTGGATCATCCCCTTGATTAAGTGTTTTTATCTCCAGTACCCTAGCACAGCGTCTGGCGTATGGTATGTGTTTGGAATATATAAAGGAATAAAGAGCAAAAAATTAGGAGAGCCAGTACTGCATTGCTTATCATACCCTTTTGTAACTCTGTTGCGTTGGCTTTTTTCCTGGCCAAACTTGGATTTTTTACGCTGAGTTTCTGAGCCAGGGTTATCATAGATATAAATGGAAAAAGAGAGAATTCCAAGGAGAGACGTGAGAGCTTTTAAGGGAAGAGGTGATGCATTTTCTAGGATGATAGTCCTTATTTCATTCCTCATCACCCTTTGAGTATCTTCTAAGTGCCAGGCGCTGTGCCAGGTGCTGAGCGTAAGCCATGAGCAAAGTCGATGGAAATTCTCAGTCCACGGTGGGAGACTGGTGATAAATAGACGGGGCAAAATGCAAGTGCCCCTCTTGCCTCAGAACCCCATTTGCTGACTGGGCACTGTTCCAGGCAAATGGATTAAAAGTTACTAAACTGAGGTGAAAAATTGTAAGTGCCACCTCTCTCCGCAAGACACACAGTACTGGACCAAGCATAAGCGTGGGTGCCTCCAGTCCTCCAAGCCCTTTGGGGGTTGGGACCTCTTCTCTGTCCACTACTGCCCTAGAAAGGCTGAGCACAAGCAATATGAGTGGGCTCCTGGCTACGGAAATTTGTAGTTGCTCCCCAAACCATTCTCCATCTTAAGAAACTATTGTTCAAAGACACCGAAAAGGTCTCATTATAGCATGCAATATTTTTTGAAATGAAGAAAAATATGTAAGCAGAAATATAACACAAATTTCAGGGCTTCACCTGACTTATTTTTTAAATTTTATTTTTCAGTTACAATTGACGTTCAGTGTACTTCTGCGTGAGTTTCAGGTGTACAGCACAGTGGCGAGGCAATCAGATACTCACAGTGTTCCCCCTGATATTTCCAGTGCCCGCCTGGCACCGTACCAGTGATTACAGTGTTACCACATTCCCTGCGCTGTTCTTTGCATCCCCCTGACTAGTTTGTAGCTGCCAATTTGTACTTTTTAATCCTTTCACCTTTTCACCCAACCCTGCCAACTCCTCCTCCCATCTAGCATCCATCAGTCTGTTCTCTGTATCTGTGAGTCTATTTCAATTTTGGTTTTTTATTCTCTTTTTTTCTTTAGATTTCCCATGTAAGCGAAGTCATATGGTACTTGTCTTTCTCTGTCTGACTTATTTCACTCAGCATAATAGCCTCCAGGTCCATCCACACTGCCCGTGACTCATTCTTAACATGGTGCCGCTTTCAGAGAAAGACAGTCCGGAAGCTGGAGGTGGTTAACAGGTAATTGTGTATACAGGGCAGCCTGACATTTTTAAAAATTCTCCACGGCAATTTCCCCCCTCGGCAGCTCAGTGTGTCTCTCTCTAAGTTCCTTATTCCTCATTCTTGTCCCAGTCTGTGGCTTGCTAGCCTTTCTCTCTTTTCCTTCCTCTAACCATCTCAGGCCTCTGGAAGTGACCCCCTGGGCCTCGCCACCCCCTCACCCTGCCTTGGCATGGTGGGCTATTCTGGTGCGGGCCATGCCGAGGTTCTGGGGCGCCCTGCCCCTCGCAGAGGGCTGTGTGTGGCTGCCCCCCAGAGCTCTTCTCCCACTGGCTGCCCTTTCTGGAGAAATTACAATGGATTGTTTCTGATGAATGAGAAACTGCTTGCTACGGAGGAAAGCAAGCTCCCTGTCTGCCAGAGGAGGCTGCCACTCAGCAAACCACAGCTCCTTTCGAGCAAGTAGCTTTGACTCTCTCTGTCTCCATTTCCTCACCTGGAAAATAGCTTAACAGGTAACAGCCCTACCTAAGAGGGCTGCTGGGACAATACACGTCGCAACATGTATGAAGCTCCCAGCACAGGTTTAGCATGTCGTAAGGGCTCGGTGGGTGATGATGATGATTTACCTTGTTTCATGTTGGTAAGAACGCTAAAATCATCCTCAAAACCACTGCTTTAAACTAATGTTTATTAATGGTTTAGGGGATGTTCTGCCAGCCTTTCCCTCTAAACAAATTTTTACAAAAGCAAATTTGGAATCATACTCTATGTATGATATTCCTTTTACAAGTTTTTGAAAATGTATTTGTAAGATTAATTTTTCCCCTTAAAATGAGAAGTATAGCTTTAGTAGCATTCCAAAAAAATAGTGTATACTTTTAAAAATTAGAATAAAGTTTAAAAAATCTATAAACCCATCATCCAGGGAATTAGAATGCATTTCACATGCATACACTTTTGCACATGCGTTTTTCACACTTAGCATTATTTCGTCATCACGATTCTGTACTTTCCTATTGTGCTAGTGATACCTATTATTCCATTAACAGTGTGTCCTTTAATTGACTAAAATGCTTCCATATACTTGGATATTTAGTTATTTTTAGACTTCTGCTTTTGTAAGTGACACTATAGCAAACACTTGCACACATTTTTTTCAAAAAAATTTTTTTATTTTTCAGTTACAGTTGTCAAACAATATTATATTTGTTCTGGGTGTACAACCCAGTGATTTTTTAACGACACTTCTAAAGTGATCAAGGAGATAAATCCAGTTCCCATCTGACACCACTCATAGTTATTATAACATCATCAACTGCATTCCCTGTGCTAAACTTTACATCCCTGTGACTAATCCATAACTGCCAATTTATGTTTCTTAATCCCTTCACCTTCTCACCCAATCCCACAACATCCCTCCCATCTGGCAACCATCAAAATGTTCTCTGTATCTATGAGTCTGTTTCTGTTCTGCTTGCTTGTTTATTTTGTTATTTCAGATTCCACATATAAGTGAAAACATCTGGCATTTGTCTTTCTTGACTGATTTCACTCAGCACAGTACCCGGTAGGTTCATCCTTGTTGCAGATGACAAGATTTCATTCTTATGGCTGAATCATATTCCATTGTGTTTATGCACCATTATTTCGTTATCCACTCATCTACTGATGGACACTTAGGTTGCTTCCGTGCCTTGGCTACTGTGATCAATGATGCAATAAATGTACAGATACATTTACTGTTTGGAGTTTCTTTGGATAAACTCCCAGAAGTGGCATTGCTGAGTCCTTCTTTGTCTCTTGTTATAGACTTTATTTTAAAGTCTATTTTGACCGGTGTAAGTATTGTTACCCCAGCTTTTTGTCGTTGTTTCTATTTTCATGAAATATTTTTGCCATTCCTTTACTTCCTGTCGCTGTGTGTGTGTTTGATCTGAAGGGAGTCTCTTGTAGACGGCATATGGAAGGCAGTTTCGTTTCGTTGTCCATTCAGCCACTGTATGTCTTTTGATTGCAGCACTTAAGTTGCATTTAAACTAATTTTGACAAATATGTATTTATTGCCATTTTGTTACTCATATTTTTAATCTTTTTTCTTTTTCCTTTTGAAGAACACCTTTTAAAATTTCATAAAATACTGGTATGGTGGTGATGAACTCCTTGAGTGTTGTTGTGTTTTTTTTTGTCTGGGAAAATCTTTTCCTTCAATTCTAAATGACAGCTTTGCAGGGTAATCTTGGTTGTAGCTCCTTGTTTTTCATTACTTTGAATATTGCATGCCAATCCCTTCTGGCCTGCAAAGCTTTGAGTGCGTGTTGCTACTCTTGAAGTTGTCCCAAAGTCTCCTTAGACTATCCTCATTTAATTTTTTGTTTTCTTTTTGCAGTCCGGATTGGGTGTTTTCTGCTTCCTTATCTCCCAAATTCCTGACTTGGTCCTCTGTCTCATCGATTCCACTGTTGATTCCCTGCAATGTATTCTTTATTTTAGTTAGTGCATTCTTCATTTCTGACTGGTTCTTTTCTTATGTTTTCTATCTCCATTTTTACGTTTCCTGTTTCTTTGTTGAATTTCTCACTTCATCTGCTCTTTCCCTAAGTTCAAGAGCATCCTTATAACCAGTATTTTGAACTCTGTATCTGGTAGATTGCTTATCTCCCTTTTGTTTAGTTCTTTTTTTAGAGTTTGTTCTGTTCTTTTATTCAAGACCTGTTTCTTTGTCTCCTCATTTTGGCTGCCTCCCTGTGTTTGTTTCCAGTACTAGGCAGAGCCGCGATGTCTCTCAGGCTTGGTGGAGTGCCCTTATGCAGTAGGTGTCCACTGCTGCAGCCTCCCAGGTCACTTGAGCTGGGTGCTCCAAGTGCACCCCTTGTGGGGGATGTGTGCACCTGCCTGTTGCAGTTGAGCTGCAATTGCTGTTGGCACATTAATGGGAGGGATTTACCCCCAGGTTGATGGGCTGGAAGGATGGGCCATGACTACTATGTTGTGCAGATCTGCTGTGCAGGGGCGGACCCCACGGAACAGAACTCACTTCCGTGGGGCTCAGGTATCCTCCAAGTCCACCCCTGAGTGTGTCACTTATGAAGGGGGCGGGGTGGTGCTACAGTATCAATCTGAAGCTATCAACTGGCTGCGTTGGCTCTGGGGCCCCCTGGGAGGTTCAGGCCTAGATCAGTCGCTACCTGTGCTGTGCCCAGGGCTGCCTGGAATGTGCTACAAAGGCATCTGCAGGTGACTGCTACTTGTGCTGTGATCAGTGGTGCCAGGGACAGGCCAAGCTGGGAACCGAGGCCGGCTGCCACTAGTGCTAGACCTGGGGCCACTTGGTGAGAGGGAGGGGGCATACTGGGGCCAGGTGCTACTTCTTAGAGATTTTAGGAAAGTTTGCAGCATGAGCCGAGACAGGCTGTGTGTATGAAAAAGCCACTAGAAATGGCTTGGGTGGGCTCAAAAGTTCAGTGAAGTGGCGTGGGGGTTCAGGGAACCACCAGGGCAGGGCTAACAGTGCTAGCCAGGTTGATGGAAACTCAGATATAGTGGGCACCTGCTGGCTTTCTTGGGGGGAGGTCTCCACAAACAATGGCCTCTGCCAGCACTTCTGACCAGGAGAAAGCTGCCCCCCAGCTCCTGTCCTCATGCCAGACAACTTAGTGCCTCCTTGTACGTCCCTGGTGCCTTTCGAGCTGCTGCACCAGTGATGGAGCTCAGAGCGAGTGAGTCCCAGTAAGTCTGTGTGCGGACCCTTTATGAGGAACTGCCTGAGACTCCAGAGCCCTCCATCTCCCTCAGCCTCAATCCCTGATGGTTTTTACAGCCAGAAGTTATGGGAACTTCTGTCCCCAGCACCCCTAGGCTGGGGGGCTTTGTGTGGGGCTAAGATCCCTGCTCCTCAGGGGGGACCTCTGCAGCCAGATTACCCCTCCTGATTTTTAATCCACCACACGTGGGTGTGGGACCAGCCCATTCAGCATCTCCACCCCTCCTATCCTTCTCTCTGTGGCCTCTTCATTATATTTCCTTAGTGTAAGGATTTCTGCTAGATTTCAGGTGGTTCTGAATTATGGTTGTTATGTAGTGTAGTTGTAATTGTGATGTGGTTGCGGGAGATTCTGAGTACCGCATTCACCTATGCTGCCATCTTGGCCAGGTCTTCCTCATGCACACGTATTTATGGCATCTGATGAACCTCAGTGGTATCGAATCAGCACAACTCCAAGGTCAGCACTCACTGCCCTTGCCCAGCACTCACATCTCCTGTGTGGCAGAAACTGATGTTGTTTTCTTGGGATAAAGATAAATATCTGTCCAATTTTTCCACTTCCTCTCCACTGCTGTACCCTGAGTCCACCGGACCCTCATCTCTCAATGGAGAAATGTGGTGGCCCCCTTGACCGAACTCCCTGCTTTCCCTTTGACTCCTCCAATCTCTTCTCCGTGCAATGGCCTAAGCAGGGTTTTAAAATGTAGGCCAGAATGTCATTGCCTCCTGAAACTCTCCAGCCCAGCCCAGCGAGACTCTGCATGGGAGACCCTGCTGCCCTTCACGGCCTCCTCGCGCACTCCTCTTCACCCACTCCCCCATTCTGTGTGTTCCAGATATGCCTTCTCCCCCCTCTGGTGCTGTGCTCCTGGCCCAGCCCCTGCCCCGAGGCCCTGAGTCTTTGAATACATCATCCTCTCAGCCGGGGCTTTGTGCTTGCACCCTTACTCTCATTAACCCCTGCCTCGCCAATGCTGCCCTTGCAGGAAACCCTCCCCTTGGACCCATGCTAGAAGGAGTTTCCCTGTTGGATGTTCACAGGGCTCCCAGGTCTCTTCTTTTTCCGACCCTGCACTCACAAAGCTCTTACTATGGTTTTGTAATATTACATTTGTGTGATTGCCACATCATCATCTGTCTTCCCCACTGGCCTGAAGCTTCATGAAAACAAGAGCTGTGTCTGTTTTGTATGTCACTGTGGTAACTCCTCCATGTAAGTGGCCAGCACCATTCCCTTAATAACTATGTTTATAGTTATTTATTATTATAACTTCCTTTGTAAATGCAGCATCAGTATTTAGATCCAAGGTGGACTGGTGCCAACATCTATGCTTCCTTCATCACAAGCTACAGCATAACAAGGGCCGTGACTGTTCTCGGAGTCTGATGAGAATAGGGGCCGACAACTGACTTGCTCCTGCTCCTGTCTGGTCTGAGCACAGTGCAGAGGGAGTGTGAGTCTCAGGGGAATTTCCTAATGTATGGCAGACACTGGGAGAGACATTTGGAGGCAGAGGTTCTGGTGACTTGAGAGTCAGCAGGAAGCCAAAATAAAATTAGCATAGAATTTTCCCACTCTTAGGGTCTCCAGGGACCACACAGAGCATGATACCAAGAAGCGACTGCTGTGAGCTGAACACACAGAGACCCTCGTGTGTGTCCTTAGGTGCCATCTCCATGCTCTGGTCTGACCCTTGACCTTCATCCCTCCGACTTCCCAGCTCCTCCTCCCTAAAGTACAGATCAGCACGTGAACCTCACAGGGTCATGTGATGGGGCACGTGTGTGAAAGCTCTGTCTGAACTCTCTGTGATGAAAGCACCATTAATTGAGCACAAACAGTCCCTTCAGTGCTTTATTCTGCTGTTTCCATTCTTCACACAACCTCGTGAGGTGGCTTTCATGACCCCCTGTCACCCACGAGGAAACTGAGTGCCAAGAGTTGGATGGGCTGCCCACTGCGGAGCGTCCTTGGTGACGTGTGGGAGTGCTCATTCTGGCCCCAAGTGCACCTACAAACCATTCTCAGCTGCGGTTCCCTCACCACACCTGTCACTGTAACTCCTGCCCTGGATCCCTCCAGGACACGTGCCAACCCCGCAACCACTGGAATTCCGTCATGAGAAGGTCACAGTTCATAGAAAAGACACTGTTCCGTGTAAATGGCCAGTTTGTGGGCACCAGTGTGCAGAGGTGGGAACCGAGCGCCCAGATGACTCCAGTGGGGCGGGAACCTCAGAGAGCCTCCCGTGAAAACAGTTCCATCAGCGCTGGTTCTCAAACCCCCTCCAAAGGCCCGTCTGGCTCTCCATCTCCCTGCTGTCCTGCTGTGCAACCCCATGCGATGCCGTTCTCCTCTCCGAATTAAAAGACAAAATTCCCCAGGAGCATCAGTGGATGCAGAGAGCGGATGTGCCTCTCCGGGGGTGGTGAAGAGGCCTGTGTCTCACCTCCACCAGCCAACATGTCCCACTACATCATCATTATCATCGTTCAGTAATGCATTCCAGTTAGGCCAGGGTGAGGCTGCTTCTCACTGTTAGGTCACTAAAAACCTGAGGTTCACATGCCGGGAGGTGTGGGGAGCCAGCGAGGTTGCTCTTACAGGAAACGGGTAGAGAGTCGTGCCCGGGGGCATCTGATCCACCCACGTGTCCGCTTGCTATTTTGGAAGAGTAACAGCTACCGAATCCATTAACTGGACCAAAAGTGAAAGCAACTGGAAGCACAAGTGCTTGGAGATGTTTAAGCACCGTAAGGCTGGTCTGGCCTAATTACTGCCAAAAGGAGGGTCAGGATGAAACTCTTGATCTCAGCCACTTCATGGCCAGATCGATGGTGGAGATAGGTCAGATTTGAGGGCTAAAAATAATAATTTCTATGCTTGTCAATAAGAAAACCTTCTTGTTTGAAATTCAGTTATCTGAGAAAGGCACTAAGAGGTCATGGAGTACTGAGAGCCCCTATGCACCCAGCCTCAGAGCCTGCTCTGTGAGGATGTGATTCGCAGTCAGTCTGTGGCCACAGTGAGCGCAAGTTCCTAGAGGGCAGGGCGCTGTCAGCCATGTTTTTTTTAAGGTTTTTTTTTTTTTTTTAAGATTATTTATTTATTTATTTTTAGAGAGAGGAGAAGGGAGGGAGAAAAAGAGGGAGAAAAATGTCAATGTGTGGTTGCCCCTCATGTGCCCCCAACTGAGGGCCTAGCCCACAACCCACGCATGTGCCCTGACTGGGAATCGAACTGATGACCTTTTCTTCCCAGTCTGGTGCTCAATCCACTGAGCCACACCAGCCAGGGCCTCTGTCAGTGATTTTTGCTGCAATTCTATTTCCAGTTCCTCCAATGTCTAGTGCATTAGAAACAGGCACTAAATGTGTGTTGGGTAAAAAAAAGGCTGAACAGATGGGAGGATCAATGTCATTTAATGTCATCTCATCATTCTTAGGGATGAAAGAAAAATTTAGATGTCTGAAATGTGGGATTTTCCAGATTGGATGGAATCATCTCCCTTATTTTTCATGTGATTTAACTGTTTTGAGAACTCAAGTCTCTTGAATTCAATGCACTTTCCAAGTCCTTGCTAACAGCAGCAACAACGAAAGCGATAGTAGTCGCTAGCATTTATTGACTTCTGTTTCAAGGGCTTCGTACACCTTGACTCACTTAACCCTCACATCAACCCCATGGAGTGAAACTGCTATGACCCCCTTTTTCCAGAGTGGCCGAATAACTTTGCCCAGGTCACAGCAGAACACACGTTCCACTGAAGTTGTTCTTGACCTCCTTTGCGTCTTGAATCTCTGTTAGGACTCTGATACTATGAGTCTCTACCTAAGAAGAAATGGTCACTCCTTAAAACACATGGTTGCTTTTTTCACTTAAGAATCATCTTGGAGGTTGTTCAGCCCACAGACCTGCCATGTGCTTTTAAATTGCTATACAGTATTTCATATTATGGATGGGCCACACTACCACTGTTTTCTTACCAAGTGACGTTAGCTTGTTTCTCGGTTTTTGATCTTGCCGACAGAGGCACAGCGGCCACTTCCCCAGACGCTTCTCAAGCACAGGAGCAGGTGCGTTTGTCTAGAGCACCGAGACTCTGCGGGGGCTGGGGCAAGGAGTGTGTGTGTTGTTTAGAATACAAAAGATGCTGCCGAATTTCCCCGAGAGTGGAGCCGCCATTTTTTCCTCCCACAATGTACAAGATCTGTATTAATCCCCATTCAACCATCACTTTTATCAATCTTCAGTTTTCCCCGATCTGATGAATGAAACATGGTATTGTGTTTTATTTTGCATTTTTATTACTAGTCATATTAAGCATCTTTTCGTATTTTATTGATCATTTGTATTTTTTCTTCCATGAATTACCCACTCATTTTTTTGCTCATTTTTCCGTGAATTTTTTTGTCACTGACTTACAAGCTCTCTATTATATTCTGATGCTAAACATTTATTAACTATGTTAAATATATTTTTCTCATAATCTATCTTTGTGCTTGTAATTTACACACCTGGATTGGAATCCTGGCACCAACATTGACTTTCTGGAAGACTTAAACACCCCTCTGAACTTCAGAATCCTCATTTGCAAAATGGAAGTAAGCTTTTACCTTTACAGGTGTTGATAGAATTAAATGAGGTAACGACTGTAAAATACTGGACCCAGTGCCTGGCATATAATAAGTGCTCAAAAAGCAATTATTATTATTATTCATTCTAATCTTTAAAAGCTTCCATGTATGAGGCAAAATGATGTCTACCTTCAACTTTTACCCATTGGTTATAGATCTACTTTCTACAAGAGAACAAAAATGAAAGCCTGAAAGATCTTTTATGATGAAGAGTAGAAAAAACATCACATCTGATTTTAGTTTATAATTTTTACAATAGGTCTATTTTATTTTCACTTCTGGCCAGTTTTGTAGAAATCAAATTGTTAGCACAGCAGGGAAAAGCCTGAATAGAAGTCAAATTCAGTTTTCATTGAAAAAACTTTTCCAGCAAATTTATAAAAACATTTTTCATAATAGCCTGGGAAAGATGCAGAGACTTCTTGTCTTCTTCCCCCTGTGACATTACTTACAAAATCATTGTTTTTAAAACCACCCACATATTCTGAGGGACCAGACGGCTCCTCTGAATCTGAAAGGTCATAAGACTCTCTGTATGACCATGCTCTGCGTATCATAGAACTTTTTATGAACTTGATTCTCCCCAAAACCTCTCAAATAGTCGGGGCAGGAAGACCTGTTTCCTCCAGACTTCCACATGAGGAAAGAGAGCTTCTGAGGGCAGAGCCACCTATGATCTCCTGGTCTGACTTGGGGTTTCCTCCTAGTCACTTCCATCCCACCAGCACATCCCTCTATCAAACCGTGTTCAAATCATGTGTGTAAGTCTCGGCCTTCTCCACTAACCAAGTTCCTGTGAGCAGAAACTCTGCCTTCTGAATGTGCACCTTCAGTACCTGCCCAGCATGAATGTATGGGAGGGAGGGAGGGATGTCATACCTGCTAAGAAGTGGTGCTCAGGTCTCTGTAAGCCATATCAAGCACTCTTTTTTTAGACTTACTTTTAAAAATGTTAATATCTTAAAAGGTCAGTATAATTGACTTTTGGGGATGTGTATATAGAGTTTTATGAATTTTTGGACATTTGTGTATTCACTGCCCAATCAAGCAACAGAACTCTTCTACCACCACACACAAAAACCTCCCTCAAGTTGCCCTTCATAGTCAAAAGCTCCCCGACCCCAAGCCCTCGCCACCCCTGGTCTGTTCTCTACCACTACCATGTCATCTTTGGAGAACGTCATATAAATGGAACCATTCTTTCATTCAGTATAATGCATTTGAGGTCTACTCGTGTTACTGTGTACATCGATAGGTTGTTCTTTTTTTTTTTTTTTATTGCTGGGCTGTATTCCTTTGTGTGGCTGTACTAGAGAATGTTTATCAATTCACGTATAGAAAAAATTCAGGTTATTTCCAGTTTAGGGCAATTATAAGTAAAGCTGCTATGAACACTCATGCATAGGTTTTTATGGGGCCTAAGTTTTAAATTCTCTATAGAAAATTCTCAGGAATAATATTGCTGAGTCTTATGGTAAGTGTAGCCTACCTTTTTAAGAAATTGCCAAACTGTTTTTCATAGTGGTTATATTACGCATTCTCATCTTTGTACCGTACAACCTTTAAAAAAGAAAACCTCTCCTTTGTTTCCTCTCTTGGGATAGGATGCGGTCCCAGGCTTACGTTCCCCTAACTTCCCCTCCCTGCACCCTTCAGAAAGCCAGGCGCCTCCCTGTACTCCAGGGCCCAGGGGGCAAGCAGCCTTTGGGTGCAGTGCAGCACTTTGGAAGGTGCACCCTCTCCAGACCTCTCCCCCTTGGCTTTCGCATGCCAGCACCAGTCTATCTCTCACCCTTGTTAAAAAGCAAGTGGTCCGGATTGGGACCGTGTTGGGCAAGTACATCGGTCATATTCTTAGCACAAACCACATTCAGGGCTTTTCAGAGCATGGACTTGGAACTGGACATGGAGTGACCAGGAGGGGTTGGGCCTTCGCAGGGACTTAGGGGAAGGCAGAGGGTGCCCAACCCGGTTTGTCTGTCCTGAGACAGCTTTGTTGCCTTACGTATGTGCTGACTCCTGGTAACGGGCTGGGGGACCACACCCCACCCCTTCTCATCCCTGTGCGTTTCTATCCGTTCTCTCCTCCCACCCTGCCACGACGAACGCAGCACCACTGGTTGCTTTCGCCCAACCTGTCATACTGCTGTGATCAGGACAGAGAACCAATTGAAAAGAGCTGCTTGTAGGTTAATTGATTATGAAGCCCCCAATATAATGGCACCTCACAGCCGGCTTCTTTCTTTGGGACTAATTATGCATCCCTCCTAATTTGACACCAGGTTGGCAGTTGGGGGCGGGCAGGGAAATCCTTATGTAACACAGGCTATGAGATGGAAGGTGTTCCTGCCCCCTAAAACTTTGGAAGAGGCCCCACCACCTCTTGAAATTATCTGCATGTAATGTTTCAAGTCTATGCTCTTTATTTTATCTGTGATTTAAACATGGCCCCGGCAATAAAGAATGATGATGTCAGGCCTCATAGCCACAGATCACAATGTTGTTTGAGTTGCTTCAATCTTGACAAACTTCACAAACACAGAGGATGGAAAGAAGAGGCTCTTTTGGTCCTTGTGAAATCTCGACACAGTGCAGATCCACATTCTTCTATCGGGCCTTCGGCCAGTCCCTGGGTGGTGTGATCTGTCAGTGAAGCTGTGAGAGAGCATTTGTCTCTTTGAGGCTGGGTGGGCCTCGTGGGCCCGGGTCTGCTGGCACTTGCCCGGTGGGGACGGTGTTTCGGGTAGACCCACCTGCAGGTCTCTGACCCTCCTCCCTGACTGGCCTGCTGGGGTTTCCTCATTTCAAGATGCAAATTCTTCGCAGGACTCAGAGCTTAGAGCATCCTCCGCCCCGGGATCCCTGCTACACTGACTGGGCAGCAAGCACACCAGAAACTCTTCGCACCCGCCCCCCAGCCACGCCTCACTGCCTTGCCTGGGGCTTATACACTAGAGAGCAGTGAGGAGGGAGGTCCAGGGTGTGGGATGAGGGTGTTCCTGGGGACAGTGAGTCTGGTGGGGTCACAACACAAAAGTCCCATTATAGGAGGGTGGGAAGAAAGGGCGTGGGGCTACAGAATCTACTGCGTGCTGTGAATCCCAAGACTTTCTGAGTGACATTGACTCTGAGAACCAGGGAAATGGCCCAGATTCTCTCTGCTCTGCCTTTCCTGCTTCAGTGAAGCTAACTGCTTACCAGGGCAAAGGTGATGCTAAAATGTGTTCTCCAAACACTGAGATAAAGCAAGAATCAGTTCTCAATAAAGCGGCACCTAGTAAATGCGTTTGGTTTTGCAGGCCATGTGTGCTCTGCCTCAATGGTTCAATTCTGCCTGGACCATGAAGGAAGCCAAAACAATATGTAAGCACACGGACATGGCTGTGTTCCAATAAAACTTTATTGACAAAAACAGTGGACCAAATTTGCTGACCCCCACTCTAGGGGGTGGCAGATAAGCTTCCTATTATATCAGCTCTGAATTACTTATAGTTAGTCTGTCGGCAAGAGAGAAATAAATGTTGATCTTGTTTAGGAAGCTGCATTGTGGGGTCTGTTTGTTGTAGCAGCCGATCCTGTCCTTGCTCAGCTCGTGCCCTTATTTTATTTAAAACTTAAACGCCTCCTTCTCACGGAGGAAATGCCACCCCCTCAGCTGAAGTAGCACCTCCCATCCTCTCTAGACCCTTGATCTGCTTAATTTTTAAATTGTACCTATTATTGTACAGTATTAAACATTTTAAATATTTTTTACTGTCTCTATCTCCCAGTAAGTTCTGTAAGGGCAAGAAAGTTTCCCATCTTACCATTGGAATCCCACACATAGAACAGGGGTAGCCCTTGGTAAGCTCTCAATGAATACGTGGTGCGTGAAAGACTGGAAAATGAATAACCATAAAGGGTCTGGATCATTCCAAATATGAGAGGTGAAAACTAGTGTCCAAACTTTTTTCATCGTCCCCCCCATCAGCCAAACTTTTTAAAAAGATTTTATTTAATTTATTTATAAATTATGTAGGAACTTCTAAAGGACATGATGAAAATAAGAAATAAAACTTCTGGTTATCAGTGAATTCTCTCCTGAACCCACCTTGGAGTCCAGTGCATTCGAGGTGGTGGTAAGAGAAGACCCAATAAAAGTTGACTCTGGGGGTGGAGAGAAAACCTAGTGCCACCCGGCAGTGGTTTATGGAGTCACCCGGGAGGTCTCTGAGAGCACTGTCTTGCCTCACATCTTTGCTGATGCTGCCTCTCATGCAGCTGAATGGTTCGAGGAGCCGGTTCTTCTCAACAACCGATGTAGAATGTGGGGATGACCTCAGTCATGCAAATACAAGGGCATACACTCAGGTTTTCAGACCAGCTGAAGCACTTTCCTACCTCTCTGTAGTGGACGAGCTTGGAGTGGGGGTGGCTCGTTCTCTCCTCTATTTTCAAATCGTCTAGAGTGCACATGCTCTTTTCTTTTAAATGGACTAGCTCTCATTCATTTCTTAAGCACAGTCCACATGCCCGGCCCCGTGCTAAGCTCATTCGAGGGGGTGAATTTAAAAAATGAGGCTTTCAAAACCCGGGAAGCGCTACCTCCCTTTCAAATGAGAAAAAAATAAAACAGGAGGAAAGCACAAATATGGAACGATCCTTGTCGCTCGCAGAGCATAGAGAACATTTTACAGGGCGTTGAATCTTCTAGAGACTAACCTCGGTGTTCCTAGCACTGAGGGAGTGGTGAGCAGCTGCTCCCTTGAATGTTTACCTTGCTATCCCCCTCCCCCCACTCCTGTCTCATTGGCAATTTGCCTCTGTTGCAGGAACTGGCTACTTAGACCATCGATACTGCTCTTGCTTCTGGCCACATTGAGAGGGGCTTTCTTTGTGATGAACACTTTCCACACTGCATCTGTGCTTCTGGATATCTTTCATCTTTGCTTTATTAAAACTGGATGTGCTAACACTGGGTGTTATTAATATGCCTTAAAAAGCAGCTTGTTATTAGAATTCCTTCTTCCCAGGACTCCGGTGTTAGTCCCTGGGGCCTGGGTCAGAGGGCAGATTGTGGAAGTGACTCTGGACTGTCAGGCTGGGCTCCAACCCTTCCGCCACAGCCATCTTCCAGGCCTGGGATCACATCTGCGCATGTGACTCTAGCCTGGGATGAGTGTTTTCCCAGGGGGATCATTGGTTCTCTGTGCAAATAGGGTCTTGATCTGATTCTCCCCACTGGTCTTCCAGGTGCATCTGACCCTAGAGTAAACGCCCGTGGGAATGTCCACAGATAAATGTGGACGCACACAGTGTACGCAGATTGGTTGAAGTATCGTAGCATGGGCTTTGCGGTCAGCAAGATCTGGCGCTGAAAGGGATTTCATCATGTGCCGTGTGTGGCCTTGGCCAGGTCACTCAGTCTTGCTGAGCCTTGGGTCCCTTATCTTCATGTGACAGAGAAGAAAGAAAAGCTCTTAGATTATGAACATTTGCACTTGTCTACACACACACACACACAGCCCCATGATATAACCCACCTGAAATGAGCAAGGGTTCTTTGTCTACTTAATTAGTTACCTTGCTTTGGCTGTGTCCCATCAAGGTGAGAAGTAGAGAGAGGAGAATTAAAGAAACCAAGAGAGCCAGATTACATTATTTAAGAAAAGCACGAAGGGACAGTGTGATACAGAAAGGAGCCAACGGGAGCCTTTTTCCTGGCTACCTACAAGGACACGGGAGCATGGGAGCTGGGCCTCAGATGTTTCATTTTTGATCTTCCGAGAAACAGATGCCAAGGTGGAATTAGAAGTACAGAGTTGCATTGGGCGAAACGCCTGTAGGGTAAGAGAGAGGAATCAGGACGAGCAGGAGGAACGTCTGTCTGACCTGTGAAGGAGGAGTGGGAAGCAGGGAGGATAGGAGAAGCAGAGTATCAGTCCGTAGCACCTCTCTGAGGAAGTCTTGGCCAGGCTGATGGGGAGCCCAGATCAAAGATTTCCCATTTGACGAGGCCCCTGCCAGGTAGGAATGGGCGGGTGCTGGTGGTCTCACCATCCCCACTGGCTGGGGCAGCCCTTGGGAGAAGGCGCTGTCAACTCTGACAGACCCCAAAGGTGCACCAGCTCAAGGCTGTCGGCTACCACACTCCTCACAGCAGCTTCTCTCCTGAAGGGCGGTTAGAGAGGCAGGCTCCCGTGCCTGCCCCGGACAATCGGTGGAGATGGCCCCGCCCTGTGTACCTCGTGACTGCTTTGGATGCGTTAGTGTTCTATCGCTACTGTAATGTTATTGCAAACTCATGGGTTTAAAACGACATGAATTTTTTATCTTGCAGTTCTGGAGGTCAGAAGTCTGACACGGCGGAAGGCAAATATTGCAGGGCTGTGCTTCTTTCTGGAGGCTCCGGGAAGGAATCTGTTTCTTTGTCCTTCTCCGGCTCTAGAGGCTCAGGGCTCCCTTCCCCATCTTCAAAGCCAGTAGATGGTCCTCCTACATCTCCTCACTGACCTTTCTTCTGTCGTCACATCTCCCTCCCTCTCACCTCTCTTCTGCCTCCCTTCTCCACTTTTAAGGGCCCTCGTGATTACATTGGGCTCACCTGGATAATTCAGGATCATTTCCATTGCAAAGACCTTAACCTAGTCACAGCTGCCAAATCTGTTTGCTGTGAAAAGTAGCATGTTCTTGGGTTCCAGGGAGAGGACATGGACACCTTTGGGGAGCCATTGTTTGCCTATCATAGTGGCTGTGATTATTGTCCCATCACAAACGCATTCCACAGAGCCAGCCGTCAACAGAGAAAGAAGCAGTGTAATTGCACGGGAGAGAGGTGAACTCCAAAGATGGCTTTTCACCAACAATTACATAGAAAGTTAATGACGCAAAAGCCTTACAAGCCACATCCTAAAGATGTTTTTTGCTTGCAAGAATGGGAAGGGCACGATCGATTTGAGGACAAAGGTAGCGATAACGAAATTCTTCCTGCAGAAAAAGAAAACCAAATGTAACAAGTTCAGGGGGTGTTTTCATCTGAAGTTAGTTTTTATTTGTTTTTTGTTTTCGTTCAACAGCCTTTTCTCTCAAGGAGAAGACATAAATACCACCCATATAGTGAGTTTGAAAAGGATTTAATTCTATTGCTTAAGAGCAGTAATTCTGTGAGGAAATTTGTTGAGGGTAAGGGTTACGGTATTGCCTTCATCAATGTTCAAAGTACTATCGGCATCCCAGAATTCGTGATGGAATAAAAATCTGTCTGTGTAGTGAACGTAGGGAGGTCTTTTCCCATGGCTCTCATCTTACTCAACATCAAGGAGTAAGTGCTGGAGAAAGGATGCTGTGGGTATAATAAATGTGAAAAGGCTTTTTTAGCCAACACTCAGTGTTCACTCTGTCGGAGAACCCAGTCTGTGGATAAAGCCTACCCATGTAAGGAGCACAGGGCTTCAGCAAATGCTCAGACCTTACTAGGTACCAAAGAATTAATAATAAACATGAACCCTACGAACAGAACGACTGGGAGAGGCCAGGCCTTCAGCCACGACGCCAGCCTTGCTGCAGCGAGAGAATTTGTAGGAGAGGGAAGCCCTGTGGATGGGACCGTTGGAGGCAGTCCTCCAGGCAGAGCTCGAATAACTGTCAGCATCACAAAATTCACACTGGAGGAAAAGCTCTGGAAGTAATGAGCGTAGAGAAGCCTTTAACAGACATTGGCAATTCATACACAGAGTAAACCCTATAAATACAGAGAATGTGAGGTTGCCTTCAGCCAGTGTTACTCCTTACTCATCTCAGAGAATTCATACTGGGGAATGGAAGTGGAACTTACCTTCGTTATAAATGTCACTGATTTAATGTCAGAAAATTTACAGCAGTGGGAAAGCTCAGAATTTGGCAGTGGCTTTTGTGGTAGCTCACGTTTACTGACAAGCAGGAAATTCTTGCTGAGAGGAGATCCAAATCCTGGAGCAAGTGAGTCATCTGAACACACGGGCAAAGCGTGAGAAATGTGAAGAAATCCATTTATCTACGCAAGTGCATGGTTTTCAGGGGCAGCTCACAGAAAACAGGGGCGAATCAAGCCTCACCGGGAGGGATCTGGGGATTTTTGTCTTGGAGTCCAAGTTGATCAACACTGTGGTTAAAACCAGGCCTCCCTTCCTACGGCAGCAAGCGGAGAGCCAACTTCAGTGCTACAAGGAGAGCTTATTACATTTAGTTTTAAAGGGTTTGTCTTTTAATAATGTTTATGATAGGAACCATAAGTGAGTTCATTTTTAATGGATAAAGTTATGAATCTATTCTAAATGGCCCTGAGAGGACACTGAAAAATGAATTACTCTAGAATCAAAAATTCCCCGATGAGCGCCGTCCTGGGGCCAGTGACGAGCCTCGTTTTTCGGAAGATGCGACTGAGTGGGGAGCCGCAGGAGGACCTGGAAGAGCCCGGGTGTTAGGGAGGGTGGTAGCAGAGTCTCGGTGGTGATGCAGACTGATTCTGGGGAGGAAAAGCAAGTGCAAGGGTCAAGACAGGGATTTGTGGAATCTGAGGAAAATGTTTCCCTTAGTGGGGAAGTGAGTACCACCAAGACACATTTAGGAGGAGGATGGGGCCCCCACACCCTCCAACCGCAGGCGCGGGGTGGGGGGGGGCGGCCCCAGGACTTGTATTTAATCCACACTGAACATAGGGATTTGCATTATGTTATTGTTTCCCTGGAAACCAATTTAATATGTTGTATAAATAAAAGTATTTTGGGGGGAAAAAGAAAAATATATTGGACTACCAGAGAGAGAAAAGGTGTGAGAGCAGAGAGAGAGGGCACTGCGAGCTGGGTGGCTGCGAGGGTCGCGGGGAGAAGCCCTGAGGGGGGGGGTGGTGCTCGGAGTTCTCCAAGGTGGGCCTGAGGGTCTGTGCCATGTGGTTTCTTCTTCACCACCTGGGTGTCTCCGCGGTGCAACCTTCAGATTGCTACCGCTTCCATTGCCCTCGGGTTAGATCTGTGCTTCCTCGAAGCCGGTCTCTTTTTATTCGGGTTCTGTGCAAAATGGCGAGTCACCTCTGCTTTTTAACACAAGGGACACATACAGCAATTCATATGGAATTGTTTGCCACGCCGCATCCTGAGCACCTAACATGTACCTATTGCTATTCCACGTGGTAGGAGCGAAGTAATCAACGGGACAGATAAGGTCCTGGCTGTATGGATCTTAACCAGTGGTTTTCTTATCTTCCCTTTCTCAGTCTCCGAGCAGGGGGGGGGGGGCATTTAGGAGATAATGGGATCAAAAGGAAACCTTTGGTTTCATGGCAATCCGATTTCACACCTGTGTAGATGAGCAATCCCCTTTATTGGTATGATGTTGCTAAGTTACAATAATAATAATCTTCGCTGATATTGGGTTTTTTGTACTTTTAGGAGTTCTTATGTGTGAATGCATTGAATCCTTACATCATACAGATCAAGTACATGTCTGTGTTAGCCCCAGTCTAAAGATGAGGAAAATATAGCACAGAAATCTTGGAAGCACTTAACAGGGTTTTGGCAGGGGTGAGATTTAAACCAGATGCTAGCCTGCAAAGCTGCTCCTCTACCGAGGCCCCGTTCTCCCTCTGCGGGGAAACAGCCTATTCCCTCCAGAGAAATAAGCACTAATGACCCTGCCCACGCAGCTCTTACCAAGTTAAATGTTGGACAAATGTTTGCTTTTTATAAAACAAACCTTGATGCCTTTATCTCTCCAAATGTGTGTAGTGCCGACCCAAGGCCATCCAGGGAGCCAGGGAACAGAGACCAGCCGAGTGAGCCTTTATTTACACTTGGACAGGGGAGCTCAGCATTTTTCTTGTCTACAGAAGAATGCAAACATCTGTCTTTGGAGGTCCTTTTGGGTTCCCCCCACTGTTGGCTACTGCTGTTCCTAATCCCTGGCTGTCAAGACTGAACGCTTCCCTTCATCCTCAGGATGCTCAGACTTGCCTGGCTCCCAGGTCCAGCCAGAGTTCAGGAATCGTTCTTCCGCACACTGCCATGCTCCTCCTTTATTTTTAAATCCTGGCCTTGGTAAATTTGCCTGCTGCCATATGCATTTCTCTTGTGAATGACATAGCTTTTTATGAATTCATTTCTGTCTACCCTTTTTCTTTGCTCATTTAGTTTTTTCTTTCTATTACTTAAGGTCAATAATGATACTCATATCCTATATTTAACTTGTGCTCTCTAAATTACAAATGCTTTTGTTTCCAGTACATTAATCCTCTCTATAGTTTCGTGAGATGGGTGTTTTCCACCCATTATACAGATGAGAAAACTGAGACTCAGGTATTTTTGGTGGTCTGTCCCATGCTATTATAGGATATTTATTGTTCACACAGCATCCATTCCCCTTTTTCTAATTACCAACCCAGTTTTTACTGGAGTCAACTTCCCGCATCTCAGGGTGTAAAGTCCTTGAGAAACTGAGTCACACAGTGGTTCCACTAGTAGAGTCATACACCACACGAAACACTGAAAGTTGGTCAGGGACCTCCTCAGAGCCAACCCAGCTCATCCTGAGAGTGAAGAGCCTCCTTTTACTAGACATGGAGCTTGAGGAGGGGCCCCAGGAGGAAAGAGGTGACTGAAAATGGAGGTGACCCAGAAGATTGAAGAGCTGAAGACAGTTAGCTTCTTTGGAACTTGGATCTAGGTGGAAGTTTTAATTGAGAGAGGAAAGGCACCCCCCTTCTAACTCATGCCAGGTGAGCTGGGTTTCTGTGTCACAGGGGATGTGCCCCACATCACCTGATTCCATGACCGGTGTGGGTGCCTGTCTCAGAGACCCCTTCAAAGGGTGGGCAGTCCCCCCCATCCAAGTGTGACAGGAAAGCCTAAGGGGCCACTTTATTTTGATGCTGTCCCTTCCCCTGCCCCTCAGAATCTGGTTTATCTCAGTGGCTGCATTTCTACCTAAGGAGCAGCTCTAGTATCTTCCCAGTGATAAAGACAGATAAAAAATGTCCAGCCTGTAAACCTAAGGTCATCCTTTTTTCCTTTTGAGTAGAAGGGTGACCTTTTCTCATTTTCTGAGAGCTTCCTTTATCTTTCCAAAGAACTAAGAAATAATGGTTAATGGCTTTGCAGTAACTGTCCCCTATCCCCTGAGTACCTTAGAATAAATGCCATCCAGCTTCATTGATTGACGCATGTTCAGCCTCGAAGTAATCTCAGTCATTCTGTCTGTTGGGGGGAGAGAGAGATTAAAGACAAAACAGTAAAAGCTGCCGACCACAGCGACAGCAGTTTTTTTCATTTTGTTTTGTTTTCCTCTGATTTTTATTGCAAGATTAACGCATACTTGCAGTAAAAACCTCAAGTAAAGAACATAAAATGAAAAACAATACTCCCAGCCTTCATTAAGCCACCCTTCCCAGTCCAGCTCTCCAGAAATAATTACTGTTAATAAATTATACTCAAATCTTTCCGGGCAATTTTTATGCATTTCAAACATTCTTTGAAAAAAAAAGAAAAGTACATAAAGGTATAAAAAAAGATTTCCTTTTCCCAGTCTCCACTTTCACTGCCTTAGAGTCGTGATTGGGGCTGTTTTATACGGCTCTGCAACAATTTTTGCTTTTACGTAATGCATGGTGGACACTTTCCACATCAGCACAGATAGTTCTATTTTATTCTTTACAAAAGCTACGTAATGCTTCATAGTCTCTTTATACTATAATGTATTTAATCATTCTCCAATTGATAAACACTTAAATTGTATCTATTGTCTGTGATTATAGATAATAAGGCAAAAAACCTCCACACACCCACATACACATATATTTATACAGTGGTACAAGTATTTCTGAAAGTTTCCTTCCCAAAAGTGGATTTATGTGTCATATAGAAAACACATGTATATTTTTTGATAGATATTGTCAAATAATGCTCCAAAAAGTCTTTATTAGTTTATGTTGCCATCAAGGTAAATGGAAGTTTCTGCTTAACATGCTTGCCAACACTGGAGGAAATCGACATTTAACATTTTTGCCAGGTAACAGGTGGAAAATGCAATCTCGTCACTATTTTAAACCTACTTCTTTTACTAATAGCAGCAGTACACTCCTTTTTAGTATTTCCTAACCATAAGTATATCTTCAGTGCATTTCCTTTATACCATAAATCATTTGACCATATTTCTGTTGAGTTGTTGGACTTTTCTTATCGATTCTGTAGGAAGTCTTTATTTTATGATCTAAGTTAACTCATTTCGCCCTAATTTGCCAAATAGAAAATTTCCCCCTCTTTGTATGTAGTCAGATTTGTCAGTTTTTCCTAACGTAGTGGTCTTCTTGGTTTCATTCCATCATTAGGAAAATCTACCTCAATCAGTAACTGATTTTTCTCTGATATATAATTATCACTTTTTAGTTTATTTTGAATCTATGCAATGTGAAGGAAGAACTCAATTTTAATTTGTCAGTCACCAGTTATCCCCAAACACGCTAGTGGATAGCAAGCAGTTCAGCCTTTTTCTCCTGATTTTGAAACGCCACATGTGTCATGATTTCCTAAACCCGTCTTCATTTAATTTCTGGATTCGATGTTCTGTTCCAGCAACAATGTATTTGTGTATTCTGAACCAGCATTGTAGAATGTCTCTGCTCGAAGTTATCCTTTATATGTACTGTGCAGTTAAAAGCACAGGCTCTGAAATCAGACTCCCTGGGTTCAAACTCCGGCTATGCCACTTACTAGCTGTGTGACTCAGGCAAGGTACCACCTCTTTCCTGACCTTGCTTTCTTCATCACCGGTGCCATCTGCACAATGACAAGGAAAAGTTCTTTTCACAATCCAAATTTTTATTTGCTAGTCCCGACAGCTCAGGAACACATTCTGCAATTGTCTGTAGGATGCTTGCTTGGCACAAGACGGGGAGGGTTAAGACATCTCCATGGCTGGGTTTGTTGAAGGAAAAAAATGAGAGTGGTGACTCAGAATGTAAAAACCATATTACGTTAAATGATATGAATAGCAGTCTAGGCCACAGCACAATTATCTGTAGGTGGAATCAGAAAACAGAGACGCACTGTCACAGCCCAGAACGAGGTCTGGGGTTGTCTGCTTCCCTTCCTTTCCCAGACAATTTCCCTGACAGTTGATCAATCAAACACAGAAAACAACCCCAGTGTATTGAAGAAAATAAGATGGGATCTTGGTCTGTTTGGACTCCTGTAACAGAATACTGTAAACTGGGTGGCTTGTAAACAATAGCAATTTATTTCTCACCATCCTGGAGGCTGTGAAGTCCAAGATCAAGGGGATGGCAGATTCAGTGCCTGGTGAAGTCCCACTTCCTCGTCCTTAGACAGCCATCTTCCCCCTGTGTCCTCATGTGGTGGAAGGGGCGGGGAGCTCCCTGAGGCCTCCTTTGCAAGCTCACTAATCCCACTCCTGAAGGCTTCTTCCTCATGACCTAACCACCTCTCACAGAGGCCATCTCTGAAATGCTGGGGATTAGAATTTCAATATCTGACTCTTGAGGGATCACATTCAGCCTATAGCAGGTGCCATTTCAACCTAGTCAGGGTAAAATAGATCATTATGATATGCAACAATTTAGATAGAAGCAAGATTATCTATTTGAAAAAGGTTAAGTTCTATTCTCACCTCACAGTGTACTTGAATTAGTTATTGTTCTTGGTAGCAGACAAGAAACACTTCTCTGGTGGGCTTAAGCGGAAAAAGAAATTATTAAATTATTAAAGGATATTAAGTGACCCTGAGGCTCTCTAAGAAGGCCAGGAGTGAGGCCAAATTACAGCACAGGCCAACTCTGCTGAAGACCCTCCTGCTGCCCTGCTGAGCACCAGCCTCCACACCTCACTGCCGTAGCCAGGAGAAAGCTGGTCTGGCCAGAACCCTGCCTTCGGTGGCTTTGAGATCTGGATGCCTGTGCCTCTCCCTCCCCACACAGCTTTCTGAGGCCCCACTCTGCTTATCACTGGTGTCTACATTGAAATTTCCCATTGATTTGTGGGGCCTTGATCCTGTGCCTCATTTTCAAAGGCAGCTAGAACATTGAGTTTCTGGCTTCTATCATGAGGGAAGTCCAAGTTTAAAGGTGGGAACACCCCCCACCAACACACATGCACAGATGCAGGATGCGTCCAAGGTGATGGTCAGCCAACAAGGTCAAAAACATTTACTACAATACAGTAAAGTAAATTCTAGGAATTAAGGAGTTAACTATAAAAATGGGAACCCTCAGAGAACTGGAGGCAGATAAAAGTGAATATTGAACTGATCTTGGGAGGAGGAAGGATTTTCTGAGCATAAAAGCAATAGAAGAAATCAGAAAAAAAACAGATCGATAAGTTCAACTGCCTAAAAATCCAATCATGTTCACATCAAGGAAACCGAGAACAATCCCACGGATCAGCCCCATGGTGGTGTTTGCCCCCTTTAAAGTGGCCACATGCGCACTGGCAAAGTCAACGGAATAAAACATGTTTGGAGGGTCCTCAGAGATCGAACAGCCTGAGTCCAAATGAAACTATTTCGGTCCTCTCAGACTTGTCTACACACCAGCTCTGTTCTACTCCAGACGATTATTTATATTTCTAAGGAAGAGGCTTTTGTTTTCCCCAGTCTCTTAAAAATTGTTCTTACATATTTGGAAAGTTTAATTATCTTTATTGCCCGAATTACTTTCTGTCTTTTAGAGGAATTTAAGTTAATCCATGTCTAGACTTATGAGATCCTTTTAATTAGAGAGAAGAATGACTTGGGTCGCAGCGTAGATTGTCCCTCCAGTTCTGTCAGCTCTGCGCACAAGGTTATTGCTGAAGGTTTTATTGCTGAAGTGGAGGCCGGCGTGGGGCAGTAAAAAGAGTCCCCTTTATTCCTTTTCGGTACAGCCACTGGAGAAGGTTTGGACTTGCCTCTCATGGCTAGCTAGGGCCTGGAGATTGCTTTTTTTACCGGCAACACAAAATATATTGCTTTTTGATTTACTGTAAGATTTCAAATGTGTCATTCAGGTGATAATAAACAATCTGCAAAGAAAATGAAAAAAGGAAGAGGAGCAATTTAGGGTCTCAGCACAGAGATATGCTGATGTTCTGAGGCCGAGAGCAGTGCAGATGTAGGGGCACGCCCCCACTCTGGCCCACTCTAGGGTGCGGGAAGGGATACCTCACTGATGGGGAGGGGATAGAGAAGGGTTATCTGATCAACGTGAAGTTAATTATTTTGAAGTTTGTAATCTAAGATTACAAAAAGAGGGGACAAAACAAAAGAGGGGACTTGTATGCAAGTATAAAGCTTAGGGTCTATTTCTAGCCAGAACTTCCCACCCTTTGCATTCCTACCCCTGTAAACCTACCGGTGTCCCCATTTCATTGCAAGAAACAGGAAAAGTCAGAAAATGGCATTCTGGCACTTACATGCCAAGTATTTTGAAAAGGTAACAAAAAATAATTTTGCTATTGACAACCCTTTTATAAGATGTTGGGTGTGGTGGATGAAAGATGGTACAAATTCTTTGCCCCGCCTCCTCTTAACCTGAGCCAGTTTGGGTTTTGACCAATAGAAAGTGGTGGATGTTCTTACTGTAGAACGTCAAAGGCTGTGCCTTAAGAGAGCTACAGCTTCTGCTTCCAAATGCTTGGAATGCTCCCACTTGGAACCCAGTTTTCATACTGTGAGAAGCCTAAGCAAGTGGACAGGCCGTGTGGAGGAGAGCTGGGTTTGTCCAGTTCAGCCCTCAGCGGAGAGCCAGCACCAGCTGTCACCATGTGAGCACACCACCTTGGACATCCTAGCCTCCCGATGACGGTCACACCAGCTGCCACCATGTGAGCACACCACCTTGGACATCCTAGCCTCCCGATGACAGTCACACCAGCTGACACCACATGGAGCCGAGGAACCACCAGGCTCAGCCCAGCCTACCACGAAAAAGATGATACGTGCTTTTGTCCTGTTAAGCTAATAAGTTTGGGGGTGGTTTTTTAATGCAGCAGTACAAAACCCCAAATAATGGGTCATGATAAAACAAAACAAGACCCTTTGCTGAGCAGTGGATCAAGTTTGCATGTGTTAGTGTAGAATTCACGGTTGGCTAACAGCCAGAGTCATATGCAAGTAAAACTTTGATGGGGTTGCTTGGAGTAAAAGGTCTTGGAGGGAAGGGAGTGTAAAAGCTGTGAGTGTATGAAGAGGAAAAGGAAGGGAGAGGTAGATGATGATAGATGATTGATAGATAGATGATAGACAGATGGTAGATAGACAGATAGATAAAGGAAGAAAGAGAGAAAGAAGCTCAAAGCACCACTTCCCCCACCCATCCTGCCTTGCAGCAGGCTAGCAGAGAAGGGAGTTGGGGAAAGGAACACTGAGTCATTTGCTATGGTGGGTGATAGGTAAAGCTCCTCTTCATTGCCCCTACACACTCTCCAGTAAAGTCTGCGTTACTTACAAATGCTCCTGTGCAAGTGTATTCTTCGGGGAAAACTAAAAAGCGATCGAGGTCTGCATGTGAGTGGGGGAACAATCAGACAGAGTGGCTGCCCATAGTTACTCAGAAGTCAGAGGACAAGGAGGCATAGCACAGGGCACAGGGATTCCACAGCATCTCACCTTGTCTGCAACCCTGTGAGGTATCACTGAACTTATTGGCAGGTGAGCTGATTGAAGCCTGGAGATGGGAGGTACTGGTTCGAAAGTCATGCAGCATAGAAGCAGCAGCAGTAGAACTCCCACCCAGTTCCCTCTAATGCCATTGCTTGAATTCTTTCCACTTCACCTTGCTTTCTGTGCCTCTTCTCATTTTTCACTGTCCAGATAAGCAACCTTCGAGAATGAAACAAGGATTTAATATGCTTTTTACACCTTGTTTCGCAAGCCTTTTATTCTCTATAAATGCAACGCCCAAATAGTACTTAAATGCTACGTGAGAGGCTATTAACCTAACGGAGGCATGCATAGATACTGAAGTCAGGTTACCTTGGCTCAAAGCTTAGTTCTGTCATTTACTGGTTTTGTAATGTTGGGCAAGTTCCTTAACAGTTCTGTGCCTCTGTTTTCTCATCTGTAAAACAGGGATGATGTTTTCTACCACTTGAGTTAGTTGGGAACTTCGATGAGTTAATGCCTAAAGTTCTTTGGCAGCACCTAGCACATAGTAAGTACTATACAACTCTTAGCTACTGTGATTATGTTGCCCTCACTGTTTTAGTGCCTTTCTGAAGATGAGAAATTCTTTTTTTCCCAGTTATTCTGAGTTTTGTTGTCCTTTCCTTGAAGCGAGCCTGCACTGCCTGTTCCCTGAAGTGGCCAGGTTGTCACCTGGAAGTGGGGAGGGAATTCTGCCCCAACATACCAACTGTAGTTCACTTAAATTGTTTTTTCCTTATTTGGGATGAAAAGAAATAAGCTCTTCTGTAATTTAAGGAGACAAACATATATCAGAAGAACAAACAAACAAGCTTGTTAAACAAGAACTATTAACTAGGGATTTCTGGATGACACTAATTTTCCTTCATGAGAAGAAAAGATCGGTGACTTTGGTTGGCAAACTTGATCTGTTTCCGTGTGGAAAAAACCCAGCATTACAATATTACACCAAAGAGTCAGGTGCAATTTAGGCATTTGTCTGTAGGATTCCCCCATAAGAGGAAATGTACAGAAAAAAGTTTGGGAAGACTATTTATCAAAATATTAATGGTGAGAAATTTGAAGCTTTCTGACTAAGATCGTGTACAAGGCAAGGATGTCACCTTTCACTACTCTTTTCTAACACTCTACTGGAAGTTCTAGCTAATACAATAAGGCAAGAAATTGAAACAAATGGTATACAGTCTGGGGATGAAGAAATAAAACTATCTTTGTTCACAGATGACATAGTCATCTATATATAACATTTAAAAATTTGACAAAAATACTGGAACTAATAAGCAATTATAGCAAGGTCGCAGGATGCAAGGTTAATATACAAAAGTCCATTGTTTTTCTATGCAACAACAACAAGCAAGTGACATTGAAATTAAACATACAATGAGATTTATATTAGCACCCTCCAAAACTAATTTCAATTTAGGCATAAATCTAACAAAATATGTGCAAAATCTGTGTCAGGAAAACTAAAAAACTCTAATAAATAAAATCACATAAGAACTAGAAGGAAATAAATTCCATTTTTGTGGATAGGAAGACCAAATGTTGTCAAGATATGAGTTCTTTCCTACTTAATCTACAGATTCAATGCAATAGAAATCAAAATTCCAGCAAGTTGTTTTGTGGATATCAGCCGATTGGTTCTAAGGTTTATGTGGAGAAGCCAAAGTCCCAGAATCACCAACACAATATTGAAGGGGAAGAATGAATTTGGTGGACTGATACTACCTGACTTCAAGACTTATTATAATGTCACAGTAATCAAGACAGTGTGGTGTTGGTGAAAGAACAGATGAAGAGATCAATGGAATTGGAATAACGGTTCCAAATATAGACCCTCGTATATAGCCAACAGATCTTTCACAGGATGGATCACAGACATAACTATAAAACACAAAGCTGTAAAATCACTAAAATATAACATAGGAGGTGAATCTCAATAAATTTAGGTATCGTGATGCCTGGTTAGCTAAAACACCAAAGACATGACCCATGAAAGAAGTACTTGATAAACTGGACTTCATTAAAATTAAAAACTTGTGCTCTGCAAAAGACAGTGTTAAGAGAATGAGAAGACAAGCCACAGACTGAGAGAAAATATTTCCAAAAGACACGTCTGATAAAGGACTGTTACCAAAATATACAAAGAGCTCTTAAAACTAAACAATAAGAAAACAGCCCAATTAAAACACAGGTCAAAGGCCTTAATAGACACATCAGCAAAGAAGATTTAAAGATGGCAAATAAATAAATGAAAAGATGCTATAGATCATGTGGCATCAGGGAAATGCAAATTAAAACAATATTGAGATACCACTACACACCTATTAAAATGGCCAAAATCTGGAATACCAACAACACCAAATGCTGACAAGGATGTGGAGTAATAGGCAACTCCCATGCATGGCGAGTGGAAGTGCAAAGTGGAACAGCCTCTTAGGAAAACAGTTTGGTGGTTTCTCACAAAACTAAACATCCTCAATACAATATATAGATGATGTATTATAGAATTGTGTGCCTTAAACCTATATAATTTTACTAACCAATGTAGCCCCAATAAATTAAAAAAATTACCACCCAATCAAGCAATCACTCTCCTTGGTATTTACCCAAAGGAGTTGAAAAGTTAACGTCCACCCAAACACCTACATGTAGATGTTCATAGCAACTTTATTCTTAATCCTCAAAACTTGAAAGCAACCAAGATATCTTTCAGTAGGTAAATGGATAAATCATGGTACATCCAGACAATGGAATATTATTCAGTACCAAAAGGAAATGTGCCATGGAGTTATGGAAAGGCATGGAGGATACTTAAATGCATGTCACTAAAGGAATGAAGTCAATCTGAAAGGTTACGTACTGTGATTTCAACCACAGGACATCTGGGAAAGGCGCAGCTAGGGAGACAGTGAGAGGTCAGTGGTTGCCAGAAGCTGGTCCGGGGGCAGGGGATGAACAGACAGAGCACCGAGGATTTTTAGGGCAGTGGAAATGCGCTGTACGATACTATAAAGATGGGCCTATGTCCGAATCCATGCACTGCACAGCACCAAGAGTGAAACCTAAGGTAAATGATGGATTTTGGGTGATCCTGATGTGTTGGGGAGGCTCACCCTCGCAAGTTGACGATGGAGGAGGCTGTGCATGTGTGGGAAATCGCTGTGCCTTCCTCTCAGCTTTGCTGAGAGCCGGAAACTGCTCTGAAAAAGTCTTCAATAATTAACAGTGGTCATCTTTTGTTGATGAGATTTCAGTAAGTTTAACTTTTTTCATTGTACTTATTTGATATTTAAAAAATATTGTCAATGGAAAAAAGAAAGCCATTACAAAGAAAAAAAAAATAGCTCAGAACTCATTATTACCTTGGGATTTAAGGATTCCCCAAGAAGTCTCAACTCCACTAACAAACTTTGCTCTGCTCCCAGCCCAACCCAGCTGTCCTTAGTTGGCAGGAAGAATACCGACTCCTAGCCCTTAACGATGGTCTCTCCGTGTATGTTTCTGCTCTTTCCTTGAGGAGAACCACACCAAGTCTGCCAGTCTTCCCCCAACCCTTTCATCTTGTTAGCGCCTCCAATCGGTGGCCTCGCCAACTGTGAAAGAGATTACACTCCGCTTACCTCCCTCAAAGCAGGTGTCCTGCAACAGACATTTGGAGAGTCAGAAACAAAAGCTTACCAAATCCCTTGCATCTGAGAAAGGGCTAAATAAGGCACAGTGGCTAACTGCGCCCCCGGTGGCCTCCAGCAATGCCCACATCACTACAGTAGTTACTGCAAATCTCACCCAGGGATAGGCTTTTGTTTCTGTTTTCATGAGATATCGAGACCAGAATGCTCCATGGCTAATTGTTCTGTCTTAATAATAATAGTTCTGATTATCATATCATTAAAAATAACAAAATGACTACATTGGTTTATTATTATTATTATTGCTATTATTATGGTTGATTCTTATTATTCGCAGTAATGCTCTACAGAGTCGCCAAGAACGTTATGTCAGTTGATACTGAACCATTGCTCCTAGGGGAGATGTAAGGCGAGGTACCGGCAAGCCATGTTTTCAATGTGTTTCTCAGCAATGCATACCTTATGTCACCTGTGTTTCTGTTTAAAAACACCTTCGTTAGCATATTGTTGATTCATTAACATTTAACTCGCGGCCAACAGCTCAGCACTATAACTTAAGCCTGAACAAAGCTCATCTGACTTGGATCTCCTCTACAGGGCATGGCACAGCTCTCTGGCACTTAAGCACACTAGACAGCTCTTCAGCGTTACACCTGGGGGCCGTTTTACACAGAGCAATCCCCAACAAAAGGCACGAAAATGCAGCAAACATGGCACTAAGTAGACAGCAGAAAGGACACTTGTTTGTAGTTGGAGAGCTGAAACAAAAGGCAGAGCCTTGTCTCATTCGACCTCAGCTGGGAACTGTGTTGAGTTCCTCTAATTTAAAGAGACAAATACATAGCAGAACAGCAAATACACATGCCTTTCAGAAAAAGAAGCCTTTTGTCTTATTTCTCAATTATTTCAGAACTGATGGGGCCCTGGCAGGTACCCCAACCCGTGGTAGGAGCTTCATCAAGGCCCCTGGGATCTGAGATGGCTGAAATTTTCTGATTCCTGAAATTATCTGAGCTCCCCCTTTTTCAAACACATCCAGGTTCCCAGAACAAGGAGATGCTTTATACAGCAAACCGTGAGCGAGACACCCAGCAGGTTACAGGAACCCTTCGGGCGGGGCTTGTGATGTGTTGTATTAACTGCATATGCCAGGGGTTGACTACACACCAGGGCCGTCCGTATCACTGTCCTTGTGCGCGCAGACTTGCCAGGGCTCCCTAATTATGTCAGGGCTATGTGGTATCCACACCCGAACAGGAACCTGATTGCCTGTTGCAAGCCAGATGTCTTGTTACAGAGAATACTGTCAGTCTTCCCAGGGCTGATACATTCAGAAAAGAGCTTCTCAGTGGGCGGGAGGTAGCTTTAGCAGTTTAGCAGTGTTTTATTTGGGGGTGGCTGAAAGGAAGTAAAATCTAAAGTTTACCTTAAATAAGTGGCACACTGCCTACCAAAGAATGCGCAGCCCAGAGGAGTGTGAAAGGCAAAGTTCAGGTTAGCTTTCTAGCAAATTCGTCCTCTTGTTAGGGTCCCCCTTCAAAGCCATTTGTTAATTACAAATATAATCTAAAACCCTTGTTTCTTTATTTACGGTTTAGAAATTGTTTGCACTTCTCTGCACATCTCTATTCTAAACAGGAATGAAGGCAGATCTTTCTGGTTGAACATTTAGTCTGTCTGAGCAGAGCTAGATGCTCTCACAGGTAACGGTATGACCTTCACAACAACTCTGTGAATTGCATATTATTTCTCCATTTTACTGGTAAAGAAACCGAGGTTTGAACCTGTAATGTAATTTTCCCACAGCAGCTCAGTTAATAATGGGAGAACTGAAGGAAAATCAAAGTTTCTTTCTTTTTTTTTTTTTTTTATCCTCGCCTGAGGACATTTTTTCATTGCTTTTAGAGGGAAAGGGTTAGGATTAGAGGAAGCAAGAGAGAGAAACATCGCTGTGAGACAGAAACATCAGTCAGCTGCCTCTGTTCACCCCTGGAAGGAGATCATATGTACTGGGACCAGGGATTGAACCTGCAACCTAGGCCTGTTTCCCGGCCAGGAATCAAACACAGCCCTTTGGTTAGAGGATGATGCTCCAACCAATTGAACCACACCAGCCAGGGCTCAAGGTTTCTAAGACCAGAAGTAGACTAAACAATTTTTTTGACCCAGGATCAAAAGAAGGACAAATTCGATTACACTGGACAAATACACAAACAACAACAAAGGGCTTTTACATGGCAAAAATACCATAAGCACAAGATGTCAAGAACTTCCGCTTTCCAGAATGACATACTAGACCATCTATGCAGGACTTGCCAAAGAAATGCTACAGCCCATGCAGTGACCCCCAGATGAGTAATCGGGAGAGGGCGTTTTGAGGAGACAGCCTTGCAAGTGCCCTGTGTTCTGTGTTCTTCCATGCGGGCGGGGAGGAGAGCACTGCTTTCCCACCTGCAGCCAAATGCTGCAGGGTACCGGAGAGCTTGTCGCGTGTCCGCTGGAGCTGAAGTAGCACTGGGATTTGACCCACTTACGAGAAATTCTACAGGCAGGTCACTGGGCGATGCAGACTCAGGTGGCTGAGTGGGAGCGAATTGTAGTTTGCGGAGTGGGGCACAGAGGCTTCCTGCAGGCCCCGCTGGTGACAGATCGGAAGGATTCGACTTGGAGTTCTACTGGGCTCCATCCAAGAGAATTTTTCTGGAGGGGTAATGTGACCACAGCAGAGGGAGGGGACCCAGGCCTAGCAGGAATGTTAAGCAGCCAATGAGAGAGGAGGTCCTCTGCAGTAAGCAAGCTGTCATCTCCTGGGGCATCTCTGGGGAGTCCTGGAAAGCATCCCACAAAGAAAGAATCCGTTTTGGGAACCTCGGTGCAGTGGATGCAGTGCTATGCATCCGATTCCTGGGCACACACAGCATGTTTCCCAGCTGCCCTTGCGGTTCGGTGGCATCATGTGACTGACAGCCAATGGAATGTGGGCAGGAGTGGTACAATAGACACCTTCCCAAGTGAAGTACACCCCAGGCATCGTCTGCTTTTTCTCTTTCCCACCCGCAGCGAGCAGGTTGAGGCTCTGGAAAATGGAGAAGCCACAGACTGGAAGAAGTGGGGGCTTTGAATAACCTGTGGTCAGAGCTCTGCCTCCCAACCCAGCTCAAATGCTGACTCATGCTGCCTGTGATGTGGATGAAAGACAAATGTCCCCATTAAGTCACTCAAATTTGGGATGGTTTGTTGTTACAGAGGTGTAAATCTAACTAGTACACAGGGACACCTGAGGACACCATCATCAGATTGTACCTAAGGCAAAAACGATGGCTTTTTCTGACCCTAACCTCTCTTTCCTCCCCCCACCCCAACCCTCCACCCTGGGAGAAACCAGATGCTGACTCAGTGTGGGGCTGGAGGGGAGGGCCACAAGGAAGGGGGAGGAGCAGGAAGGGAAAGGAAGCGGCTAGCCCTTCCCCCATGGCAGTCTCCTGACCTGTGGTTGTGGGGAGGGAACATCCCTGAGTAGGTTGAAAATATGACAATTTTAATATCGTCCTGGGCTGGATATTCAGGCTAATACAATAGGGCCAATTTTGTAATTAAAATTACCAAAGGCACTTTTATTCTCTTCTTTTATGGGAAATAAAATACGAGAATGGCTTATAATTTCATTTGGGGGCAGAAAAGAGCTAGCCTCTCAATGAGAAAAAAAGAAGTTACATTTTTATTGAACCCTATAGAATCAAGCTCCTTCAACACAGAGCCCACACATTGAGATTGTTTGCAGTTTATTGCTACAAACAAGGCTTCAGTAAATAACCTTGCACATACGTAATTTATAAGCACGTGAATATAGCTGTGTAACGTATTTCTGGAATTGGAATTGTTGGTTCAAACGATGTGTGTGTTTGAAATCTGGGCATTTCCATTTGCTCCCCATGAAAGCCGCCCTCTTGTGTATGGCCCCTCGGTCATGTGTGGCTGGTTTCCCCACACTCTCCCTTCTAGAGTTTTGTGTTAGTTCTCTGAAGCTGCTATAACAAATCGCCACAAGCTTGGGGGCTTAAAATAGCACAACAGAAATGTAACCTCTTCTAGTTCTGGAGGCCAGAAGTTGGCAGGTGTCGGCAGGACCACGCTCCCCAGAAATTCTTTCTGGGAGATTCTTTCCTGGTCTCTCCCAGCTTCTGGTGACTCCCAGCACCCACTGGCTCCCTTGGCTTGTGGCAGCATCAGTCCAGGTTCTGCCTCCATCTCTGTGTGGCCTCGCCTGGTCTGGCTGTGTGCTGTGCCTCCACCTCACTTTTAGGAGGACATTCATCATTGGGTTTGGGGCCCACCTGGATAACTCAGGATGTTCCCCTCATCTCAAGGTCCTCAGCTGAGGTATATCTGCAAAGACCCTTTTCCCAAATAATGTAACAGCCACAGTTTCTGGGGATTGGGGTGTGGACATATCTTTGGGAGCCACCATTCAACCCACCACAAGCTTATTAGGACTTAAAAAAAATCTTGACCCCTCTTATCGGTGAAAGCATAGCATTTCTGTATAGTTTTATGCTCCTTCCTTCTTAAAATGCTCTTGGCCCTTGATCTCTGTGCCATCACTCTCGAGTCCTCTCCTGGAGAAGGAAGCCCTTTGCATCTCCTGCTGCAGCTTTTCTCCTCACTCCAGCTCTGTGTCCAGACCCAATATTTCCTCTTGGGTGCGGTACAGTGCTGTGCTGAGTGTATTGGAGCCTGCAGCAAAAGGAAACACAGGAGCCCCTATGAACGCTTATCAAAATATGCTCCAGTGTTCTGAACCAAGCGGGAAAAGCCAGTACAAATTTTACATGAAAAATGACCCTATGTAAACCCTGTGTGCCTAATCTTTTCCAAGGCCACTATCAACTCTCAGAAAGAGAGCGAAGGGTTCCCTCAGGAACCACAAACTAATGCCAATGATTACTCCTATTGCCAAGTGCAGGGCAATAAAACAAACAAACAACAAGGCCCTGTATGCATTTAAAATTCTGGTATTTTCTTCAACATCATTTTTGCAATAATTCTGATTTAAAATCTATTGTATTAAAATACCTTCATTAGTAAGTGTTTTGGTGCCCTTTTAAATTTTCTGACCAAGGCGGGATGATGCTCGCTTTACTCTGCTCTTAGCCCTGCTTGATATGCCAAAACCAAACTCTTAATTCCCACCCCATCCCCCGCCTCAAACTCATTCCTTGCTCATCTCAGTACTTGTTAACTCACTTTCCCAGCTGTTCAGACTAAAACCCTGGATTCCTTGCTTTCCCCTGACCTCCATGTCTCATCCATCAGTAAACCTTATTAGTTCCACCACTGAAAGAACCCACGGTCTGACCATTTCTCTCCGCTTCCAGCACTGCCCACGGAGTCTAAGCCCCCACTGTGTCTCAGCTGTGGCACTGCCGAAGCCTGCTACCGGGCCTGAGGCCATTCCCGGCAGCAGCTTGCTCGTCACTCAGAACAAGATCCAAAGACATTCTTGGTCGTACAAGACTCTGTGTGATCGGGGCACCCACATCCTACCTCACCCTCCCTCTGACGTAGTCCTCCTCCTTCCTGTGCCCCTCCCAAGCCACCGTGCTCCAGCCACGCTGTCCTTCTTACTGTTCCCCCAATACGGCAAGCCATTCCTGCCTCTGGGCCTTTGCACACGTGTCCGTCTGCCTGAGAAGTGTCCCCACAGACTCTTGCGTGGCCACCTATCTCACTCCATTAAGACATCTGCTCAAATGTCACTTCTTAACAACAACAAAAAAGCCTCTTGACCATTATTTTAGAAATACTAGAATCCCCCCCACCTCTCTCCCTCATTTGTCTTTACCCTATCATCTGGTTTTATTTTCATTACCCATGACCACCTAAGGTAATTTATCATCTACACATTTATTTGCTGTCTCACTAGGTTATAAATCTCAAGTTCCCAGAACAGGATCTGACTTGGAGTAGTGTCTTAGAGCTACTACACTCAAACGTGGCTCCCACCCCTAAAATGCAGTCCAATAACTGGCCTTTGTTCTGTTTCTAGTGACCACGTGCCCTGCTCAAGTTCATGGAGTCTGGGTGTCTCTCTTTTTCTCTAAGCAAGATCAGATCTTTTTGGTGTTTCTTCCTGTCTATCTCCCTCTCTCCCCTTAACTCGGCTTCAGGCAGTTAATGAAAATCTGATGATGATAATGATTTTCCTCATTAAATCAGGAAGATGTGCTACAAGTAGACTAACAGGTGTCCAGAAGTCACCGTGGAGACTCATGCTGATTGGTACCCTGGGAGACAGAGGTCAAAATGATTGAGTTCTTATTATGTGGATGGAAACATTTTAAGGCTTGTTTATATTGCTGTTGATTACTCCACTGAACCTTGTTGTTAACACATTGGGGAAAATAAATATAATTCAAAGTCACCTTGACCAAAGAGAAAATGAACCACTAGGAATAAAAATAAACTTCAGAAGGAACAGGTGAGGTAGTTTTGGGGGGAAAACAAATGGCAGTGACTCGGGTTAGGAAAGACCCGGCTGTTCACAGGGCAGAGGGAGGATGGGCATCTTCATGCAGCTCACGCAGGACCTAACGAGACAGAGACAGCAGCTGGCATTCCTTGGATTCTTTTGAAGAGGCAGGCACTGTGGAATCCTACAAGACGGGTAATGTCATCACCCCCATTTAACTGATAAGCAAAGTGAAGTTCATGCAGTTTGTTTACTTGCTCCCGGTCACACAGGCTCGAAGAGGCACACACGCGACCTGCCGCTTAATCTGTGTCCTAGGAAACCATAAACCAACCAAGGAAGCTTGTTTTACCTTCACATTAGAACTTGGGGTCCAAATTCACTCTCTGTATTTCAGACAGAATTTGACACAACCTGTGTAGGAGCCAAGGCAAATGGTTTAAAGGGATAGAAATGTGTGAAGAAAGCACAAGAGCCCATCTATTCGTGGAGAAGGAGGGGAGGGGGTGAAACAGCGTTTCCCGAGCCTCCCGCTCGAAAATGATTTCTTGCTTTGCCACTGAGAAAAAGGCATGGTGACGGGCTACTCTTGATTTAAACTTGTGGATGGGCACACAATGCAATAGGAAAGGGTAATTGTACGATTCTAGAAGCTGCAGTGCATTTTTAAGTAAATTGTTCACCCACACATTTGGGGTAGTCAGAGGACAGGGGCAAGTGTCATTTAAATATCAGTCCCCCACAAATTTTAAATGACAAGCTGAAATCGGAATGAGAAGGAAGTGGTTGGATTACTGTTTCCTGTGTATAGTTTGTCACTGCTCTTGCCGAACCGGAATGAACTCTTTGGTGAGTGTTCCCCCCGTTGATTGGACCATCGCAGTGGAATCCACTTCTTTGTCATCTCTGTAGTCCCGGTGTCATATGCTTTGTTGATTTTACATAAAGTAAGTAATGGCCACGAAGTCTTATATTAATTAAAGACCAATAGACCCCCTAGAATCTGTGTGTGAGTGGGAGTTGGGCCAGCGGGTATTGGTCAGGACGCTGTCAGCTGTCAGGGACAGAACTGTAACTTGCAATGGCTCACGGTAAGAGTGGGTCCCGCAGCGCGTAGTTCACAAACTTAAAGCCAACCCTGCGGAAACCATGGCAGCGCTAGGGGCACTTGGGGTTGGAACTGGACCCCAGGGCTCCAGAACGGGATATCGTCTCCCTGTCATGTGTTCTGGTCTCTCTTTGTTTAGCGTCTCCTGTTACAGATGAGCTTTCCCCATGGCGTGGGGAGGAGGGCCACCAGCAGCCCCCGTTTCATTTTCTTTTTCTCCTCGTCCCTTTACCCCAGATGGAAAAATCCCAGAAAAGGCTACGTTTGTCACAGCCTGGTCACTTTCTCACCCTTGGACCCTTTTCCGTGGCCAGGGGAATGGGACACTGTGGCCTTCCAGAGACAATGGCTGAAGGTCTGGGCACAGGGGTAGGAAAGATGAATGACTCCATAGGAGGAGAAATCCGTTCCTCTACTTGGGCAAAAACAACAGTCACCTCAGAAGTGTTTTGCTATTTGGAATAAATCTTACGTCAATAGCTATTGACTGAGCTTCTGAAGAAGCTTGACATTGAAGGTTGGGTACAGCAAAAGTTTGACACCCAGTGTTTCTTTAAGGCATTCCCAAATGGGGAGACCCAAGGCCATTGAGCATGCTGATTTCACCTTCTCATCCCTCAACTCCCAGCTCAAGTGTCAGTTTCCCTAACCTCTAACACTAGGTGCGTCCCTTTCTCTACAGCTCTGTCCCTCTCTGTCCCTTTCTTCAAGGCAGCTTGCATTTACAGACCTGCTTGGGTGCCTTGCTCAGTACTTCTGCTCTCGCTAGAGTGTCAGCCCTACGAGGCAGGGCCATGCTGGTCTAAGCTCTCTATTGTATCCCCCGCCCTGATCGCAAACTCTGAAGGAAGGATGGATGTCATGGCTGAAAATATCATCACGAATAACTTATTTGAGGAAGTGTGAAGAGCAAGCAAAGCTGAGAACCAGGAACGGAGCTTTGGGGAGGGCCTATATTAAACTGAGTTAGAGGAAGACAGAGGAGGAGGCCGGACCGAACAGAGATGAGCCCCAGGAGAGAAATTTGGCTTATCAAGCTTTCCTCCAGCCAAGACAGCATCAGGTTTCCACGCAAATGGAGAGATGGCAGTGTTTCCTTGAAGCAGAAAGGATAGCCATTTAAAAAAGCCAGAGCCCCTAGGTCTGATCTAGAAGAGAGACTGAGCCTCAACTCACTATCATAGTCGCTCCTGACCCCAGTTGGAGCTGGTCTCCCAAGGCTCAGGGAAAGCTCTGGGGCTCAGAAAAAGTCTGAGCAATAGGCCTTTGGCCCAGCCTACAGATTTGATCTGGAGGACCTTTGCATTCTTTAGGGCAAATAAAACAAGTCCAAAGCCTTCTGCTTGTTATTTATGTTGTTAAAAGTCACTTTTCATAGAAGACAGGAATGATTAGCTCTTTAGTTGTGCAAAAAAGGATGCAAACTCTTACCCTGGCACCAAGGAGCTGGCACAGTAAGCCGGGCAGCTGGGACTTCCTTCCTCTGGCTGCGCGTTGAACTGCAGGGGGAGCTTCGAAAGCATGACCGAACCTGGGCTCCAGTTCAGAACACACTGACCCATACCTTTGCAGGGACAGTCCAATCCCCGGGATTTTTTCACAGCTCCTCAGATGACTCTAATGTGTGGCCAGGCTTCAGAACCACCACGTTACACTATTTTAAATGATAAAGTGAAAGTGTGGTCTCCCCTGGGGGCAGAAAATGTATGAGACTTTTGGGAACTGAGCTTTCTCTGCATAGTGCTGGAGATGGGGAGTTGGGAGAGACAGAACAAGAGGGGACTTTTGTCTGAACCAGGAGTGGAGCCTCTGCAACATGGTGGCAGGCCCAGGGCTAAGGAGGTGGCCGCCAACATGGGATGACCCCTCAGTCCCATTTCTGCCCCCCTGCAAGGGCACAGTGCATAAACACTAGGATTTGTGGTACCTGCTTTATGACTGATATCACATTTAATGTTTTTTATACTATGTGATGATTCTTCCCAGTAAACTTGTGTTCACAGGGCCACGAAGAGCGAGGAGAAGGCCAATGTCCACACATGGGCAAGAGTGGCAAGACAGCAGGAGGTGCCTGACAGAGCAGCCTGGTACAACCACCTTGAGGAAGGCGACACCATCCCCCACCCAGTGATCTTCAACTGCAGCTGGTAAGACACTGGACTGCCTGCAATAATGTAAAGAAGGGCAAAAGATTTTATTTGAATAAAGTTTTTAAAAATAGAAAGGGCAATCAATTTGACTGGGGACAAGCAGGTTCAGGACCAAAGCAAGACTTTGAGATTTGAAGTTAAGGCCTGGAGCAAGTTAGAACTACCAATGTCAGAAGCGTGGCCTCGTGTTCGTAGGCCTGTGTGCACATGTGTATGCTGAGGATGGTGGTTGAGGACCCAATAAGCAATGGAGGTGCAATTATTGAACATAGGCCTCGTTGATGACCACTGAGTCCAGAAATCTGGCAATAAAAAGATGAGAAATAGAACCTCAGCTACAAGAGGCTAAAGGATCCAATGAGGATGCTCTTATGTGTTTTATTTCAGCACAGAATGGAGGTCTACATGCCTGACTAGAAAGGAGGGGGCACTAAGAAAGTTGGAGCAGGAGGGCCTAGGTGTGAACCCACAGTTTCCTAACAAAATATTTTAACTGTTTGTTCAAGATTAGGTCCTGCTGACAGAGAAGCCACCCCAAGAGCCTGGCTGCTCTTTCTTGACTCTGATGCAGCAGTAGATCTTGTGGTGGCGTCTTCCAGTAAGTTGACATAGTTTCAGTCCAATTCTCAGGGTTTCAGGGTTTCCTTCTCTTTCGCTTGGTGACCTAATTTATACAGTTTAGAAATTTCTTGGTTTCACTGAAATTTGTGCCTTTGAAAATGGGCTATGACTTTGTCGTTTATGACAGATCTATGAATTTTGCTACGGTCAGCTTTGGCAATGTTGAGAGAGGCACTTCAAATTAGAGCTGTTTTCCTCTCTTCCTGAGATTAATAGCTATCTATTTATACAAAGACAGAAAAGGATCTTTGCATTTCCAGAAAATAAGAAAAACCAAGAGACTACAAATAGGGGTCCTGGACAATGCAGTGGCTAGGAGAATTTCATGCTTTCCACAAAATAGGGAAGCAACATGAGCAAGGTAAAGAACAAATTATGAATGGATTTCTTTTTCAAACAAAGTGTCCAAAGAATGAGAAAAGGAACATTAAGACTCAGAAGAAGAATAAAGAATAATTTGATTTGTTGAAAGAGCAGACTCTGAATTATGGGGAAATGAGCAAGGTTTATCTTTCGCCAGCCAGCCTCTCCCTGTTATTAATAACAACTTCTAATATTTTTACAGCAGTTTGCAATTTACATAGAGTGTTTCTTATTGGTGGCACCCTCCTTCTCATGTTCTCCCCTGGGCCCCTGGGGCTTTCACCAAATCTGATCTCAACTCATTCCCTGTAAGCAGCTTCAAACCTTCGTGGAACCAGACAAGGTCAGACTGAAAAAAAAAAATTCTTTCAAAGATAAAATGACTGATATGTTTAATGTGTGACCTTTCCAGAGGCATTTGTATTTTACCAGTAGATAAGGTCTGAAGTTAAACACATGAATATGTAATTCTACAGCTCACACAACAGGAGAGGTTTTCCGGGCAAAGGGAAGGCATATGACTTGAAGTGTCCTCTTTGGTATTCCTGAAATGAAATTCTGCAGGAAGCCGTTTTGTTTTCTGATAATGCAGTCCTCTCTCTAGCTGAGCCCCCATTGCTGTTCACACACCAATGGGAGGGATTTACCCCCAGGCTGATAGGCCAGGAGGACTGGCCATGGCCCTTGTGGCGGATCTGCTGTGAGGGGCTCACCCCGTGGAGCAGAACTCGCCTCAGTGGGACTCAGGTACCCTCCAAGTCCACCCCTGAGTGTGTCGCTCACAGAGGTGGTGGAGTGGTGCTGCAGCATTGGTCTGAAGCTGTCCACTCCGTGTGCTGGCTCTGGGGCCCCCTGGGGGGTGCAGACAGGGGTCAGCTGCCACCTGTGCCCTGTCCAGGGCCACCCAGCAGGGATCTGCAGATGACTGCTGTTTGTGCTGTGACGCACATCTCTGCCCGCAAGATCTGCTGTTGAGGTTTCAGTATTCCAATACACATACACATGGACTACAGACGTCCTGTGGGGGAAAAGGTCCTGTGGGGGAAAAGGGACGGCGCGGCCACTCCCTCAAGGGGGGAGCACCAAGAGCCTTGGGGTGACCAGCCTTTATAGGTTTTTGAGGCCCTTAACATCAAAGGTCCTCTTTACTATGCAAAGGTTTGTTTTGGGTGGTTATCTTTGCAGACACAGGAGAGGAAGTCACTGAATACATCAAAGGAGTACATTTGCAATGTAAATAGGTGAAAGGGCTATGTCCCATACCTGGAGGGTCTAGCCCAGATTCTGGGAAGATAAAGATACTCAGTAAACATTTGCTTCCTCAATTCAGGAAGGGAGTTTTAGCAAGAGCAAGTCTCATAGCAGTCTAAGTACAATGCAGGACTGATTTCCCACTGGAGAACTTATCCATGGATGTGGGTCCTGCCTGCCAACCTCGCTCCCCACTGGTTTTCCAAGTGGGGGCTGAGCCACATTTCCCACGCTTGGAACGGTTCCCCACAGTGCTGGGCTTGGAGGTGCTTGAGAGAGGCCAAGCTGTGAACCATGGCTGTCTGTCACTAGTGCTGGGCCTGGGGCCACTTAGCAAGGGGTACAGAGCACACTGAGGCCAGGTGCTGCTTGGTAGAGAGATTTTAGGAAAGTTTGCAGCATGAGCCAAGACAGGCTGTTTGTATGGAAAAGCCACTGGAGCCAGTTTGTGTTGGGCCTGAAAGTTGGGTGGGGCAGGGTCTCAGAGAGTTGCCATGGCAGGGCTAACAGTGTTAGCCAGGTTGATGGAGACTCAGATATGGCACCCACCTGCTGGCTCCGTTGAGGGGGTTTTTAGTAAAGGAACAATGGCCTCTGCCAACACTTCTGACCAGGAAAAAGCTGCCCCTCTAGCTCCTGTCCTGATACCAGACAACTTAATGCCTCCTTTTACATCTCTGGTGCCTTTTGAGCTGCTGCACCAGTGATGGAGCTCAGAGCCAGTGAGTCCGAGGAAGTTTGTGCTTGGGCTCATTAAGAAGAACTGCCAGGACTCCGGAAGCCTCTGTCTCAATCAGCCACAATCCGTTCTGGTTTTTACAGCCAGAAGCTATGGGGACTTGTCTTCTTGGCACTGGAACCCTAAGCTGGGTGGCCCTGTGTGGGGCTGGAACCCCTTGCTCCTTAGGGGGACTTCTGTAGCCGAGACAGCCCTCCTGATTTTTCACCGCCCCCCACAGGTGTGGGACCAGCACGTTGCATGTCTCTGACCCTCTGACCAGTCTCAGCATGGCTTCTTCCTTAGAGCCATAGCTGTGGGACTTCTATACAGCTAGCTTTCAGAAAAATGATTGTTGTTCTGCAGTTTAGTTATAATATTGATGTCCAAAATGCTTTAATAATTAAGGAAGCTTATAATGAGAGAAGCAAACATTGAGTTAATCAAGAAAGTTTCTTCACACACATTGTTATTTAGACCCAGGCCAGGTACAGTGTGTCGGCTTTGTTGTTGTGGTTGCTGCTGCTGCTGTTGTTTCCTTAGTCCAACTGGGCTACAGCAGAGCAGTGAGCGACGCCGCCCATCCAGTGCCCACCAATGTGCTGTCTGATTCGCTGTACTCATTACCTTTTGTCCCTAGATTAAGCATTAGTACTTGAATAAATCTTTTATAATTCTCTATATGTTTATGAAATTTAATGTTTAGCAGAATACTAGAAAATTCAGTAGATTCTCTTTAATACTGTGCTCTTTCATCACCTTACCTAAGGTGTCCGTCCTTAAAATACAGTATTGTTGAAATGGTAGACTCCTTGTTAGCTTTACACCCTCATAGATTTTTTATTTTTAATTTTCTTTTGTTTATTTTATTTTGAGCAAGAAGGGAAGGGAGGGAGAAAGAGCAGGAGAGAAATATTGATGTGAGAGACACATCAATCAGCCTCTCACACACATGCCCCCAACCAGGGATCTGGCCTGCAACCCAGGAATGTGTCCTGACTGGGAATTGAACTGGTGACCCTTTGGTTTGCAGGATGACACCCAATCCACTGAGCCACCCCAGTCAGGGCCACCATCATGGATTTTTGATGAAGAATATTTGGAGACCGTGTTTTCAGATGAGATACTGAGACCCACAGAGCCTCACACCTGATTTGTAGCAGAACCAGAATGAGAGCCTGGGTTCCAGGAATCCAGGCTCAGGTCTTTGTGCCCCATACCACATGGCACTGGTTTACAAGCCCAGAAGCCTCTGGTGGCCCCAGAAAGCCACTTATCTAAATACCTCCAAACTAGAGAATATTATCTGGCCTTTGGAGTAAGTCCAGTTCTGGACTAGAAGAGTTTACTCTGTTCCCAGGCTTCATGAGGTCACTAAAAATGTTCTCAGATGATCTGACTGTCTCCAAGAATTTGATATTTTCGTTCCACATGCTTTTGTTTTGTTTGGCCTTTCAGGGAAGGAAATCACTTAACTGAGTGATCAAGTCAAAAAAAAATTTGAATTGTTTTATGTCATCAAGTGTCTTCATTTGCATCTGAAATTCAGAAGTTCATCTTAAAGAACAAAGGTTGCGTTCAAGATTAACGTCAAAGAATTCCTCAGAAAACTGCCTGGTCCTTGGAGAAACTATTCTTTCTGGGAAAGGCCTAATGACTTATGCTGGTACATTCGTAATCTGTCACGAAAATCGAGCATTTACAATTCTTTGGCTGCATGTACACAGAATCATCTCAAGGAAAACTGGGGGAAAACTGAAAAACAAAACCAAATAGTCAATTGTCTTGGTATTTTGGCTACATAATGACAAATATAGAGCTGTTTGCAAGGATCTATGACTGCCTAAATTTTTTATCATCCAGATTTACAGTTATAAACACAATTAATTCAAACCTGCATTATTGTCAAAGAACAATTTGTTTCTACCTGGGATATAATTGAAAATTTAAGGCACAGATTTTGATGATTACCAGCTTAATGAACCAATATAACATAGTTGGATATGAAACAGCACAACTCATATATTCAAAAATTACTTCAAAGGCAAATATCACATAGGAGAAAGAAGTGAAGCAATCCATGTGCAATTTGTAATCAGAAGCCAGCTTACCGTGGGCATAATGAGGTGTATTTTAGATGTAAGTGCTCATTAAGACAATGATTTGAGAAATTTCAATATAATGGCGGGGTCTCTGGAAGGCTAAACCCTGAGTTCTACTGATTACTAACAGGAAAGACCATTAACACATAATTTGCAGCTTCAAGGATTCACACTCATCTGTCTGAGAGTTCAGCAAAGAAATTCCTGGTACCCAGAGAAGGGGGGGTGGGGGAACCACACCAAAGCAGGAGACACACTGAGTGGGAAAGGTGTGCTCCCAGCCACATCTGTTCACCAGCCTTCAGAAGCTTCACTGCTTCTGGCAGGCTGGGCTTTCTTCCCTTTGATTTTCATTTGTTCACACAAGCAATGATTGATTACCTTTAAGTTTGTGTGAGTTATTTGGATAATGAGCACAAATTGATGTCAGTGACTAAGTTAACTGGGCCAGCCTTGTCAAATGTTAGAGATGCTTCTCCTGACCTCCCAATCTACCTATCAGACGCCTCCACTCATCACAATGTTTCAATTATTTAAAAGTGTCCTTTTTGAAAAAGGAATTTGGTTTGGTCTTTACCACGCCTTTCCTCCATGGGGTGTAAGCATGGTAAGGTCAGGTTCCTCGGTGATCCACTTCATTGCTGGGTCTCCAGTGTCTGGGCCTTAGCCTGGCCCATGGGAGACGCTGAATGCATATTTGTGAAATGAATATCTGGACGCCTAAGACATATGGCCTTAATTAGATCTCTCTGTTTTCTTCAGAATAAAAACTAAGTTCCAAGTTGTCATGCAAAAGAGAAAATCCTTGAAGACAGGCTTGAGAAATTGGAAAAAGTTAGGAGTAACTACTGGGCTAGCCAAAAAGTTCATTTGTTCTTTTCTGTATGGTGGTCTAGTAGTACTTAGTTGTCTTTAACTTTATTCAAAACAATTTTGCTAGATTGTATTGTGACAGCTGTCAGATCAGTGTGCATTTAAAAATACTTATCAAAATTGGTGAATTTTTGTGTAGCCATTTTAATATTGAAGATGGAAGAAAATATACAACCTTTTTAAAAACCATATTATGCTTTATTATTTTAAGAAAGGTAAAAATACGATTAAAATACAAAAGAAGATTTGTGCAGTGTATGGAGAAGGGGCTGTGACTGACTGAACGTGTCAAAAGTGGTTCATGGTTTCACGCTGGAGATTTCTCACTGGACGATGCTCCCCAGGAGGGTGGACCAGTTGAAGTTGGTAGGGATCAGATTGAGCCATTAACTGAGAACAATCAATGTTCTACCATGTGGGAAATAGCTGACATACTCAAAATGTCCAAATAAATAAGGTTATTGAGTAATATAAAAAAGGTGTCTTTTATTTTTTGGAAAGAAACACATGAACTTTTTGGCCAACCCAATAAAACACAAGTCTGAATAAAACTCTCAGAGCCAGATAATTAAAAAAAATAAAAAACAAAATCAAATGGTTAATTGGTTATTATGAAGCGATTTAATTTAAATGATTTTACAGGTAAAAATTCTAAAGAAAACAAAAAAGAAAGATTAAAAAGTGGAAATAAATTAGGCAAAGAAGGTAAAATCACACGGCTAGTCAGTGGTAGATTCCAGTGGCCAGCCCCAAGCCCCAGCGGGCCCACGCCACGAGCCCCGAGCTCATGATCACTGTAGTCTTCTGTGTAGATGACCTCCTCTCTTTGCAGAGTCTAAAGATGGATCTTACTTAAAGTTAAATCAGAGTCCTCCAAACAAGTCTTTTTAAATGTAACAATATCCCAGTATCTCTGATCAGGGGCTTTAGTTATTAAAGAAAAACACTGGGCTAACAAAAATCTTTTGAGTGAAACAATAGACTCTTGGGTAAATGCCAACATACTTCAAAGTCTAATAAAACCTATTTAAACTAAGGAATAGCTCAGAGGAAATATTGCTTTCAGATAGAAAACTAATACTTCCCTGAATTCTGTCATTATCTTTGAAGTGAAGAATAGCAAACGTAACCCATAGGTCCGTCCATTTATTAGAGAAGACATTATACATTTTCAAGAAGAATAAGCCAAAATAGTATTACTTAGCTGCAGACCCCAAACTCCTTTTTTCTTACTAATCACGTTTCTTCCATTTTCAAGATTGCATCTGTAAGATTTAATAAACTCTTATTATTCTCCTAATGCCTAGAAATTAATCATGTAGAGGAAGATGCTAGATATCCAGTGGAACTTCTTATAGAGATGTGCAGAAATTCTCCCACTTTATACTTTGTAACCTGTTTGGTCGATGGCATTTCTCAAATTTAAATCATCATGATGAAGAGCGAGGGTTTCTGAAAACTCTGGAGTTACTGTTTTTATCTCTAGCTGGGTTTGTCAGGCTGAATTGGGACCTGAATGCTTTTGAGGCAAAAAATCACCCTCATTTGTCCCAGAGAGGAAACAGGGAGCTAAATGAGGCAGGTTCAAATCCCAGCCCTGTTACTACAAACTGTACTGTGACTGTTGACAAGTTATATAATGTTTGCTAGTCTGTAAAATTTAGAAAAAACAACTCCTATCTCATAGGGTGTTACAAGGGTTAAATGAGATATTTTGTCCCCTCCACGTTGAATCTCTGCATCTCTAGACTAAAAGAAAGAATGAAAGAAAGAGAGAAAGAGAAAGGAAAGGGAAAGAAAGAAAATACACAATGGCAACAACAAACCACTCATTCTGGACTCATGGGAATACATGGGGCAAATCTCGGAAACCTCGGGTGTGGGCTTGGAGATCTGCCTCCCTCTTCTTGTGAGACTTGAAACAACTCTTCATTTAACTCCTAGAAAGAGCACATTTCACGCTTGTGAAAAGAAAAGGAATTTTTGACTTCCCAGGTTTGTCTGAATTCTGACTTTCCATGTTGCAGGAACTCAAAAAGTAACTCTTGAAATTTATTTAAAAATTTTACACCTTTACTCATATCTTGAAAACCTTAAAATATGCTTTTCAATCATCTACATTTCCTGTGCCCTTTCTTTATTTGTACTCTTAAGTTGTTACAGCAAACAAGTCAGCTGAGATGTAAACATTTGTTACTCTGATGTAGTATGTCAACGATACTCTTTTAAAGTCTTTCCAGTATGTTTTGATATTAAATAACATCACACACACAGTCCTCCTAAAGTACTAGTGGTGAATCACAGCCACCCCTCCCCTCCTCTCCCCCAGAGGCTGTGGTTTCACTCTGCCACCTTCCCTTTCCCTTCAAAAGTGCTATTTGACATGTAATTTGTCATGTTTAATTCCATGAATTAAACGTTTTGTTTGGGGAATATGGAGAGAATATCATACCTTGTTTGGGGCCCAGTACAATGGACCAGTGGGCCTAGATGTCTGACCAGTGGCACCTGGAAGGGGCTCTGGACCCAGCTCAGCAGTTTAGTTCCAAGAGTGGAGGGCAATTTAACAGGGACAAACTAGTAACATAAGAACAATGCAGCAGTGTGAGGGGCCAAAGAGCCCTTGTAAACAGAAAATCAGAATTGAAGTACTATAGAGAAAGTCAGAATGTTGGGGAGACAGAGGGGTCAAAATAGAATGGGATTCTGTCGAGGGAGGTGTGACTATGACAAGGCTGTTAAAGAACTGTGTTAAGAAGACAGGTAGCTCTTGTGATGGTTAATTTTGGACGTTAACCGGGTTAGGCTACAGTGTTCAGTTGTTTGGTCAAACGCTAATCTAGATGCTGCTGGGAAGATCCTTCGTGGGGCTGGTTAGCACCAGCCATCAGTTGTTCTGAAGCACAGCAGATGGCTCTCCATAGTGTGTGTGGGCCTCACCCAGTAAGCTGAAGACTGTAAAAGCAAAAATTAAGGTTTCCTGGGGAAGAAAGAATTTTGCTTCAAGGCTGTAACCTAATCCTGCCCGAGTTTTCAGCCTGCTGCCCTGTGGATTTTGGACCTAAGACTGAAACGCCAACTCTGACCTGAATTTCAAGCTTGCTGACCTGCCCCAGAGATTTCAGATTTTCCAGTCCCTACCATCATGTAGGCCAATTTCTTACAATAACTGTATCTGTATCTATACATTCACCTCTGCCTATATATTTATCTATCTCTATCTCTGTATCTATCTCATCTATATCATCTATCATCTATCATGTGTCTCCTGTTGGTTCTTTTCCTCTGGAGAACCCCCAAGTTATTCTTCTCCTTTACCTTTCGACCAGGCTGGAGGATAAAATACCAGATCATTTCTTGCTTGCCTCTCTTTCAGCTAGTAATTGTCACGTGACACGGCTTTGGGCAGGAAGATGTATGGGTAAGTCTTCTTGGGAAAACAGTCTTTCCTCAGGAAAGAGACACAGACAGCCATTGAGAACTCTTTTATTGGGCCGCCTTCATGCCTGCCTGTGCAGGCGGTGGAAGGAGAAGGTGGTGTTTGGGTCTGCGGTCATCTTAAGACCGAAGCGGTAAACTGGAGGGTGAGAGCCAACGTGAAAAAGATGGCACAATGGAAAAGAAAGAAGAATGTTGTTGAGTTACTGAGCCAGCCCTGGACATTGCTGCAGACGTGTTGGTGATAGTGAATATTCTATGATCTAAATCATTGTTGTGTGGATTTTCTTCAGTGAGTTTTATATTTTACATGGAACCGGTGGCCCATTTCTCCCCATTCACACACCACTGCCTGGGGCTGGAGGCAGGAAAAATGGGAAGTGGAGGAGGGCACAGTCTGGTACTGAGCCTGGACTCAGAAACAAGGTAGAGACACTTTTGTAGAGCAAAGTGGCCAGCAGAATTGGAAGAGGCTTTTTTTCAAGGGGCTTTTGTGAGCCTTGGGATTTAAGCACCTCTGGGGTTTTGCAACTTTGGGAACACCAATAAGCAGCGCCCCAGACGTTGGTTTTGGGGTATTGGACATCACTGAAGCAGGCAGAGCAGATCACAGGCAGACTTTTTCTTAACCACATAAGCGCCACTTCTTGAGGACTCCCTGAAGTAACAGGAAGACACTTCGAAAAGGAGACCCAGGTCCTGTTCCAGCATGGGGTTTGCTGGGCCAACCATTCAGTAACAGCTGACTGTTCAACACTATGAGCTCATTTGTTCCCAGAGACAGGGAAGCCTGTGACATTCATGACCCAATACACATGATCCTTTTCATTTAAGTACATTTCTGAGAGCACACAGTTCAATCTGTTCCGTAGTCACGGTCTGCTAAAAACAAGTGCCTCCTTCTAAACCAATAGCTGAAAATACTTTCCATTGTTGACTGTAGAGTTTATGCAAGCCACACTTATGTGAATAAAGCAAGAACATGTGCCAGCATGCCTTAAAGTGTGCCTCATTTTTATGGTAGGCTGGCAGGGTGCTGTTGATATGGTCTATCACCACCCATGTGAGGCCACTGGTCAGTGGTTTTCAAAGGCACTCCCCCACCCTGTCGCCCACAGTGAAGTATGACACATTACATGTAGACAGATCAAAGCAGAGCAGGTCTGAGAAAGGCAGGGTTGAGTCCAGAGTCTTACACATGGGCCCAGAAGTGCCCCTCCTCTGAATCTGAGGGAATTTGGGGGAGAGCTTCTCTCTGCCTCTATTTTACTTTTTTAAAAATTCATATTGTTTTAACTACTCAGCTGAGATTTGATCCCTTTTTCTACTCATCTGTTAGGCTGAGTCAATTCCATTTCCAAATGCCAGAAATAGAATGTGTTCCCAAGCCCCACCCACTCTAGATAGAGTAAGGTTTCCAAGTCAAAGTTCCCCCTTGTGGGATGGACAAGGGAACCTACATCTTCTGTTTCTTATGCAGCAATGACTTCAAAGTAATACGATTTCCAGATAACACAAGTGGGAGACTGACGGGGTCGCTCTAGGATCGCAGCTCTTTGTGTACTGGCTTCATCATCCATTTGCGATGGAGAATTCCTTGAGATAAGGGACTATTTCTTTCTCGTCATTGTATTCCTGCCATGTTGAGCACAGACCACTTGTTCTGAAAGGTTTGCTAAATTGAATTGGAAAAAAGAACAAAGGTCATTCTGGAATCGTCGGAATGAGCTTCTCTTCTTGCCTTTCAACCACAGGTTAAGCGAGGAACAATGCGATGAACATCTATTCTCTCTCAGGTCCTTTTTGGCTCTCGGAACGCAGGTGCTGGGACCATAAGGCGCGGGGGGGACTAGAGAGGAACGGACACACGGCCTGGCAGTTGCCTGGTAACGCCCTCTGGAGGCGTCCCCGCGTAATAGGGTCCGGGAGAAGCGTCCCTAGCCCTTAGTGGGACCCGGTAGCCTGTTCTCTCCGTGCAGGCGGCCTGTCCCCGCCGCTTGGCGGGCTAGGGCGGGGGAAATGTTGCAGGAGGAGTCGGATCTGTCTCTCATTATTGCTCAGATAGTCCAAAAACTCAAGGGCTCCAATTTGTACTCTCAGTTGGAACGGCAGGCCTGGGTAAGTGAGGCCGCGTGGGGAGGGGTGGGGACGGGTGGGGACGGGCGGGTCTGCGGCAGTGCCTCCGGTCTCCTCTGGCATCCCGCTGACCTGAGCCAGAGCCCGCCTCTGGTCTCTCCCACCCCGCTCTGCTCCGAACACCCTCTCTTCCAGGTCCGCTTGCTCAGCCTCGCACGCGGGGTGATAGATTTTTGAAGAAGGGTGGGGCGCATCATGCCATTCTTGAGGCCAGAGAAAGGCTGTGTATTCATATTATAGCCCTTTACAGGGTCTACATTTTAAAGCTGCTGGAATCAGTGGAAGTAGTTCGGACCACGCTTTTCCCCTCACTTTTTCTGTTCATGGCTTTGGACTCCCAGATGCCTCTTTGCTTTAGCGTCAATCACATTGCATTCTACCCGCCCTGCAATAATTCACCCTCTATACGTCCACCCTGCATTTCGTGAGTATTTTCTAATGTGCTAGGTTCTTTAATGCAGAGATTAATCAAGAGATATTTTCTTTTTGTGTGTATGTGTGAATGTCATGTAAATGGAATTACACAGTATGTAAATTTAACTTTTTGTATTTGTCAGTGACAGTTGGCATACAATGTTATATTAGCATCAGGTGTACAACATAATGATTAGATATTTCTGTTGTTCAATGTATCTTACCAACTGGTGACCCCAGTAAGTCTAGTTCCCATATGAGTTCATTTCCTTTTTATTGCTGAGTAATACTTCATTGTTTGGGTAGACTGTGAATTGTTTATCCGTTCCTTGGATGCTGGGCATTTTTGGTTATAAGTTATGGGTTGTCTCCAGTTATAGAGATTATGAGTAAGGCTGATATATACATTCTGGTATAGGTTTTTGTTTGAATATTTGTTTTCCTCTCTCTGGGATAAAAACCTAGGATTAGAATTGCTGAGTTGTACAATAAGTGTATGTCTAATTCTGTAAGAATCTGACAAACTTTTCCAAAGTGTCTGTAGCATTTCACATTTCCACCAGCAATTATGAAAGTTTCAGTTGCTTTGCATCCTTCCTAGTACTTGATGGCAGTTTATTTAATTTCTTTATATTTATGTTTTTTAAACTTAAATTATATTTTATTGTTTATGCTCTTACCCTTGTCCCAGTTTTTCCCCCTTTGCCACCCTCCACCCCCACTCCCTCAAGCACTCCCCATATCGTTGTCCATGTCCCTGGGCCATGCAGGTATGTTCCTTGGCTACTCTATTCCCTATGCTGTACTTTACTGTGCATGGTGCCAGGCTGTACCATGACCGTTCTGTAACTACCAGTTTGTACTTCGTAATCCCTTCACCTTTCTCACCCATCCCTCTGACCCCCCTTCCCATATGGCAACCATCAGAACATTCTCTATATTTGTTTCTGTTTATTGCTTGTTAATTGTGTTTTTTAGATTCAATTATTGATAGATATGTATTCATTGCCATGTTCATATTTTTGAAATTCTTCTTCTTAAAGAAGACCCTTTAACATTTTATATATATATTGATTTGGTGATGCTGAACTCCTACATAGCATTTTCTCGTCTGGGAAGCTCTTTATTTGTCCTTTGATTCTAAATGATAGATTTTCTGGGTGGAGTAATCTTGGTTATACCTCCTTGCTTTTCATCACTTTGAATATTTCTTGCCAGTCCCTTCTGGCCTAGCTGACAGTCTTACTGGAACTCCCTTGTAGGTAACTTAACTGCTTTTCTCTGCTGCTTTTAAGATTCTCTCGTCTTGTAGTTGAGCCATGATTGCTGTTGACAGGTCAATGGGAGAGATTTACCCAGGCTGATCAGCTGCAAGGGCTGGCTGTGACCACTGACCACCAACCTCTGACCAGTGTAGAGGATCAGCTGTGCAGGGGCCCAGGCCACAGAGCAGGACTTACTTCAGCAGGGCTCCGGTGCCCACTGAGTCTGTCCCATGAGTAAGTCACTTGTGGAGGTGGTTGGGTGGTAGTGCTCCAACATGGTCTGTAGCTGTCCACTGGGTGTCAGATGCTGGGGTCTCCCAGAAGGTACAGGCCAAGGTCAGCCACTACCTGTGTTCTGACCGGGGCCACCGGGAGTAAGGTACAAAGTGATCTGCAGTGGCTGTTACTTGTGCTGGGTTTGGAGGTGCCCAAGTGAGTCCAAGCTGTGAACCAAGGCCATCTGCTGCTAGTGCCGGGCCTGGGGCCACTTACCCATAGGCACAGGGCACATTGAGGACACATGCTGCATGTTTGAGGGAATTTAGGAAAATCTGACGCATGAACTAATAGAAGCCATTCGTAGGAAAAGCCTCTCGAAACAGGTTGGGTGGGCCCAAATGTTTGGTGGGGCGGGGCCTCAAGGAATCACCAGGGTGGGGCAAACAGTGTAAGCAAAGTTGATAAAGTCTCAGATATGGCACCCACCTGGCCACTCTGTTGGGCGAGGGCCCAGGAAAGGAAAAATGGCGTCTGCCAGCACTTCTCTCTGGAAGAAAGCTGCCCCCCAGCTCTTGTCTGCCTGATGCCAGACAATTCAGTTCTTCCCCGTGTGCCTCTGGTGCCTTTTAATCTGCTGCTCCCATGCTGGAGCTCAGAGGGAGTGAGTCCAAGTAAGTCTGTGCTTGGGCCCTTTAACAGGAACTGTCTGGGACTCTAGCAGTTTTTCTTTCACAGCCCCAGTCCCCTCTGGTTTTCACAGCCAGAAGTTATGGGGACTTATCTTCAAGGCACTGCAGTCTGGCTAGTGGGCCTGCTGTGGGGCTGGGACCCCTCACTCCCAGGATACCCTCCCAATTTTTATCTGCCATACAGGGGTGTGGCACCAGCCCGTTTTGTATCCCTGCCCCTCCTACCAGTCTCGATGTGGTTTCTCCTGTACTTCTGTAGTTGTAGAACTTCTATTCACTCTGTTTCTGGCAGTTCTGAACAACGGTTGTTCTGCAGTTTAGTTCTAATGTTGATGCGGTTGTGCAAGGAGGTGAGCCATGTTTACCTGTGCTGCCATCTTGAATTGAAGTCTCTGATGTCATTTTATTATTAATTAATTTTTATCTGTTAGTTATAGTGTTCTGGTTGGAGAGTAATGATATCCCATTGTGATTTTAATTGCATTTCCCTACTGACTAATGATATTGAGTACCTTACCATGTTTATATTTTCTTTGGTGAAGTAGTCTGTTCAAGTTCTTTGCCCATTTAAGAAAATTATGCTGTTCTGGTGGAGGGGTGGGGAGAAAATACAGACAACTGTAATTGAACAACAATAAAATTAAAAAAAAAAAGAAAATTATGCTGTTCTCTTATTGTTGAATTGTAAGGATTCTTTATATGAAAGACACAAGTCCCCTATCAGATACTCATCTTACAGATATTTTCTCCCGGTCTGTGCCTTATATTTTCATTTTCTTAACTGGGTCTTTCAAATAGCAAAACATTTTTATTTTGATGAAACACATTTTTTATCAATTTCTTCTTTTATTATGTGCTTTTTTATGCCCTATCGAAGAATCTTTTCCTAACTGTTTTGTTCTGGAAGTTTTATAGTTTTAGCTTCTACATTTAGATCTGTGATCCATTTTCAGTTAAATTTGTGCATGCCTCTTCCTCACATGAGAGGAGAGTTTGGGCAAGGTGCCATGGTTTTATGCTCTTCTGCAGTGGTAGCCTATCCCTTGAACACCTGTGCCACAGGAGAGGCCCTCTTCAGTCCTCTGCTCTGCCCCCAATCTTTTCTGTGGACACCTTTTGTAGAAGCTGACAACTTGTTTTCCAGTGTGGCCGTGTCAATTTGCGTTCCCACCAGCAATGAGAGTTTCTGCTGCTCCACATCCGCGCCAGCACTTGGTGTTTTAGGTGTTAGCCACTGTAATAGGTATGTTGTAATATCTCACTGTTGTTTTAATTTGTAGTTTCTTAATGACATATGATACTAAGCATCTTTTCATATGTTTATCTGCCGTCTGTATGTCTTCTTTGGTGAGATATCTGTTCGGGTCTTTTGCTCCTTTTTAAATTGGGTGTTTTCTTATTGTTGAGTTTTAAGAGTACTTAATATGTGCCAGGCACAACCCCAGGCCCAGGGCACACAACAGTGACTGGGATGAAGTAGTGCCTCGTGAAGAGACGATAGTGTTGCAGATAAATACGGGTCCACAGTCCCTCGTCCAAAACCTGGGGCCGGATATGTTTTGATTTCAGATTTTTTCCCAAACTTTAGAAAGGTAATTTATGCATATTCTGCCGTGCATGAATATGCAATGTCCCTACCGTGATCTTGCCGCACCCAGTAATTTTACACATTAACATTTATGTAGCAAAATGTATGAATTTTCACACTCAGTGTAATAAATAAGGACTGTAAATAGTCTCATGTCAATTCAGGTCAGATCAGATTTTGCCTTCAAATGAGTTCAAGTCAGGACAGATTTTGCCACCAATTCAGTTACACCAAACTTTGGCTTTCAAACTTTCTGGGTTTTGGAATTTCAAAGGATTATGTATCTGTCCCTGTAACATCCCACAGTTTACTGCCGTGATGTAATAAAAAGTAGGGTAAGGAAATAGAAAGATAAAGCAGGGTAAGGGGGTGATTATGTGGGACACTCAGAGGCACGTATTTGACTGGTTCTTTAGACAAATAAAATAACAGACCTATAATGTTATAGGTTCATAAAAATATTACTATAGATTTTTTTAAAGTAATGCAATCTTGGACTTGAAAAAATGTGATAACTTTGCCTTAGTTTATATCCATTAGCTCAGACATTCAATAGAAATCGTCTAACTCTTAAAAGGCAACTTTACAATCAGCTTTGATAATGTACTTTTAAACAACAGGCTGTATTTGTTACATGCCTTTAAAATTTTAATCTAGAGGGTGTTCTCCTGCCCCAGCATTTCCTGGACTGCCTGCATGTCATCTGTTTGAGTATACTCAGAGGGTGCCAGAGGACTGTGGTCCAACTGAATTAGAAAAGTGAAATCACACAGAACATTTCTAAGCCAGTATAAATGAGTTTTAGACTTCTTCCCTAGCAGTGACTCTCTTTTAGTATTATGATTAAACGTGGACTCTTTTAATGCATCCTTTTATATATTGCAGTTTAATTATTTAAGATATGAATGTGATAACATGGAATTTTGTGTTTCTAGAAAGGGGTTCTTTCTAAGTTTCCTGAGTTACTTTGTTTGAAGTCACCCTGCATCTTCAAATTGCATTTGCTCACTCATCCTCTAGACATTAGAGTAATAGCCTAAATCCAAATTTGGTGTCTGACACCGGCTCAACATCATTACTTCGTATCGTGCATTATTTGTATTAAAAATGGATGTTGTGGTAAAACCTCAAATGTTATTTCCATTCCATTAAGTATTTAATAAGTCTTATTGCTCAGATTGTTGTTATAAATAATAGAATTGTGAAAGGAAGGAACCTGAAAGAAGATAGGCTTTGGAGAGAGAAGCAGTGACATAAGCGATGGGGTGTCGTCCTAAGTCTAGAACCCAGAGCGTCTGTCTCAGGGCGGGTGCTCTTTCCTAACAGACTTATGAGACTGTGTCTCAAATGTTGTTTTGTATTCATCATTACCAGAAGTATGTACCATGTGTAGAGAATTTAGAGATCATAAAAAGGAGAAAAAAGCTGACCTTTGTTTATTACTTATTTTAGGAAAAACAAAATTAAATGGCTTTAATTAAAGAGACTTGAATTAAATACATTTTGTGTGAGGCATGGGCAGATAGAACATATATTGGCATTGAAAAGCCTGTGCCATGATTAGAGCTTAGTATTGTCTGGGTTCCCCCCCACCCTTTCTCTCTCTCTAGGGTGGGATTTGGCATATACCAGGGGAAGCTCATGATTGGACTGCTGCAGTTGATATGTAGATGAATAATTCAGGGACTCTGATTGAGTTTGGTGTGAACCAGGGAGTGATACTATCCTTACCCATATCTACCTTGGCTGTGGTCATACCCTTTAATTCTAGGAAGTAAGACAGTGAAGAAGTGGAAAAGGTGCATAGGATTTCAAAATAAGGAACCTCTTGTCTTCTAGAATGTATGGACTGGAGGGATAAGATACCTATTAAAATGTGGGTTTGCTCTGTGTAAGTATATCTCTTCATACTTATTTCAGCACTGAGTTACTTAGAGAAGGTTGTGTAAGATTCTTGTTGAAATAATTAGGTAATGCCACGTTGAAATGAGAGGGAAAAAATTGATTAGTAAATGTGAACTGAAGACTGTTTCAGGCATAAAGTATGTTATGAAAAGAGGCTAAGAAATGAAGACGTGGAGTAAGGGGGGATAAGACAGCCAGTGCTCCAGAGAAGTGGGTCAGCCTGGGGACGTCAGCACAAGAAAACCAGTGAGGGATCCATCTGCAGGTGAGAGAAACCGGAGCAGGGCTCCAGTCATGCCACACAGACGGAGTAGAAAGCATGGTCAGCTTGCCCAGAGCCAAAATTTCCAGTTGGAAACCAAAACTCGTTCTTGGCTGCAATGCATGTCTACCAGGACTACTAGGATTACAGAAACAAATCTAGCGAACAGTTTTAGAAAGAACCAAGAGTGCTAGGAAGAAACGGGGATACCCAATTCAACATGTTTTAATGAGCCTCTCTTCTGTGGTGGTGATAGGCTCTCGACAGAAAATAGACCAAGTCCACAGCAATTATGGGAATGATAAAAGAGTGTTTGGGGATTCATGTGACAAAGGGTGTTATATGTTTTTTTAAAACCACACTCACCTCTTAGTTTTGTGTGTGTATGTTTCTCAGTACATTGTGAGTTCCTTGAGAGTAAGGGGGGATGCTGTCTTGTTTTTATATCCAACACTGACACAAAGGCGGTGTTCAGTTAATTATCAAAAGAAGGCAAATGAAAAGGCATATACTAAGGAATAAATACACTGAAAGGAGATGGCTAAGGATGGGGAAGGCTCAGATAGCATTCAAGGTGGGACGATGGAAGTGAATTCCCAACGTAGGAACAGCGAAAAGGCTGAGCAGGTTTCAGGTATAGGGCACTTCTAGAGAGAGATTACGAAGGCTGGGTGGGACGAGAGTCTTACAGGATTGTAAATGCCAGGATAATTTGCCTTTATTCTGTAGGCAGCGAATGGGGTCACTGAGGTGTTCTGAGAAGGGTGAAGACATGAAGGTGGTTTTTAGGAATGAGAGGGGACTCTTCGGCTTCCCTCTCCTCTTTATCCCTCCCACATGCTAGTGCTGTTCGGCACACTGCCGGGTGCTAGAGCATCCCCTTGCCTTTGTGCGCTTAGCCCGTAAGCCTTTTCTCTGTTTTCCTGCTTCTTCAGTTAGATTTAATTGTCCCTTTCTCTAGGGATCATACCTCTGTTGTAACATTTTCTCTTTTATAGTGCAGTTGGGTTTTTGTAGCGGCTATTTTCCAGACTAAAAATCCCAGAGATCAAGGACAGTGTCTCAGTCGTTTTGTGCTCCCCGGGGGATTTTGCGGGTATAGATCTAAGGGATCTGCAGTGCAGATGCATTCATCGGAAACACGTTTACGAAGAACTTGCAGTGGGACAGCTGTTGTGCTGGATCTGAGGGTACAGAGACGAAAGACACTTGTCCTCAGGAAGGCACTTGTCCTGTAGTCTAGTGCAGCGATTCTCAAAGTATGACCTGTGGGTCACTGGTGGTCTATAAGACCCTCGCAGGTCAAAACTATTTTACATAATACGATAAACAAGGTACTTGATGTATAATACAACAACTCTTTTTTAAAGATAAGATGCTGACGTGTGTGCTCATGGGGAAAAGCAGTGGCAGTGGGCTTCACCACAGGCACCTCGGCGCAAACCAGGGAACCGCACCAGGCTGTGCTGGAAGCCCCTGCACTCTTCGCCACCCACACGTGCATCACCGAGGCCAGTTTCACTTGGGTGTTCTCGATGCAACAGCGAACGGTTACTAATTCAGTCAAATCTGGTTTCTTGAAAACACATCTTTTTAGTATTCTGTTTGAGGAAATGGAAGTATGCATGAGGCATTTCTGCTATATATTGAAATAAGACGATTATCAAGAGGAAAAGCCCTTCTCTAATTAATTGATTGAGTTCCAAGTGGAACTGCTTTTTTGACTGGCTTATTTCACTTACGATGTCCTCAAGGTTCATTCATATCTTAGATGTGTCAGAATTTCCTTCCTTTTTTAAGGCTGAATAGTATTCCATTGTATGTACATACTAGTTTTGTTTATCCTAGTTTATCCATTCACTAGTCTGTGGACACTTGGGTTGCTTCCATATTTTTGCTATTGTGAATAATGCTGTTATGAAATTGAGTATACAAGTATATGTTCAAGTCCCTGCTTTCGGTTCTTTTGAGTATGTACTCGGAATTGCTGAGTCATATGATAATTCAATTTTTATTTTTTTGAGGAACTGCTATACTAATAAGCAAATGGGTTTAATTGTTCTGTTTTAATTTCTAATGCTGTAAAGATCAATGGATGTAATCCATATAAACAGAAGTACTCTTAGATTCTTAATAATTTTTAAGAGGATCCTGGGACTTAAAAGTTTGAAGATCAATGGTCTAGTGGAATGAGTGAGGTACAGAGCTGAGCGGGGAGGTGACTACAGTAGAGGACAAGTTGGACTGGACTTTGCTCAGAGAATAATGACCAGAGTGATAAGGAGAATCTGTCACATGGAGAGAACTTGGAGAACCTGGAAATACAGGTGACCTTGAGAAGGGAAGCTTTTAGGAAAGCTATGTGTGAATATTTATAGGTGTCTCACAGAAAAGGAATTAGGTTTATTTTCTGTGACCCTGGGTTGGGGTTGGGGTGATGATGGCTGACTTTAAGGGGAGTCTGTTTTAGCTTGAGAGAGAGTGTGAGTGAGTGAGAGAGAGAGAGAGACAGACAGACAGACAGACAGACATCGACCAGTTGCCTCCTGTACGAGCCCTGATTGGGGATCGCACCTGCAGCCTAGGTATGTGCCTCACTGTGGATGGACCCCACAGCCAGGTGGGTTTTGGTGTATGGGACAGTGGCCCCAACCAGCTGAGCCACCTGTGCAAGGCAAGAATTTTCTTACAGAGTAGTTCAAGGATGGAATTGGCTAAGGTACAGATGTAGTGAGTTTGTAAGCTGGAAAGGTAGCTTAGAGTGTCTAGGTCAGAGCTAGAAACCACAAGGAGAGAGAGGAGTGTCAGTCAGTAAATAGTTGACTTAGAAGAACTCCACAGTCTCTTCCAACCCTGAAATTCTGTGATTCTCCAGGCACAGAGAGAGGAAGTCCAGGATTAGCATAGTGGCACACAGTAAGAATGGAGAGGATGGAACCTCTTTAGAGGGAATTAAAGGGCCCTTGGAACCCTTTGTGTAGACCTTCTTATGTCCCACTTTGTACTTCGTGGAATATTTAGCCTCAGTTTCCCTCTCAGCTTCTTTGACCCAGCTGTGACTTCAGCCACTTTGCTTCTCCAGTTTCCTTTACTTGCTAAGTGTAGAGATTTAAGATGGCCAGTGGCCAGTGCTTTGGATTAAGCCTGTTCTGGTGGAGGTAGAAAGAAACTGGAAAGATTTGTGTGTGTGGTGTGTGGAAGGGGGCTGGGGTGAAGATGGCTGTGTGTTTTTAGAGTGCGGAGTGGTGGAGGGTGTCAGACATGTCAACATAAGTAAGTGGGTGAAGGGTGGGCGCACTCAGGGCCATGGCTGGGAATGTGCGGCGCGCACCCTCGCTGGGTTGTATTTCTGATCGTGTTCTGCCAGTTTGTTTAAAAGAAGGCTCCGCTGTTGTAGATATTTTTAAAACTTCTACGTCCATTCACTCTTCCCTACCAGTCTTTTACATTGAGTCCATTGCCACCCAGGCACATCTGGTATTTATAACACAACTTTAACTTACACTGGATTTCACAGCCTAAAAATAATGTTGAAAAATTTTCTATTTGAGTCTCAAAATACCCTAGTTCAGTTGTTAGTTTCCCTATAAGATTAAAAATAAAATTGAGATACAGTGAGTTGAAATGACTCGACTGAGATAATATATAGGACAGAGATGATTCCAGGTCTTCCAATGTGAAATCCCACTCTCCTTTAGTCCCACGTGGTTTATAAACTATAGTCCGTTACATCAAGGATTCTGAAAATGTTCTGTTCATTTAAAGATACTTGATAAGAAACAACACTCTTTCAAATGCATTGTTATATCAAATACTTCATAATCCACTGAGGTGCTTCCAAATTAACTTGTTTCTGGGCGGTCTGACCCCGGGGAGTGGGGAGCTCTCTTCTTCCATATTTCTTTATATGTTTGGAACACTTATAAATGCGTCATCAGTGAGGAGGGGTGCACTGGTCTTTCAGAATATTGGGGCTTGTGCATGGCCCTTCATGGTGCCCCATACAAGGGAGGATACCACTGCAACGCGCATGTGGTGCGTGGTGCGTGGTGCTGGCCGAGCAGAGCGCAGGTGCACCTGCCCCGCGCGAACCCCCTTCGTGGTGTACCGCTAAGGTGCGGGACGAGTGAGCCCGTAACATGTCGTGTGCTAGGAATGCCACGGAGTGCATAGATTTAGTGGTTACAACTATCAGAAGCCCTTTGTCTGTTTTTTTTTATTTGTCCTAAATAATTTTAGTGATTTGTTTTCAAAATAAAAATTTTCAACCACTCTTTCGATTTCCCACAACAGTTTACTTGCAGAGTGTGCTGAGACTGCCAGGGAGCAGGGAAGCTATTAAACGTGCAAGCACGTGTCTCTGGGAATCAGGATTTGTCTTTATGTTGAGCAGTCAAAACAAATACCAAAAAATTGTATATTGAGGTTATATAAGAAAAAAGCTGTATCTTTTTAATGTTAATCCTACCCTACTCGATGAGAAAAGACTCACTGTTCTTGTTGTCTAGAAATACCACGTTCCGTGTGTTTTATATGCCAGGCTTCCTAGGAGGGCCCAGATGTTGTTTGAAACCAGGGTTGCGCTGCTGAAGCAGTGTGACACCTGCTGTGCCCTGCCACACAGGCCTCCTGTCACTGTCCTGTTTTGATTTTCGAGTTTCTCAAGACTTCTATAATTAGTTGAGGTGATCAGTTAATGTAGTTTGCCTTCGATATAAGCAAGCGTATTGAGCCCTGACTGGTGTGGCTCAGTTTGTTGGGTGTCGTGCTGCAGAGTGAAATGTCCGGGTCAGTTCCTGGTTGGGGCACAGAGCCCGGGTTGTGGGTTTGGTCCCTGGGTGGGGTTCGAGGGAGGCAACTGATCATTGTTTCTTTCCATCTCTTTCTCCCTCCCCTCCCCTCTCTCTAAAAATAAATAAATAATATCTTTTGAAAAATTTAAAAAAGTATATCTAGGAGGCGTAGCAACTTGGAAGTATTGAAAATGTTTAGAAGTAGTAACCAGTTTCTCTCTTGAAGTTCTTTAAATTGTGCTACCTTGGAGTCATTTCCAAATACAGGATTAGTAGAAGAAAACCCGCTTCCTTTTGCTGTGGTGCTTTTGAATAATAAACAGGATTTTGCAGTTTTTAAAAACCCTAGGAATAATAGACTAGAAAACAGTCTCTTTAGTTAAAAGTAATTTTTATAGAGTCCTTGTTTATTTGGGAGGAAATTCGTTTAAAAGGGTATAACATTTCGGTCAATATAATTTTGTCAAGCAACAATTAAGGCCAAGAAACGAAGAAGACGTGGTCTTTGCCTTTGAATTTAACAGTCAGAAAGATAAATAGGCAAGCTGAAAATGACAGTATAACCTGATCAGTGCTACAGAGGAGCGGAGTGCAGTGTCTTTGCAGGCAAGGGGGAGGGGAGTAGGGAAAGCAGGTCACATTGGAAGGAGGACTTGGAAACTAGTAGGCGGTTGCGAAGGTGGTGAGGGAGCACTCCCATCTGAGGAAACGACAGGAACAGGAGCCTGGGCCCTTTAACGTACTTGACAGTTGAGGAGCCAGGTAATGGAGTTCACTGCGACTGACTAAGGAGTAGAGTGTGCGTAGGGAGGAGGTGTGAGAAAAGAGAGGGTGTTGTTAGCTTGGTGGAGCAACACCTGATGAATTTGGAGAGCGAGGCAGGGATACACAGTGAAGGGCCAGGTGTGCCCGCCCTGCTGAAAAGTTTAGGCTTCTTGTGTACGCTGTGGAGATCTGGAGCCAGGAAAGACTTGTGATTTGGGAAGAGCCACTGGAGGATGGACTGAAAAAGGGAGAAATGGGTTCATTTCTTTATAAGCTTTCATGGAGCACTTGCTTGTGAAAGTAACTTTCTAGGCACTTAGGATATAACAGTGAACAAATAGACAAGGATACCTGCCCCAGTGGAGCTTCCCACTTCTAGTGGAGCGGGATAGAACAATAAACACAGCAAATACATTAATCCTGTTAGCGTGTTAGGAGGGAATAAATGCTAAGAAAGAAGAACAAGTAGATAAGGGGGTGTGAGAATGGGAGTGGTTGGTGGCTGCGATTTAAAAGAGGTGGCCAGAGGTCCCTTCAGAAGCCCTTGCAGTCGTCCAAGGGAAAAGTGATGAGGGCTTGGACTTAGGTGTGGGACTAGAGAATGGAGAGAAGGAATAGATCGGGGACATATTTTTCTTTTTCTCTTTTACCCTTTTTATAATAAAATAAAACACAAATGAAGCCACATGAAACAAATCTGTAATGTAGCGAATTATTATTAGATAAACAACCTTGTAAAATTTACCCTGGTAAAAAAACGAAACTTCACCAGCCACACATGTGCCCCATCCCAATCGCAAGCCACTCCCTCCCCCAGAGCCTGATTTTGGTAACGACTTTCCTGCATTTCTTGATAGTTTTATTAACCAAATGTATATCCCTAGCACTCTAACTTAGTATTGCCAATTAAAAAATGTTTTGATATGCCTTTTAAAATCTTTTAAAATCTACAGGTTTTCATGGACAACAGTGTGGTGATTGCTGGGGATGGGGTATATAAAGGGCATAAAAGGTAATGGGAAAAATACAATAAAGATTAAATAAAATATATAACATTTTAAAAAATCTGCAGGTTTCCTCTCCTTCCAATTTCTTTTTCCTTGTAATTTCTCCGCTGAAGAACTGGGTAGTTGGACCTTTACGATTTCCGCATCCTAGGTTTTTCTGACTGCACACTCATGGTGAAGTGCGCTATCCTTTGTGTAACTCGTGAGTTGACAGCAGACTCAACACACCAGCAGACCACGTGCACATCAGCAGCCAGTGTTCTTTTGTCGAGAAGCAAATAGTGCCTGCTTGTCTTTTGCAATGTCAATAGCTGTTTGTGCTTAATGCCTAGAATTAGTAATTCGTTAGGGGTTGCGAAATAGTGATATTCTAATTATAGCATATCTGTTTTTGTTATTAGCTAGAATACTTTAATAAAAAGACATCTCTTCTACTGTTTGGCTACCCCGTGGTACAGTTTCCATAGGAAAGGCAGGATAAATGACTTGACTTTTATTTGCCAGTTTTCAGGGTGATAAGTTGGTGTCCTGTCATCCTCCATTTTTATTACTTTGTCTGTATTTCCTCCTCCAGGTGGCCTAGTCTGGAAAGGGTGCCTGGTTGGTCAGTTTCAAGAATTCATAGGTGCTGGGCTGCTCAGGCCTCTTCAGACTTCATCTGCTGCCCTGGATTAGGCAAAAGCCCGCTCTGTTTCAGCTCCTTTCATAAAATTGGCTTTTCCTGTGTTCTGGTGAACACTCGTTGGCTACTTTGGAGTTCTTCTGTTTTGCACACATCAGATACCTCGCTGCTTTCCTCTGCTTCCCTTCGCAGATGCTAATATATCCACTGTAGGTCTTGCACCTATCGGTTTGTCCCCAGCTGTTTGTATGTTTGCTCTGTGGGGGATAGCTTATCACCAAGTGTGGTTGTACATGTTTTTCAAGGGATTTTGGTCTTGCTATCTAGTTGCTTGGCCTGTTTTTATGTGGAAATTAGGGAGACTAAAGAAAAAGGCAGCTGACTGCTACTAATGCCGTCTTCCCAGAAATGGGTTGAATGCTGGAAGAGTTAGAGTGGAACTGAGAATACTGAAGCTTATGGCCCGGAGGGTCTGGTGGGTAGCAGCTGCATGGGCGAGGGTTAAAACATGGAAGAGAGAGAGCAACGTCATCAGTGGAACATAAGACCAACGTTTTTATTTTGTAGGTTTGAAATGCTTATGAGATACTCTAATAGAAATGCTCTTAAGAAATAGGCGTCTAGAATTTGATATGAAGAGTGAGTGATGAAAGATCACTTGAAAGTAACTGAAGCCATTATAAATTGGAGAATTCTATTTTTGGTAAAAATCACAGTATGAAAATCAGTAGAATAAAGGGCTCGCACTCTAAGGTGAAAGAGACATTGATAAGCATTTGTGAAATACTAGTTTTATGTATTTTCTGTAAATATGCACAGCACACACAGGCTCACTTTGAGCAGCCATCCAAAGAGGAAGATACTGTTCAAAAATTCATTCAACAGGAACAACTGGTTTTTCGGTCATTAGGTGTAGATGCTGTATATGTGGGGTATAACATTATAAGAATGAGCTTATGAAATCTCATTATTTTTCTACTAGAAAAATAGATGTTAAATATGCATAAAGATGCAAACCCTCGATGATGTTAAATATTCATAAGCTACAAGTGTTTGAACTGTGACTAGAGTGTACTGTGTACTATCACAGATCCTCTATTTAAGAGTGGGTGAAAAAGTCTTCTCTCGTGAGCTTGTCCAGTTAATGCAAAGGTGCTCTAACCTCAAAGGGGAGTTTTTAGATAGTTTTAAAATATGTACATTTGGACACTCCTTTTAAAATTTCCATTAGCATTAAATATCAACCCAAATGAATTACTTTGGCCTCTGTCTTTTTCTTCTTTCTAAAATTAGGCCAGTCTGCAGAGACCTGAGATTAAACTTGAATCACTAAAGGAAGATATCAAGAGATTCTTTAAAACATCAGGTTTGTAAGTTGCTTTTTTTCCCTCTAATTCTTTAAGGCAAAGTAAGGAAATACTTTTATTTGAAGGGAGTATTTTATCCCCAGCCATCTAATTACTCATTCAGAATTACGAAACAGTGGCTGGGTAGGTTTCTATTTGGTAAGAATTAGAACTTTCATACATTTCAATAAAGTGCTGTAAAAATTTAGGGGCACTGAGGGAATGGCTGCTTCACATTAATTAGTTTTAAGCACTATTTACCTTCCAGACCAAAATACATCCTGAATATGTGAAAAAAATCTCCCTAGTTACTAAGCAAGTTGTCTTTTACTTTTTCGTGGCTTTTTCTTTTTACACATCTTTTCCCCACTCTTTCTACCCTTTTTTACGAGCAAAAGAAACAAAAGAAAATCTTACTTTTTTTTGGAGCAAAGAGAGATTCCCTTTCTAACTTTTGCACATGGAAACTGAGATGCCAAGTGGTTTACTTACCCAGAGAAGTTCAAGTAGTTCGCAGCCAACAGAACCGCTCTGACTAGTGGCACCTTATAATCCACGGCTGTCATTCAGGGGTTTGCAATGAACTGATCGATCACCTGTGGTCTGTTTGCCAAGCCCTTGCTATTTCCGGCCCTTCTCTTGGAACAGCCCTCACAGCCCTACTGTAGTACAATAGTTAAAGATTTCAGCATTCATTGAGCTACTTAACGGTAGAAGAAGTAACTTTTCCTCCCATCTTGAGAAAATGGTGCAATAGTTTTACTTAACAAAGAATATAATGTTGACAGCTTGGCCCCTCAGCGTCTGCCAGGGGAAGTGATGAACGCACAGGAACCAGATCCTTAATAACACTTTACGCAGCAATTGGCAGTTGATAAAGTTCTTTCACAAATGAATGTAATGTTACAGTTTTAGTGAGATACATTTAATTATAATGTGTATCTATTTTTGAAACTAATATGTTTATATATTTTATTTTTTTAAAAACAGGTTGGGAGAAGAAACTTCAGAATGCTGTTTATAGTGAACTGAGTGTGTGAGTTTTTCCTACCCCTGTTGAAATACTGTTTGTTATGTTTAGCTATTATTTACTTTGTAAGTACTGAATACAGTATTGCTATACATTCTCATAATATTTCTCATTAGTATTTATATGGCATTTAATATTAATTAATACTTTTAAAAATTATAGTTTTACCTGAGAAATAATAATGAATAAATAGAGGGGTTTTTTTGAATAAGTAGAGTTTTTATAGTACCAAGAATTTTATATTAAAAATTCATTTATTCAGTGTAATTAGGGAATAAGATGATTCTCGCAAGTTATTATTTCAGAAAACTGAAGCTTACCAACATTCTTTTTATTGCTGCCATTTTGGATATTACCTCCCCCCCTTTTTGGATATTTCTCTTTATGAATGACCATTCTAAACATAATTTAACTTCTTTAATGATATTGATAATGATGTCTATATCATTAAATTGATATTATTAAGAACATCAAACAACAGTTAACTTTTTTGTTTATGTGGACTTGCCCTCAGCATCTGTTGAGGTATGTAGAACTATTTGTCATTCCAAAAAACATAGATCTAGAATGTTAGCTTTTGTAGCTGTTGACTGTCTGCCATGTGCCAGCCCTGCACTTGGCACTGGGAATCCAGGGTAGAATGAGAAGAGCGGTGCCATAGGCAGAAGGGAACAGCGGGCTCAGAGACTCAGAGGTGGGAACGCGGCACCCTGGAGGGACAAAAGGTGAATGGCTGGATGGTGCCAGGCAAAAGGGTGTGGTAAAGGATGACGTTAGATACGTAGGCAGGAATGTGCTTCATACCAAGCCTGTGTAGACTAGGTCCTAATAGGATTTGGGTGTCAATTTGGAATTTTAAGCAGCGTAGTGCCATGATCGTATTTGCGTTTCATTCATTCAGCAATGTACTGGTTATCCAGTGTGCCGCGGGCATTGTGCCGGGCACTGGCATTGCAATCACATGTGAAGAAGGAAGGCATTGCTCCTGGCTAACAGCCAGGCAGATTGGCACGTAGGCTGGAAGTAGTGTGGAGGCCGGGGAACCTGGTTAAGCGTCTGACAGATGAGTGCAGATGAGAGAGGCTGGTTGGGTAGAACCGTGTCAGTGGGGAGGAAAAGCTGAGCGGTATTCCCAGGGACTTAGGGACGGGACCGGGAAGGAGTCAAGCGGGATGCGTGGTTTCCGGTGCTTTCTTCCTATCCGACGGCCCTCACCTCTTGTGTTGTGCGCTGAAGTTTCCATCCGATATTTCTGTTTTATTAAATTTAGAAATGATTACTGTGCAAATGGAAGGACTTTAGACTGATACTTAATTCTAAACCACATGTCCCTTTGCAAATGATACACTGAGTAGTATGAGACAGATAGTTTTTAAAACCATCTTGCATGTAAGAAATACTGAGGTTTTTAGAGACTATCATTTATTTCCTTTGAGAAAGGTGATTTATTTAGGTACATGGAATGTACACTTCAATGGGAAGAGCAATTAGCTAGAAATAAGAAGTGAAACTGTCTTTAAAACTGGGTAGGATAGATTGCTTCTTTCTACTCTAGACATGTTTGTTATGGACATTTGAAGCCTTTAACACAGAGGTTCTGGGACAGGTGCAAGTAGCTTGCTATGCCATTAATTAACTCTTCACATGCTGATGTCCCACTGTGAATGAATTTCTTGAGGATTCAGTGTGTGCTTCTTGATTATGGGAATGTGGTTGCTTTGCTGTAGGCACAGGTCCTATGACTGACTTCAAATGAGTTCTGTGTTTTTCTGTGAAAGAGATTGGGACCTCTAAGTAAATGCTGAACTATCACGCTTTTCTTATCACCTTATCTGTGATTTCCTGTCACTCTGTGCCTCGATCATTACATTTCAACCATTCTGGCTTTTTCTGATGTTTAAACATCCCAAATGTTTACACCTCAGAATCTTATGCTTGCTTTCTCTCTGCCAGGAATATTCTCCCCAGATCTTTGTATGGTGAGCTTCTTCCTCTCACTCAGGTCTTAGTTCGGATGTCAGGTCCCCGGATGCCTTCCCTGCCCTTCCAAATCACTGCTATCACACCGCCCTGCTCTCAGGTTCTCATGGCACTTACTGCTGTCTGATGTTACTCCATGTATTATTTGTATAACTATTGGCTTCTTTCTTTACTAGAATGTCAGGTATATGAGAATAGGGGGTATTGTCTTGATTGCCACCATGTACTTAGTGCCTAGAATGGCTCAAAAATTTGTTGAATAAATAAATGTTTTCTTAATAAAAACAATACATTTTGAATATAAAATGTAAAGTTACTTAGAAAATAAAGAATTCATAAGACATTAAAAATGTTAAATTTTATTAAATTTGTGAATTTATTATATATTAAAACATGGCTATTTCAATAGATATTTATAATTTTGTTTCAACTGTGTAAAATATATAATCATATGGAAAAGGAAATTGGGGGAAATGAAAATGGTTGATACATTGGTAAGTCAGTGGATTTTTGTCAACCTTATAAAATTTCTCTAAATGTTATATTTCTGTATTAAAATTAAGTTATAATTTTCATGAGCATTTACAGAGCCAAATAATTTTTTTAATTCCTTCAGTTATGAAATCAGATTATTCTGCAGTTTAACAATTAAATTGCTAATGTAAAACTGAAGTACTAGGATAAGAATTACAGTTTTGTTAGGCTGTTGCACCTTGTGTGAATACATGTAACTGTTAGTAATTATTCTGTTCAATGTTGCACTTGTTACGTGGACTGCAGAGGTATGTAATTTCTAATCAAGAGAATTAGCTCATTATCAAGGTGATGTACAATACTTAGCTGCCTCTTTTTGTCCCTAGGTTTCCCTTACCTAGTCATCCGGCAGCACCTCCTGAACATCTTAAAGAACCTCTGGCGTACATGAGGAAAGCACAGGTTGGCTGTTGTTCATGTTTAATTTTATTTTTCCATTCCAAGTTATATAATGCAGAATACAAGGTCCTTATTGATGTCAGGAGTATGTATTTATTATATGAAAAACTGGGTAAGAACTAATAAAGTGACGTGAATAGTGTTTATATACTATTTCCTTTCAGTAACCAAGAATCACACCTATTTAAAGTAACCCTGAAAATGTTGAGTAGAAAAAAATACTATGTACTGCACTGGCCTGAAGTTTAAAATATGATGGAAATGTTATGCGGCAGTTGTCCTCATGCTCTGTGATACTAAAGGAATGAAATGGGAATGAACTGACACACTCTTCCCTTACAGTTTTGGCTTTTGAGGCCAGTGTTGCTGATGGCGTATGTGAAATATATTTGTTCTCACAGCAGGCTGTTACATGTGAATTATGTTTTGTTGCAGAACGCAAATGAACCTGCTATTTAAAATGGGCTGAAAATAACTAAAAATAACTTTGAGGGTAAAACAAAATAACATAAACAGAAAAACTGTACAAAGCTGTTAAAAAAGAAAATAACCCCTGTCACAAATCCCTAACTTTAAACTGTCCTTTGCCTGGGCTCAGCCAAGTCCACAGTCTGCCAGGGGACACTGTTTGAACCTCATGGCGCTGGGTTGGACTCTGTGACTGCCGCTGCCAGGTGTTTAGTGGTCCTGATTGAGCCGATCTTCTTTCTCCGTGATCGTCTCAGACATTATCACGGGAAATCTCAAACGTTCACCAGAGCCCTCCCACCGGCCAGCTGCAGTGGTCATCAGGGGCAGTGGTTCCGCTGCCCTAAGAAATGTCCTGCTGCTTTGCGTCACCACAGTCCCCAGCAGTGGACATTCGGCAGATTTTTATTTTTTCCAAGCATTGTTTTCATTTAAAAACGCTCCAAATTAGAGTATGAAAGGAAGCAATATAAAAAAACATGGAGATATCTGAGGAAATATGGAATATATTTTTGTCTCTAGGTTTACCTTTAAGGCTAGCAATCAGACAGTATTTGTTTACTATTGGTGCGTCATAAAGCATATTCATTAAATGATACATGTGGGAAAGAATTGCTTTATCTTTGTTGTAAAAATGTAAACTCAAACAAGAAAAATTAAAAGGTTAGGTCTAAATATCTTTTGGTGAAATTTGAAAATTTCCAAAAGGTTTGGAGAAAGCATTAGTTATAGCATATTAGGTGTAGGGAACAAAACATACAACGTGGCTTCCTGCTGAGACCGGAAAGAGGAGATAGGTAAACAGTAGGTCCGCTCTCACAGCCTGCTGCTAGTTGCTGGGAATGCACAGGACTGGTAAGTGTATGTGTTGTGCGTATGGGTGGTGCTTCTCTCTTTTCTTTCCAGACTAACCCACCAAAACGGGCCAGCACGCTGCAGCCCGGGGGCCAAGTGCGCCCTGCCACCTGTTTTTATATGGCTGCAAGCTAGGCATATTTTTTCAACATTTTCAGCTGATTGAAAAATCAAAAGAAGAATAATATCTTGTGACCCATGAAAATTATGTGAATTAATAAAATGTTTCCTTGGAAATAGTCTTGCTCATTTATTTGTGTGTCATTTCCGTGTGCTTTTGCGCTGCAGTGCTGGAGTTACATAGCTGTAATAGACACATAATGACCTGAAAAGTCTAAAATATTCACTGTTTGCCCTGTTACAGAAAGTTTGCCAGTGCCTGCACTGAATAATTCATTTTTTTAAGAGCAGGGAGTGTACTTTTTTTATCCTCAACATCTAGCACAATGCTCGCGCCACACAGCACTGTCAATAGATGTTTGTGGAAATAATCAACTCTTTAACCACGGGCATACTAAGTACCTCCTGGGCCAGTTCAGTGTCTGCCTGTCTTCCTACATTTGGTCTCCAGTCAGCTGGTTCTTCAGCTTTCTGTTTTTGGGGGCAGCTCTCTCATCTTTGCATCAAAGCTACCTAGTCTGGATCGCAGAACTACCATTCCATCATGTTCGCCCCTGCACCACATGATCTCTCGCCCCTCTATCTTGTTCCGTCTGCCGTTCCTGTCCTCAGCCTAAGCCTATCTCTACTGTCTATTTTTTCTCTTCTCCTGAACTGTCGAATACTTAGGAGGAAAACCACGTAAGTTTTATGTTTACCATTAATTTTTACTAAATCCATTTATTCATCTTTCCATGGACTCATTTTGCTGCCTGTCAGTCCTTTTATGATTCATTGCCTGGTTTGCAGTTAGGTTTTCCCAAAATTTCTCCATGCTGGTGTAGCCTGAAATTCTACCTCTGCCTCACTCGTTTGAAACATTGGCCACTTATTAAGAATATTTAGGTCATCTCATTTGAGTTTCCATAGCTTCCCTCTTTGCTGCTGCATCTGTTCCTTCAGGCTTATTAGCAGGTGAATATTGGACTGCCCCAGTCCTCCAGTCACCGCCTTGCCGCATCCTCTCCACCCAGGCTGCACGTCTCCGCCCCTCCTACTGGTCTGGATGAATGTTTCTTCTTTAACTCTTTGGTTGTCGGATTTCCATACAGCTCGATTTTCTGGCAGTTCGGGGTTTTTTTTTGTTTTTAAATTTGTTGTTGTCCTTTTTTGGTTGTGCGAGGAAGCAAAGCTATTTACTTACACCTCCATCTTGTCCATGAGTCCTATGTATGGGCTTTCCCATGTGCTTAAAGCCTTCTATTCGTTTTCATTACGAAGGTCATAGTGGTCACAACGACCATGCTGATGATAATGATGACTCTCTCTTACTGAGTGCTTGCTTTGTTTTAGACATTAATTAGCATCCTTGCCTTATTCTTATACCTCATTTCTCTTAATGAGTCTCTTCCCTATTGCCGTCTGTCATCTCAATACAATTAACTTTACCTATAAGCATATGAACCTTTATAATGTATCTCACTCCCTTCTAAGAAACTTTTAGTGAGCCTCAGTAGACTAACAAACGAAGTTGCTACTCTAAAACCCAACATTTAAGGATTTGTACTGATTGTCCCCAGCTTCCCCTTTCACTTTATCAGTCTCTGCTGTCTAATAGTCGTCCCGTGTGCCCATCCAAGTGAGTCATTTTGCCTTCCCTCTTGACTCTTTGACACTTTTCTTTCTTATTTTACTTTCTTATCATGGAAAGCCCTTTCTGCCTAATTTGCTTTATGAAGATCAGGTTATTTTGTAAGGATCAGCTCAGGTGACATTTCTTCTCTGGTGGTGGTATTACCCCCACTGAAAAGTATCGCTCCCTCTTCGGACTCTTGTAGCACACAGTCATTTTACAGCCCTCGTCACACGTTGCCTGTCCGTCTAGTAATTTCTGTCGTATCTTTCTGCAACTTGTTTGTCTTCTGAGAGCACTAAGAATTTAAAAATATTTCTGTATATCCATTACATCTAATATAACAGGAGCTTAGTAAGTTTATGTTGAATGACTAGTAAAGGTATTTGCTATCCCTTCTACCAATGATTACCATATTCACTTAAAAGATATTTTCTGAATGCCTACTAAGAGAAGATACTCTGCTAAGTGCTATGGAGACTCAGAAATAACTTAGAGTCTGCCTTTAGGTTCCTTCGTGGTTTAGTGATTGAAAGAAGACTCGGGCACAGGTAGTTGTAGTGCAAGGTAGGGAGTGCTGCGTGCTATAGGGGAGGTGGCTGGGAAGTTTTGTAGGCGCGGGAAGGAGTTGGGGCAGGTGGTTACTGATCAGGTTATTCTTTAGAATCAAAAAAAAGTTTAAAAATTTCAGTAGTGTTTCCTTTCCCATTTATTGAGTAAAATATGTGGGCAGAAGATATTTTGGAACTGAACTCTGGGAAATTTTGATTCCTTTTTTTTTCCTTTTTAAGTTTTCGGAGTTATTTTAACTTTGCTTAGTTGTAGCTTGTGTCTTCAGAGTTGGAGTGCAGATCAGTTCTGAGTGGTTTTTGGCAAACTGGACTGATGTTTAATTTTCTGGGCCGCCTTACGTTGCATCAGCATTCCTCTGAGTACTTTCTGCTGAGTAATAGCCCGGAGAGGTGTCCCTGTTTGTGGGGATGCTCCCTTTCTGTTTCTGACGTCTATGGAAATGACTCCTCTCACCATTTGACTGAAGTTCTTGCTGGGGGCAGCTTGGAAAAGGCTTGCCCACCTTGTCATGGTCGATGAATAGGGAACAGGGGTGGAGAGTACGTGGCGAACCACTAGGACCACTTTTCTTTCAGTATTTTTAGGATTTTAAAGGAAGCAGCATGTGTTCTGTTGACAACCAGGAGTTTTGCTGTGTCCAGTCTCCTCTTTCTCTGCTCATCTTATGTTTTTTCTGTGGTTATGACATATGGGCGGATACAGCCTTAGAGCTTTTAGAACCTGTCTCATATTATTTGTGTATCTGCCTTATCCTCTCAACCCTTCCACAGAAGCGATGTGTTCCTTAGGGGCAGGGATGTCATTTTATTCATCCCTAGTGGCATGTGTTTTATAGATGCTTGGTAAATACTTGTTTAATCATTCATTGTCTTTTTAATATTTGAAAACTCAGCTACTATACCTCATTTTCCCTTGGTCTAGCCACAAAAGTCCCATTTTCTGAATAGATCATAGTTTTCCTCTTTCCTTCAATTTTTAATCATATTTTTTCTCTCTTCTGGGTTATTTCTAAGATTTTGCTTTAGTTGTAGAGCCCAGAAAAAGTTAATTGAATAAATATTTACTCAACATTGTTTCAGTTCTTAATATTTTTTATTCTACTCTTCCATGTTCTTTCTAAAAGTTTCCTTACTCATAAAATGAAGGTAATGATACATATTTCACAGGAATAATAAAATAATATATGTAAACCCTATAAATTACATCTATTTTCTAAACTCTTTTCACTCAGATTGCTTTCTTCTGATGTCTGATTTCTTTTCTGTGTAACTTTTAAAGATTTTATTTATTTATTTTTAGACAGAGGGAAAGGATGGGAGAAAGAGAGGGGGAGAAACATCAATGTGTGGCTGTCTCTTATGTGTCCCCCACTGGGGACCAGGCCTGCAACCCAGGCATGTGCCCCAATCAGGAATCGAACCAGCGACCCTTTGGCTCACAGGCCAGCACTCAATCCACTAAGCTACATCAGCCAGGGCTCTTTTCTGTGTAACTTTTAAAAACAATGTTCTCACCCTAGCTGGTGTGGCTCAGTGGATTGAGTACCAGCCTGTGAACCAAAGGGTCCCTAGTTCAATTCCCAGTAAGGAAGGGCACATGCCTGGGTTGTGGTTCAGGTCCCTAGCAGGGGGCGCATGAGAGGCAACCACACATTGATGTTTCTATCCCTCTCTTTCTCCCTCCTTTCCCCTCTCTCTAAAAATAAATAAATAAAGTCTTCAAAAAATAAAAATAAAAGCTATGTTCTCTGTGTATCTAACATCTAATGTTAAATTTAAAGTTGATAAATTGAAATGCTTGGAACAGTGAGATATTCATTTAGGAAAACTATGGTTAATCATTTTAAATTTTACTTTGTAGAAAATACCTGAATGAGACATTTTTGCCAAAATAATTTTTCAAAGGATAAGTTAAAAATACGTTTAGAGTATCTTGTTCAGGTGTCATTCCGGAAGGTGCCATCCTATTTGGAATGGACTTTATGTTTGAGATTTTAATAGGCTTTATGCTGTATTAAAATTGTATTTTGCAGTCTTGAAAATATGTACAGTATATATTATGAGTCACATATTGCCATCTAATGTAACTTTAATTTTGTTTTTATATCTGAGAGTTGTCTTTTTATCAATTTAAGAGCCTTTTTTATGAGTGTTCAATAGATAGCAACTTGGTTCTTTATATAATAAATAATATAAATTTAGGGATTGGATTTTTAATCTTTAGGCAAATTTTTATAGTAATAATTAAATTAAAATTACTTAAAAAAATAAACTTTCTTAGACACCATATAATTTTACTTATACGTGGAATCTAGATAACAAAATAAATGAACAAACAGAGAACAGATGGATAGTTGCCAGAGATGAGGGGTGCTGGGGGTGCTGGGTGAAAAACAAAGGGATTAAGAAGTGCAAGCGGTTAGAAAAGTACAAGAAGTTAGAAAAGAGTCCCTGGGATTTTAGGGAAGTGCAGAGTGGGGAGTATGGCCATGGTATCATAATAACTGCGTGTGATGCCAGATGGGTACTTGAAATACAGGAGGGATCAATTTGTAAAGTATATGACTGTCTAACCACTCTGCTGTACACCTGAAACTAATACACAATAATACTGAATGTAGACTGTAGTTGAAAATTAAATTAAAAAATTAAGCTTCTGCCACAGTCTGGAGTCAGGGTGGGGGGTGTAATAGAACAGAAAGCTTAGTAGAGAAAATGATATTTAAGCTGAGATCTGAAAGTTGAATATGATTTGTCCAAAAAATGGTGAATATGGATGTTGGAGGTGAAAGTGGGCTGTATTGTTGTAATTAATATTTGATTGTGAATAAGGTACTTAAATGCATTTTAAGTCTTGCACCTAAGAAAAATATTTACAGTTCCAAACAAAAAAAGGAAAATAAGCCAGTAAATGGAATTAGTTTGGGGGGCATTTTATGCTATTTATTAAGAGTATTTTATTCTTGAAAATCTATTTCTACATATTTAATAGAGCAAGACTTATACATGTCACACAACTCTGTATTTCTCCTACAGATGGTTACTTTTGTTGTTGTTCATTCATTGCTTAGGTCATTGTATCAAAAATGTTAAAATGCTTACAACATTACTGAGTTGAACCCCGCTCAGACATTGCGCATGTGCTGTGTGCTGGACAAAGTGTGAGGATGTGCCGGGAGAGTGAGGGAGTGGTGCTGTGGCAGCCCGTCAGCGATAGGCACCCAGCACCCGCCGGGTGGGGCCCCAGGTAAGAGAAGCCTTACTGAGGCGAAGACCTGAGGGCTGAATAAGATGTGTCCAGAAAAGTAGGAATGAGTATGTTGGGCATTGGAGTACAGTGTGGAGAGTATATTCCAGATGAAGAGAGTAATGGATTTAAATACGTGTGTTAAAGAAGAAGCTATGAATAATGATAGCTATAGGAAAAGCTTCCAATTATTGAATAATTATTATCATTATTATCTCACTGTTCAAAGTACTTTACATATTTAATTTTTATAATGACGGCATAAAGGAGCTGTTATTATTCTTGACTGGTTATAACTGTTCATTATGAATAATGTAATATATAGTTCTCTCCTTTTTTTCTTGGTCTAAATTTTGGAACTTTGGTATTCTATTTTGGATTCTGTAAGTTGTCTTTAGGCATATTTTAGTATAAAATTATGACAATTTATTTTGACATTAAAAAGAATAGTTTACTAAAATATTATATATATCAGTAATCAATCTATGACTATTGAAATTAACTTCAAGTTTGTAAGACATGTAGGGGATAGAGAAGAAGGTAATCACTACTGTGAAAAACAGCAAACGAATCCAGATTGTGACACATCCTAAAATATAACTGCGCTGACTGCCCCCAAAAGTCAGTATCATGGAAAAAAATGGCAAAGAGACTGTAGGCCAGGGGTGTCAAACTCATTTGCACTGGGGGGCCACATCAGCCTTGTTTTCAAAGGGCTGAAATAATTTTAGGACTGTATAACGGTAACTACTCCTTAACTGTTAAGGAGTTGAAATTACATTTGGCCCTTTGAAGGCAACTGCAAGGCTGATGTGGCCCCGGTGAAAATGAGTTTGACACCCCTGCTCTAGATTAAGCTACTCTGAAAGAGACATCACAATCAAATGTAATGTAATGCATGGAGTTTTAAATGGAATGCCTGGATTAAAAAAAAAAAAACTATTAAAGACATTTTGGGGACAACTGGGAAATTTTGAACATGGACTACATATTAGATGATATGAAATATTATTGTTAATTTTTTAAGGTGCAGTAGTGGTCTCATGGTTGTGGAGAAGGTTCTTCGAACACTCATGCTAACGTATGTAGGGGTGAAAACGCATGTTTGGAAAATGACAATATAATAATTTCTGTAATGTTTTACTTTATACTAGGTCATGAATGTTTCTGAGTATTAGTCATTTATAAAATGCTTAAATTTAATTTACTTTTTTATTATCTGCTATTTTTTCTTATAGTGTTTATTACCATATGACATTGATTTTTAAAAATCTGTTCTCATTCCGGTTCTTCACTAGAACGTCGGTTCTGTGAGGACTGAGACTTTCTGTTGTTCGTGCCTTAATTCACAGCACTAGGGCAGTATCTGACACGTGGTAGGCAGTATCTGACACGTGGTAGGCAGTAGTCAGTGTTTGCTGCCTGAACCAATGTATGGCGATAACCGATCTTAACCAACTCACCGTTTCTGTGTAACTCGTAATATCTTTGATTTTTTTACCAGTTTTTAAATCAGTTGCAGTATCGTTAACCAGAAACAGTAATAGATTGTTCTTTACGTTTCAGGGAAGTTGGGAAAAAAGAATTTTGAAGAGTTTGAATAGTATGTGCACTGAGCTGAGTATCCCGTTGGCACGAAAGGTACTTTTAATATCTAAGTATTTTATTGTAAATCAAGTACTAGGAAGTATCATGAAGTTATAACTCAGGCAGATTTATTTTTACTAGCATTTCAGTTTGTTTTGAAACAAACTTCTGTAAAAGACTAATTACGTGGGCGTATTCTATATAGACTTCCATTATGTATGCTGTAAAGCTTTCTGTAGGAAACCTATAACTGGAGAATAAATAGAAATGAAGTACAGAATCTGTAGTATAGATTATTAAAGGGTTTGGCTGTAAAGGTCATGAGTGCACTTTGAAGAGCTTAATTACCTTCAGACTCCGTACTTTTTGGCTAATTAGCACAATTGCCGTATTTTTGAGTTAGAGCTGCAGCTCAGGCATACTATCGTGTTGTAACAGCCAGCATGGTGCCATCTTTCAGGATTAACACGGGGAATGAAAAGAATGATTTGCTCTCTCTGCAGAACTATTAAGTTTGCATCGGTCTAATACTCAACATTTATCTGCCATTCTGGACCGTGGGGGGCAGGGAGATGAAAAAGGAGAGAAAAATCATTTGAGGGATGTTCTGGATTCTTTATAGCTGCTCACAAGTAGGACAGAACAAGTTTCTCTTCACTTCATTAGTTCATTTTCCCTTCCTGCTATTCTGTCCCTGCTGTTGAACGGAATATAATGGATGTACTTTGGGTAATATCCCAGGACAAGCCAGTGAAGACACGAGAAGGGTGGTGTTGAAACAGGGTATATTTATATTAAAAACTGTCTGAATGTTTAGTACTGTATAACATACTGTTTTTTGTGTAGGAAGATGATGCTACTGACTCACAGCCGTACTCTCTTGGCCTGTCCCCTTTGCAATGCATGTCTGTCATTACTGGATGGGATGAGAGGAGCAGTATGTGGCCGAGGAGCAGTGTTTTGTGTGTGAAATGTTACAGGCCAGTGTAGAGCATCTTCCTTCTTTTCTTGGACTCGTTAGCTGAGCCATTGAAACGCAATATAATAGTTAGCTAATAATAATTTGTGTGGTGCCAAAAAAGTTTACGTGTAATGAATTATTTTTCCATCTGTTATATTAGCTTACTTTTAGAGAAGTTATTGATTCTTATTTTTCAGCTGTATTGCTGAACTGTACAAAATGAAACCACTTTTTAAATTACCCGTTTTAGCGGCCGGTTGGAGAACAGAAAGAACTCCTTAGTAAATGGAATGAAATGGGAACTGATGAACCAGGTATGTGAAGAACTTTTTTCAAAATGTGGTAGTGGGAAAAAAAATAGTCTCTGTAATTGTGTGCCCAAAATAATAATATTAACAGATCTTTTGGACAGAGAACGACTTTCCCTTCCAATCATTTACTATTTACTATCATCTGTTTTGTTTGCTTTGCTGTTTGAAAATTCCTAACTTTGGTCAGTGTTCTCCATTATTTTGAGAACATCTAACTCAATAACCCTGTTTTTAAAGCAGCATTTGAAAATGTTTTTATAAAAGGGTAGATTAAATAAATCTTGGATTTCTTAGACTCAAGGTAAGTATCTTTCAAGCTTTAATTCCATTGAGATGTCAAAGATAGGTTAAATGGTGAAAAGTTTTAAGACTTCTGAAATGTTTTTAAGAACTTATTTTTGGACCACTGTAATGTTCAAAACTGAGTCAATTTTATAAACATAATGAGTGACAACTATATGTAATTTACACACACACACACATAAATTGCATAGGTAGACATGTACATAATTGCTCACTACTCCTCTAAAAATAAGTGTAGGGGACCGGGCGAGAAATAAGTGCCATAGCAGAGAAAGCCCTTACAGAAGTTCAGGAGGGAGAACAGTTCAGCACAACTAGAGGACTTCACTGAGGTTGCATTGTTTGTACTTTGTGTACTTTAAGAATTCTCTATAGAACTTTTATATTGACATTATTTTTCAATTCACTTATAAATAATTTATTACAAATTTATGAAAGGGAAGCTTTTAACAACTTTCAGAATATGTCACCTAGGCTTTCTAGGGGAGGGACTTTTTATTTTTGTGTTGAATTAATCTAGCTGCACAGCAGTGTACGAAAGAATCATTAACATTTATTATTAATAAACAATATAATATGTTAACTGAAATTTTTAATCTATCTTCTTAATTCTAGATTTAAGCCTTTTCAGACCTGTTTATGCACCTAAGGATTTTCTTGAGGTAGGTTCTATTGGTTAAATATATGCATGTCAACGAGGGGAAAACGTGAACAAAATGATGATGTAAAATGGTTTCCAGGCAGAGGGATCGCCGTGTACACAGCCCCTGCGCCAGTGAAGCAGGGGAATGACATGATCAAATTTGTGTTTGGAAAATGCATCGGAAAGTGGAAAGATTAGAGGCAAGTAAATCAATTAGGAAGATTTTATTTAAAAATAGTGACTGCAAATCGTGTAGCCTGCTGCCCGGAACATATAGGTGCTCAGAGAATCTTTTCCCTCCTTGTTCTAGTCGTTCCAGCAATAAACAATGTAAATACAGGCATCATTAAATAGCTCTTTATGAATGACTGGTTCGTGCATTCTATCCCATCTCGACCAAGGGTTACTACGAGACTTCCAGGTGTCCCTGGAGATGGGCATGGACAGAAACGCAGCTGCACGTTAATCCTGTCTTTAACTGCTCTGTCTCCAACAGGTAGAGCAATGCTCAGCATATACTTGCTTAATAAATAGTTGTTGAATGAGTGAATGAATGAACGACTCACATTTTATTTTTATTTCTTTTCTGAACCTGTTTTCTCTGATACCAATTTGCCAGGATTAAACATTGTTAGAAATTTTTTTCAGGCCTTTTGGAATTGTAAATAGTCTCCTTTTAACTTTAAAGAGAAGTTAGGTGGGTCAGAAGCTGCCTTTATAGTGATGGCACTATTTCTCTTAGCTTATTAAAGGTTTCTTCCAAACTCTTTCCTTTTCAAGCACTATGGCTGAAATTTCACAGTTTTTGTATGGTTATCTTTAACTATGTTTTCTCTGTAATAGTCATACATTCTACTTCCGTAGGAACAGTTGCTGAATTGATCCTCTTATTATTATTCATGCTAAGATTCTTCTTTCATTCAAGAACATTTTACATAATTGTTTGCTTGTTATAGCTTCTGCACTTCTAATATTTCCTCTTTTCTATTACCTGTGTATTCATAGATTCTTTTCCTTTTCTAGTCTGTGCTTGTGAGTTTCCCACGCAGCAGGTCCCTGATTTGTGTGATTAGGCTAAACTTGCACTGTTGTGAGTTAGTCTGTATTTAACACTTTGTTAATTCTTTGCTAAATCTTTTATTTTTTTAAAACAAGTACCATTGATATTTTCAGTTACAATCCTGTGTTTGCAATTTTAGGAAGCTTTTGGCTTTGTAGCACATTCCATTTTATTAGCCATTAGTTAATCAGTCCTCCAGCAGATATGATAGTGATTCTGTCATCATAATCTCCTTCACTGAATTCTTGATGCTTTTGTTCCCTCAACAGTTTCAATTTAAAAATACTTTTAAAATTTATTATTATTATTACCTAAAATAAATGGTGATTGATGGAAAAAAATATACCATAAGAAGAAAATTTAAACAAAAATTATTTATAATACCATCATACAGCAATAAACACAATTATCATAATTTTTAAAAATGTAATATATTGTGAACATTTTTAATGTTATTACCTACATTATTTATTACACTATATTTGATTATATAACTTGACCATAATTCACTTAAGTAATTCCCTCTAATGGGATGTCTAAGTTGTATGTTTTTCCATTATAAGCAGCACTTCATTAACATTCTTTCCACACTATTTTTGCAAACATCTTTAGTTTTTTCCATAACTGTACTCATAGAAATGAAACTCATAGATTAAGGGATATGTAAATTTCAAAGACTTTTTTATCTGCTTAATTTTGAAAGGTATATAAATTGCCTTTTTTGTTAGCTTGACTTCTGAAATTTTCTTTCATTTTCCCATGTGCATTTGGTTTAGAGGTGATAACCTCCAATATTACTTCACTGTCTTTTAAAAACAGTGCAATATTTTTTTTTAAAGGAAAGGCTATTCATAAAGATTTACTCTGAGGAATATATTGGGATAAGTTAAATTTTGATATTTTACATTATGTATTAATGGTTTGACATTTAAAAAGCAGTATGTGTATGTTATCTATAATAAAAATAAAGATATGCATCAAAACATAATAGATTATTTCTTTTTTAATTAATTTTTTATTTTTAATTATAGTTGTTTCGGGCATACACCACAGTGATTAGACATCACATAGTTTAATAAGTGATCATTCCCATAAATCTGGCACCCATCTAATAGTTATTAGACTATTTTTAACTATATTCCCTATGCTGTACTTTACATCCCCATGACTGTTCTGTAACAACCAATTTGTACTTCTTAATCACTTCACCATTTTCACCCTCCCCTAAACCCCCTCCCATCTGGCAACTGTGAAAACATTCTCTATATCTATGTTTCTGTCCTTACATTCATTTATTTTGTTTTTTAGATTCAATTGTTGATAGATATGTATTTATTGCCATTGTATTGTTCATATGTTTGATCTTCTTAAAGAAGACCCTTTAACATTTCATATACTACTGGGTAGGTGGTTGTGAACTCCTTTAGCTTTTTCTTGTCTGGGAAATTCTTTATCTGTCCTTCAATTTTAAATGATAGCTTTGCTAGGTAGAGTAATCTTGGATGTAGTTCCTTGCTTTTCATCACTTTGAATATTTCTTGCCAATCCCCTTTGGCCTGCAACGTTTCTGTTGAGAAATCAGCTGACAGCCTATGGGAGTTCCCCTGTAGGTAACTGACTGCTATTCTCTTGCTGCTTTTAAGTTTCTCTTTTCATCTTTAACCTTTGGCATTTTAATTACGATGTGTTTGGGTATGGGCCTCTTCGGGTTCATCTTGTTTGGTACTCTTTGTGCTTCATGGACTTGTATGTCTATTTCCTTCACCAAGTTAGGGAAGTTTTCTGTCATTATGTTTTCAAATAGGTTTTCAATATCTTGCTCTCTCCTCCTTCTGGCATCCCTATGATGTGAATGTTATAATACTTGAAGTTATCCCTTAGGTTCCTTACATATCCTGATTTTTTTTGATTCTTTGTTCTTTTTGCTGTTTTGATTGGGTGGTTTTTTGCTTTCTTATATTCCAAATTGCTTATTTGATTTTCGGATTCATCCACTCATCAGTTGATCCCTGTAAATTATTCTTTATTTCAATAGTGCATCCTTTATTTTTGACTGGTTCTTTTTTATGCCTTTGAGGTTTTTGCTAAATTCATTGAGCATCCTTATAACCAGTGTTTTGAACTCTGCATCTAGTAGATTGCTTGTCTCCATTTTGTTTAGTTCTTTTTCTGGAGTTTTGTTTTGTTCTTTCATTTGGGATGCGTTTCTTTGTCTCCTCATTTTGGCAGCCTCCCTGTGTTTCTGTGTATTAGGTAGAGCTTCTACATCTCCCAGGCTTTGAAGAGAGACCTAATGTAGTAGGTGTTACGTAGGGTCCAGTGGCACAGCCTCCCCTTTCACCTAAGCTGGGTACTCAAGGCCATGCACACCCTCCTCTTGTAATTGAGCCTTGATTGCTCAATTGGCATGTCAGTAGGAGGGATTTACTAGGCCAGTCAGCTGCAAGGACTGACTGTGACCACTGCCCGCTGCCCATTGAGTCCGACCCTTGAGTGTGTCACTGTGGAGGTGGTTGGGTGGTGGTGCTTTGATATGGTTTGAAGTTGTCCTCCGGGTGTACTGGCTCTGGGGCCTCCTGAGAGGTGCAAGCCAAGGTCACCACCTATGATCTCCTGGGGCCACCTGGCATAAACCACCAAGAGATCTGCAGAGGGATGCTACTTGCTGGGCTTAGAGGTGCCCAGGCAAGGCCAAGCTGTGAACCAAGGCCAGCTGCTGCTGGTGATAGGCCTGGGGCCACTTAGGAAGAGGTACAGGGCTCACTCCGCCAGACATTGCTTGATTGATAGAACTTAGGAGAATAGTAGAATTTAGGAGAATGCCAATCAATGTTTGTTTTTAAAAGGATTAGGGTTGGTTCTAAAATTTTTCCTGGTAAATATTACAATCAAGCAATTTTTTATTTTTCTATCACCTTCCCTGGTAAATTATTGTAATCAAACAATTTTTCCTTATCATCAGAAAGCTTTTCTTTATAACTAAATTCTTTTTAGTTTTATATGGTAGATCATCAGTTGGAATTTTAAGCCATCCTAATTAAAATCATGTCTCTAGTAATTTAATATTTTAGTACAAATTTATACTATTTTAGGATGTTATTGAAGTATATGCATTATCCCAAATAGTTTTTAATTTTGTGGCGATACACCAAGAATATCACTGCCAATTTTATAAGTGTAGACATCCTATTAAAAACTAATCAATTTTGTTGGATTTGTTTTTAAAGGTATTAATTAATCTTCGCAACCCAAATTATGAAAATGGTGATTCTCTTAGTTTCAGGACTCATTTGGGTTTAATTCAAGTTCCTCTGAAAGTAAAAGACATCCCTGAATTGGTAAGTATAGGCATCTAAAAATAAGTTAACATATTTTAGAAGACAGCCGCTAGAAAAATATTTAAGTGTAGTCTATATCCAAACAATAGGATGATCCACTCATTAAATAGATAAAATGAAGCTTTCTTTTTTATTGTAAATATGTTACGTAGAGAACAAGTTGCTTGCTAGTAGGACTGAAGATGAACTTGCATTGAGCTATAAATGCTTTTGCTTATTCCCCATCTTAGTAAGCAGCATGATTTACAAGACAGCTTGTTGGGTTCCGGTGCCTGATGTATGTCTATAAAACAGATTGAGACAAGTTGTGAATTTATAAAAATTTTCAACGAAAGTACATTTTTTTTACTTCAACCAGCATTTATTGAGCTTCTAACATGGTGAGGCAGTGGAGGAGATGAGGGAAAGTAAGGATGAGACTGCCTTTGCCCCAGAGACTTCCATGTTGGGCGAGGACGCTAGTTTTAATGTCGAGTCATTACAGAAAGGTGAGATTTAGTGATGGTGGAATTGAGAAGTTATCACTGCAAAACAATAAGGAGCACAGAAATGTAAAGATGTAAATGCTGTGTTTGTTGAAGCAAACAATTTGTAACTCAGAGGTTTCATGTATTAAGATAGAGAGCTGATGGGAGAATGATAAATGACTTCAACATGGCAGAAGCAGAAGTTCAAGCCTAACTGGGAGAAAACGGGAGGTATGGACGAGAAGTGCGCTGGTAACCACTTGGTTATCCTCCAGCTCCGGATCTATCTTTTTCTGTTCTGCTTGTTATCCTGGAGCTGGGCCTTGTAAGCATCTCTTTCCTGCCGACTGGCTTGATGATAGGCTTTGTTAATACAGGCTTCTGGAGGACACAGCAAGACCAGTGTGGCAGGAGAACGAGCCTGCCTTTCCTGGTTCCCTTGTATGGGAGCCCACAGGTCAGCATGCGGAAGGCTGCTAGCACCCGCTGCATAGCACCCGCTGCGGCAGCCCATGACCAACCAGCTCCAGCCTGTGTCCTCGGGCAAGTTTCTTTACCGCCCCAGGTCTGCACGTGCCTAAGGCAAACACTCCCTTTTCATAGACGTCTGAATCTCAGCCTTGAGGGTGGGGGTCCCTTTCCTGAATTCTTAGTCCCTTCTTGGTTCACTTTCTTTCAGTCTGGAAGTCAGAGTTGCTTTCTGCCTTTGCTAATTCTGTTTTTCTGTGTCCACATATTGGCTATGGTTTCTGTTTCCTTATTGAACACTGACTGATACAAGAAGCCAGATTTTCTATGCAGAAGTTTGGAAAGACTCAAGAATTAGAGAAACTGCGTGTTATAGAAGGCCATAGTGAATCAGAGGGCTGAAAATGGAGATTGTGTGGCAGTCTGTATTAGGACGGGTTAGACCCCCAGGCTCCTACCACCCTGCGGAGTCAGGTGACTCCTCCTTCCCCACCGGATACCAGAGAAATGGAATCGGAAAGGCTGTGAACTCGGAGACCTCAGACACAGAGCAGGGCAGGAATGAGGTACTGCACTGGAAACAGAGGAATTAATCGGAAGCTGGCTGAGTGAGGAGATTATCCCCAGTCACCACCACTGCGCCTACCCAGTTCTCCCCTTCCTCATTTCCCCCCAACTCTAGAATACCAGAGAAAAGACTGCCAGAGCTTTGGAGAACCCTTATGAAAAGATAGCTGGCTGGCTACAAAATTACCTCAGAGAGAGCTCACCACACTGTTCCCAATCCGGGCAGACAGAGCCTCCAGTCCATTTCTTACCGCCTCTCTCCTAAATGTGAATGGCCGGCCTGGGATCTCCAGGATCTTGAAATCCTCCAATTTGAAAGGCAGAGAAACTAAATTAAAACTATAACAGACAAATAAAAGAGTAATAGTCAAAGAAGTCAATTTATAGAATAAACATTAATCATGACCACTACAGTTGTTTCAGGCTTGAATTGACATTCCCCCTCACAGGATACAATAGGCCATAACCCGACACCAGCTTCACTTACATTGGTAGAGTGATACAGGACGAAACACAGCACGTCAGTATATCGGCCAGCTCTTAGCAGGTAGGTCTTTGCTGGGAGTCCACAGCCAGCCAGATGCTCCTTCCTAGTCCCACAGGGAGGACATGCAATTGGAAGAGACGAGTCGTATAGGCACAACTCAGGGGAGTCTCTCACACACTAGGAACTACTTCCTGAAATGAACGTGAGTCTAACTTCCAAGTCCCCATCAGGGACACCACAGCAGGTAGCTGATGCAGGTGTTTTCCAGTGGATTTTTCTAGTTGATTCATAGTGTTCCATTTTAGATGTAATTTACCAGCCAAGGGTCATATTTTTTTTTCAGTAAGTAACATTGCTCATTAATATAGCTGCATTCCTTTTCACATTTGTGTGTGTTTTTGTGTGAGTCAATACATTTTCAGGGTTACAGTGCCAGAAGAAGGTAAACCCAAGGTCATCTTCATGCGGGGCTGTCCAACCCACAGGCTGCATAAGACTAAGCATGGCTATGAATGAGGCCCAACACAAAATAATAAATTTACTTAAAACCTATTTTTTTGCTCATCAGTTCTCATTAGTGTTTGAGATTTAATATGTGATGCAAGACAACTCTTCTTCCAGTGTGACCTAGAGACGCCAAAAGGTTGGACACGCCTGCTAGAGCCTTTTGTTAACTACTTCTTCCCAATAGAAAACTTAAGGAAACCATTCATGTTCTCAGAGAGAAGATACTACTTGTGAAACAAGAACAGAATTTATTAAATTAACAAAACAAACAGTAGAATATGAAAAAGAGCTTTTAGGAATCAAAAATATGATATGCAAAAAAAAAAAATAGATCAGTATAATAGTTAAAAACAAAGCTGAGGAAATCCATCAGAAGACAGAGCAAAAGCAAGAAGCCAGAGATGAAAAATAAGGGAGAACAAATTAAATTAGGGGATCAGTCTAGAAGGTTAACATCTGACTAGTAGGAGTTCCAGAAAGAGAAAACAGAGGTAAGGGTCCCAAGACTGAAAGACAAGGATCTCCAGTGTGGAAAGGCCCACCTAGTACCCAATGCTGTGAATGAACGAAGGACCATAGCAAGGCACCTGGAAAGAAGGCTGAAAACTTTTCATAGAAGAAAAACAGAGTACAGGTAAATGTCAAGAGTCAGAGAGTGGCATCTGACTTCTCAGCAGGAAGACTAGAAGCAGAAGATTTTGCAATAATGCCTTTAAAAATTCCAACGATGTTAGCCTAGACTTCTGTATATAACCAGCAGTCAGTCGAATGTGAAGTTGGAGTAGACATTTTCAGATGTATGTAATCTAAAATAAAGTATTTATCCTTATTCAGGGAGCGGTTGGTACAAGTGCTCCAAAACAGGCTCATAAATAAAAAGAACAAATAGGGGACTTAGGGAATGGGATTTCAAACTATGTGAAGAAGAATGTCCAGAATGACAACGAGGAGTTCTAGGATGGGGGCAGTACAACAGGACCAGAGCGGGGCAATTCCAGAGGGGAGTGGGGGGGGGGGCTGGAGGGTTCTGAGATGAGTGCCTACAAGAAACCACCGAAAGTGTAGATGAGCTGACACATTTGACCACATGCAGAATTATATCAAGGAGGGTCTTTTCAGACTTGATACAGGGTGTAGGAAGAGGTAAATGGTTAGAGAAAATTCTGTAAATGACAAGGTAGTTGAATTAGGAATTGAATGAAAGAAAGTGTATGAAAGGGAACGCATCTCTAACATTATGTGGTTCAGTGGTAATACTTAAGTAGTCATAATCATGCAAACCCTTGATACAGATTTCATCAAGGATTGATACATAATTATATTGAAATGATGGAGAGAAGCACATGAACTGAACTCCTCATTTACCACACACAAAAAAATCAATAGATATCTGAAACTGGTACATTAAAAACAGCAATATATACTTGTTACTTGAAATATGCAGATACATACCAGAAAATAAGCTGAACATGGTTGTCCCTGGGCCAATTGTGTGTGTGTGTGTGTGTGTGTACTGGGAAGGTGTGTAAGATAGAGAACTGTTGTAAAAAGGTCTTTTAGCTGATTTGACTTCTTTGCTTCATGTAGAGACAATATAGGTGATTCGATTCTGAAGCCACCTAACCTGGGTTTAAATTCTTGCTCTGCCACTTACTGGCTATGTGACTTTGAGCAAGTCTTTTTGCCTTTGAGCTTTAGTTTTTTTATTTGTAAAATGGGGATAATAATATCTCATAGGGGTGTTGTGCAGATCAACAACTTAAGATAAAAGTTATGGGTTGAATTGTGCCCCCCAAAAGGTATGTTGAAGTCCTAACCCCCAGTACCTGTCTATAAATGTGACCTCATTTGGAAATAGGGTCTTCACAGATGCAGTTAAGAGGATGATTATTGCAGTTGGGTGGGCCCTAAATCCAGTATGACTAGTGTCCGTATAAGAAGAGGAGAAGAGACACAGAAGGAGAGTCACAAGGAGAATGTCCCATGACAATGAAGGCAGAGATTGGAGTGACACATCTGTAAGCCGAGGAACACCCGAGATTGCTAGCGGCAGCAGACGCCAGGAGAAAGGCAGGCACCGGACTCTCCCCAAGAGCCTCCAGGGAGAGCGTGGCCCTGGACACACCTTGGTTTTGGACATTAGCCTTCAGAACTGTGAGAATAGGTTTCTGTTGTTTAAAGCCATCCAGTTAGTGGAACATGCTATGCAGTTTATAACTGTTAACGGTGACTACTACAACTTTGATAAAAAGTTAATTTTTAAGAAGTAATTTTTGAAAAGTGTTAAAAGCCCGAAGTCAGGAGGGGTTTGTACAAAATGCCATGGCTATAGAGAAAAAGTGCAGATTCTCCCCCCGGAAGTGGTGGGAAGTCTTCGCAGAAGGACTGCCGTTTGAACAGGTTTGAAGGCGTTTGCTAGTAAAGAAGCAGGCAAGTGGGTCGTGTGAAAAGGCTCAGCATGTGTGTGAGCAGGACTGATTACATCATGTGTCTGTCTGGAGGGACCTGGAGCTGACGTGGATTTGTTTGTAGCTATTGAAGAACGAAAGCCTGTGACTAATTTTCAAGAAGTTGTGGCTATACCCGCTCAGAGTGTAGTTAGTCCTTCTCTTCCTGTGGTCAGTAGGGATAGTTGTCCCTACCTTCCCGGCTTCACATGGCCTGAGTATTCAGTGACGCTGACTGCAGGATGCAGAGTTTGTCTGTGACCCTGCTCTGTATGAGCACTGAAGTTGGTGAGGCTCAGTGAGTCTTGTGTTCTTATACTGGGTGGCCCTTAAATCTGATTCACAATGTTATGTAGACTCATCCAATGTGAAAGGAAATTCCTTGAAACTGAAATTTACTGTCTCTAACAAGAAGTTGCTGATGAATTTCTGTTTACCCATTCAGTCACACGGAGACAGCTGGGTGGAACCGAACCTCAGTAATGTAGTTTAATACTATGGAGCCCCTGCTGTGTGTCACTTAGCCCCACACTAAGTTCTGGGGTGCAGATGTGTATGAGACAGTCCCTGTGTCCTGAGGGCCTCAGGGTAGTGAGGAGACGGGCAGTAGCAAGATCATTTTAATGTGATGTGAGTCTATGGGTTTATAGAGGTTGATAAAAGGTAACATGTGCATAGAGAGCTGCCTAAATCAGCCTGAAATGTCAAAGAAGGGGTCCTAGAAGGAAATTTCGAAGGAAATCTGAGAATGGGGACTAGATGTACTGATGTTGAGTAAACAGTATCCAAAGCATTGAAGTAGAAAATGGATGGTCAGAGCTGCTTATGCTCCTAACATGTCTTAGCATAAGTATAATTCTCCACGGTGGTTACAGAACCTAATAATGAAATGTTTGGTGGACTTAAGGCCCTCTCAAGTATGAAGATCAAAGTCATTTTAAAATCCAATACATTGTCATTAATTCTAATGATTTCAACGAAGAGAGATTTTAAAAATAAATGGAAGACAGTGGTTGAAAGTGGAAGAAGAACATTGTTTACCTCTTTTATCTAAAATATTGGTAACATATGCAGTGCTTTTTTAAAGTATAGATAAAAATCAAGTTTAGTTAAAAATTGAAATATAATGAATGAGCTGACAGTAAGGGGGTAGGGGATAATAGGGGAAAGGCCATCAAGGAACAGGTATAAAGGACACATGGACAAAGCCAAAGGTGATGGGTGGGGTGGGGTGACGTGGTGGGGTGAAAATGGAGACAACTGTACTCAACAATAAAAAAAGAAATGGTAGGCGGAACCAAGATGGCGGCATAGGTAGACACACTGCGCCTCCTCGCACAACCAGAACTGACAGAGAATCGAACAGCAAGGGGGACCAACACCAAGGAAATAGAAAATAATCATTCATCTAGACCGGTAGGAGGGGCGGAGACGGGCACCGGGGTGGAGAGGACTCGCGAGGCTGTGGCGGGACTGAGACTGGCGGAGTGTGGGACAAATGGCGCAGGCAGTCCGAGCACTAGCAGACCCTGCGGCCCCACATTTGCACAGATAAACCCAGAGGGCCGGACTCAGAGTGGCGGAGAGCGGGGCAGGCAGAGCAGCGGGTAGCACCCTGCGGCACCACATTCGCCCACAGATAAACCGGGACGAACGGCGGGGAGCGAAGCAGACCGTGTAACCCAGGGCTCCAGCTCAGGGAAATAAAGCCTCAAACCTCTGATTGAAAACGCCCGTGGGGGTTGGGGCTGCAGCAGGAGAGACTCCCAGCCTCACAGGAGAGGTTGTTGGAGAGACCCACAGGGGCCTAGAGTGTGCACAGGCCCACTTACTTGGGAACCAGCACCAGAGTGGCCCAGTTTGATTGTGGGTAGCGGAGTGAAAGATTGAAAGCCGGAGGAGAGTGAGGCCGGCGCCATTGCTCCCGCTCGGCCCCTCCCCCACGTACAGCGTCACAGCACAGCGACCAGCATTACCCCGCCCCGTGAACACCTAAGGCTCCGCCCCTTAAAGTAACAGACATGCCAAGACCAAAAAAAAAAAAAAATGGCCCAAATGACAGAACACTTCAAAGCTCCAGAAAAAATACAGCTTAGCGAGGAAGAGATAGCCAACCTATCGGATGCACAGTTCAAAGCACTGGTTATCAATATGCTCACAGACTTGGTTGAATCTATTCGAAAAACAGATGAAAAAATGAAGCCTATGCTAAGAGAAACAAAGGAAAATGTACAGGGAACCAATAGTGATGAGAAGGAAACTGGGACTCAAATCAATGGTGTGGACCAGAAGGGAGAAACAAACATCCAACCAGAAAAGAATGAAGAAACAAGAACTCGGAAAAATGAGGAGAGGCTTAGGAACCTCCCGGACACCTTGAAACGTTCCAACATCCGAATTATAGGGGTGCCAGAAGGAGAAGAGGAAGAACAAAAAATTGAAAACTTATTTGAACAAATAATGAAGGAGAACTTCCATAATCTGGCAAAGGAAATAGACTTCCGGGAAGTCCAGGAAGCTCAGAGAGTCCCAAAGAAGCTGGACCCAAGGAGGAACACGCCAAGGCACATCATAATTACATTACCCAAGATTAAACGCAAGGACCTACATCTAAGATTACTGTATCCAGCAAAGCTATCACTTAGAATGGAAGGGAAGATAAAGTGCTTCTCAGATAAGGTCAAGTTAAAGAAGTTCATCATCACCAAGCCCTTATTATATGAAATGTTAAAGGGAGTTACCTAAGAAAAAGAAGATAAAAAATAGGAACAGTAAAAATGACAGCAAACTCACAGTTATTAATGGCCACACATAAAACAAAAACGAGAGCAAACTAGGCAAACAACTAGAACATGAGGGTTGTCATTAAGGGAGTGGGAGGGGGAGGGGGGGAAGGTACAGAGAATAAGTAGCATAGATGATAGGTGGAAAATAGACAGGGGGAGGGTAAAAATAGTGTAGGAAATGTAGAAGCCAAAGAGCTTATAGGTGTGACCTATGGACATGAACTATGGGGGGGGGGGAATGTGGGAGGGAGGGGGGTGGGCAGGATGGAGTGGAGTGGGGGGGGAAATGGGACAACTGTAATAGCATAATCAATAAATATATTAAAAAAAAAAAGAAATGGTAGTTATTTAAAATCAATACAAAAATGAAATGTGTGTACATATTAGGCTTAATAACTGTCTTGTGAGGGACATTAATAAATTACTAACTTAAATATTAATGGATAATTTGGAAGGATTAAAACTAATTTTGTAAAGGAGAAGGAAGTTTGGTTTTAGCAATTAAATAGTAACAAAACACTGAGGCAAATATTAATAGAAATATTTAATTACTTAGGGAAGAAAAATAATACAAATAACATGGGGTTGTTATATATTTTAAAAATAACAGACAGACATTATTACTTTCCCTAGACATTACTAGGTAAGTAGAGGAAGTCTGGAGAATGAATCTAATTTATTCTTATTTTAGCAGAGTACTTGATAGTCTAATTTTACTTAAAAATCAATTTAAGTTGTTTTGGGTATGCAGTGTTTAGAACTGAGTGAAGTGCAGAACCATAGAAAGAAAGCACAGATACGGAATCACACTGGTAATTTAGGTAATGATGTTAGAAGATAAAATGGACTGTTGTTGCATATAGTGTGTGTATGTGTGTTTTCCAGAGATTGAATGTTAGTAGATCTTTCCTGAAAGGATAATTCATTTCTTATTTTACTGATTAGCTTATTACTTGGGAAAGGGGAACAATCAAGAACTATATTAAAAAGCTTTTTAAAAATATTGCATCACTCATATTGGTCATAAGGCATCAAAGTAAAAATGTTGCTTAGGCAGAAGAAATGAGGAGAAGGAAAAATACTACTAAAGCCTCTACATTTGGAGAACTATTACATTTAAATTTCTTTTCCCACTATATATTAATTTTTCCTAAAAGTGTTTATCTTTTCTGTTCATGTTTGTTTCACATGGAAGTAAAAGTAAATGCTACATAGTAATACATGTAGTAAAAAATTATGGTTATTCTCCTTAATTTTGAATTAGTGCATTACTATTTAAGGGTTCCATAATGTCCTCTTCTTTAGATATTTGAAGGAAGCAAAAATTCATTTTGTATTGTGATTTTTATTTATGCTAATGTTTGAGTGAAGATGATTTTTTTTTTACAGTAGCAAAGTTTGAAATGTATGTTAATTCTATGTGTGTTATTCTTGCAGAAAGAATTATTTGTAGAACTCGGCTTAACTTCAGGACAACTAGGTGTAGATGATTCTACACAAGTGCCTCCTGGTTAGTATTTCTCCTGATACACATGGCATATCAGTAATGATGAATGAGAGTGAGGTTAAGTTTTGTCTTGTCATTTCCAAACCTAGTAACCTTTTTATATCTGAACACAAAGCATACTCTCTGCCTCTCTTCGGTTACTATTATTGAATAGAATCCTGTATATTATAGATTGTGTCTTTTTATTTGAAGATCTTACAACAATTTTGAAAAGTCATTAGACACACATAAGTTATTTTGTTGGCAAAGTCTTCATTGACAGTACTCATTTCCCTTTACTGGCTGTCACTATTTATTTTTGTTTTTTTCATATCATCAAATTAAGCAAACACAGTATTCTGCGTTAAATAAACTTAGGCTTTAAAATTAGTATCTTTTAAACCTTATTGAGAAAATTTCCCTAACTTTTCTCTTTCTGTGCAAAAGTACACTGTTTTTTATAAAAGACGAGATTGATATTTAGCTATAATAAAAAGGAAGTAAAAACCGACTTACACTGTGGGAGGCCTGCACTGGAGAGGAAGTGATACTGGACAGCGCTCAGGCAGCTGTCCGGGCCTCTCGCCTGCCACTGACTGGCCATGCGTGGTGGGCGGGTCGCTTCACATCTCCACGCTTGTTTCTGCCTTTATCAAATAAGCATGTGGGCTACTTATTATTAATAGTAGTAAACAATAATAGAGTTATTGAGCATATACTCTGTGTTATCTCATTTTAATCTCTCAGCAATCTGGAAGGTATGTTTACCGCTTTTAAAACTTTACTAGTTTTTAATGCTTTGGAGAAAGAATATATCATAAGGGAATGGCTCAATGAATTTTTATTAATTGGACACATACAGATTAGTAAATTGAAGCCCTCTCTTAACTGCTTTCAATCTTTATTCCCCCATGTCAAAAATAACCACTATTCTGATTCCTCCCAGCATAGATTAGTTTTGCCAATTCTTGAAATTTATGTGAATTAGAACATACAGCATGTACTCTTTGACGTTTGACTTGTTATTGTTCACTGTTGTGTTTGTGCGATTTAGCAATATTGCTGTGTGTGTTTATAAATCTTCTGGTTTGTTTTGTTTGCATTGTAGCGTCTATTAGCATACCACACATGTTTATTTACCCATTCGACCGCTAGGCCTTTGGGAAATTTCAAATGTGGGGCTATCACAAATGAGGCTGCTGTGAGCATTCTAATATGTGTCTTTTGGTAAATATATGTCGAATACATATACATCTGGGAATACGATTTCTCGGACCTCAGGTTTGCGTAACTTCAGCTTCAGTAGATGACTGACTGCCACAGAATTTTCAGAGTGGGAGGAGGACCGGTTTCCACTCCCTCCACCAGTGTGCGAGAGCAGCGGTGGCTCTGTGCGCCCGCGCGTGCCGGGTGCATCCCGTCTTCTGTTTCAGTCATGCTCGTGGTGAACAGCGGCGCTGCGTTACCTGGCTTTAATTTTCTTGTATGACGTAAGATGGAAATGATGCCACCATTTTAAAGTTGGAGAAGTGCAGATGTTAAATAACTTGCCCAAAGTCACAAAATTAGTAAGTGGTGGAACCGAGATTCAAAACTAAGCAGTCTGCCCTCATGAAGGGGAACGGATGTTTTTTATAAAAGATGCCCGACAGAGCTCCCAGCCTCTGCCACAGCGGAAAGTTGCTAGTCTGCAACGCGGAAGAGGGTCCCCCCCCCGGAACCCGACTAAACCAGCACCCTGTTTTTGGATTTCTAGCCTCCAGAACTATGAGGAATAGTTTTCTGTTATTTATAAGCTATCCAGTTTGTGGTTGTTCTCTTCTAGTAGCTTGAACAGACTAAGACAGATGATATTTTACCTTATACTTCTTTTCATGGCCCGTGACAGCCATATAGAATGAACAAAAGGGAAAAGAATAGTAATATAAACTTCAATGATATTTATGTTTTTCACTTTTGAAATTAATCCTTAAGCATTGTTTTAAATGATTCTAGACCTTATAATAGCTATGCTTTAGAAAACCTAATTTTTTCTCTTAATCTAGAGTATACCATATTTTGCCATTGTATAATGTGTACTTTTTTGCCCAAATTTTTGAGGGAAAAATAAGGATGTACATTATATGTGGGTAGTACTTACTCTGTTTCTGTATAAATGTTTTTAATTCTTTTATTTATGCTTATATGGCTTTCTAATTAAAAGTATAACTCTAGAGTTAAAAGTGTAACTCTAGAAAGCAGTAATGATATCTGTATGCAAAATAATACCCTGGAATATGATAATAGGTTTTGTTTCTAAATATAAATAAATAAATTTAATTTAAAAATTAAAACAAAAAAATTAAAAAGATTAGGGGAAAAATGTGGGTGCACATTATACAGGGGAGCGCATTATACACAGTAAAACACGGTGGTTCTTTGGTTCACTCATACTGCCTACAGCAAATGCGTGTGAGGTCCTGATAAGGGCCGGAGACTAGTGAATCCACAGATACAATGTGATTTTTCCTTTGAGGGAGCAGATAGTATAAGGTTCAGATAAGAATCACGTAGCATTGGCTATTAGTACATACAAGGGGCATTTGGCATAGAGGAGAGAGCACTAAATCTGCCTGGAGGAAGTTGAAAATCTCTTCAGTCGATGCAGTTATTTTTGCTGTCTCAGATTCTCAAAGCAAGACTGTTACAAATTGGGGTAATCAACAAAAGAAAAAAGGAAACAAAATATAACCAGAGACATTGAAATTAAGAACATTGTAACAATAGCCACAGGGGAGTGGGGAGGGGATAGTGGGGAGAGGGGTTTACAAGAACTACTATAAAGGACACATGGACAAAACCAAGGGGGAGGGTGGAGGCGGGGGAGGGAGGTGGGTTCGGATGGGGTGGGCTGGAGGGTTGGGGAGAAAATGCAGACAACTGTAATTGAATAACAATACAAATTTTAAAAAAATTAAAAATAATTGGGGTGAATTCATGTTCATCAATGAGATTGTTTTTAGTGGTATAGTACCAAGATTTTTGCCTGACTTGAGATTGCTAGGCTGTTAACAGTATTATTTGGAAAGAATGGGGTTTGGTTAAATTGGAAATGTAATGCTAAATGTTTTGAAAATGTTGCTAATACTTGTTTTGGCTAGAGACAAGTTTTATATTTAGGATTAAGTGTGACTTAAAGGGACTAGATTCTTCCTACTCATCTTTTTAAAAATATATTTTATTTCTTTTATTATGTATTGGTTTCAGGTACGTAGCTCAGTGGTTAGACAGTCATATAATTTACATAATGTTCCCCTCACTCCCTAATCATCTTTAAAAACCTGTATCACCTATGTTTTATCAATACCGTTGTTCAGTGTTTATATTTGAACTGCATTTCTCACTAACTTATCAGCTTTTATATGAGAGGGGAAGAGTCCTTATCTTTGTAATATGGAATCATTATTTTACAGTGATTTAGAAAATCAGGCATATTTGCTGTTCCTATAAACTTGTGAATACACATTTGTTTTAAACACACACACACACACACACACACACACACACTCACTCACTTACTATGGAAACCATTTATAAGACCCACGCTAAGGGGGAAAGGGTGAGCAGAGTCGGCATTCTTTCCTGAGAAGGGAGGATGGTCATATTTCTGATGTTACTGCCTGAATATACATAGGAATGAATCTTATTAGATGGGAGTTCTGCTAAAGAGACATTTTCTCAGCTTGTTATTTCTGAAAGAAAAATGCATCTTCATTTGGAGCAGCATTTCCTGCAGTGTGTTCCATGAAGCATTCATCATATGCCCTGTGAAATAGAGGATCTTGTTCTCAAGTAAGGTTTGGGAATGGCTATGCTGTATACCTTTTTAAGATATGCAGTTATAGTGTGTGTTACTATCTTAAAGACTATGAGAAGTCCTAAGAAAACTTTTAGCTAACATCTCCTAGTCACATTTTACCAGAGGACCTTTTTTCCTGCGCAAGATCTATTGATACAAATGTGTCTGTTCACATACTGGTCCTCAGGCATTTTTTGAGAAACACAGATTACAGATTGGAAATTCTGGCTCTGACTTCTTTGGGTTTCTTATTCTTGGACTAGAGAATTGTACTAGAAAGCGAAATTATTGTGCTTCACATAATCAGTTAAATTTGTAGTCTTTTTGTTTTTATTTCATACCACTTCCAGTGATCAAACACTGTTATCTCCTGGAAGTATCATCCACTTTTATAAGAAAGAACTGGCTGACAACTTTCAATTCTTTGGTTACTAAGACTCTGCAATCATAGCTAATTAAAACGAAACTTCTATGGTTCTTTTCTGTGCAGTCTTTGAAATGAATATGTTCACATATTTAGCACTAGACAATGATTGTATGTTCTGAGGAACCCCAAACATTTTACTTGGTCATTGTATAATCTGCTCAAATATTTACTTCAGAGCCAAAATAAACTAAAAGAGTAGGGTGCTCTGGTTTAGACATTCCATTTTGTAAAACCAGCTTCATGAAAAATTATCTAACACTGAAAATGTTAGCATATGGAAAACAGAAGTGCAGTGCCATTTCATATTTAGCTGGGCTAACCCTGGACATCACAGAATAGACTTTCTAGAAGATCTTAGCCCAGCACAGGTTCCCTTCTCCTCTCTGCCCGGACCTCACCTCAAGCAGCCACTCCGAAGTGCCTGAGCTGGAGCTTTCTGCCCAGCAGAGAAGCAGGTGTCCGGGTGGCCGCCAGACGGCCAGGGAGCCCAGGCTCTGTGTGCCCAGAGCGCTGCACGCAAGTCCCTGACCTTTAGTGCACAGTGGTCCCATTTACTAGAAGAGGTTAAGAAGGACATTTTAGTGTAAGAACCAAAGAAAGCTTTAAGCAAGAAAAGCCAGAAACAGGAAGTAAAACTTTAAGACCAAATAAAAACATGTATTAGATCAGGCCTCCATTAGAGTTTTTTCCTCACTTTTTTTCCCCTTTCTTTAGTCGTTTTACTCTCTTCTGCTTGTTTAACTTATTCTCATTGGTGATTATTTAAATTTTAAAATCAAACCTTCTTTTCTGCCCTTATTATTGAATTATTAAGGTGACACTGGTTGACAAAATGATAGTTTTCAGGGGCACAGTTCTACAGCACATCATCTGTTCACTGTATTGTGTGTTCACCTCCCCAAGTCAGGTCTCCATCCATCACCATTTATCCCCCCATACCCTCCAACACCCCCTTGCACCCCCTGCACCCCGGCAGTCATCACACTGTTGCCTGTGTCCATGGGTTTTTTCTCTCTTTTTTTCTTTTTTGCTCAATCTCTCACCTGTCACTACCTGGAGCTCCCCTATCCACCCCCGCAGCCCTGCCAACTGTCAGCCTGCTCTCTATCTATGAGTCTGTCATTATTTTGTTTGTTAGTTCAGTTTGTTCATTAGATTCCACATATGAGTGAAATCATCTGATACTTGTCTTTCTCTGACCAGCTTGTTTCACTTAGCTTAATGTTCTCTAGGTCCATCCATGCTGTTGCAAAGGGTAAGATTTCCTTCTTTTTTATGGCCGAGTAGTATTCCATTGTGTAAATGTACAACAGCTTTTTTAACTCTTTTTTTTTTTAATGGGAAGGAAAGGAATTTATTGTTTGAGCACCAGCTTTGAACCAAGGAGCTTAGTATTTCACACATAAATCTTGTTTTTCAGGATAGGTGTTATTTTTTATTTTTTTTTAATAATTATTTTAATGTTCAATTACAGTTGTCTGCAATTTCCCCCCCTCCCCCTCCCCCCACCCCAGCCAAGTCTACTTCCCTCCCTCGCTTCCACCCTCCCCCTTGGTTTTGTCCATGTGTCCTTTATAGTAGTTCCTGAAAACCCTTCCCCTCATTATCCCCTCCCACCTCCCCTCTGGTTACTGTCAGTTGTTCTTAATTTCTGTGTCACTGGTTATATTTTGCTTGCTTTTTTTCTTTTGTTGATTATGTTCCAGTTAAAGGTGAGATCATATGGTATATGTCCCTCACCTCCTGGCTTATTTCACTTAGCATAATGCTCTCCAGTTCCATCCATGCTGTTGCAAAGGGTGGGATCTCCTTCTTTCTTTCTGCCATGTAGAACTCCATTGTGTAAATGTACCACAGTTTTTTGATCCACTCATTTACTGATGGGCACTTAGGTTGCTTCCAGCACTTGGCTATTGTAAAGTGTGCTGCTATGAACATTGGGGTGCATAGGTTCTTTTGGATTGGTGTTTCCCAAGCAGTGGAATTGCTGGGTCAAAAGGCAGTTCCATTTTTAGTTTTCTCAGGGAAAGAGAAATACCATTTCATACCATTTTCCATGTGGCTGTACCAGTCTGCATTCCCAGCTTTTTTAACTCTTGATATAATAATCCTAAAGAGTAATAAATTGAAACTATGATTAATAAAAAGAGAGAAGGAATGATATAGCCAGAGAAGTTTTTCTCTAAAGTAGCACAAAAGAAAATATCAGTGAACTTAAAAAATAATTTTATCAGCACTGCATTTAAAATGCAGTAAGATGTATAAGATCTAAATTTGAAAAAATGAAATCATGTACAAATATTTGAAAATAGCTGATGTGTTAAATGACAATTTTGTTTGTGACATAAAAGACTAATGGCTTATAGAATTATTTATTAGACAGCTTTAGTTTTACTCTTTAAAATGTTGCATTCTGGCCCACCCATGTCATTTCAGTCAGTTACAAATTTCTTGTTTATATCCAGATAACTTGGATTCTATTTTTGCTACATATTCAGAAGTTTATTATTTGTTATTCATATAAGGATACCACAAATAATAAATTCTGATATGAATTTAACTTAATGTAGTGCCTTTTATTGAAATAGTTTTTAATTTGGCCAATTAATTTTAAAGCATATATACCTCTTTAATACAAGGGTTCAGTACTCTTCATTTGAATCAAATGCTGTAAGTAGTGTTTAAGGAGAGTTTTATATCAATATTTTGGTTGGTTTTATCGCTGTACTTTTACAACCATTAATGACTTGACTGTTTTCTTCACTAAATCACCATTTGACCTGGGTGAACTTAGGTTTACTTCTATTTTTAACTAAAGTACATCTGAAATTATGTTCAGAAATTAAACCACTGTATTTTTGCAATTTGCCAATTATGTTAAATAATGTCAAACTATTACCAAAAAGGTTAACTAATCGCTGTTGTAGAATCTAACAAACCCAATTAACAGCTCCTCCGTTCTCGGGTGGTGGAGAGAAGGAGGAGGGAAGGAAGTTGAGAGACTGAATTTCTCTGGGATGGGGAGAAGAGCTAAAACTTGTCCCCCTCGCAATTTTCTAATTCTTTTTTGTTTTCACCTAATTTTTTAAATAACTTTTATAGAAGTGTGACATACATACCGAAAGGGGCACAAATCCTAAGTAGGCAGATGAGTGGACTTTTACAAAGTGAACACACTTGTGTAACTTCCATCCAGATCAAGAAAGAAAATATTGTCAGCATCCCACAAGCTCCTTAGCACACTTTCAGACTCTACCGCCCCCCACCCCTTCGCACCAAGGGAAACAACTATCCTGGCTCCTAACGTCATCAGTTAGTTTTGCCTAGTTTTGTCCTTTATAGATGTGAAATCGTACAGCGTGCACTTTTTGTATTGTGGGCAGTTATTACATTCTCATTGTTGTAGGAATTCTGTGAATATAGCACTCTTTATTCATTCTATTCTGGATCATCTGAGTTGTTTCCACTGTTTGGTTGTTATCAGTAGTGTTGCTATGAATATTTCTGCATATGTTTCTTGATATATATGTGTGTGTGTATGTATTAGTTTTATACCTGAGAATGAATTGCTGATTTGTCATAGGGTATGCATATCCCGTGTTAGTAAGCCAAATAGTCTTCCAGAGTGGTTGTACTAGTTTACACCCACACTGCCTTTGTATGAGAAGTTCGCATGCTCCATTTCATTTGCATGGAGCGTTGTCGGCCTTTTTCATGTTAGGCATCGTAGTGGCTGTGTATTTCATATAGTTTTAATTGCACGTCTCTGGTGACTAATACAGTTGAGCACCTGTTCACATTTACTGGTCTTTTGGATATCCTGTTTGTAAAAAACCTGTTCGAATCTTGCCTATTTGTGTCCATTGTCTTTTTCTTATTGACTTACCAGGAGTTCTTTATATATTCTGGATACAAGTCCTTTGTTGGGTATATGTATTGTAAATACATTTCCTGCTCTGTGACTTAGCTTTTCCCTTTCAACAGTGTCTTTTGATGAACAAAAGTTTTTAAATTTTCATTTGGTCTAGTTTATGAGTCATTTTTCATTGATTTGGTATTTTAAAAACAAATCTTTGCTTCTTTCATACAGCCTTTTTAAATGGCATTGTAACAGTGGAATTTTACCAATGTAATAGTAAGGCCTTTAAAATTGGATTGGCTTTATTGGTAGGTTAGAGTAGAAGTGCGACTTTGCAAATGAAGCTGTCAACATGGTTTTTTAACCGGGGTGTAACTGACATGCAACATGGCATTAGTTTCAGGTGCACACATGCTGAGCGGACGTTAGTGTGCACTGCAGCCTGACACCACGCCCTTCACTGTACATTCCTACACACTCCTTCCTTCAGAGAAGAACTTGCAAGATCTACACTCTCAGCAGCTTTCAAATGTGCAATACAGTATGAACTACAGTCACCATGCTTTACATGACATGCCCATGATTTATTTACTTTATAGCCGGAAATTTTTACCTTGCGACTCCCTTCACTCATTTTGCCCCCACCTCCACCCTGACATCTACCAATTACCCAACATTTTGCCTTTTTTTTTTTTTAGGAAAAAAAGATGAATGGGCAGAAACATTTTTGCATTTTGAGAAGATATTCTGTTTTATTTTAACAAAGGAAAACTAGTTTGTCAATTATTTTTTGCTGACTAAACTAAATGTACTTAACTTTTTAAATTTCTACAAACTTTAAACAACTTAGAAAAGGGATTTTATGCATATAAATAGAACCATTATAGTTTTCTGTAGAGCCATTCAGCTTAAAATGTAATTAAAAGTATCAATATCAGAAAAATTATACCCATTATTGCTCTAACTGTGGCTGTTCATATTTATGTTTAATAATTTTATTTTCTTTGATCATTTCTAGAACTTTTTGAAAATGAGCATGTACGAATTGGGCACAAAGGTAAGCTTTTGATTATATTTATCATAATTTCTGCAAATGAGACAGCCCTAAGTAAATGCCTGTGTTGCATACCCCCAGCTGAAATGTAATCTTTGAAAACCTAAAACCTAAGCAGGGAGTGATATTTAACCACATAAACACTGCAATGGGAATCTGTCAGAAGAGGGGAAATGCATCATTCTGGCTCCATCAGGAGATGTCAGATAAAGAGGCACACAGATGGTTCACTGAAAAGGAGATAAATGCAGACCCACATTCTTCAAGGACGTTAGCTTAATCCATGCAGCACTAGAATTTAATTTGAAAATCAGAGAGGCAGGTTCTCTGATGCGCCCACACACTTCTCATTAGTGTTAATGGAAATATGTGCTGGCCTGAGGAGAAAATGTAACCGTGGCACTGTTCATAATGGAAGACTTAATAACTGAAGCGGCTCCTAGTGTTCTGGGAAGTAATTATTCCCCATCTTCTGAAGATTTTTTCTTTGTTTTTGTAAATGCTGTTTTACCTTTGAAATGTGAAGGACAAACGAGTCTGTCAGAATGGACCTTCTGTGGCAATGATACTGTCATGTTCTAAACTCCCTGATACAATTTTTCAAAGTCATATGTAGCTTAAAAACTTCATTTGTACAACTTGGTATTTTTATTAAACATAACTGCAAATTAAAATGTTTTCTTTTTTAAATTCCATATTTCTTTGTTTGGTTTGGTTTTATCATTTTCACTTAATATAAGATTTTTCCCTTTTCTTTTAAGAAGAAAGTACGAGAAAACAGTGTTGTTAGACAAATATCAACACTTGTCTTGTATGTCTATTTTTGTTTGGTTTGTTTTTTTTTTGTTGGGTTTTTTTTTTTGGTAGAAGGGGCTTTATTTCCAGACTTAACTGGTATTTTCATTAAAGAAAACAAAAGTGAAAATGAAAGCCAAAGTATAATATACTGATTTTGTGAACTTGACTGCTTATGAATAATTTTTGGCCTTCTTAAAATGTTAGCAGATCTTTTTTGTTTTCTTTTAAAAATCTGTTTTCTGTTTTTGGCAGATAACTAAAAAGTCATCTTAGAGATTTGATATTTTATATCTTTTATAATTCTTAGCCCAATAAACATTTCAAATACCATAGTAATTCCAACATTCTACAACATCTGTGACTTACTAGAGTAAGCACAAGAAACTTCGGGTTTCTGTAGATAGGACTTCACTTGATCATGGAGTCCAAACATTATTACACATGTGCAGCCGCAGTTAAAGCGAAGTTGTCTCAAGCTTAGCACACTCACCACTTTCACCAGGCCGGGCGGGGGGTGCCGGAGCTGAAGGCTCACCCCTTGCAGGGCTGTAGATGGGGCACCTTGAAATGCAGCCGGTGAAAGGTTGTCACGGCAGAGGTAAATACATCAGATACAACGATGGAATGTTAGCTTCCCCAAGGTTTTTTAATTAAGACTCCAGTGTTATATCTTAGATTATGACATTTCTGATGGGATTTTAATGTGCTTCTGCCAGTTCTAGCAGAACAAGACAGTGCAGCTGCTCAGCAGTACATCAGGCAAGGGAGTCCCACGGCACTGAGAGCTGAGCTGTGGGCTCTCATCTTGAATATCTCCAGTCAACCTGAGGTAAGACGGAAACAGGACTAGCTAAGTGTGACCTATTGGTATTTATTTTTCAAAGACAAATTATTTAAAATGGAAATACTTTTGGTTTTTAGTCTAATATTTACCCTCTTTTTTGTTTTTTAACTCACTGCAGTTTTGAGTCAAAGACAAGATTAACATAGTTCAGTCACTGTGCTTAACGTAGAAATTTTTGTTCTGGATAGTTCGTGTGAACTTCTACATACAACAGAACAATAAGTAAAATGTTAAGAAATGGAGTCTGCCGATTTAGATCGGGAAGACGTGTGGTAGCAATGGGATGTTAGAATCGGGAGAAGTAAGGACGGGAAGCTCAGTGTAAGTAAATGAGAACTTTGTCACTTCAGTGACTCTTTATTTGTAATCCTCACCTGAGGGTATGTGCATTGATTAGCGAGAGAGAGACATCAGTGTAAGAAAGAAACATCGATCTGGTTGCCTCCCATGTGCGCCCCCACCAGGGACCAGACCCACAGACTTTCGGTGCATGGGACGGTGCTCCAACCAACTGAGCAACCTGGCCAGGGCCACAGTTATTTTGAAATATGTACTGTTTTTACAGTTCTAAGAGTTGACAGATTATGTGGGAATATTATTTAAGTATAAGAACATTTTATTTTAGGAAATATAATGAATATGAAGAGAAATCACTAACAAACAGGTAATAGATTTGATAAAGAAAAACTACAGAAGACATTGTTTTGAAATATTTTTAGTGGGGACTTTTTTTCTTACAAGTCATCCATTTAAATATTGTAATAAATGCAAACTAATAGTTCCCTAGCCTAGTGGTTAAAAGCATGGCTGTTAGAATTATACAGTCCTGGTTTCAACTCCTAGCTCTCCCAACTTACTTGAAATATGTCACTGAGTAAGTTACTTAAATTTTTTTCAAACCTCAAGTTACCCATACTTAAATCTAAGTAATACTATTTATACCCCAGAGTGGTTGGGAGAATTAAATGAAATAATGTTTTGAGTCTTTTAACACACTGCCTGACATCAATGGCCACCATTAATGGTAGTAATAATAACAATTACATATTGCATGTAATTATGTTAGAAATTAATTATAATTTATAATCAGTTTTGAAGAAGTCAAATATTATCATTAAAACTACATCTCTAACCTTTACAAGTTATGTATGCATGCTTGTGTGTGTTTTAAATCCATCTGTGTGAGTAACACTGCTGAAAATAACTTGCTTCTTTTTTAAAAGAATAAAGCTTGTGATTCATTTCAGAACAGTTTTAGACCAAATGATATTGTCCGTTTTGCGTGGTGATGCTTAGAAGTAACAGTTCACAAAATAGATTTGAGTGTGTGTTGGGCAATTTTCGTAAGTGTATCAGCTCTTGTGGAAGTGGTTGTAACTCTTGTGCTGATCTCCTTGTGCAGATGACCTGCCCCCTTCCTAGATCAGGAGCGAGATTGCAGAGGAACTAACCACTGCCGTTTCAAAACAACTTTCTAGAAATGTCACCTTAGAATAAAAATAATAATCCTAGCTAAAGATGGTTTATATAATGATAAAAGCATTTGTTTACACTTGCGTCTTGGGAGCTAATAGGCATCTTAATTTACTTAATGCAGAATGACAAGTCTGTAAATAGAAATTCGTGTTTTCAGAAAAGCGATACTGATTTTGTTGAATAAAACAATTTCCATCACTTAACACTTATTTTCAGCTGTAATAGTGTGACATCAATAAACTATATAGCAGTTCCAAAGTAGGTGTAGGTGAAATGAGATGAGGGGAGAACACTTCTTATCAAGAATATTAAATCATACTTTTTTGTTCACTTACTTTTAAATCACTTAAAATGAGCTACACATACAACTGCAGTCATAGTTGAGGTGTCAAAGAGATAAATGGAATATTTTATACCCATACAACTATTTTTTAAAATTTTACCTCAATAAAAAGACTTTAGATCTAATGCTTTAAGTTCCTGGTAGTTAATTTATTTAGTACTTTCACTAAAACATTATCTAACTTTGATTTTTTTTCTCTTATGTATGTGTCAATATATCTATATTTAGTAATTCTTCATATTTTAAAATATTTTGCTTCATTTAAGCTTTGGTAATTCAAAAGAAGACAATTTTTTACACTTTTTACACTTTTCTAGGGTACTTGCTTACTGATAAAATAGCCCAAACTAGTGTTAACATTTAAGATTTTCTGTAGTGATCCCTTTATGAGATTCTTCATTTACCTGGGTCCACAACGATGCCTGGCCTTGATTTTCCTCATTACCTCACCTAACCTTCAGAGTGCCTGTCTTTGACCTTCACTCTGCTCAACCATGCCGAAAGACCTCACCTTCTTCTCCCCTGAGAAAACAGAAGTTGTCATAAGAAACTAATTCAAATTCTCCCACCAGGCCTGTAAACTTACTTACATCAGCACCTGTCCTTGCCTCCTGTACTTCTGCAGCTAAACTTTCGAAAGAAAAGTCTATGGTGGATGCTCTTACTTCCTTATTCTCATTAATTACTCACTCTGCCATAGTCTGGCAAACGCCCCCTACATGACTGGAACAGCCCGAGCCAAGGCTGCTATGCGACAAATACTCATCTCTTCCCCAGATGACCCTGCACAACAACTCTTACTTATTTGAGGAAGTGTCTTCAGAAAGAATCACACAGATTGGTGTGTGCTAATGGAGCCCAGCAGTTTTGGATGTGGGCGGAAACCAGGGCTAAAGTCCCTGAGAGATGAATGGAGGGATTTGGAGGAACACAGAGGTCAGCTAAAGCAATCAGATGATATTTCCATCTCTCTTTAACACAACCACTACCCACTGGATTCATTTTCTTTAACCTTTATTTTGAGTGCTTTAACCTGATGCTTGACTGGATTACATTCTCAAGTCCCTCCTCCCTCTTTCCTTCCCTTCCTCCTTCCACTTTTTTCATTTCCTCCCTTTTTCTCTCCTTTCTGTCTTCCCTCTCTTCTTCCTATTTTTTATCCTCTATTAGATTAAACAGCCTAATTTTATCACTGTAGAAAATTAATCAGATTTTATAGTATTGTGGGATCATATTCTAATATAAAAAAACTGACGTCTTTCATATGCTATATCACTACTTTTACTACCAGGGATGATCTGGTATGTTTAAGCTTTTTATTTTATAATAATTTGTGGATAAAATAACTATGGGATATTTATACAATGGAATACTACTCAGCTGTAAAAAAGAAGAAAATTTTACCCTTTGTGACAGCATGGAGGGACCTGGAGAACACTATGCTGAGTGAAATAAGCCAGTCAGAGAAAGACGTACCATGTGATCTCACTCATATGTGGAATCTAATGAACAAACTGAACTAACAAGCAAAATAGAGACAGACTCGTGGATAGAGAGCAGGATGACAGATATGGAGGGGTGGTTAGGAAGGAGGGATCTAGGGAAAAGGGAAAAGGACTCATGTGCACGGACAACAGGGTGGTGATTGTAGGGGGAAGGTGGATATAAGGGGGGTAGATGGTAATGGAAAAAATAAAATAAAATGCCGAGTCTTTAAAAATGTCAAAGTGAAGTTAGATGTGTATTTTTTTTTCTTGATTAAAAATTATGTTTAAACAGAAAAAAAGGCAGTAGAATAGTCCTTCTGTTTTTGGTATATGTTTTAGGGCAAGGTTTCCTGGGATCAAATCTTACTACCTTGTGGCCTGGAACAGCAACTTACTTTTTTCTCTGGGACTCCGTTTCTCAACTGTAATGGGAATAATAATCACTGAACCATTGTAGTTTGTTGGTATGGAATAAATGAGTTAACCCATGTATATCAGGTAAAACAGTTCCTGGCACCTATTACTACTTAATAATTATTGTATTTGCCATTAAGGTTAAATTGTAGTTAATCAAATTAACAAACATTGATTGAATACCCATTAGGAGCCCAGCCGGATCTTATCCTAAGTAACAGGATTAGGTACCGTATTTTTCAGACTATAAGAGGCATGGGACCATATGATGCACCTAGGTTTTAAGGGAGGAAAATAGGGAAAAGAAAAACCCTGCTCCACTGCCAAGCCCTCCCCAGCGAGCCAGGTAAGCTACATTAGGACTATAAGACGCACCCCCATTTTCCTCCCAAATCCGGGGGGGGGGCGTGGAAAGGTGCATCATATAGTCTGAAAAATACGGTATATTTATGGAGCATCTAGTGTTGGCGAGGCATGGAAAACGCAGTTGTGAATATACTGAAGTCCTATCCTCTTAGTGTTTATAGTACTATTCGTGATTCTTATTTAGTAAAGTTTGAGCTGACTTTATAAAATGTGATTGACCTTTAATGTTTTTGTTTTACTTTTTGCTCCAGGATATCTTGTACTATGAGCAGCTTAAGACCAATGTGATACAACATGACCTTTTGGTGGACAGTCTAATTTATAAAGTAAGTGAAAGTTTTCATGGTTTTTTCATCTCCACATTATAATCATTGAAATATTTTTGAGAGTGTTTAACGTGCAGGGCCTGCACTATGTATGATGATACGTATTAACCTTGAAAATAAATGTAAGTGATCATTATACTTACACAGGTAAGGTTGACCTTCAGATTTTGCAGGCTCCACCCGATGTCATCCCCTTTCCCTTTGAAGCTGTCCTCGTGGTCCTTTCCTGGTCCTCCCAGTTTTTGATCAAGAGAATGATAAGCATTTCTTATCCTTATAAATTCAAGTTTACCCCACAAACTAAAAGAGCAACTGAAAGAAATATCAGACTATAATGTTTTTTTCTTATTTATCTCATTCTTTAGGATCTCCTTGTTTGTTCTCTGGTATTAAAGTCATTTTTATTTTTAATTTCTTTAATTTCTAGACACATGGTTAAGCACGTCTCGAGTGTTATGACGGGCACATTGAGTTTCGACTTTAGGTATCTGCTATGAAGTTGAGATGTAGATGCTGTAAGCATGATACAGGATATGAGCAGTGCAGGATTAATAATTAGGCTATTTAAAACACTTGGATTTTAAATTTAGAACTTGTGTGATAGGGGAGAAGGGTATAGTATTTCAAGTCTCAGAAACGGGGAAGAGAAGATTGTACACCGAGGGCCTGGAGGTGCGTCTGGGAGAACATGACGACTGCTGGCACTCGAGGCCGCTCGCTGGGTGCTGTGCAGTGTTCCAGCTCTGCAAGGGTGGCGTTTGATCGCGACAGCAGGTGCCGGCATGTAGGCTATAAATGATAAGTGCATTTTTTTTCCTGGGGAAAAAACTTGCATTCTACAAAATCATGCATTAAGTATAATAGAGCTTATGGGAAAAATAGGGTTGGGGTAGCTTTTGCAACTTGTAACCAGAGTACTAGCAAAGACAATAATTGGTAGCTTGGGAGATGAATTGGTTAGCTCAGGCAGGCTGTTCCTGCAGAAGCCGTTAAAATGTACAAAAACACTAAAGTAGAAGTGCTAAAATAATGCAGATGGAGGTGGCCGGCCGAGCTACTGGGGCTGCTGCCAAGGTGGGCATGGGAGGAGACGTGCAAGGCCAGGCGCGCCTTCCTGGAGAGGGGCGCCCTGTGCAGCCATGCATTTTGAATGTTCTTAAGTACAGTTGGAGGGGTCGTGCTTGTGCAGCAGCTGAGCTGAAGGCTTTTTCCGTTCCTGGTTATAATTCCTGCTGTTTTGCCTCTCCTTTTTAAAGAAAAATTGCGTGTGAACTGATACAATCCCATGTTATACTGACATCATTTCCTCACTCACTGGCCTCATGTTGACATGTGTTGTGACAAAACAGGAAGCACTGTTATTTTTAGCATTTTACACTTGAGGGAACTGAGGTAAAGAAGGATTAAAGAAATTTGTTTAAATTTACACATTAAGTAGCAAATCAAGATTTGAATCCAGACAATGTCACTTCTCAACCATACTTTTAACAACTATGCTCTACAGGAAGCAAAGATTAAAAGAGGATACAGTCTTTTTTTTGTTTTGTTTTGAAGACTTGTAAATTTAGTTTTTAGAGAGAGGGGAAGGGTGGGAGAAAGAGAGGGAGAGAAACGTCAATAGGTTGCCTCTCACACACCCCAAAACAGGGAGCTGGCCCGCGACCCAGGCCTGTGCCCTGATTGGGAATTGAACCGAGGACCTTTTGGTTCGCAGGACAGTGCCCAACCCACTGAGCCACACCAGCCAGTGCAAGAGCATACGGTCTTTTGATGAAAAGGTTTGAATCTTGCAGAGTTTTGCATAGATTTGGATCATCAGTACAGCTCCTAGCTTTGCGGTTGTGGTTGTGCTCAGGCCATTTTGTGAGCCACAGCGTGAGAGCTCTTTCAGCTTTAAGACCTGCAGCTCCTTTCCTGTTCAGATGAGAGAAGACTCACAAGAGAAACTCAGAAAACCATGGAGTGCTAGCATGAGAGTTCTCTTTACTGCCAATATGCATTTCTGTTTGAATCAGTAAAGAAAATCAGCTGTGAGAAAGAGGTGAACAGTTCGTGTCTGCAGAATTAAATGTAAGTTTTGATAGAATCAATCTGGACTGCCCACAACATGAGTTTTTTAGGAAGAAATCTGTCTCTGATTGCTCCTAATTTGTGTTAGTTGAGCTCTGCCGGTCTTGTTGAAACAACCCCAAACATTATTAAAGTCAGTCCTTGAGGGAATGAACATTTTAAAAAAATATTTGAAGTTTCATTAAAGCTCCCTTTAGCAAAGACTCATTTTTAATTTAACTGAAAAAAAAGGTCAGTTATTTTAGTAGTTAAAGGAATAAATGGAACAGGCAATATTAAATATAGAACATCATCAAATCCTCCCTAAGCTAAATTATTAAATGGTTTTCTCTGGACTGTATATTTTTAAAGATTTTACTTATTATTTTTAGAGAGAGGGGAAGGAGGGAGAAAGAGAGGGAGAGAAATGTCAGTGTGTGGTTGCCTCTCACATGCCCCTAACTGGGGACCTGGCCCAAAACCCAGACATGTGCCTTGACTGGGAATCGAACCAGCAACCCTTTGGTTCACAGACTGGCACTCAATCCACTGACCCATACCATCTAGGGCCCTTTTTATTAACCTCTAAAGGTAACTAATTTTTCTCTAATATAAATATTAAATAGCAAAGAAAAGATTTTGTTGGATAGGAATGAGCTTGGAGATGCACAAACCATTCTAATAGGTAAAATTTTTGATCCCCAAGAACCAGTTGTCACCCTCTTAGAGGCAGTATCATCCCTGTTGAGAATGCATGGTGTCTACCTCTGCCCATGTTGTCTTCTGACATAGAAGACTGGCCCCTTTCTTTTCTCTGAATCTGTGTCTTTTTTTTCCAGACTTAACACACATTCAAATACCTCCAGTGCCATCCGATTACATCTTCTCCCTTTTTGCTGCTTTGCTTAATAGCACAGTTGAATTTTGTAGGCTGAGCAATATTATCAGGGTTTTCTTCAATATTTCTTTGTAGTTGTTCCCATATTTCTACTCTCTCTGTTTTCTTGCTGATGTGATTGTACTTCTTAAAGATAAACATGTCTTATTTTTGGTTTGGAAATAAGTGATGACTTGTAAGTGAATAATTACAAAAGCATGGGAGACTTTTGCTATTTTGAAGGTATGGCAACAAGGTAGACCTGAATAGTAGAGGGTGAGGTTGGAACAGTAATTTGGGGCCAGATTGTTATGGTTGTTTCTGGATGTTATGATTACATCTGCTTTTTCAGCTTTTAAGATACCTAAATATTAGGTTAAAAGCAGAAGAAATTGAAATCAATATTAAGGAATTACTAATGAAACCTAAAAAAGTGCCAACAATTTGATGTCAAATAATATGTCACATACTATATTAGCCAAGTAAATTTAGAGCAGTGATTAAAATTTAATTGAGAACTTTATAACGATAATAAATTAGTGAAACTAGTTTAGTGGTCTTTCTGGGTGTCACATTTATGTTATTAGTAGTATAGACATATTTATATAGGTTCTTTTCAGTAGTCTCTACTTTCAATTATAGGATGTGAAGTTGACAGCAAGCAATGATGATTATTATTTTGTCTTTGAAGATTATTTATATCAGGTAAGTTAAAAAATTAAAATATATAATGTTCTTGTTGTAAGTTCTCTGACTCACAATGCTTTGGGAAATCATTCTCACATTATTCACTGAATCCTCCTGAAATGCAAGCCATGTTTATTTTTTCTCAAATTAAATGGTCTAAGTTTGGGATGGGTTAACTTCTGTTCTTGTGCGGGACGGGGTGGCAGAACAGGAGCTCCCAAAGGAGGGTTTGGACTGTCCCTTTGGGTCACGTCCACTACAGCAGGGGATGCGCAGGCACGGATTTTAAACTGGGTGTGGAGCTCATATGTCAGTCATAGTGAGATGTTTGGAGGACACATTTTACACAGTAGTTTTCTATTAAAGGTGTTACACGGATAATTAAACGATTTGGTATTCTCTGGGTGTCACGATTGCTCTTAGACCATTTCACACGCTGATACTGTGGATGTTGGGTCCTTACCGAGGTCTTTTTTTGTCTACCTAAATAAAAATATCTTATCATAAGTAGAACATATGCACATAGAATTGCCTAGATGATTTTTTAAAGATCACATATACATTAATAATGTGATTTTGTGTGATGTCAATGTAAACGTCATGGAGAAAATATCTGGATGCCACAGAGCATTTTTACTTGATTAGATGTGAATAAGATCGTCTGGATTGTCAGGTTTCTCTTCGGCAGGAGTGATGGAGGTGCGCATCTATTTAAGAAAAAAGGCAGGTAAATAAGTATCTCTCAGGAAGGTTTAATTAGTCATACATTCCAATAACTGAAGTCCAAAGACTTTATAAAATTTATCTATAAATTCTAATTTGACAGTACCCTAGAAACATTTGAAGAGAATTTCAACAATTTCAAATATGCAATTAATTAATTTACTTTGAAAAATAGTAAAGGTATAAAGTCCCATTCTTTTATATAAATTTAGTTTATTAAAGTTAGAAAAAAAGAACACTAAGCCATTTAATTTTTAATTGAAATAGGTAATTTAAAACAATTGAATATATATATTTTTAATAACCTGATAGAGATGTTTCTCTAGGAAACAATCTGGATGATTTGGCTTGTGTTGGGTATTAATCAGGAGGTCTTAGAAAATAATTTCATTATTTTGCAATAGTTTAATATCTAGAAGCAGATATGCTCTGAAAATGGAGATAAAAATGTTTCGGAAATAAAAAACAAATAAAATGAACTTTGGAAAGTACAAAAATCTAAGTTTATTTACTTATGTAGCTAATATGTAGCTGGGCACCTCATTCTCTTAGTACTCAGTGAAGTTTTGAATATACAGATAAATTTAATGCCTCATTGACGTGTAATAGTATCGTATTTGTAATGGCAGCATCAGGAGCTAATCTTCTCCATTTTTATCAGTATTTTAGTCTACACTGCGTTAATTTTAAATTTTACATATATTTTTTTCAATCATAGATCTCATGGCCTCTGCTACTTTTAGTACTTTGCAAATGACAGTAAATAAGCTTTAATGTGGATTTCTGCCCCTATAACATAAATAAAAGGATAATTATAACCTCTAAACTCTGTCTTTGGGAATTACACAGAATTAAATTTTCCTCATGTGGATAATTACTAAGAAAACACCTTCCATGATCATACCATTTAGTGATTTATCTGATTTATTAGAGAAAAGTTTATTTTAAGTAATAAAAATGTTATTGTACACATTAAAAACAATATTTGATTTTCAGAAATTCAGTTCCGATCTGTCTCTGAGAAAAAAACCTATTCATATATGTGTGCATGGGTGTGCATGCGTGTGTAAGACAAACAGAGCTTTTTTAGCATTAATTACAGACTCTCCTTTGGCTGAGCGGCCTAGCAGCATAGCTGCTCTGTGGGGAAAGGGCTGTTGGTAATGGAGTGACTCAGTGTTTCTGGCCATGGTCTGGGTCTAACCCATTTGTTGAGTTTGTGACTAGACTACCAAGTCAGATGGCATGTGGCAGTGCTGTGTCTACATACAGCTGAGAAAGACGCAGCCATCCCTCTTGAAGGAAAAGCTGGGCCTGTGTTACAGGGTGTTGCTCCTGAATGACTCGTGGTAGTTCCCTAAATCTTATAGGCAACAACACTGGATATTATAGAAGTAGTATTTTGAGTAATAGGTCAACTTTTTATCATTCCAAAATTTAGTTTTTATTTTGCATGAAATTCTTTAAAAAAACTTAGGGGTGTTGAAAGTCTTAAATTATGTGAGAGTTTTAAAATATGTTCAAACGGAAGACTCCCCCTAGTCCATGGAAGAAAGCTAGGTAGTGTGAGTGAGTATCATTGCCAGGTTCCAGTACTTAATGTCATCATGACAACCTCCCAGCTAACTTCTTGTCCAAAGTACATAAAATACTCATGGGGAGGAGTTCCAATACAGTGACGGGAAGGCATGGGGATTCGCTCTTTCTGGTGTGTGATAAATCCTCCATCGTATAGGTGGCTTAAGTTGCGTGTGCTTAGCGGCGGTGCTGACACATTAGAGCATGCCATCGTTACAGTTATTTCAGTGCCATTGAGTGGAGTTTAAGAAAGACCCAGGTGCAATCACATATCTTTTATTCATGTATCCATTTAGTCAAATTAGTGTCTGTTTTGATAAAGGCACTGTAGTAGTTGCTGCATAAGATGATGTTATTAAGCTCACATTTCAGTGGAAAATGAGGGGAAATGCAAATGCATAGTTATAATTTGATAATTGTCCTGATAGCTCTGTAATTTGTAATGTTCCACACAAACACAGTTAAAGGAGAAATAAATTCTGGGAGTGGTGCAGTTTAGTGGGGCTTCAGAACAGAAATGTTGTAAGGAATGTCTGGTTCTCAAAGGCAGGGAATGAGGAGGAGAATGGGAAAAACATAAGCCATACAGGAACCACGTGCGTGCTGGGACTGGCGGAGAGACTGTCTCAGCGTGGCAGTGCCCACTGAGCAGCTCAGGTTGGCGTCCGTGTGCCCGTGATGGAGAGCAAGGTCTGTGTGGGCAAACAAGAGAGCAAATGTGAAAGACTTGTCAGTGACATGGTCTGTCATCAGATCACTTCCACCTAAGTACATGTGCGACGGCCTTGCCCTCTCCCACGTTCTACTCGTGATTACTTGACAAAACCTTAACTTCGCTTAAGTACAACTCTGCACTAATTCAGTGGCCATAGCATGTATTTGCAAGTGGCTGGAGAAAAACATGCAACCATAATAATTAGTTTTACTTTAAATTCATGACCACTAACCTCAAGAGTTCTTAGTTCTGCCCAGCAATTCTACTGTATTTCCTAGTCCAATTTTTCATTCATTCCCCTAGATGACTTTTAGCACCTCCTCCTTCCTCAAACCTTTGTCTCTTCTCTTTCAGCTGATGCCTTTGAGTCCTGTTTCTGAAAAATAAGTGAATGAATAAAGCTGTCCATAGGGACCCCGCACACACTCCCACCACCACGTGCGCCCCACCTACCTGCATGTGTACCGTACTCAGCTTTCCCTGTGACCATGGATAGACTGCCCTTGCTTTAGTTTATGATGAAACCAGTCCCTGCATTTGGCCCTCATCTCCCCTGGGGACTCAAAGGCAGTGCAAGCGTAGTTTTTCCACTGTCAGTTTCTTCATTTCTTGGATTACTCCTCTCAGTATACAGATATGCTGTTACTCCTCTCATCTGAAAGTCAAAGCAAAATAAAATGAAACAAAAATTTTTCTTGATCCTGTATCAGATATAGTGTATCCTTTCCAGCCACTGCCCCACCCTCTGTTTCCTTATTCAGCAAAACTCTTTTAAAAATCATAGATACTGTTTCCAGTCCCATCCTCCTATTCTCTCTTGAACACTCCTTAAGCAGACTTTTTTTTTTTTTTGGCTCAGCTGCTCTGCCAAAGGTCCCAAGTGACTTCAAATTGCAGAATCCAGTGGTCCGTTCTCACTTCTCACCTGACTTGATCTATCTGGTCATTCAGTTAATTGTGCCCTCTGCTTGATTCTCCTTGATTTCTTCACTCAGCTTCAAGGACATCATGGTTTCTGGTTTCCTTCTCATTCACAGTCACCTCCGCCGCTTTCTCCTCACCGCTCTGTCCTGCCTTGGAGCACCCCAAGGACAAGTCCTTGGGCCTTTGCTGTTTTTCACATTCTTGCCCTTAGTGATCTCGCCTATTCTCATGGCTCTAAATACCATTTATGCACTGACAATTCTCACTTCTCTATCTCTTCTGGACCTCTCCCTTCAACTCCAGGCTTACCTGTCTGCTCCCAGGGAGCTGTCCTTGTGCCAAAAACCTTGTCACACTAAGCTCATTTCCTGACCACTTTCAGGTCCCTAATTAACATAGCAAACTTCTGCCAATATGTGCAGGTGGTGTATGCGTGCATTATCCCTCCTGTCTGCATTATCTTTCTCCATAGCACGTAACACCAGATGACATACAATATATATTTTGGGGGGGCTTTCCTGAATCCCTTCATAAAAACGTAATCAGTATGAAGATGGGGACTTGGTGTTTTTTTGTTTTCGTTGTTGTTTACGACCGTATTTTGAGTTCCTGGAACAGTGGATGCCACATACTAGAGTTCAATACATACTTGTTGGAAGGAAAGTGGAAGGAAGGAGCTATCAAAGGTAGAACCAGGAGGATTTTGGTGACTGGATAAATACACAGGCTGAGAGAGACTGAAGAACCCAGAATGAGTGGTTACTAGGAATTAAGATTAGAAACAGGAAGGATGTATAGGTAGGAAGTTAGGAGGACAGAAAAGGGAAAGATTTTACAAGTGTATTTTTCTTGATAAGAATGTCCTAAGAGCTCTGATTGGTGTGGCTCAGTGGGTTGGGTGGCATCCCACAAACCGAAGGCTTGTTGGTTCGATTCCCAGTCAGGGCACATGCCCTGGTTACAGGCCAGGTCCCCAGTTGAGGAGTGTGCGAGAGGCAACAAACGCATTGATGTTTCTCTCCTCTCTTTTTCTCTCCCTTCCTCCTTAAAAAAAAATACATAAAATCATGAAAAAAAGAATGTCAGAAGAAAACAATATGAGAGCCCACACCTAAGCAGGAAACTGGAGCAGAAAAATAAGCCTTTCTTTTTTATTTTTCTACCAGATCCCCAATGATTGCAAGTGAGATTATCAGCACTATCTTTATCATTTATTTATGGAGGGCTTATTAGGTGCTGGGGTGTGCTCTAGACATTTCACATACTTTGTAACTAATTTTTATAACAGCCTGTAAGGTAACTTTATTCCTGTTTCGTAGATGAAGAAGCACAGGCTCAGAGCCCAAGCTCACCCAGCTACCAAGACCAGGCTGGGTCTGTTCAATTTCAAAGCCCCCTAAGACACGTTACCCTTTAATTTATGAAAATTTGACTTATGAAAGAGTGTTTCAAAAAGTTATTCTTCAAAATTTCTCATTTGAAATTCTCCAAATCAATTTGGATAAAAATATAAGAGCATGATAAATGAAAAACTTGTGTAATACTTGTAAATTAAAGGGAGTTTCCATTTGGTATCTATCATTTCTTATGTGTTTTTATTATATAAGTAACTTATTTCTCAGAAACATTCACCATAAATATATATTCGAGAGACTAAAGGAAGACGCGGGCCAGGCACACCTTTGGCCACTGTGTGTGGGCAGTTCAGCTGCAGCTCGGCTACGAAGCCCTAGTTCAGACCTTCGTGTCCGGTTTCTCGCAGCTCTTCTAAAGAAACCACTACCACATCTTCTTAACCTCATCTTCGTAAAGATTCATTTTTACCTAATTACTACGTCATCAAAGTTACATTTTCTAGTTCACGTGACTGAAACTGTCATCCTCCTAAGAGTCGGCAGCTGGTTGCTCGTACCCCAGGGCCCAGGGCTGCCACACCCCCTGTGGCGTTGTCACGGAGCAGACCCCGGGCTTCTCTGCGGAGCCATCTCAGATGCGTGTCTGCTCGGCGACAGGCACTCAAGGGGGGTATGTTTTAGCACAGAGCTTCTCCAAACAGGACCACGTTCCCACCACCTGCTAAAGGAAATACAGACATTTCTTCAGGCGTTGTGTTCTTGCTAGGCAATGGCAGAAAGATATTTGTACGTAAATTTTCCTTTTACATTATTTTACTGTAATTGTATTAGTTTATCAGTAGCTACATTAGTTTAGTATTGTTTTCATTGTATTACTTTATTAGCCATTAATTATATTAGTTGTATTAATTGTATTAGCTTATTATTGCTGCTATAACAGATTTAGTGGTTTAAACCAAAACAAATGTATTCTTTTATAGTTCTGAAGAGGAGAAGTCTGAAGTGAGTTTCCTTGGGCCAAACCAAGGGGTCGTCAGGGCCACGTTCCTTCCAGAGGCTCTGGAGAGACCTGAGTCTCTTGCCTTCTCACCTTCTAAAGTACACCTGCACCCTCGGCCCACAGCCTCCCGCTCCATCTCTACAGCCAGCAGTGGCATCTTTAACTCTCCCCCGACTCTGACCCTGCTGCCTCTCTCTGATTGATAAGGCCCCTTGTGATTACCTGGGGCCTTGAAAGATACTCCAAGATAATCTCCCAAACTGATTAGCTTCAGTTCAATCACACCTGCAAAACCCCTTTTGTGGTGTAAGGTACGATGGCCACAGGTTCCAGGGATTAAAATGTAGACATCTTAGCGAAGGGGAGGCGTTATTCTACCTGCAAACAGATACAGAAAGTAAAGAGCCAGGCACTACAAGAGACCGAGCCCACTTGCGAGCCCCCTTTCCACTGTAACTGTAAAGAAATGCTGGTTAGAAGGTAACAAAGGCTGTGACTTGCCAAATACTCATCACATTTTCAATGAATGTACCCTTTCACTGGTCTATTTTATTTCCATATATTTGTCCTACAGAGATACTCATATATGTGTGAGATGACACAGTAAAAGGCTTATTATTTTGACACTGTCAGAAATAGCATGAAGTTGAAAATCATATAAGTGTCCACTTTTAGGGGACGAGCCCATTAAATAAATTATAGTATATACTCACAGTGAAATATGATATAGCCCTCAAAATGAGCCGGCTCTATATGAAGCAGCAGTATATACCAGTATGAAAAGGTCTCTAAAATACATTGTTAAAAACTGGTAAGTAGAAGGTACTGAACATTGTACATGGTGTCCTGCCATTTGAGCTGAAGGTGCTGCTGTCGAGGTTACCAGCATCTAAGTCCAGTGGCCAGTGCTCAGCCCTCCTCTTAGCTGATCTCAGTAGCACTGGACCCAGCTGTGCCCTTTCTTCACCAGAGGCAGCATCGACTTTTTGGGGACCTAAAGCGTATGCAATTTGGGGGGTTCTCTTTAAGGAAGAGAATATTATGTTACAAATACAAAATCAGGTAAGAACTGATGTCTAATGTTTAGAATAAGGAGAAAAATAATAACTTACTAGAACCATAGAGAGCCAGGTTTGGGATTTTTTCTTTTTTCTTTTTTTTGGATTCTTATTAGGCAGTTTACTAGAAATGTACACATACAAATACTTTCATATTACAACCTGACTTCCCCTTACCCAGAACACACTGCATCTCCCAGGAGCCCCCAGCACTCAAAGGGATCCAAGCTAATGGAGGGTCCTAAAGACCCTTTCTTGGTTAATCCTCAGTCTCCTAAACAGGTTTCTTGTGTTATCTCCAATATCTCAATGTTAGAGAATGCTGGGTCTCAGGCCTTGGCCTTCTTTTCTTCAGTTACACTCACTCACCTGGTGATTTCACCAAGCTCACCTGTCTTGTGGTTCTCGTCCATCTGTGTGTTGAGAACTCCCAAATTTACATCTTCAGTCCAAACCATTCTCCTGTACTCCAGACTACTAGTATCTCCAACCACCTATTCAACATCTCTGTTTAGATAGTTTGTGGATATCTCAAACTTAGGATGTTGAAAACTGAACCCCTGATCTCTCAAAATTGGTCCAATCAACTTTCCCTGTCTCAGTTGATGGTAACTTCATCTTTCCATTTATTCAGATCAAACATCCTTCTGCTTGGCTTCATCCTTGATTCCTAGCTTTCTTTCACACACGCTATCCAGTCTGTGAGTAAATTCTGCTGGTTCTACCTTTACATTGTATTTAGAACTTGACCATTTCCCCCCAGTTTTACTACGTTGCAAGATGGGTTCCCAGGGAAGTAGACTCAGAAGGAGACTTGTGCGCCCGAAAAGATAAGCTGACACATGTCTCCAAAGGGAAGTAAACAGGAGTATCTGAGGAACAGCACCAATGACTTTCATAATTTGGGTGAATATATAGGGAGTATTATAAATTATAAATGTGGGGAGGGGCTTTTTACACATGAAAGAAAGTATTGGTGGATTTGAGCATATAAACATTAAAAGTATCTCTGTCAAAAATAATTAACAAATTATTTGAGCAAAGCCATTTGTAACATATAATTAGACCAAAGATGAGAATCATTAAAATACAAATAATTTAAACAAATCAATAGATTTTAAAACATTCATTTTTTTAAGTCTTCCAACAGTTTATTAGAAAGAATATAGACATTAAAAAAATCCCCACTGTTCAGGAACTACTATAAAGGACACATGGACAAAACCAAAGGCAAGAACTAAAGGGGATGGTGAAGGCGGGGGGAGGGAGGGGAGTTTGGATGGGGTTGCAGGGAGGGGTGGGGAGAAAATGCAGACAACTGTAATTGAACAGCAATAAAATAATTTTTTAAAATCCCCACTGTTATGAACATGAATTGAGGTTTTCAGCCCTGGTACAAGCTGGATAAAGAAAGAAAGAAAGAAAGAAAAGGAAGGAAGGAAGGAAGGAAGGAAGGAAGGAAGGAAGGAAGGAAGGAAAAAATTCCATTGGTGTATTAACATTGTTTTCACTCATTTGCCATACTGACAGCGCAAATACAAATTTGGTCTAAATGTACAGACTCTCAAGCAACAATGTGCAGCCTTTCTTTGTCCTCCATGCTGAGAGAGGCCAAAGTTCAAGGGCCAAACAATACAAAATGTACAGACTTCAAAAACTGTCTAAGTTAGGGCATTTACTAGTTATAGATTGGATAGGATACATTGGAACACTGACAGGTTATCACTTATGTACAATAATGTGAAGTAAATTTTTGGAAAAATGTAACTTTAGTGGGACAGTCCTGAAGAATGTACCAGAGACACAGTTATCAGTTTAGGATATCAACCAATTTGTTTCAGCCAGTTTGAGTCCATATACTGAAATCTATAACTATCTTTCCATTATCCAGAGCTTCCTATCTTGTCAGTATCTATGTTGTGAAGTAAAGGAGACTTAGGTGAAATGTTTTTATTTATCACAACTGCTGTATCAATTGCTTAGGACCTCAACAGCATCACGGAAGTCCGGGAAATGTTCATGCATAGGGTGACTGCCTTAGCTGACTTAAAATTGCCCCCTACAATGGTACGTATGAGCTTTAGTGAAGCCTGTAAGAAAACAAACGGTGGAAAATGGGTTAAAGGAGGCAAACGCAGCATCTGCCTTTGGAGCAATCAACTCAGAAATTCAATTACGAAATCTTGTGGAGAAGTTATTTTTCTTTCTCAAAATCCGGTGACAACAACATTCCTCGCTCCAGATCTGGCAGTTTTCATCATGTCTTGTGACGACAACATTCCTCACTCCAGATCTGGCAGTTTTCATCACGTCTTCACTGTCTTGTGAATCATCATCTGCTCCATCTACTCCTGGTAAATCAGTGTCCTCATCACCACCCATGTTCCTCGTCTCAGAGAAACGATCAAAATTAGACGTGTCTTCCTCTGAATCATCTTCCCAGTCTTTCCACTTATTGAAATCCACGCTAAGCCAATTAAGCTTTGCCCTTTCTTTAGTTAATCCTGGCCATGACCAGCCAGATTCTCCTTTTCGTAAACAGCATAAAATTGATCTGTCCATTCATTTATGCTGGGAATCATTTGGATCAATACAGTGAAAAAGATCAATTTCATTTAAATGTTTAAAATTATCACTTCCTCCAAGCCAACTCAATGTAAGTTTGCATTTTTCAAAATTTACACTAACATCTTTACTGTCTTCAACATAAAATTCAGCGAACACATAGTCCCTGAGGTCGTACCACTTTGCAGAAGCAGGCTGCCTCGTGAGTGGGGCATGGGGATGGGTGAATGCGTGGCAGGCCTCTCCAGGGGCAGCTGCTGGACAGTGGACTAAACTCCAGTGGCGACTCCGGCATTTTATCCCGGGTGCAGTCTCTTCTCCAGTCTCTTCTCACTTCCCTCAGTGGATGGCGGCAGCGGCTGGCTCAACCTGGCTCTCCAGAATGCCAAAACGTTCATTTTTAAAATAGACTGAGATGATAAACTGAAAAATAAAAGAAATGCAAATGAGTGAGTGTTCAACCTCATTAATAATTAGAGCAAGAGGCCATGTTTTTTAACCTATGAGATGATGGTAACTCATTTTGATGAGGATAGGAGAGACTGTGTACTATCTTACTGCTGCATATGTTTAAATAAAAGAAACCCTTTCTGGAGAGCAGCTTGGCAATGCGTATCAAAATGTTTTAGATTTCAAATGCCCATCTCTTGACATCTAGTCCAGTTTTAGGGATTTAAGTAAAGGTGTACATAAATATTGGCTATAAGGAAGTTCACTGCAGTATTGTTTCTAGTCTGGGAAAAGTGGGAATAATTAAATGACCAACAAAAAGACAAGTTTAATAAACTATTGTTCATCCATATAATGGAATACTCGCATGTTAAAAATGGGTAGGAAATATTTATAATATTGAGAGAAAACAGATGGTAGAACAGTATGCATAATCTTATTTTGTTTGAAATATTTGCATATGTGTGCATAAGAAGAGTCTGAAAGGATATACATGAAAAGACTAACACTCGTGGGACTATTGATGTTTTTCCTCTTTTGAGGATCTATATTTCTAATTTTTATCATAAACATGTACTGCTTGTATAGTATTTTAAAATACAATAAAAATAAATCAGTGGCAGTGGTTGGTACACATTTCACCCTTAGGCCTGATATGCAGTCCTCATACCTGTCTGTCCAAATTGGCCCTGGTCTTGTGTATTGGACCCACAGTTCCCCTGTTCATTCACTCTTGCTGCCAGTCCAGCCCTGACTTTGTGTCCCTGTTCTGTTAACTAGGCTTCTGCCTTGTCCAGTCACCCCTGATGTCTTTTCCTAGTAACATCTTTGAATCCCAGGCCCAATAGCAAGACCCAGATTTCCTGTCACTACTTGCCTTCCCAGGGATTGGCCCCCTCCCTAAAATTCCAAGCTGGTGTCAGCAATCTGGTCCCTCCTAATGGACATCCTTGATTCAGGTGGACTCGCCACATTCACCTGCTGGTAGGATGACCAGCTTCTAACGTGTATTGATTGGGCTGCCACTTGTTCTGCTGTGGCTGCCTTCCCTTCTAAATATCTTGAGCTGCCTTCCCTCCCACCCTGCCATGCCCCGCTGCCTGCAGCTGCATCCCAGCAATGAGCCTCCTTTTAGTTCGCTGCACTTATTTAACCGAATTGCCCTAAGCCACTGTAGTACCTAGGGCCCGGTATATTCTCATCTGTTAAATTTTCTCCAGGTTTTTCTCCTCTCACCTATAAAACACAATAAAATAACCAACTGGTAGTTAGCAACTTGCATTTTGTGCTGCTGTTCAAGGTTTCAGTGGCTAACAGTAAGAAATCTTCAGATAAACGTTGGCCATCACATCTGACATTCACTGTTACACTTACACAGGCGTACCCATAGAGGGCACTCTTCCCATTGCGAGGCACAGTACTGAACTTGAAAGAGCCTCCCTCAAAGCCTCCCAAGCAGGAAATAGCCAGGAGTTAAACAGTGCTTAATTGTTTGTTTTTTCTAATGTTATACCCAGGTTTTACTTTGTTTTTCCCGGGATACATCTGTGTTGGGTCACTTTGCATACAACAGTGCTTCACCACCGAAATCATACATACGAGGTAAAATTTTAGTAACATAAAGGAAATATTTTTAACACATTATCATACCAAGACTGTTTGCTCTATTGCTGTTTTTCTTACCTGTTGACTTATTTTCCCTTTTATGAGTTTATCACGAGTTTGCTTTTTCTAATTTTTTTACGTTCTGCATTTCTTCTCTCAATCTACAACACTTAAAATTTTGGTATAATTTATATGCTAATAGCTCTCTAATTTCTATTTTAGTGCTTTCTTCTCCTCTTTATCACTAGCTGCCTACGACATATCACTGTTTCAATAACCTGCCATCCCCTGGCAACTGAACTAATTTCAACTGGAACCCTTTCCCAACACCCAGCACTAAAAGCTATTGTGTACGGTCTCTCTGCTGTTCCCGTAAAGAAAGAGTTTCTCTGTATCTCCTAATTCAGACTGCCTGCCTGGTTCCTCCTACCTGGCTCTAGGACAAGCCCACATCACCTGGTGCTGGGATCAGGCTCCACCCCCGGCCCCTACCCCCAGCTCGGGGGCTCTTTTTGCTCCATTGCTTCTAAATTGAGCCTCTTGTTTGTTTGGTTAACACCATCTGCTAAAAGCCTGATTGTACAACTTAATTGTCTAATGGAATCACCTCTAGACTCAGCCAAGATTTAAAGCCGTCCACCAGTTGCTCCTGTCTTAACCTCACTCACTTCACTTTCTGTGTTACTCTGAATTACCCCATAGTCATTCTGGCCTCCTTCCCCAAAACCCTGGGTCCTTGAGGAACTAGCCTATCTCTCACCAAGTCCATCAGTCCATCATCAATTTCCCTCTCCTCTAAACCTCTAAAACACTTCAAGCCTGTGCCAGAAAATTTAGCAAACATGTCCTAAATGTTTCATGTTTTAGTCTGGATTATAAGCCACATGGTTCAGGGACCAGGTCTTATATATTTATCCTGTTTGCCACTTGACATCTAGCCCAGTATCAAGTACCCACCTGCATCTCTCTCTCTCTCTCTCTCTCTCTTTTTCATTCTTTCATTCTTCTCTGACGCATAAAATCAGTCCTGTTGTCTCCCTCTTAACTTAAATATCATGATTCTTATTCTTCATCTCTTCTCTGCCGCCACCCCCAATAAGAACAACAAATTTTTTTTTAATTTAACTAAAAATATTGCCTTAAAGCTCAGGGCAAAATTGTATGTGACTTTTCAATAGACTAAAGGCATTAGAAAAACTATCAATATAAAAATAAAGAGATATTAAGTGGAATGTGGGGAAAAAACTCAGAGCCTTAAACGTTTTGAGGAAAAGCTATTTTTAAAAACTCTTTCAAACTTTCAAGTGTGATGAATATACTTAAAATTTTTGAGACAATTCTGATAGAAATATTTAGCCTCATTCTTGAAACATATAAATTGTTTCGGGATTCAGAAAATATTACCACCATATAGTTAAAGACACTTAATTTTTAACTTTTCAGCACTTTCTATAAAAATGTAAACTAATGAGGCTTTGCAAAACTGAGGACTTGCTTTAATGAACACATTAGAATTGTTTATAGTTAGCAATTCTAAGCTAATAGACAATTCTAAGCTTATAAATAGATGCTTCTCTTAAGAAGCTTGAAAGCTTTGGTTCTGTTAATTATTTTGTATTGCTTACCTTGTACTTAAGTTTATACTATTGATTTTAATTGAAGAAAAGATTTACTAACATCAAAAGTTTGGCACCAGCTGGTGTGGCTCACTTGGTTGGGCCTCGTCCTACAAATCACATGTTCACCGGTTCGATTCCCAGTCAGGGCAGGTTTGGAAGGCAGCTGTTAGATGCTTCTCTCACATCAGTATTTCTCTCCCTCTCTTTCTCCCTCCCTTCCCTTCTCTCTAAAATCAAAAATCAAAATAAAATAAAATAAAGAGATTGGCTGGCATATTTTCAAATTAATTCCGTACGATAAAATGAAATGAGGTTTTACTATTGTAGTTTTTAAAAATACTATTAATTATTAGTACATTTAGAAAATTAGTTAACTTTTCAAGTTTTGTTTATTGAATCACACTGAAACCCTCTATGGCTTTCTCTTATAGGAAAACTAGGAATAGAAGAATATGCCGTCTTTTATCCACCGAATGGTAAGAGTAACGCTGTTGCTTCCTCTAGTGGGAAGTAGGAAAATTATAACCCTAATAATAGGAATAATTTTCTTATTCTCTATCTTTAAAAAAGATAGTAATTTATTATCTGAAATAAATCTTCTACAGAATACCTATTTTAATTGACTTTTTCATGTGCTGGGTTTGTGCTAAACTGTGCGTTAGCCTCTCTGGTTTTCCATGAGACCAATAGTAACATTTGTGGGAAAATTAAGTAGATGGGTGTCTAGGCCCAGAGCACTTCATTTTTCTCTGAAGAGCACTAGTCCGTTCGGGACCTTCCTGCTGGCTTCACTGGAGCAGAGCTCAAAGGAGTGGATTGCCTTGTGTTGCACCTCATTGTTGTACAATTAGATGAGTGTAGTGTCTATGAAATAAAAAGATTATTAGAGAATATGCCACTGAAATAATCTATTTTCATTATTCAAAGTGATCAAATATATAATGACCTTCTTAAGTATTAACTGATCCTTTGAGATTATTAGATGGTTTCTCAGTTATACTTGTTGTAAAGCAAATGTAGAAGTCCTTATTGTAACAGAAAGTTGCATCCTGGAGAAGCTCTTTTACTCCAAAGTTAAGAACATGAGCTTTGTAAGGCATCCGACCTGGGTTCTGATCCCAGTTCTGCCAGCTCACCCTGACCTTGGGTAAGTTTCATGACTGCTGATCTTCAGATTTGTCATCGATCACATTTAGGTAATAGATTAAATGAGATACAGTGTATAAAACATCACAGTGCCTGGTGTGTATGTAGTGCGTACTCAGAAAACACAGCAGTTGCGATTGTATTGAGCGTCTGTATTGACCAGTCCATCTAAAACTCAGTGTTCCTCAGTGTGGTGTCCCAGCCCTCTCCCGGCCATCCTCCTGTGTCCCTCCTTCAGCACTTTCGTTCTCCACTGTCCCACCCCACCTTGCTCTGTGCCTCTCCTTTTCATGTGTTTTCCTAGGGCTTTTTATCTGCTCTCTTGGCTCTATTTGTCAATTACTCTAAAATTTATACAATACAAACTTAACATGTCTCAACCTGAACTCATTAACTGATCTTCTTATGCCCACTATTCAAAAGAGAAAATAAACTAGGACTTCTGGCCAAGATGGAGGTATAGATAGACACACTGTGCCTCCTCGCACAACCAAAAGAAGGACAACAACAAATTTAAAAACAAAATCAACCAGAACTTCCAGAAAATCAAACTGTATGGAAGTCCGACAACCAAGGAGTTAAAGAAGAAACATTCATCCAGACTGGTAGGAGGGGCGGAGATGGGCAGTGGATTGGAGAGGACTTGAGGCAAGGCAGAGGTTGGAGGACTGGGGAGGGCAAGGTGGTGGCTGGTGGGCAAGGTGACGGCTGGCGGACCCGGCGAGGCGACGGATTGCCTCTGGGCTGTCCCACATTCGTGTGTGGATAAACTGGGAGGAACAACTGGGGAGCAAGACAGACAACACAACCCAGGGCTCTAGCTTGGGGGAAATAAAGCTTCAAACCACTGACTGAAAACACCTGTGGGGGTTGAGGTGGCAGCGGGAGAAACTCCCAGCCTCACAGGAGAGTTCATTGGAGAGACCCACAGAGTCCTAGAACGTACACAAGCCCACCCACCTGGGAATCAGCACCAGAAGGGCCCCATTTGCTTGTGGGTAGTCCAGGAGTAACTGAAGTCTGGCAGAGAGTGGAGCAAGCAGCATTGTTCCCTCTCTGACCCTTCCCTCACACACAGTGTCACTACAAAGCGACGTGAGTTGTCCCCCCCCCCCCCCAGTGAACACCTAAGGCTCCACCCCTTACTACGTAACAGGTGCAATGAGACAAAAAAAAATTTGCCCAAATGTAGGAACAGATCAAAGCTCCAGAAAAAACACAACTAAGTGATGAAGAGAGAGCCAACCTACCAGACGCACAGTTCAAAACACTGGTAATCAGGATGCTCACAGAATTGGTTGATTATGGTCACAAGTTAGATGAAAAAATGAAGGCTATGCTAAGTGAAATAAAGGAAAATGTAGAGGAAACCAACAGTTTTGGGAAGGAAACTGGGACTCAAATCAACGGTGTGGACCAGAAGGAAGAAAGAAACATTCAAGCAGAACAGAATGAAGAAACAAGAATTCAAAAAAATGAGGAGAAGCTTAGGAACCTCCAGGACATCCTTAAACATTCCAACATCCAAATCATAGGGGTGCCAGAAGGAGAAGAGGAAGAGCAAGAAATTGAAAACTTATTTGAAAAAATAATGAAGTAGAACTTCCCCAATCTGGCAAAAGAAATAGACTTCCAGGAAGGCCAGGAAGCTCAGACAGTCCCAAAGAAGCTGGACCCTAGGAGGAACACACCAAGGCACATCATAATTACATTACCCAAGATGAAAGAGAAGGAGAGAATCTTAAAAGCAGCAACCTACAGTTACCTACAAAGGAGTTCCCATAAGACTGTCAGCTGATTTCTCAAAAGAAACCTTACAGGCAAGAAGGGGCTGGGAAGAAGTATTCAAAGTCATGAAAGGCAAGGACCTACATCCAAGATTACTGTATCAGCAAAGCTCTCATTTAGAATGGAAGGACAGATAAAGTGCTTCCCAGATAAGGTCAAGTTAAAGGAGTTCATCATCGTCAAGCTCTTATTATATGAAATGTTAAAGGGCCTTATCTAAGAAAAAGAAGATAAAAAATATAGTAAAATGACACCAAACTCACAACTATCAACTGAATCTAAAAAACAAAACCAAAAATAAATTAAGCAAACAACTAGAACAGGAACAGAATCATAGAAATGGACATCAGGTGGAGGGTTATCAGCCGGAGAGTGGGTGGGAAGAGAGGGAGAAAAGGTACAGAGAATGAGTAGCATAAATGGTAGGTAGAAAATAGACGGGGAGGTTAAGAATAGTATAGGAAATGGAGAAGCCAAAGAATTTATATGTACGATCCATGGACAGGAACTAAAGGCGGAGAATGTGGGTGGGAGGGGGTGCACAGGGCAGAGGGGAATAAAGTGGGGAAATGGACAACTGTAATAGCATAATCAATAAAATATATTTTAAAAAGAGAGAAAAACTAAATTAAATTTTAAAACAAACAAAAAAAACCCACTGTTTTTTTTTTTTTTTTTAGTTAATTGTTCTCTCATCTAACCAGTAATTCAAGGCCTAAAACCTGGCCATCATTCTCAATTCCGTTCAGTATTGGACCCCCCTTATCTAACAGCTCACCAGCAATGTCCGGTTTCGTCCTCAAAACACACGTGGGACCACTCTTGCTCATCGTAGCTGCTGTGTTGTCCTCATTGAGGCTTTCCTGGCTCTACTGCTTATTAATTGCCAAGACACTTAATTGGTCTCTCTTCTTCCAGTCTTTCCTAGCTTTACTCTCCCTTTCACAATGCTGTCTGTGTTAGACACGTAAATGGAAAATATGAAAATTCCTATTTTTTTCCTTAAAGGCTTCTTAATGGCTCCTCATCTCCTGGTAAGTAATGTCCAAACCACTTGGCATGTCACATGAGGACATATTTTTTATCACATTAATATCAAACTATTAATTACTGGCACACACCCGCCTACTCTCACAAAAGCACTGTACTGCTTCCTTTACCTCTGTGTTCCCAGGCTTGGACTGGCCCATCCAGCCCTCCAGTGGGCAGTCCATCTCCGTCCAGGCACTGGAGATGTCTTCGGGAAGTCTTCCCTGCATCCTCAGCTTCGTTGAGGGCCCCTTTCTCTAGGCTCCCAGAGTGCCCGGTGTGAAAATGCTGTGTCTCTGGCTGTGTGGGCTGGACGGTGTTGATGATGCTTTGTCTCCCCGTCTGGATTGCAAGGTTCTTGAGGTTCAGGACTGTATCGTGCATTTTTGTTCCCCAGCATCCAGCTCTAGTAGGAGTTTAATGATTATTTATTTAAACTAATGAGAGGCTTTTTTATTTTAACACGTATGTATAACCATAGTTATATCTGTCTCCCAGAATCTTAATTTTCAGATAACTGTTTATACTGATCTATGAATCAGGGAATCAAATCCCTCTGAAAAGCCAAGAGATGTCTGTGGAATCAGGTTCCGTCTCTCTGTTCATAGGAGAGCTTTTTCAACTCAGTTTAGAACACACTGGCTTTTACTAACACACGTGTCTAACAGACTTGGCTCACTCATTTATGCCCCGTATAAAAACAGGAACATGGAAGGAGACTGATAGGGATAGGAAAAATGACTAACAACAGTAGAAGTGAAAAATCAGAGACCTTACAAAGGGAAACAGAAAAACCACACAATAGCATATTAGAGTACTCTGCAGGTCTGTCCAGGACGCGTGTACGTGAAAGCCAGCAACCCTATGCCTTTAAACAGGAATCCCTGGGCCGTAGCGAATTATAATAATGTGAGACACTTAGAATGGGCACAAGGTACCAAGAAAAAGTATTGTTATAATAATAGTAGTAACAGTAGTCACAGCAGCAGTAGCTAACATTTTTCAAGACTCTTATACACCAAGCAGCGTGCTACGTACATTTATTAATGTATGTAATCCTTACAAGAAGCTTCTGAGGGAGCTACTGATGTTTTCTGTTATCCCTGTGTATCGATAAAGACGCGGAGGCACAGAGCGTCGACTTGCCCAGCTGGCCAGCGGCCACGCCAGGCTTTGACCCAAGCTCTTTGACTTCAGAAGCAAGGCTCGCAGTCATCATGCCCTATTGGCTTAGCAAACGTTACTGAGTTGTTATAGCGTCTTTTAGACGAAAAGAAAGCGGTTAACACATTGCAAAAGTAAAAGATACATACAATAGGTTCTAGAAAGGTTTTCACCCAGAGTAAAAATGGTTAAATGCTTAGTGGGGTAACCCCACAGCTGTTCATAAACTTAAGTCCTCAGAGTTATTTCTTCTCTCAGGTGGTTTTAGGCCCTTACCAGGGTCGGGGAGGACTCTCCTGTGGACCGCAGTGTACGGTGGCAGAACAGGAAGAGACAGAGACCGCTCTGCTATCCCTTTATTTTTTGCTCAAGGCAATACTCAGCAACATTTTATATCACCCACCCTGTTTTATAGCCCCTGCCAAAGTCAGGATTACTTTGAAGTCTCCAGGGTGCCTCTCGCACCACCGCCACCAAACTGGTCTTGCTTTCTTGGGCCCAGTGGCCACATAGAGAGGTGTGCCAGCTGCACGCTGACTCCCTCCTGTCCCGGACCAGACAGGTGCGTCCGAGAGGGCAGAGGTTTGCTCGCTCACCCACCCACCTGTGATCCCCTGTCTAGGGTGGATATGACAGGCCACAGTGTGTCAGCCGTTAGCGTCTCACCTTGTCTGCGCCCTTGTCAGTGGACAGGTTTTCTCTGGTAGGTTCATCAGACAACTAGGGAGCAAAATTTCTGAGCTGAGGGAGATTCCTCACAGGGAATTTATAAGCTTTTCTTGTTTCTAATTCTTTGTTCAACAGGTATTACTTGTCTCTATCCATTTAACGAACACTGATTTAGCCCTGCTCTGGCGCCCTCTTCTAGGTGAGATCCAAATAAAAGCATGTGCTGCTAAGGAGCTGACACCAGCCAGGGAGCCGTGTAAACAACAAGGGAACAAATAGCTAGTGAAAACAGCTTCAGGGAGTGATGCAGTGAACAGGACAAGGGGAAAGACCTTGGTTATAGGTAGGGTGTGGGGGCGGGAGGGCGTGGGTATTTCACATAAGGCGGCCCGGACAGGTGCCTCCTAGTCCCTCTCCCGTAAGCTCCAAGAGAACGAGAACCCTAATAGTCTGATGACCAACATACCTGTCTAGCACCTGGAATCACGCATGGCATAAAGCCACGGATAAGTAGAGATTATTCCATGGATGAGGAAATGAATGTGGAAGAATAAAGAAAACAAAAACAGAAACAAAGACATAAGACTTACACATAGCTCTGACTGAGACTTAAACATCACAGTTTGCTGATACCATTTGTTTCTTGTAGGACAAGAGAAGGTGATTAATTGCTAGTGAACATTAAGTAGAGGGGTTCCAGGACTCTAGAGCAGTGAGTGGTTCATAACCAAGGGCAAATCTGTCTCCACCCACCAACCCTCAAAGGACATTTGGCAGTGTCTGAAGATGTTTTCACTATCACAACCAGGGGGAGGAGGGTACCACCCATCAGCATCTCAGTGATGCTGCTGAACATCCTACAGTGCACGGGACAGCTCCTTACAATGCAGTTAAGAAAGGCTCTTGCAAGAAATAACAAAAATAGGTCATTTTAAATCTGTAGGCGTCAAGTTGATGAATAGCAATGTACTTTGAAATCTATATTAAATAAATAAATTCAAAACATCCCATAATCTAAAATTCATTTGATGTGTAACTTTACATGTAAATTGAAAACCTAATTAAAATTTTATTTAAAGTATGACTTTTAAATTGATATTTTTTTATTTTCTATCTCAGATTTCAGTGTACAATAATAGATATTTTTAAGTATATTTCATTGAGTATGCTATTATAGTTGTCCCATTTTTTTCCCCCTGTATCCCCCTCTGCCCTGCAACCCTCTCCCACTAACAATCCTCCCTCCCATTAATTCATGTCCATGGGTCGTACATATAAGTTCTTTGGCTTCTCCATTTCCTACACTATACTTAACCTTCCCCTGTCTGTTTTGTACCTACCATTTAATGCTTCTTATTCCCTGTACCTTTTCCCCCACTCTCCCCCCACCACCTCCCTGCTGATAATCCTCCATGTGATCTCCATTTCTGTGATTCTGTTCCTGTTCTAGTTGCTTTCTTAATTTATTTTTGGTTTTGTTTTTTAGATTCAGTTGTTGATAGTTGTGAGTTTGGTGTCATTTTACTGTTCATAGTTTTGATCTTCTTCTTTTTCTTAAATAAGTCCCTTTAACATTTCATGTAATAAGGGCTTGATGATGATGAACTCCTTTAACTTGACCTTATCTGGGAAGCACTTTATCTGTCCTTCCATTCTAAATGAGAGCTTTGCTGGATACAGTAATCTTGGATGTAGGTCCTTGCCTTTCATGACTTTGAATACTTCTTCCCAGCCCCTTCTTGCCTGTAAGGTTTCTTTTGAGAAATCAGCTGACAGTCTTATGGGAACTCCTTTGTAGGTAACTGTCTCCTTTTTTCTTGTTGCTTTTAAGATTCTCTCCTTCTCTTTCATCTTGGGTAATGTAATTATGTTGTACCTTGGTGTGTGCTTCCTTGGATCCAACTTCTTTGGGACTCTCTGAGCTTCCTGGACTTCCTTGGAAGTCTATTTCCTTTGCCAGAGTAGGGAAGTTGTCCTTCATTATTTTTTCAAATAAGTTTTCAATTTCTTGCTCTTCCTCTTCTCCTTCTGGCACCCCTATGATTCATGTATTGGAACATTTAAAGTTGTCCTGGAGGTTCCTAAGCCTCTCCTCATTTTTTTTTTGAATACTTGTTTCTTCATTCTGTTCTACTTGAATGTTTATTTCTTCCTTTTGTTTCAAATCATTGATTTGAGTCTCAGTTTTCTTCCCTTCAGTGTTGATTCCCTGTGTATTTTTGTTTATTTCACTTCATGTAACCTTCATTTCTTCCTCTATTTTGCATCTGTACTCAATCATTTCTGTGAGCATCCTGATTACCAGTGTTTTAACTGTGAATCTGATAGGTTGGCTATCTCTTCATCACTTAGTTTTTTTTCTGGAGTTTTATATGGATATGTTCTGATGTTTGGGGAAATTTTACCTACTAAAAAGTGACAAAGTCATATTCTGAAGTTTTAATTCATAACGATAATGGAAATACTTAGAAAATAATTTATCCATTGTCCTAATCCCTATTCTTCCTGACTAGTAGGCTCATGTGGAATGAGAATAAACAGAGGAAATGGTTATTTCAACAAACGAATTAAATAAACTGTACTAAGTAACCTCAAATGAAAGTGTAAAAATTTGCTTTCAACTGGAGTGATGTTAAAGTGAATCAGAAGTGAGAGTTATGGTACAACTATAAGTGGTAAATATTAATAGAGACAGTGAGGAAATGAAGGGAAAATATTTAGTAAGTATGTTGATATTTGATGTATTTTCTGAGTCATTTTTCCTATTTATATCTCATCTAGTTCAATATTTAGTTTTGCTGACAGTAATCACCATTCTGAGGTTTAACAAAGACCCATTAAATCATTACTTTATAAAGTTATTCCTATTGAATACAGCTAATATTTTAGGCAATTAATATTTTAGACTTTCTTCAAATTGATAAGGGAAGGCTAGGATCTTAAAATAGTCACTCATAGCAGACTTGTAGAACTCTTGGGCCAGATAACAGATGGTGTCCCAAGCATCCTGAAGGCTGCTAGAAGTAACACTCCTGGAAGACGGCCGGGAGGGTGAAACTCGACCCTTGAAAACCCGAAGTGATGAGAGCCAAAGGAAAGGATTTTAAAGAACTGGCCAAGAACATGACAGTCTCTAAGATCAAAGACGTGCTCTAGGTGGTATGTGCCCTAGAGTGTTAATGGATTCTTCAGTGCTTCTTACGCCTCCTACTTTTGTTCGCCAGAATTTTGAATTTGCCCTTCTTCAACCAAGTGAACTGTGTACCTTTTCTTGGAGTCTTAAGCCCCAGCTAATCTTGATTAAGCTGAAGTGAATCCTTATCTAACACTGACCAAAAAAAAAAAGAAAAGATTTTGTTAGGTTTAAGCTGATACTGAAATGTGGCAGTCCCCCTTCTGAGAGCATAAAATAGCTACAGTTATGCACCTGCTCTTTACTAAATACTATCCTGGTGCCCTTTGGATACATTGTGCAACCCAGTGAAGATGGTCTTATTGATTGTGGTTTTCAGAAATAAAAATGGAGACTCAGAGTGCTGGTAGTTTGCCCAGAGTCACACAGAATTCAAATTCAACGTCTGTGTGACTACATCAGCCATTTATTTGTCAACACTGCATTATTGAGAGCTTCCTATCCCATGTGGTGATTACTTATTCATAAATGATTCTTGTACTTTAATATTTTATTTATAAGCCTTGATTATATTTATAATTGCTCAGATTTCCATCACTAACAGCATATATTGAGCATCTCACGTGCAGAAGATACTGTGCTGCATAGCAAAGATACTACAGAGTATGAATTGTAGCCCTTGCCTCATATAGCTGATGATACCCTGGCTGCTTAGAGAACAGCTGTAGAGTTCAGAACGTGGGGGAAACGGAGTGAAAGTGTCATTAACCATGAGTCACCCAAGTACACGCATCCTTTCTCACTGCTTGGCAGTTCACTCTTTCCTTTACTGTGAGCTTCCTAATTAAAAGTGCCTTGTCCTGACTAAGGCATTCTTACACTTAGTAGACTCTTAGTAAATATTTGTGGAACATGACAATCATAATGATAAGATATTCATTTCTGACTACCTCAATCTGCTTGTGCAAATGTTTCTTCAGTAAGTTAACAGCAAAAGGAAAATGTTTTTGCAGTATGATTATAGGAGTTTTGTATAATAGCAATCTGCTTTGAGATTTAATATTTAGAAAGATATAATATATACTTATATTTCTGTAAGACATCAAAATATGCCTTCTATTTATTAAATTATTTTTCTCACACTTAGTTTTTCTTTCATATGTCAACATGATTATTGTGGAAAGTTAGGAAGGACAGATTTTTAAATTATTTGTTAAAAGTTTAGAGTCCTTAAAGGAGATCAATGAAGCAGCAGAGAGGACAGGCAGGAAAAGATGGGTGTTCACAGGGAGAGAAAACGATGCAGCCAGAGACGTGGACAGAGAAAGACTTGAAGAAGTACAGTGTGGGGCCTTTTTCCAAGCCCTGTGGGACTAGAGCTGGTGGCTGTAGTGTCACCAGGAATACTGACCTTTAATATGAATCTACTGTGGTTTTGAATTTTTTTAGTTTCTAGAAAGCAAAGACCTTTAAGTTGATAAAGAATCTTAACCATTAGAAAATCATCATATGTCCAGTTTTCTTCAGCTCTTGCAGTTTTTCTTGCATTCACTTTACTCGTAATTGTTAAACACAGAATCCTAGATTAGATAATATTGCAGAGACCGAGACTGGCCTCGGGAGGTCCGGTGACTTTCCTAAGGCAATGCAGCTGGTTGGTGGTAAGCTCACCGTGGGGTCCCGGTCTGCTGACTAGACACCAGTGCTTGTCCTGCTGCTTCTGCGCTCGTCCTGTACTCACCCGTCCCATCCACCCGTTCGTTTACTCAGCAGACGTGTGTACGTCGTCAGCTGTGTTCATAGCATCATGCAGTGCATACAAAGGTGATAAAACGTATTTCCTGTCCTCTGGAGCAACCTGCTAAACAGCTAGTTGTAATACAAAATATAATGAAACTGTAGTGATGGAAATATGAGCAAAATGCCATGAGAATGTAGAAGAATAAGCATTTAATTATGATTAAGTGATCAGGATGTGTTTCTTTGAGGTAGTACCTGACGTCAGTAAGGTTTTGATAGGCTGAGTAGGAAACATAAAAGCATGTTAGGGTACAGTATTACCAAGTTGAAAACTACCAAAGTATGAAAATGCGTGATGCGTTCCGGGATGATAAATATTCTGGAGTGGCTATACCACAGTAGATATGTGTGACAAAGTGGAGGCAGGTGGGGCAGGCGAAACGGGTGATGGGGATGAAGAAGGACTAACTTCTAGTTATAAAAGAAGTCGCAGGGACACAGCATACAACATCTATAGTTAGCAATATTCTGTTACCTTTCTGTGGTGGTAAATGGTAACGACTCACTGTGGTGATCATTTTGCAATGTATAAAAAACACCAAATCATTACATTGAATACCTGAACTAATATAACACTGTATGTCAATAAAAGGGGGGGTAGGGGGATATATCTCGGGTTGCCATCATGAATGGTTAAAACCAGATTAAAGTTTTTGATTTTTAGTCTGTAAACACTTAGCCTATATCACAAGGTTAACATGTGAATTCTATAAGTATAGGTGAAATATATTTAATATCCCCAGAGGCTACATAGTAGGTTTTTAAACATCAGTAAATTGGATGGGTAGTAGCTCAGCAAATATTTAGTGGATGAACCCTCCGTGGGTGTGATATAGAGGCCTCTCTCCAACATCCGGGGAAGATAACCCGAACCATTACAGAAGTTGGCTGGAGGGCGGAGAGTTTGGGGGGAAGGGACATCGTTTAGCAGGACCACAGGAGACAGTTCATCGAGCCTGAATGCAGGAGGAAGGAAAGGAATGGTTGAGAAATGGTGGAGGTGGATTCTGTGGGGTTTCAAATCTTTATCCCACAAACACTTAGCAAGCACCTATTAAATTCTGGGTACTACGCCAGTCTCTGGGAATAAAGATAAATGAGGCACAGTTTCTTCTATTCTGTTGGGAGAGAGAAAAACAAAAAATGGTTACAACACACTGAGGTGAGAGAAGAAAACATAGTTGTTGAGTACAGATTTTGCAGCAAGTGTTATGCCGGGCGCATTACATATGTTTTTAATGCTCACAACTTCACCGGTATTGTCCTAATTTTATACGCGAAGACAGGTCTATTCCTAACTTTTGCAGGGCCCAGAGCAGGAGTACAAATGGAGGCCCACCTGCCCACCATAAATAAGTCTAGATATTTAAATGTTATAAATGAGACTAGTAAACTGATAAAGTCTACTCTGTTTTCTTGTCTTGACAAACTCAGGGGGAGCAAAAGGAGGTTGACGGTTGTGAGTATGTGAAACACAGTTTATCATTGTATTATTATTTTTTAATTATTGGATTATTTATTTGTGTTACAACTGTAAACCTACTATTGCCCATCTCTCTATACTTTTATAACAATCTGAAAGGCCAGGTTCAAATTCAGAATTCTCAGACTTCTCAGCAGTCCGTTGCTTGTGGTATCTCTGCCCCTTCTCATGTGTGGCTCCACCCCACATTTCCCCAAAGGGCCACCCGTTGGCCACCTCTCCATCAGGGGGGTGGCCCCACCAAAGGAGCCATGCAGACACTGGAAGCTGGCGGGGGGTGTTAGGCTTGGAATTTCAGTCTTGGGTACCTGGGTTGTGGTCTAAAAGGAGGCCAGAGCAGGGTCCTTATTCCAAGACCCTTTCCTGCTCCTGCCTTGGTCTAAACAGGTGAGTGAACTGGCCCAAGTGTCCTCTGGTAGAAAGTGCTAGAGTCCAAATTGTGCAGGGTAGTCTAGGCGCAGAGAGGAGAAAGGGGATCTCAATCAGTCAGGGCAAGTCAGTTGATACAAGTACTGATTAGTGATTTGATGGGGGGTAAACTGTAGGGGGCTGTTGGGGAGATCTTTTTAGGAGGAGTGTTGTTAAGATCTGTAAGGGGTGGGGCTGGGACAGGGCTGGAGGTGGAAGAGAGCATTGCCTACAGCCCTGGTCCTAAGCCTGAGTGGCAATGAACTTGAGAGGATTAGAGTTGTGCTTATGGGTTAGGAAGAGAAAGAAGCTGCTGATGTGGGGATGTGGCCAAATCCTGAGCAGCAAAGTGTTCTTTACCCTACGGCCTAAAGGGACGGAAAGGAACCAGCCACACTTAGGTATGAGGGCTGAGGCAGAACTGGAGAGCAGGGGTGACTCACAGCTTTCTTCCCTGAAGACTAGGGAGGTAGGGAGTCCTCTACAGAAACAGGGAATCTGGAAGGAGGCACAAGATACCGGACTTTCCTGGTTTGAGTTACAGGTTAATAAAGAGATACTGGTGGAAGGGGAGAGAAAGCAAATACGATAGAGTGTCTAGGACAGTAGCCACAGTTAAGCAGGGGCCCGCAGAGAGAACTAGCCAGGAACACAGCACAACAACGACGACAATGAAGGTGAGCAGCAGCAGTTTCTGAGAGCAGGGAGCCTGGCTGGCTCACATCTGAGAAGGGACTTTCGGGTGCTCAGGGGCCAGGACACCCAGAGAGGAGATCCCGGATTTCACAATCAGAAGTTGGGGCCATAGGGTGGAAACGAGTTTACAAGGAGTTGAGGATATAGAATGAGGAAGTAAAAGAAGGTAATTGAGGTAATTTTCAAAAAATTCATCTCAGCTTCATGGGAAGGAGAGAGATGAGAGATTTGTTTGATGGGAAAGCGGGATCCAGGGAAGAAAATGGGCTTTTAATTATGTCGTTGTTGAGGGAATTTATAATGTGCTAGGCTGAAAGGCTGCAGTGGAATAGGAGAGACTAAAGATGTTAGTACGTTGCTATGAGAGACCCTTGCCTCTCTCCTCCATAGGGTAGGAGGGAAGAGCAGATGCCCCCGCCACCTGCCTCAAGACCTGCTCATTTCCACAGACTCATCCCGGGCCATGTCAATCGCCCTGTGCAGCCCGGGCTTCCAGCTCTCCCCTTCACCAGTGACTCTCAGCTCCTGAGCTTCAGTGGCTCCTTTATCAGTAAGGCCTCCCCCTCCCCCAGCCTTCCCTTCATTATTTCTCTGCATAGCACTTACTGCTCTCTGTCATACACTCCCCTATTCTGTCCCGATCTTCCTGTCCCTAATAAAAGTGAGCTCTAGTTGTTAGGACAGTGTCTAGCACATACAGAGGCTCAGGACACGTCCGGTGAGTAATGAACTTAAAGGGGCAGAGGGGGAACTGATGGTGCAGGCTTCCAAAGCAGGGGTCAGCAAGTTTTTTCTGAAGAAAAGGCCAGGTGGTAGATGTCTTGAATTTTGTAGGCCACAGACAGTCTCTGTCACACATTCTTCTTTGTTGATTTTTTAAAAAAATAATCCTTTAAAAATGTAAACGCCATTCTTACTTAGCTCACAGGCTGCCAGCCATGGAGAAAGTCCAGGAAACAGGATTAAAGACTCAGATGAAGGTGTTCCGCTCTGGAAGAGAAGAAGGAAACATCTTCATCTGAAACCCTCCCTGAAAGGAAAGGAAAGAACACATGTAACATGTGAGGAACATTCGGGGAAAGGAACACACGTGAGGGAGTTCATGGCACCAGCCTCCCGGTGAGGAGGAGAGTAGGCCTGTGTTGTGTGTTAAGCACGTGCAGAGAACGGGGCGGCTCCTAAAATAGAGAAGAACAAGAAAACTGATAAGTGACGCAGGACTCAGCCAGAGACGGACAGCACGAATGTGGAGTGCTGTAGAAGATGGGGGAGGGTGGGGAAAGGAGACCCTGAGAACTATAGCCAGGGCTACTGCACAGAATTCTAAAGATTGATGGCCGGGCGTACTGTGTATGTATATAGTTCAGAATGGTGCTGGATTTCTCTCACATTCTTTTTTGATAAAACTACTTCCAGAAACAACAAAGAAATATGAGCTAATTTGTAAATGATAATATTAATAATTAACTTTTATTAAGGGCCTAAGTATTTATTTATTAATGGCTAAGGTACAGCAATATCTCATTTAATCATGTCAGGTAGGTTCTAGCATTATCTCTGACTGACAGATGAGGAAACTGAAGCCCAGGGAAGTTAAGAATCTCATCCAAAGGCACAAAGTTCTTAAGTGATAGAGCTAGGTGAATCCAGTTGAGTCTGTGCTTTTAATAAAACCAAAATAAGGTGCTGAGTAATGAATTACTGTCAGTGTGGGGAAAGGTCTCCAGTGACAAGTCCTTTCCTCTCTCCATCTTGTTCAGCATTTTTATAATGCTTTTTGGGAGGATGTAGATAGTGTACTTAGGAATTTTTCAGTGCTGTGGAACCAGGAAGAGTGGGGAATACATTACTAGAGTGGTCACCAAAAGACACATGTAACAGAGATAAGAACATAATCCTCTCTTTAGGTCCCAGACAAAAGCCCCAGTGCACCTTGCCTTAGCTGCGCGTTGTGTAGGGAGGAGAGAGGCTCAGAGGCTTCAGCCACCTCCCTTTAAGGACCCTGCTGACCTGCAGCCTGTCTGGAGGGAACCAGAGTAAGGAAGCTATTCAGGACCTCTGTCTGAGGAACGACCACAGAAGCCCATGAAGTCCCCTGTAACTGAAAAATAATTTTACAAAAGACAAACTCATAAAGTCTTAGAGAGAAAAAAAATATTGGAGGTGATGGGGGGTAGGGGAAGAGAAAAATGTCCTTAAATATTTTTGAAAGTTTTCAAAGAAGACAAGTTAGACTTGTTCTGTGTGACCTTTGTGGCCAGAACTAGGAATAATAAGTGAGGCTCACACGGAGCCAGAGTTTGACTCAGTGTGAGAAACATCTCCTCCCAAATTAAACCTGTTCAAAATAGTAACTGGTCGCATTGGGAATTAATGCATCCCCTATTGCTGAGCGTATTTAAATGGAGACTGAACAGTAGTTTATTATAACTGACTCTAGATGACCTCTGAAGTCCCTGCCTCCGAACGTGTCAGATGAATAAAGCAGTTCTGGACTATTTTTCAAAAAGGGAAACGTCTCAGCTTTCTCCTGTGACGTGTTCGCACCTGATTAGGTACAGTGATAGATGCACAGTCGTGTGCAGATTACAGAAATTGTGTTTGAACCTAAGCTGTCCAAGTTCTAAGTTTTCACTTGCAATGTGACAAGATGTTTAGCACACCAAGTTAGGCTTCGAGTATTTCTTTGAGGCGGATGTGTAATTTACTTGTGTATAATTCTTGCCAAAGATTACACTGTATTTGTACCATATTCCTGCCAATACTTTCTCTAAAGCACATTCTGTGATACAATTTTTGGTAAGTTTACAGAGCAATACATCTCTACAAGAGGTACTTTGACATGCTCACTTACCGTTTAAACAAGTTAGATTAAAATGTACAGGAGGAATTTGTTTCAGGAAGGACATAATCTATTGCCTTTCTGAGAGCATTATAATTCGTTCTTTAACTTAGTTCTGTGAACTGCCTTGTTCTGTTTTTGTAAAATATATTCAAAGTCTACTTGCAACATTATCAGTAGAAAATTAACTGGCTGTGTATTGCTGATCTCTAGTGTGCTTTTCTAAAGGTATCGAAAGGCACACCTTTGTGTCAGCTGCCAACGCTAAGGCTTTGTGACTTTCCTGATCAACATTGAAACAAAAATAGGGAGACTTTCTGTTTTCATTTTAATCCTAAAGTTCACCGACTAATTCAGTGGGCATGCTAATTGAAAGGAAATACTTTTTTATTTTTTCAGGTGTAATCCCCTTTCATGGATTTTCAATGTATGGTAAGTTGGGCTTGAAGATATTCACTGTTTTATTACACTTTAGAAAACTAAACACAAAGATCACACTTTCAGCACATCACCCACACACTTAAGTTGTTGTGAACGTTTCTGAACACTGAGTTTAGTATTTGTTTATATGTCCAGAGGAAGAAAGTGTCGTCGTTATTGCTCAGATGGTGCTCGCTTGACAAATTAGAACCGAAGCATCCTGGGGAAGTGGTTCAGTGGTTTACCATTTTCCAGTCCAGTGGAAACTAGGGACGCACATTAATATTTAGTTCTAATAGATATAAAATGAAGTTGCTTAACTTCCTGAACTAATTCTCATAAGTCTTTTGAGAAACTAACAGGTCAGAAAGAATGTGAAGGGAGAAACCACGCCGAGTTTGAGTCTGTGATTTCTGCAGAGGAGCGGCGTGCAAAGCCTCGACTGCATGGAAGCGTTCCGTCACCCTGCGCGCCCGTGAAGGACACGTGTGTGGGCAGGAGAGCCCTGAGGGCTCACGGGACTCAGCACATGGGGGTTATTTTGAGTAACGGCAATCAAGACCCTGTGGGCTCAAGGGTGACTTTTACCTCTGCCCTGAAGAGTTTAAATTGGGGACCTTGTTCATAATAAGAGTTACTACCAGAAATGATGCGACCTAGCAGTATGTCAGGGCAAAAATAGGGTAATACTAGTACATAATATAAGAATTAATAAGTATATGATGGTACAAGAACGAACTTTGTGTTCCGTGTACTCACAACTGTAAACCTACATTTGCCACCCCTGTATTTACTGACCGTGCGCTGTTACCATCCTGCGCCCTCTCCCCTCTGAAGCCTCAGGACGCTCTCCCACTCCATAGCTCAGGAGGTCGTATTACTTCGTTCTACGTTTTTGTCGCTGAGCCTCTCGTGCATGTGGGGTCTCTGACTCTCACGTATGTGGGGTTCCCGTATGTACGAAACGTAATTTGATTTTCTCCGGAATGTCTGTCTCCTGCTTGTCGGGTTATGAGACCGCCTGAAAGAAACTTTGTAGGGCAGAGGAAAACTCTTTCTCCCCCACAGTGCCTTACTAGTCATTGAATGAGGACTGCAAGAGGCTTAAGTTAATACTACTTCATTGAAGGTTGTTGTCCCCACTGTTGCTGCCCCTCAGCCTTTAGGCTCAACAGAAATACACTGATGCTTTACTTTATAAAAAGTAAATGAGCCCTGGCTGGTGTGACCCAGTGGCTGAGCGCTGGCCTGTGAGCTAAGGGGCCTCCGGTTGGTTCCCAGTCAGGCACGTGCCTGGGTTGCGGGCCAGGTCCCCAGTGGGGGCGTGTGAGAGGTAACCACACACTGACCTTTCTCTCCTTCTCTTTCTCCCTCCCTTCTCCTCTCTCTAAATATAAATGAATAAAATCTTTAAAAAAATAAAAAGCAAATGAAAGGATGCAAAGGATCTAGGAACTTCACTTGTGCTGTCCTTGCCGGTGTTGATTACAGTGACTGAACGCTTTAATGGGACGTTGCCGTGCACCCCGTCGTCTGGAGAAATCACAAATCACAGAGTACTCTGCTTTATTCTCTTGTATAAGTATGTGAGGAATTTAAAGTAGGAAACCTACAAAGGTTAAGAACATAAATTTTTACCTCTAATAATAAAAATGCTAGCCTTTTTATCCTATTGTAATAATTGTACCTGCAAGAATTTTTCAAGTAAGTAGTTTTATAAAGGTAAACTTGAATGACTGGAGGCAGTTAATGATGTCAGAAAGTGTAAACCTTCCAACGATTCTTAGAGTACAGAGTACATCAGCTCCTGCCTGTTCGCACCTCTGGTCATTTAAATAGTCTAAGGTTTGTACACCCAAGGAGAAATGTTCACTAAGGAAGCAGATGGTGCAGAATGTTTCATACAGAGTTTATACGTATACTATGTTAGCAAAATACATGGAGTACCACAAATCTGTTAGCAGTAGCCACTCATTTGCAACCAGCAGACTAGCAACATCATAAATCACCCCCAGGAACGCTTGTTAGTCCTTTACCACTCACGGTTGGTCACTGTATTTCTTTCAAATGGTAACACTTAGGTTTTTAACAATTGATACAAAACATTTTTCTCATTTACACTTGTCTGTGAATGAATATTATTACCATCAAATATGGACTTACTCGTTCATGATTCACGAACTTAGTTTTACAAGTTTAGTCGTTCTGCAATATTAACGGATTTTTATTCTTTCAGTTGCACCGCTCTGTTTCCTGTACCACGAGCCTTCCAAACTGTACCAGATATTCCGTGAGATGTACGTGCGTTTTTTCTTCAGACTCCATTCCATCTCTTCTCACCCTTCTGTAAGTTCACAGAAAATTGGATCAGATCAGACTCTAAATCTGTTTTTATTTCTTTTAAGAAAATGTCTCTTAATGAAATGATAAAGCAACAAATTTTAATTTGTGATTTCACCAGCGTGTTTCTATAGAATAAATGAAAGAGAATAAGAAATTGATATTTAAATATTTTGGCAATAATTAGAGGGAAAAGTCCTTTATCAATTGTATTTAAATGATCTTCTGTATGTCGAAAGAAAACATAGAAATGTCTGTATTATTCTCTTTGGCGAAAACGCCTGCCGTCTTTGAACGCTGACCTCCTCGCCTGTGCGACGAGGTTAGAAGGCGTTTCTGTGGTGCTGTGGGGAAGGCTGCAGCGCACCTGGCTGGATGGAGCCTGGCTCCGGCAGGTGTCCAACAAATGGCTGCTGTTTCTATTGCTCTTGTTATGATTATCATCATCATCATCATCATCTGCTCTTCTTTGTTGTTAGTGAAAACCAAATATGTACTTGTCAGTTACTTTTCAAGTTCTTGTTTGGCTAGTTATCAGTTATCACACTAGATATTTTCTTTGTGTTTATTCAGTAGGTAGCTCCTTTGGCCTCAATGTGAAAGTCAAGGAGAGACATATTAGGAGTTGAACATTTTTATCTGTTTTATTTTGGCTGGTCCTTTTCAAAACTTTTTCCCCTCTGTGAGCCTGAGTGCAAGCAGTGCTCACTGTATTTCAGTTGTACTTGGCCCACCTCTGGGCCTGCTTTGGTCTGCCTGTGAGTAACTCAGCTGACCAGGCTACCAAACTGCCCCAAAGAGGAGACTAAACGAAACAGCTGTCCTTCGTCCTCCCCCCACCCCGCTAACTACATATTCCTAGCCCACCTTCCTGCATCTCCAGTGTTGCTCCCATGTGTCGCTAGTGAAAGCTGACCCGTGACAGGGACCAGGATGTCACAGATGAACAAATGAAGCACCACCAGTGACTCTGAGTTTCTTCTCTCTGAGACAGCTTGATTTAGTGCTTATCGTACATTACTGTCTAATCTAGAATAATCAGAAATATATTAATAATTCTTTTTTCTAATACCTCCTTCTTAGCATCAGATTTCTTACACTCATATTCTATACCATTTTATGCTTTGGAGTTAAAAAAACTGTTTTTAGCTGACCGCTGAGTGCGCACCCATGGTGCTTCCCTGTGCAGAGCAGGGAAGGCGGGTGCCGAGCTGTGCTGGGTATTCCTTCTCAAGCTCCACGCTGACCCTGAGGTGTCCCTTTTCAGCTAAGCGATTGGGCCAGCCCTGGCTCTGCCCTTTCTTTATTCAATGGACTGAAGACTTACAGGCGGCCTCTCCGTGTCTGGCGCACAGCCACACTGAACTATTTGGAAGCATTACAGCCCTTGTTTCAAACAGAAATTCAAACAGAGAATTGAAAGCTCCTTACCAAAATCAACCCTGAGGAATGCTGAACTGCAAGAAAGACTTTATTCGGAGTTGTCAAGTAATAAATGCACTTGAAAAACCATCTGCTTAAATTGGTTATTTCCTGTACTCCACAAATAATGTCCTTTTAAGAAAGTAGATTTCAGGTAAAAAAAATTATCGTTATACAAAATAATCAAAATTCTTTTTTGATCACTTTCTGATGCAAATTTCAAGCAGTCAGCAGTCAGTCTTTCCCTGTGGATGGATTTCAAAGAGAGTGAGGGAAGGAGGGGAAGCAGGAAATTCTTTCCCTGGAGGGTGAGGCAGCTGGCAGGGAAGGGAGATATGGGGGGAGAAAGTAAAGGGTGTGACTATAGCACCAGAGAAATACCTGGAAACTGGAATGCATCCAGAAAAAACTAATTTTGCTGGGTCTAAGTGATAATGCAGGGCTTACAAACTAGCAGATTTTCTAAAGCATAAAACGATGTTTTCTTTGGACTCTCTGAATATTACATACTAAGTTATGCAGAGAGCCCATTGTGTTAAAAAGGAGGCTCCGTTGCATATCTGTAAGAGTAGGTTTCCATAAGGAAGGATAAAATGTGTCCTAAACAAACTGCTGGAGGTCATTAGTGCATTTCCTGTTTTTGACTCTTAAACGCTAGAAAAATACATATATTGAAAAGTATTTATGTTGATAATCATTTTCTCATTTTCACTTGAATAATTTATCAACAGAGTTAATTTTTAAATACTAAAGTATGTGTTTCTCTTGTGATGGATCGTTGTATGCAGGGTATTGTGTCACTGTGTTTGCTGTTCGAAACACTCCTTCAGACTCACCTCCCCCAGCTCTTTTACCATCTACGAGAAATCGGGGCTCAGCCGTGAGTACCTCTCTCTCCTAATTGAAGGATGATTGTGTGACATTAGAAGGCTCTTTCATCATTGTAGATCACTTCAAAGATGCAGTAATTTTTCAGAGACACTACACTAACGATTTTTCCAATAAAACAATTATCAACTAGTACATTGTAACCATGCATTGTGCCAAAAATTCTTGGGAGGATTATTTGCTAGGATTTTTGTGCCTGGTATAAAAATCACCAAAATGAATTAATTTCTGTTTCGTGAAAGGTGTTGGCTAAAACTGAAGCAAAAGTTTGTGGAAGCAAATACTATGTGAGAAGTGTGATAATACTAAAATTAAGTCAGTGTAGGCTAAATTGATTAGAGAACAATTTATGAAAGCAATGTAAGTTAAAGTTTGCTGTCTTGTTAAAGGAAACTAAATCAATTACCTATCAGTGGTTGTACACTGATTTTTTCTTCCACAAATTTGAATACTTGTTCATATTTCTCAGTATGAGTTATCAATGAATATGCAGGGTGCCTCTGGACTTCAATTTTATTGGCTCTCTTCTCTCTTTTTTAAAAAACAATGTCTAAGGCAACTGAAGTTTCCAAATGATTTATCAATGTTTTGTTACTCTCTTCTCTGTGCAGCCATTTTCCCCTATGCAGGGGGCATTTGAAAGGAGTGTTAACTCTTTGAGGCCAAAAGGAGTTGCTGAGAAATAGAACAGTTTAGTGTTTGTCTTCTCCATACTTGAATCCGCAGCAGATGGGTGGGTGAGTGGGTGGATTTTACAGTCAGACCCAGATTTAAATTCTGTCTCTACGAAGTTGTGTAATCCTGGCAAGTTATTTAATTTATCCAAGCCTCGATTTCTTTCTTTAAATCAAGATAACTTAATTTCCTCATTTTTAAAATCAAGAGAATTTTTACCACATGGAGTTGTTCAAGATTGCATGATTAGGTAGATAGATGTATGATGTATAGATTTATATATGCCTCTAATACATAGATCTCTCTCTGTCTCTTTTCTCTCTGTTTATGTATCTATATTTTATATATATAATCTTTTCTATAAAGCACCATGAATTTCAGACATCTTAGATCTTAGAACTGCCTTTTATAAAACAATACCTCATATCACACATTCATAATACTAAGCTGGCACTCTTTCCTTTGTAGCCATTGAAAATCAGGAATCTGTTCATTAGGAATATAAAACAAGAATGTGGCAAAAATATTTTATATTGACTATCACCAGACTTTATGAGAATGAAGACTGCTTATTGCTAGAAACTAAAATTCTGATGTTTTCTCTGGCCAATTTATACACTTTAATCATTAAAAGTAACACATTTATTTTAATGGCATGATAAACACTCAAATTCTAATGCAGGAGAAAGTATAAAATTCAATTGTCAAGATACAAATCAATTTTTAAAAGGCTTTCATAAATTAAAACTGATACTGTTGGAAGGTTTTTAATTCAGAATTTAATATTTTTAATAGATATAGAATTATTCAAGTTACCTGTTTCTTCCTGAGTAAGCTTGGTGCTTTGTTCATTTTATCTAAGTGATCGTATTTATAGACAAATTTATTTACAGTATTTTCTAATTATTCTTAATTAGCCTTTTAATATGATAGACTCAGTGATTTTACCTTTGTCATTCCTGAGACTGATATGTGTATCTTCTCTGTCTCTTTTTTCTTCATTATTCTACCTAGAGGTTTATTCATTTCATCCTTTTTTGAAAGAGCCAGTTTTCGGCTTTGATGATTTTCTCTGTTGTTTTTCTGGTTGAAATGCCGTAGCTTAAGCCCCTGGACGTATTGTTTCCTTTCCCGCGGTGACAGGTAGACTGGTGGTGTGGGACCGTTCTGTTGTGCTGGCATTACTCACGGCCCTCGAAGCACTGCTTTCCCTCTGCCCAGTACATGTCGACCATTGTGTTCTCATTGTCATTCAGTTCAAAGTATTTCTTAACTTCTCTTGCGACTTTCTCTGTGACCATGGGCTATATAGAACATGTTGTTTAATTTTCAAATATTTATAAAAATCTGTTATCTTTCTGTCATTGATTTATATCGTAATTCTGTTGCAGTTAGATGCCAGGCTTTGTGAGATTTCAGTTCTTCTAGATGAGTTGAGACTTGCTATATGACCCAGAGGGTGATCCATCTGGGCGACTGTTCGGTGTGTACTTGAAAGGAATTGGTGCTGTGTGAGTGTGGGGCAGAATGTCCTATGAATGGCAGTGGAACCAAGTGTGTTGTTAATGTTCAAGCCACCTGCACACTTGTTAGTTTTCTATCTACTTTTTCTGTTTGTTGATTAAGAAATGTTGGAGTCACCAATTGTAACTGTGCATTTGTCTGTTTCTTTCTTTATGGGTGTATGAAGTTTTACTTCCTGTATTCAGAGGTCTGTTTTTAGGAGAATTGATACCTTCTTCAGTACGTTGTGTCTGCATTCCTGGTAACAGATCTCCTGTGTCTGATATAGCTACTCCAGCTGTCTTTTCATTACAATTTGTGTCACGTAGTCTTCTCTGTCCTGCTAATACATTTTGTTCATCCTTACTTGTCATGTGACTTTCTTGTCAAAGTACGGTTGGGTCTTTGAATGTGGCAGTTTGTCTTTTAATTGGTGTGTTTATTCCACTTGCACTCAATGTTATTCACATCATTGGATTAAATAATACTAATATTATCTACCATCTTGCTAGGCGTATTTTATTTGTTTTATGTATTCTCTATTTTTTTCTGCCTACTTTTAAATTATTTTTATTCCATTTATCTTAACTACTGAATTACTATTTATACATTTTTAAAAATTTTTAATTGTATACTAATTTATTTTTTATTGTTGTTCAGTTACAGTTGTCCCACCTTTTTCCCCATTGCTCACCCCTACTCCGTCCCCCCCATTCCCACAGTCTATCCCCCACATTGTCCGTGCACATGAGTCCTCTATTTGTGTTCCTTTGCTTGCCCCTTCCCCTTCTTTCTTCCATTATCCCCCTCCCCCGCTTCCCTCTGAAAAGAATTGTCAGTTTGTTCTTTATTTCCATGTCTGTGGTTATATTTTGTTCATTTGTTAGTTTTGTTGATTTGTTGACATGGTATTTGTGTTTCACTGCCTGGCTTATTTCACTTAGCATAATGCTCTCCAGTTCCATCCATGCTGTCACAAATACTCTCCTTCTTTCTTTCTGCTGTGCAGTATTCCATTGTGTAAATGTACCACAGTTTTTGATCCATTCAGTTACTGATGGGCACTTAGGCTGTTTCCAGCACTTGGCTATTGTAAATAATGCTGTTATGAACATTGGGGTGCATTGGTTCTTTTGAATTGGTGTTTCAAGATTTGGAAGCCCAAGGTTAGGACGGTAGCCCGGGCATTGCAGTGAGGGCCCCACTGTAGGGTGCAGACTGCCGACTTCTCTGTGCATCCTCACACCGTGGAGCAGAGAGCAGAGACAAGCTTTTTCCTGACTCGCATGAGGGTAGTCGTCCCACTCATGAGGACTGTACTCTCACACCTTTATCTAATCCTCATTCCCTTCCAGGGATCCCCCCTTTTCTAACAACATGACATTGGGGATAGTGTTTCAACATATAAATTGTTGTGTGGGGGATGCAAACATTCAGTCCCTAAGAGTGCCCTAAGATTTATAATATATATCTTTAATTAATCACATTCTACCTTCAAATAAATTCCAGTCCTGGATGACGTAACTAGCAAGTTCTACCAAACATTTTAGGAATAAATATTATCAATTCTCACTTTCTCTGGTTGCTACCACGATCTTAAGTTCTCAGAAGTTCGAGTAGGAAGTATCTGGGCATGGCTTTCTTTGGCTTTATCTTGTTTGGGGTTTGCTGAGCTTATTGAATCTGTAGGCTTATTTATGTCTTTTGCCAAATTTAGGAAGTTGTCAACCATTACTTCTTTAAATACCTTTTTTTTTTTTTTTGGACCACATTTGTACTCCTTTTGGGATTCTAATGACACAAGTGTTAACTTTTAGTCTTATCCCACAGGTTCCTGAAGCTCTGTTCACTCTACTTTTAGTAGTTTCCTCTCTGGTTCAGATTGGATTCTTTCTACTGCTGGATATTCAAATTCACTGGTTCTTTCACTGGTCATTTTCATTTTGCTATTAGATCCATCCAGTGAGGAGTTGTTTTTGTTGTTATCGTATTTTTCAGCTCCAAAGTTTCCATTGGTTCTTAACAATACTCATAGAACTGTGCGTTACTAAGGGGAAATTCTGCCATCCATAAAGTATACGTCACTACACTGTATTTCTGAGACACTGATTCTGTGGGCCGTACACGAGGAGAGCACAGTTTGTGGTACTGTGGTTCTGATAAGATGCTATGAAAGATCCAGTAGAACGGAACTGACTGAAATTAACAATTTAGACTTAAAAATCAAATGAATTTAAAAATTTTGAATATCCAGTGACCAAAAGTTTCTTTAGCATCCTACAAATATTTTAAAACCAACCAAAACACTTCATTTGTCAATATTATTTTGTTTTATTAGAACAATAGTTACCTCTCGTATTGAGGAATTTGTAGAACTTCAGGGTCTTTTTCAGTCTTAAGGAAATTACTATGATACCAACAAATGCAATCTCTGGGTTCCTTTCTCTTGCTTTAATAGTACAGATATTTACCTACATAACATTATAACAGTCCCAACAAAGAGTTTGGCTAGCACCTCTCGGGCAGAAAAATGATGTTTGCACGCTAAAGGATAGTACAGAAATGTGAAGAACTAGTTTATCTCTTAAGGCATCAAAGCCAAGGAATTGATTTCCTGATTCCAGAGATAAATTGTTATTGTAACATAACCTACTTCTAAATGGTGGGGTCTTGTACCTCTTAGGGTTTGGGGGCAGGGAGCAAATGGAATTTAATTGCATTTTCTAGTCCATCTTTCAGAGTTCTGATAATCTCCTCTTTAAAATGAAGTGTTTGAAATTAGGAATTATTTCTATTCCCTTATAACTTTAGAGGTATTTTTCTTGGTCTTCAAAAACTTGTATTTATCCCATGTGGCCATTTAACTGAAATGCAGGAATATAATTTATTGACGAGGAAAAATATGCAGCAGTCCAGCACTCTTTCAGGTATTTTAGAAAAAGTTCAACTGATCATGGCTGGCCTGAAACTGGCAAGGCTGTAAGATCACCTCATTGATAGCTAATTAGTACACACCCTGAAAATAGAAGGGAGAAGCGAGTCTTCCAAAGGCTGAACTGTAGCATGAAGGAGGGCCAAGCGGGCCTAATTATCCCTTCGGTACCTTGAGACCACTAATTCGAGCACACACGGCTTCTCATCATTGTCCTCTTGCAGCTTTTAAGAGAGTGCTGGAGTTGTAAGTGCCCAGGTCATTTCTAAGACTCACCTAACAGAAGAATTGGTTGGGCTCTTCCAAACTTTTGTGAGATACTGCCTTTTGAAAGAAAAAGAAAAACACTGGTAAAATTTATTTTCTTTGCTTACTTTTCCCTTTGCTTACAGACTTCGCATATCATTTAAATGGATGGTTCGAGCTTTCTCTGGATACTTAGCTACAGATCAACTCCTGCTTTTGTGGGATAGAATCCTAGGATACAACTCTCTGGAACTTCTTGCTGGTAAGAATAATTGCTTCTTTGTAAAACACACGTGGTTTCTATAGTAAAACCCTTTTCCTTCCTAACATTCACCATCTGTGATTGGAGTTTAAGTCTAGAGTTATCTATCATTGCTAATCATGAACATTTAGTAGGTTTATCTGCCTTAGAAGACATGTACCGAGATGCTGTGATACAGATACCGTACTTATGTGTAACTGCCCTCCAGTCTATTCCGAGTCTTTCTTTTCCACTCCCTGGAAAGGCCCTTTCTTCCCCTCCCCCACCTTTAGTCCAGCCGGGGCTCACTGTCCCTCAGCGCCTGGGAGGTCTGTGCCACAGCGTGTGGGTATGAGCAGTTCCACCCGGGACTCTGACTGCCTTAGTGTTTGTTCTGTGCCCTTCTCCGCTACCACCCGAAATCCCATCTCACACCGAGCCTCCCTACATAACTGACATCTCAGCTCTCCTGCACTTCAGTTTATCCTGGATTCAACACCTTTTCCTTTCTGCCACCGGTCTGCCTCCTGCCCTGGTGGCTGGATTTCCTCTTTTAGGTGTTCTCTTAATCCAAAAATATTTCATGTTTTTTTCTGGAAGCCACAGATTCACCTCTTATTTAATAAGTAAGCAGTTCTTACAAGAGATACCACATAAAGCATCTGCATGATAACACGTAGGGCACAGATCTCTTATTGATTATACGATTTTGCTTCTCTAGTACAAAGTAGACTCAGTTATTTTTACCATTGGGATTATCTGAAAAATTAAAGTAAACATTACATGGCTTTTACAACAATGGATGGAAAGCAGAAAACTTGGCAGAGCGCTGGGTCTGACCTTCTCCAGTTGTGTGGTATTGGATAAATTATTCAACCTGCGTGAGCCTTTGTTTCCCTACCGTATATTGGTATTATTGTAAAGACGCGTCTCTGGGATATTGTGGAAGTAATGCTGAAATGAAGAAGACGTTTTTCTTGTAGAAGATTCTCTAGGTACCATGTTAACACATTACTGAATGCTGAGAGGTCTAGAGTAACTAGGTGGCATTTTGAAAGGAAAATTGGAATTATAATAAAATACCATGGAGACAAATATAACCCCTGGTGTAATCAGCAATATCACATACTGAGGCCTTCCATCTCAACTGTGTTTAAAGCCCATCCAAATATGAGTTAGGAAAGAATGATCTGCCCTTGTCTCTTTTGGCTGAATGGCAGTGATATGCATAAGCTGAGACAGGAGGAACCTTAGAAGTCACGGGGTTTAACTTCTGACCGGCAGTGCTCACCCTCGGTTTGAACACTTCGGTGCAGAGGCACTCCTGCCTCGGCAGGTCGCCACTTCCCTTCTGCGTAGTAGGACTTGCTGAGACACTCCTCTGAGACCAGGGTCGGCTTCCTGTTGTTTTCTACTCTCACAAACCCTTCCTTTCCCCACAGTCCTCCAGCTTCCCGGCTAAATAGACTTGTTTTCTGCTACCATTTCTCTGGCAGCAGGATTTTAGCCATTCCCCTGAATACCTCTCCTCAGGGTATGTCCTAAGTTTTGAAAGTATGGTGTATAGCTTTTTGTGTCATTCCAAAAGATATTAGAGTATGTTAAGGACAGGGAATCAGTATAAGAAGGTACTTTCCAATAATTAGGACTTTTCCAAAGTAGAATGGGCCTTTTTGTTGGCACCTGAAGGGTTAGGAGGTTTTCTACTACAGAAGAAATGTTGAATTAGAAGACCTTCAAGACCTCGTCCAATTTGAATTCTTTCACTCTGTGACTTTTCACCCCTCAGCAAACTGAAGTAAAACAGAAATAAATAAATATTGGATACTGCATTTGCTGTACGCAGGCGCAATGCTATGAACTCAATACCTTAGTAACAAAGTTACCGATGACTGGGTGGAAACTCAGTCCACACTGTTGCATCCATCTGCTTTCGCTGTATGATTTTTAAAAATCAACAGGGAGGAATTTTAGAACATCTAGAAATGCAACTCAAATAAATTCAAATAAAGAGCCACAGGGGTTTATTTAAAATATGTTGTTATTTTTTGATCTGAATATTTTGGGTTCACTTTCCTTACCCAATTGAGTTATTATGTATAGTCCTTAGAAATATTTTAGTAAATATTACTGGCTTAATTATGAATTAATTAGAGCCTTTTGAAGAACAGTTTAAAGCAGGGGTGTCAAACTCATTTTCACTGGGGGCTACATCAGCCTCACGATTGCCTTCAAAGGGCCGAATGTAATTTCAACTCCTTAACAGTTAAGGAGTAGTTACATTTATACAGTCCTGACATTATTTTGGCCCTTGGAAGGCAGCCACGAAGCTGATGTGGCCCCCAGTGAAAATGAGTTTGACACCCCTGGTTTAAAGTAAAGGTGCCTTAATGTCCGTGATAGAGTTGCTTAAAATAAAAGTAATAAGAATAGTTTAAAAGACCAAAGTAAATATTAGCCTTCCTGTATTTCATGTGAAACATGATTTCAGCTGAAAATATGCTAAAATGCAGACCTCTTCTCCTGGGCACACGAACCGGTTCTGTTGGGAGGGCTGGGCGAAGCCAGCCCGCGGCAGTCGGAAAGGAGCTCCTGCGACGGGACACCGGCATAAATAAAGGCCGGGAGCACGTGGGCCTTCGGACGAGGAGGCCCATTAGTGAGCTGCTTTCTTTTCCTCCTCTTATCTGCGCTTGGAAGAGCAATTTCCCGCCACCTAAAACTCTTTCCTGCCACAGCAGAAAATGTGAGCATCCTGTCAGGCTTTCGCCAACTCTGTTAATTACACACAAAAAAGGAAGTAGTGCTCACACGCCTGCCTCTAAAACGTCCCCATTGTCAAGTATGGTTCCTCGTATTAGGAAGCTGTAAAGAAGCTGCTGGTCCACATAAATGGTTTTCATTGATATTCTCGTAAACCAAGAAGCTCAGTGACTTCAAAGTACTTACGTTTTCTCTTTTTCAGTCAAAGGGTAAATTCTTCATCCCAGATCTCTTGTATGCCTTGTTACATATTAGAGAATCCCAGCTGATTAACTTTAAAACTTTTTTTTTACCACTACCATTTTCCCCCCAGAATTTTTCTAATTGTAATGCTTTTTTTGCCAAGCTCTCCAAAATCTGTTGTCCCCTAGAAAACACCGGTGCTTCCCGGTCGCTGGCTCCACTCTGCCTCCACAGGGGAAATCAGGAGGCCAGGATCCGGACGACTTCTCCTCAAGCACAGCAAACTCCCCGTGAGAGCCCGGGGCCACCGGGCCATCACCTGCATGCCGTCCCTAGCAAGCCATTCCGAGGGATAGCCGAGGAGACAGTTCTCAGGAAGGCACACAGGTCCCTGTGTCAGGAATAAGTCATCACTGCTCACCTTCGGTCTCAGTAGTGCCATCACGTAGTGGTTAGATGCTCGGTCCAGAGCCAGGTGTATTCAGTCCACTGTTTCACCCTGTGTGACTTCACACACGTCACCCAAACTCACTGTGCCTCAGTCTCCACGTTGGTAAAATGGGGCTAACGGTAGTATTTAACTCATAGAGTTGGTATGAGAATTAACTGCTATGATCATTATTCCCATAGTAAAAATATGTGTGTGCATATACTCATATATTTGCATTAGCTTTGCAGTGTGTTGGGAACCGATCTTGTAGATAATGTTGTGGATTTCATTTCCTAAAATCCACTACTTGTCGGTAGGCAGTGCATTGCCACCACTGGTGATGAAATAAAAGGGGTGAGGGGGAAGTCCAGTCACCCCCAGGGAGGTCTGTCTCTTCACCAGGGCTGCCGGCCTCTCGTGTGGGTCCTCCCATTGTTCATGCTGGCTCGTTCTCTCACAGGTTACCATTGCTTTTTGTTCAAATGCATGTGTTTAATGGAAACAAAAATCCAAATGTTGTGTTCTACTCAAAGTATAATGTTAACCCTACTGGTTTTTTCCAAAGTTTCAACTAGTTGCCGTAGCCAAGCACCAGGGTGGGTCTGACAGCCGCCCTCCCCGCAGACGCATCCATTCGTGACACTTCAGGAAGGCCCGGTGCTGAGGATAAAAAGAGAAATACGACATGATATAAGGATGTTTTTAAGAAAAGGTGTTATTGCCACGTTTTTATCAGGATGCCACCTCAATACGTAGGCAACGTGATGTGCTATGTTTATACATTCAGTCTCCACGTAACTTTTCTCTACTGCATTAATAAGACACCTGCATCAAAATAAACTTTAATTTATAAGACAGTTATTAGAGCTTCATGCCCTTTAAAAACTGTTACAGTTTAACTTGCAAGTATGAAAGGAACAATCTCTCAAATGGTTTTTTTAAGGCCATCGAATTGCCCTTTCCCCCCCACCCCCTGCACTGTGAGATCCGGTTTGTCCTGCCATCAGGCGCTGTTCTCCAGAGGACAGAATCTCCACTCGTGGCCGGACCGGCACTCCCCGTGCGTGCGTGCGTGCGGGGGGGGCGGGGGGGGGGGGGGGTGAAGCGCTAGTCCTCAGCTCGCGCAGGGCGCGTGGGCGCAGCAGTGACTTGGTCGGCCCCCTGCGTACAGGCCAGCAGTTAAAGCAGTGTGCGTTCTTTTCCAGTCCTGGCAGCTGCGGTGTTTGCCTTCCGCGCGGTCAACCTGATGGAGGTGACATCACTGGCTGCAGCTGAAGTAAGGATAAGTTTCACTCCCGTGGATGGAAATAGCTCCCGAGACTCTGCCAGCCTCAGGCACTTCAGTCCAGACGCATAAGGCACACTTTACGGGTAGCCTCATTTTTAACTTGGGTGAAACCTGCGAGTTCAGAGCTAAGTGATATTAAGTATTCAAAGCTCCTTAATGATTTGAAAGTAATCTTCTTGTGAGACAGTTGTAAACAAGACTATTACAGACAACCATTATAACCATTATAACCATTATGGGAAACAATATTCCTAGTAACTTTAACAGAAACTATCGGGTCTTAGGTTGTGCTTTCTTATTAGTGTTCACATCCATGTGTTGTGCGCATACAGCAAAGAAAAGCCAGTCGAGAAAGTGGAAGGGCATGTATTCGGATGTTGCAGTAAAGACACATGGGCTTTTCTGGTTATTTTTAATTGTGATTTAATTATTTAAAGCTGCTTTCTTTTTAATAGTAAAAGTTAGACCTGAAACGTGGTTAAATTAAATAGTGGCTTACCATATTACTCTGTTATCTCTCAAAGAAACGTAAATTTTATCTTTAAAATAGCTGCCTACATTCTTTGTTTGAAGGGAAGAGGATGTTTATGCATCTTGCAACTGAATAAACATTAGTTCCATCTCAGAATGCTTTCCCGAAGTCAGCTACTCCTTATACTACTACAAGAGACCTAGGATTCATAGTGTACGTTTATTTATAGAAGCAAGTTGAAATGTTAGACCTCTTATAAACTCATGCTACCTTGTATATTTGAAGAAGGCTCAAGGCTACAGTCCTTGTTAGCATTTTGAACATGTTCTAACATAAAGATACTCAGAAAAGGAAAGGAAAGTTGTAGCTTTATTACAGAGGGTTAGGGCAAACCCAGAGAATTTAGAGTGTGTGCTAATGCCAGAATTACATTGTGATGGTGTTTCTGCTGTACATTATTGTATAGGCTTCACTTTGCTGATCAGAATACTGACATAAATAATTCTTTTTTTGTTTGTTTGTTTGTTTCAGGCAGTTCTTGCTGACCTCTCTACTTTAAAAGTTATGCCTCTTCTTCAAATTTTTTTGTTTGCCACTGTCACCTGATCTTCTTCAAGGTCACTCAGAACACATCTAGTTTTTCCATAGAAACTAATCATGAACTATGCAAAGTCTGCATAAAACCAAAATTAAACTTCGCATATATGCCAATATAAGATCATGTTCCCTCCTTAGTTAAACCTAGGTAGTTTTTCACTTTTTGAGAAAATAACTCAGCACACCAAATATTGCACTGCATGCTGCTGAGTTTTCAAGAGAGAAGCAATAGACTTAACTTCTGCTAAGTTGAGCATACTTTGTGTATAATCCTGACTTGGAAAAAGCATGTAACAATATATGCAATAAGAACTAAAGATACTGTAATAAATTTGAAGAGGTAATGTAGCCTCTGGGACAACTCTCTTATGTCAGTTTGTAAGTTTATCTCTAGATACTGTATTGTTTTGTCTTATAAATTGCTCTTCCCTCGGAACCAGGGGTGGGGTAGGATGTGGGAAGAGTTGAAAAAGATAATGCTTTTAAGTAGAGATTCAGATGTACTCTGGTGTCTTTAACAGCGTTTCTCTCACCAGAGATCTTCTAGATCCCTGTCCATTTTTTTCTCCCTTAATGTTTTGTATTGGGAAGGTCAAATACAGTTGGGTCCCTCTGACAATATTACACCCATTATTTTCTGAAAAAGAAGTCAAAATGGTGGAGTGATCTGTTCGAACTTCTCAACCTTCCATCTCTTGGTTATAAGACTGATGCTGCTGAGGCCTGTTGCCGGAGTCTGTTACTTTGCAAGTTACACAAAGAGGACACCTAAGGAGGCAAAGAAGAGGGTGAAAAACCCAAACTGTATTCGCTTTTGCAGGCAGTTGGCCTAATGAGATTTACTTCTAGGGATGAGCATCTCAGAGAGACAAGAAGTAGATGCTAGATGTTCATTCCAGAACTGAAGACATTATGCAAGGCATTGCTCTTATTTTGGTCCTTGTTGTAAGTGAATATTATTGTATATTAGTTCCTAAAGGCCTACCATTTCTGTAATATGGAATAATAGTAGAAGAAAAGAAAAAAGTCCAAAAACCATTGTCTTTTGATTTTTGGGTCAAATTCCAGATGCTGATCATTTTAACAAAACTCTAAATCAATAGATTGATACGCTTACTGAATGCTTAGAATTGTATTGTTTTATCCGAATGTATTCATGAGTCACTTATTTATAGAGTATATATTAAGAATGATGTGAGGTTAGCATAATACTGCAAGTGTGGTGGAGTTTGATATAAGGTATTATATCAGGTATTAGTTTGAAAATATTATACACTTTTATTCATCAGGCACTTACTGACTTATTAAGGACTAAATAATTTATTCAGTGATTGATTCCTAATAAACTCCATTTCATTGTGTTTGCAGGCCATGCACTTAGGTCGTATGCTTTGCCATTCTGTGTGTGCAAATGCATACTCATCACAAGGATAATTGTGTGCACATCTATGACTGCTATCTCCTTCCTTCCCTCATTCTGAGAAAATGACCAAAAAAAATGTGTCAGGAAGAGAGAGTTTTAGTGAGTAGGGCCATATTTGTGCAGACACGCCCACCTTTGGCCCTTTCTTTAGGAGAATATCCACGAGCCTTTCCAAAGCAGCCGTCTAGTGACCCAGTGAACAGCACGGGACGGGAGGGGTCTGGTGCCAGCTGTAGTCCGGGCATCATTTTCTCTCCTTGTCTGTGCAGCTGGGGCAGGGCAGACAGGCGGCAGGAAGTTGGTGTATCTGCTCTGTTTACCTCACAGCACTGAGTAAGACCAAATGGGAAAACATATTTGAAAGGGATTTTTTTATAACAGCGCAGCACCAAGCAAATACAAAGGTTGGTAATTGCCTTTAAGTGCGGCGTTTTGAGGTCCAGAACACATGAAGACTGTCCATCCTCACTGGCGTTCGGATGACTTGACTTGGTAATTTCAGACTGTATCTATTAAAAAAAGAATGTGGCCTGGCACAGCAGATGCTTACATTTGGAACAAGGGGCTCCGTGCAGCCAGTGGTTCGGGATCTGAATCCCAAAGCCAAGCCTGGAGGCTGCCACACATTCTGCTGCCATCAAAACCCCGCTCAGCCGCGTGCTGCTCTTAACTGCCTGTTGAGACACTGCATCGAGGGTGGTCAGCTGCCTTGCCCACTCCGTCTCTAACTCTAACTGCACCTCCTCACCCCGCCTCCGCTGGCCTCCTTTCTCCTGCACTCTTCTCACTATGCCCTGCCATCCTCCGCCACCTCCTCTCGTCTGCTCCGCTCAGCCAGTGCTGCTCACAAGGACCTGCGCGACCATGATGCTTGCATAATTGTTCTGCCTATGACATTGGCGCTAGTGGTGACGTAGACTAAAAGACAAATTGAAATCTTCCGGATTTCAATTCATCCACCAATGTCATCTGCATGACCTTTCAGAAGAGTTCACTGAACAGTCATTTTGATCAGAATGCTTTGGGAATGCTGCATTCAGGCTAATTGCAATTTCCAGCTTTTCTCACTGCTCAGCAACCCCTTAGCTCAGCAGGTACTCTCCGCATTTCCTAGGGAAGACAAGAGACCAGTAGCCTTGAACTCCCTCTCAACCTTCCACCTCAAAACCTAGCTTTATCCCTTGTATCCATCTCTTCTTCCTCCTTAGCTCAGGAATGTCTAATCTATTCCTACAGCTCTCTACATACAGATTCAGTTGGGTCACTTACAAGCTGAAAACGTTGCCCGGCACCCCACTGTGTGACAGACAGAATGCAGGCTCTGTAGCAAAGGGTGGGGGAATCCTCCACTGCTCGGTCTTCCCATCGCTGTGCTCCCACGCTGATCCCGTGTCCTGTACTTCAGCCTCACCTGTTGCTTGTGGTCCGCAACCAGCTCTGCCCGTTCACTTCCTCTCTGCCAGAAGGACCTCCCTTTTCCAAGGCCCCGCTAAAAACGACCTTCTCTTTCGTGATGATATCCCAGAGCTGTAAATTAGAAGTAAGTATGCCCTTGTCTTTGTTCTCACGCAACTGTTCGTCCACGAACGTGGTGCTTAGAGTATTGAGTGATAGCTTTCTGTACACATGTTCTCACCCTCACATTACTTCATTGTCCGTCCATCTTCACTGGCGAGTCCTAATACAGAAGATGAAAAAGGAGTTTGTCCATAGGCGTTTGTAGCCCCTGACTTATTCTGAAAGTGGTCAGGATCTGTTTTTAACACACGATTTCTCCTCATATCTAGTCCCTTTCTTCCACAGAGGCTCGATTTTTTGTTTGGTCATCTATCCTGCCCCCACGAACTTCAGGCGAGGCTGATTCCCAAGGCCAGGACATCTGAGTCCTGGCCAGGCCAGTCACTGTATGCCGTCCTTCAGGCCAGAGGGGTTACTTCAGGGTCAGTGCGAAGTCTGAGACCAAAGAGGACCAATGAGGCTGATTGCAAGGCTCCATTTCATCTTTCAGGGAAGCTGGATGTGGAAGAGAGGGTGTAGGGTCTGGAGCTGCGCTGGCCTAGGAAGGGAGAGAATGGAGAGCTGTTCTGTTGACCTTGTTGATCCCCAAGTCACCCCTGGGCTGTTTCCTCACGTGAGCCCAAAGATTCTCTTGGCAACAGGAAGGATCCTCACTGAAGGCAGAGTTATTTTACCATTTAGGTGACCCACTGCATCATGGGCATCATTATCTGGTAGGACCCCTGTCTGTACACTTTAAACAAAAGAAGTCTTTTTTAACTTTGAAATCAAGATACACCCTGACCTTACAAGCATGAATTCTATGTTCCAGACCTGCTCAGCTACCTGAAATACCAGGGACACATAGTATGTCTCTCTTCTTTGGCCCTGCACCCATACAGCACCCTCTGCTTGGAGTGCCTTCTCTTCCCTCTCAGGCTAACTCGTACCTGTAACCTGAAAACCCAGCTCAGGTGTTGTTGCATCATCAGGGAAGACTGCTTCTCTTACAGACTCTCCGCAACCCTACATATACATGAGTTGCACCATGATCATATTGTAGTGAGTCTTTCTCTCCTACCAGGCTGTGACTCTTTAGGGCAAAAAACGGTTTCCCAGCTTTGTGTGTCTAGCACCTGGTGTCATGCTTGCCCCATCGTGGGCTTCAGTACCTGTTCATTAATGAATGAATGAATGAATGAAGTCACCTAATAGTATAATCCACTCATTCCACCGATGAGGAAACATGCTCAGCTGAGAACTGTAACTTATTTGTCCGGTGTCACACAACTGTTTTACCCACTCCGGTGATCTGTGGAGTTTGTTGGGGAAGTCCAAACGGGAAGAATATTTTGGGAGAGAAAACAGTGTAACTGCTTCAGCTCACTCAATATTTTTTATTTATATCAACTTTATTAGGGTGTAATTTACATAAAATAAAATGTGTTTTAAGCATACAGGTCTCTAAGGTTTGACACCTGTATATGCCCGTGTCACCGCCATCACAGTGGGATACAGAACATCTCCATTTCTGCCACCTAAATTAGCTCCTTTAATGCCCTTCCTTTTCAGTCTCCCACGGACACACTCACGCCAGACCACCGCCCAGATGCTTGTCCCTAAAGATGAGGTTGGTCTTTTCTAGAGTTCCATGTAATGGAATTATTTACATACACTTTTGTTTCTGGCTTCCTTTGCTCAGCGTAATGTTTTGAGATCCATCCATGTTGTTGGACCACTAATAGAGTGTTATTCAGTGATAAAAAGAAATGGTCTACTAATCACACATTTCTCTATCACTGAATAATACTCTTGTATGACCAGTTCACAGTTTATGTGTCACTGTTAATAGATACCCACGTTGTTCCCGTGTTTCGGTGTATTATGGACACAGCTACTATAAACGTTTGTGCACAGGCCTTCATATCTTCACTCATTTGGGTAGATACCTAGGAGTAAATGGCTCGGGCACATGGAAGCGTAAGTTTACTTTCTAAGAGGTCTCCACCCTCTTTCCGGAGTGGTTGGTGCGGCCATTTCCCATCCGCACTGGCAGGGTATGAGAGCTCTAGTTGCTCCTAGTCGTCACCAACACTCGCTGTTACCATGTAAGTCATTCTGATGCGTGATTTTAATTTGCATTTCCCTAATTACCTAAATAAAAAAGATGTTGAGCATCTTTTTATACTTGTTTGCCATTTATACCTATTCTTTGTAAAGTGTCTGTTCAAATCTTTTGCACATCTTTAGTCAATATCTTCTTAAATTGTTAATTCTTTATTCTGGGAACACTTACAGTTTGTAAGTTAGGATTAGGGTTAGGGCTGGTCTCTTAATTTTCTTAACTATTTTTAAAGAGCAAAAGTTTTCATTTTGTTGAGTTCAATTTGTCCATTTTTTCTTTTATGATTCATATCGCGTGTCCCAGCTAAGAAGTCATTTTATAAATCAAAGTCAGAGATTTTGTTCCTGTTTTCTTCTAGAAACTTTTTCATTTAGCTTTTACTTTTAGGCCTATGATCCTTTTATTTTCAGTTAATTTTTGTGTATGATTCAAGGTAAGGGCTGAGGATTGTGTTTTTGCATATAGATATGCAATTGTTCAAAACCCTTTGCTGAGAAGACTAACCTTTCCTCTTTACACCGGCACCTCTGTATAAAGTCAGCTGACCATACGCGAATACACGTGGGCTCCTGTCCGGACTCTGTTCTGCTTCATGGGTTTATGTCTGTGCTGACTCCAGGGCCACACTTTCTTGACTTTTATAGCTTTAGGGGGAGTCTGGAAATCAAGCAGCGTAAGTCCTCTAGTTTTCTTGACCTATGTCTACAGTATTTTGGCTTTTCTTAGTTCTTTGTATTTCTAAGTAACTTTAAAATCAGATTTTCCATTTGTACTTAAAAAAGCTGCTGTGATTCTTACAGAGCTAGCACTGAGTCTCAGCATCAGTTTGAGGACAACTGATACCTTAACAATACTGAGTCTTCTAATCTGTGAACATGGTAGCTCTCTCCATTTCTGTAGGTCTCCTTAAATTTCATTCAGCAATATTTTACAGTTCTCCACGTACAGGTCGTGCACGTATTTTGTTAAAATTATTCCTAGTTATTTTACATTTTTATGTTATTATAAATGGTATTTTTAATTTCAATTCTTAATGGTTTGTTAATATGTAGAAATATAATTGATTTTTTGTATTAATCTTGTATTCTGAGGTCTTGCTAAACTTACTATTTCTAGTATCCTTTTTGTAGCTTCCCTAGGATTTTCTACATATACAATGTCATCTATAAATAAAGACAATTTTACTTCCTTTTTAAAAATCTATATGCCTTTTATTTCTTTTTTCCCTTTTATTCACTGACTAGAACCTGCAATAGAATATACGGAAGTATTGCAGCTCACCTAATTTTAAATTAAATATACTTCTTTTTTGAATAAGTACAATAAATACTTTAAATATATATCAATTTAAAAGTTTGGGCAATTGAGGGATAAAACAGTGGGAGGAAAGGAAACCGATGCAGAATGAGGGGCAGAGAGATGTTGATACACAAGATAAATTGTGTAATTTTTTGCTAATCATCCAAATGGCTTCTTCAAATTAATCTTTTAACTTAACCATTTGGTATTAACCATTCAGGTATCATCTGTGCCTATTAGGTCATTGTCTTTGTATTCTGTATCCTTAAAACATTTTTTAAGAGGTATGTGGTGTGCATCTATTCAACAAACATCAAATGCTTGCTCTGAGGAAGGTACTGTGCTCTGAATTCAATGTGTGTGTGTGTGTGTGTGTGTGTGTGTATATATATATATATATATATATTTGTATGTTTGCTCTTTCAGTACCAGGTGTTTGAAAAGACAGTACTTTTTTATGGAGATAGAAAGTACTAACACCTCTCTTTTCAAGTAATGTTGTCATCTGTCCTGTGGTAAGAAACATAATGGTCTCCTACTGATATTCATGTCCCAACTCCTGACTCCTATGAATGTGATACCTGACATGATACAAGGTACTAGGCTGTGATTAACCTCCTCTCAGATAAATTGGGTTTAGCATATCAACTCTAACATAAGACAGTAAATTCACCTTGTTCCCATTCTCTTACCTATAAAAATAGGTGATTCTACCTTTCTCCTGTGATTTTTGTAATGGTCAAATAAGACAAAATGTGTAAAAGTATTTTGAATACTGCCTTCTACTGCTTTGGTGCTGATAGGGAAAAGAGCCCAGAAAGTTGGGCTTGTTTATAAAGACAAGTGTAACGGAGGAAGAGAGGGATTGGGGGAAACGTATCACCAAGTCCTGATGTTTCTTTCCACGGAGAGAGAGGTCACTGAGGTAATGTTCCTCCCTCCTTCCGCCTGTGGAGAGGAGTGACTGATACCACTGATAAGGCTGGGATCAGTGAGGGGGCAGTAACGCCAACCCCTTTCTCTCATCTGTCTCTTGGGGACTAGCTGCCCAAAGCAGCCACGTTTTGTGCCACTCCTCTGTGCCCTGAGCTCTAGAAAGTACGGACCCACGGTATGGGAGGCAGCCATGGGGACAGGGGATGGCTGAGTGCATACATCCACGGCTGGGTTTTGAAAAGCCCATTCTTGCTGTAGAACTATGTCAGATTCCCTAGGGTTAACTGTATCCGTAAGAAAGGTGACATCTTCATCTGCTTTCATCTGCCTAGATTTTAATTTTCCTCTCAAGAACTCAGAACTCAGGCAAGAAGGAAGATGCTGTTTATTGGACCTCTAAACCTCATCAACAAGGCAAAGATGTTAGGGGTTGCAAGGAGCAAACTGTTGCGATGGGTCATGGAAGATAAGATAGAAAAGGCGAAATGAAGGGTAACGAGGGTTGGTGATAGATATGAATAAGGGGGGGAGGGATTGAAAGTGACAACGAAAATGTAAAAGCACTTTGGAAGGAAGGATACTTGCAAAAGCAACTTGGAAGGGTAATATTTGTAGTCAGAATGAGATACCTGCAGTGGAAATGTTGGTGTCATTTTTGTTGATGCCAAGATCTAAGGCATGATGGGTAGCTGAGGTGAAGTGAAGAAAACATTATCGAAGATATGAGGAAGAAGCCGGGAGTGCATGGTGTTGGGTGAATCATCAGCACACATGTTGAAGTCACCAGGAATGACAGGAGTGGGGATAAAGAAGAAAACTGAGTGGCTTATAACAGTTAGTTGTGCTGGAAATGAGGAGGAAAGACCCAGAAGCTAGTAGTAGGTGAGTGTAACTTGGAGGAGGAAGAGTGTTATAACCAGATGGTGCGAGCCTCAAAGGAGCAGAAGGGGGTTGCAAGAGGGAAGGGGGAACAGCACTCTAAAACTGGCATTGAGGAGTAAGGCTGCCGAAGCTCTCTGGGTACAAGAGCAAATAAATCATCCATTTGAGAGGGCTGCAGAGGAACCCAGTCCCCAGGATACACCCTGCTTTTAGGTAAATGAGGAGGTGACCAGAACCTTCAGAGAAGAGATTGAAAAATACAGGTGTTTATTGACCTCACATTGGGAACTGGGAATTCCAGAGGCAGAAGGGAATGCAGAGGGGAGAGGGGGAGGGGGGAAGGGAATAGGCCAGGCTAAGGGAAGAAATCGGAGGTTATGAGTGACATGGCACTCTGACGGAGTGTGGGGTGAACAGGGATGTGTGGGTGAGCTGATCACATGGTTCTGAAGGCGCCTGAGGTTCTGTCTTTTCGCACTGGCCACCTCTATGTCCTCTTTGGAGACGTGTCTATTCAGGTCCTTTGCCCATTTTTTAATTGGATTGTTTGGTTTTTTGGTATTCAGTAATACAAGTCCTTTATAAATTTTGGATATTAACCTATTATCAGATGTATCATTGGCCAATATGTTCTACCATTTAGTAGGTTGTATTTTTGTTTTGTTGATGGTTTTCCTTGCTGTGAAAAACTTTTTAGTTTGATGTAGTCCCATTTGTTTTTCTTTTGCTTCCCTTGCCTGAGATGTATCAGAAAGAATATTGCCAAGAGAAGTGTCAGAGATTTTACTGCCTATGTTTTCTTGTAGGCGTTTTATGGGTAGAGTCTTACATTTAAGTCTTTAATCCATTTTGAGTTTATTCCTGGTGTGTGAAGGTGGATAGTTTCATTTTTTGCATGTATCTGTCCAATTTTCCCAACACCATTTATTGAATAGATCATCTTTACCCCATTGTATGTTCTTGCCTCCTTTGTCAAATATTAATTGACCGTATAAACGTGGGTTTATTTCTCTATTCTGTTCCAGTGATCGATATGTCTGTTTTTATGCTAGCACCATGCTGTTTTGATTATTATGGCCTTGTAGTACAGTTTAACATTGAGTAGCATGATACTTCCAACTTTATTCTTGTTTCTCAGTATTGCTTGCAATAGAGTTTTTAATGGTTATTTTTACTTCCTTGTTTTGGTCTTCTGTAAGAAACCCTGGAATGGCAGGTCACCTTGTATCTTTACATAGTTCAACGAGATAGACCTTCTTACCCCTATTTTTCAGGTAATGAGACTGACGATCAGAAAGATTATATAATTCAAGCTTCCACAGCTGGTAGGGGGAAGACTAGAACTCTGGTCTGCTTAACTCCAAATCCGAGGTCTTTCTCCCACACTACCCTGCTGCTCGTGGTGATTTCACTGCGTTTCTTTCCAAATGGTCTCTCTAATATGTCTTAAAATGGTGCTTCTCAAAGCCAGGTCCCTGGACCAGCGGCACTGGTGTCTCCTGGGAGGCACTGGTCTAGGAGAAAAGTCTGCAGGTGGTTTAGGCATTGGTTCTCCAGTTTTATAGCACGTTAGAATCACCTTGGAGTCATTTAAAAATCCTGGTACCCATGCCACAACCCCTATCAATTAAGTCAGACCCTCTGGGGACGGAGCCTAGGCATCAGTACCTTTTAAAACTTCCCCAAAGTACAGCCAAGTTGGGAACCGATGATTAAGGCACTGGTTCAATTCTGAATGTTCGCAGGAGTCATCTGGGAGCATCTTAAATTACAGAAGGTGACTCATGGATCCAGGGTGGGGCCGGAGGTTCTGTATTCCTGCCCAGTCCCCAGATGACAGATGCTGCTGGTCTGAGGAGTTTCTGAAGTAACGTGAAAGTACTTGGGGTAGTTTTAATACCAATAAGTACAAATAGTAACGAATCAAGACAAGCTTCCCCAAGGCATGATCCTGGAGGTGAGGGGAGTGCTGCAGGCTCTTCTGGGGCTTCCTCGCACCTGGTGCTGGGCTGAGCAGGCCTGTGGTTCCCAGGGCCGAGGGGCCACCCAGCAAGACTGCTCTCCTGCAGCCCTGGGAAGAGCTTTTGCAAGGATGCGCTTCTCTCTGGGTGCCTGTGCCCCGTCTTTCCCTAGTCTGTCCTGCTCTCCCTTGGCTCTGGGATCCTGTGTCTGGGCATCCTGGCAGTCCCTGGAGCACTTGCTCGTTCCCCTGGGTACTTAGGCTCTGGGCTCAGACAAAACTGCAAACGCGCAGGCCCTAACACAGAGGGACCGCAGCCAGGACATCAAGGCTGCGGGGGTGAGTGCCCAAGAGACAGGGCACGACGGGACTCGATTTGTTTTCACCCTGGCTGCATTTGTGACATGCAAGATTTGGTCTGACAACTGAGGCTTGACAGGACTTAACACGCACTGTTCTCACTCGAGCTTATAATTTACATGTTTTTCTCCCTTGGCAAGTGCCAAGCCACTGTCATTGGCAGGGTGTGTGGACCCGGCTGCATTCGAGGCAGGCTTGTATTAGGTTCAGCTGCTGCCCAGAAGATTTTTTTTTTAGTTTATTGATTTGAGAGAGAGAGAGAGAAGGGAGAAAGGGAGAAAGAGAGAGACATTGATTTTGTTCCATTTATTTATGCATTCATTGGTGGTTTCTCGTACATGCCCTAACTGGGGATCAAACCTGTAACCACGATACTCTAATCAACTGAGCTACACAGCCAGGGCCTGGTGCCCAGAGCTGTGACTCAAATCCCTTGGCCTGCAGCTGAGTGGGGGTGGTGGTTTGAGAAGCAGAGGCTGAGTAAGGGCTTCCCTCTGGACCCATGGAGGCTGAGGAGTCCCCGACAGTTACCCAGCCCTGTTTCTGAGATAGTGCAACGCCTACCCAGAATCCCCATGGGCCAGAACCTCTACAACACAACCTAATTCACCTTTCTTCAGGTTTGACAGAACAAAATGAACCATGGGAAGGGAAGGGGACAGCTGAGACCTTAGGACGGGGGTGTCGAACTCATTTTCACCGGGGGCCACATCAGCCTCGCAGTTGCCTTCAAAGGACTGAATGCAATTTTAGGACTGTAGAAATGTAATTACTCCTTAACAGTTAAAAGAGAGCTTGGTGCTGCTGCCGGTTAGAAACAAGGTGCAGGGCCGGATAAAACAAGGTGGAGGGCCGGATTCGGCCTGTGGGCCCTGTGTTTGCCACCTGTGCCCTAGGCTATCTCATGCAAAGGCAGCGAAGGAGGGGGTCCTTAAATCTCAGTTCTACATTGGAGTCACCGGTGTTCTTTCATCTGGGGCTTGTGCACGGATGTTTTTCCTAAGCATGACTTACAAGGCATTTTATCACATGCCAGGTAAAACTAGGCATCAGAACACAGCCTGTTTATCCTACAGAATAACACCTCTTCCTCCACTCCCCAGATTCTTGAGACTCTTTAGTTTCCTGCCAGTTACTAAGGACTCAGAGAAAGCGACCCCGGGTCCTCGAAGAGTTAATACAGCTCCAAATCTGAGCAGGTTCCTTCTCTTTGCTGGTAGCATAACCAATCCTCATTGTTCCCCAAAGGATAGATGAGGTAGTTCAACTATCTCCCCAAGACGCTGGTCCCTGCTAGTAAACAGATGAGCTCCCACAGTGCTTGTGGGTTGGACCCCACCTCTCAGGATCAGCCTGGTCTCCCATGGCCAGATCGAGTAGGTCTGACATTCCTCTCTTTTCTTCCCCAAGCCTAATGACACCCCGTGGGGTTGCTATTTAAGTGTAGGCATTTGAGGACTGAAGCAAGAAATTTTCTGGCCCCTAAGTGAGTAATTGGCCTAGGGAAACCTCACGGGGGAGGAGCTATTTGAGCATCAGGGAGCGCAGGCTAAGCAACTCTGGAGGAAGGCCTTGCAAGGGAGACAGCCCGTTGTGTGAGAATTGGCCGCTTTCAAGACAGCAGGGCCACTCAGGCCGTCTGGCAGCCAGAAGCATCCCATAAATTAGAGGAACACCTTAAGGGCTCTGATACCCAGGCCTCAATCGTCCACCTCAGGAAGCCCTAGAACTCAGCACTAGTCGCCAGCAAGCAGCCTCAGCGTCAGCCTGGATCGAGTTAGAGAGGCATGTTCTCAGGCACCATCTCACACCCACTGAGTCCAGAGGTCCGGTAGCAGGACCCAGCAATCTGTCTCAACAAGAGTCTACCAGGTGCTTCTGGTGCAGGCTCGAGAAAAACAACGCGGTTTGTTCAGCTCCATTAAATCAGGCTGAATCGGGACCAGCTGGAGGTAAGGGGGAGGGGTTGGGTCACAAAGTGGGTCTTTCCTGTCAGATTGCCAGTTCTGATCATTAGCTCCGTCCGCAACTTCCCAGTCACGTGACCTGCACGTGATTAGTTCCCTCAGCTCTAAGATGGAGAGTAACAGCCCCCCTCCCCACAGGAGGTCATGAGTGTGCTTCCCCACCCCAACCTTTCTTTTTCTTAAAAGATTATTTTTAGAGAGGGGAAGGGAGAGAGAAACATCAGGGTGTGGTTGCCTCTCGTGCACCCTCTACTGGGGACCTGGCCCCCCACCCAGGCATGTGCCCTGACTGCCAATCGACCCTACGACTCCGGTTTGCAGGCCGACACTCAGTCCACTGAGCCACACCAGCCAGGGCCACTGCAGAATTTCTAAGGAACTTTACAGAACAGGACCTACTGTCCTTAGAGTGAAAATCTGCAAGACAGAATGGCCACACACATACAGGATGATAACGTTAATACACTTTTAATTAACATTCTTAAGTGATTTTAGGTTTACAAGAGTTCAGTTCAGCCTTTGAGTCCTGAGGATAAGGGTGCTTGTTTTTTTGTTTTTTGTTTTTAGCAGAAATGTTTCAGCATGCTGACTTTCATCCACATAGTTTCAAAGATTAAATGAAAACTTTCCTAAAAAGTGAAACTGCATGCAATTATGCTTTTTTTTCTTTTTCTTTTTAAGAGACAGGAAGAACTGATCATGTGAGGCTTGATTTGCTTTTTCTGTGTATGCACTTCAGAATTTAGTAAAGTTAACAAAACTAATGAAACTGATTTGAGCATTTTCCTTCTTTTCTCTTAAGGCAGAAGGTTTTTGACTATTTGTTGCATGCTATTGCTTTTTGTTATATATGAAAAAAGTACATGTTCATAGCAGGAATTCCAGAAAATACAGAGAAATATAAAGAGGAAGAAAACACCCATGTCCTACTGCTCTCAGAGCGCATCACTATCAATGTTTCAGTCTATGTCTTTGTGATTTTGTTTTCTGCTCACAGGTATGATCATTACGTGCACATATATAAACCTTTTAAGTAGGATCATGCTGTGTGTTTACCCTTTAGAGGCAGGATGGCCTCCGTCCCCCACACAAAATTTAGCTCCGTTGTCAAAACTGGTGATGCTGTACACACACTGGCAGGATATGAGAAGGTTGATTACTCACATTAGGAGGCTTTCCGGGGAGGGCAAGGCAGCCTTCCAAGGAGGCCCGTAAATGTCTCGAAAGAGCAGAGCAAAGAGACTGGCTGGGGTTGTACTGTGGTAGAAGGTGGGGCTGGGTGAGGGTGACTGCACACTGGCTGGCCTCGCATGCTTCTGACCTTGCCGGTGGTGCCCTGAGGACATGCCTGGGCTCTCTCAGCAGCTTGTCCAGAGGTGGGGCCGAAAGGGCCAGGGGAGCACTGGGCTTGAGAGTTGTCAGCAGCCAAACATCGGAACTGGAGTTAGACTCTTCATTACTTGCACGTTTTACATCTTTGTCTTAAATTTTGCATTGAAAGTTCTATGCTTAAGGGTGACAAAAAGCTTTATTGTCAAATTCCTTTTCACAATGGCATCTTGTGGCAATGCCAGTTTTCCCCTAACTGATCATTTATGTATTTATAAGGATGTATGGATTAAAAACAAATTTTTTCTTATAAAACAACAACAAAAAGTTCATGGAAGAACAAAACATAGTGTATATTTCCGAAAGCTCAGCTTTCAGTAAGTTTACCCTGATAATAAATACAGCTTGCTCAGGGAAAAGGATGCAGACAGATTTCTTGTTTGTGAGTATATTTGCATTTTTTGTGATCACACACGACTCTCACTGTTCTGCAGAATATGACTGCAGAGCGTGTGAGTCACATCTCTAATCTACTTTTGAATACTGGTCCTAAATAACAGAGGTGCTTGCCATCCTACAGTGAGGGCCCACACCTTCTGACAGCAGAAGACAACTCGAGTCAGATCCAAACAGGAATCTTAACTAGCCGCGGGGCTATTTTTTCCATCTGTGATGAAGAATGTTCCAGCATCTTTAATGACCGAAGATGATCCTCTGTCGTCATGTTGCGCATCTAGATTACAAAGTCATATACAGAGCTGTGGAGGGAGGTTGTGGTCCACCGATGTCAAGTCAAGTCAAGGTCAGATCACGGAAAACTGGCATTGTTACAAGGAGAAATGAAGCCTGCTTATGTTTTCTTTTGGTATTTTGAATAAAGGATCTCACTACATAGTTTCCAACTCGAAGATTTAATTAAGGACATGAGGAGTGATTGATTCTGGATGCTGATCACCGAAGATGACTGGCCGTGTGTTGGAGAAACAACTTCTATTGAAATGTATGAGTGGCGACAGTCTGGTTGCAGGGTGCAGGCCTACTGAAAAACATTTTGAATGGACCAGGAAGATCAGAACAAATTGGAATGTTATATTCAGAGACTAAAAACAAAAAACAAAAATAACCCTTTTTTTTAAAGCTATTTGGTAGAAACATCAGCCAATCCTATTTTTTTCCCTTTAATACAAAAGAACTTGTTATCCCTGAGAAATTAAGTGGGTATGTCTGTTGAACTGAAGTGTAAAGATTGACAATACAATGTCAAAATAATGGCTAGATGGGTGAGAAATAAGAGGGGAGGGCGGGTGGAGGCAGGGTGACTAAACAGAAGGAATGCTCCTCACCGTTTCTAAGTTAGAGACCTCGGTGCTGCTCATACTTCCCCTGGGAGGGATGGCTCACCTGCCCTGGCAGCATTGTGCCTGGAGCCTGCCTTCTGGTGGTTGCCCTTTCCAGGAAGTCCTGCCCCCCTCCACTACCCCCATCTCTGCACAACGTTAGAGCACAGTTACGCTCCTCCTTCCTGAAAGCCCTGCGTGCTAACCTCACTAAGATTTTTAGCTGCTCAGTGGCTTTGGTTTCAAATCACCTCTCCTGTTTTCCACCCTCGGTAAGAACTCCATCATCCTTACCAGGCAGAGAAAGCAACCTGAATACATTTGTTCACCCTAAGCTAGGGAGACTAACCTTGCCCCTTCCCCTCTGCCCAGGCCAAGACAAAGGCTGTGGTGACAGTCAGCAGCAGAGCAAGGATCCCCAAGAATCTCAGGGGTCCTGTAGCCCCAAGTGGTTCCCTCAGTAAAGAATCTTGGCGGCTGAATCTGTTGTGGGGAGGCCAGGGAGGGATTACAGACCTTTGTCTAAGCCTCTTATCTCTCAGACCCAAAGTCATCTTGTGACTTACCCAAGGCAGCTGGCAGGAGCCCAGGGGCCCAGTCTGGAAGCCTAGGCTGGGGATGGCTTCATCATCGCCTTGCTTCTGCAGGCAACAGGCAAATGCCTGGGCTCCTGAACGACCAGGCAAACCACCAGATGCAGCCAAAAGCACAACAGGGACGATTGTTTATGAGCATTCCCAAAGTTTGTCTTTGGCTGTAGCCAGGAGACATTCCCCAGGACTCTGTCTGCCCCTGCTTCTCTCCTCTGGCCTCCGGCCACTGTGGAGCCAGGGCCCAGTGTGGTTCTGTGACCCCTGACCCGGAGCAGGCGTATTCGTGGTGGCTCTAGTCTAAAGCAGGTCCCTCTAAAGATATAACCCTAGACCAAAACAACATCTTTGACTAGCCTCATATCTCTAGTATGGCAAGTTCATGTTCTAATACCAAGCAATTTCTGAATTTATGAGGGGAGAAATGATTCTCTGCCTTAGGGAACATTGGCTAATTATTTGCGGAGAACTAAAAACGGCCTTGGTGTAAATACAGGCTAAACACCAGCTTGTATTACCCTCTAATGTTCAAGGGTAAGTACTGACCATGAAAATGATGATGATAATCATCACAATTTATGAAACACCTACTTTGGATCATGTACCACGCTAGACACTATGCCTGTGTTCTCCCTAGTTTTCCCAACACCTCAAAACGGGTTTTATCACCCCCACTTCGCATTGGTTAAAACAGGTTCAGCGTGGTGAGTGAACTGGCCCAAGGTCATGTATATGGTGATAGAGGGAGTTTCCCGTCTAGGTCTGCCTGTATGTTAACTCCCCACACCCCCTGGTTGTTATTTTGACATTGCCCTGGAGATCCTTCTTTTCTTGATGCTTACCCGAGGATATGTTTTTATTGATTTTAGAGAGAGAGGAAGGGGGAGAGAGAGAAAGAGAAATATCGATTGATTGCCTCCTGTATGCACCCAACCAGGGATCGAACCCACAGCCTAGGCATATGTCTTGACTGCAGATCAAACACTCAACCTTTTGGTGTAAGGGAAGGCGCTCCAACCAACTCAGCCACCCGGCTGGGGCTGCACTGGAGATCTTTAAAAATCTGTTCAAAAAGTTTCTATCTCAGAAATAAGTTCTTCTGCTAAAGGGGAACTATTTCTCCTCAATAGCATTTTTTAAAACAGCTTTTACATTGAGACAGACCCAGCTGAGCATGCATGTGGGGGCTGCGGAGAACCACACAGCCCCATGGGACCCTCAGAGCTCCTACCTCTCAGGATTGTCTTGGCTGGGTTCCAATAATACACATGGGGCCTTGACATGACATGTGTCACTCGGTCAACACGGAAGAATGCTAACTATCACGAGAATGATGATGACCATGACCACGCAGTGACTGCTTGCAGGGGTTCACGGTCTGGTGGAGGAAGCCTGCAAGGAAGCAATCGATCCTAAGACAGCGCGGTAAGAGTAATGCCCAAAGTGTGCCCAGGACTGGAGAGAGGAGATCCTGACCTGGAGCGGGGCGGCGGGCCGGCGGGACCACAGCCTCCAGTCAACGCGCAGGCGTCCAGTGTGCGTGTGGACGCGTGACTGCAGAATGACTGCTGGCTTGCCCCTCTGTGTGGGCAGGAACAGAATGAAGTTCAGACGACTGCTGCTTCGGTCAGTTCCTTTTCCTTGTGCTACGGAGGGCCAGGGTCTCCAGGAACTTTGGTAGAACGCCACCTTGGATGCTGCTGAAGAGTGCTCTGAGTTTGCATTCCAGTTGTCGGAGATCCCACTGTCATTCAGAGGGACAGGCAGGATGGAAAGAGCAAGAATTATGGTTGCTTAGGAAACTAAGTGCCACGTTTCCTGTGCTTGCATTCCCAAGCCTGAAGTTCCCTGCTCATTGCAGGATTTTCCCGACAGCGGTGTGCACCTGTCAGAAGGTTTTGAAAGAGTTATAAAACGGGTTCTTTTGGGTTCCAGGAGACTCTGGCTCAAGAATCTGAAAAGAGGCCCTTTGTCTGTTGACGTTTTTTGAAAGGCCTTCCCTGGGCTTGGTCAACGGAAGACATGGCTGCCTGGCTTCTGGTCACCTGGGGCCATGGCGAGTATCTTCCCAGCCTGCCCACAGACTCAGGGTAAGCCTTGGTGGTTTTGAAGGCAACTGAATACGAGTTGCTGTTCTGTCTTTTACTAGCTGCATCACCTTACGATATTTAACTAACCTCTTCAAACCCAATTTCCTCACCTATAAAACACCGACGATAATAGTTGCCTTGCAAGCTCACTGAAGGAATTAAGTGGGGTAAGGCTCGTGAAGCACCTGGCACAGGGCAGGCACTCCATAAAGAGCAATTATGCTCATTTATATTAGTAACGGTCTAGAAAAGTTGCCAGGTGGATGTGGAGTCGGAAGCAGGCCTGGAGACAGGGTGGGAGGGAGGCAGATGGAGAGGAGGAAGAGGGCAATATGACAGAACAGCTCAATGAGAGCACGTGCCCGGAAAAGCTGGCAGCACATGTGGGGGCCCTAAGTGGGGAGGCAACTGGAGCCTGAGGTCTGTCGGGTTGGAAAGGCCAATTGGAGACTGACTTTTGAGGATCTGAACTGTTAAGGAGTTCTGGCTTTTCTGTGGAGGTCAGGAGGGAATACTAAAGGTTCGGAAGGAAACAGAAAGTTTCCCTCGGGCCCCTCTCTTCCTCAGCCTGAACTTGACAACATCCGGATTTCCTCTGAACTTGGAGGAGCTCATTTTTTTACAGTATTTATAGTTCCCCTTCCCTTTGACAATAGTGGCTGGACTTCCTGTGCCCGAGACAGCTGCGGGACAGTCCGGGCCAGCCTCAACTCCTTCTCCAGCAGAGCAGCCGTAAGGGCAGCTGGCTGTGCACAGAAAGTGTCCCCTGACCGTTCAGAAGCAAATGATTTTTTAAAGATTAACTGGCACGAAGCAAAAGAAGGCCCTTAAACCTCCCTCATCAAATAAAAGCTCCCTGTGAATCAGAAGAGCGATCTGCCATGACTCATGCTTTCATAAGGCTCCGTGCTGCAGGCCATCTGCCAGCGATAGGGGGTGTGGTTCCAGGCAACCCAAGGCCTCTGGCGTGTGGGGAGGGGCTGTGCAGACCTGCTGGAGGCTGACACAGGGACCCACCTGGCTGCTGCCTAGAAGGTTTTCTTCTATAGGAAGCAGCAGAGTGAAAGGAAGCCATTCTTTCGTCACTGCTCCTTGGGAACACAAAATCATTAGAGCTAAGAGTGTCTATAGTGTGGCTGGCCTTAAGTAATAGTCCACAGATACCCTTCAGGAAGTCTGTAGACTCCTGTAAAATTAGGTGGGTATTTGCATTTTGTGGGGAGAGGACCCATAGTTTTAATCAGATCATTTTGGTTCTAAGACCCGCTACATGTCTCCTTATTTTGCCCAGAGAGCCTATTGGGTGATTTGCCTAAAGTCAGTCCACAGTGGGTAGCAAAGAGGAGAGTGGAAGTCAAGTCTCCGGGGCCCAATGAGAGAGCCTAAAATAAGGTGACATTCTGTGCTATCCTGAATATGGCCCCCTAGACAGAAACTAAATGTGCTAAGAAGGATTACTTTGAAGGGGGGCGGGTTGTGGCTGAGTTTCTGGCCCTATTGGCTCTAGACTCAGGGGCAACAGCAGATTGAGAGAGAGCAGGAAAATGGGAGCATTCCGGGGCCTGGGAGTCATTGCTGCTACTTTTCACTTCTTTAGATGATCAATTGTCACTTTGATCTGACTTCCATGGAACAGCGTCACAGGTGTCGTGACAAAGAGCACCTACTCTGGAGGCTGACAGCTTGGGTTTGAATCCTGGCTCCATCACTTATTAGTGACATCACTTTTTGGCAAGCTTCTTAACCTTCTAGACCTTGGTGACCTTGGTTTTCTTGTGTGTAAAACAGCATACTAGTACCCACGTTTGGCAAAGACAGATATATGCCAACTCTTCACACACGGGGCTGTTCTCCCCTTGCTCTCAGGTATGCTGGGTGATTGAATTCTCTAGCAAATAGAATGCAAGGGGAAGTGATGTACACTAATTCCAGGCCTGGCCCTAAAAACTTCCCAGGTGATCCTCCCCATTCTTTCTTATCCCATCAGCTGGCTAAGGGTCCCTAAGAGGACCCTGAAGTCTTGGGGGATGATGGAACGACCCAAAAGGAAGAACCCCGGGGCCCCGAGTCCCCATGTGGAAAGCTGCCTGCCAAACACCTGCACTGAACCATTGCTAGGATGGGTTTCCAGCAATTAGCCTACTTCATATGGTTGTTGTAAGAATTAAATGAATTAACATATGCAAAGCTCCTTCAACAGGGCCTAGAATATATATATGCGCGATCATATATACACATACATATACATCTATGTATATATGAGCTATATACACGATTGCTAGTGTCATGACAGGTAGATGGGAAGACAAGTAGATATTGAGAGAGAGAGTCTGTGAGAATTATCTGTAAGGAGGGTGAAGGTCGCTGGCCCCAGGTTTTCCCCCAGTTCTATTGAGCAATAATTGGCATGTAGCGCCGTGTAAGTTTAAGTGTGCGGCTGCCCGCACATTGTGATTTTGCTCACGTGTACCATGACGCAATTACCACAACGGGGTTAGTTAATGTCTACCATCGCACATAAATAGAAAAAAAGAAAAAAACGTGTGCCTTTTTTCTTGTGACGAGGACTCGTGGGATCTACTCTCTTAACTTCCAAATGTATCATACAATGGTGTTAACGGCAATCATCATGCCGTACATGCATCCTCAGTCCTTAGTACTTATTTACCTGATACGCAGAAGTTGGTAGTTTTGACCACCTCTGGCCAGTTCTGCCTCCCCCACAACTCCACCACTGGTAACCACAAATCTGATTTTTTTTCTATGAGTTTTGTGTTTTGTTTTAGCTTCCACATATAAGTGAAATCATACAGGACTTGTCTTTCTCTGAGTTACTTCACTTAGGCCAGGGTCTTGTTCCTTAGATTACTGCCACGATAATGTTAAAATACACTCTTACTGTACAGCTGCAGTTTTCATTTGTGGGGGGGTGGGGGTGGGGGGTTGTGTAAGATGGCATTGCAGAAAAATGCACTGAGGCATTTTTAATACATTCCTGTTTTTTGAAAAACAAAAGACCACCCCTTTCTTCAAAGAGATAAGTCTGGACAAGACATACAGATATTTTTTCAACCAAATATAGTGTTTATACAAAAATAAGATTTTCACTTTTCTACCCAAATAATTATTAAAATCATTTGTTTATATGGGGAATAAGAAGGAAAGGTGAAGAGAGGGAGAGAGGAAAGGAGGGAGGGAGAGAGGGAGGGAAGGAGGAAGGAAGGGAGGAAGGAAGGAAGGAAAAGGGAAGTCATAATTGATTCTGCCTCCAAGGTAGCTCCCTCTGCAGATGTTGGTATTTCTCTTTTCCTCCCAGTTTCAAAGGCTTGAACTCCAAAGCCAGTGCTAGTTCTTTTCTTGGCTATTAAAATGTTCTCCTACTGGCTACCTGCCCCCAGTTTCTTCCCCATGCCTCCCTACCCACACTCAAATCCACCCAGCACACTCTTTCCAGAATAATTGCCCCGAATCCTCCTCTGTCACCTCTCTCTCTTGCTCCAATCCAGCATTGCTCTTGGCTGCTTCCTGCAGAAAACCTCACACTTTTCTGGAGAAGAGCCATCGTGGTAGAGAAGGATAAACTGGTGTCATTCATTCCTTAATCATTGATTCATTGCATCCAAATAACATTTTTGAGTACCTACTATGAACCAGGGGATACAACAGTGAGCAAAACAGGCAAACAATTTCTGCCCCCATGGACTTTCGTGTACAGTGTAGGAAGATAGAGACTAAATGAATAAATAAGTTAAATCATGGTGCATTAAATGGTGATAAGCATAAGGGGAAAAAAAAGTCAGGGGTGAATAAATCGTAGGTACCAGGAATGGGAGTAGAAGAATGTCGTTTTAAATAAGGTAATCAGGGAAGGACTCATGGAAAAGTGATATTTAAGCCAAAAACTAAGAAGGTGAGGGAGCAAGGTATGTGCAAAGCTGAGAAAGAGCATTGCAGAAGGAAGAATTTGGGCCAGGGCAGGCCTGTTGGGTTGGAGGAGCAGCAAGGAATCCAGTGTGGCTGAAGTGGAGTGAGTCAGGAGAAAGAAGCGGCTAGATTAAGGGCGGCCTGAGGACTACCACATGGAGTTTGGCTTTTACCCTGAGTGAGCTGGGAAGCCATTGGAAAGTTCCAAAGAGAGGAATAGCATGATCTGACTTAGGTACTGAAATGATCGCTCTAGTTGTGAGATAGAGAATCACCTAGAGTGGGCAGAGACGGAAGCCAGGAGACTAGTAAGGAGCCTAAGATAGTATATGAGCAAGAGATGGTGGACAGTGGCAACTTAGACCAGGGTGGGACCAGTGAAAATTCTGGAGCCAGACCACAATATTTTCTGATTGATCATATGTGGGGTATAAGAGTAAAAGAGAAATCAATAATGACTCCATAGTATGAAGCCTAAAAGTATAAAAGGTAGAATTGTCACTCAGTGAGATGGCAGAAGAGCAGGATGGTTGCGGGAAGATTAAGAGTTTCTTTTTTAAGTGTGTTAAGTCTGAGATGCATATTGGATATCCAAGTGGGGATGGCAAGTATGCAGCTGGAATTCAGGGGAAAGGTCCAGGCCAGAGACATGAATTTGGCAGTTGTCAGCATGTAGACGGTATATAAAGCCATGAAACTGGATGATATCCCCCCATCAGAACACACGCAGAGGGCAGGCAATAAGGGGCTGAGACCTGGGAGTTCCCCACCCCACACTAAGTGGTCTGGGAAATGAAAAGAACCAGCAAAGGAGGCTGGAAAGGAGTGGCCACTGTGAGAGACAAGAGCCGAGCAGAATGCATGTCTTGGAAGCCAAGTGAAGAGTGCTTTCAGGAAGAGAGGCTGATAAACTGCATTTGATTCTGGAAGAGTCAAATAAGCTGAGGGCAGATAATTGCCCATTGGATTTAGCCACATGGAAGCTACTAGGAACTTGGCAAGTGCAAAGTGGGAGCCAAAGGGGTGGGTTCAGGAGAGACGAGGATGAAGAGAAGTAGAGACAGTAAATTTAGACACAACTCTTCGAATTCGTGGCTGTACGGGAAGTCAAATAAAGGGGCCATAGCTGGAGGTGAATATGGAGTCAGGAGAGGGTTTTCCTTAAATCGGGAGCAATTACTTCATAAGTGTGTGTCTCCAGAAAACTGAGGGTGCATTGGAGAAAGCAACCTGCCGTAAGCATAAAATTTCTTTGAAATCTTAAAGATTGACATCAGTTTTTCCTTTTGTTTTGAAGAATATCTGTTTGAATTTATAAGTAATCTAACCTTCCTAAATCTTTCAGTAAAATTAACTGCCAACCGCTGCCCCCCGCAATAATGCTGTATTTGTCCTATTGCCCTGCAAATACCATGAAGGATATGCATGTTCCATTCAGAGAAGCCAGGTTCAACAGGCAACCAGAAGACATGGAAAAGCAAATAATGTGGGAGTTGCATGCTGAAGGGCCCATGGGAGTGAGCGTTTCCAAGAAGGAGGGAGTCAGGAACGGTGAGGGGTGCAGCTAAGAAAGCCAGAGATTCGTGACCTAAAGTGTATAGAGTAACTCTGCCCCTGGAAACTTGATCACACTCAGCCAAGAGACAAGCAGGAGCCTGCTTCTGGTGGAAAATAGCCCGACATGGTCTGTGTCTACCAGGATTCCTCTTATGCTGTGTGGCAGAAGCCCCATTCAAACACAAGGAACAAACGTGGGAATTTACTCACGTAACTGGAATGTTCAAAGGGGGCGACTCAGCTGCAGACATACGATCCAGGGTCCAGCTGATATCATTAAGGATCCATCTCTTTCTCTCTGTTCTTCCTCCAGGTTGACTTCATTCTCTGGTCGGCTCTTTCTAGTGCCAATAGAGATGGCTTCTAGCCCCTCCAGACTTTCCTGCTTCACAGCACCTAAAATCTCAGAAGGAACGAGAGTGTCTTTCCTAATAATTCTAGCAAACCTTGGGAAGAGATTTAATTGGCCCATCTCGAGTCATGTGCCCATTTCTGGACCAATCACTGTGGTCAGGAAGATGCAGAACTCTAATTAGCTAGGCCTGAGTCACATGCCTTCACCTGGAGCTTGGATCTTGGATCTTGTAGACTGAGGATGAGAAAGAGATTGTCCCCAGAGGGAAATTAATGTTTTCTTGCAAAGAAAAAGAAAGATGCATATTACAGGAATCACAATAAATATCAATGTCCATTTTACACAACTAATTTCAATTTACTTTTGAAAAAAAATTCTTATTTTAGTCAAGAATTGTTGCTTAGCTATTCATATTTTGGGGGCTTATTTTGTTAATTCTTTGGAACTTGTAATTAAGCTTGTAAAAATTAAAAAAAAACAAAACTAGGCAGGTGAAAATTCATGAAGACAAAGATCTAACATCATTATAATATCAATCAACAACGCAATGACAGGGGAAATAAATCCAACATCGAATTATTTGGAAAAACCAATAAACAAATTGCATGGGCTTTATTAAGGATAAAGAGAACAAAACATGTAAGTTTATAAATAGACGTGGAGACACACCATATATACAGAAGGTGAAAAGTCATACATCAATGGATGCACAACTGAAAACAAAGGAAATGTGTAATTTTTAAACAAAATACAAGATGCTAAAATTAGCCATAAGATAACTAGAAAAATCAAATGAACCTTAGTTATCATAGAGGAGATGGAAAAGTGACTTTAAAACCACCATCGAAACAGGTACTAGAGCCAGATGGTGCTGCAGTTGAGTTGAAGGTTAAAAATGGTGAATTAGTATAAACCAACACCACTGTGGCTGATCGACACATCGTGTGCCCTAAGCTCGCAGGATGTTTTATGTTAATTACAGCTCAATAAAAATAATTTTAAAAATATATATTTAAATGTTAATTGTAGGCCAGAAACATGTAAATATTCTATAATTCAGTATCTTAAAAACTCAACAATCAACTTGGCATGCAAAATATTTTTTAAAATCAGCCAATAGACTCCAGCAATGAATCAAAAGCATAACTTCAGGGTCCAGTGGAGTTTTTCCAATAATCTGGTCATACAAAAGCAATTCCAGGTGATGAACACGTGTGTGAAAAGAGGTTCAAACCCATACGCAATCAGGGAGATACGAAGTAGTCAGCATGAGACGTCAGTGACCAGATGGAAAAATGAGAGCGTGGCAGCCTCCATTGCTAAGGGCGATATGAGGACCTTAGTAAATTTCTGGTTAGAAATAGGTACTAATGAAAATTTGGGGGAAGCAATATGGCAACATTTGTTATGAATAAAAATACATACATTTTTGACTCCAAAATTCCACTCCCAGGAATCTATTCCTTAGGGATAAAACCTAAGGACGTATTTACACAGGAGTGGACTAAATTGCAGACAGTGATAAGCAAACAAAACTGGAAACAGAGGGAATATCATCTATATGAGAATGGTTAAATAAATTATAGTGCCACTTCTCCATAACATCATATGTGACCCTTGAAAAGAATAAGTTGAGGCTCAATTGGGTGAACTAAGGGGGATTCATTCCATTAGATATTGGAAGAAAAAAATCAATACAGAAAAATATAAAAATAATAAAATGATGGTAAACATCTTATTATGTATCTGTATGGATGTGCATGTTCATTGATGTTTATAAGTGGTTATATGAACATAGAGAAAAAACAGTGGAAGGATAATGCTGTAGTCTGTTCCAGCTGCTGTAACATAATACCATAGATGGGGTGTCTTAATCAACAGACATTTATTTCTCACAGTTCTGGAGACTCAAGTCCAAGATCTAGGTGTCAGCAGATTTGGTTCTTGGTGAGGTCCCTCTTCTTGGCTTGTAGATGGCCACCTTCTAACCTCACCTGGCCAAGAGAAGGAGCTCTGATGTCTCTTCTTGTTCCTTTAGGGACACTAATTCCATCTTGGGGACTCTACCCTCATTCCCTCAGATAGCCCTAATCACCTCCCAAAGGTCCCACCTCCTAATACCATCACATTCAGAGTTGGGACTTCACCATGGGAATTCGGGGGACAGAATCATCCAGTCCATAACAGATAAGCACTAACTGTAGAGGTGCTGGGGTATCTAGGATACATAGGGGTGCTATAGCACAACTAAAAGGGAAACAGGGAAAAAGAAGAAAATAAAGCACGAGATTTATCTGTCAAAATTAAGATTTATCTTTTATCAACAGATTCCAGTGTACTTGACAAATAGCTGCTGCATGGAAGATTTCTCCCTGTTTTCAAAAAGGAGAAGTGCAGGCTCACAGAGGACTAGTTCCTGAGCCAGGACCCCACAACAAGGCACTTACTGAACCGTAAATACCACCCTGGCCTCCCAACTTTCCCATGGCTTGAATCGAAACCATTCCCATGTAAATATAACTAAGTCATCAGCATGAAATTGATGAACACAAACATAGACATGAGGAAGGCTTGGCTTAGCAGCCTGAGAATTTGGAACTGGCCCTGTGACTAACGAGAGTCATCCAGTGCCACCACCTTGCTGGCTGGAGTGAAGGTGACTTTCTCTCTGTTTCTGAAGGAAACAGAACAAATGAAAGTGGAGCCCTGCGAATTAGCACCACGGTCTGGCTCCCAGTTGTCTCCAGTGAAGAGCGAAGAGCGCTGCTTGGAGGGATTAACAGGGAGTGGGAGTGGGTGAACAGATGCTACAGATTAGAGAGGAAATCTGTTCCTGGGTGGCTCTTGGCAAACTGGTGGGGGTTCTGGCAGAACAGAGAAGAGAGAGGACATTTGAGGAAGGGTGGAGAGGGAAAGGTCTCTTTCATTTTTGATTTTGCAGTGCCTTCTGAGCAAGAATCTTTACTGCTTGCGTGTCTTGGTAAACTGCAGCTACATTGTGAATAAAGGGAAGGTATGAATTGAAGTAGGAAAGATGGAGTCTTCTGGAATCCAATGGGTTGAAGTGAATTCAAATGGAATTCAATGGGCAGTGTCAATTTCTCATTCCGTCACTTTGTGTCTGAGGGCCGAGGAAATCTAACTCCTAAAAAACAAAACAAACAAGAAACCAAGCACGCAGCTGTGTTTTCTGTGTTACTAAAAAGTTTACAACCTGTGCTCTCTGACAGATTGTGGGCATTCGCCCTGGTGTCTGGAAGCACCCTCTCCTGGTTTTCACCTGGGGCAGCTGGCAGACCTCAGCTAAATTAAAGCCTGTGAGAGAGCTGGGAAGCAACTTTGCTTTCTGAAAAGGGGCTCTGGCTCTGGTGGCCCCTGAGACCAGGCAGCCCTGAGGCCTCGCTTTGTCTGAGCAGCTGCAGAAGGGGCCCGCCTGGGTTTGCGGGGCTTTCCTCCTGTGCCCTTGACCATGGCTGTCCGCTATTGCCAGTGCTCCACTTCACCAGCACTCAAGGCTGTGTGACAAAGGGCACTCTTAAATAAACGGGAAGCTGCAGACACAGTGCATAGGGCAAGATTTATTTTTATTTAGAAGGGTTAAAGAGGAAAAATTTAAATCCAATTTTAATATTTACTCCAAGAGGAGATGGAGCTGAAAGACTGAACCTCAATTCAGGACAAGAAGCTGAAGGTTGCTTTTCTGGGCAGTCCATAGGGAAACCCCTTGGTTGAAGAAAAGAAAGGGGGCTTGAAGGTTTAGGAGATTCAGGAAATCAGCTTATGGTCTAAGATCACGTGGCCCAGCTCCTCGACCCACATGTGTTTGTTTGGACTTGCTCTGAGATTTTGGACAAATTATATGCTTAGATGTTCTATGCCTTCTTTTCGTGTTTTCATCTGTTACACATGGAGGGGAAAGCATTCATCTCATAGAATTCTTTTTTTTAAAGATGTTATTTATTTATTTATTTTTAGAGAGGGGAAGGGAGGGAGGAAGAGAGGGAAACATCAATGTGTGGTTGCCTCTCGAGCGTCCCCTCCTAGGCATCTGGTTCACAACCCAGGCATGTGCCCAGACTGGGAATCAAACCAGTGACCCTTTGGTTGGCAGGTGGGAGCTCAATCCAGAGCCACACCAGCCAGGGCAGAATTCTTATGAGATTAAAAAACAAGGAATGTCAAGTGCACATAGGAAGTGCTTAATAAAAGTAAGCTATTACTACTTAAGTCTACCGTAGGTCTATTGTAAGTACAGGCCCTCTTGTATTTAGACTCAATGATTGTGAGAGCCAGGAATCTACAGTTTGAGCACGGTCTCTGAGGTTTTCTACTGGGCAACAAGGCTTGGAAATCAGACACAAATGACTCCACACACAAGTGGCCCAACCCCTACAGTGGACACAGGCAGGATTCTCAACGCGGGGTCCTCATTCAGGTGCAATCCCATGGCTTCAAAGACGAATGGGTCTCTAACAAACATACAGTATTAAACTTAGTACCTGCTCACCCGCCACTCCTGCCCATCACCATCTTGCCCGTATCCCTGTGGCCTCATCATTCACCAAGGGCCTCAGGCTGCAAGTGAATGATTTTCCTTCCCTCTTCCCTTCACATCCATCAGCAGGGCCTGACAGCAGCCTTTCCTCCCAGCTTCACCCTTACCTGATCAAACTCCCAGCTTCCTCTGCTGGACTCAAGGCCTTGGCATGGCCCTGCCCTCTGCCTGGAACACTTGTCCTTCCCCCCTCCACCCCCAGCCTTCCTGTAGCTGCTGCTGTCTCCTCATCCACGTCTCTACATGCGTGCCAACTCCTCAGAGAGATGTGCCCTGACTTCCACGGCCAAGGGAACTTGCTCTGTGACCTTTGGCAGGTTACTCAGCTTTTCTGGAATTCAGTTCTTTCATCTGTAAAATGAGGATAATAGTACCTGCCTCTTAGGTTCACTATGAGGATTACATGGGTTTAAATGCACATTAAATTTTTTAAATTTTATGTTTTACAATTTTATTGAGATACTGACAAATTATATAAAAGGTGTACAACAGATACATTTGATATATGTATATGTTGCAAAATGGTCACCACGATAAGTTTAGTTAACATTCATCACCTCATATAGTTAAAATATTTTTTTCTTATGATGAGAACTTTTAAGATGTACTCACTTAGCAATTTTCAAATACACAGTATTGTACACTGTAGTCATTGTGGTGTGCATTACACCCTGGAACTAATGTATCTTATGACTGGAAGTTTATATGTTTTGACCTCTTTCTCCCCACCCCCAACCACCCCCACCCCTCACCTCTTCCAAGGTGCTTGGCAACTACCAAGCCGTTCTCTGTATCTAGTTCTTTTTTTTTTTTTTAAGTGAAATCATTCAATATGTTACTTTTTCTGACCTATTATATTATTTCAAGTTCTATTCATGTTTTCACCAAGGAAAGAATTTTCTTCTCTTTTATGGCTGAGTAATATTCCTTTGTATATATACCATGTTTTTGTTGTCCATTCATCCATTGATGGAAAATGTGCATTGTTTAAAACAGTGCCAGGCACTTAGTAGGCGCTCAATCAATGTAAAGTGTTAGCTCATATTTATCTCATGGAGTTACAATAATTTATGGTGCTCACATGCCTACCTCATCTCTGTACCCAGGCCAACTGGCAGGGTATCTGGCATAAAGAAGACACCTGTGCGGGGTTGAACGGTATTCCCCCCAAATTCGTGTCTGCACGGAACCTCAGAATGTGACCTTATTTGGAGTTCGAGTCCTTGCAGGTGCAGTTAGTGAAGGTGAGGCCATAGCAGATCAGGGCCGGTCCGATGACCGGTGTGCTCGTAAAAGACCATGTGAACACACACGGAGACTCAGAGGGAAGACACGGATGACAGAGGCAGAGATTGGACTGATGTGACTATGAGCCAAAGGACATCAAAGATTGCTGGCAAATGCCAGAAGCTAGGGAGACACAAGGAAGGATCGTCCCCCAGGGTCTTCAGAGAGCTTGTGGCCCTGCTGACACCTTGATTTTGGACCTCTGTCTCTCCCAACTGTGAGACAACAAATGTCCATTGTTTCAGGCCACCCAGTTTGTGGTACTTTGTTCTGGCAGCCCTAGGAAGCTAATGCAACACCCAACAACTGACGAGTGGGTGAGAGAGGGAGTAAATATTCAGACACCACCTTCCCCCTGTACTCTGACCCTCGTGAGAAGGCAAAGGCTTCCCTTCTCCTTTTCCCTGGAACATTACAGGGCACTGTTAGGGGTGTTGGCAGACAGGGTTCCCTCAGGAGACACAGTGGAGATCCACAGTCCTTCTTACTCTCTCCTAACAACCCTGCCTCAGCCAAGGTCAGCCCAACACAAACAGAGCTGCAATCTGCATCAAAACGATGGCCTCTCTCCAGCAAGGAGGAAGGTCTTCCACAACAAAAGTCATTTAAACCCGTCCATTCGTTCCACAATACTGACCGAGGACCCACATGGGCCAGGTGCTGGGCCCAGCTCTGAGCTTCCACAACCACTGCTCTGCCTCTCTTGGGAAACCTCTCACTTCCTCTCTCCAATCTGGGCTATTTATATATATGGAGCTGCCTCGTTTTCCCAAGGGGGTCATTTGGCACAGATAAAAATGGCTCAGAAACCACAGACCAAAATACGTTTTTGACAAGAACCGCCTACCCTTCCATGTGCCACTCGCTTGGAGAGTTCATGCTTTTCCATCCACAGGGGGACATCATCAGTGTGCCCCGGACACAAGAGCATCTAATCCCCGTGGGTTTCTCCTCTGGGTCCCAGGATTCCTGGCCTTTTCAGGTCAACCCCTCCTGTCTGTGGGACAGGTCATAGAGGGAAGACAGAAGTAGTCACAGCTGGTCTCACTGCTTGCTCTGCACCAGGCACCACAGGTTCATTTCATGTTCATTCCACCCGAGGGGGAAGGACTGTTATGAAGCCTACTTTGGTGAGGGGAAACTGAGGCACAGGGAGGTTACACAGTGAATGAGGAGTAAGTGACCAGCTGGAATGTGGCAATGGGGATCTGGCTCCAGGGCCCGGGCTCTCAGCCAGTGCTAACAGTGCTGCTGATGGACAAGCGCCATATCCTGTCGTCACTGACGACTGAGCATGCGGAGCTCGTTAGTTGTGTTTCTAAAAATAACTAGTATCAATTTTCTTAGCAATAACCCACTAGAAGCCTCTACTGAAGCATAGAAGAATATGGACTTTGGAGTCAGCAAGATATTGACTCCATTCCCGCTAGATGTGAAACCTTGTGCAGGTTACTCAGTTGCTCCGGGCCCTGGTTTCTCCATCTGTAAGGTGGTGGTAGTTACACATTGTCTGGTACACAGCAGGCTTTCAACAAGTGTAGTTCTGTTGGTCTCCATCGGCCTAAGTTGATTTTGGGTGAAATTCCAGAGGAAGGACACTAATAACAGAAAAGGGCACTAATCCCATTCTTGAGGGCTCCCTCCTCAAGATGGAATCACTTCCCAAGGCGGCACCTCTGGATGCAATCACATGGGGAGTTAGGATTTCAGCACGTGAGTTTGGGGACGGGCACGAAACCATTGTCTATAGCGCCACACTAGCTCACCTCTCATTTAAGTCTGATCGCTATGAAAGTAAGAAATTTGAAGCTAAATGGGACCTTCAGAAATTGAAAGCGTTGGTTACTGACTCTTAAATGACAAAGATGTCTGGTAACACTTAGAATACACTCACTGCTGAGCTCCAGAGACATTCTTTTCTGGAAAGATCTAGTATACTGGAGCAAATGATGGACTTTGGAAAAAAAGATGAGATATGGATTCCTGGCTCATTACGGAATGGATATTAACACCTGCTCACCCAGCAGACCCCGTTATTTTGAAGCAAAAGCGGTACAGGGTCAATGATAAGCAATCATAATTGTAAGGAGCTCATGAACAGAAGGCATTGTTGGAAAGAGCTGTGATCGCCATGAAATGATGAGTGTGCCGGCAGCCTCGCTTCTAAGCTGAGCACTGCAGGCTGAGAGCTACCCTTCAGGTCTCAAGTGTCGAGACCACTGATGCCTGCTCTTAGCACCTGCCTTCCCCTGTGGCTGCTCGCCTCTGTCACTCATCCCTTCTTCTAACTCTCTTCACTCGCCCCTTGAGTGGGCCATCTCTTTCCTGCCCTGACTCCACAACCCGGCATGTTTTTCCAAATTGTTCTATCGGAATAACCAGATGTAGCAGATGTTCATGCCTCACCCCATCCCCTCTCACTCGCTGGTCCTTGTTCACGCACTTGCATATTTTCTCTGGCTGAAGGCTCCCATGGCCCTCACCAGGGGCAGACCGCAGTGCTGGGGAGTTCAAGCCCCTGGGATCAGCCCTAGAGCAAAAACCGAGAGGAACTGGCCGTACTACCCAGCCTCCTCCCCCTTGCGTGGAATGACTCCGAAGTTTGTTCGACAGTCTTCCAGATGCCTGAGCAAGATGCTCACAGAGATAACCTGCTATCAGAGCTCCTGCGGGTCGCTGCCTTCCCTTTCCCAACGCACTTCCCCATTCCCCTAACAGTCCCTGGGATCTCCTCCTAATTAGCTCTCTTTCATTCCACTCTTGATCTCAGAATCTGCTTCTGTGGGAACTCCACGGAAGACAGCAGGTAATCTTATCTTGACTTGGGGTATCACTGACTGTCTCACCTACACAGGTCAGTTCCAGCCACCAGAGCTAAACAAATTCCATCACAGGGTTGATAAGACCAAGATTGGGCTGCCGATCACTATCCAGATTCACCTTTCCCCAATACTGTCTCCTCCATACCCTCCTGCTTGATGTCCACACACCAGTTTTACTCAACTATTTACAGTTCTTGGAATGTACTCCAATCCTCAAGCCTCTGGCCCCATGCCATGCTGCTCTCTTTGCTAGAAACATCCTTCCCCACTATTCATTTGTTCACTTCCCACTTGACCTTGAGATTTCAGCCTTCCCTGACCACCCCACACCAGCACACACACCAGCCGGATGACGCAGCCCTCTGACATTCTCCCAGGCCACTCTCTTCTGATATTGCCCATTTTCTCTGCTAGATCAAGTAAGCTTCACGGCACAAGAAACCTACCTTATTTATCTTAAGCCTAGCACCATACATACAGAGACTAGGTTTTGAATAAATGCTTGATGACTTAATGAAGAAAATGTAGCAAATAAACAAAGCTTTTAACGGGGGAGAGGGAATGAGACAATTCCTCTCATGTAAGGAGAAATATGGCGAGAATCACGAGGAGAGGCTAAACCACCCTGTGGGCTGCCCGAGTGGAGAGAAGGCAGCGACTCCTTCCTGGTAAAGAGGTGAGCTTTGGCTTTGAAAGTCGGGAAGGACCGTGGGAACTGGACAAGCAGAAATGAAGAGGATGAGGAGCCAGGGCTGGAAACATTCCAGAGAGATCCCCGAGGCCGAATATTTCTGAGTGAGGAGCCATCCCAGCCAGCTGAGTGCAGGGCACCCAGGAGAGTGTTGGGGGCAGCAAGGAAGGCGTGGGCAGGGGTGTTTCCTCTGACCACATAGACCCATCCCAAGGCATGTGACTTCGCTCATTGTTTAATTTACTGGCCCTCCCCCTGCATTGCCATCTTTCCTTCCTTCCTCAGCTTCCTCTGTTAGTGGGTGAGGCTTCCTGTTAAGTCGTTCTGAGAACTGTGGTTTCAGAGCCTTAGAGACCAGGAGTGCCTGCCAGCAAAACCACCACCAAAGGTCCTCACTGAATTCTAAGAAACCATTCCTCACTCTGCTCACCTGGGCGTTCCTGAGAGCACCAACCCCCAGGGGGAAGCACTTCACCTCCAGGGGCCATGTCCTTGACCTAGCTTCTAATGCCACACAGGAAAAGGAGCCTGTCCCTCTGCTTTTGGTCAGCAAGGTCAATCTGTAACCACCCGGATGCTTGCTGTTTAGAGTTGAATCCTGCTGTGAATTGCCATGCTCTTTTATTTTTTAATTAATACTTTAAAAAACTTGTATGTGGCAATTTTCTATTTTTCTAGCATCCATAGAAATACATACAAATAACTAGATAGTAAAATAAAGACTATACAACGACAATCAGCATTCATAAGAATGACAACAAAATGCCTTCTGAAAAGTGAACTGCTGGTCAGTAATTGCTTATCCTCAATTCCAAAATTCATGTGGGAGCAAAAAACGACCTGAACTAATGAGAAGTAATTTATCTTTATTTATTTCACGTTGAGTGAATATTCAAACCCTTGGCTGCCCTTGAGCCGGCTGTATATAAACTCCATAGTTTATATATACTATTATCTTTCTAGAATTCAAAACATTCTGAATTACAGAACTCATCTTGCCCAAAGGGCTTCAAATAAGGGACTATGGACCTGAGTCTATATAAATTATGTTCAGTTTTATTTTAGCGTTAGGTTTGTTTTAGGGCATTACCACTCTGTACAGTTGGAATGTGGTCTGTTATTCTCGTTCTATTGCCTGTGCCCTCCCCACCCCCTCCTGCTCTGTACTTCACTGCCCTGCTCTCTGCCAGGAGGCCGCTCACATGTTTGGCCTCGTTCTGGCTGAGCCCCCTAATGGCCAGTGGCAGGGACTGGCCGGAGAACGGAGGGCCCAGGGAGAGGGAGGTTGGGCACTTCTTCCATACTTCAGCATCTATCACTGGCACTCCCTGCCTCCCTCCCCATGTCCGCACCTGCTGGGCAGCCCGGTGAGCTGGGGACCATACACCCTCCCCTTCCTCCTTTACCTCTTGGGGAAGTAACTTTTCCCCACGACTGCAGCGGGTGAGTGCACCCACCCTCGTGCTGGCTCTCCGCACCCTGCCCCTGCCTCGTAAGCAGCCCCTTTGTTAGAGGGCCTCCACTGGAACCGTCGGAGCGAGCACACCGGCCAGCACGTTGACCAATCAGAGGATCTGCATGTAGTGCTCTGTAAAACGCACTGGTCCCAAATCAGGAGGCCCGCGTTTGAGGATTGGTGAACTTGGGGCGAGGCACTTCGCTTTTGGGATCCTCGGATATTCTCTTTGTAAAGTGGGGGTGACGATGCCTATTTCAGAGCATGCCGGGATAATGAAAACGAATCAGTGAAAATGTCTAGGAAACACGAAAGAAATGTGAAAGAATTTAAAATCTCTTAGGAAACTAGAATATTCAGTTGTTCCTAATCTTCTCACCCTTCAACTCCTCTTGATAAACGAGTGTTTGCTTTGTGTCTTGGTCCGTGAGGACTGCTATACCAACAGTATCATAGACCAGGTGCCATGGACAACAAACAGTCCTCACGGTTCTGCAGGCGGGGAGCTCTGTGATCGCATCTCGCCTGGATCGCGTTTCTGGCGAGAACCTGCTTCCTGGTCTGCAGGGGGCCGCCTTCTCCTTGTGCCCTCACCGGGCAGAGAGCAGAGACAGATCGCAGTCTCCTCCTCGTGTTAGAAAGGCTTTGCTCTCATCTGGAGAGCCCCACTCCCGTGACCTCATCTGACCTCGAGCACCTCCTCATGGCCTGCTGCCTGCTGCCATCCCACTGGGGTCTAGGGTTTCAACATAGGAATTTGAGGGGGACACAAACATTCCGTCCCTAACGGTGTTCAAAGCAAAGCATAGTGTGCCCTGTGCTCACACCAGAGTTGACTCCTAAAAGGAAGGCCCACAGTCTCCCCTCTCTCCTTCCTGAATGTCCACTTTTGTTCTTTTGTGGCCTGAGCTTAATGTCTCTCGTCCACCCTCAGTGAGTAACTGGGGCAGTAGCTTCTGTGCTTTGGTCTCATACTAATCAATCTACTTTTTTTGTCGTTGTTTTCCATCTTCTGCTATTCTGTCATCACTTGGAGCTTCATTTTTATGTTCTTCCAAATCTTCAAACTTCATTCCAGTGTTTGGTTGCTTTATTTGTTTTAAAGTCATGTGCTTCCCTAGAATGAAAAGTAATCATTTTTAATAAAAACCTTATCACTCACTGAAATGCCTTCCACCTCCTCATACAAACACCATCTCAAACATGGATCTTATCAATGAGAAAGTGTTGCTTTGGCTTTAGAAACACTTAGATTGATTTTTTTTGATGGCTAAAATTTACCAGAAATATATTTAACTCTCTATGTTACTTTAATCCTATAGACACGGCCTAAAACTCTGATCTCTTCCTGGAGCTGGCCATCCCAGCACTGCATGGGTGTTCCCCATTAGAGGGAACAGTCAACAAGATTAAGTTACTTTGAGTTCTTAATTGATTTTCCAGAACTTCCTCTTCCTATCGCAAAACATAGCCTTCTTAACAACACATTCAATTTAGCCTAATCCTGCCCAGAGCTTTGGTGAGTAAGATACATTCTGGGAATAAAAGTGATTTCACATACAAATGACCAGTTGATACTTTCACCCTCCCAATAACCCTTGTTATTTATCTTTGTCAAAGCTAGTGCCAAAACAGCGTCTGATTTCAGGCTACACACGTTGGGAGTTGTTCGAGTTCTTCTGATGCCTGGAGTTTTGCTGGCCACACATTGCTAGAAGTAAAGAGGACATTCCCAACAGGGCTTGGAGATACTTAGACGTGCAAAGATTTTGGTCCGGCTAGTTATGGTGATTGTATGTCATTGCTATTACGGTGTAAGTTTCCTTCTTTTTAATATCTATGCAGGGGTGTCAAACTCATTTTCACCAGGGGTCACATCAGCCGCGTGGTTGCCTTCAAAGGGCGGAATGTAATTTCTAGGACTGTGTAAATGTAACTACTCCTTAACAGTTAAACAAGAGCTCGGCGCTGCCGCCGGGTAGAAACAAGGTGCCATGCTGGATAAAGCAAGGCGGAGGGCTGGATTCGGCCCACCTGTGATCTACAGTTATATTTTATAAAGAGTGAAGGCAATCTCTTGTAAGACATGGCATGGCACCTCTGTGGTGTGTGGGGGGTATCTAACGGGGAAGCCCCCCCCCCGGGACTAGGCTCTAGGGCTGGAGCACTGACTGGCTGTAGCCCTTGGGGCCTGCGGAGCAAATGAACAGGCCATTGCTCCCTGTGTGTCACCCATGGACACAGAACTCCAGTTCATTCCAGCAGGGCTCTCCTCACAGGCCTTTTATCAGGGGTCAGCAAGCTTTTCCTGTGAGGCCCAGGTAGTCAATACGTTAGGCTCCATGGGCCATGGTCTCTTTCGCAATGTCTCAGTGATGACTCTGTAGTTTGAAAGCAGTCACAAACAACAGGTAAACAGCCAGGCATGCTTTGTAAATAAAACTTTATTTACAAAAACAGGTGTTGTGCTAGATTTGACCCAGGTGCTTGTAGCTTGCTACCCACTGCCTTACTTTATTACCAAGCAATTGCTACATTGTACTACAATTATTTCTAACTTGTCTTTATCCTCCATAAACCCGTGTACCTCTAACGAAGATTCTCCACTGTTAAACATTTTCAGAAATAAAGTCCAATCATTGTGCTACTGGACAGGGCCGGGCCTAGAGCAGGTTTGCCTCAGGCCAGCCTGTAGTGTGTGGGCTCCTGAGTTCATGCAGGGAAGATTTCAGTACACAGGTCCAGGTAGTTTTGAGAGTATGTTTATTAAAGCGGAGCACAGTGAAAGAAAGGAAGGACTTGGGGTAGAAGAAGCAACAGGAGAGATTCCAGGCAGTGCTCTGCTCTGGCTCCCTAGAAGGGTTATAGGAAAGGAGGGGCTGTTGTTGGCTCACTGGGAAGTCTGAGAAAAAGGGGGCCTTGGAGGCAGGATTGGGGTAAGTCTGGGACGAGCTGCTGTTGCCCACTGTTCCCCTGGTTGCAAGTCTTATGGGGCCCCTTAGAGCTTAGGAGGAAGTGAAAAGTTCATGCCCCACAGAAGGTCATGCTTGGGCATGCCCTAGAACGAGCCTGCACTGGGTTTTATATTTTTCTTCTGAAGATGAGAATCTTAGGGGAGAGTTTCAGTAGAATATATCCATCTGCCTTCCAGACGCTTTTAACCTATGCTGATGCACCAGAATGAGCTATAGGGGAGTTTGGGATCGTTCTTTGGTCTACTTTACTGTTTCACTTTTATCTTGGGTCTGTCTGGCTCTAACTAGGTCTTTGTTATACTCGTACATTTGTTCCCCTGATTTCATCCACCCTTGGGTTTAGCTGGCACAAAAGGCACCAACTGGTTCTCTGTTCTCTGTCTCCCTGACCAGGGAGATTGAAGCTGTGTGTTCTCTGGTCGGGGAGGAGAGGAATAAACCATTTTCTCTTAAGTGTCCTTGGTTTGGGAAGATAAGGTCATATGACTCACTGCCTGGCTGTAAGTTGTTCAAATTATCTGGCCCTGTTTAATTTTCTTGCCTCAATTTCCCCATTCCACTGGCCCTGGAAATTTCCTAGCGTCTTACTATCCTGACTCAACTGGCAGCCCTCATAAAAATAATCGATTCAGATAAGAGTCACCAATGGCTACTAATGTGGGAGAGTCAAATGAGAAGCAAGACATTTACATAGTCTCCACATATCTCCCCACAATAGGCCTACTAATTGCAAAGGGGAAAAGAGTGAATTTACAGATTTCAGTGGGAGAAACCTGGCAAAAACCCCCTTAGCCATGTGATCACAGGTAATATACCTGCTTGTGGGATGAAGCAACACCAGGTGCCTCAGTTCCGTGACTCCTGCCAAAATCAAATAACCTGAATTCAATCGTGTAAAAACATCAAATGAACCCATATTGAGGGACATTATACATCATACTTGGTCTATACTCTTCACAAATATCAGTGTCACAGAAGACCAAGACTGAGGAGCCGGTCCAGATTAAAGAACAGAAAGAAACATGGCAAGTGAACGCAACGTGTGACCTGGGATTTTCTTCTTACAAAGGGCATTACTGGGAAGATTGACACAGCCTGAAAAAAGGTCTGAGGATTTTGTATCAAAGGCCATTTCCAGGTTTTAAATCATACAGTGGTTATGTCCTTGTTTTCAGTGCATACACATTCAAGTATTTACAGGTAAATGGGCATCACAGCTGCAACGAGGGTGACCAGTCATCCTGGTTTGCCTGGGCCTGAAGTGCTTCCCAAACGCAGACATTTTCACGTGAAAATCAGGAAAGTCCCAGGCAAACTGGGAGGAGTCCCTCACCCACGCTGCAACTGACTCTATGAAGTTCGGGACAGAATGTGTGTGTGTGTGTGTGTGTGAATGTGTGTGTGAAACAAATGTGATAAATGTTAATATTTGGAGGATACATATGATGAATCTTTGTACTATTCTTGCCACTTTTCTTTGTCTGAAATTACAGCAAAATGAAAAGTTGGAAGGAAAGAAATCCAACCCAGTTTGAAGAAACGGACCCCAAAGCAGGTCCAGTGCGTCCCGCGTCCAGCTCAGAGGAGAACCACACTGACCTGAGTCTCGGGGTGTGGGGCGTGGCTCAGAGAGCACCCCTGGACTCCGAGCCGCAGCCCCTGCGGCCTCCCAGCTGGGAGAGCCTGGAAGCCGTCCCAAACAGCACATTTTCCGGTCCCAGCGTGTGAGACTGGCAGTCAGTTATTTCATCACTGATCTGATGTCGGGCACAATGTCGCGCACTTTCCTTTGGGGAAGCTCTGTCAATTCTCACAGCCATCTTAGGAAGACTGTTAATAACTTTGTTTACAAATGAAAGGAGGAAGTGAATCATAAAGAGTTAAATACTTGACCATGATCACACAGCTACGAAGTGGCCACAGAGAGTCCAAAACAATGGTGTCCATCCCGACTATGGAATAGGGAGAGATTGTTTGGAAATATGAGATGTTGCTGTGTCTACTACAGACATGGAAGGTTATCAGTGATATTTTGTTGAGTCATATTAGCCCAGCTTCAACGTAGCAAACCTTCAGTTTGCATTGTATGAATTGCTTTGTGCAGAGGAGCCTGTGTAATCTGTGTGTGTGTAAAACTATATGTACACGTACACAGTTTGTGTTAATGGAAAGGTCAAGGACAATGGGCCTGTCAAACTTAATAGGCCTCTCAAACTTAAGAGTTCATAAGAGAAACCTGGTGAACTTGTTCAAATGCGTATTAATACAACACTCTGCTCCCACTAGAGAAGTAGTTCGGGAGGGGACCCATGAGTTTGCATTTCCAACGAGCACTTAGAATCTGGAAACCATAGATCAGGCTACTTCCAAAGGTATCACGTAGAGAGTAGGAGTTTTTACTTTTCACTTTTTAGATATTTTGTATCCTATGAATATTTTAAAACAGGTGTGTACCATTTTTATACCATTAAAGTTTATTTCTAACCCCTGCCCTGACACGAGACCGCTCACTGCAAACCCATAGCTGCTCGTCAGCTCCTGGACTCCACCTGCCCGCAGCTGCAGCCACGGCTGCAGCCAAGGAGACCTGGGCCCCTAGGGAAGCTGAACATTGTAAGACCATCCTGCAAAAGTGCGTCCTTCCTGATGTCAGGCTCAAGATAAAGCCCAGGGCTTATCTGGTGTGTAGAAAAATCATCTGAGCTTCTGGAAACATTGTCTGTGGCATCTCCAAGGAAATGGATGCCCAGGAGACCAACACTCAACAAAGCAGGTTGTGACCTCTCAGGGAAGCTTCAGGGAGGAGCGACAAAAGCAATCCCTAGCGACTGCTTCCTCAAACAAGACTGTGTTGGAGAGCAGCTTGCCCTCACCTTAGGAGTCTGTTCCCTGTCCCAGGACAGTGGCCCACAGGGGTTCTGGATACCAGACCCGGTGCGTGGAGATCAAGGTGGCCAGGATGGAATCTTTGCAGCTGGGAACACTGACAGGTGTGCTGATGCTTCTGGGGCCCTGGAACACCCATTCTTGCTCTGGCTAGCTTCTGTTTCCTCTGAGCAGCACCAGGGGAGTAGTGGGAAGAGGAGGGAAACACCACACAGAAAAAAAGTAAGAATTTAAAATCGAAATGGATCCAGCACCTGTCTTATCACTCCTCATCACGTCCATCACACACGCACTGGTCCAGCTGCCGTGTCTCTCACCTACAGGACGGCCACAGCCAGAGACATGGCTGTCGCAACAGCAAAACCTGTGATTGCCCTGCTGCTTCTCTTGTTGCGCTCAGCCTGTGCTCAATACTGCCACCATAGTCATCACATGCTAACCAGATGATTTCACAGTGTTGCCTCCAGTGGCTTCCTATCTAACTCAGAATAAAGTTCAAATTACTCACCATGGCTCCTGAGGCCCTACCCAGTCTGATTCTCAGTCACGCCTCTGACCTTATTGAATACTAACCGTAGCCTTGATTACTCCTCTATACCAGCACTGGCTACTTGCTCTCCCTCAAACTATCCAAACATGCCATGCCTCTGGGCATCTGTACTTGCCCTTCCCTCAGCTCGGAATGCTTTTCCCTCAGACACATGTCTGGCTTTCTTCCTCGCCAGTTTTAGTTATTTGCTTATATAATCCCTTCTCGATGAGACCTTGTCCTGCCACGATATCTAAAACCGCAACTTTCAATCCACTCTCTCTGCTTTACTTTTCTCCTTAGCGCTTACTACCACCTGACTTATTAGACACTTAACCTATTGGGGGCACTGTTTGGTCCCACTAGACTGAAAGCTCCAACCATGCAGGGTTTGTTTTTTGTTTTTTCATGGCTGTGTTCTCAGTGCCCAGAACATCTCCTGGAAATAGAGTAGCACATAGATGTCTGTTGAGCGGGTACTACGAGAACAGGAATCACTGTGGTCAGCTTTCTGCAGGCCCTAAGCCCTGTGCTGCATTCGGTGTAGGGATGCGTGGGCCCTAATGTGAGGCATGGGAAGAGAGGACCTTTGGACCTCAAGCATGATGTGAATAAACACTTAGCAGTTTCCAGACTGTTTTTAAATTTATTGGGGTGACACTGGTTAACAAAATTATACAGGTTTTAGGTTCCTGTGTAATTTTGGAAATTATACAATTCCATAACACATCATCTGTACACTGTATTGTGTGTTCGCCACCCCAAGTCAAGTCTCCTTCCATCACCATTTATCCCCCTTTACCCTCCTGCTTCTCCCCTTTCCCCCTTCCCCCCAGCAATCACCACAGTGCTGTCCATGTCTGTAAGTTTTTTCTTTTTGATCAATCCCTCCACTCACCCATCCCCCACCTCTAGACTGTTTGAAAGGACTGTGGGTCCTAGCCACCCTTTCTCTTGCAGGTCCCACCTTACGTCTTAGCCATATATTTAAATGTACCAGTCTTGCACTTTAACCCTAATCCTGGCTGAAAAAAGGACTATTATACTTTTGCTTTTGGAATCATTTGGCAATGGGTGACGCGGTTAGTTTGCACTTGGCTCTGACTTCCAGCAGTCATCATGCGCACTAGGGAGTTTTCTTGAAGTGAAATCCAAACTAACCATAAAATAATTTTCAAATGTTATGAAATTTTTATGAATAATCAGTTTGACAGTTAATGAAATTTGGGGTAATTCTGTGCTTTGTGGGCCTGCATGGGAGCCTCCTTCACTGAGGCCCTGCAGTGCTCCCAGTGTCTGTGAGAGCTGGTAACTGTTTCTTTGGAGACATGGCCATGTATCTGGACTCTTGGAGTCTCATAGGACCCAGGTCTCAGACCTGGAAGCTCCAATGGATGACATAGTCGGGGCAAGAATCAGAGGCTTGAAAAAAGAGGTCTTTTACTGCCCACTCACGTGGGTCCTTGAATAGTGGTTGATGCTCTGTGAGCAGGAGGGGAGCTGGAAAGCTGTGGCAGCGCTCACCGTGGTTGTGCTGGAAGTCTCTGTCCCACTGTGCTGTCTCTCTGTCCCACCATGCTGTCAGGCACAAGCCAGCTGGGGACCCATTTTTTACATGTGGCAGTCCACTGGTGGCCAGGTGGACCACTTCTGTCCATGACCGCCTCTCCCCACTTCCATCATCTCTTGCGCTCTGGTGGAAAAAACAGTCTCACTGACATTTTATGACAAGTTTACAGAATTCTGTTGACTCATGTGAGACAAGATGGGTGGTTTTTCTGCAGCAGTTGCCACATGGGAAAGCAGATCACTTAGTCACATCGTCTTCCAAGCCCTGCTGTTGTCTGTGCAGAGCGTTTGAAGTCATGTCACCTTCAAAGCCGTTGCTTGTTTGCAATGGCATTCGCTTTGATGATTTTTTTTTTTTCCCTCTTAAGCTGTCCGCTGCTGAGGCTTTCTTGTCTCTGTCTCCGGCAGAGGCATGTTCATTTATCACAGGAGAGGTTAGCTCTGAAAGGAGTCAGCAAACTTCCTTCTGGAGAGAAAAAGAAAGCATCTCATTCCTAGCCTGTGCCACCCCCTGCAAACCCTTCAAAACCCAAAGCTAGTGACAGTCCTAGTGGACAGATGTCATCCTAAGCAGAAACAGGCATGGCTCATTTTGTTTGTTTTTCTTGCTAAGCCTGCACGACTTTGAACCCACTCTGTAAATAAGACACAGGAGCTCAAAACTCTCTCCACTTCCTGCTTTCCTCCCAGTGTGCTGACATTTCAAAGCCCCATATGTTCCCTAAACAGAGTCTCATGAAAATATGTATTTAAAAAACAACAACAACTGTTTTCAGGTTATTGCAGCCCAAGAGAAGAGAGGCTGGCAGCAGCCGAGCAGGACAGTTTACAGAATGCTGTGGTTGTCTCCACCCCTCTGATAACAGCAGGCAGCTCGAAAGGTTCCCAGTGGAGATGCGGCTGAAGACCTGCCATCAATGTATGGTTCCTCCATGGAAGTGATCAGCAACATTCTGCAACTAAGCCACATGCGGGATGTACTTTTCATTCCCTATTCAAAAATAAACGAGTAACTAGAGTTTAAAGCATGGCAGCCTCCTACTAAAGAGTTGTGATGGACCTTTGCTAATTACCTGTCCAGTGTGGATTCTTGCTTCCCCACTTTGCTTCTCCTTGGGAATACCCACCTCTTCCATTTGCCCTGGTGGTCTAGATGTGGTTGACTCTCCCCCTCAGCTCCCAAAAATGGACTATAAAGGGCTCAGGCCGAACAACGCATCCCAGTCCTCAGGCCACATAGATTGGTCGGGGATGAGCACATGATCCAATTTGGGCCAATGATTCATAATGATAAACAGCTACATTAAGAAAAAAGAAAGAGCTCAAATAAGCAACCTAACTTTACACTTCAAGGAACTAGAAAAAGAAGAACAAACTAAGCCCAAAGTTTATAGAAGGAAGAAACAAACTAACAAGGACTAGCATAGAGATTATAAATGAAATAGACTAAAAAGGCAATAGAGAAGATAAATGAAATTGCTGGATTTTTGAAAAGGTTAAAGAAAACAGACAAACCCTGGGGCGGGAGCCCAGTGTTGCCAGGGGCCTATGTGTGAGATCTAGAGCTGAAACCCTCATCCCTGGAGAAACTGCAAAAGCCAGATCCTTTGCTGGCTTAGACTCACCTGGAGCCAGCCCTACCTCTGGACTTTTCAGAGTAAGCCAATAAATTCTCTGTGTTTTTTAAGCCAGGTGTAATTGAATTCTCGGTTACTTGCAACCACAAGAGAACTCAATGATTCAAGTCTGCTTATGCAATTCCTAGCCATGCATAGTCACCATTTAAAGCAACTCTGAAATCTGTGGTGAATATGGTGAATGTGTCTTTGTTTCTTTGTTGTCTGGTTTTAACCTCACCAGCTTTCTACGCTGTTGGTGTTTTTTTCATGGAACCCCATTGTCTCTTAAGGAACTACCCTTCCCCCATTTACTCCATGCCATCATCCTAGCTGACCCCAACTCCTGGCTCCAGCAGTGGACATGTGACCCAGGCATAACCAATCAGGACATTCCATTCTAGGGACCATTTGATTGGATCAGGGATGAGAACTTGATCCCAAGATGACCAATAAAAATAAGATCCAGGACTTTTATTTTAAGTCCTATTGAAATGGAAATTAGAGGGTTTGTTGAGGGAGCAGGATAGAAACATCTTCATAGGCATGTTGTTACCAGGTGGAGGGAACATTTTTGAAAATGGAGCAATGGAGAGGAAAGAGAGACAGGAGACATGGAGACGGTGAGAGAGGGGCCCCGTCCTTACCACTTTGTCTGAGGCCTGGAGCCAGCCATGCCCGAAGTATGTGAAGCAGTATCTTTCTTCTTGTTAAAGGCAGTTTGATCGGGGGTTTCTGCCACTTGCAGTTCAGAATCTTCATTAATACAGCCCTGAAAATTTTTTCACACTAAAAGAAACATTTCTTTGTAATTATAATAATAGTCTTATTCCTCCCTAGTACAAAAGTAATACATGCTTAATGCAGAAAGTCTGGGAAACAGAAAGAAACCAAAGCAAAATTTATTGTTAGCACTACCACTCTGACATTATGACTGCTACCCTCTTAGTGTATATTCGTTGTCTCTTTAATATGCATCGTTATGGACTCCTACAACCTGATTCCCAAGTTATGGAGGGGCGCTACACTTATTCTCTCCTTTTAACAGCTGAAGTCATTTCCTTGTTTGCTCTCTGTCGCCGTCACTCACTATTGACTATCCTAAACATCTGTGTTGATCGTCTTTGCACACATCCGTGGCTGTGTCCTTAGGATAAATCCACATTAAACATTAAAGTCATTAGGTCGTTTTCAATTTTTCCTTATAAATAATGTTTAAATGAACATGTATATGCATTCCTTGTAGGAAAAAGCTCCTAGAAGCGGGAGTGCAGGGTAGAGGGCTATGCCTGCTTAAGGCTCTTGACCTTCCAAAGAGCCCCACAGACGGGTCTGAGTGTGCAGCCCTGAGGCTCCTCCACAGTCACACACACCCGCTACTACTTTTACCTCCGTTACTCAGCAAGAGGGACATTTTCTTCATATGCTGGTTGGATATTTGTACTGGTGTTTTCTTGATTTGCCTCTTCACATCCAAAAACCTGGAATTCTTTTACTTTCCTTTCAGGAGTGACTGAGTGCTCATTATCAGCCATTTCAGTAATTTTTCTTCCCCCAGAGACATTTTCTGTATGTACAGGCCCGACTGGATGCATTTGGGTTGGAAACATCCATTGCTCATCGCTGGGAATTCTCGCTGACAATTGTCTGTGTCACTGACCTGCCATGGTTCGGTACGATGACTTGAGAGGTCCTATCGTGTAGTTAGTTACACAAATGAAGTCAACAGTATTAAGAGCTAGACTTTCTGGGTTCAAAATCCCCCTCTACCACTTAGCAGTTGTGTGACATTGGAAAAATTGTTGAAAATCTCTATTCCTCGTTTTTCTTCTCTGTAAAATGGGACAATAGTACCTACTCCACAGGGTTCTTATGGTACCATTAAGATGAGACAAGTACTTGTAACAGGGCCTCCTGGTACAAGTTAAAACCTCACTAAACTCTGTTAGTAATAGAATAAAATAACCATGTTGATTTTGGGTTCTGATGCAATGATATAAACATCCCTTTTGATCTTCACCCACTCTCTGAATCAGTTTCGTTTGTCATATTCATTTTTTGTCAGTGAAGAAACTAAGACCCAGAGGGGTGAACTAACCTAACCAAAGTCTCATTAATGTGTGGGACTGGGACTCTGGCCCCCTTCAATGGCCTCTGGGAGAATATAGGGGGAGAAGCTGTTTGCATTTAAAATCTTTTTTTCTTATTTGAAGACCATATTTTTGTTATAAGAGGAAAATTTTATCCCTCCTGAGGTAGAACTTCACATTCTGCCTGTCTGTCACTTCATTCTAGTGTTAGCACATTTTGCCCAGTAACCTAGTACATATTTAATAGAGGCACTAATCATGCAAAGCAGGATATTTAAAACAATTTAAAGTTTATGTACATTAGTGTCCTCACTGTGTGCTTAGAGTAGGTGAATGTTATTTAGAAAAACATATAGTATGGCCTCACTACTAACCATGTTTTAAATTCTAAACAAAGAGATGATCTTTATTAAGCTACTAGGGCTGTTACAATCATAGATTTTTCTTTTTTCTCTTTTCCATAATATACCTTCCAAAATGCTCACTTTGAGAGTCATTGATAGGTGATGTCCACGTGTATTTTATTAGTTCGGATTCAGCTGGATATACAACAACCCACCCAAACCCAGCAAAGCTTGGCATAATGACTTTTCAAGGTTTACAACCCTGTTGGTAAGCAGAAAAAGACAGTGCTATTTTACTTAATAGCGATTAGTGCCCTGGTGTCGGGTAGATGTTTATAATGGCTCTGAGTGTGGGTGGTGACGTAGATTGGGAGGACCAAGCAGAGAAAGTGGAGAATAAGTGTTATTAGCAATAAAAGATAAGTAAGCCCTTCTAGAGAAATAATAATCGTTATGAAACAGGAATGAGCCTCCCAGCCATGTAATTCAACCCCCTACTGAGATGTAGGGCGAGGCAAGTCTCTCTCTGCTAAACTGGTTACATAATATTTTTTTTTTCCTTAGGAGGTTTCACAGCCTCTTTTATAAACTGTGAACGTGTTTATTCAATTGTATCATGAGGAAAGCTAAGTAATTTTTAACTTTGATCAGGGTGGCTTGACCTTCTCGTGGTAACTCTGCTGAACCAATGCCGACTGCTGTTCCATAGTCTTTCCTTTACTCCTGACAAAAGATTTCATCACAATACATGGCAAATAGAAAGATTGAACGCTCTTTATTTTCACTTTCACTTGATTAAAATACGCAGCTTTCAATGTATTACCGTTCAAATGATCTCTCATCCTTGTCACCAACTCCATCATTTGGGTCAAGACATGAGGCTGTCACCCGCCCACCTAACCTTAAATCCAAGCAAATGTTTTTGAGGATGGGACATTTTCCTGGGCTTGGAGGTGAACTGAGGCCATCCAACAAACAAACCCATATCTGAAGATTCTTACTAGGAAAGAACTTGGAAACGGTTCCTCCAAGATCTGGTTTGGCAGATGTTCAGACAGCTGAGGGTATAAAGGGTAGGATAGGAACTGCCCTGGGCTGCAAGTCAGAATTCCTCTGCTCCAGCTGTCAGTAAGTGTGTGGTCCCTAGGAGAATGATCAAGTGCTCTGAGCCTCAGTTTGCTCTTCTATAAATGGGCTCAGCAGCGGATCAGCAGGCTATGTCTGTGAACTCGAGGGAAGCCCCTTGTGATTATTGCTCCTGAATAGAACTGATGTATGTAAACTGGGCAATGAATTCCCACCTCCTAGGCTGTAGCCTCAACTGTCTTATAGAGGCAGCCTGACACGTGAGCTCTGTCTTAACCTAAAGTAAACTCTTCTGGCCGTTTTTTTTCATAAATTCATCATGTAAGCAGAAATTTTTTAAAAAGGCACTGAAACATCTTTGGACTGTTCCATATAACCTTGGAGCTGTTGCTTTTGTGCTGAAAGATTATTAAATGGAAACCATTCTGTCATTCCAAATCGTCTTTCGATAAGCCTTTGCTAGGATGGTAAACACTCGATAAAATGGCATTTGAAAAACGTCTATTGGAAAACTGCTTCCCGAATCCCTGAGTGCTGAAGTATAATGCACCGTGGGAGGGTGGTCAAGAGCTTGAACTCTGGAGCCTGACCACTTTCAAATCCTGCTTTTGTCACTTACTGGCTGAGGGACCTTGGGCGAGTTGCTTAAATTCTCTCTGCTTTCAGTTTCCTCACTGGTAATTAGGAACAATAAAAATACCTACCTTAAGGACTGTAGGGAGAATTAGCTCAGTTAACAAGTTTAAAGGACTTAGAGTGGTGCCTGGAATATTTAAGTGCTGTGTTTAGTGTTAGCCTTTAAAACAGCATTTGGCAATAAAAAGGCACTGAGTAAGTGTTGGCTTTTACATTCTGTTTTAAATAATAGAGGCTGTGATGCTGGAGAGTGGGAAGGGAGATTTGGACAAATCCATTTCGTTTATACCCCATAGTCACTGTATCTACGACCTTTGTCAAGCCAATTATCTTTCTTGAAAGTGACAACGTTGCCTGGGCGTCCACAGATGCCTGGGATTCCACATTAAAGGAGACATGAAGCTCAAATAACAGGTAATTAGAAGGAGCTCACTTTGAACACTATGTTTGCTTTTTAATGGAGCTTTAAATGAGCTCATGGGAAGTTTCTTATTAAATGCTTGCCTGTACCAAATGCCTTAATGGGAAAAGCCTTATTGCAACTCAATTGTTTTAATAATACCCAAGCCATGTCCCTCCTGAGCCTCTGATCCCGCTAAGAGAGTCGAAGATTCTTTGATTGTCCCAAGGCATTTCAAAGCAATCATAAAAATCACATTTTAGAGGTAGGAGGGAATTTAGAAATCATCTCCTAAGCTCTCTTTTTATAGCCAAAGAAACAAACCTAAAGGAGTTAAAAGATTTGTTCGAGGCCACTCAGCAACTGCAGAGCTAACACCAACACCCACTTCTTTACCTCCTTGTCCAGTGACTTCCCACCAACGCATCTCCAAACCCACAGAAAGAGGGAGGGGGAGCTGCTACATGCGGATGGGAATTCTCCATTTTTTTCCCTTACAGAGAAAAAAAGATAAACTGATCACATGGCGGTAAAAACAATTAGGATTTTTCAGAAGAAGTACTCAGGCTAAGCCAGGCACCACCAAGCATTCAAGGTGAAAGTTTATTACAGGCAGGTAAATTTTGTTGTTGTTGTTGTTGGTTTATTTTTACTTGATCAGGACTAAGACCTGTTGCTATGCTGGGTCCAGGCAGTTGTGACACTTGTAGACAAGGAGCATAGCTGACTGCCCAGTCGGTCTAGCCAGCCATGTCACCTGACACAGGGCCAGTCCAGATTTTCCCCATATGACAGGGCGGGAGGGGGAGAGAATTGTAGCTTATCTTTCGGCAATTCCCCCTGCACCCCTCCACACCCATACAACACTGCAGGAGCCTGCCAGGACTGGACTTAGGAACAGGGCCCCAGAGGTTTTAGCCGTTCCATCCTACTGCGGCCATCCACTGTCCACAAAGAGATTTCTGGGAGAAGTTGACTCTGCCGCAGGAGCACTCCATGTCATACTGCATGTGGCAGGGAGCTTACGTGACTGTTCACTCAACTGGACGGGTGCGGCTGACTGTTGGCCAACACGGATTTGAACTGCACGGGTCCACTTATATGCAGATTTGTTTTCAATAAATACAGCACATGTATTTCCTCTTCCTTATGATGTTCTCAATATTTTCTTTTCTCTGGCTTACTTTGTTGTAATACAGTATATAATACATAGTGACAGTATATAATATGTATGCAAAAAATGTGTTAATCAGCTATTTACATTGTCAGTAAGGTTTCCTGTTAACAGTAGGCTATTAGTAGTTAAGTTTTTGTGGAGTCAAAAGTTATTCGTGGCTTTTTGGCTGTGTGAAAGCCAGTCAGTGCCTCTAGCCCCCGTGTTGTTCAAGGGTCAGCAGCACTTGCAAATCATCGTTCTGTTCTCTCTATGGACAGGCGATGCTTACATGCAAATGATAGACACTCACGTTTGGCCCGGACACCTGAGCACTGCGGGGCAGCATGCCAGTGGAGACTTCGCAGGAGCGTTCCTGGCTCCCATCTTTAAATGGCTGGGTTATCTCCCAGTTATTTTAGTTACTTTAAGTGTATGTGACATCCTACCTCTGCAGAGGAGATGTTCTGCAAAAGTGATTTCTGCTATATACTAATGGGTAGACAAAACTGAAGGAGATAGGAGATGGGTCATTGCAATTCGGTGGGGGGTGGGAAAGTCTCAGAGCTGTGCAGTGTTTGAGTGTTTCGGGACACTTACCACTTCTGAATTCGACACTTGTCTTCTATGACTGGGGCTCCTCTAACCACCAGATTGCAACTTCTGCAATTCAGAGGCACACAAAGGCTTTTGTCTGTACCTAAGATCGCATAGAACCAGGACCCGAACTCAGGTATCTGCAGCCTAAAAACCTTCAAGACTTCAGTTTTATAAAACAAAGGGATTGCCTATGAGGTGTGATTTTTCATGGATACTGGGACTGCCCCGATACCCTCCACATCGCCCTCCTCAAACTGGCTTACGCCTGGAGTTCTGCCTGTTGGTCACTCTACACTCACAAGTTGGTAAAGGAGTAATTCACCTGACCTGTACAGGTGGGCTTCAGACCTCTGGGAACTCTGGAAAACGTACGTAGAGTTTGAGTGTATTTGCCCATTTTTAGCTCTGAAGAGAGAATCTTTAGAGATCTTTGCTGGTACCCAAAACTGTCAGTCCCCCACCAAAAGTTTAAGAATAACTGCTTTTCTGAGTTGTTTTAAGTTATTCACTATTGAAGGAGCATGAAAACACATAGGCACATGACCGTAAATCTGAGGTATCACCAAGAAGGCCAGCTGGAAACTTTGCCTGAGATATTTTCTAAAAACAAACAAACAAACAAACAAACAAAAAACCACCCAAGAGTTTTATTGACCTTTCCCTATCCTTTATTCAAATGAAGTATCTGTATTAGTAAGAGAGAGATTACCACAGCATAGGTGCTACCTTTCCATCCTTAAGTTCCTGAGTGAGGCCTCGCTGAGGATGGGTCTGATGGGGATTCAATGGCTATAGAAAATTTTATTTTCTTGGACCAGAGTCAGCCAAACTGCTTCTGTTAAGGGTCAAATAGTAAACATTTTCACCTTTTCAGGCCACATGGTTCCCGCCACAATTTTACAACTCGGTTGTGTGGAAAGCAACCATAGGCAATATGTAAACAAGCTGGAGTGGTGGTGTTTCAATAAAACTTTATTTACAAAAGCCAGGTAGTGGGCCAGATTTGGCCCATGGGGGCAGTTTGATGACCACTTAAAGGTTTAAAGATGCTATTGAATGAAAATAATAAAGATCATGTATTTGCCAGGGTTATGTCATATACCAGCTTTGAAGCTGCTTTGCAACAACAAAGTGCCTGATCATCTTATTCTGTTAGTTGTTGTGATGAAATGAAAGTAATTGCAACAAGTATTTTTCTACATGCAGTGCAAGCTATGAGTACTGTGAAACCCCTGGCAGTGAAGATCTAGAGCTCCACACGTCCAATTTTTTCAGGGCATAAAGCAAAAACGCAACTGGATTCTTCAAACAGCCAGTTGTCTTTCCAAACAACTCAAGGAAATCCGATTTTTGGCAAATAATTATGGTAAAATAATCCTTTTACCCTAAGGCCTCACTCTGGGTGGGAAATCCCTCCCTGCTCCTCCACAGGTACAATTCTGTGTTTTCTAGAAACCTGATATCTTCTAGAATCACAGGCTTCTGGCGCTGCAAACGCAGGCAGGCGGGGCCTGCCAGGCTTCAGGCTGCTGCTTGTCCGATTCGGGAGGGCAGAAATCCTTGCGACGCTCCAGAAGTCCGCAGTTTCTTTCATTTCCGAGGCAAAGTGGTAGACACTCGGGTCCTCTCTTTACTTTCCACACTGGAGATATTAGTCATTACAGCTTCCTGTTTACTATTTCGTTTTGCATGCTGCCTGGTTAGCAACTTTCATTTCTGGAGAGGAGCAGATGGTGAGGTTCGACCAAACGAACTGAGAGGGAAAGGGAACAGGTTGGGACCGGCCCTCAGCGAGCCAGAGGGGAGGCGATCCAAAGGCGAAGAGTCCATCCAAACTGAAGTCACTCCTCTGGATCAAAACATGCCCCCGCAGAATTAGCAAGTGCTGAGTTACCTGCAGGGAAACAAAATGGAAGTAAGCTCTGCCCACTGTCCTCCAGGAGCGTCAGGCGTGTTTGCAGATACACAGACTGACAAGCCAGGAAAGACTGCGTTGCTGGGTAGCATTTATATGGACGGGAGTAATCAGACTGCACAGGGAGCAATGCGCGTGCACGGGTCAGTAAGGAAGGAGGATGCCTTTTCTCTCTTAAGTCAGGGTTATTCAGGCATAATTTACAAGCAGTGAAATTACTCCTTTTTTTTTTTTTTTTTTTAGTATATAGTTTACGGGTTTTGACAAATACAGTTGTGAAAACATATTTCCATCATCACAGAATATTCCCTTTTGCCCCTTGGCAGCCAGCCTCTCTGGCCACTCCCCGTCTTTGGCAATCACTGATTTGGTTTCTGTCTTTATAGTTTTGCATTTTTCAGAATGTCAGATAAATAGAATCATATAGTCAGCAACAGCAATGGTGAGATTTTAATCTCAAACAGAGAGGAGTTTTTTAGAGACCAAATGTCTCTAAGGCAGCTTAAGACAGATGGGACAGCTTGTGCTATAGACTCAGCATGGATAACAGAACTTGTGCGGGGATGTTATTTGCACACAAACTTCCTAAAATGAACACCTGATCCTGTCACATCCCTATCATAAACCTTCATGGTTTTTCGTTGTCCTTAGGATGAAGTTCAGACTCTTCACTGTGGCTGACAGTGGCGTCGCATGGCATGACACCAATTGCACCCCCCCCAGCCCCATTTTTCTCCTTCCACTTCTCCATTTAAAAATCGGCGTGCTGGCTTCTCTGCTCTGGTTCTTCCAGGGGAGGTGCACTCTCTCTCACTGCTGGGCGCTGGGCAGGGTTCTGTTTCTATCAACAGCATTTGACCCTGACCCCTCCCTCTTTGGCTTCAGACTTGGCTTTCTCGGGGAGCACTTCCTGACCCTCCCAGCTTGGTTTAAACATCATTCTTGGGGACTCCAACACGTGCACTTCCCCTGTCTTGGTGCTTATCAAACTACACAGCAATTACCTATTTAAGTGTGTCTCCCCAGCTAGACTTTAAAGTCTGTGAAGGTCTAAGGGAGCAGAACCAGGTCTGTCTTCCTCACAGTTGTGCTTTCAGCATCCAGCACAGTGTTTAGCAGAAAGTGGTTTCTCATTAGTTATACTTTACATTGAGTCAGAGACAATCCAAGTTCACACAAAATTCAGAAGAGGGAGAAGTTTCTTTTAGCTGGGGATGGTAGAAAGGCAGGGAAGGGCAAAGAATCAGGAAATACGTTAGGAAGCAGATGGTATTTGAATCAGGCCCTTGTCGAGTTATTTGCCTGTTATCTTGTAGCCCCATCTGTCCTTCTGTATTCGGCTGTAGGATAGGGCTCAGTGTCTGAAAACTACGTTTCCCAGGCTCCCTGGCCAGCTGGGCCCAGATGGAAACCACAGGCAGAAGAAAGAAAAGGCTCCTGCTCTGGCTGTTACCTCCTGTGAGGTTTAAGTAGAATAAACATGGAAGAAAAATCCCAGGGCCTTGCAGATATCAGTGTCAATGATGCAGTGGGACAGGATCTAGACTCCCAGTGGCCAAGGGTGGTTGAATAATGAAGAAGAGTGAAAATAGCCTATTTTACAGTCCTCTTGGCCCCTTTTGCATCCATTTCTCCTGCCTACCACAAAGCCCTCCCCTCTCACACCCTCAGCTATTCACTCAGGAGCTCCGCATACCGCCTTCACCAAAGCCTTGGGTGGGCCAATTGTTGGCATTCTGTATACAGAGCTGGCTCACCGACTTGCAGGTTCGGACTTCATGTAGATACTATACTATATCAGCTTACTGGGGAGGCCAAAGTTATTGATTAGCGTCAAAGAATAGTGTTTAAAGTTGTAAGGTTTGTCTTACAGACATCTAGAAATTTTTTAAATAAAGGCTAGTTGCCCTCTATAACTTCATTAAACAAATATGAAAAACTTACATAATCGCCCCTCCTTTTAAATAAGTGTAGCTTATCTTATGGAGTTGACATCTACTCAAAATCACAAAATCACATGAACACGCACCGTAAGTGTTTAAATCTTCATCTTTCACAGGACCCTGGTGAACTCTGCAGACCACACTCTAAACAGGTGGCGAGAGTAGGCTTCCTGTACTTTGGACTAGCGAAAGACAAGGCCAAACTCTGATTCCTTTGCAAGGAATCCAAAACTTGACCTAAATCACGTCACAGAAATTTGTTAACAAATCAAAGCATCTTTAGTAATGCCAAGCAAGAAGCATCCAGTCCTCACAATTCTTGTAAATTCCACTTTGAAGGTAGGATTTACCTGACCAAGTTAGACCTCTCATGAAATGCAGAGCCTGCTAACACTAAACCCAGGCATGTTCACTATGAAATACCACCCTTGTCAATTACATTCTTTATGAACAAAGAAACCTGCAAAATGTCCAAACAGTGCAGTAGGTAGAAACAGATATCATCATTATTTTAAAATTAGTTTATTCAACAATGGAAAGCGGAAATATTACCTATTTGCACAGCAGCTTAGGATCTGAGTAGTTTACCTGTTATTTAAAAGAAAAAAATGATCAGGCTGTCAAAGAGTTTTCTAAGCAGCACCTAATCTGTGCCCTGACGTATAATTAACACAGATTTTCCCTAAAACCTGCCATGGAAACTATGTTGTCACAGAATAAAGTAGCTTAAAATAAATAAAATAAAATAATCAATAAACAGATAAAATGAATAATATTAAATAAAATAAAAAAAGAAAAAGTGGCTTAAAAACCCCTGAAAATCAACCTCTGAACAGCCTAAATTTATCTTTTGAAATCACCAGTACTGACAGCAATAAGTACTCATGATTGGTATCTCTGAGTATGGAAAATCCCGGTTAATTTTTACTTCTGGTCTTGAATTGCTTTTTTCCCTCAAGTGTAAAATTTCAAACAGAGATCTTACTGCATGTCATGCTACTTTACTTCTCCTATATTTAGTTATAGAGAGTGTGTGGGAAGGAGGGCGTGGGAGGAGCAGGGATAGCTGGGTGGCTTCAAACTACTTTTGCAGCACCCTTCTTTGTGACAAAAAAAAAAAAAAAAGCTTGAAATATTAGTCTCTACCCTCCCTGTCTGAACTTCATCCCCTCCCATTCACTTCGCAACCCACTGCCATCTGGCTTTCAGCCCATCGCTCCATTCAGACTGTTCTTATTAAAATCCTACCAGTGTTTTCCCACTTGCCAAATCCAATGACCTATTTTTAAGGCCCCTCTTCCTTGACCTTTCTGCAGCATCGGACACGTGGTGCAGACCCGAGTTTCTGAACTCGGGTGTCTGCAGTAACCTACATGGGCGAAGCTGGTCCCATGTAGCTGCCCATGTGGCCGCAGAGAGAGTCACAGAGGCCTGTCAACAGTGGGCTGCTGCTCATCTCTGGTTTGTACTTTGGCCATAGAGGAATATAGACACGCCGTTGTTAAACCTTTTATTTTTGTTTTCTTTAAAGAATAGCTTGGTTTTTCAGTATGGAATTTCCTCAGAAAACTAAAAATGGAACTGCCCTTTGACCCAGCAATTCCACTGCTGGGATTATACCCTAAGAATCCTGAAACACCAATCCAAAAGAACCTCTGCACCCCAATGTTCATAGAAGCACAATTTACAATAGCCAAGTACTGGAAACAACCTAAGTGCCCATCAGTAAATGAGTGGATCAAAAAACTATGGTACATTTACACAATGGAGTTCTATGCAGCAGAGAGAAAGGAGCTTATACCCTTTGCAACAGCATGGATGGAACTGGAGAGCATTATGCTAAGTGAAATAAGCCAGGCGGTGAGGGACATATACCATATGATCTCACCTTTAACTGGAACATAATCAACAAAAGAAAAAAGCAAACAAAATATAACCAGAGACATTGAAGTTAAGAACAATCTAACAATAGTCAGAGGGGAGTGGGGAGGGAATAGTGGGGAGAGGGGTTTACAGGAACTACTATAAAGGACACACGGACAAAATCAAGAGGGAGGGTGAAGGCGAGGGAGGGAGGTGGGTTCAGCTGGGGTGGGGTGGAGGGATGGGGAGAAAAGGCAGACAACTGTAATTGAATAATAATAAAAATTAAAAAATAGCTTGGTTTTTATGAGAATACTTTCAATTTTTAAGTATTGGTTCAAACTTTTAAAATGCTAACGGGACAAGGAAACATGTCTGCAGACCCCCCAGGAGAAGCTTCTACCCTCGATGACCCTCCACTTCCCTCAGCTTCTGGGCCTACTTCTCTCTCTCTTCTGCCCGTTCATCTCTGCCTGGTTTTCACTCTTTTTTTTTCTTCCCCGCCTACCTCTCTCATGTAGGGGTTCCCTACTCTTCCTCCTTGGTCTTCTTCTATTTTCTTAGCCTCGTGGGCAATGTCATAGGTCTAGGGCTGGCCCTGTGCTTTGTGGCAGTTGCACAGGGCCCCATATTCAGGAGGCTCCATGCCTGGGGGTTAATGCTATGCACCTAAATTTTTTGTGGTATATTTGAACTTGGGTGAGTAAAGTCTGATGGGCAATGGGACTGTGTCCTGGGGGCTTGGTGTCTCATTTTAAGAGTGATCCCTCCTTCCCTGCCTCCCTGGCAAGAGTTCTTGTCACTGGCTTCCTGAGCCTCAACCCTTGTACCCTGAGTCCTGCCTGTCTTCCCTGTAGACCCCATCCTCCAAACTGCCACTGGCCCCTGTCCTGGCAGGGACCTGAGGGCAGGTTTCCAGAGGGCTGGGGTCACAACCAATAGCATCTCAGGGCAAGGCCTGGCAGTGGTGGCTGTCCCTACCCCAGGCAGCTGACAGTACTGTATCTCATTCCCTGGGCCAGTTGGCTGAGGCCAACCTCTGGCCACCTTTGCACCAAATATCTAGTGAGTTTTGGCACAGAGGTTGCAATACCCTTGGAGTCGCCCATCTGCTGTGGGTTTGGACAGCTGGCCTGTGGAAAGGAGAAATGCTTGACTTGACTCCCCAGCTCCCTGCAGAGGTGTGATTCATCAATCTGGGGGCTGGTTGGAGAGGGAACATAGCAGTCCAAGTGCATCAGACTTTGCCAATCCCAGGCTCTGAAGAGACTGTATAACTATGCTCAGAACCTCTGAGCCCACACTGTGCCTAGGGGACCCTTTTCTTCCTCCTTCTGACTTCCCTAGTCTGGCTTGTACTCACTTCTTCTGACCAGCTCGAGACGCCCTACAGGATCAAGCCATGAAATATGAATTGCATAATTTTAGTGATTCCACGTACAAGTTAATGTGCTGATACATACAATTCGACTGGCATTGCACAAGATAAAGATAAATGGTAAAATTCATGCCAATTATTTAAAATTTCCATTTATTTTGAACCACATTAAATAGCTAATAAATTGATGTATTGTGAGACTATGAAAGAAAGGAACATACTTTCTATTTCAGTAACTCAGTAGATTTAAAAACTTTAATGGTACCTTTTCCTGCTTTTTGAACACGGAGGCCTACATTTTCATTTTTCACCAGTCCTCACAAATTGTGTCTGGTCCTGCCCAGTTCTGCATTTGCTGATGGCTCCACGTCTTCATCTTCAGCTTGGACCCCGCTCCTCCTCTCAGACCCATATTTCTGAGGGCGGAGGTGTTGCAGGCGACTCCAACTCAGCATGTTCTCATCTGATCTCATCTCCCAAGTCTGTTTCCTCCTTTATATTTCCTTTCTCTCTTAAAAAAATATCACCCAGTCACTTCCTTGCAACAGAGTAGGTACTAATGATTGAAATCTTAGAAGCATTATTATCTCTGTCCTTCCTCTCGAGTTCCCACACCCAATTGGTCAATACGCTCTATTAGTTCTACCAAATACTCCATACCCTCTTGGATCTTCATGCCTAAGTATGATACATGCTGCCTGATATACATGTTCAATATCTGTTTAAAACCAAGATCATATATTACCTCCTCCAGCAAGACTTTTTTCAACTGCCCAGGCAGAATTAGTCTTTTTCCCCGCCCTGCAATCCAACAGCCTGCTGTCTTGTAATTATTTGCTTATATGTCTGTCTCCCCTACTGGACTGTGAGAAATCAAAGACAGAATGTATGTTTTATCAATTTTTTATGTCTAGCGTAGTATATTGGAGACTCTCAGGGAATGATTAACTAGTACAGGAAAAATAAGACAGAATTTATGGGTACCAGAAAAAACGCAGATTCTTGTAGAGGGTAAACCTATTTTCTAGGGATACCTGAGCCCAGGGGGACAGAAAATAAAGGCAGACCCCCTATCTGGATAGTTAGAGGTTCATTTCAAGCACAGAATTGTCATGAAGAAAAAAAGAAGAAGCAAGGAAAAATTCTTTGCTACTGGCAGAAACATGATATAGTGGAAATTAATGCATTATAAAATAATTTCTGTATTAAACTTTTCGGACAGTGTTAACATACACTTTTTATTTCTAAAAATGCTTTGACATATATAACAGTGTGAGTTCATACAGAAGCGATAAACAATTAATGTATATTACTTGACAGGCTTGGGGATAAGCGCAAACACGTGAACCTTTGGTCCTGATCTGTGCCGTAAACTGATTGTTACCTCCAAGTCTTCTCCTGCCTCTTATTTATTGTTATAACTACTTGATAAGGACACTTAACACAAGATCTGCCACCTTAGCAAGTTTTCAGTACACAGTATAGTATTGCTAACCACAGGCGCTATGCTGCACAGATCTCCAAGCCTTATTCATCTTGCATAACCGAAAACTTTTACCTTTAACTGATACCTCCCCATCATTTCCTCTTTCTCCCTGCCCCTGGAAACCACCATTCTCCTCTCCGCTTCTAAGAGTTTGACTATTTTATATTCACCATATGAGTGGTATCATGACACTTTTTAAAGCTTCATTCTTATGTAGTTAAAATCCACTCAGGGAAAAAAATATCAATGCCATGTCCAGGTAAAATCATTCATGACTCCCCAAACGTTTTAGTAATACCATGCATTTGATTAAGACTTCTCTATATTCATTACATGTTTTTCCTGGTGTCTTACAAACAACTCACCGTCCATCCAGGTGTCAGACGTTGGGACAAAACACCTAAAGGAGTCAGAGAAAGGCGATACAGTGTGAAAACATTCTGCAGAAAAGGTAGTGGTGAAATGGTACTGGCAACACAGACCATTAATACGCTATAGTATATTACATTTTTGTCAACATTAAATATGAAATCTGGGAACAGGTCTATTGTTGGCCTAAACATTAAAACGTTTTTGGCTGGAGGCTTGGTAAAGCTTAGAACTCACTAGCAATTCCTAAACTAAGTCTTCATAGCTTATTCCACTATTTCAGAATGTCCAGAGCAAATCATCTGGGTGACTGTTAACAACACCAGTATCCCAAGTATGCCCCATCCCATAATGCCCTTTACAAAATAGATATCAATGAATAATAGATCTTGGCATCAGGAGGCATCAACTCATGAGGTAAGCATGCATCTCTGTGTGTGCGAGCACTTTAGTGTTGAACCACTTGGAAAGTTCTTAGAATACTACATTTCAATTGGAAAGATCTAAACCTAAAAGCTTATTTCTGCCTAATAAACAACATGGTTGGACAGATGGAAGAAAGCCACAGTCATGTACACCCACAGGAGCAGATATGGGTGGGAGATATTCTTTGGGAAAGCTGGTGGTTTATTATTGTAACGTAAGAGAAACAGTAACAATGGAAACAAGGCTTCTGAGAATTTGATAAGCGGTATTCATTCTGTGGCTGCCAGGAAGCTCAAAGCTAAATATGCTGCAAGATTTTAATTCTCATATAGGAACACAAGCCTATATAACAACTTACTCCTTCACCTTACTTTTTTATTTCTGTTCTATCAAAGTGGCAGTTCTAGACATAGAAGTGGAGAATAAAACAGGAGCATCAGTTCTGAATTTGGGATATGGTTAGTTTGAAATGTTTTGGTACATGCAGGTGCAAAATACGGCAAGCATTCATATGAGTCCAGATGACAGAGTGAGTCAGAGCACACTGCTGCTCTCCGCTACACTTATTCTCTGATAATGTCATCCGATCCCCTGGCTTTAAATGCCATCATATTTTAATGATTTCAAAATTCATTTCTCCAGAGCTATTTTGTGAATTCCAGACTTACACTGTGATATCTCCACTTGGTTACCTGATTAGCGTCTTCAGTTCACTTGTTTAAAAACCAAGTTCCTGTCACTCTCCCCCAGACCTGCTTCTTTCTACAGTCCCCATCTGATGCAGACTCTGGCCAGCAGTGTCCACAGTGTTGTGGATGCGACGAACAAATTCACGGAAGTCCTGTGGAGAGAAAGGGGTGCCAGGGCCACTCTCTGAGAGAGAGAGCACCTCGACCCTTGCCTGGACATGCTTTTATTGCTTTCTAATAGCATACATCAAAGAAGCTTCTCATTCATTATGCTCAGATTTGCTTTAGGTGATTACTTTTTACAGATAACAAAGGAAAGGATGTTACTGATTACTTCTACAGATTAACAAGGAAAAAATGTTGCAAATGCAAGGGAATGATAAGAGCGATTGGTCTGGTTACACTCCATCTTTGGGAGGATTACTGTATTTTTTGGACCATAAGACGCACCTAGGTTTTAGAGGAGGAAATAGGAAAAAAAAATTTGAAGCAAAAAATGTGGTAAAATATTTAATAACATAAATAATGTAATATTTCACCAATGTAAATGTAAACTACATTTGGACTATGAGATGCACCCCCATTTTCCTCCCAAATTTGTGGGGGTGGTGCATCTTATGGTCCAAAAAGTATGGTAGCACAGACTTCAGGAAGTTACCTTAAAGATATGCAGTAAACGTTTGCTACTTTAACTCAGAGTGAGGGAGTTTTAGCAAAAGCAAGCCTCAAAGCAGCCTAGGTATAATGCAGGCCTGGTTTCCCATGGGAGAACTGATCCATGGGTTTGGCTCCTGTGTGCCGACGCACTCCTGTCAGTTTTCTGATAGGGCTGGGCTACATTTGCCACGCCAAGCGGATTAGTTCCCTATACCCATCTATCATGAGCAAGGGAGTATCCTTGAAAGGAGTCACTGAGACAAATTTGTGTCTTTCCACGATGCCAAGTTTATTAGGGGAGGCCTCCCCAATAAGCCAATAGAGTCACAGGCAGGTTACACACAGAGAGGGGGAGTTTCGCCAATAGAAACAAAGCGAACATCCCAGCAAAAAGTCCTGGCCACTGCCTGCATCCACAGGTGGAGAGGCAGGAGAAGGTCTCAAGTCAGGCAGCTGCAGTGGCGGCATGTATCCAGTGGGGTGGAAGGCCAGTAGGACTGAGAGCATGTCCCATGGTACAACCAGGCTCCAGCATTGGGGAGTGGAACTCTGAGTTCTGGCAGCCCATGAAGGGGTGAAGTTCCACTCATATCAGTGTTCAGATGGAGTCCTTATCCAAGTGTCCAGACTTGTGGTTCTGGGTGTTCCATGCCCCTCCTAAGGGCATTCTCGTTGTGCCCCATTACCTCAGTCTTGACATAGCACTTGACGTGACTGCCATGGCTGACAGTGACTCCATACTGGATTGCCAAAGGTGTCCAAAAAGTCCACGCTGCCTGCGCCCCGTGTGCAATCTTCAATGACTGGGTTCTTCCTTGCATTCTCACATCTGGTCACTCAGCAGGTCCTGTTGACTCTACCATTTCTCACCACTTCTACAGCTACCACTCTGGTCCAGGCAACCAGTAACTCTTGCCCGGGTTGCTACCATTGCCTCTTAACTGGTTTCCCTGTTTTTCCCACACCCTCCAAAGTTTATTCTTGATACATCTGCCAGAGATCATATAATTTCTCTCCTTAAAAACCCTCAAACAGCCCATCTTTCTAGGAGAAAAAGGCATACAATGACCAATAGGGCCCTGCCTGATCTCCATCACCTCTCTGACCTCATTTCCTAGTGTTCTCTTCATTCCATCTGCAGAAGCCTCCTCGCTCCTCCTGCCTTAGGCTTTAGCATTTGCGTTTGCTTCTGCTGGGAATGTTGCCCCAGGCTTTGGCTTTTGTTCTTCCTTCTGCCTGGAATGTTCTTTCAACAAATACCTACAATGGTTGCTTCCTACTCTCATCTCCTTCAGCTCTTTGGACAGTAAGTAGTCCTCTTCTCAGTGGGGCCTTCCCTGACCATGCGACTTAAAATTGCAATGCTCACATCTATCCAAAGACACATTTGAACTTCCTTGCCTGCATCGATTTTCCCCACAGCCCTTATGACTACCTAAATTACTACATATTGCCTGTACTTACAGTATTGTCAGTCTTGCCCACAATATTGGAAGTCTCACAGTGACTGGCATTAGTAACCAATGGGTAACATATATGATAAACAAAATAATTCCCTTTGTGAATAAAAGAGCCTTATTACCACACAGAAAAATTATGAGGTGCTTGTTGTTGGACTGACTTCGAGTCCATATCACATCTAGTTTAAATCCTAAACCACTTTCCAGGTTTTAGGGTCACCCAAAACACTTATAGCCTCAACTTTTAGTTGGCTTTGAGGGAGAGTGAAATTTTCATTATTTTAATAGCCAGGGTTGATTGGTTCCAAAGACTTCTTTTGTGTGTGTGTGTGAAATATAAATGTCCTTGACCTTTCAAACTTTGTGTAAGGTGTATAAGATTGTAAACCTAAGATACTGAATTTCCTGTAATTGACATACTTTAGGTCATTCAACCATTCATTTAACTAATCCTTCTTTGCAATTATATAAATATTTATTTTGTACTACTTGTATGGGTGGTGAAATCTATACATTTGTTTCTTGCTATGGTAAGTCCTATTTCTTTTATTTGTACCTGTTTAGTAAGTGAAGAAAAGACAGGAAGGGTACATTTAGGGAATGTGTGAATAATCTCATGACTTTAAATTCAGTCCACATGCTGATGACTCCTAAATTGAAGTCTCCAGCCTGGGCTTTTCCTCGGAACTCAAGAAGTGTATATGCGACTGCTCACTGATGTTTCCACTTGGATGCCTAACTGAATCTCAAATGAAGCCTATCCAAAACTGACCTTCTAATCTTGTTCCTACCCATTCCCAACCTGTCTTCTCATACCTCTCCCACCTTGGTTGAAAACTCCATTCTTCTAGTTGTTTAAGGCAAAAATTTCAGTGTTCACCTTGACTTTCTTCTCATACACTGTGTTGGGTTGGGCCATAAAGCCTGTTGAGCCCACTTTCAAAATTTACCAAGAATTCCACTTTTTACCATCACTTCTGCCACTATTCTGGCCCAAACTGCCATCATTTCTCATCTCGATTGTTTCAGGAGCTTCCCAACGGTTGTCACTGCTCCTGCCGTGAGGCAGCTAGAACGGTCCTATGAAAACATGTGTCATTTGATGTAATAGTACTCAAAACCTTCCCCTGGTTTCTAAACACATTCAGAAGAAAAAGCTAAACTTCTCCCTATGACCTGATGGACCCTGCATTTTCTGGCCCCTATTATTTCTCTTACATCTTCTACTGTTCTCTCCATTAGTCTCTTCTAGCCATGCTTTTACTTCTGCTGTTCCTGGAACAAACCACACACACACCATTTCTCCAAAACCTTTCTGCAGGCTGAGATCCTCTTTCCCCAGATATCCATATGATTATCTCACTTTGCTTAATTCTTTATTCAAAAGCCACCTTCCTCCTCCTTGCTTTTTTCCCCCATTAGCAATCTAGCACATGATTTATTTTACTTATTTACCTCAAAGGGTGTAATTGCATGAGGTATCTTTTCTTTTTCTCTATTGTCACATAGTAAATTTTGACCAAATAGCATTAATTTTCTTGGTTAGAGAGATAACTTTAAACTCTCTTCTTCCTCCTTTTGGATTTGCAGTAATACTATGAAAATGTCCTCCTTTATAATTTGAACCTCCACGTTTCCAGGCTCTCTGTTTTCCTTCCTTTTCTCTTTGACAGAAGGCTTGTTTCCAAACTCTCCTTTATTCATTTCATTTCACCTAAGTGCAAACACATTCCGGAATGTAAATATTAAAACATTTAGACAAACACCTCATTTCACCAGTTCCTGGCAGCTGCATTATGTGAAGTATGAGATCATTCATAAACTCACTGATATTAATTTTTTTAGGCAAGAACTTCTTGAATCAAACTGTTTTCTTAGAATGATTTAACCACATTTGGTGGCAATAGATATTATTAAATGACAAATCAATCCTGGACATAGAGATTATTTTATTCATCTTGGATCCTAGCACCGAATATGGTATCTGCTTCTGAAAGGCATTTACTGTTTGAAAGCATGAAGGGCTTCTCTTAGTTCACAATGCCCTTTAAGTCTTGGTCCTCCAATGCCTCTGCCATTACTATTATGTCGGGCCTAATTCACTTATCTTCCCAAGTTTGCCTGGCCATCGTTCTTTGTTTGACGCTAGTGTTACCATCCAGGAACATTACTGCACTGCAATAACGTCCTTCCAGATCGCAGAAGGGATGTCTCAATCTTTGGTGGAGGGAGTTTGTTGAGCTCTGTGGCTGCTCTGTGTGGCAGTGGCTGAGATGTCGTGACTTGTTCCAGATCCCTCAGGGTGCTTTTGGATGTGACTTAATAATGCCTTGCTTAATGCCTTGAATCCCTGGCTTTTAAAAAAAAATCTTTCTGGGGCTTCTCTGTTTCCACAGAGGTGGTAGACACTGCTGGAAGCTGCAGGCTGCAGGTGGACAGTTGGAAGTGCTGTTGGCTCCCTTTCACTTGCTGGCTCAGCTCATGCATGCTTAATGCCACTGCTGTTGAGGGATCTGGCTTCCCTGGCAGCTGCCTGGAAAGGCAGGTGGCATGATTCAAAGTCTGGGGGAGTTCATGTCTCCTGCAGTAACCTTTCACTGATGGGAGCCAGGTCTTCTCTGTTCCCAATCTTGTTCCCAAATGCCATGATCTCCCAAGTCCTTTGTGGAGACATCACGTGAGACTGAGCAGCCAGTACTCTTTGCTGCAAGCGGTGGCCAGCTCAATAGTTCATCTCCTTGATTGTTTTCTACCTCCTTCCCTCCCTCATTTCTCCTTTCCTCTCACTCTTGCTTCCCTGGGGTTGTACTTTCTATGGAATTGTTGTTATGTTAGCCTTTATCTCAGGTCCCGTTTTCTTGCGAACCTAGATTAAAATATCACCATTGACTATCCCCTCAGGCATATGGCTCTGTGAAGATTTTTATGTGCTTACTTTTGTTATATGGGCTCTTATATATTTTTCTTGTGTTCTTTCTTTCTACTTTCCTCTTGTGTACTATGTGACTGAAAAAAAGATCTTGTACTTAACATCATCAAGGGCTTAGATAATAATTGCTAACTATGCACGGGAAACTCTTATAGTTGTTTTTAGCTCAAAATAACCCTGTCTAGGTATTGATACTACTGCTTTTTACAGAAGGGGAAACTGAGGTTAATGTGTTTAGTAACTTGGCCAAAGTCACACGGTTAGTAAATGAGTGTATGAACTCCAGAATCCATATTACTTTTTAAAAGATTTATTAAGTTTATCGTTGTGGCATTGGTTAATAAGTAACATAGTTTCAAATGTATAATTTTATAACACATCATCTCTACACTGCATTGTGTGTTCACCACCCAAAGTCAAGTCTCCTTCCATCACCATATATTTGACCCCCTTCGCGCTCTTCTACTCCCTACCTACTTTTCCTTCTGGTAACCACCATACTGTTCTCTGTGTATATGAGTTTTTTTGTTTGTCTTCTTTATTGCTTTCTGTTTTATATTCCACATATGAGTGAAATCACATGGTTCTTGACTTTTTACACCTGACATATTTTGCCTAGCATGATATTCTCAAGATCCATCTATGTTGTCATAAATGGCATTATTTCACCTTTTCTTATGGCTTAGTAGTATTTTATTGTATATATGTACCACATCTTCTTTATCCATTCATCTACGGAAGGACGCTCAGGTTGTTTCCATGTCTCAGCCACTGTGAATAATGCTGCAATGAACATAGGAGTCCATGTGTGTGTACATATACATAGAGATATCTATCTGTATATATATATCTTCAAAAATAAAAGTTTACAAATTTTCAGGTGGATACTCAGAAGGATTGGTAGGTCATATGGTAACTCTATTCTTAATTTTTTGAGGAACCTCCATGCTGTATTAATGACCCAAATGGCTGTATCAATTTATAATACATTCCCACTAGAGGTGTATGAGGGTTCCTTTTTCTCTACAACCTCTCCATCACTTGTTACTTCTTGTCTTGTTGATAATAGCCATTCTAACAGGTATGAAGTGGTACCTTATTGTGGTTTTGATATGCATTTTCCTAATAGCTAGTAAAGTTGAACAAGTTTTCACATAGCTGTTGGCCATTTGTATGTCTTCTTGGGAGAAGTGTCTCTGACCATTTTTTTAATTGGATTTTTTTTGTTGTTGCTGAATTGTATGTGTTCTTCATATATTTTTGATATTGGCCCCTTATGGAAGGAATTGTTAGCAAATTATTTCCCCCATTCTGTCAGTTGTCTTTTTGTTTTGTTGATGTTTACTTTTGCTGTGCAGAAGCTTTTTAGTTTGATATAGTTCCATTTGTTTACTTTTGTTTTTACTTCCCTTGCCTTTGAGGTCAAATTCATAAAATCCTCTCTAAGACCAATACTCATTAAGGTTAGTAACGAAATTTTCTTCTGTGTATTGTATTGCTTCAGGTCTTGTATTTACATCTTTGATCCATTTTGAGTTAATTAGTTTCATTCTTTTATGTGACTTTCCAGATTTTCTCGGCTCCACTTATTGAAGATTTCTTTTCTCTTTTGTATGTTTTTGGCTCCTTTGTTGAAAACTGTTTGCCTGTGTATATTGGGTTTATTTCTGGGACCTCGATTCTGTTCCATTGGTCTCTGTGTGTGTGCTTTTGCCAACACCATGCTGTTTGATTATTGTTGCATGTAGTATAATTTGAGGTCCAGGAGCGTGATACCTCCACACTTGTTCTTTTTTATCCTCAGGATTCCTTTGGCTTTTCAGGGTCTCTTGTGGTTCCATACAAATTTGATAATATCTTGTTCTCTTTCTTTAAAAAATGCCATGGGAATTTTGATGGAGATTGCATCAAATCTGCATATTGCTTTGGGTAATATGTCCATTTTAACTATGCTTTAAGAATCCATATTCTTAAAGACATCATCCCTCAAATAAGCCTCCAGGAAAGACCTGGCTTTCCGGGAACCAAAAGACAGGAGCTCCTCTTTTTATGCAGGGTTTAGATTCCAAATGGCTGTACGTAGGGCCATTTTTCATTTAGACTTAACAAGAAGGGGTTTCAACTTGCAGTCTCTGGATGAATTTTCCACAAAAGAAGAGGGAGGTGGGCAACCTTTGAAACTTTAAAACACGTCTACTTTTCTCCTCCTTGCTCATGCATGTTCTATGCTATCTTTTTCTAAAATACATGTTTTGTATACTTTGAAATTGAGGGTATGTAATTCCCTCCGAGATGATTTCTTCAAGTGTGGTAAGGAACCTGTTAGCGACCTTGTGCCCCACAACTCAGACATTATAAACATTCGGTGCATTGGATCCATGGAACTGCACTTCTCCAGAAACATTATCTATTACCATCCTAGCCCTCGTTCTACAACAAACATCTGGTTTTATGTGACTTAAGATTAGGTTCAGTAGGCATCTGACTTAGCAATTTAGTCTCTTTCATCATACTTAACAACTTTTTCATTCCATCAATCACTTCTTTAATCTCGTGTTGTCAAGAGCATAGGCGTACCATATCACGTTTTACCTGTTTGCCTTTCGTGTTCACAACTGTCATTACCGTCCAAGGAGTCGTCTTTGTGCAAATGAGCAGTTCTCATTTTCTTGTGATTTTCAACAGTGAGTATCTCTCTACCTTTGTTTTCATCACAACGTTACTCAGTTCCTGGGAACCGTCTTATCAGGTATTACACAGAACACCTCGAATTAAGCAGTAATAGCGCAAACATCCTCTTTAACAGAAACGACCCCACGAGCCCACTGACTCACTTGGCTTCGGTGAGCAAAGTTGACTTTCTTTTGTTCTATTTTTTGGCTTCTAAAAAGCTATGTAAAGAAGTTAAAAATTTTAATGAGTTTTTGATTTCCTGCTGTGGATGTAGGACACCTTTCAAAAGACTTCCTCAAAGCATTGAAAGCTGGGAAGATGAGGTCTACCACCTTCACTAAACTAGTTGAGGAAAACCCCGTGCCTTATTGGCTTTAGGGAGAAAGAATCTTGCTCATGAGTTACTTCCACTGTGTCACTTTTCTTTAGCTAGTGCTTTCACTCAACAATTTGAGGGCCATATTTATTTGCTGATGTTCCATTCACTGGATCCTGGGGCCGATAACATCACTCGGAGATGTTTCCCAAGTTCTCTGGACCTCAATTCCCTTTCAAGCTTGTGTGGGAGTTAGTGGAAAAACAAAGTGGTTGGTAGTCAACACGGCTTCCACCAAAAAGAGCTCTATGCATTTCTCCAAGGGGCTTAACTGTGATGAGCAAATGAAACCGGCTCTCGGATGGCACTCAGTGAGCCCCCGATATTCCAGAGGCACCGAGTGGAAGCCGAGAAATCCTACTTGCAACCCGCCCTTCGAGTCAAAGGCGGGTCGGAGGAGCTCGTGAATGGGCGTGCGGACTGGCGAAACTCAGTAAGAAGCCCCTCTCGGTTAACCGCAGCCGGAATTCCCCCCCCCTCCTCTGGCTCCATCCCAACTCTTCTCACGCCCACCCACAGCCCGTCGCGTCCGCCCGCGCGGTGACGTCACCGCGAGGCAGCGGGGAGGGCCCCGTGGCCCAGCCGCCAGGCGCTCGGACGCTCCGCCCCCGAAGTGGAAGCCGGAAGCCGGGTGCGACGCGTCGCGGGGCGTCCCGGACCCGCGGAAGCCTGAGAGCTGGCGCACCTGCAGGAAGGCGGCGGGAGACAGCGGGCATGCGCCAGGCTGCTGAGCGGCGCAGGCGCTCTGCTGGCCTCGCCCGCCGGAGGAGATCCGGTTCTCCTGGTTGGAGTGGGCGGTGCGTTCTGGGCTGTTCTGGCTTGCGGGGAGAAGGAGGAGAAGAAGGAGATGGGGAGGGACCCTGACTCTTGTGAAGGATGGGTTTGCTTTGGGGATAGAGAGGAGCTGAGGCGACGGATCCCGTTGTGCATCTGTGCTGGCTGTGCCCCCGGAGTAAGGGAATTATCTGACGAGAGATGAAATCAAACCACCACGCAAAATGCAATGAGCTTATTCTAAGCCTGGAACACTTGCAGTACACGCCCAGAGCATGGGATCAGTTCTCCCTGAGGGGATGACTACGTACCTGTGTGCCAGACACTGCCTTGTCAACAACCTTGTGGGGCATTAGTACAAGACCCCTAATTTCCTCTCTGGAAACTGAGTACAGATTAATTTGTCTACCGGTCACACAGCTGAAAAGGGGTGGAGTTGCCATTTCCACAAGATTTGTCTGATTCCAAAACTCAGAGCTGTCCGCCAAACGCTTGGAAGTCATGAACGGGTGAAAATCAGACAGTAAAGACATTCTGTAAATAAATGGCAGATCGTGAACTTCAGATGTTAAGAGGTATAAACCAGACTGGAGGAGACAGGTGGGGCAAGAAAAGGGGGTAGATTTTGAGTGGTATTTGGCAAGAGAAAAGGAGAGAAGAAAGGTTTGGGGAAGCAACGAAAGCAAAGGCTTGGAAGTGGGAGAGGAAACCTGAGAAAAAAGGGAATCTTCTCTGTTCGGCTTGCAAGTAGATGATCTGTAATTCCAGAGATAGGCTTGTCTTCCAAAGCAATGGACTTTCTTTTTTCTGCACTAAAGTATATGCTAGATGCACAGTGATACCTCTCTCTGTTCAGCAAGAAGACACATTCTGACTTATTTCATAGTCGGAAACTTCTGTGCTGGTGACAAAGATGAAACGGGTTGGAGAATTTATTGCTGCCTCAGAGAGCTTTCTTCAGTGCTTGCAGGTTCCCTGTCTTCTTTGTGGCTACAGTGGTGAGAGGAATACACACTTAACCCCAAATCCAGTATCCTGTCAGTGTCAACCTCCTCCCTATCTTTCAAAGAAAGAAAGAAAAAAACCCACATCACGTTAGTTTATAAATGGTTGGCCTCGGTCGTTTGTTAACGTGTTCCTGGTTTTATGCTGCTTTTGCTGCTCTAACACAGCTTATCTACCCAATTTAGCAACTGATTACTGCCTTGTATTGGCCTCTAATTGTTTAATAGGTGTAAATTATCTCCTAAGCAAGGTAAGATTCCCCAGACAGGGACTGTGTTCTCTATCTTACATCCATCAGTACTGATTTAAATGACTTTTTCAAGTGTCTCTTTTCTACCCTGTTGAATCCTCACTACTCAGTAACCTGCCTGTAACATACTAGGTACTCAGTAAATATTAAATGAATGAAATGACGTCTTCTGGAGACATTATTTGTTATTTTCCCTGTTCTCTAGCAGAAGTATGCCTTTTTTGGTGGACATTCAGCAAAGGTGTGACCTAATTGCTGTGCCTCTTAGCAGGGGAAACATAATCTCCCTGTTGCCCTATAAAGAATTGCCACCCGGACATCATGTCCCCAAGAAGTCGGTCAAGAAATAATTGTTGATAGACTGACTAGCCTCAAAGAAATTCTTGATTCTTCTCCGAACTGTGCATGACACCTTCACAATGGTGCTTCATTCGAGGTCCGTGAAGCCGAGTCAAGTCTGAACCACCCTTCTTCTGCCAAGGTATTCAGCTGACAGCAAAGAATACATGGGGTAACGGGTGGGGGGAGGGGGGCTAGAGAGGTGATGAATTCAGGTACTGTTAGAATATAGGGGAGCTAGAGGCTAGAGCAAATTTCTTTCAATATTTCCATTTACTGGTGCTAAATCTGACTCTGTCTCCCATTAATGAGTTGTGTGTGTTGCAAGTTATTTAACATTTCTGGGCCTTAGTTTCCTGATTTGTAAATGGGTTTGATAAGGATACCACCACGTAGCAGTAAGTTATAATGTGTAAATTTGTAAAGCGCCGCACAGTGGCGAGCGTTTTAAGTGTTTGACATGTAAATAAAACGCTAGTCTAGGCTAACTTCCACTTCTACATTGCTAGCCTCCTGGAAGCCCCACCTTTATTGAAATTGTTTTATAGCTGTTTCCAATTACGAGGTTTTCCCCGACCCAAGCAATTATTTTTGCTGCGGTCTATAGGGCTATAAATCGCCCAAGCCATTTGGGATGTCCGTGCTCTTCTAGCTCCCTAGTGCCCCTGCTCCCCTGCAATCGTGGTGGGGGCGTGAAGGGGGTGGGTGGCACGCCCGAGTTCCCTCCCACCCCGCCACCTTCGCAGCTCAGCTAAATAGCCAGAAACAACTCCACCGCCCTCCTATCCTCCCGGGAACGCCCTCGGGGGCGGGGTTGGGGCGCCACGCAGGCGCAGTGCAGCAGCACCGCGCCTGCGCGGAGGAGGGACTGAAGGAGGCGGGGGATTGGTATGCAAGCGAGTGTGTGAGGGGTGGAGGCGACGGTGCAGACCGTGGTACTACGACTGGCGCGGGCCGGAGGGGGCGGAGGGGATGCGCCGCGGCGGCAGCGGCTCGGACTCTAGTGCTGGTGTTCGCAGGCGCCAGAGCAGCGAATCCCGGTCTCGTTGCCGCAGCAGCGCGGCTGTCGCGCGCGGCTGAAGACGCTCTACCTCTCCGCTCCTCACTTTTTTTTTTTTTAAATAACCGGAACCAATGAACGCGGCTGGGACCCGGCCTCCGGAGGCTCCCGGTGCCGAGGGAACCAGGCTGCCGTCCGGCAGGAGCTCGCGTCCGAGGCGCCGGGGGCCGCCGGAGGAGTTGCAGGCGGCAGCGCCTCGCAGAGCGAGCGGGTGGCGGACGGCCGGGGCACCGGCGCGATTTCTCCCCGCTCCTCCTCCGAGCCCTCGTCCCGCCACGACGCCCGGGCTGGCCTCGGGCTGGCTGCTGCGGCGGCGTTGGGCTGCGCTGCTGCTGCTCGGGCTGCTGGCTGCCGGCGCGGCGGACGGATGCGAGCTGGTGCCCAGGAACCTCCGTGGGAGGCGGGCGTCGGGCTCTGCCGCGGCAGCCGCCTCCTCTCCCACTTCGCCGGCCGGCGCGAGCCCGGCGCTCATGACAGGTGAGAGCCGGGCAGGGGGCGGCGGGTGGGGCTCTGTCGGTCGCTGCGGGACCCCCATCCCCGGGAGGGGCCCCTGCCCGTGCCGGGCGCTCGCTATTCGAAGGCCCCGGCCGATGGAGCAGTGCCGAGTCGGGCGCCCAGTGTCCTGACCGCCGCTTCGTCGCGGTCCCCTCACTCCGGACGCCTTCCCATTACCCCCCGGCACCCCACTTTCGACAGAGCCTCTCGACGGCGCTCGCCTCTCCTCCTTTTAGTCGGGCTCCCCAGTATTCTACGCTGAGCTATGCGGAGATTCTCTTCTGTGCTGCAGAAGAGCCAGCAGGGTCTGCAGGGTATTGGGCTGATTTTTTTTTTTTTTTTTTTAAGCTGCTAGAAAAAGTCAGCAGCGGCAATGCGGTATTGACTCGGCCTCTGATGCTGCTTTTGCAAAGGCAGCTGGCAGAGAGTTTTCAGGTTCAAAGCCCCGCTGAGCACAGCGTCCCAGGGGAGGCTGCTAAAATATTCTTTGAGAGCCTTAATACCTAGTGGTATTAGTGCTTCCCTATTAGTATGAGGAAACCTCCAAGTCTGATGTGTATTTTTTGAGCGGTGGCAGGAAGGCCGTTTTTTAAACGCTGCAAAGTATTTTGCCGGTGGGAGCATCGATGGGTGACAAAGGGTGCAGAAAGCTCAGCAGGTAACAAGAAACGTACCTAAAATCTACCAAATGCAGGATATTCGGGGCTTTTATTTGAGCAGCACAGTTCCGATAGACTGCACCAGCACCTTTTTAATATAGAACGTTCTCGAAATTATTGAAAAGTTGAAAACATGTTTGGTAAGTGTAGGTAGAAAACTGAATCTTTTTCAAGCCTTCCGGTGTCATGTACAACTGATGTATTGTGGATTAAGTAATGAGGTAAGGATCTTAGAATGATTTCTTTTGCAGAAGTAGTGGACCTAATGTTTATCTTTCGTACTTTATTTTTAAAAGTAATCTGTAGGTGTTCTACATTAATTGCCAGACCAAAAAGGAAAGAGTAAAACAGAACAAGATGGTACATTGTTGACTTAACCGAAGTGATAGTCCAGCAGGCATCTGAAAGTTGCTAACAGCTGCTCTGGGAAGTGTTCAGGAGCTATATTCTTGAGAGCAAAGCAGCTATTCTCTGGATTCTCTGACAGGATGTTTATTTACTATTCTAGAGAGGAGGGCCTTGGTAAACTTCACCAGCCCTTTGGGGGTTGTATAAGGATCAGAATATTTAACTTACTCTATCCCAAAACATCTCAAACCCCTTTGAAGCTCCAAACCTATCACTGGGTAATTTGGATAAAATGATTACAGAGTGACTAATAGTAGGACTATAGTACAGTTTGAGTGAGAGGATAGGTTTGAGAGTCTTGTCCTTGAATAGTCTTTATTCTCCAAATAAAAATGTGGTGAAGAATAGTGATTGTGAGGAAAGTAGCTTGATAATAACACAGTGTGAAGGTTTACTGCCTCGTGCAGGAAGGGAGGGAGGGAGTAGAAATATTTGAGCTGGAGTGCAGCTCTTGGTTTCTTGAGCAGAACAGTGAGATTGAAAAATATTGGCTGAAGTTTTTTATCAACATGTAGTTGGTAGAAGGGCACATGATTCAGAAAACTTAGTATTTATGAACCACTAACAGTATACATTGTATACTATGTAGATTATATCAAGAAAATTACTTCAAAAGGAATTTTATTTTAATAAACTTTCTAATCCTTCTTTTTGAAGACTTACATTTCTGAGATATTTGGACATTGTAAAAAAGGAAGGCTGATTGTTATGGATAAAAAGTCTGATTTGTTCTGTAGTGCTTTAAAATAAGTTTACTAAAATGATATTAACTCTGGAATTTATTTCTAATGTTCTTGTTCTTTCTGGTAGAATATAGGTTTTTAGCAAGTTAAATATGTCTACTTAAAGTTTAAGATAATCAAACTACATGATGTGCAAGTTAAATTGTGGTCAGTTTAGCAAGTTTATGTAAATGCAATTGATAGCACTAGTATCTGGGAAAAGGTAGATTGCACGTCTATGATAAAGTGAGAGCATATTAAAAATTTCTTTGAACTATATGCTCTATATAGGGTTCCTTCCTATTCTTCTGATTGTATGAATAGGCCATTCTTTTATGGTTTCCATTGGTAAAGTGTTGTGCTAAACCCAGAACATAGTTACTGCTGTTGCACACTTCAGGAAGCCAACCCATAGACTGAACTTAGGCAGTGTTAGCGGATAGAAATGAAGTAGAGAGCATCAGTAATAAAACTAAGCTTCATGTGAATTTTGAAATTGAAAAATGATTGAAAGAATTCTGAGAGAATTGTTCTCTTTGTCTGCATGTTGAAGTTGTCATTTAGCTGTGATTATACTGAATAGCTCTGAACATGACAGACAAAATCACTTTTATTTTCTCTTCCTCTGGTGATTGGTATTTTTAATACTGACCTTTATAAACTTCATTAGAGTTTGCCTCTTTCTAATAAGATTTAGAAAACATCCTTTTCTCCTGAAGTTACACTTCACAAGCATTAGACTTTAGACATTTAGGGTGTTTTAAGACTAAATTGCCTTAAGTCATCTATTGCATAGTTTTGAGCAAGCAGATGTTCTTATAGAGAGACTATGACATCATCAAAATAAACAGAACTGTTGTCATAATGAATGTTTATATTTCCTTTCCTTTTTTATATTACCTTTTCAAGATTCAGTGTACAAATATTTTGATAAGGTGAAGCCAATATTTCTAATACTGTGTAGTAAGGGCTTAGATTATATGCATTAGGACTCTGTCTTTGAAAGTAATTGAAATTTAAAGCAGATAAGGAATTGGTGACTGAGAGCTTGTTGATTGTGATTTAAAGTAGTACTTTAATAATTTAAAACATTACTATATATATTTTTTTCTTTTTTTTTGCCTAACAGATTTGGAGTCATTGAGTTGATCTTAGTTGGGAGTGATTGATCTCATCAGATATCTCATCAGATATGGTCCCTGAGAAATAGTTTCTGAAAGGACAATGAATATGCACACACGCACAAATACACAAATATATTGCATATATAGAACATAATCTCCATAATTGCAAAATACACAGAATAATTTAAATTAAAACTTCTTATGGTGTTACTTGTTTCATAATTTTGTAAAACAGATTTTAAGTTTGGAAATATTTGCTTGTACCATTTTTTTTTAATGAATGGATGCAACCTTCTTTAGTTCCTAATAAAAGCTTTATATTAACTATGATTTCATTAATTTTAAAAACATTTTAAACCATGTTTTTTGAAAGTACTAAAATTTCAATAAAAATTAAAAATAATTTTTCTTAGTTTGAAAGAAGTTTAGAAGAGCCACTTTACTCACTAGTGCTAAACACATCTGTGTCCGGGGTTTTCATTAATTTGGATGAAATCTCTCACATGAGCATGATTGTCACTGGAAAAATTTTAAGCGTTGCTTTCAATGATCTCATGTTGCACCCTAATAACATTTACTCAGCAAATGTTGTCATTTTTTTATTAATAGATTTTTGAGTACAGTTTATATATGTTGAGTAGTGTGACAATATTTAAACTCAGTATAGTTCATATAGCACTAGTCAAACTGTTTTTCTTCCTTTTGTGAAGTTGCTCTTACTGAATTTAGCTTATGATTTCCTGAAGCTGCCTTTGGATGGCTAGGTTTCCTGCTCTATCTTCTTTTTCCTTCCCTGTTATCATTATCAGTCCCTTCATCAGTCTTCGGCCTTTGCTGTAGGTTTTTTTTTGTTTGCTTGCTTGTTTGTTTGTTTTTGTTTTGCTGAGGATTAAATAATCTACTCGTCCGTTTTGATCTAGTCTGTTGTGAGCGTTTAAGAATTAGTAGTAATCTTGGTATGGAAACATCGCAGCCCTTGAGAGCCTTCTTGAGATTACCATGGCAGAACTGATTTGTTTATAGTGGGAATCCCCTGGCACAGGAATAACTCAGGGGGCCAGTAGAAAAGTGGGTTCAGAATTTAGTGTGATTTTAACAAGAGGAGGATCCACATGGGAATTCTTTAATTTGCTAAAGGCTTGTTTTGGATACTTGCTAATGTTTTTAGATTAGTTAGGACTTTTAAGTAGCTCTATCAGTTATTTTGGATATTGACCTACTCATGATAGTAATGCAGTATAGAACAGTTTTAGAATGGTACTTTGGGATCTGCATTTATGTATATGGTAGCTAACATATAAACTGGTTAAACCAATGTTAAAATTAATAGCTGGTAATATGATAAGCAAGCCATTTTTGATATTTGCTAGAATTTGGACCTCATTAAGATTTGCCTAGGAGATTAATTCTGAATCGATCAGATTTCATCAATCAAGAAATTACTAAGTACTTGCAGAATACTACATAAAAGAATACAAAAATGAGTAAGATGTGGGTCTGCCTATTGGGAATAATAGGTATATTTATTAAACTGCTATAGATAGCTATTTTCATAAAAGAGATGAGGAAACCAACACAGGATGATTCTTAAGTAACTTGCTCATGGTCATACTTAATAAATACCAGAGTCAGATGTTGACTTGAGTTTCTCTGATTCCAAAGCTTTGATTCTTAACTGGTATGTTGTATGCATCCTTGTGCATACAACTAAACATAATAATGAGGCAGACTTATTAGTACCATAATGGACTACAAAATTTTGGGGAAAGGAAGGCTTTTAGGTAATATTACTTAGAAGAGGGTAGGATTTGAGCTTGACCTTGATACATCAAGAAATAGGATTTCTTGTGGAGATGAGTGAAAAGGCTTTTTAGGAAGAAGCATATGCCAGAAATAAGGAGTGCCTTAGCCAGGTAGCTCAGTTGGTTAGAGCATCATCCCAATACACCAGGGTTGTGGGTTCCATCCCTGGTCAGGGCACATACAAGAAGCAACCAATGAATTCATAAATAAGTGGAACAACAAAATCGATGGCTTTAATATCCCCAGATTTATTTCCAATGTATTAAAATGTCAACACATCTAAAACTGGGGTACTCAGCCAAGTGCTGAGGAGTATGGAAAGCCACGGAAAAATTACGATGCAAACAAAAGGCTTGAAAAGGTATTTTGACATTTCAGAGGGTTTTATTCATAAACTTTGAGTTCTAAATCTATTATCCTGTCAGGGGTTGAGAAGTACTGTGGTTTTTCAATATGGGAGTTTCATGTCCTCTGTGTTTAAGAAAGGTCTGGGTAAATGGAAATGAGGAGATGATAGAGATGTAAAAAAAGGCCAGTTAGGAGGTTCTATAGAAGTAGAGGTTTTGAGAATTTAAATTATGCACTGGCTATGAAAATGTTTAGAGGAAACTAAAATTTTATTGGTAGATTAGAAAGGAATCTGACTATAAAAAGTTTAAGAAACAAAAGTTACCTTTAATTTTAAACACCTAGAGTTTGTAGACTGTTTTAAATTGGTACAAGTCCTTGAAAAATGCAAGAAGAAACACTTGTCTTTTATTTCAAATGTGGCTGTTTAATATAAAAATTATTTTTGTGTGTATGATTGGACTTAGGTTGATTTACAAAATTATTTATGTAGAGCTTTGTAGTATTCCATATTTAAAAATACATTTATCCCTTAACAATTTCCTCAAAAGAATGACAGTTTCCTCATTTAACTAACGTTATAATGCACCAGAGTTGAGCTCCCCCTTCTTTGAATGACAGTGTGTCAGAGTACTGGCATATTATTTGTTCCAAAATTAACTTTGGAATTTCATTGTGTGAATTTCAAGCTTGATCTGTAGATGATTTAATTGATTTGCTCTTTTCCGTATCCTTCTGCATCTTTATATTAGTAGGTATTAGATATTTAATCCTTCTTGACATTTTTTAATCCTACCTTCAGTAACTATTCTCCTTGACTGGTTTCATTGTTGCTGATTTTAAGGGTGGTTCTCTCAGTCTAGTGTTCCTTTGGTCTAGCTGAACATTTCCTCCTCAGGGAACTTCATTACTAGGAAAGTTCTAAATTGGGGATAGGGAACCCCAAGCCAATGATTGATTTGACTTTTGGCTTTATTTCATTTGGCGTGACCTGAGAGTAATTTCCTTTCTTTTAGGCTTCCTCAGCCATATTGTCTAAAGTGAAACAGCTTTAGGATTAGGACTAAAATTAGTTTTAGAATGTTTAATATTGGCTTATTCAGCGTTTTGTTAAGATATTGGTAGTACTCCACCCTCCCCCGCATCCCCCATTCCTCCAGGACTAGGGAGCCACAGAGTAGGAGAACAGTTTACTCTGACATCTCAGAACCCAAGTGCCTGTGTCTGCCCTGGTGTTACTTGCAAGTGAATTTGTCTTTATGTGTGCTTATGGATCTTGGCCTCTGTGTAACATACTCTTTTTCCTCTAGTTGTTTTCACTTTCTTCATCTGACTCTCTCTTTGATCTTCCTAAGCTTGCCATTATAGGGAACTGAAACACTTCAAAAACTCTTTTACTGAATTAAGTACTGGGTTTTTAATTTTAATAATACGTGAAGTGAGTACCATATTTATGTAACTAAAAATATTAAACCACCTCATCACAAACCCCTAGAGTAATGGAAATGATTTGCAGTAGTTTCTTAAATGATTCTCAGTGAGTAAAATGGTTTTTTAAACCTTTATTTGAAATTTTCACCTGCTATTCAACACACTGCACATTTCATAGATCCATGTTATTGTGCTCATATTTTCTTTCCACTACTGTTTTTCTTTTCTTTTAAAAAATATATAATTTTGAATAATAGATATCGTATTTTTCAGACTATAAGATACACATTTCCCCCAAATTTGGGAGGAAAATGGGGGTGCGTCTTATAGTCTGAATGTAGTTTACTTGGCTTGGTGGGGAGGGGGGTGGCGGTGGTGGAACGGGGTCACAGGAGGCAGGAGCAGGACCACATTTTTTACTTCAAAAAATTTCCCCCTATTTTCCTCCTCTAAAATCTAGGTGTGTCTTATGGTCTGGTGCGTCATATAGTCTGAAAAATACGGTAATCTTAATCCCTCTTTTTATTCCTATTCTGCAGCAGTAAACCTCTAACTTTGTCATTAATGACAATGATGTAATTTTTCCTGTTTCCCTACTGTGTGTCATCTTCAGCAGTTTTTTCTACTTTGTCACACATGTTCAGACTATGTTAGTCCTTGATATTTCTTCTGTATTTAAAAAAAAACTAAGTTACCCTTTTATAAATTAAAAAATCTACTTTGTTACCATTTACTATTTTTTTGAATTTGCTTTTTAAAATAGGCCCTCTGATGTGCATCCAGTGTTTGCTTCTAGGTTTGTCAAAATGAATCCCAAGAAGAACTGTAAAGCATAATCTGAAAGGGAAAATACCAGATTTTGGCGAACCTGTGTGTCACGTTCACGTGTATAATTTTAAGCACCACTAAGTGACTGTTTTGTGCCAGATGTAATGTAAGGAATTGGGAATGTAAAGATGCTGAAATTAACCATTTTTATCCTTGTAAGAACAATATAAACTTGAAAATTACCTGAGAGTGGATTGCATAATCTAAAAAAGTATCAATATCATATTTGCTTTTTAAAATGAAACACTGTGGTAGCTTATCTAGTAGCATTTCTACATTTATTAAAAATATTAGAACATTTATTACACATTTCTTGTTATATATTTGCAGTATTAAGAATAAACCTCCCTTCTCCCTTCTTTGGAACAAGGTATAATATAAATGAATGTAGTTTTTGTTCCCTTATTTGGTATCATTTTTATTCTTCATTAACAAACAAAAACCAAGTAAACAAAAAACTTCAATAACTATTTTGTGCCAGTCACCAAGTTGGGTGTTTGGAATTTCAAGATTGGTAAGTTATTGACCCTGCCTTATATTCCAAGAGGAGATAACCAACCCCACTTAAAGGGTGATGTGATGATACATTGTGAGACACGAATAAGGACATAATGGTATGTACTATATTTAATAGAATTACAATGATGGAGTTCCTAACTTTGGTGTGAGAGAGGGGTACTGATGAAGAGTTTTTTCCCAGGATGGCGATGTTCACAGAAATGTGTGTTTGTCAGGTAGGGAAAAGTAGAACAGTATGACTGGAGGAAGCTTGGGAGTGGCATGTATCAAAGACATTGGCATTTGAGACTGCTAGATGGAGATCGTAAATTAATAAATAAGGCAGAGTCAATGGTTAGCCTGCTTGTAGGGTATCAGCATTCATATTTGCATGTGGGATTCAAATTTATGCCAGGCATTTGTATATTTTATCTCATTTAACCCTTACAGAATCCTTGTGAGGTTATTAGCATCCCTGTAATAGGTTACCATATAGAATGGAGATTTAGTATTTTTCTCAGATAGTTCATACCTTTAAAATTCTCTGGTGCCAAGATGCTTTATAATAAAGCACAGGTTGTAATTGGAGCTGAATTAGGAAATGAGCTAGAGAAGTAGCAGAATTAAACATTCCTGTTAATGTTAAATTCTAGAGTTTTATTATCTAAGGACACTTGTGAGTTCCATAGTCATTTATCATTGGTAAATAACCAGTTTTTCTTTTTTAAAGTTTTGCTGTTAAATATTCTAAAATTTTAAAGAATCATTTAAATTATATAATCTCTAAAGTTTAAGACAGGTGACCTTTAAAAAATGGTATGAATAAGTGGAAAATTACTATTTGTGCTTCTTCCCCCCATGAATATTTCTTAAGGATGGAACGTAATTTTTAAGAAGCATAGCATTCTGTATCTCAAACTTCTTCTGTGCCATACGTCTGTCCCCACTTTTGTACAGTGTGACCAAGAGCGTAGCCTCTAGACTTGAGCAGGATTTCCTGGACTTGAGTCCCTGCCTGACAGGGGCTTTGTAATTTCGGATAGGTAATTTAATCTACTAGTGCCTAAATTTCCTTACCTCTGAAATGAGTTTGAAGGGTGAATGAGTTGGTCTGTGTAAAGCTTAGCCCAGAGTCTGGCAAGTGTAAGCTTTTGATTATTGTTGACTTTTTAAAAATCTATAGATGTAGATGTAGGATAGTTGTATTAATATGCTGGGATGTATTGAGAGTTATAAAAATGTTATATATTGCATTTTAAAAAGTATGAAGATGCAGTTTTAGTCGCTTCTGTGACCTGAGTCATCATTAATGGTCTGAGATTACTTAAACCTTTGTAGAAATGTGAGACTGAGTTTAGACAGTGCGATTGAGGAGGTATATGGTATTTTTAAAAAGTTATTGCATCATTAGCTTAAGTCATTTTGTACCTTTATTTTATATAATTAAATATTTAAAGTGTTTTGCAGTTGAAATATCAGCTAAAAGGTCTTTAGTTTCTGAGGTTAAAGGTTTATTATAGAAAAGTTAAAACATGCTAAAAAATATAAAAGAGAAAATACATCTAACTCAACAACTAGAGATAACAGCTGTAACATCAGTTATAGTCTTTTAAAGATCTGTGAGTATATTTGTATGTATTTAATAATATGCTCAGAGTACTTTTTAAAAGTGTGAAATCACTCAGTATTTGAATGTTAAGTATATTTCAGGCATATGATAAAATTTATTGGGCACGCAGTGATGATCAAGACTGATGAGGTCCTTGTTTACATGGAACTTGCATTTCAGCTGGGAAGATATTAAAAAAAAGGTATTTCAGTTTGTGAGAAATGCTACCAAGGAACAGAAGAGACATTAGATAAATAATGTGGGTGGTATGGGGACTCGTACTAATTTAGGTAGGCAGGTCAGGGAAGGCTTCTGCACAGTTCACATCTAAGATTATGTCTGAAGGATAATAAGCAGCCCAGCTGGTGAAGAGTTAGGGAATAGCATTCCACACAGGAGTAATAGCGTGGACAGAAAGACCTTGAGGTAAGAAAGAAGTTGAATTACTCGAAGAAGTGAAAGAGTATCACTTTGACTGAACATCTTGGGGGAAGGGGAGAGTAGCGTGTGATCTGGTTGTACAAGAGGAAAAGGCCACATGTTACGAAGCCTCATAGAGCTTGTTTGGGTTTTTATTCAGTGGTTGATAGGAAGCAGTTGAAACATTTTAAGAAGTGGGGGTGAGAGATGTTATTATTTACTTTTTTTAAAAAAAACACAACATAAAAATTTAACATAAATAATCTTAGTTACTTTTGAGTGTCCAGTTCAGTTGCTTTAAGTATATATATTGAGATGGTTTTAAAACACATCTCCAGAACTCTTTCATCTTATAAAACTGAAGCTCTGGACCATCAAATAGCTCCTCCTACCCCCTGGTAACCGCCATTCTACTTTCTGTTTCTATGAATTTGACTACTTAAGATACCTCATACAGTATTTGTTTTATTGTGACTAGCTTATTTCACTTAGCATAATTCCTCAAAATTCATTCTTGTTGTAGCATGTGACAGGATTTCCTTACTTCTTAAAGCTGAGTAATATTTCATTGTATGTATAACACATTTTCTTTTATATTCAGTCATCTGTGGATGGACACTTGGGTTGGATTTTACCTCTTGGCTATTGTGAATAGTGGTGCTATGAACACAGGTATGCAAATATCCCTTTGAAACTCTGCTGTCAATTCTTTTGGATATATTACTTAGAGTTAGGATTTCTGGATCATAAGGTAGTTCTATTTTTTTAATTTTTTGAGGGACCACCATACTATTTTCCTTGATAGTTGTACTTTTTTACAGTTCTACCAGCAGAGGACAAGGGTTCCAGTTGCTCCATGATTTGCATTTTAAAGATTTCTGTGGCTGCTGTTTGGGGAAAGAATTGTTGGGAAGGAGGAAGAGTGTTTACAGGGAGATTGCCTAGGAGAGTAGTTATTAGGAGTCTAGTGAGAGTTAATAATGGTTTGGACTAGGATTGTAGAAGAGGAAGGGTTAACAAGATATTTTGAAATTAGAATTGATTTGACTTGCTAATGGATTAGGAAACCAGAGGGAAAGAAAGGGAGGAATTAAGGACAGCTTTTAAATTGGTGACTACAAGGATCCTCGTTATCTTCACAAAGCTAACGCAGGTAGGAAAGTCTTTTTCCAGGTGCCCTCAACATACGAGTTCTTCTCATTGGTCAGGACGGGTTGTTGGAGAAGGGCCATGTTTGTTTGTTTGTTTGTTTTTAATCCTTACCCTAGGATATGTTTATTGACTTCAGAGAGAAAGAGAAACATCGATGTGGCAAACATCGATTGGTTGCTTCCTGTAAACACCCCGACCGGGTATCGAATCTACAACCTACTTATGTGCCCTGGCTGGGAATTGAACCCACAACCTTTTGATGTATAGGACGATGCTTCAACCAACTGGGCCACCCAGCCAGGGCAGACAAGGGAAATGTTTAGAACAGTCAGGTTTCATTCTCCTAGGGCTGAGGGGGACCACCTTCCTGAGTACATTGCTGCCCCATATTTGAAAAAAAATGGAGGTTCTCTTAGGAAGGAAGAAGGAAGGGAATGACACAATTAAATTAGCTTTGTGAGCTTTGGGGAATTATCTTGACCTCTTTTGCCTCATTTGTAAAATGAAAGTATGACTACTTCACCGGTTGTTGCGAAGATTAAATAAAATAGTGTACCTGAAGGGCTTACCAAGAAATAAATGCTCAATAAATGTCATTTTTAATCTGATTACCCCCTTCCGCCCAACCTTCTTTTTTTCTTTCTTTTTATTTTTACTTTGTATTTCTTTTAATGGTGCCACTGTTTTTCTAACCAACCAGATTCTTGGGGTTACATTTGACCTTTTCCCCATTCTTTTCTTTTTTATTGCTGCCACATTAGTTCTGAACCAAAGCATTTGTGTTAGATGAGGCACGCATGTTATAGCTCACCTTGTACTCTCTTATATGTTACTGAAATTACTAAAACTTTTATTATTTATTTCATTTTATTCTGATTTTTAAATTTTTAATTATATTTTATTGATGATGCTATTACATTTGTCCCAGTTTTTCTCCCTTTGCCCCCCTCTGCCCAGTAACCCCCTTCCCTCCAGCAATACCTCCCCCTTAGTTCTTGTCCATGGGTTGTGCATGTAAGTCCTTTGGCTTCTCCATTTCCTATACTATTTTTAACTTCCCCCTGTCTATTTTATACCTACCATTTATGCTTTTTAATCCCTGCACTGTTTCCTCCATTCTCTCCCTTCTGCTTCCCAGCTGATAACATTCCAAACGATCTCCATACCTAGGATTCTGTTCCTGTTCTGGTTGTTTGCTTAGGTTTTTTTTTTTTTAGATTCAGTTGCTGATAGTCATGTATTTGTTCCCCTTTTAATGTTCATAGTTTTGATCATCTTCTTCTTAAATAAGTTCCTTTAACATTTCATATAATAATGACTTGGTGATGATGAGGTCCTTTTGCTTTGCCTTGTCTGGGAAGTGCTTTATCTGCCCTTCTGTTCTAAATGAGAGCTTTTCTGGATAGAATAATCTAGGTCGTAGGTCCTTGTCTTTCATCACTTTGAATACTTCTTGCCAGTCCCTTCTTGCCTGTAAGGTTTCTTTTGAGAAATCAGCTGATAGTCTTATGGGAACTCCTTTGTAGGTGACTTGCTGCTTTTAAGATTCTCTCTTTAACTTTTGGCATTAACTTTTGGTGTTTTGGTGTGGTCCTCTTAGGGTCCAACATGTTTGGGACTCTGCTTCCTGGACTTGTATGTCTATTTCCTTCACCAAATTAGGGAAGTTTTCTTTCATTTTTTTTACAAATATGTTTTAAGTGTCTTGTTCTTCCTCTTCTCCTTCTGGCATCCCTATGATTCAGGTGTTGACATGTTAGGAGATGTCCCAGAGTCTTTGTACACTATCCATGTTTTTTTGAATTCTTGTTTGTTCTTTCTGTTCTGGTTGAATGTTTATTTCTTCCTCATGTTCCAGATCGTTGAGTTGATTCCTCGCTTCCTTCTCTCCACTGTTGGTTCCCTGTAGATTTTTCTTTATTTCACCTAATGTAAACCTTCGTTTCTTCCCTTATGTTTTTGCTGTATACTCAGTGAGTTCTTTGAGCATCTTGATCACCAGTGTTTGAGCTCTGCATCTGATAGGTTGACTATCTCTGTTTCATTTAGTTCTTTTTTGGAGTTTTGTTGTGTTCTTTCCTTTGGGCCATGTTTCTTTGTCTCCTCAATTTGGCAGCCTCCCTGGTGTGTGTTTCTGTGTATTAGGTAGTGTTGCTTTGACCCCCTGTAAAAGGCACCTATAAATTGTGTGGGGTGGAGCCTTAGGTAATTGCCAGGATGGGGCCACTCACTTCACTGCTTTGTGGCTCTGTTTGGGGGCAAGGGTCAGAGGGGGGGCTGTGCCTCTGCCTGGCTTCTGGGGGTTTGCTCAGCACTTGCCCTGTTTCCACCTACTCCCCTTATGCGATTGGTAGGTACCCTTCTGGCTCTTGCCCTTGTGTTGAGTCCCAGGGTGGGTTTGTGTATGTTTTAAGACTGAGTGGGCCCTTTAAGTTAAGTTTCTTGAAAATCTGGCAGTTTTTTCTGCTGCCCTCATCCCCACCGTCTTATTTATTTATCTATCTGTCTGTCTATCTATCTATTTATTTATTTTTAGAAAGAGGGGAAGGGAAGGAGAAAGAGGGAGAGAAATAGCAATGTGTGGTTGCCTCTTGCATGCCCCCAACAGGGGACCTGGCCCGCAGTCCAGCCATGTGCCTTGACTGGGAATCAAACCTGCAGCCCTTTGGTTTGCAGGCCAGCGCTCAGTCCACTGAGCCATACCAGCCAGGGCCCCCACTGGTTTTTATAGCCAGAAATTATGGGGATATATCTTCCTGGCATTGGAACCCTGGGCTGTGCAGTCTGGCCTGGGGCTGATATTGCTTGCTTCCAAAGTGTCCTTCCCAATTTTTATCCACCACACGAGAATATAGGACCGTCCCTGCTGTTAGTTGCCGCCACTGCCTCTCGCCCCCATCTCTGTGTCTCTGCCCCTCCTACCTGTCTGGATGATTGTGGCTGCTTTAAATCTTTGGTTGTCGACCTCCCCACAGTTTGACTCTCTGACAGTTCTGGATGTTACTTGTTTTGAGACTTAGTTGTAATTTTTTTTGTGGTTGCACGAGGAGGTGAAGCATGTCTACCTGTGCCTCCATATTGACTGAAAGTCTATTATTTTTAATTAATATGAAATTAAATTTAAACTTTTTATGTAGCTCAGATCAGACACAAACTCCTGCTAATCTTCTGTATTTTATAAGTATGCTCCAGCAAAATTAGGCTACTCTTTGTTCTTTGAACATACCTTATATCTGCTTTTATTCCTTTGCTTGCATGTTTCCTTCATATTAGAGTGTCCTCTCCATCTCAAGGTCCCTTTCATATGTTTGTTCATTCAATCAGTAAATATTTATTGAGACTATTTTCCTATGTTCAGTATACTGTTGTACAAGTTGGAGATAGAATGGTAGGTAAAAATTGACATGGTTCCTACTTTTTCTCTGTCTCTCTGGTATGTATGTTTGTTACAAAGTCTTTCCAGCATCACCTTTGGAAAGACTGGCTTCTTCTACCTTAAAACTTTAACAGATTGTTTGTACCCTTCTCATTGCAATTCTAACTGGCAACATCTTTGTACTTACATTGTACCACAGTAGGTTTTTTTTTTTAACCATATAAGGTATCTGCTATAGTAGCTTTCTTGTAAAAGTTGTGCCATTGTAAGTACTTCTTGACTTGAAGATTTGTCTTTGATTATAATCTATTATAATTAATGATACTTTACATCTATATAGTAATTAATGGTTTACACATATTTCTCTGACACAGTGTAACCAACACTATAAAATATATGGGTAAGTTATTCTGAGATATATCATGATGTAATTATTGACAACTGTTTTTATTTAAGATGTTTGTAATGACACTGAAAAATTATGTGTGTTAAATATTTTTGGGAAGAATTGTAGCACATCTTTGTCTTCTTAATTATATTTTATTGTCATGCTATTACATTTGTCCCAATTTTTCTCCCTTCTGCCTGTACTGAGTATCCCCTCCACCCCCCTCTGTACATCTTTATTTGTGACTGCCAACTTGCAGTGAAAAAATGCTACAGGATAAATTTTCAGGTGTTTACTTACACAAACTGAGCAGTTATGATTACTATATTACTCAGTTTAAGTCATTTTTTGAATTTCTATAAAAATTTATTTGAGCCCAGCAGAGAAGACATCTTGAAGCAAGATGTCAACAGACTGAGATAAATGCTTTAGCAAATAACAGCTTGCAGTTTCTTTTATGCATTTGAGATTAAGGACGGAATGTGAGGACAAGTACGTGTAGGTGGTAGGAAGCAGCTCAGGGATGGGATTACATATAGTAAAGATTATGTGCTGTTTTGGAGGGAGTTATTTATTTCAAAGCTGTGTTAACCTAGACGTGTAGAAATAATGGACAGGGATTGCTTAAGACAAAGATAAATCTTATACTAAAAAGTTAGGTGCCTGGGGTGTGACTACTCACCATGACCTGCCCAGTTAGGAATTTATGATCAGATCACCCAGTGAGGTTACTTTCTATAGTACCACCCACCCCTTTTTTGTCCATAGGTTTATTGGTCATAAACCAATCTGAAGGATACACTGATGATCAACCTTTTGGTGGGTGGTGTGGTCTCACAGCACTAGGAAGGCTCATTCCTAGGAAGACTCAGTATTGACGTCATTTTGTTGACCATTGGGGATGGGGCAATACTGTAACCATGGGATCTGAGTTGAGGCTAAATCTTCCCCAAACTGGAAGGGCGGGCAAATGGAAGGCATCAGATCTTATGGTCTTCTGTGTGAAAAACCACTGTGGATCATTTTTTTTTTTCTGTCAACTATCATGATCTGAATTTTGCCTTCTGTCTAGTTTTTCTGTATTTGGCATCTAATATAACATTAAAAGTTGCCTTCTACATCTTCTTTAGCTTGGAAATACTGTAAAATGTCTCCTTTCAATAATGTCACTTACAAATTTCTTCACGTAAGTCCATCTTAAATACATTATGATTCATGAAGGAATGTAAAACCCCCCAAAATGGAGTTCCAGGGAGCCAGGAAGAGCTAAGGTGCCATCTTGGCTTTCTCCATAGCCTTGACTATTCGTTTAATTTTCAACCATTTTTTACCCATTCAATATATCCTATTAGTTTTTCTATATATATATATTGAGGCTTTTAACCTTTAAAATCTCAAAGTCTAATGAAAACTAAGAAGTAATCAATTATCATTCTTAGCCTGAACATTTTATAACCTCTAGAAACATTTTTGCCTTGGCATAAAAGTCACTTATTATCTGGTCTTATATTTGTAAAACCTAGGCAAATAAAGACATGTCTATTTTAAACCAACAAACTGAAGCTAGCTTTTATTTACTAAGGATTAATCTTAGATCATGTAAAATTGAAAATCATTTGAGTTAGTTTCTATTTTTTTGAGAATTTTAGAATACCCAATTTTTACAAGTGTTTGCTTTTAAATTAATTTTAACAATACCATCGGGAGGTAGAAAATTATCTCATGTTTATTATATATATCTGTCCAGAAGGTGTCCAGCTATGTATTATAAAAAATAGAGACATTTATGGAAGAAGATACAAGATACAAGAAGCATTGTACATAGGACTCCCCTTCAAAGTAGGCACCTGTGGACCTCACACAGTTCACCCAGTCGCCATCAGCTGCCCCGTCATATTTTCCTGAATCTCATTGACGGTCTGAAATCTCTTTCCTTTCAAAGGTGATTTTAATTTTGGGAAAAGCCAGAAGTTGCAGGGTACTCAATCTGGGGGTGCTGAGTCATCTGGGTGATTTCATGTTATGCCAAAAAATTCTTCACAAGATGTGATGCATGAGCCAGCACATGGTCATGATGAAGCTGCCAATCACCAGTTGCCCATAGCTGCAACCTTCTGAATTATCCAAATAGTTTCTACAGAGGCATGTTCAAGCTTAATGTAAAATTTGATGCAGATTTCATTGTTCTACTTGCTCAATCATTTTGAATGTGTTGGCCACAGAGGACACACACTGGTTCAACAGCATCCACTGCCCCCACAGACACGTACAGTGAAGTCATCATTGTTCATGCATGTGCATTCCAGTCGACTCTCCTTGGCTGCCAGGTTACACCGATGTCTTGCAAACCCCATGTCGTGTAAACTGTTCTGGTTATATTAACAATGGCTGGACTTTTCCTGGCCATTGTTAATGTACATATACGAGCAGAGACCTTTTAGCCATGAGAAAAATTTACTAGTTTATAAAAGAACGACTGGATCCAAATTTTGCCGTGGACGCATTTATAATTTATGTCTGTGCTTGACAAGTCAAGTTCCAGATGACCTTCCCCCTTTTAGAATAAGGACAGCCAGCCCTGACCAACATGGCTTAGTGGGGCAGGTGTTGTACTGCACACTGAAGGGTTGCCACTTTGATTCCTGGTCAGGGCACACGAGGCAACCCTTCGATGTGTCTCTCTTGCGCATTGATATTTCTCTCCCTGTCTTTCTCTCTCCCTTCCCCTCCCTCTAAAAAATAAATAAAATCTTTAAAAAATGAATTAATATTAAAATAAGGACAGCCATTTTTAGTACCTCAAAAAATTGTGTTGACAGCAACAAATTAGGCTGATCTATTTATTTAAATCCTCTTAGAAGCCTTGAGAGAGCAATTAAATATATTTCCATTCATATTGCCTAATTTTTTAGCTGGTGTTTTCTAGTTATGTGTGCAAAAATTGATTTAGAAGTATCAAAGAATTCTCAGCTCAGCCAACTTATAAATGGGAGGCTGATGTCGTGGGCCTTGTAGCCCTCAGAGGCATGATTTCCCATGTTAAGTTTGAGATCCGTAGTGTCCGAATAAACTTCTAGGGAAAACCAGCCCTTACATGCAAGTCTCTGGACTTGGCAAATGCTGTGGATGTCTCTGTGAGACTGCTTTATGCTCTCGGAGGCGTGTCCAACCTTTTGGCATCTCTGGGCTACACTGGAAGAAGAGTTGTCTTGGTGTCTAAATACACTGTGACACATAATCACAAAAAAACGGTGTTTTAAGTAAATTTATGATTTTACGCTGGGCCGCATTTATAGCCATCCTGAACCACGTGTAGCCTGCAGGCCACAGGTTGGACACCCCTGCAGGAGGAAATTTCCTTAGGCAACCCCACAGAGATTCTTAGTCACCCAAGAATACTCCAGTCAGGGCCAGCGAGAGCTTGCTTACCAGATGCTGCTGAAGGTTTGCTGTTTTCCAAGGCACAAGTCCCTTTATCAGGGCAAACCTGTTCCCTGCCCTTCTCCCCGAAGCATTGCTGCACCCCGTGGACTCCTATGGCCCATTGCCTGCCCTCTGGGGTTGGGGATCTGAGCAGCCGTCATCACCCCATTGGCTACTCAGGTTGGGAAAGCAGTGTTCTTTCTCTTTTAGAACTAAAGAGAGTTCATACTCTCTTTTAACTAGCACAGATTTTGTTTAGACTCTTACTAAGCAATCCAGTTTAAAGCTGAAATTAAAACCAGAAGCCCATATTTTCCCTTTTACCCTGGGTTTTCTTTCTCCCCCACCATCACCCCAGGTTTTCTTAACCTTTATCCACCTTGAGGATTTTGTGAGCCAAGTTCAGTTAAAGTCATGGCCTGCTACTTAAAGCAAGGAGGCCCCAGATTCTGAGAGAATCTCACCCAAGTTCACCTAGTGCGAACTGGTGAGCCCGTGGGGTACAGTGGGCCCTTGTACCTAGCCCCGCGTTCTGGTTCGCGGGGTTGTCCTGGGTAGGCTTCTTCAGAAGCCTGACAGTTGCACTGAGTAAATATCGATGCAAGAAATGTCCATACCTGTATAGAATTTTTATGAGTTTATTTGAGCCATACTGCTGACATATTATGGGGAACAAGATCTCAAATGCTGTTACTGATAAACTTGCATCTTTTTAAAGAGTTAAGAAAATTTAAAATGATACGATTATTAAAAAAGTAGAATTTATTCAACTTGTAATCTCCCAGATTTTGAAAACATTTAAAAGGTGCTGGCTAATGTGAAATTAAAAGTAGTAAAGTTAGTAGGTATTAAGCATGGACTGTCATAATTACGTTGTGCTACTTAGTTGGGGAATATATTTATTCAACAGATGTTTGAATGTTTACTGCTCGACACATTTTAGGTGCTGAAGAAATATTAGTTTTCAAATGAAATCTCTGTTGTCATGTTTTTACTTTTAATGCTCTGGTTATTTGTTGTGCAATTGTAGTTTTACTATATATAGTAGGAGATCTTTGAACAAATCAACGACTTCCTCATTTTATGATTGCCACTGATCCCAGTGTTCACTAGTTCCCAGACTTCTTTGTAATTGAAGCTGATTTATTAATCTTTTTACTAATTTATATCAGTTACAGCATATTTCTTTGAGTCATATACAAAGTATATATAAATACATGTATTTTAAAACCAACTTTAATGTAATATAATTGACCTAGAATTAAAACCTGACTCTATTAACTCCTAGTTCTTGTTTTTGCCATATGCTATATCATATTTCTTTATGGGATTTATTTTGAAATGTCATAGAAATATGCAAATATGCTGGTTTTCTGAATTTAGTCCAATGTGTGTGAAAATCTATGATAAATTGTTTAAACTTGTTTATAAAATTATCAGTTTCTATAATGTACTATAAATTTAGATTTATATTTTGAAGTCTAAAATTTTTTTTAGTATTGAACTATACATAATTAGGACTGTTTTCCATCTTCATATTCTAGATTAGTAAAGGAGTAAAAAATAGTTATGATATTCTAGGGCCTCTAACTTATAATGAAACAATGTGAGAATAGACTGCTTAGGAATTCAAAGATAATAAAATAAATAAGTATTCTTTTGTCCTTACCTTTTCAAGATTCCTAGATAAACGACAGCTGTTTGGGGTTACATATGAATTCAAGAGCAAGGCATGGTATGTTTATAGGTAATTTCTTTCCAATCATTGCAAAGATTTTCCAGAAAAATCTTACCCTAGTAGAATGCAACGTTGAAGAACTAAGATCTTCAGATCTAAGCTATATCTTTTGTCTAAACCTTTGCTTTAACTAAACTGATGTAAGATAAGGATAACTTCACAATTTTAGGAGTTTTCTGACCTCCTTGGCTCTATGTTTTGTTGTCTTTGATTTTGGAAAATATCAACCAGAGATTTATTTGGAAAAATAAAAGATCTTCTCCCTTGGGGACTCCAATTAAGTCTATGTTAGATGATTTAACATTGTCATACAATTGTGTGCTCCCTTTGGTTTTTTTTTTGTTTGTTTGTTTCAGTTTAGATAATTCTCATTGACCTATTTTTAGTTCACTGATAGTCCTGTCAGAGGAATTCTCCAACTTTGAAATTATCTTTTTTAAAATTTTATTACTGCCATTTGTCTCTTTTTTATATTGTAGTTTCCATATCTCTGCTGAAATTCCCCATCTGTTTTATACATATTGTTTAGATTCTTTAATATACTCATCTTTTCCTCTAGATCTTTTAACATATTAATCATAGTTAAGCATCCCTGCCTGATAATTCAACATTTGGGTCATCTCTGTGTTTTGTTCTGTTGTGTGCTTTATATCTTGACAGTGAATTTTTTTTAAATGTGTCTCAAAATTTTTAATTATGATAAAACAGTTGAAGCCGAAGTAAATATTGTCTGTGTTCAGCAGCGGGTATGCTGCTTCTGTCAGCTCTACCATTAGTACAGTAGGTTGAGTCACTTCTGTCTCTAGGTGAGTGAGGCATGGATGGCTCTGTTGTTACCATTGTTACCTGCAGTGCACCACGGACTTGAAATTTCCCAGTGGTGGTGGTTGTTACTTTCGTGTGCCCTGAGAAGTTTTCCTGCTCCATTGTCAACCGTCAGCAGTATGCCCACACTACAGAGGGCTCTGTGTGTGGGTGTGTGTGTTAGGCTTGTGGTGGGAGTGGAGGTGGCCTTGGTTGGTTCTTCCCATCCGCTCTCAGTCTTAGGCTGGGCTTGTGGGTCTGGGCCTTCCAAGTCCTGCTTTCTCGTTTGTTTTCCCCGCCCCCCCCCCCTTTCTCCCAGTGGTAACCAAACTCTGCTTTGTACTTGAGGTAGGATGTAGGCCCAAGAGAGTTTCTTGTTCTTTGCCCAGTGCTGGTGTACTGCTTTGTGTAGCTGCAGGACAAGAAGGTTTCTTGTCCTTCTCCTGAAGTCGTGGGTGGGCTTTTACTTCTGCCTATCCTCTAGGAGCAGTGGATCTTTTCCTGGGCCCTGGGGGTGGGAAGGTTTCCTAACCCTGTCCCCAGAGGTAAATAACTGCTTCTCTTAGTCTTTGCTTGTCTCAGACTCTGACTAATCCTGGTTTTTGTCATTGCTTTCCTTCCAGGTTTTAGATTGTTTTCTTTTATCCTGGCTCACCTGTATTCCCTTAGTAGCTCTTGATTTCCTATTGATGAGTCCTCCCTGCCTAGCCTCCCTTGGTCTCGCTGAATTCTTAGACTTGTGCCCTTTGCATTGCATTCAGGTTGACTCATCACCCTTACTTAAGTTGGGTGCTTACTGAAAGGTCAGTAAGCTTTTCAGTTATTGTTGTGATTCAGAAATTACTAGTTATTCTAGTTAATCTACTTGACTGTGTATAATACCAAACCCTTTAGACCTTAGATTACTGTATAATTTGTACCAAACAATCTTTAATGAGGATTCCATAGGTCTCCTTATTTAGATTTCACAATCTAACGGTTCTTACAGTTTTTAATTTTCATTGCTCACCTCTAGTGAAGAGTGCATAGTCTCATAGAGATTGAGTCAGATGACCTGGGCTTAAAGAACTCTTCCAGTTCTTGTATCTGCCTGTTTGTTTATCTACAGAACATTTATTGACTACCTTCTTTATTCTCGGTGCAAAGTCATTGCTATGCTTTCTGGCAGCTTTAAGTTATTGATCACAGTCACTTTATTATTGTTTTTTGTAGGTTCACATTTGATCCTCCCAACAAGTCAGAGCAGTAGGTATTAATTGTAGTAATTAATTGAGGAAATGAGTATAATTATTTTGGGAAACTGGAGAAATGCATACTTAAGTGTCATGCCCATTATGTATAGATAGTAAGAGATGCAAACCTTCCACAGACATTAGTAATGTTCCATCTGATAGATACTTCATAATATACTTAACTATTCATCTATTTTTAGAAACACACCAAGTTTTAGTTTTGTAAATAATGATTCAGCCAGACTCTTAGGAGCTGTACTTGATTATTCTGGTCCTCATCACCCACATCCTGACCATCTGTTAGTAAACACTATGGGTTCTGACCACCCACATGGATTTTGAGTTTCTCTACTTTTCTCTATTTCCATTGCCATCAGACTAGTTCAGGCCCCCCTTTCCTCTCACTGGGATCCTGCAGTAGCTTCCTACTTCTTGTTATTGCTCTTGACCTTCTACAGTCTATTCTCTCAGAAGCTTGTAAAAATGTACATAAGATCATTACCTTCCCCTTTCAGTGGCTTACCAGTGTAATTACAGTAAAATAGAAACTTCTTTCCCTGGTCTGCAAATCTCTGCATGGTCTGGCCCCTGTCTGCCTCTCCAGGTTTATCTCTTTGTACCAATGCAAACCCCCTTGTCCACTCAACTTCCTTTCTGCTGCTAGAATATGTTAAACTCTTTCTCGGTTTCTGAGTCTTTGCACTTGAGGTTCCCTATGTCTTGATTGTTCCTTTGTTCCTCATCAGATTCTTGCATGGCTGATTTTAGTTTTTGGTTTTGTATCTCCAGAAATACTTTTTTTGGTGACCACATGTAAGAGTAGTTTCCTTACTTCCCTTCTCAATAAACACACTAAGCACTTTTAAAACTTATGTGCCCTTGTAAGTAGAAATTATATTTTAATGTTTACTAACTTGCTGTCTGTACTTAACGATAGAAATGTAAGCTTTTAAAGAATTGGATCATGGTCTGGTTTGTTCATGTATTACTAGATGGTGTCTAGTATGTCATAGGTAATAAAACCTTTCAGATAAAGATTGTCTTGATTCATACATTGTATACATAAACCTTTTTCTGTATTTTGATGTGCGTGCCACACCCCCACACCTCCCCGACGTAGAAAGCCAAAGTAGAATTAAGCTAAGGGAAATGTTTACTCTATATTTTTAGTTATATATGCTAATTAAAACATTTCAGAAATGATTCCCTACCCCCATTTTTATGTTGTTATATTTAAAATGGGTGCTGTACCATATTAATTTTCATTCCTCTTTACATAAATAGTTTTTTTATTATTAACTTGGAAAATACAGGCAAGTGTAACAAAGAGAATAAAACAAATTTCACCCCTCAGAACCACTTTGGTATTATTATTTTTTACATTTAGTAGTGTTATTTTAATATACTTGCTATCATCTTAGATGTAATTTTGCATTGTGTGTCTTTAAAATCTAACATTCTGAGCTTTTTCTTAACTGTTAATTAGAAGGTATGAATTATTTACTTGTTCTTGTAGGAGTTCTGAACGGGTCACCCCAAGATGTTCCTCTGTGGTATACAAATTGTTTTAAGCTAAAGGCAGCCAAGACCCTACGAGCTCAAGAGAAACTTCTCTCCCCCTTTTACCTACCTAGAAGAATTTGAATTAGTGGCCTTGACCACAATAGGTTATCAGAGATGTATAGGGCAGGGCAAACTTCTAATTACTGAACATCTGCTCTTGTAATCCTGCACTGACTTTCCTTCACTCTGAAGCTCCACAGTGATCCTTAGCTCAGAAAGTTTTATATACCTCATGTTTCCTTTCTGTCTTGGAACCTCTTGGGTGGGGTCTCTGACTCTCTCATATATGTGGGGTTCCTATGGGTATGTAAGTATTAATTTGGTTATGTTCTCTTGTTAATGTGTTTCATGTCTATTTGATTATTAGACCAGCTGAAAGAACCCTGAGGGTAGAGGAAAGTTTCTTCCTCCACCTTCGTATTGTTGGATAGATTCTTATTGTTGAATAGATTGGTTTCAGTTTTCTGTTCAGAATATTGTTAAAAACATTTATGTACATAAACCTTTTTTGCATTTTGCATTTTAAGCTGACTTCCTAAAAGCATACTATTATATTAAAAAGTATGAAAATTTTAAGATTTAGAAAATAGATGCACAGTACTTTTAGTGATATATATTACGGCCATTGCCAGATTGACTTCTGGAAGGGTTGTGTTTTTTGAGTGCCTATTGGTGTTTTATTGAAAAAAGAATCTTTGCTGTTTTGGGTGAAATGTCATGTTTCATTTCTATAACTATTAGAGTTTAAGTGCTTTTTCTTTTGTATATTGTTAAATTAACGGTCCCTTATGGTCCCTTTTGATCAAAGGTGGAATGGTCCTGCCAACAGATTTCTTAAACTAGTGATGGGTTGAAGACTGATTTCTTTCCTGACATTCCATTACAGTGACTCTCGTGGAAATGTGATATCATTAAGAGCATTTAGCTTTCTGATAGTTTAATTGTGCTTCCATTTTCTCCAATTTTGTTACAGTTTCAGCTGTTGTTTTTTTCTCCTTTAAATTCTGGTTTAATCCAGAAACCTAGTTTCTTGAATTTTTTAATTTAGCAACTTAGATTTCTGAAGAATAATTTACCATAATACTACAAATGTTGGCTGCCTTTATTTTCTATTGTAAGTTCCTCTTGAATATTGAAACTTCTCTCTAAATAGTGAGGATTATGATAACTAATTGCATAGTCTGAAGTTTGTTTCATTCATCTTCTTTTATGGCTTAAACTATATAATATGTAAATTCAGGGGCTATCCATGTGTCTCTTTCACCTTGGGGAGTGGTGATGAGAGAAAACTACAGAGTGAGAAAGAGGGAGGGTTGGGAGGGGAAGATAGCATGGAATAAAGGAACAACTAGGCTTTAGATTAGAGTAACGTAAACCTGCATTTTAATTGTGTATCATTTACTAACTCAGAGTTTCTGTTCCACAGTTTCTTACTTGGGGAAAAAAGGAGATATAATACCCATCTTTCAAGGTCATAGTAAGGGTTAAATTATATATGTGTGTGTATACATACACATGTATGTACATGTATGCATGTGTGTGTGTACATACACCTCTGCTGTATTATATATTATTTGGTGTTCAGTAAGTTAGTTTTTTCTTTTGGGAAATGGAGGGATTGTCACATCTGGGAAGCTCCTATTACATATGTAACACAGGTGTGGCATGTATTAGTGTATATTAGGACATTGCCTGAGTTGCTGAACATGTATAATAAGTTTTATTGTGGTAGGAAGAGCGGTTTAACAGATTCGTTCTCTGTAACCAAGCTGTAGTGGAAGTAGAATTTTATAATTAAAATAAGATATGAAAATACCCTTTGAAGGTTAATTTAAAATGAAAACTCCTTGCTTCCTTTATTAATTTCTTTGAAGGAGACTTAATGCTGTATCAAATAATGCTCCTTTTGTAATTGAAGGAGAAAAAACAGCAGGCAAGTTATTAGACTGTTGTTGTTATACTGAGTGAGACATGTAAACCTGCAAGATTGTGTCTCTTGATAGAATATTGATAAGTTAATGTCATATTAGATGCCCATCAAATGGATCCTCAACATTTATCTCATTCTCAGAAAGGTTATTGTTAGCAACAGGATTATTAAATTGTCATCTGGATTAATACTCAGCAAATGGATGAACCTCTTGGCAAACCAAGATGGGACTAAAATAATGGGATTAGGTACCCATTCTTTATATTCCTCTGGAAAAGAAGGTGCTTGCTCTAGAATTCACTGAAAGGCGGTCAGGATTGAGAGTTGCAATTTCTCATCTTTATAATGACTCAGTTCCTGGCGAACATTCCTGAGCCCCTTTCTGTGTGCCATACTCTGCCAGATATGGGAACTGGGAATTGAGGAATTTATAATCTAGTGAGGAGGACCAGGTATAACTACAAAACATCGTGATAAACATATACAGTAACATATAATGGAGCCACTTTAAAGTGGAGGTTATAGCTGCCATGCCAGAGGAACTGCTTTGTGGGTCTTATGTCTGAAACCTTTGGAATTCTAGAACTGGGCAAAATGACCTTTGGACTGGGCCTAAGCAACCTAGTTTCTCAAAGAGCTTTACAAAGATAACAAGATGACTACTGGATGAAAAACTAAAAATGTTATTTAGAATTAATGTCACCTGCTCTGTTTTCTGCATCCATAGAAATGCCTTGCGTTGATATGATTGTTTCCCTTCCCTTTCTCATAAATACCCATTGCCCTTGTCTCCAAATCAGAACATTACTTGGACTTCTGCCTGAATTAATAATTCCTGAATAGCTATTATTATTCATCTCAAGTAATCATTTGTTTGCCTCTCAGTTTGAGAGGCCTTTTATTTTTTTATTAAAATATTTTTATTTTTAAATTACAGTAGATGTACATTATATTAGTTTCATGTGTACAATCCCATGGTTAGACAAAGTGATCACCCTGATAAATCTAGTACCCATCTAATACCATATATAGTTATTACAGTGTTACTGACTGTACTCCCTATGTTGTACCTTACATCCGTGTGACTATTCTGTAACTACCAATTTGTACTTCTGAATCCCTTCACCTTCTTTCCCTATCCCTCTAAACCCCTCCCATCTAGCAGTTGTCAAAATGTTATCTATGAATCAGTTTCTGTTTTGGTTTGTTTATTTATTCATTTATTTTAGATTCCACATAGAAATGAAATCATCTGGCATTTGTCTTTCTCTGTCTGACTTATTTCACTCAGCACAATACCCTATAGGTTCATTCATGTTATTGTAGGTAGCAGAATTTCATTCCTTCTTTTTTTTTTTTAACGGGTGAGTCATATTCTTATATACATACGTGCACCACTTCTTTATACATTCATCTATTGATGGACACTTAGGTTGCTTCAATATCTGGGTTGTTGTAAATAATGGTGCAATAAACATATGGATGTATGTCTTTTCTATGTAGTTTTGGGTTTCTTTGGATAAATACCCAGAGGGGGGGATTGCTGGGTGCTCCTTTGTCTCTTGTTACAGTTGGAAGTCCTTTTTAATTTTAAGTGAACATATTTGTGTATATTTAAAGAGTTAGTTGTGAGAGAATAAGGTGAAGGAGATAAATGAAATAAAATCGGCTCTGAAGTAAAATGGACTTTTGCCATTTTAGTCAGGGTGAGCCAAGAATATGCCTACTTAATAGGGTATTGTCAATAAATAATATCAATATAGAAAAAATGTTTAGTACAATCTTTGCCACATAGTAACTCTTACAGTGTTAGCTGTTAGTATTTTAAATTCCTATAGTTTCTTCCTATGATGGTGCGGTTCTGTAAATGGTTATTTATTTAATTTTTAAAGATGTATGTAATAAAGAATTAAAAAGGCCCAGAATGGGATTGGAGTGTGATTTATTGCTACTAAAGCAACTACTTAGGCAAATTAAAATATAAAGAAAGCTAATAGTTAATGATCTTGCTTTATATAAAAAATACCCTACAAATTATTTTAAGAAGGGGCTCTTTGTTGCATTTAGTGCCCATGTATCAGTTGGCTATGGTAGAAACACCCAGTTTATTGAGCATCCTTGGGAGGTTGTGTCCCACGTGAATGAAGAGCCAACATTTATTGAGTACTTAGTATGTTTTAGGTGCTGTTCTAAATATTTTACACAGAATAACTCATTTGCTATGTAAATATTTTGCACAGAATAACAGATTTGCTGGAAAATATTTTATCCAGCAAATGTTATGAGCAAATCTTATGAGTAGATCTCATTTTACAAGTGACGTAATGGAGCCCTTGAGGGGTTAAGTAGAAGTTTGCACAGCTGTCAAGTAGTGGAGATGGGATTCTACCAATAGGACTCTCAACTTTAACCAGTATTCTTTTGACTCTTGAATAATCACAGATTAACTCCTTGGATTATAAATGTTTTATTGCAAACATTTTGGAAGCAGATTATCTCTAAAATTTGTTACTTATTTCCCTGCCTTCTACTGGGTGTGTTTTGACAGGCACAATGTTACTGTTAGCGCACATGTGAAAACACAGGTATTCTTTAGTACTGCTGAGTTGTGTGGAGCTTTTCAACCTTATCTTTCTTGGCTTTGAGCTGCTGTAATGTTTATTTCTTCAGAAGCTTTTTATTTAACAGTATAGAAAAGGGCACAAAATCAGTATATAGCTCACCTGTTTTTCACAAAGTGAATATTCTCATATTACCAGTATTCAGATTAAGAAACATAATATTGCCTTTTTCCTCGAGGAAGTCCCTTATGCCTTCTTATAATTACTGCTCGCCTCTGCCCAGGGTTAACCACCGTCCTTATACTTTAATATTGTAGAATAGCTTTCTTTCCTGTCTTTGAAAGTAATATAAATGTGGAATCATCAACATGATTATATCCAGCTTATTCATTGGATAGCTGTAAATTAAAATTTTTTTTTTGGTATCTGTTAAGGCTGGAAGATGACAACTCAAGTCAAAACGAGTTGTCATACTATTGGTAGTGTGAAGGATCCTCTTGAGTAAAATATATAAAGTTTTAGTGTGACATTTTTTTCATTTTTGCGGATTTGTATTTTTTTCAGGTTTATCTGCATTTAGCCTAGGTGGAGTCAGAAGGCACTTTCAGAGGAGTGTTTACTGTGCATATCAGACTTTAAAGAGTGTAAGAGCAGAGAAACCTAAAATGGAAGGTCCGGTGTTATTTGCATTATGAAAAGAAGCTAAATTTAGTACCTCAGATAATAGGTAGGATGTACATATGTGTAATTTATATATACATATGCAATGTTGGTTTATCCTTAGTACCAAGAAATCCTATGATAGTTTATTGAAAAATTCATATTAACTTTGCTTCAAGTCCAATTTTAAGAAACTAGATCTTTAGAAGCTGATTACCATGGGCTAGTTCCTGTTATTTAACAAAAAAGGAAGTTGAGAACCTGGAAGCTCATAATTTCTGGTTAAGTGGGAAAAAAAGAAAAATATGATAGGTGGAACATTCACTCTCTTTTTATATTCACTGTAAAACCAAATCAATGAGGAGAATGGAAGGAGAAGTAGGAAAGTATATCAGATTTTCCTGCTTACAGCTTTTACTGTTTATTAGCATGTTCCCATAATTGAAAAGATTGTCTGAAGTTTTAATTTAAGGCTAATATATTAACTCTACATATATTTATTTAGCACTTATATTCATGTTCTAGGCACTGGAGCAATGAATAAAAGAAAAGTAAACAATGAGCTTATATATAAGTGGGTAAGACAGTCAAGTAGACAAGTAAATATATGTCAGGAAGTAATAAATGCTGTGGAGGAAAATTAAATAGGACAGGGAATAGGGAATGTCAGGAAAGAATGTATCTTTGTATTTGCTGTTTTGTATTCAGTGGTCAGAGAAAGCATAGGTGACAGTTGAGAAGAGGGAATGGAGGGACAGAGTGATAAGGCTGTCTCTTAGGTGGCGGGAACAGCTAGTGCATCATGGGCCCTGATGTGGAAAATGCCTGGGTTTTGGAGAAACTTCCAAGGACAGCAGTGGGCTAGTGATAGAGTAAGCAGTTGGGGGAGGAGTAGGATATGAAGTCAGAGAAATAGCCAAGGCCAGAGTATATAGGGTCTTGTTTGTAGACTGGTAAGAGGACGTTTCTCAGAGTAAGATGGGAGCCAGTGCGGGGTTTTGAGAAGTTGTGACACAGTCTGAGTTCTGTTTTAAAAGGGTCACTTTAGTTATTTCATTGTGGTTAGATTGTAGAAGGACTCATCTCAGGGAGCAAGGAGACCAGTGAGAGGCTTCTGTCCATGGGAGAGGGTGATGGAGCTCCAGGGCTATGTGTGGAGATGGTGGGAGGTGGAACAGATGATTCTGTATACAGATACCAAACGCAGTGAAAGATTTTCTGTTCTGTTGTCCTGAAAATCAAGTGTATTGTAGTATAGACATTGTGATGTAAAAACATAAACGTTTATGCTATGTTATATAATTTAAGGAGTTAAGACATTGGAACAAACTTATTATAGTTCTCATGCTGGATATTATGGGGTAGCATAAACACCATACCAAATAGTTAAAACTTTTTTGCCTGTCTCCGTGTCCCCAATCCATTTAAAGTATAAGGATTATTTTAGTTTATTTTCTTCCTCTTTTGGTCATTATTGCCTTCATTTCTTATAACTTTATTTTTTATTTTTATTTATTGATTATTACAGAGTGAAACATTACAAGTTCCACCTATTTATGCACTCATTGGTTGTTACTTGTATGTGCCCTGACCAGGACTGAACTTGCAACCTTGGTGTAATGGGATGACACTCTGACCGCCTGAGCTGCCTGGCCCCAGGGCCTGTCATAACTTTTTTTAGCTTCTGATTTTTACCTTTTCTCTTATGTGCTGATATAATTGCAAGTAAATACCTGGTCTGTTTTGTTTGTCCATGCTTCAAGTAGTTTTCCTTTTGTAGTTTATTAGGTAAGACTGTTCTTTTTCATTTTGTACAGTGTCTTAAATTCCCTGAAACATATCATTGTTTCTGGTAGCTACCTTCAAGTTATTTTGCTTAGTTTCATAACTAGAGCTACCTTCATTTTGAAAAGGCAGTAGAAAGAATGAATTATTATCAGTGTCTAGCAGATAAATGTACTCAGTAAATGCTTAATTTCTTTTGCTTTATTCACTTTGGATTAATTTTTCTTCGTTAATAACTTTATTCACTTCTTTGTTACAAATTATATTCATTATGCCATATATACAGTAATTCATGCACATGAGATCTGTCCGGAAAAAGTCCAGCCATTGTTAATATAGTAAGAACGGTGTGTACAACATTGACGTAACCTGGCAGCCGAGGAGAGTGACCTGGAATGTGTGTGCGTGAGCAATGACGACTTCACTCTACTGGTCTGTGGGGGTAGTAGATGTCATTGAGTGAGCATGTGTACTGTGTGGCCATGGCATTTGAAATGACTGAGCAAGTAGAGCAACGAATCTGCGTCATACTGTGCGTTAAACTTGAACATTCCTTTTCGGAAACTATTCAGATGACTCAGAAGGCCGCAGCTATGGGCAACTGCTGATTGGCAGCTTCATGACCACAACATGCCTGCTCATGCATCAGGTCTCGTGAAGAGTTTTTTGGCCAAACATCAAATCACCCAGGTGAATCGACCCCTCCACAGCCCAGATTTGGTGCCCTTCGACTTCTGGCTTTTCCTAAAACTAAAACCACCTTTTAGTTTTAGTGCAGAGATTTCAGACTGTCGGTGAGATTCAGGAAAATATGACAGGGCAGCTGATGGTGATTCCAACAAAAGATTTTGCAGTGTTTTGAACAGTGGAAGACATTCTGGGAGAACTGTGTGAGGTCCCAAGATGCTTACTTGAAGGGGACTGAGGCATCATTGTCCTATGTACAATGTTTTGTATCTTGTATCTTCTTCAGTAAATGTCTTTTTCATATTACACATGGCCGGATACTTTCTGTACAGACCTCCTGTATATCCCAGTTATTAGTCTGTGGTAAGTATCCAGGCTTTAAATCAGATCACTATGCTTTTGAATCTTGGATCTGCCACTTACTAGATTGCAGGTGTTTTGGAGCCTCTCTGAAATGGGAAGTGTCTGGTTGTGAAGTGTGCCTAGCACAGTGTCTGGTAGTATTAGCAGTCCCTTGAATAGGTATTGTCTCTTTTTCCTCTATAAGCCATTAGGTTAATTTTTTAAGAGTTAAGAGACATAAGACATATGAAGTATGTCATTGAATTTTCTTTTAGTTGGTACTTCCCTTGCCTTTTCTCTTTCCTTCTGTTCTGGTCCCTCTGGAAGGAACTATAGAGACACAGATATATCCTCATCTACACTATGTAATAAGCATAACACATCAAATAATGAAGCCTACAGGAACTACCTGTGAGATGAGCAGAAGCAGATAGCGTGGATTTAGTAAATGAGACTAGGAAAGATGGTACAAGTACCCTATTTTTCAGACTGTAAGACACACTTTCCCCCCCAAATTTGGGAGGAAAATGGGGGTGTGTCTTACAGTCTGAATGTAGCTTACCTGGCTCGCTACAGGATTTCTGCTTTAAAGGATGTTATTAAATATTTTACCAAATTTTTTGCTTCAAAAATTTTTTTCCTATTTTTCTCCTCTGAAACCTAGGTGCATCTTACAGTCTGAAAAATACGGTAGTTTCTACTTGGGTTAAAGTTTTTTACTCTTGCTAATCTAAAATCAGAGCATTCTGTTATATAGTTATAAACTTTGAATTGGAAGAAATAGACAAGCTTAATGATCAAATTTTCTACTTTTTATAGGAACCCCTGTGGTGCATCCTCCATTCATTAGCTCCTCAAATGCTTGCAATGACTGGGAGCTTACTGGTTCTTGAGCAGTCTTTTTGCATTGGAAGACAGCTCTGGTTTATGAAAACTTCTTTGTTATATTGAGCTGAAATTGTTTCATACTTTCTGTGGGTTCTAGATCCATTCTTAGAAGCAAAGAATGGCTGCCTTGTCTCAGTATTTTGAAGGACCTTGTATCAGAATTTTCTAGAGAAATGGAAAAGAGGAGGAAAAGGTATATAAATTATTTTAATAATCATTTAAAACTTAAATATTGAAATAATTAAATTATATATATAAAATTGAAAGATTAGTTTTAAGGAAATGATGCAGATAATTGCAGGGACTGCTAAATCCAGAATCTGTATGGCAGGAGTTGAAGTTTTAGCCTTGAGAGAATTTTTCTTTCTCAGGGAAACCTCAGTTTGGCTTTTAAGGACTTCCAACTGAGTGGATCAGGCCCACCCACATTATGGAGAATAAATGACCTTTGTTTAAAGCCAACTGATTGTAGATGTTAACTATGTCTAGAAAATACTTTCACAGCAACACCTGGATTAGTGTTTGGTTCTGTAAGTGGATAATGTAGTGTAGTCAAGATGACATGTAACACTAACCATCACATTTTATCCTTGTCAACTCGGCAGTCATACACATCTTCTAAAAACCATATTTAGTCCGCAAATAAAGACAATAACAAAGTCATACTTTCCCCTAACATGATAACGACTATCCTGTGTATAATTGAGAACATGCTAAACCTTTTCATAGGAGAGGATGCAAATTCCTTGTTCACTCTTCTTGCTATCCTGTGACTTAAATACTGTGATGTAAAGTTAACTAGTATTAATATATCTTATGTTAGATTTTCCTTCTTTGCTCATTGATGCAGAGGGAGGAAGAGCCCAAAGTAGGTAGGTGGTAGGTTTGGCAGAAGCATTGGACGCAGTGAAGGCAGACCAGTATCCAGAATATCTGTTCAGTGAGAGTAAAAAACTCTTCCCCTTCCATGATGGGAGCAGTTCATTGTAATCAATCTGCCACCAGGTAGCTGGCTGTTCACCCTGAGGAATGCCGCCAGATTGGGTACTCGGTGCTGACCTTTGAAGCTGGCATATTGGGCACTCAGAAGTGGCTGCAGCCATGTCAGCCATTGTGAGTGAAAGTCCATACTGCTGAGCCCACATATGATCTTGCTCCCTGCTATGGCTACTTTGTTCATGAGCCCATTGGGCGGTGATAGGAGTGGCGGGGGAGGGAGGCTGACTGGTATACAGGCATACCTTGGTATAGGTTTGCTTCCAGACCACCACAATCAAGCAAATATTGCAATAAAGTGAGTCAAATGAGTTTTTTGGTCTCCTAGTGCATGTAAAAGTTATGTTTATATTATACTGTATATTTGGTGTGCAGTAGCATTATGTCTAAGTGACAGTGTACATACCTTAATTTAAAAATACTTTACTGCTAAAAAATGCTAACCATCACCTCAGTCTTTAGCGTGTCATAATCTTTTTGCTGGTGGAGGTATTGCCTCGATGTCGGTGGCTGCTGATTGATTAGGGTGGTGGTTGTTAAAGGTCAGGTGGCTGTGCAATTTCTTAAAATAAGACAACAAATGAAGTTTGCTGCATCAATTGATGCTTCCTTTCATAAATAATTTTTCTGTAGCATACAGTGCTGTTTGATAGCATTTTGCTCACAGAACTTTCAAAATTGAGAGTTAATCATCTCAAGTAAGTTTATGTAATATTCTAAGTCCTTTGTTACCATTTCAACAGTTTTTACAGCATCTTCACCAGCAGTAGATTCTATTGCAAGAAACCATTTTCTCTGCTCATCCATAAGAAGCAACTCCTCGTCCACTGAAGTTTTATCATGAAATTGTAGCAATTTAGTCACATCTTGAGACGCTCCTTCTAATACTAGTTCTCTTGTGATTTCCACCACATTTGCAGTTACTTCCTCCACTGAGTCCTTGAACCCCTCAAATCATCCGTGAGGGTTGGACTCAACTTCTTCCAGACGCGTGTCCATGTTGATATTTTGACCTCTTCCCCTGAATCACAAATGTTGAATCACTTCTAAAGTGGTGAATTCTTTCCAGAGGGTTTATAATTTACTTTGCCCAGATCCTATCTGTCATAGAATTGAAGAGAGTTTGTGCCTCTGGATTAAGTTTTGGCTTAAGGGACTATTGTGGCTGGTTCGATATTCTCTCCAGATCACTAAAACTTTCTCCTTGTCGGCAATGAAGTTGTTTTGCTTTCTTATCATTTGTTTGTTTACTGGAGTAGCACTTTCTTTAAGAACCTTTTCTTTGCATTCACAACTTGGCTAACTTATCAGAGAGGCCTAGCTTTTGGCTTATCTCACCTTTTCAACATGCGATGCTCACTAAGCTTAATCATTTCTAGCTTTTATTTAAAGTGAGAAATGTATGACTCTTCTTTTCTCTTGAACACTTAAGAGGCCATTGTAGGATTATTAATTGGCCATTTAAATTTAGTGTTGCTGTTTCTCAAGGAATAAAGAGGCCCAAGGAGAGGGAGAGATGGGACTAGCTGGCTGGTGGAGCTCACTCAGGACATAACATTTATTGATTTAGCTCGCAGTCTTATATGGGCCAGTTCATGGTACCCGCAACAATTACAGTAGTAACAGCAAAGGTTACCGATCACAGATCACCATAACAAACATAATAATGATGAAAAAGTTTGAAGTATTGTGAGAATTACCAAAATGTGGCAGACACTGAGTGAGCAAATGCTGCCAGAAAAATGGTGCTCATTGATTTGTTTAGTGCAGGGTTGCCACAGACCTTCAGTTTGTGAAAAAGGCAATATTGGTGAAGCACAATGAATTGAAGTACAGGGAAATGAGGTATGCCTGTATACTAAGGGGCTGAGGCTCACATCCCCATTTACGTTTTCAAAGTCGTGGTGAAAGGTGCATCCTCTGGACTAGCCTGAAGTGGGTGAGCAGGTTTTACATGATAAAACCATTTTAACATTTTAATTTTTCATGCTTTTGGATACCTCCTTCTACATTATATCAAGGCAGTTCTGGCTTTTCAGCTTCACTTAATGTAGTCCACCTTTTGGTCCATGTTTCAGCCAATGAACCAAACTGCTAGAGCTGTTTCCAACTTCTTGAATTACAAGATTAAATCTGGATTCTCTGCTTAGTGGTCTCATCAATAAATTTGGCCTTATCCAACTTTATATTTTATCCATATGATCCCACATCCTTAATATCATATTCTACGCATTCCCCAGGTTTCTCTGTGTAGAAATTGGAAAAATCATGCTGTTATAGTATATCTCCTGAGTTGGGGGGTCGTCACAATTTAGATACCACCTTCTGGAGTGGGCTGTGACTTGAGTCTGGTTGTAGGTCTAGATGCAAAGAATTGGTGTATGTAGGTCCTAGGGAGAATCAGCTGTGTCTGGCAAGGCAGCTGCCTCAGGGGAGGCCATTACAGATTCTTCTTGCAAAGCATAGGTCACCCCAGTTGAGGTTAGGAGGTGTGCTTCTAGCAAAGAACACCCAAGAGAATTTGGGAGTTAATGTTCCCAGCTTCACTGAGAGAGAGCTGCCCATATGTTTCCAATTTTTCAGGATCCCGTATCTTCCTAATGAACACCCTTGCTTTGACAGGTAATACTGTGTGAGGTTGGGAATTCAATTTGTGTTGTAATTCAGCCCCTCACAGGATGACACTTTGGGTTTGGTTTTCAGAAATCTCAGCTCTGAGTTATCAGTAGATAAGGGTTTCTCTTAGGGCAGACAGGGTTCTCAGGTCATTTATGTGGCATTTGAGCTGGGCGTATTAAGCCCTAATACCCTCTTGTTTCCCAGCTTTGTTCTGCACAGTCACTAGAGAATCTCATAATAGTTGAATAGCTGTTAGTTTGACAAATGTTCTAAGATATGAATTGCATGTTTACCCAGAACCTTGCTTTTTATAGATATTTTATTAGGTGTACCCAGGGTTGCATTTTGTATAGTGTTACTACTGTGTCATGCCATGGACTACCAGACTACCAATGCCTTCTTTACCTCTTTACTGGAAATGAAGTCATTAGTGTTTTAAATGTAAACAGAATAGAAAACCAATTTTAGAAACTACTTCAGAAAACTCATCTTTAAAATTCTTTCCCACTAGAACTACTCCTGGTACACAAATCAGTATCAGTGAGGACTCTTCAGAGAAATGGAGTTGTGTGTGTGTATATAAACCCCATATGTATGTGTGTGTGTATATATGCATGCACACATGCAAAAAGACACACACTCATATGTAACATAACATTTTTTAAAAAGAATTTGCCTCACGAGATTGTGGGGGCTAGAAAGCTTGAAATTTGTAGGGCAGGCTGAAATGTCACCTTGACCACCATCACATCAAGAAATAGAACTTTACCAACATCCCCAGAAACTTCCTCCCTCCATGTTCTCCTTCATCTTTTTTTCTTTAAAAGAAGTTTTTTTTAAAAAAGATTTTATTTATTTTTAGAGAGAGGGGAAGGGAGGGAAAAAGAGAGGGAGAGAAACACCAATGTGTGGCTGCCTCTCGCTTGCGCCCTACTGGGGACCTCTTCTGCAACCCAGGCATGTGCCCTAGCCTGGGAATCGAACCGGTGACCCTTTGGTTTGCAGGCCGGTGCTCAGTTCACTCAGCCACCCCAGCAAGGTCCATGCTAACCTTCTTAATGACAACTTTTCTTACTGCCCAAGGTATTACTACTTTTATGATAGTTATTCCTTCCTTTTCTTTTTACTTTTACCATTTGTGTATGTATACCTAAATAATATTATTTAATTTTGTCTTGAACTACATATTAATAGAATCATTGTATGTACTTTTTTATCTCTCGCTTTTGCTCAAGAAAAGTGTTTTGTCTATTTTGTTATATGTGCTGCAGTTGATTCATTTTATTGCTATGTTCCAGTTTTGAATACTTTACAATTTAATCAATTTTTCTAATAAAATTTTATTTCTAGTTTTGGCCTTTTATGAAAAATGCTTCTGTGTCTGGTACATCTGTGTGAGTTTCTCAAGGGTGTGTAACCAAAGAGGTTGCTGGATAGGATGACATTAACTTTATTTAGTAATGCCTAATTACTTGCCAAAGAAAGTGTATCAGTTACTCCCAGCATCACCAACATTGGTATGATACACTTAAAAAATCCCCTGTGGTGGACATATAATGGTATCTTTCTGTAAGTTTAATTTGCCCAGTATTATTGAAATTGAGCATCATTTCATATTATTGGTTATTTGGATTCCTTCTTTTGGAGATTGTTCAAGTCTGCTGTCTGTTTTTCTCTTGGGCTGGTTCTTTTTTTCCTTATAGTGTTTTTGTATTTCTTTGTATTTTCATATTTTGTTTACAGAGTATATTTGAAATTCTTTATATTTCTATCTTTTAGTTACTAAGTATTTTTGGAATATTTTATATTTCTGTCCATTGGTTACAGTTGCAATATCTCTTTCAACTTGTGGCATATCTTTTTATTTACTTTACTGTTTGTTAATGAACAGAAATTCTTCATGTTAGTATTGTTAATCAGGCTTTTTAGTTTACTGTTTAATGCTTTTTGTGTCTTAATTAAGACATCCTTCCCTACCCTAATGATATCCTACACTATCTTCTAAAAGCTGTATAGTTTGTATTTCAAATTTAGGCTTTTCATCTGCTAGGAATTGAGTTTTGTATGTTTTCTGAGAATCAAGTCTGATTTTTTTTCTTTTTTCTATATGTGGATGCTCAGCTAATTCTAGAACCATTTATTTAACAAGTTTGCCTTTTCCCCACCAATCTGCATTGCTAATTCTTACAGCAAGTGTCTGTATGTGTGTGGACCTGTTTCTGAGCTCTTTGTTCTTCCCTCACTAGTTTGTCTTTTGCTTTGACAATACTCACAGTGTTTTTAAGTCACTGTCATCTTGTGTCTTAATATTTGTAATAGCAAGTTTTCTTACTTGGTTCTTTTTCAGGACTGTGGCTATTTTTTGTCCTTTGCATATTCATATAAATTTTATAATCAGCTTGTCAGTCTCTGGGGGAAAGGCTTTTGTAAATCTGAATGGAAATACATCAATTCTTTCAAATCGATTTGGACATGACTGACATTTTATAGCGCTGAATCATCCAATATAAAAATTTGGTATTCATCTCCATTTTAAAGCATATTTCCATTTCATTTCACTTCATTTCATTTCATTTACTTTACTTTTTTAGAGAGAGAGGTAGGGAAGGAGAAAGGGAGAGAAACATCAGTGTGCCAGAGAAACATTGCTTGGTTGCCTCTCCAGCACCCCCAACTGGGTACCTGTTGGTACATGTGCCCTGACTGGGAATTGAACTGGCAACACTTTACTTCATAGGCCAGTGCTCAGTCCACTGAGCCACACCAGCTGGGACTAAAGTATATTTTAATTACTCTCCTACTATTTTATAATTTTCTCCCTGGAGGTCTTGCACATTGTCATATTTATTCCTAGGCACTCTTATGTTTTATCCCCTTCTTTTAAAAAGAATATTCAAATTGTTTTAATTTTAAAATGGTATTGTTCCCACTCTTTGGGCAAACAGGTATTATCTTAGATTCATGGGTATCTGAGATTTTTTGTACCTCAAGAAGTGTTGACTTGTAAATAATCCTTTCTTTTTCTAAGATTTTTTTTTTTTTTTTTTTTGGTATGGTTAGGAAAAGGCAAGAGTTTTATCTTGTGCTGGGTTTTGAAAACCCACTAGGGAGGAGAAACATAAATAACAGGAATTTGGCACTAACCATATTTCATTGGTTTTAAGTAACCACTTTGCTCTGCCATTTGTGAGGCTAAATAGAGAGTTGTAATCTCAAACCATGGACCTCTGTTAATAGTTTGTTCTGATGAAACTTTGAGCCAGAACATGAGGGCCTAAGGTTCAGACAAGTTTTGAATTAGTATGGAAAAGTAAGCGAATCTGTTTTTGGCTTTATCCATTTTCCCAAAGTCATTCTCTTTTAAGCATGTTTGATAAATAATCATTAAACTCAGTATATTAAATTTCCACAAACTCAGCTGCTTAAAACAACATATATTTATTATCTTAGAGTTTCTGTTGGTCAGGGGTCTTGGCATGGCCTAACTGGGTATTCTGTTAAGAGTCTCACAAGGCTGTAATCAGTGTATTGGTTGGGCTGCATTTTTATCTGGAGGTTGGAGTGTTCTTCCAGTCTCCTTCAGGTTGTTGGCAGAATTCAGTGCCTTGCAGTTACAGTACTGAGGTGCTTGATCTCTTGGTGCTTTCTTGGCCAGTTGTTGCCTTCTGCACAACATGGCAGTTTGCTCCTTCTAGGCCAGTGGGTGAATCTCTCTTACACTTCATGTTTCTTTGAGTTCTTTTAAGGGGTCACTGGATGAAATTATGCCCACCCAGGACTTTGAAGTGAACTCAGGGTCAACTGGTTAGGGACCTTAATTATATCCTCAAAATCCTTTGTGTCATGTAATGTAACATAATCATGGTAGTGGTGTCTCATCACGTTTACAGATCCTCACATACAAGAGAATTGGATCATACCAGGTATATACATATTCCAAGGAGCAGGAGTCTTGGGAGTCATCTGAGAAATGTGCCTATCGCACTCTGGCCCACATGTGAAAACTTCAGTTTCTCATACCAAATGACGCCTTGATTCTTCTTTACAACTGGATTGCGAAACTTTTACAGACAGAGATCGTGTGTATCCATCCTGATATTGCATCATCCAATCTAAAAATTGGAAGATTCCCCAACAGTGACAGCTTGAATCAGAATTCAGATTAGATCATTTAGTTATGTACTCTTTTTGACAGCACTCCCTCCTTTTCTTTCCCCAGGCTGTGGATATGTCCTATAAATTGGGTCATTTGTCTTCTGGATTAATTTAGATTTGGCTGATTCTTTTCTCCTTCCATTTAACTTGTTCTGTACCCTGTTTCTTTTAAACTGATAGAAAGATACAGTGGCTTGGTTAAATTTGGTTCAGATGTTTAGACAAGAGTACCTCATGTGTACTTCCTGTTGCGTCACATCATGAGGCACATAATGTTTGGTTTTCCAATTTTGGACTGCTAAGTTCGATCAGTTGGTTCAAGTATTTTCAACCCCATCCCTACTTTAAAAAAATTTCCATTAATCTTTTACCTATGGTTATGGCTTTTATTGATGATTGTTGCCTATATCCAATATTTCATTTGGGATTGCATAATGGTGATTTTCCAATTTAGTTATTCCTGCATTTCTCTGTTGGACTCTTAGCATTTATCAACTTTTTGGTTTTTGTGAGATATATTCATACAGGAAAGGCAGGAAAAATGCTCAATTCCCCCCACTCCCCTTTATTGATCAGTTCCCAGAGTAATGAGAGCAGTCTATGGAAGACACCAATCATTTTCTTTGTGAGTCATTTTAAATTTGTGGATTTTTTTTTTTAAAGACATGTTATGCTTTCCAATGACATTTTCTTTAAAGTTTTGTTTTCTTACTGTAGGTATTTAGAAACAATTGATTTTTGCCCATTAGTCTATTAAATTCAGCAGCTTTAATTTATTTTTAAGTTTTATCCTCTGCGATGGCAATTTTTTATTTTGCCTTTTAAGTCTTTATACCTTTACTTTCTTTTTTTCCTTACTGAAGTAGTATAGAACTGTATTCCTATTTGAATAGAAATGAGATGCTACAACCCTGTTCTTGTTCCTTACCTCAGAGGCAATCTTTTAGTATTTCACTATTAAGAATCGGATTAAGAATGTTTCCTTATATTCCTATACATTTCATCATGCTTTAATACCTGATTTCGTGGACTGCTTTTCTGCACCTTGCCCATGATCACAGGAGTTTTCTGCCTTTAGTCTGGTAATGTGAATTACACGAATTGATTTTCTAATGTCGAACCAATCTTCCAGTTCTGTGATAAACTCAACGTTGTCATGATGTGTTATCCTTTTTGGAGTTTGTTGAATTTAATTTGATAATATTTTTAGATTTTTTACATTTATGCTCACAGGTGAGACTGGCTTTATAATTTTCACTTTCAGTACTGTTCCTTGGTTTTGGTACTGGTGTTAAGCCCCCCTCATAAAACCAGTTGAGAAAGTGTCCTCTTTCTATTATTCTCTGTAAAAGTTTCTGTTAATAGTGGAATTCCTTTTTCCTTGATTTTTGCTAGAACTCACTAATAAAGCCATCTGGACCTAGAATTTTCTTTGTGGGAAAACTTGCCAGATGGTTAAGATTTTAGTTCTTTGAAGAATGTAAGGTAAAAGTAATACCTTCCTGTGTTGACAAGCTAGTAATTACAAGTAAAATTCAGTCATCGATGAATATTTTTTACTTGAAGGGTTTAAGTAAAGTTCTTTTGTCTTTATTTTTTGAGGTATATCCAACATATTTTTGTCTGTAATTAATTAGAAATTGTATTGAACACAATTATAAATTGTTTTGACTACAATTATATTTTAAAAAATAGGTTATCTATTATGCGGGGTAGGGTAAGAGTAGGTTTTCAGTTGTGAGTACACAAAACAGAGTTTATTCTTATATTATTACTTATTATATTATTTTCCATACGAGTAACTGTAAACCTATTTTGCCATACCCTGTATTTAATACTGTTGTTTAGATTTATGTTTTAAGCTTCTTAAGTTAGTACGCTTTCTAAATAATGAATTTTTAAGGAGTGTTTAAGAGGACATAGAGTTAGATATCCAAGTTCAACTTTTGGCTCTGCCTGTTACTATCTTGTGTGTATTTCTTATTTTCTAGGCCTCAAATCCTCATTTTTAAAAAATACTTACTTAACATAGTTTTCAAGAAGATAAACTGAGAAGTGCTTTTTATAAACCATAAACTATATAAATGAAAGGTTTTAAAGATAGGGGAAGTTAGTGAGTGAGAAGGAACCTTTGCGATCTGTTTGAGCCCATTCATTTTATAGGAAGTAGAAGCTACTAGTGTATTTGGTATGTACAGAGCTGACTGTACAACCCGGACTTCCTGCTTCCCAGACCACTGGGCTTTTTCTGTTTTGCCTTTGTTCAAATTAAATACTAGGTACTTGCGAGAAACTTTGACTTCTTTAGGAACATAACTGAGTGTATCATTCCCAAGAGGTTGGGTAGAAAAGTACATGTGACATTAGGGAGAAAAAGGAATTTTAAGACTTTAGTTTCTTAAGTTACCAGTAATTAAAACTGCTGTCAAAGTAGTTATTGAATTTTTTCCCCCAGAATTTAGACAAAGAGAGACTTGTTATACTTTTCAGGGATTAAAATTCATCTAATAACAGTAAGAAGTAAGGCCCTGTGTGGTTGCTACATAACTTTGTACTTGAAATTCAGTTGAAATTTTACTCTAAAAACCATTGCTTCAGTATAATTTTAGTTAAATCTTAACTTATATTTAACATGAAAACTTTCAGGCTAATTGTGTTTGTAAAAGATAGTTCCTTGGAATCTAATTTGCCTCTTTTTTTTCTTATTTTCTCTAAATATAGTCTTATTTTTTCTAAATATGGAAAAAATAGTTTCAAGTTTTTAAGTTGATAATACTAGTGGAAAGTGTTGTTATTCTTTGAGCTTTGAAGATTCACTGTATTGTATAGTATTTGCGATGTCCTATCCTCAGGGGGGAACTTCTTTCCTCTCTTTTCTCACTGCTGTATACTGGAGATCCAGACTGTACCCCACTCCTTTGCTCCTCACTCCCTTCCCCTCCATAAGGTGCAGCACATATTTCAATTACTAATCCTATCTCCAGTTCTGTTGTCTACTCTCATTTAAGAATTTCTTTCTTCCTTCCCTTCTTACCCTTCCTCTCCTAGGAAGTTTGTTTCCTGTGAAATGATGAGGCACATAGGGACACATTGAAGGGAGAAACCCAGATTGGCTGAGGCAGTTAAAAAATCCCAAATGCTTTTGTGGAAAATATGTATCCCATATTTTAGATAAGTTTATAAAATGTTTACTTAAGTCATCTTAATCCCACTTGTCTTTTTTTACAGGTAACACCTTCAAATGCTAGATTTGTGGAGTTATTTTGAATAAAAAGTTTCTAAGAACTGAGGCTGTTTTTACTAATTTCTATGAGGATTCAGTATAAGAATTTATATAAAGTGAATTGAATTTTGTTGGCTTAAAGTTGAAAATAATATACAAACTTTTTTTGTTAAATTTACTGGGGTGACATTAATAGGATCATACAGGTTTCAAGTGTACATTTCTGTGATATAAGGTCTGTATATTGCACTTTGTGCCCACCACCCAAAGTCAGATCATTTTTCTCACCCTGTATTAGGTGCCCTCCTCCCTGCGACCCCTCCCACTCATTTCCCTTTGGTAACCACCGTACTGCTATGTCCACGAGTTTCAGTTTTCACATATGAGTGAAATCATATGGTTCTTAACTTTTTCTGAGTGATTATTTCACTTTGCATAATATTCTCAAGGTCCATCCATTTTGTTGCAAATGGCAGTATTTCATCTTTCCTTATGGCTGAGTAGTATTCCATTGTACCACATCTTCTTTGTCCGATCCTCTAATGAAGGACTAGACTTTGGTTGTCTCCATGTCCTGGCCACCGTGAATAATGCTGCAGTGAACATAGGGGTGCATATATCTTTGCAAATACATGTTTTTGAGTTTTTTGGGTAGATATCCAAGAGAGGGATTGCTGGATCGTATGGTAACTGTATTCTTAATTTCTTGAGGAACCGCCAGATTGTTTTCCACAGTGGCTGTACCTGTCTACATTTCCCCAGCAGTAAATGAGGGTTCCCTTTTCTCCACAACCTCTTCCACACTTGTTGTTATGATACTTGTCTTACTGATAATAGCCATTCTAACAGGTGTGAGATGGTATCTCACTGTAGTTTTGATTTACCTTTCCCTAATAGCTAGTGAAGTTGAACATTTTTTCATATAGCTGTCGGCCATTTGTTATGTCTTTTTAGGAGAAGTATCTGTTGAGGTCCTCTGCCCATTTTTTAATTGGATTGTTTGTTTGGTGTTTAGTTTTATGAGTTTACTCTTTGTTGGAGCTATTGTTTGCAAATATCATCACCCATTTGGTCCATTGCCTTTTTGTTTTGTGGTCAGTTTCTTTTGCTGTGCAGAAGCTTTTTAGTTTGTTAGAGTACTATTCATTTATTTTTGCCCTTCCCTTGGGGTCGAATTTATAAAATGTTCTGTATAACCAAGGTCCATAAGTTTAGTACCTATGTTTTCTTCTATGTAATTTATTGCTTCAGATCTTATATGTAGGTCTTTGATCCATTTTGAATTAATTGTTATACATGGGGACAAACTGTAACTGTTTCATTCTTTTGAATGTGGCTTTCCAATTTTCCTAGCACCATTTTTTGAAGAGGCTTTCTTTTCATTGTGTGTTTTTGACTCCTTTGTCGAAAATTATCTGCCCATATACATGTTGTTTTATTACCAGGCTCTCAGTTCTCTTCCATTGATCTGTATGTCTGATTTTCTGCCAATACCCTGCTGTTTTGATTATTGTAGCTGTGCAGGATAATTTGAAGTCAGGTAGTGTGATAATTCTCTCTTCTCTTTTCTCAGGATTGCTTTGACTATTTGGGGTCTTTCATGGTTACATACAAATCTGATGATATTTTTGCTATATTTCTTTAAAAATTGCCATTGGGATTTTCATTGGGATTACATTAAATCTTTGGTAATATGGCCATTTTAACTATGTTGATTATTCTAATCCATGAACATGAGTATCTTTCCATTTCCTTGTATCTTTTTCAGTCTCTTTTAATAATACTTTGTAGTTTTCAGTATATAGGTCTTTCACATCCTTTGTTAAGTTTATTCTTAGGTATTTCATTCTTTTGGTTGCAGTTGCAAAAGGAATTGGTTTTTTCATTTCTTTTTCTAAACTTTTGTTGTTAGTATGTAGGAAAGCAGTGGATTTTTGTACATTGACTTTGTATCCTGAAACTTTTTGTGTTTGTTTATTGTTTATAATAGTTTTTTGGTGGAGTCTTTAGGGTTTTCTTTGTACTCAATCAAGTCACCTGCAAAAGGTGACACTTCTGCTTCTTCCTCCTCAATTTGGATGCCTTTTGTTTTATTCTCTTGCCTCTTATTTCATTCTAGCTCTGGCTAGGACTTCCAGCAATGTGTTGAAGAAGAGTGGTGAGAGTGGGCATCCTTGTCTTGTCATATTGGATCTTTATCATGTTTAGGTACTTTCCTTCGATACCTATTTTATTGAGTGTTTTAATAATAAGTGGATGTCGTATCTTATCATACTTTTTCTTTATCTGTTGATAGGATCATCTGATTTTTAGCCTTTGTTCTGTATTGTGGTATATTAAGTTGATTGATTTGCATGTGTTGAACTATCCTGGTGTCCGGGAATGAACCCCACTTGATCGTGATGTGTTATTTTTTAAAATGTATTGTTGTATTTGATTTGCTACTATTTTGTTAAGGATTCTTGATTGTATTCATCAGAGATACTGGTTTGTACTTTTATTTTTTTGTGTTTCCTGGCTAGGAGTTTGTATCAGGGTTATTTTGGCCTCATAAAATATGTTAGGAAGCAATGCCTCTTCTTCAGTTTTTTGGAGGAGTTTGAGAAGGATTGGTTTCAAGTCTTCTTTGAATGTTTGGTAGAATTCACTAGTGAAGCCATCTGGTCCTGGACTTTTATTTTTGGGGTGGGTTTTGATAGTTGTTTCAATTTCCTCACTGTTGATTGGTCTATTTAGATTTTCTCATTGTTCATTTTTCAGTCTAGCAAGGTTATATATTTCTAGGAATTTATCCATTTCTTCTAGGCTATTGAATTTGGTGTCATATAGTCTTTCATAGTATTCTAGTATGATCCTTTGTGTATCAGTGATGTCTGTGATAACTTCTCTTTCATTTCTGATTTTGTTCATATGGGCCTTTTCTCTTTTGTCCTTAGTGACTCTAGACAGGGGATTGTCAATTTTATTAATCTTTTCAAAGAACCAGTTCTTTGCTGTATTAATATTTTGTATAGTCTTTTTGTTCTTCATTTCATTCTATTCTGCTCTAATTTTTATTATTTCCTTTCTTCTACTGACTTTGGTTTGCTTTTGTTCTTCTTTTTCTAGTTCTGTAAGATGTAATGTTAAGTTGTTTACTTGGCATTTCTCTGGTTTCTTGAGATAGGCCTGTAATTATATAAACTTCCCTCTCCTTACTGCTGTTGCTGCATCCCAGAAGTTTTGACATGTCGTGTAGTTGTTCTTATTTGTCTCTATATATCTTTAGATCTCACCTTTTATTTCTTCTTTGACCCAGTCATTTGTTAGTAGTATGTTGTTTAATCTCTACATATTTATGGGTTCTTTACTTCCTTTTTTGCAGTTGATTTCTAATCTCAAAGCATTGTGGTCAGAGAATATGCTTGTTATTATTTCAGTCTTCTTGAATTTGTTGAGGCTAGTTTTGTGACCCAACTTACGGCCTATCCTTGAGAATATTCCATGTGCACTGGAGACGAATGTATAATCTGATGGTCTGGGATGTACATCCATTTGGTCTAATGCGGCACTTAAGGCCGATGTTTCTTTATTGATTCTCTGTTTGGATGGTCTGTCTAGAGCTGTCAATGGAGTGTTAATGTCTCCAACTATGATTTTGTTTTGGTTTTTTTCTCCCTTTAGTTCTGTGAGTACTTACCATTATAAAATATTCATTTTTTTCTCTTCTTATTTTTAAATCTATTTTGTGAGATTAAGTATGGCTACACCTGTGAAGATAAGGTTCAATGTTACTTTAGCTGTTGTATAAGCTTGTGACATTTTTTTCTCTGAAAAACAGGACTTTAAAAAAGAATAAAGCTCATTACAGATGCTCCTTGACTTACAACAGGGTCACGTCCTAATAAACTTATTGTAGGTTGAAAATATTGTAAGTCAGAAATGCATTTGGTGTACTTCACCCACCAAATGTCATTGCTTAGTCTAGTCTACCTTAAGCATAACAGAACACTTCCATTAGCCTACAGTTGGGCAATTATCTGGAGTTTCATCTCAAGAGTAATTGCCTTTCTCTTCTCACCAGCCGCGGGGGACACAGGTGTTTTGTAGACTTGAGGGGATTTGAAAACACAAAAAACAATATCCAAAAAAATGCTGGAAATCACAGTATACTGTAGAGTATCAGTTGTTCACCCTTGTGATTATGCGGCTGACTGGGAGCTGAGAGGTTTGCTGCCAGTGCCCAGCATCACAAGAGCGTATCATACTGCACATTGCTGGCCTGGGAAAAGATCAAAATTCAAAGTACAGGTTCTACTGAATGCATAATGCTTTCACATCATCATAAAGTTGAAAAATTGTAAGTCAAACCATCAATTAAGTCAGGGATCATCTGTACATGCAGTTTCATCACAAAGGTAGAACTTGTACCCACCATAGACAAAGTTTAGTTCCTTTATATCATAAATGTTAGGGTATTTTTTTTTTTTAGGTTTTATGGATGTTATTAGCTGCACTACAGTTCTATAGGTTTTCTGGAACTCTGTATTATTTTTATTTATATTTTTTCATTGCTATTCATAGGAATGCATGAGGGTGAATATTTTATGCTAATTTTGCAGCTGAGGAAACTAAGAACCAAAGATGTTAAGAGGTTTGCTGAAGATTAACATGGTTAGTAAATAATGGAATTGAGATTTGAGCTCATGTCTGACTCCAAAGTTGGTGGTGGTGTGATTATTTAGGTAGAATGTGGATTGATAGGTAAACAGTTACTTGCAATTATAATAGTTATGCACAGTGTGCTGTAAGAGTGGAGAATAGGAAGCATCTAACTGTTAGGAAGGTCAGGAAGACTTTATAGAGGTGAATCACTGGTGAAGTGATTCTTAAGGGATCAGAATGCATCTTGTATTTTGTGCTGTGGAGACTGGACTTCATCCTTTGGGGGATTGGGAGGTACCGAAGGATTTCAGCAGGAGGAATGATGTGACCAGCTTCATATTCTTACAAAGATAAGATGGCCATAAAAGGGAATTTATTTGTAGTGCGGGTGTACTCACAGTAGGGAGACCTACAGGAAAGCTGTGGGAGAAGTGATGAGGTTGTCATTAATGGCAGGAGTGGAGATATGGAAAGGAGGGAATTGGATTTGAGCTTTTAAAAATTAAAGGTCATACAGATGTTCTCACTTATTTCTCTTCCCTGTCAAAAATACTGGGATCTAAAAGTTTGTGTTCAGAAGATAGGCTCAGTTCTCATCATCTATAGACTGCTGATCTGGAAAGAACTTGCTCTTAATTGTTAAGAGTGTAGCCACATTTAGGATAATAATAATGTCTTTTAGTCACAAATCCATTGAACTTTAGATGGAAGTGGAATTTATGCCTAGATTATAGTAATAATGTAACTAAGACTTTTCAGTATAGAATTTACACAGTCATTTCAGGAAGCAAAGCTAATATTACTCAAAATGATGAGCATTGTTTTATGAATGACTTCTTTTATTCCATTCTTGATCATTCTAAATAATTTCTTAGAAATTTCTGATTGAGTTCTGCAGGCAGGAAGAATGCAGTATTGTCAGTCTTTTTGACAGCGTGTCCTCCTAGGCAAATTTCTACCAATTTGATGCCACCCTGCATCTTGTCTTTTCCTTCTATCTTGAGCTGGAAGGGAAGCTGTTGCAGTGTTCCAATCTATCATGTGGTAGGTGGAGTTTCTTGGATTGTCAGTAAGAACAGTCTTCCTGTTGTTAACGAAGTCAAAAAAAAGATTAAAATAATATGCATTTAGTGTTTAGTATCTAATCAATCAGCAATTTCATTTATATATCTAGATGTATCTTTGTCTAAAATTACAAACTACAAAGGAAAATGATAGTTATCTTTTTGTTTGATAATGAATAAGGCCTTTTCCTGAATGATGACATCTCTATTTAACGGGTGCTGCCTACCGTAGTGGAATGAATGACAAGTGTAGGAATTAGTAAACCTTCTCTTGTAAATATTTTTATAATCTGCCCCTTCCATCTCACCTTTTAGCACAGCTTTAGTTTAGACCTTGTTGCTTGGGGTAATAAAATATCTCCCTACCTCCAGCCTGCGTTTCTTAAATCCACATTCTGCAGCTACCTGAATCTCTTTTACACAAGTCTGACACTGTCCCACCCGTGTCTCTGTGTCTCTTAACTCCTGATGAGTTCTGCTAAATCCTTGGAGAGTGGCATAATCAGAATGGCTCCTTGGACATTTAATTTCCGTGAAGTCTCACTAGCTTAACAATTTACACTTACACACAGATGTGCTTAATTTTTGTAATATATTTTAATGAATTTATATCTTCAAGCATTATTTTACTTAATTATACGTAATAGTATTTATTAAAATAGCTGAGAAAAGACAGGAATGCTCAGAGTGTAATACTGAAAAGATAATGTCACACAATGTTGCATTTAAAACAAGGTTAGGGTACTGAGGGGAGAAGTTTGTCTTAGTTGTCATATTGGGTGCCCCACACCAACCAGAGGGCCCAGCCCATCATGGGCACTCCATATCATGTTTAAGTGAACAAGTGAAATCTGTTTAGTGGAGAAACTTGTTTTGGTATGGAGTACATGATGTGCACTGGTGCATTTTGGGTAGCTCAGGTAGATGTCTATGAGATGTTGGCAAAGGGCAACGATTTTGGTGGTTTTGCCATTGTCCTTGTAAACTGTCCTTGTATCTCATTCATTATAGGCATGGATCTTTTCTAATGGCTCATAATACTACTTTAAAAGAAATTTAGGTCAGTAATTTGAGTTAAAATGATTACTTGTGCTGAATTAACCTAGAAGAGAAACAACTGAAAAAGAAATGTAGAAGACTTTAAAACAGATATTGGAGTTCAGAATTCCCAACCACTCTAAGTTAGATTTGTAGGCCTCGAGTCATTGTACCAAAAGGAGATGAAATTTTATATGGAGAAATGAATTACTCTTGCCATGTCCCCAACTCTTGTCTCTCTTTCCTCCTGCTCCTTGAACTTGGCAAAACACCAAACCCTAGAGCAGTCTTCATCATTTACCTACTGCATTCCTTGGAGGCAGGGACGGTGGACTGTTGCTGTAGTGCTGTGTGACAGCTGTGCCTCCGAGTCTCGCCTCCAGCCCGTCCTTTGCTGTCACCAGAATGATCTGTCTGTAACAAATCTGATTGTTAGTCCTCTCCTTGATTCTATGGACTTCTAATAGTCTTCAGGATTAAAAATCGAAGTTCCTAGGGTGGAAAATCACTTTTATAGATCTGGCCTCTTATCAATGTCTTACCTGATCTTTTAGCTCTTTTCCACATGTTTTCTGTACTCCAGATATGTTAACCATTTGCATTTCTCTCAATGTTCCATGTTGTTTTTATGCCACTGAACGAACATAGGACGTTTCTTTTTCCAGGCATGCTTTTCACTCCTTGCCAATGTCATCAATCACACGTCATTTAAAACTCCCAAAGTTACCTCTAGAAAGCTTCTGAGTTTTCTTTCCCGTTCTGTATTAGGTAACACCCTATGGCTAACGTTCTCAGTGGTACATAACTGAATATATTGTCCATGTGCCTTCTTTCTCACTAGACCTTTTTGAGTACTGGTGAGCTTTTTTGAGTACTGGATAATCTTATTATCACGTTAGTTTCTAATCCTTGATGCTGGTTTGCCTAGAACTTTTGTTAGTTAATGTGTGATAGTTAATTTATTAGAAGCCCCACATGTGCCCAACAGTGTGTCCTGCATATTATGAACATTTGAGAAAAGGAAGAATGTAGTCCCAGCCTTCTTAGTAAGTTAATTGTGCAGACAAAATGATTCATAAAGTAATTAGAAATTAATACAGTACAACATTAAGTGAGGACTTAGGTAGAATGGTTTGAGAATACAGATATAATTGAAAATTTCAAATCCCTTGGCATTTTATATCTGCTCTTTACTCTGGTTTTTTTTGTTAGTGGTAGTAATAACCACTATTAACATGCTACTCTTTCTACTTGTTTATCTTGTTATGCTTATCTGCATGCACCACTAGCATGTAAGTTTGATGAGGAATTTCCATCTCTGTTGTTCACTGTAGTATTTCCAGTGTCTGACATAAGGTAGGTCTGTTGCAGTGGATGGAATGATGTTCAGAGAAGGAAGTAATCACTAGGAGATGGTATTTATGAAATGTTTCATGAGGAAGTTACATCCTGAAGTAGAACTATAAAGTTAATGTTTTATTAGATAAGTGTTTATTAAATAATTAAAAGTTGCTGACCCTTTCCTTACATACTTGTTGCAACAACACTTCACTTCATATATTTGATGAGGAAAAAAAAAATGTGTTTGAAAAGTAGGTTTACTGGAGGCAGTAACACATTTTACACAGATCATTACACAATAAGTTGTTATGAAACCTGAGAACTTATCTTTTACTTTGCATCCACTCAAAATAACTATAAATGAGTTCAAATTTGTAGGCATATCAGGATCCTGGTTGTTTTGTGAATTAGGGATAATTGACTATTTGCCTGTAAGTTCTTATTTAGCAAATCTTGATCAGACTTTTTAAATGTTATATATACACATATGCATATGTCAAATAACTTATAATTGCATTTTCCATTTCTATAGAATTTCCTTTTCTGTTTCTTTACCTCCCCAGACTAACAGAATAACAATTGGGTTTGGAATTAAAACTATTCAAAATGTTAAATCATCAAAACAGGCTGTAAGTGGCACATGGTCATAATGCTGATTTGCATTGTATTTTAGAAAATAAAATTATTAGTTGGTCTCCAGCATTGGCTTATCTTCCTGCATTTTTCTTTTAAGCACAGAATTAGATACTCTTAGATTATTATACCTGAAATAAGTTCTTAATAAGTAAGCATCTAGTCTACTCAGTTTATTTTAGAGGCTAACCCTCTATTATGCTAATAATCACTTTAAATTTTAAGGTTGTACTACTTCTGGAATATATATAATCCTGAAGATGTTTTAAAGGGATATTATTTTAGAGAACTGGTAGAAGCAAGTGGCTGAAATTTGTCAGTCCATCACCAGTAGCCAGCTTGGGTGTGAATGAAGTTTTGTCAGTGCTTTTCCATTATGGTTTACTGGGTTAGTACACAAGGGGTGATTTTTATCAATCTGATTTTAAGCCATGAAAAACCCCACAGTCTCTCTCTAAACTGATAGTTTTCGACAACCTGAATGTGAGGATTCACATATTTCCCATAGGAAGAGTTTTAACCAGTAAATATATATTAAGGGAGCCATCAGGAACAAGATTTTTAAAACTTCAGTCTTTTTGTGGCTTTTTCTTGTTGAATGTAGAAGTTGTGCATTTAAAAAAGTCATATGGGTTAACTCTTGGATTCTCTCAAATAGAAAAATGAAAAAAAGTCCTTAAGGGTCATATAAATATTCTACATTTCCTTTTCTTGTATTCTTTGTGATATTTTCCTAGGACTTACGTTTTATTTAAACTGTTTTATACAAAGAATAGCACCTTGTATTCTGTGATTATTAGTTTTTTTTTTTTAAGGAGGTATTCATCTTTTTTGGGGATGAATTCCCCCAAAAAGGGAGATAATTGGTAAATACAATGGGTTACATAAGAAGAAATTAGTAAAGATGTTGAAGAATGTAGACAACCTCAAGTTACTACTGGTATAATTCCTGGTTGTAGTTGCCTAATATCAATTAAGTTGAATTATTTATTTTTAGTCATTTGTGTTCATATATTATACTTTTGATTTGAAGAATACTGTTAGACTTTTAATTAATTAATTTATTTTTATTCAGTTACAGTTGTCTGCATTTTCTCCCCATCTGTCCACCCCACCCCAGCCAGTCCCACCTCCCTCCTCCACCTCTACCCTCCCCCTTGATTTTGTCCTTGCGTCCTTTATAGTAGCTCCTATAGACCCCTCTCCCCACTATCCCCTCCCCACTCCCCTCTGGCTATTGTTACAATGTTCTTTTAAAAGCCTCTTAGTTTGACTTAGTTTGAAATTCAATTTGTTGAGTTTTAAAAAAATTATACCTTCTAACTATTGCCTGTATTTGGTGTGGCAAGTTAGTAATTGCTCTTTGTTCTATTTCAGATCCCTGCATGTCACTGAGTCCCCCATGCTTTACGGAAGAAGATAGATTTAGTCTGGAAGCTCTTCAAACAATACATAAACAAATGGATGATGACAAAGATGGTGGAATTGAAGTAGATGAAAGTGATGAAGTAGGTGGAAAAATTTCTCTTGTATTCCCATAACACACAACGAGGTTTTAGTATTAAATTTTCCCATTATTCGTTATATGACTCAACTCCTTCAACATCTTTTGTTTGTCTCTTTACATTTTAATTTTTCCCTTTGTATTTATGTGTTTTCCCCCCCTTTTTTTCCTTCATGTGTATATCAAGTTTACCCAGTTTTTTAAGAATCCTTAGTCTCAGGTTCTTGGATTTCTCAAACATGTATTTTTTTCTGACTCTATTGCCACAAAATTTAATGGCTTAAAATACAACACTTTATTATTTCTTCCGATTTTCTGGGTTGACTGCTTAGCTAGCACCTTTTCTGTACCCTTGAGTTGGGGCTGAGGTCCCTATGGCAGTTCCACTTAGTTGGGAGCTCTGCCGGGTCTGGAATATTTAAGATTCCCTCTTATCCAGAGTCTCTCTCCATGTGACCTCTTAATCATTCAGGAGTCTAGCTCAGGCTTCCTTACAGTATGGCAGCTGGCTTCCAAGTGGCAGTGTTCTAAGAAAACAAGTTCCCATGTGAAAGTGCTTATCATGTCTCTGCTTGACAGTGCCTGTTAATATCAGATTGGCTAAAGCAAGTTTGGCTAAGCTCAGAGTCCAGTGGGAGGGATTATATAGGGCATGAATACCAGGAGATGTGGTTTATTGGGGGTTATCTATATAACAACCTGTACCCATTGTACAAAAAATCATGCTTTATTTCTTCCTTATTAGTATTTTTATTATGTTTTTTCATTGTCATTTATTCCCCTTATAACCGCACCCCCCCACCCCCAACCACCACACTTGTAATCCATGCCCATGGGGTCCTTTTTCCTTTTTGCTTGATCTTTCTAACCCCCTAATCCCTCCCCTCCGACAGCTGTCAGCCTGCTCTCTATGAGTCTGTCTCTATTTTGCTTGTTAGTTCAGTTTGTTCATTAGATTCCACATATGAGTGAGATCATATGATGTTTGTCTTTCTCTGACTGGCTTATTTGACTTAGCATAATGTTTACAGGTCCATCCATTTTTACGGCCAAATGGTATTCCATTGTGTGTATGTACCATAGTTGTTTTATCTACTCATCCACTGATGGACACTTGGGCTGATTCCAGATCCTGGTGATTGTAAATAACGCTGCAATGAACATAGGCATGCTTATATTCTTTCGAATTAGTGTTTCAGGTGTCTTCAGATAAATTCCTGAAAGTGGATCTCTGGATCATAAGGCAGATCCATTTTTAATTTTTTGTGCTGTCCACAGTGACTGCACCAGTCTGCATTCCCACCAACAGTGCAAAAGGGTCCCCCTTTCTCCACGTCTCGCCAGCACTTACTGTTCGCATAAACCTCATTGATGTTTTAATTTGCATTTCTCTGATGATTACTGATGTTGAGCATCTTTTCATATGTCTATTGGCCACGTCTATGTCCTCTTTGGAGAAGTGTCCATTCAGGTCCTTTGCCCATTTTTTAAATTGGATTGTTTGTTTTTTTGATGTTGAATTTTATAAGTTCTTAATAAATTTTGGATATTAACCCCTTATCAGATGTATTGGCAAATTTGTTCTCCCATTTAGTGGGTTGTCTTTTTATTTTGTCAATGATTTCCTTTGCTTTGTAAAAGATTTTTAGCTTGATATAGTCCCATCATTTAATTTTCCTTTTGTTTCCCTTGCCTGAGGAGATATATCAGGAAAAATAAATAATTCTATGAGCAATGTCCGAGATTTTATTGCCCATGTTTTTTGCCAGGATTTTTATGGTTTTGTGTCTGACATTTAAGTCTTCAATCCATTTTGAATTTATTCTTGTGGGTGGTGTAAGAAGTTGGTCTAGTTTCATTTTTCTGCACGTATCTGTTCAATTTTCCCACAGCCATTTATTGAATAAACTATCTTTAGCTCATTGTATGTGCTTGCTTCCTCTGTCAAATATTAATTGGCTAAAAAGGTGTGGGTTTATTTGTGGGTTCTCTATCCTGTTCCATTGATCTATGTGTCTGTTTTCATACCAGTACCATTGCTGTTTTGGTGACTGTGACCTTATGTTGAATTGTATAGTTTGATATTAGGTAGCTTTATTTCTCCATCCTTATTCTTTTTTCTCAGGATCTCTGTTGCTATTTGTTCCAGTTCTGTGAACAAATATTTTCCCAAATATTACATCATTGGTATCTTGATAGGAATAGCATTAAATCTATAGATTGCTTGGGTATTATGGACATTTTAATGATGTCAGTCCTTTCTATCTGTGAACATGGTATGTGCTTCCACTTATTTGTATCTTCTTTAATTTCTTTTTTCAGTGTCTCATAATTTTCTGAGTACAGGTCCTTTACATCCTTGGTAAGATTTATTCCTAGTATTTCATTATTTTTAAAGCAATTACAAATGGAAATGGAATGGAATTATAAGGAAAGCAAATTGTTTCCTTAGTTTCCCTTTTTGATAGTTCATTACTGGCATATAAAAATGGAACTGATTTCTGGATATTATTTTGTATCCTGCTACTTTACTAAAATCATTTATCAGTTCTAGTAGTTTCTAGGTGAAATCTTTAGGGTTATCTATGTATGGTAGGTATCATGTTATCTGCAAATAATGACAGTTTACTTCTTCCTTTCCTATTTGGATGCTTTTTATTTCTTCTTTCTGTCTGATTGTTATGGCTAGGACTTCAGTACTATAAGAGAGGTGAAAGTAGACATGTCTGTCTTGTTTCCAATCTCAAGGGGAACACATCTAGTTTTTTATTGAGTATGGTGCTGGCAGTGGGTTCGTCATATATGGCCTTTATTATGTTTATGTATGTTCCCTCTATTCCCACTTTGCTGAGAGTTTTTATAAATGGGTGCCGGATTTTATCAAATGCTTTTTCTATATCTATTGATGTGATCATGTGACTTTTATCCTTCATTTTATTTATGTGGTGAATCACATTTATTGATTTGTGAATGTTGTACCAAGCTTGCATTACCAGAAAGAATCCTGCTTGATCATGGTGTATGGTCTTTTTGATGTATTGCAGTATTGATGTATCTGGGGCTCTAGACTGGGGAGCCTGGCTTGGGGTTTAGTCCCCACACTTCTCAGAGGGAACCCACCCGGCTGCTGAAATATTCCTCTAGCACTTCACTTGCCAGCCATGAGAGCCCAGCCAATGCTTGTGCATCTCTGCACTCTCTACCAGTCTTGTTGTAGTGATGTTGTTTCTTCTGTAAGTCTTGATTATGAGACTTCCCTTCAGCTAGTGATCAGTAGCTTATTCAGTGATTTTTCTGTAATTTAGTTGTAATTCCAGTTTGGTCCTGGGAGGAGGTTAGTGTAGCTTCCATGTACTCCACTGCCATCTTAGAGAGTCAGATAATGCCTTGTTTCTTAAGTGGTCTCATCTTCCCCCTTCATCTGGTGTTCCTCTCAGTTTCTACATAGAAGTGGTTTTCTTTATTCCTCTGTGGTCTCATTCTTACCAAATCCCTTGGTTATTTTTCAGTCCTCTTGAAACACTTTGTTGTATTTGGCACCGTTGAAGAGTTTCTCTTTTAGTTGATATAATACTCAATTACATTACTTACTATACTGTTAGCTAATGTTATATGACAGTGACATCCTCTAGTGATATTGTTATTTAATCACATTGTTATCTAACCGTAACATTCTTTGAAGATCTATTCTTGACCTGATGTATAAAGTATTTACCTTAAGAATACTCATTTCTGTTTAGGTTACTACTGATTCCTCCATCTCTAAACCAGATTGATAAAAAAACTGATAATAGCCAACACAACAATGGCTATTTGGTATGAATTAAAATTATTTTTATTGTCAGGTCAGCAAAAAATACATTATTTGATGTGCCACAGAATTTTAGTAGTTAGTTTATGTGTGCCATGGGATGGAAACAGTTGAAAATTGCTGATTTAGGTGTTTATTATCTTGTATCTAGATTATCACCTCTAAATTTTTCTCATCTAATCCACTTGAATATCACTTTGAGAGTATTTTTCTCTGGCTAGAAAACTTAATAGTGATTTCTTAGTGCTTATTAGATCAGATATTAACTCTTTCATTTTATATTTAATGTCTCTAAATTACTGACTTGTGCTTATTGAGATTATCTCTTCTCATTGTGGTTAAATCATTTTGGTATTTAGAGCCCAGTGACATTAGTGTTGGAATCATGGCTTCCAGTTATAAATAGTCCAATTTATTTCATTCATTTGTAGAACCACAGATGATAGGATAATCCTATTTTATGCTGTTTCCAACTTAAAAAAGTACTTAAATATACTCTGTCATCAGGTAGAATGAAATGAATTGATGGGTTATTGAGTTTTACTATTACTGGAAACCAACATAAAGTAGTCATTTATTGTCAGTCATTTTATTATATTTTATTATATTTTATTTTATTATATTCTTTCAACATCATCAGCATTTCTTTACTTCTCCACACACACACACACACACACACACACACTCAAGCTTTAAGATTACTTTTAGTAATAATACTCTGGATTATTAGTGATGAATTGTTCTTTCTAATCGTCTCAAGATTGTCTGAATGGTTTACTTTGTGGTCAATGTAATTGTTTAAGAATTGAATATTAAATATGCTAACATAAATTCTATTAGTCTAAATTATTACAATATCTATAAATTATGGAATAAATGTAACTTATTATCATATTAAGTACTTTTATAGACAGAATTATTTTCCAGGCTAAGTAGCTTTCCTTAAAGTTATTGTTGTACATTTTCTTAGTCGTTTATAGTATAACTGTATTAGTTTTATTAAACAAATTCCATGCCAACTCTGAAGTGTATAGTATTTAGTATATGGATGGTATGTGTTGTTTTATAACTATATCCAACAATGAAGTTGGAGATAACTTTTAACATTAAACTTTGGGGTACTGTGCTGAGAGGACACACTTTTAAGTTATTACGCTGGTAGTGCTTCATTTTCCTTTGACGTTGGTGTTACTTGAGGACCTAATTATTGCTTACATTGTTTTAATGCTGAGGGATTATTTAGGGGGGGAGGGAGAAGTGAGACTGGAAGAGCATATGTGGTTAATTAAGAGTCTTAGTATTATAAAGTGTTTGAAAAGATTGGTGCACATTTTCACTTTGAAGATGGAATAGTTTTAGATAGCCACAGTGCAAGAGTTAAAAATTAACTTACTGAGATTAGTTAATTTTGCACCTAGAATAAAGCTAGATTCTTTATTTTAAAAATCTACATAATAGAAATTACTTTGGTATTGATATATGGAGTCATAAATATTACTACTTGGGGATGTTTTCTAACACCGATCAAGTCTTCAATTCTCCAACACCAACTGGGTGTCCAACAATTCAGTTTAATTCTGACAACGCCTACCTGGAGTAGTGTCAGATCCCACAGGTTAAAGGGCTTAGTTTCACAAGACTGCCCCCAGTTCACATGCCAGTCAAAAGTCTCTGGCCATGTGTACTTCTGACCAGCCTGCTCTCAGCCAGGGGTTCCCACAGCCCCTTCTCAGATTTGACGTTTTGCTGGAATGGATCACAAAACAGGGAAAACACTTTACTTATGTGTACTGTTGAAGGATACAGCTCCAGAACAACCAAGTGGAAGAGATACTTAGAACAAGGTATGGGAGGAAGGGCATGCCACCTTCCCAGCACCTCAATGTGTTCACCAACCTGAAAGTGCTCTGAATCTCAAAGTTCAAGAGTTTATTTTAATAAACCTTAGTTTCCCCAGAGGTGAGGTGGGTGGGACTGAAAGTTCCAACCTCAATCTATCCGTCCTGGTCACTAGTTGCATCCTGAGGCTATTTTAGGAGACCAACCCTACGTAATCCAATTAGCATAAATTAAGGGCAAAAGACACTTCTGTCACACCCTGGTGGTGTGGCTCACTTAGTTGCAGTGTCCCCAGTAGACCAGTAGGTCGAAGGTTTGATTCCTGGTCAGATTATAGTAGGAAATATTTTTTATTATGGACATACTGGGTTACCTGAAGTATAATATAAAATTAGTTTTACTTGTTTCTTTTTACTTTTTAATGTAACTTCTAGAAGAGTTAAAATCACATATATAGATCACAGTTTATTTCTGTTAGACAGTACTTATCTAGAAACTATGGTGTGTTGTGGGCTGTAAGGAATGAGTTACTAATTCTGTAGTTCTTGGGCTGGTTTGGTGCCTTCAGTTCAGTGTAGCTACATCTAGGTTTGTGTTTTTCGTACAAGTGTCTCTTTTTTAAAGAAGTGGGAGTAAATAGCAATACTACTGTGGACCTTGAGCAGGCATAATGAGGAGACCACAGTTTTAATAGGAAAGCTTAGTAAGACATTTAAAATACTTTATTTCTTGTTGTATATATTGGTTTGAAATACTGCTTTTTGTAAAATTTGGAAAAAAATTTAGCATTTTAAAATGCTGGTTGAAAACAATGTTTTTCCTCTTTAGTGTCCTCTGTTTTTGTTTTTGTATGTTTTTTTTTGGGGGGGTCATGTGATAAAGAATTTACTTTTCTAGTTTATTCATTCATTTAATATAGAGCTAATACTTGAGGGTCTGTTATATGTCAGATACCCAAATAGATGTTGGAGTATGTTAGAAACAGACAGTGTTCATATAAATCTTTCAGCCGTTAAGCTAATGTTCTGTGGGTGCTAAGGGAAGGCAGACTAAACAAGCTGGGAAACTAACTAAGCTGGGAAAGTGGGATCAGGTCAGCTAGGTGATGGGTGGCTGTAATTTTAAGTGGGGTGGTCATGGTAGACCTCATTAAAAAGGTCACACTTAAAGTATGCACTGTTAGGACAAGTAAGAGAGTAAATATCTGACAGTTTTCCAGAGCTGTTGTAAAATTGAAATCGGAGGATTTAGGAGTATTTCAGATTAGGAACAAGATGGAAAGCTTTTGCTCTCTAGGTCATTATCTTTTGGCCCATGCTAAAAAAAAGATTAGATGTCAATATATATGGAATCTGTGACCTGTTTAGATCGAGTTGCTGAGTATGGTCCAGTTTGCATGTTGTCAATATTGAAGATATTTTGGCAAGTATGGGTACTTGATCAACAAATAATTTTAACAACACAAATGAATGGCTTTGGTGCTCTGAGCACAGCAGTAGGAGTCAGTGAGAATTCACATTGTTATTACCCGCTTTGTGACTGAAAATGTATAGTTTCTAGTGTGTATGAACTTTGTTTTTTTCCTTTAAATTTTAAAAACTTCCTTCTCATTTTCTAGTTTTTCTTTTTTTAATCCATTTGCACCTTTCATTGATGTCATTCAGCATAGTTTTAGAGTTTTTGTTCCTATCAGTTGGTTTGATATATAGTCAACTTTAAGATCAACTTACATGAAAAATATTGTACCTAATATTTCAGTTTTTCTTCTGTTAGCTGTTCTGCCTGAAAACCTTTGACATTATTTGTCTAGACACTTCAGAGAACTTAGTTAACAGTCCAGCTGTATCTATATCTGAAACAAGGAGAGTCACTTATGAAAATAGGCAAAAGTAAGGTTAGGAAAAAATAGAAAATAGTTTAAAAAATAGGGTCAATGAGTTTTAAATTATGTGGAGTACTGTTTCTAAAGGAATAAATTCATGTGTTTTTTCATTTTCTCAGTTAAAAGTTTAACCTATTTATTAATTATCTATTGCTGTGTAACAAATTTCTCCCAAATGTAGTGGTTTACAACAGTATACTTGTATCACCTCATGGTTTCTGTGGGCCAGAAGTCCAGGTGCAGCTTAGTTGGGTCTTCTGGCTCTGGGTCTCACACAGAGTTGCAGTTAAGATGTCAGTGGGTATAGCAGTCACCATGGAAAGTAATATGGAGGTTCCTCACAAAATTAGAAATAGAACTACCATTTGACCCAGCAGTCCCACTTCTGGGTATTTATCTGAAGAGATCCAAAACATTAATTGAAAAGATGTATGCATCCTTATGTTCACTGCAGCATTATTTACGATAGCCAAGATATGGAAGCAACCTAAGTGTCTATCAGTAGGCAGTTGGAGAAAGATGTGGTACATATGTACAATGAAATATTATTTGGCCATAAAAAAAGAATGGCATCTTACCATTTTTGACAACATGGATGGATCTAGATTGTTTTATGCTAAGTGAAAGAAGTCATACAGAGAAAGACAAATATATGATTTCACTTACATGTGGATTCTAAAAAACAAGATAAATGAAAAAATAGAAACAAACTCATAGATACAGAGAACAAACTGATGATTGCTAGAAAGGAGTGGCGTTGGGGGACTGGGTGAAAAAGGCGAAGGGATTAAGAAGTACAAATGGGCAGTTACAAAATAGTCACAGGGATGTAAGTGCAGTATAGAGAATAAAGTCAGTGATCTGTAATGACTATATGGTGCCAGGTGGGTACTAGACTTACTGGGGGATCACTTCGTAAGTTACATAAATATCTCACCACCATGCTAGACACTTTAAACTAGCATAGTACTGAATGCCAACTCTAATTGAAAAATTAAAAAAAAATTTAGATATATACAGTTTTTCATTAAAAATTGTTTCCCATTCCTGTTTCATCAATTTTTAATATACCTTAACAAGAGTTTCATATTACATACTGTTACAGCCTGGAAGGGGGCAGAGGAGTAGGAGTGTGACTCAGTACTCCTGCATCTGTACTCCTTCAGCTCCAGCCCAACGGCACTGCCAGTCCTGCGCCTCCCCTCCCCTCCTTACCTGGGCCTTTTCAGGATCCCAGCATGGCACTGCACTTATGTAATATGCTTTTGTGAGAGTTTAGCATGCTTCACATATTGGCTCATCTTCTAAAAGACCTCTGAGTTGGGGTGGGTACAGAACCTGTTTATTTCCATTTCACAAATGAATTAAATAAAATTGTACCTTTACAGTATCATTAACTCTGTGCTGTATATTGTTGTCATTATAGATAGGGTGACTGCACAATTCATCACCCAAACTAGAATAATGTTTAGAGTAAAAGAGGGTGCTATTAATAATTACATCAGGCCAGTGGGTGTATATGAGGACTGTCCCAGGCAAATGAGGCTTTGTAAGTACTTTGCTGTATGTCTTATCACAGACTGCTTTCCATTGTACTTGCCTTGATCTGGATCTCACTCCTTCACTAAGTTGTTACTAAATTGACCTAAGTGTTGTGCAAAGGTTTGTGCTATTAGTAAAGCTTAGATCTATTTCTGTTTAATTTATCACCCTAAATCTTTTTATGTAGTACAGTTTTTCTAGTAACATGGCAGAGACTTGGGTATTTTTTTTTACTCCTGTTTCTTAGAATTAAGTGCTTTTTTGGTGTCTTTTAATTTAGTCTTTAGAAATAATACATCTTAATATTTTCTATGTTAATTTTTTATTGTTTTTCAAGTACAATTGTCTCCATTTCCCACCCCCACCTCCCACCCTCAATCCTACCCCCCCCTTTGGCTTTGTCCATGGGTCCTTTTTATATGTTCCTTGATGACCATTCCCTTTCTTTTCCCTGTTATCCCCTCCCCCCTCCCCTCTGGTCACTGTCAGTCTGTTCTTTATTTCAATGTCTCTGTTTATATTTTGCTTGCTTGTTTTGTTGATTGGGTTCTGCTTATATGTGAGATCATACGGTATTTGTCTTTCACCTCCTGGCTTATTTCACTCAGCGTAATGCTCTCCAGATAAAATAATACTCATTGACCCTTTCTTTTATTTTTAGAATAAAAAAATTTAATAGTAAGTTTCCTGTCTTTCCCAAATTTTCATATCAGACTATCACTTATGCAACAGTCTAAATTCCTGTGGACCTATTCGTGTTTGGCCTGCCAGAATTTCTCCCAGGACTTAGTGTTGCAGTCACTAATCACATGGTCTTCAGAAGGCCGTTGTGCTCTAGAAAGCTGTTTTCTGCAGTTTTAAGGTAAGGTACTGTGCTGTGTCAGAGAGATGTGAGGTAAATTGCTTTTAGCCCTAGGTAACCTCATTGTATGTTGATTGTAACATCATGGTTTATGAAGCATTTTCTACTGTCTCACATTATCTTTAGCGATTTTTTTTTTTTTGAGATAGGGATGACAGGTGGTATCTTATTTTATAGATGAGGAGACTGAGGTTTAGAGTTAAGTGTTGATGACTCGCTTCTGACTATCCCCCTGACCTTTTTACAGTGTTATTAGATCTATAGGGATGAAACTATAGGACTCAATTGATAAAGAGCACTTTTTTTTTTAAACTGAAGAAATATTTTTCCTTGATCCTGAAAATGTTTAAAATAATTAAAAAAAAATTTACAACATTTTATTTTAATTGCTCATCCTTGCCAACTGACCTTTTAAAAAACACATTATATCCCATAAGTAGCTAAAATTTCTTTCAGGTCTTAACCAAGGAGATACAGGAATTTTTAAATAATTTAAAAACCCTTTTTTTTATCCTCACCCAAGGATGTGCTTACCGATTGTATAGAGAGAGGGCAAGAGAGGGAGAGAACCATCGATGTGAGAGAAACATCAATCGGTTGCCTTTCACAGGCACCCTGACTGGGAGAAAACCTGCAAGTAGGCATGTCCCCTTCCTGGGAATCAAACCTGCGATCTTTCAGTCTCAGGGGCTATGCCCAACCAACCGAGCCGTATGGGCCAGGGTGTAAAATTATTTTAAAAATTAAGTAGTTGACTTTTGTTTTGTTCTAGTTTTCATTTTATTTTTCCTGATTCCCTCAACGGCTTGGGAAATATGCCAACATTCTTGACCAATTAAAAACAAAACACACCTAGTATTTCCAGTTCTATTTATGTGTACAGCACTATACTAAATATGGGGCAGAATGAAAAAATATGAGCTTAGACCTTGAATTAACCACGAATTAACTTAGACTACATGAATTAACCATGTAGTGGGCCGTGCACGTAATGTTACAGATATGTAATACAAGACATATGAGGGGGGACCCAAAAACCCTGGAATTTATTTATAAAACATGTTTATTTATTGTTCCATGTTTAAACTTCAGTCACCTTCAAAGTACTCTCCATTTGATGCAATACATCTATCAAGACTTTTTTTTCACTGCTCAAAACAGTTTTGAACTCATCGATTTTTATGCCTTTTAGTGCTTCTGCCGTTTTTTGTTTCACCTCTTCCACATCAGCAAAATGTTTCCCTTTGAGGACTTTTTTCATTCAGGGAAACAAACAAAAGGTATCTTGGGATGAGATTGGGTGAATAGTGAGGGTGGAGCATGGGGGTCATGCCGTTTTTGGTCAAAAACTGCTGAACACTCAGTGTGGTGTGGGCAGGTACGCTTGTAAATCACCCATCATGAGATGGGCAAACACCTTGAGTCTTCAAAAAAAAAAAATTCACTGAAGCCTCTCACAACAACGCCAGCTGGTACATTGATACAGATGGATTCCTAGAACACCCACCTAGAGGGGGAAGCCTGTACTACAAGGGGCCTGCCTTCCAGAAGATAATTCCGGGTTTTTTTGGGGGGGCCCTCCTATTACGGCAAATTATATACTAGGAATGCACATGAATCATGGAAGTGCTCCTGTGTTTCAGAAGGTAAAGGGCACATCTGTTTTTTGGGTATCCAGGAAAACTCGTATAGGAGGAGTCCTTGAGATGGACTTTTAGAAATAGGTCTGATTTTTACAGGTGTAGATGGTAGGTAGGACATTCCAAGATGAAGGTAGGTCAGGGTAGGAGAAAGGCATTAAAGCAAGAACGTAGAGGTACTAAGTTGTGCAGCAGTGAATAATAAAGTCTGACTCAAGTGTGGTGTTGTGGGGGATGGATAGTTTTGAAATGTGCTTGCTTGATTTTTCTTCCTGCTTCTGATCACTTCTCTGATGTCTTCATTGTTCTTGCTTTTCTTGCACCCTTAAGCGTATGCATTACATAAGCTTTATTTTTTAGGACTTAACTTTTTTTAAAGAGAAGTTTTAGGTTTACAACAAAATTGAGATGGAGAAACAGATTTTCCATGTACCCTATACCCCCACACATGCATAGTGTCTCTTGTTATCAGCCTCACTCACCAGATTGGTACTTTTTCTTTTCTTTTCTTTTTTTAACCAGTGAGTCCATGGTTTGCTTTAGGGTTTGTTCTTGGTGGTGTACATTCTATAGCTTTGGACAAATGTATAACGATACATTCATCATTATAATATCATACAGAGTATTTTTTGCTGCCCTAAAAACCCTCAGTTATTATTGTTTCAGGTACTTTTTCAGTTCTTTTATCTCTTTCTTTTCCTCTGGTATATTTATTACACACATACTATACTTTTGTTGTTGTCCCACAATCCTCGGATGTTTTCTTGTCTGTTTTTCCATCTTTGTTCTCTCTGCTTTTTAGTTTTTGAGGTTTCAGTTGGTATATCCTCTAGGTCAGAATTTTTTTTTATATTTTATTTTATTTTTTAATTGTTATTCTATTACAGTTGTCCCAATGGTTTTCCCTTTGCCCCTCCTCCACCTGGCCCACTCCCTACCCCCGCTCCCACAGTCAATCCGCACACCATTGTCCATGTCCGTGAGTCATTCATGCATGTTCTTTGACTAGGCCCTTCCCCTTCTTTCTACCATTATCCCCATCCCCCTCCCCTCTGGCTGCTGTCAGTCTGTTCCATGTTTCCATGTCTCTGGTTCAACTTTGCTCATTAGTTACCTCACAAATTTTTTTCTTCAGCTATATTCAATCTACTAATAAGCCCAGTCTACTAAATTAAGACTTTCTTTATTTCTGTTACAGTTTTTGATCTCTAGCATTTCTTTCTGGTTCCTTCTTAGGATTTCCATCCCTCTGCTTACATTGCCTGGCCTTATGTACTGCCTACTTTATCCATTAAAGCCCATAGCATATTAGTTATAGTTGTTTTAAATTCCTGGTCTCATAATTCCAACATTCCTGCTGTGTCTGATCTAATACTTGTTCTGTTTCTTCAGATTGTGTTTTTTGCCTTCTGGTATGCCGTGTAATTTTTTTCTGCACAGCTGGACATGATGTATGGGGTAAAAGGAACTGCTGTAAATAGGCTTCTAGTAATAAGGTGGTGAGGTGTGGCAGGGGGCAGTGTTCTACAGTCCTGTTATTAGGTCTCATGTTTTTTCTCAGTTAGCCTCTGTCTCTGGACTGTAAACTTTGCCAGTATTCCGTAGTTTTTGTTATTTCTTCTTCCTTAGGTGAGATGGGATGGCTGGAGTGAGCTGGAGTTGGGTATTTCCCTTCTCCCACTCACTGGAAGGATAGAGCCTGCTGGAGTTGAGTATTTCCCCTGGTTAGTTAGGCTCTGATAATATGCCCATGGGTTAGGCTCTGGGTAACTAGTTTCCCCTGAGAGCAGGCCTTCTTTAGAGGAACAGAGTCATCTGGAGTTGCTTTTTTAAAATTTAATCTTCATTGTATTTTTTCCATTACTATTTAGTCCCCTTATATCTCCCTCCCTGCAGCAGTCACCACCCTGTTGTCCTTGTCCATGAGTCCTTTTTCCTTTTTGCTCTATCCCTCCACCCCTTAAATCTCCCCCCAACTAGCTGTCACCTGCTCTCCATTTATGAGTCTGTCTCTGTTTTGCTTGTTAGTTCAGTTTGTTCATTAGATTCCACATATGGGTGAGATCATATGGTATTTGTCTTTTTCTTAGTGGCTTATTTCACTTAGCATAATGCTCTCCAGGTCCATCCATACTTGTATCAAAGGGTAAAACTTTCTTCTTTTTTATAGCCAAGTAGTATTCCATTGTATAAAAGTCCCATACTTGTTTAGTCCACTCATCTATTAATGGAAAATCAATTCTTATCACGTATGATTCTAGTGACGTATTTCACAGAACTAAAACAAATATTTCAGAAATTTATATGGAACCACAAAAGGCTCCACATAGCAACAGTGATTCTGAGAAAGAAGAACAAAGTTGGAGGAATCACACTGCCTAATACGAAACTATACTACAAGGCCATAGTTATCAGAACAGCCTGGTACTGGCATAGAAACAGACACATAGGTCAATGGAACAGAATATAGAGCCCAGAAATAAACCCACACCTTTATAATCAATTAATATTTGACAGAGGAAGCAAACACGTACAATGGGCTAAAGATAGTTTATTCAATAAACAGTGTTGGGAAAATTGGACAGGTATGTGCAGAAAAATGAAACTAGACCACCTTCTTACATCACACATAAGAATAAATTAAAAATGGAGTATTTCGAAATGGTTCCTTTTTTCCCTCCCCCTGTTGGAAACAGGAAGGGATTTTTTTGCTGTGGGAATCTGGTCAAGCTTGTGGAGGTAATTTTCACAGTATGATGGGGGTTCTTGTCAGGTAGGAAAAAACTTTTCTCTACCCTCCTAAGTTCTTTAGCTGGCCTAATAATTAAATCTGCATGAGACAGAGTAACAAGAGAAAAAAAACAAATTTAATTACATGCATGCACATGGGACTACCACATACACGAGAGATTCAGGGACAGAAAGGGAAAATGAGGTACATATGGCATTCTGAACTAAAGAAGTAAAACACGTTGGGGCTTCAAAGGGTCATCGCAGGATGAGAAGAAGGGTAAATAAATGTTCAGTAATTAGGAGTTTGCCTCACCAAATACATAGGTGAACAAAGTTTTTCTCTGATAATCTTTTACTATGGGCAAGGCCTCCGATTCAAATTCTTCTAGGTAGTGAAAGGGTGGGAGGGGGCAGAACTTTCTCTTGTCTGCAGGGTCTCTGTTGCCTTTAGTTCAAAATTACTTACATACCTCAGAGGTACATTTTGGGATGACTCACTGAGCCTCAACACCCTCTTTATGAGTGGATATTCCTGGAGTTTGTAATTCTTAGACTTCTCTGCAATTTTACAATTACTGTTCAGATTTTTCTACCCCTGCATTGGGCAGCAGTTAATTCTGTGTCCTCCCTTCTCTAATAGATCCAAGCAGAGTTTTTTACTATTCTATCAGTTCAACTTTTTTACTGGTTAGAATGAAGTGGCAACTTGCAATCTCCTTACATGTGTTACCAGAAACCACAAGTCTCTTCCATAAGATTTTTGTCTTTTGGGCCTCTTTTTCCTTCTTTCAACTACGGAGCTTTATTCAGGCTTATGGCTTTAATTATCACTTCTTTGCATGTTCAATTCTGACTTCTATCCTGAATTCCATTCTTAGATTTTGTATGCTAGGCTCTCCAACTCTGTCCTAAATCCTCAAAAACTACATTGGTGTCACTCCCTGCTTTCCTGTCTAGGAAGTCTCAGGCTGAAGCAGTTACTGACTTTTTTTAAAAAAAGATTTTATTTATTTATTTTAAGAGAGAGGGAAAGGGAGGGAGAAAGAGAGGGAGAGAAACATCAATCAGTTGGTTGCCTCTTGCACGCTCCCAGCTGGGGACCTGCCCCGCAACCCAGACATGTGCCCTGACTGGGGATTGCAGTGGCAACCTTTCAGTTTGCAGGCTGGTACTCAGTCCACTGAACCATACAAGCCAGGGCACTCACTGACTCTCTTAAAAACCTGTTTCCTGTCTCTCCTGAACTATGCTGTTATTTTTATTGATGATATCACAGTTTTACTTAAAACTCTGGCTTAGTGCTTCTTCTTGTCCCCCTCTCTGAGTTGTTTTGTTTTTATGATTCGATTTCTAAGTGGCCTTCCCATTGCTAGTTTCTTCCTTTAAAGTCTATTTTGACTATTATTACTTAATTAAAACATTTTAGAACTGGGTGTTTTGTTATTCTCTTTCCCTACTCAAAAACTTAACATTAGATCTTCATGGTCCAGTGGTCTCAGTCTTTTGTGTGCATCAGAATCACTTGGAAGACTTGTCAAAACACAGATGACATGGCCCACTGAGAATTTCTCATTCAGTAGGCTTGGGAAGATGCCAAGGATTTGCCTTTCTCATAAACAGAGGCCATGTAACCACTGGGGACTCACTTACCTGCATTTATGTCCATAAACTCTGTATTCTCTCCTGTTACCATGGGTTCACTAGCTCCTTGAGAAAGTGAATTCTTCGACTGTGTACTCAATCTCATCTCTTCTTACTAACCTTGGACAATGATTTAGCTTTTTTTCTTCTCTTCTTCAATAACCGTATTTTTGGTTTGTTTTTATTAGTTGGAATACTTCTTTAAAGAGTAATTTTTATACATCAGTTATTTGGGTTTCTGTAGGGAATACAGGATAAATGTTGGTTCTTTCCCATTATTTATAGCTTTCCAAAAATAATTAGTTTTCAAGGATACCTTCTACTACCCTTCTACCAGTCTGGATGGATGTGGTTTCTTTAATTCTGTAGTTGTCAGACTTCCATTCAGTTTGATTTCTGACTGTTCTGAGTGGTGGTTGTTCTATATTTTAGCTGTAATTTTGATGTGGTTATGCGGAGAGGTGAGCCATGTCTGCCTGTGCCACCATCTTGACCGGAAATCCCAGAAGGAAATTTTGGATGGCTTCATAACAGTCTGTAGTAAAAGGATATGCAGATGTAATAATAAGCAGTTGGATAATCTGGCTTATAAAGTTAGTTCATCAGTTTGCTTTTGTTATTCCTTATATTTAAAATTCCCTCTTTGTGTCTTGCTTTTTTCCCTTGTGTCAAAAGCCATCTTTGCTTATTACCAGTCACTAAATGATTCTGGACTCTGAATACCTGACCTAATTGATGGGGACCAGCAAGCTATAAGAGTTATTGTTGTTCGAGAATGGTACAGTAGCACCTCCTTAACTTCAGTTTTTCTTTCCATGGTTTCAGTTACCCATGGGCAACCATGGTCTGAAAATATTAAATGGAAAATTCCACTAATAATTTATAAGTTTTAAATTGTGCACCTGAGTAGTGAGATGAAATCTCTTGCTGTCTCTTTCTGTCTAGCCCAGGACATGATTCATCCTTTTATCTAACATATCCATTCTGTAGAGGCTACCTGCCTACTGTATCTTGGTAGCCATTTCAGTTATTCGATCAGTTATCAGAGAGAGAGACCGCATTTACATAACTTTCATTAGCGTATATTATTAAATTATTTCTATTTAATTATTTGCTGTTGTTAATCTCTTAGTGTGCCTAATTTATAAATTAAACTTTACCACAGGTATGTATGTATAGGATAAAACTTAGTATATACAGGGTTCAGTACTATCTGCAGTCCCAGGCATCCACTGGGGGTCTCAGAATGTGTCCCTTATGGATAAGGGGGGATTGCTATATATTTTAGGATGATTTTTTCTGGTTGCACATAATAGAATACCTCAATTAAAGTAGCTTAAACAATACTGGTTTAACATTTGAAATTACATTACCATAAGTCTAGGACTAAGTGCTTTCAAGAGTAGTTTAGAGGCTCAATAATGTGTAGGACCCTGTGTTAGCTTTTCTTTCATTTTGTTGGTTTTCTAATTTTGATTGGAAGGGCAGTAGTCTCTTATTTTATCAGAAAGAAAACAACACATGTTCCCATGTGTAAATTAAGTATACAATAGACATTTCATAAAAGAAATACAAATGGTTAATAAACACATAAGAGAATTTTAATCTCAATAAGACTCTGGGAATGCCTGATTTAGTTCTGCATTATTCTTGGGAGTTATCAAACAGTGCCTTGGTGAACCCAGGTAACACATTCTTGCATTAGGATAAAAGTTAAGAGAGAGTACCTCAAAAAACGAGGTCTGTCCAGGAGGTATCCAGCTATGTAATATGAAGAATAGAGACATTTACTGGAGAAGATACAAAATACAAGAAACATTGCACATAGGAAGACCCTGCAGTTTGTTTCAAGGAACCCATCTGCTTTAAGTGACTTACATATCAGACCTTGGACACTGTGTTGTTTTGATGACAGGTGTCCTTTGGGAAAGTCTCTGCTTATATTATTAGTGAAAAAGCTGTGGTTTTTCTACTTCTGTGTTATGTGTTTCGTTTGAGAATATCTAAAATGGTACTTTAAGAATATTGGGTAATCTTTTCTTTATAAATGTCTCATAGTCCCCCAAATGTGTATTAAGCCTGCCAGTATAGTTGGGGTGAAACTCATTTATTCAGTCTTTAGACTTTAACAGCAAAACAACATTTACAAATAAAAACCAATCAAAATATTTTGATTTCATATAATTTTATTGTCTAATACTTCTGTGCATTATGCATTTGATTTTCATAACCATACATGATAGACAGTTTTATTTTTCTGGTTGTACAGAGAAGAAATATGAGGCTAAGGAGAATTTAAGTAACGGCCAGAGTGCAGAGTCTGAGTGCCTAACTGGGATAATAAATCATCCGTGCTAGGTATTCAGGTCTTAAAATTGTTTATTTAAAAATAAAAGGGGAAACAGATTTTTCATTGTCATATCATGGAAATTAGGACAAGAATTGTGTAGTCCAGGCCTCCTGAGGAGCTGAAACTGGAAAGTCTTCGAGAACCGAGGCAGTTTCTGCTACCATTTCTTTCTCTCTCTGTCCCCATCTCCGTTCTCTCTGACTGTTTGTCTCTTTGTGTGTTGGCTTCCTCTCTTCTCCTTATCACCTGGTCCATCCTGACTGCTCATAAAATGGTACCTTCAATACCACTGCCTTTATTACCTTAAAAATCTAGAGCTATGACCAGCTGTACCTTTTCATGATCTGAGTTACAGTTTCCTGTGAGATGGAATTCTGCTATCCTGATCAGGCTCTAGATTGTTTTCTTTTGGGTCAAGGGTCCATCCTTTGATCACATAGCTATGGCAGTGGGTGATGGGGGAGGGAGCTGTGACTGGGCACCTTCAGGGCTTTATACTAATTTGGTAGATAGGTTCTCAGGGCAAAAGGTATAGGCTGAATAGAGCCCCCAAATTTGTATATGCAGCAGATCCTCAAATAGTGTCATTGCATTCAAGCTAATTTTGTTATAATGTTAATGAGATGCCATAGGAGCTTAACTTTTGTTTATATCAATTAGCCTGTGGTAAAGTTTATTTCATTATACATCATTTTGTTTAAAGTCGCAGAACCTACAGATGATGTTAAGTGAGCACTTACTGTACTACCTTGTATCAGATAATATTAAAGCAGTGTTATAAGAATAATAGCATAAATACAAAATATAAGTACAAGGACATAACACAAAAATAAAATATAAACAACAAAATAGAACAAAAATAACAGCACAAATACAAAGTACAAAATGATAATGGGTACAAGAAACTGAAATTGGTTGATCATTTAAAAGCTACCTTTTGGAAACTGGGTATGTAATTTCTTTAATGGTACTAAAAGAATTTAATTCAAACAATAACCTGTGTGAATGTTTTTGAAAAGAATATTCATAGTCATTATTTATTGAGCATTCTTTATTTGTATTGTCATTCAGGTTTACCTGTAGTAAGTTTGCAGAAATGAATATGCTTATCAAGGAAGTTTACATTATTCGTTTTATATTAGTTGAAGATATACTTCATAGAATTTAAGATTCTGTTTTTTGATTTATTTCATTATTTCTGTGAATAAGAAATATTTGTAATTTGACATGCATTTTGAGTTATTGGTGACTGCTTTGAAAATTTCTCTAGTACCCTGCCTCTATTCTAAAATTTGCAGTTTTCTAGGAAGTTTTAGAAAAGTCTGGATAGGATGGTCTGCTTTTTTATAGCATTTTGGGAAGAAGGTTTAATGGAAGCTGATGACTTCTAGTTTATTTTCAGTGAAGCATGTTTCAACTAAAGTAATTTTGATAATAGTGTTTTCTAGTCATATTTTATGATCAAATTTTGAAGATACATGAGATATAGAATATACTTTTATGTGGTTTGTTATGAATTGTGTTATCTTGGGCTTATATTTTAAAACAAGTATACAGGGTGGGGCAAAAGTAGGTTTACAGCTGTGAGTGTGTGAAATATCAAGTTCTTCTATCATTTATTAATTATTGTGTTATTTTCCATATGAACAGCAAAACTACTTTTGCCCCACCCTCTATATTAATTTTCAAATGATAATTCCAGGGGAAATACAATTCAGTGTGTGTTTTTAGTTTTCACCCAGTTTTCTTAGGAGCCAGATAGTTCTTTCACACCAAATGAGCTATAGATACCATCATAAGCTTAAAAAATGTTTAATATTTTTTATTTTTGTTAAGCACATATTTTAGTAGATAACTATACACTTATCCTGGGCTTTCTAAAAGAGTCAAGTAATAAGCAACAAGTCTAGTCTGTATATGGAAATTAGCTTTATTTCCTCAAACATATTGATCCTGAAGCTACAGAACTGGACTTCTGGGTTCTTTGACTTCATGGAGTGAGAAGAATTTCCTAGGACATTGTATTTGATGTTGTTGTTAATGTATCATATAAATGAAACAGTTGCCATTTATTTCAACTGACCTGACTAGTTCCAAAGCAGGCTTCTTCTGTGTTCTGTTCATTATGGTTTTTAATCTAGAATTTCTCGATAGCTCTTGGACCCCTTCAAGGATAGGGGACATTTCTGGGTATCTCAGTGGCAGTGACTTTTTCAGATATATGTACTGGATTCTGAAGACATCAGTCAGGAAGAGCAGGAGGGGTGGGCAGAAAAAGAGAATAGAAAATAGGAATATAGACAAGGAGGAGTTGGGGTAATGAGGCGTGCCCCTTTAAAAATAACCTATAAAAAGGGCATTTAGAAAAAAAGAGTAAGGCATTATTTCTAACAACCTTTAGGTCAGTGCTTTTCAAATTATCTGTGGTAAAGGACCAGATTTTTCATTTTTAATTCATTATTCGTAGGGCCATGCATGTAAGTACATTTATCACATGCTTGGGTCAGATGCTTTGAAAACATTGTCTAATTGCTGCAAAGGTTTCTAAGTGGCTACTTTCCATTTCTGTCTGTATCAGTTTGGTATCAGTTTTAACAGTGACCATAGTCTGCTGACCACGTGTTGAGTAGAGTTGTTGATCCTAAAAAACTTGTTTCTTCATTTTATACCCAAAGTATTGAAGCTCAAAAAAGTGAAATGATTTGCTCAATATTACATAGCTATTAAATTGTTTTGTTTGTTTGTTTCAGTGGAGAACAGCTCTATTCAAAAGCAAAAGTTGGTCTTTTTTCTGAAGGTGATGTCCATTGTCAGTATGTAAAAGTCAGAAAATTATTCCTCTGAGGATTTTAACTTTCTGCATTGTGGATTCTGAAGTAATCTTTTGTATTATCTTATATTTTTGGAATCAGAAGAAAATCAATAAAAATACCAAGTAAAACAATACCAAAACAAGAAAAATCAGAAATATTGAAATATAAAAAGCACAATAATTTGAAAAAACTGTTAGTTTCATGTAATTAGATTAATATATTAATATGGGGGAAGTGTGAAGAGATAAGACCAAAAAGACTGTCAGGGACAGGATTGGGAATGGTGTGTAAGCCATAAAAAGAGTTTGCTTTTTATTTGTAGGCAGTGGGGAGTAATTTAAAAACTTTATATAATGAAGTAATATAGCAGAGGTTGGTTTTTAGCAAAAAAAGTTTTAGTACTTTTTCTTTGTACTATTGAAGTAAGATTAACAGAGGGTCTACTTCAGTTTTGTAAAATACTTTAGTTCTAAACACTGTAATTGAATGCCTGTCAGTTGTAAGTAACAGCTTAAAAGATAGGAGAATATGGAAATTTGATGCAGTAATTGAGATTAATGCTTAATGTGTTTTGAAACAGCCCTGCCACAAAGTAGTTGGTAAAAATGTGTAATATTGAACTAGTATATTATGCTATTGAGCACAACCAAATTGCTTGGGTTGGAATCATATCCTTGCTTTCCATTATATTTTCAATCTTGGGCAAAATACTTAACTTCTTTGAGCCTTGGTTTTCTCATCTATAAATTGAGGATACATAATATTTAACATATGGAACTGTCATGAAGTTAAATGACTGTGTGTGTGTGTGTGTGTGTGTGTGTGTTTTCTTATGGGTATGTAGACATAATTATTCAATAATGTAGACTAGTACCTGGCAAATAGTGAACATTAAATATGTACTTTTGCTGCTGCTGTCATGATTTGTAGTAGAAGGCATTTTATTAAATTATATAAACATGTAAGAATAATGTGAGTATAAAATATCAAAATGTATCGGTTACTATCTGATAATCACCACCCACTGGATTTCAATTTTTTTTTCTCAGTTTATAGACACTGAACTAATGAATTTAAGTGTATTTAACTTAGTGTTTTCTCTTTTATAGTTTATCAGAGAAGATATGAAATATAAAGATGCTACTAAAAAACACAGCCATTTGCACCGAGAAGATAAGCACATAACTGTTGAGGATTTGTGGAAACGATGGAAGACATCGGAAGGTGAGACTGTTTTAGTGACCTAGATCCCTTCCCTGCTTCTCTGCCTGCTTAGCCTTAGCCATTGTTAACTCACCGATTGTGTATGATCTCACAAAAGATCAAAATAATGTTTCTGTGTGGATATTTACATTTTAGTAAATAATTACTTTGTCAAATAAAATATATGGATTCCAAAGTTTTCTTTTTAGTTATGGAGAAGAGTTTCTAAAGTCTTTAGACTACAAGGAACTTGTAAGCTTTTCCTTAAATAAACCCTTAATGAAGTTTCTAATATTTGCATGATAAAGTTGTGTAATTTATATTTTATTCCTTTTTCTTAAGTCCTCAGGCTTACTTATGGACAGTAATTGTTTAGTACAGGAAAAGCGTCTGACCTAAAACCTCAACTCAATCCCTAAAAATAGAAAGCTACTTAAATTTTTTTAAAAGCCTATTAAGTTCATTACTTTTTTGAGTAACAGAGTCAACCAAAATGTCTAATGTTTCTGTGTTTTTACCAAAGTCAAATAATTATGTTGTAGCATATGTTTTTCTCTTCAAGTTTGAACAATAAAATGAAATTAAAAGGAAGCTGGAACAGATTACCAAGTAGGAATATAAAGAAATAATGAAGTTTACTAGATTGTCAATGGTAATGTTTGGAGATGGGAAAAGTACAGAAAACTATTCCACCAATGCTCAGTACTTTTATCAATGTAGAAGACTTACAGCTTGCTTACATATTTCTTTCATTTTTTAAAAGAGGCATGTGTTGCAGTATACTAGAAAGGAGGTAAAAAATGCCACTAATTTAAATGAAAGATACATAGACTTTAGAAATTTGTCTCTCCATTTTCCCTTCCCATACCACTTTTAAGTAATATGAACTTGAATAAGAATAGGAATAAATGAATATAAATTGCATCAGGCAAAGTGCTAGAATAGTAGAAAACTCAGAAAGACTCTCTGCATGAAATATCATGGCAATATGTAGATGCTACTGAAGGAATTGGAGATTCATTATTGCTACTAGTATATTTTAGATTTCATGTATCTGATAAGTTAAATGGAACTGAAACATTTTTTTTTAAATAAAGGAAAAAAAGATTTGACCGCTTTTCATCACTTGATATGCTGCCACCTAGTTCAGTCCCCCTCTTGCCTGGGTAATTGCAGTAGCCACTTAATGGTCTCCTTGCATATACTTGTGCTCTGCTGTAGTTTATTCTTCATTTAGCAGAGTAACTTATTTAAAACATAAGTCGTATCTGCTCAGTACTCTACAGTGACTCAGAGTAAAAGCCAACATCTTTACAGAGACCTGTAAGCTTCTATGTGATCTGCCTTACACTCCCACTCTCTCACCTCTCTTCCTGTCCGTCTTCCTCACCCACTGAGCTCTGTTCTGGTTGGACTCTGCTATTCTGCAACTGCAGAAATGCGACACCCTCATAGCTAACCCCCGTGCAACTTTTATTAAAGTCTATCAGGACTATTCTCTCTTGAGGTCCACCCTGACCCCTCTATTTAAAACTGCAGACCACACCCCCACCCCTGTTTGTTGTTGCTCTTGATCCCTATTACTCAGCTTCACACTTTTCCCCCCATATTGTGTATTACCTTCTAATATATTATAAAATCGACTTTTTATTGTGCTTGTCTCCTTTTTCTCTCTCCCCTGCCCCCAAGAATGTAAGCCAGTGTTCTTTGTCTATTTTGTTTATTAATGTATCCAAAATCCAAGGGGACTCTGTGCTTTAACCTCATTTTGGCTTCTTATCCTAGTGAGCTTGGTGAGATCTTTTGTGATCGATGAGAATGGGTTTTTTTTTTTTTTAAACTTAAGGCCTTTTGAAATTGAAAAGCCTCTTAATCACTTTTTCCCTAGGTTTTTCACCTTGATTTCCACCCCCTAAGATTTTACCATTATGATAATGAGAAGATTCCCCCTTAAGTTTCCAAAGAGTTGACCTAAATTATTTAATTTCTGCTTCCTTTTCTCTGAAGCCCATCTCTTACATAACCTTTTTTAGGGGATCAGTGTGTGGGAGGAGTTGTTTTACTACTCCTACTAAAACAGCTTCATGAAGGGGAAGAAAGAGAAGTCCAGTGAAATAAACCTCCACCAGAAGCTTTATAGTAACCTAATTCTAAGTAGCCGAGTAGGTCTGTCTAGTATGTGCCAAGCAGGCATTGGAGCCTGGGTATTAAAGATGAGTTAACACCTGTCTCTGGGATATAAGGAGTAAATAGCTCAGTAGGAAGGCAAAGTACACGATTATAATATATGTTAAGTACAGTAATAGAAATAAGTGTAGGATATAGACATAGCTCAGTGAAAGGAGTAATCAACTCTCTGGAAATTGTGTTTGAGCAGAGTTGTGAGGGTCGAACAGGAGTTCTGGAAGGGGTAATGAGGTAGACCACAAACAGTAGCCCTCTCATGGCTCCTTCTTTAGTTACCTGAACATTTGCTAGAAGTGGACGTGGAGGGGACATACCTTAGGAAGTATGTGGGCTTTCAGGCTGTACAAATTTAACTCCTGGCCCTTTTATTTATGAACATTAAGACATTGGGTACATTTTAAAATACACTTACAGAATGCTATTCTTGTGTGGTATAAGTGGGTAGTGAAGGAAAAGTAACTGGCATAATTCCTGGCAATACCTGGTAGGCAGTAAATGTTCACTTATCTTTATAACAAAATCGAGTAAACCAAAGTGTTCAGCTGCATTAAACTTCTGTAAGGTTTTAGATTCGGTCTTAAAATGTTAATAAAATGAACAGATCTATTAGTCTAAATACCACTGTAGTATGTAGTTTTCTGGAGGATGAAATGCACCCAAGATCTTTGTGGAATGTTGTCAACTGATGAAAAGTAAAATTGTGTTATACAGAAATTGGCCCTGATTTCACTTAGAAAAATTTCAATGTGACCTGAATATACTGGTTTTGGTTTCTAAAAAGAATGCTCGGTCAGTTTGCACATGGCAACAATCCAATGCCCGTGAAAGCCATTTTGAAAACTAGTATTAGATTTGAGATAGATTTTGAGAAACTGGATATGCTGTTAGAATTGCTGAATGTAATCAAATACATAATGAAGGAAAATGTAGATAGAAAATTATTGGTTATGTATAAGATTTGGGGATCATGGAAGATAAAAACTGATTAAGTAATGTACTGTTTTTAAAGAGATAACTCATTGGGTTAAATATTACAACATGTGACAAGCGTGAAGTAATCTTTCCATATTGTTCAGCAATGGGTCTTACCTTACCTAAGGTTACTGTGTCATTTTAGGCTATAAATTGAGTAGGTATTTTGAAATTTTGCATAAGATTTAATTTTTTTGGATTAAAAATTTAAAGTAACTGCTCTGGCTGGGTAGCGCAGTTGGTTAGAGCATTGTCTGCATACCCCAAGGTTGTGGTTTGATCTCCGGTCAGGGCACATACAAGAATCAACCAATAAATTCATAATAAGTGGAACAACAAAAATTAAAACTATTAATTAAAACAAGGCTCAAAAAACTATTGAGCCTTGGTGCTTAAACCTGTGGAGCTGCTCCAAGAGTGGCACGTCAGATTTCACTCATATACCAACGCTTCCAGTTGATAGTGGTTGCCTAGAGCCCTGGAAGCTTGATGTATGTCTGGTCTCAGTAGCAAAAAAAGGACATATATGGTAGAAATTATTGGTTAGCAATATTTACTATGTGTGTGAGAGGTGATAGCATGTTTTGGCAATTTCATCATCATTGCATTAAGTATTAGGAGCTATTACAGCTTCTTGTTTTTAGCAAGCGTGATAATCAAAGTTAGAGGAAAATGAATTCACTATAGGTAGGAAGACTAACTTTGAGCTTAATATAATGTGGGTTTGAGTGGGAAGAATGAAAAATTATGAATTCTAAGAAATGTTTTAAAGGAACATTTGACTCAACTTTTCCATTTTGTTCAGAATGAATTCCATTTTTTCCGTCCTTGTGATATTGGACCCATTTAGCTTGAGGCAAATCATTTAACTGATTCATATGGTAGTATTTTTTTTTTAAGTAAATGGTTATTATGAATAAGGCATTGTCCTAGGTACTGAAGATACAGAGATGAAGAATATGTTTTCTGTCCTCCACCTGTTGACAGTCTTATTGGAGAGAGGTCTACTAATAAGTAATTAAAGAATGTGATATGATCTGTCATCAAGATATGTAGTAGGCACTGTGGGATAATAGAATAAGAAGTATGTTGGTATGCCTAGAGAGGTCAGGTAAGGCCAGAGGAATTAGTTGCGTTAAGGGCAATTTACTTTTAATCTCTTGTTACCTCTCACTCTTGCTAGATTCATAGCTTTCAGGATATTTGTAGTCAGAATATCACATTTTAAAAACACAGGGCTCTGAATATGCTTTAAATATTTGTGTTGTTTTACTAACTCAGGATTTTAGCACTTTTCCAACTTTTATACAATATTTAGTTCTAGGAGAAAGTGTTGTTAGCCATCTATAGAGGTACTGGCTTTTTATTGTCCTCCGAAAGCAGTTTATATAAGGGAAGTCCTGCTCTTAAGGTAGTCTAGTTTCAGAATGACAATGCCATTATTTGTACTATTAACAAACGTCTTTTAGAGTCGTAGTTTCTTGTATGTAGAGAACAGATGACTCAAATATGTTGCTCATTTACTCTACCAACCAACATTTAAGTGCAGGGTTTCCTAGCTATCTGAAAGTAAAGTATGCATTTCTATGAAACATTTTTTTTTTAAATATATTTATTGATTATGCTATTACAGTTGTCCCATTTCCCCCGCCACCCCACTCCATCCTGCCCACCCCCCTCCCTCCCACATTCCCCCCCTATAGTTCATGTCCATGGGTCATACTTATAAGTTCTTTGGCTTCTACATTTCCTACACTATTTTTACCCTCTCCCTGTCTATTTTCCACCTATCATCTATGCTACTTATTCTCTGTACCTTTACCCCCCCTCCCCCTCCCACTCCCTTATTGACAACCCTCATGTTCTAGTTGTTTGCCTAGTTTGCTCTCATTTTTGTTTTATGTGTGGCCGTTAATAACTGTGAGTTTGCTGTCATTTTTACTGTTCCTATTTTTGATCTTCTTTTTCTTAGGTAACTCCCTTTAACATTTCATATAATAAGGGCTTGGTGATGATGAGCTTCTTTAACTTGACCTTATCTGAGAAGCACTTTATCTTCCCTTCCATTCTAAGTGATAGCTTTGCTGGATACAGTAATCTTGGATGTAGGTCCTTGCGTTTAATCTTGGGTAATGTAATTGTGATGTGCCTTGGTGTGTTCCTCCTTGGGTCCAGCTTCTTTGGGACTCTCTGAGCTTCCTGGACTTCCCGGAAGTCTATTTCCTTTGCCAGATCGGGGAAGTTCTCCTTCATTATTTGTTCATGTTTGAGGCTTTATTTCCCCTGTGCTGGAACCTTGGGTTACGCGGTCTGCTTCGCTCCCCGCTCCCCACCGTTTGTCCGGTTTATCTGTGGGCGAATGTGGTGGCGCAGGGTGCTACCCGCTGCTCTGCCTGACCCGTTCTCCGCCACTCTGAGTCCGGTCCTCTGGGTTTATCTGTGCAAATGTGGGGCCGCAGGGTCTGCTAGTGCTCGGACTGCCTGCGCCATTTGTCCCACACTCCGCCAGTCTCAGTCCCGCCACAGCCACGCGAGTCCTCTCCACCCCGGTGCCCGTCTCCGCCCCTCCTACCAGTCTGGATGAATGGTTATTTTCTATTTTCTTGGTGTTGGTCCCCCTTGCTGTTCGATTCTCTGTCAGTTCTGGTTGTGCGAGGAGGTGCAGTGTGTCTACCTACGCTGCCATCTTGGTTCCCCCTCTATGAAACATTTTATAAGCAGAAATGGAGAAAAACGGAGAAGCAGTTACCATTACTTTATATGTAAAAATTTTTGAGCATTCTCAACTTACCAAATCATACAAATAATGCATTAAATATAAATAACACAAATATATTGTAAAAACAGGAATGATATACAAATGTGGTACATACCACACTTTGTACACCTATCTACTCACTCAAGCAATAGACTTTCTATTTTATATCTTACTGGTTGCCAACTAAAAGAGCCCGCTTTGCTATTAGCAGAACCAGTAGTAACTTTGGTAGCTTTCAAGATTTCTTTCGTCGAGTAAATAGTACCAGTGATAGATGCAGGCAAGTTCAGTGGATGCACAATGTCTTTATCTCATTCACCACAATCAAAATGCTTAGTTACAAGTCCAGTTTTATTTTATGTGTAATGGCCTTGTGAGACTTTTAGGGTTTCCTGATATATTAGGACACATTATGCTAAAGGATACACAGAATAAGTCAAGATCAAGCACAGATGCTCACAGACACAGTTCAAAGCTGTGGTGGCCTGATGCTGAGATGCTGAGTGTTGTTCCTGGGAAGGAGCCCAGTGGTGCCACTATTAGCTGCCAAACAAACACTGAACACTATTTTTGTTTTTTGTCCCTTTCTCATAAAAGCAAAAATCCTCTTCCTATTTCTTTTGGTTATTGAAAACACATACTCTTTTAGGTCTTTCATAAATGCAAAGTGGTGAAATGAGAACCCTTGGAAAATGGGGGGGGTACCTGTTTGTTTAACATGGGTTTTTTCCCAGAATTATTTGATCAATTTGCAAACTCTGTATTAATCAGAATATATTTCTTATTTTGTGTAAAGTATGTCCTTTATTTCTTTATAATTAAACAGCATTGTTTTCATTATAGAATTATCTAAATGAATCTAGGGAACTCATAATACGTTTTTAATCTTTCTTGATTATCATTCTATGTTAGCATCTTGGTCTCTGTTCTCTTCATTTCAGATCTATTCATGTAGGGTTAAGTGGTTTTGGTTTTGGTTTTTGTTATAGTAGTTGTGTTCTATTTCTCTTTGATTATTGACACTTTTACTCTTTTATTTTAGGACACTTTAGGAGATGTAGGGTTATCACACATACTGATTTGCCAGGATTAATTATGCCTTTTTAATCTGTGGAAGATTCTTGACATTGAGACAGTTTGGTTACCTTTTATAGATCCTTCTTGGTTTTATTCTGAAATAGACCACCTCTCATAATAGGATGCAGAGACCAGCTGCCTATCACATTTCTCTCTCCTTTGGGTCTAGAACATCTGACAGTTACTGTGCTGTGGCAACACATGAAACAGATAATATCGTGAGCCTCATTTTCTCAAATAATGAATTTTCTTTTTTAAAAATTATATTCTATTGATTATGCTATTATAATTGTCCTGATTTTTTCCCCGTTGCCCCCCTCCACTCTGTACCCCAGATTCCCTCACAATCCCCATAGTTTTGTTTGTATCCGTTTGTCATGCGTAAAAGCTCTTTGGCTACTCTCTTTCCTACACTGTGCTTTACATCTCCGTTGCTGTTCTGTAAGTGCCTATTTGCACTTCTTAATCTCCTCACCTCCTCATCCATCCCCCAAACCCTCCTCCCATCTGGCAGTCATCAAAATGTTCTCTGTATTCATGATTCTCTCTCTTTTTCATTTGCTTAGATTGTTTTTTAGATTCAATTGTTGATATGTATTTTTGGCACTTTATTGTTCATTGTTTTGATCTTCTTTTTCTTAAATAAGTCCCTTTAACATTTCATATAATAATGGTTTGGTGATGTTGAACTCCTTTAGTTTTTTCTTGACTGGGAAGCTCTTTATCTGCCCTTCAATTCTTACAGATAGCTTTGTTGGGTAGAGCAGTCTTGGCTCTAAGTTTCTGCTTTTCCTGATTCTGAATATTTCTTGCCAGTCCCTTCTAGCCTGCAAAGATCCTTTTGAAAAATCAGCTGACAGTCTTATGGGAACTCTCCTGTAGCTAACTAACTCCTTTTTTCTTGCTGCTTTTAAGATTCTCTCTTTGTCTTTAAACTTTGGCTTTTTAATTATGATGTGTCTTGGCATGGGCCTCTTGGCATCCATCTTGTTTGGGACTCTCTGTGCTTTCTGGACTTGCATGTCTATTTCCTTCACCAAATTAGGGAAATTTCCTTTGACTCTTTACACTATTTTTTCAAATAGATTTCCAGTCTCTTGCTCTTTCTCTTCTTCTTCTGGCACCCCTATGATGTGAATGTTGAAATGCTTGAAGTTGTCCCAGAGGCTGTTTATACTATCCTTGTTTTTTTGTATTCTTTTTTCTTCTTGTTGTTCTGATTGGTTGTTTTTTGCTTCCTTATGTTCCAAATCGTTGATTTGATTCTCTACTTCATCTACTCTACTGTTGTTTCCCCATAAATTGTTTTTTTATTTCAATTAGTCTATCCTTTGTTTCTGATTGGATTTTTTTTATGCTGTTGAGATCCTCATTATGTTCCTTGAGCATCCTTAAAACCAGTGTTTTGAACTCTGCATCTGATTGCTTATCTCCATTTTGTTTAGTTCTTTTGCTGGAGTTTTGATCTGTCATTTCATGTAGGCCATGTTTCTTAGTCTTATCATTTTGGTACCCTCTCTGTGTTTGTTTTTATGCATTAGGTAGAGCAATTAATGTCTCCCAGGCCTAATGTAGTAGGTGTCTGTCTTATAGGGTCCAGTGGCATAGCCTCCTGTATCACCCAAGCCAAATACTTGAGATACACTCTTTGTGTGGGCTGTAACACTCTCCTCTTGTAGTTGAGCCTTGATCGCTGTTGGCAGGTCAATGGAAAGGATTTACACAGAACAGTCAGCTGCAAGGACTGGTTATAACTACTGAACACCAACTTCTGCCATCCTTGGACGATCAGCTGTGCTGGTGCAGGGTGGTGGTGCTTGTATGTAGCTGTGATACAAGCACACAAGCATACTGTCGCTGTCATAGTACCTGTCTACTGTGTTCGTAGGCTCTGGGGTTTCCCAGATGGTGCAGGCCAAGGTCAGTCCCACCTGTGTTCTGCCTGGGGCCACCCTGCATGAGCTACAAAGCTATCTCTGGATGGCTGCTACCTTTGCTGGGCTTGGAACTTCCTAGATGAAGCCAAACTGTGAACCTAGGCTAGCTATTGCTGGTGTTGGGCCTGGAGCCACTTGGCCAGAGGTATGAAGACGGGGGGATTGCTGAGGCAGGCTAGTGTTTGTTTGAGAGAATTTAGGAAGTTGTGAAGCATGAGCCAAGACCAGCCAATCATGTGGAGAAAAGCCACTGTTAACAGGTTGGGTGGGCCCATAAGTTGGGTAGGGCAGAGGCTCAGGGGTTCTCCATGGTAGGGCCAAAAATGTTAGCCAGGTTGAGGGAGTCTCAGATATGGCACCCACCTGCTAGCTCTGTGTCTCTGTGTGGGGAGGGTTCAGAAAAGGGCCTCTGCCTGCCTTTCTGCCTGGCAGAAAGCTGTCCCCTTGATGCCAGACACTCCGGTTCCTCCTTGTACGCCACTGGTACCTTTCAAGCTGCTACCTCAGTGCTGGAGCTCAGAAGGAGTGAATCTGAGTAAGTCCTCGTACAGGCCCTTTAAGAGGCACTGCTTGGGACTCCAGAAGTTTCTTCTACCAACTCAGTCCCCACTGGTTTTTGTACCAGAAGGGCTTATGGGATTTATCTTCCCGACACTGGAACCCTGGGCTGGTGGCCTGTTGTGTGGTTGGGACTCCTCATTCTCGAGATACCCCTCCCGAATATTTATTCACCACACATGGGTGTGAGACCAGCCTGCTCAGTGTCTCCATGTCTCTGCTCCTCCTACCAGTCTGGATGGGTGTGGTTTCTTTAATTCTGTAGTGTCAGACTTCCATTCAGCTTGATTTTTGACGGTTCTTGAACAGTGTGGGGATTTAGGGGCCCCAGCCCCCCTATAACTTTTGACTGCAGTCGTCCCTCAGCATATGCTGAGGATTGGTTTCAGGACCTCCCGTGGATACCACTATCTCAAGTCCCTTTTGTAAAAGGCACAGAGCAGTGCATGCAGTCTGCTCTCACACCCGCAGATTCCCAGCTGTGGGTTGGAAATATGAACTGTTTTCAGACTCTGGTTGGCTGAATTCACAGATGCAAAACCCAGGGATACAGTATATTTATTGAAAGAAATTGTTTGTAAGTGGACCCACATAGTTCAAGCCGTGTTGTTCAGTGGTCAAATTGTATCTTTGTAAGCCATTTCTTTCCTCTCTCAGTGTGGGTAGAGGAGAGATGAAAAGCGGCCAGTAGTTCTAATACAGAGAAATGTGATATATTAGGGAAAAGCCATTAGATTTAGCAAGAAGAAAAATCATTAACCTTCTGAAAATCAGTTAAAACATTTGTTTGGGAAACTGAGCCACACACATGTACAAAATAAGTCTTAAGGTAGATTTAAGTGAAAGCAATCTAAATATTCATCAACAGGTAAATGGTTCAACAAAATGTGGTATATACATACAACGGAATATATAGCCTTTAAAAGGAAGGAGATTCTGACATGTGTTACAACATGGATGAACCTTGAAGACATTATGCTAAGTGAAAGAAGCCAATCACAAGAAGACAAATGTAGTAAGATTCCACTTACATGAGGTGCCTGGAGTAGTCAGAATCATAGAGACAGGAAGTAAAGTAGTGGTCACTGGGGGAGGGGGCAGTTAGAAGAGGGCAGTGGGGAGTTGTTGTTTAATGGGTACAAAGCTTTAGTTCTGCAAGATAAAAATAGTTCTGGAGTTGGATGATGGTAGTGATTGTACAATATGAATACTTAATACCATTGAACTGTACACTTAAAATGGTTAGGGCAGTATATCACAATAAGAAAAGTGTTTAAGAGAATGGGAAGATAGGAAGTAGAAACTCTGAGTAATGCTCTAAATAAGGATAGGCAAGAAGACGGAGGGAAATTGAATGGTAGTTGCGAATGGGTAGTATGATCAAGTAAAGAGTTTACTTAAAAACTGGTAGGTCTGACTATGCTTAAAGAAAAAGGGAAGTGCTATACTGACATTTTAAAAAGTTGAACATTAAAAAAATTTAACTCAGCAAGTACTTGAGAAAGTACTACCACTATGTATAAGAGTTGGTAATTAGTATTACATCTTATTATATATTTCTATTTAATGTCTGCATTAATTTTTTTCATGGGTAATTGTGTTGGTTAATGGATCGAAAAGGTATTAGGCTAACAAGAAATGAATTTAAGCTAGTACAGCCAAATAAATTGTCGGTAGAATAATTCTTTGTTACTAGATGGCACTGACTTATAGGCATGTCACTAACCATTTTCAAATCCTTCGTAGAATGTATTTCTTCTGAAGAATTTGAATCAATTCTTCTAAAATAATATCATAACCTTTTTGGAAGGGATGGAGGTGGGCTGGCAAGAGGGGAAATGGGAGGATGAGTAATTAGAGAGGGGAGGCCCAAGAAATTTCCTACCTTTTAAATTTGCTGGTATATTTGTTTGGTTTCTGAATAATATATTTGGTAAAAATATAGAATTCTAACACCATTATTTTCCATGTTTTGACCAGTACCAAATATTTTGTGGCAGAATTTTTAAGATAGTGCTACAGCTCTATTACAGTGAATAATAATAGGTTTCTGTGTACTAGCTGCATACCCCACTGATCCAGAGCCTGTGACCTTAGCAAAGGTAAGCACATCCCAGATTGCAGTGTGAGATAGTTGAAAATTGATCTGCTTTGGTAATTGTCTAAATTTCTCTTATCTGTTTTTAATGAGCATGCTCAATTGCATGAATCTGGCCATGACATGAGACTGCATTCTCTTCTAGATGTGTAATTGAAAGCTTTTGAAAAAGGAAGGTTGAGTTTTAAGTTAGTGGATATATGTTTTAGGACTGTGTCTAGATTCTTTGAGTGATTTTCAGGGATCCTCAAAGAAGTAATCACTCCAGTTTTTAATGGAACCTGCACTGCATTAAATATTGAAGGCTAAATTTATCACAAAACTGAACGCTTAATAAATTCCTGCGCATAACCGATTATTCAACATGCTTTGTTGATTGCCTTGAAATTACGGTATACTGTGTCTTCATTTTTTACTATAGAGCTTTTTTTTTAAAGTTTGAGCAGTTTATCTGTTTTAGTAAGTCTTTTTTAGTGGCAGAAGATAGAGATACTCAGACTCTCTCAAATAATGGGAAATTTGTTGTAAGGATACCCTATCATTAATACTTTGATTAATCACAGGTGATGAAAGTCCGATTCTCTTGCTCCATTCATTTGTTAGGTCATGAAAAATTTCTGTAGTTCTTCTGTGAGATAGGGGTTGTTCCCAGTTTTGGAGATAAAGCATTGAGCCAAGTACATGTCCTGCCTTCATGAGTTAACACTCTTTAGAGAGACAGATTGCGTGTGTGTGTATATACACAATCACATGACTGCTGGAACACAAAAGTAATGTGATAAAAATAAAGCAGGGTAACTATAGTCAGCGACCAGGTAGGACAAAGGGTATTTAATATAGTCAAAAGAAATGGTATTTTGTTATGGATCTGAGTGATGACAGTGAGCCAAGGAAATGTCTGGATGAAGTATATTCCAGGTTTAGGGATCAGTTAGGCTAAGACCCTATGGCTGGCATGACCTCCATGTATTTTGGGACTGTGAGAAAGCCAATATAGCTGGAGGTCATAAGGGATTGTGGGATAGGGGGAGTGGCAGGAGACAAATAGATGAGTGAGGTAGACAGAGGCTAGATCTCATAGGATCTTACAGGCCAATTAAAGAGTTCGAGATGTATTGTAATCATAATTAAGTGTATTGCAAGTCCAACTCCATTAAGAGTTTTAAGCAAAGTAGTGATGTGATACATCTTTTGAAAAGATTACTGTAGATACTGTATGGATGTTGCACTCTTGAGAAAGAGGGGCAAGAGTAGAGTTGAAAGGCCTGTTGAGGCTCTTGTGGTGACCACGTGAGAGGGAGGTAGAGAAAGGTCTGATTTATGATGTAGTTTGAAGGAATAGCTGATAGGTTTTGCTTTTGGGTTGGATTCAGGAAGTTGATGAGGGTGGGGGGAGGTATTAAGGATGGCACCTAGGTTTTATGTACCTATAGTATAAAATGTCTTGGAAGTAGATGTGATAAGGTTGAAAAAAGTGTGAACAGGCTCAATTTAGGTGGGGGGGCCAATAATGAAAAAAGGTAGAAAGTTACTGAGATCGTGATGCAGAGAGGCAAAGGACTACTGTATTTTGCCGTGTATCATGTGCAGTTTTTGCCCAGATTTTTGAGGGAAGTATTAGGGTGTGCATTATATGTGGGTATAGTTACTATATACCATGGGTATAATAATCCCATGTATAATGCTCACAAAAATATGGTGTGCATTATACATGGCAACATATGGTAATGCTGAAAGGTCAGGAAGCAGAGGAGGAGCCAGAAAAGAAGAAGTGACCAGTTAGATATGAGGGGAACCAGTTAGATATGTAGAGTCCTGAAAGCACATGAAGAACATATTTTAAGAAAGAGGGTACAGTCAGTGTCAACAGCTCAAGTGTCAACAATTCAAATAAGATGATGACAGAGACCTCACCATTGGATTGGCAAAGTAGAAGTTAAGGTTGTTGGCAAAAACAGTTGCACTGTAGTGGGGGAAGTGAAAGTCTGATTGAGGTGGGTTAAAGAGGAAGTGAAGATAGTAAATATTGTTGACTTTCAAAAGACGGAGAGTAGAAATGGAACTATGACACCGGAATATAGGTTTGACGTGAAAGAATATTTTATTTTCTAAAAGATGGAAGATTTTACAGTGTGTTTATATATTAATGAAGTGACCCAGTTGAGAAAATCTCTATCTTTATTTAATGGGATGGTGGAGGTGTGTGGTCTGAGGCTGAATCTACTCTGGTTATCTGCATTTCTGTTTCTCTCTGGATTTTCATTTTATTTTTTTCCACTGCATTTTCTAGAGACTAGCACTGTGGCCAATGGAAAGTTTTAGGTTTATGTTTTCCCAAGATCATTACCAAAGAGAAATGAGGTGTCTATCCTGCCTGGTCTAGTTAGAAAAAATTCAGGTAGTAACTAGTTTAGTTTGTGTGGCCATATCTAGACCTAATGCTGTGACCTCCCGGATAGAGTGCTATGATTACTTCCTCCCCTGGCCTTCTGTCACTGGCCATCCCGAGCCTTGGCTCAGAAGGCACAGAGAAGAGGTACTTAGCAGATAGACAGCTGTAATAGATTGATGAACAAGAGAAACTAGACTTTGACAAGAGTACCTAGAAGAAAAGCTTAAAAGGTTATTTGAGATCCAGGGGTACGTTTGTGGGGCTAGCAGCATTGGTCACAAGGAGTTTCTCTAGTACTTCTTTTGGTCCCACTTTAAATTTTATGATAATTGAGTATATCATTTTCCAAATATAGATGTCTTATTAAATCCTATTTTGGTATATTAATGAAATGACTAATGTAGCTCTCAACACTGGAAACTCTATCAGTAAATTCTGTTCCACCTCTCTGCTTTCCAAAACCTTCCTCGCTATTACGGATTTTCACTACTGCATGGCACTTTTTACTTGCACAGGGTGAAACTCTGCATTCACCCAGGTTCCCCAAATGTGTCTATACTATGTAAGAGGAACGTAAGTACTTTTAAAAAGCATCATTAAAGGAGCAGAAAAGTGAATTTGAGGTGACAGAAACTAGGTGCTGTCCATTCTGTCAGTTTGGAAATCTTGAGAATGAGATGTTCTCCAAATACTTGTAAGTTCAGGGAGTAGATGATTATGAACACATGACCTAAATGCTCCCTAAAGGTAAACAGCATCCCTCACACTTAAGTAGTATAAGAATACCAAATACTGTTCCCAACTGCTGTTATACTTTACTGGATGTTTGAGAATGTGGAAGGTTTTTGCAATGCTGTGTCTTCATGTTGTCCTGGAGTTCTTGTGATTCGAGTTTCTCGTGAATTTTTGCCAAGTGAGGACTTCTCAATAGGGAAAAAGAACAAATACAACATTAGGGAACCAATAAGTATGAAATTTATAAAGCAATTCAGAATATTGTCTAGGAGGATATGCCTTTATGAAATTACAAAGTTTTATTGAATTATAAGATATAGGTAATACCTTGCTGTTACCAGTTTTAGGAAAAGCAATTTTTATGTGACTTATGCCAGTGGTCCCCAAACTTTTTGGAACAAGAGACTGGTCTCGTGGAAGTCATTTTTTCCACAGACCCGGGGTAAGGGGGTATGGCTTTATAGCCTGCCACCAGATGCAGCTCAGTTGTCACTTGCCACTCACTGATAGGGTTTTGGTATGAGTCTGCAAGCGATTTATTATGGTCTCTGCGCAGCCAAACCTCTCTGCTAGTGATAATCTGCATTTGCAGCCACTCAGCGCTAGCATCACCACCTCAGCTACACCTCAGATCATCAGGCATTAGATTCTCATAAGGAGCGTGCATCCTAGGTCCCTCGTGTACAGTTCACAGGAGGGTCCGTGCTCCTGTGAGAATCTAATGCCACTGCTAATCTGACCAGGAGTGGGGCTTAGGTGGTAAATGGAGTGATGGGGTGTGGCTGTAAATACAGATGAAGCTTTGCTCTGCAGCCCAGTTCCTAACAGGCCACGGACCAGTACCAGTTCATGGCCTGGGGGTTGCGGATCCCTGACCTAGGCTACCTAATGAAATGATAGTTTTATAGTTTACAGTGCTGAATTTTCTATATTTTCATGAAAATTTGGATAGTATTTTTTCAAAAATTAATTTGATAGTACTAGCATTGTCTTTGATTTTTCTTTAATAGAAGCAGAAGTATCTGAAATATCAAATTGGTACACTATATTACAGCACTTGTGTGGAACAAAGGCATGTATAGACTACAAATGGCTATGGTGTTTGTCTTTTAAAATAGAAGAATTTGTTTATGTTGCAAATAAATGGGTTAGGCAGGATTTAGAGATCACTTTTACTGTTCTTAGTTGTCAATGCTTCCATTAAAATAAATAATCCTTACTAGGTAATAAATTATTTTGTTTGCATGGAAAACACATACAAGAAAAGGTAATTTTATAATTTAAGAAGAACTCTGAATTTAATTATTTGGTAATAACTTGGTGGTTTTTCTCCAACATTGTTTCACTAAAGTAAGCAGAATTACTTTCTTCCCATTGGCACAGCTAGGGCCTGGGGGGGAAAAAGTTGAAACTGGCAAGCACTCCAGATTTGGGAAACAAGTCAATTGCAAGAGAACAAAGAAAAACAAAGGAATAGAACTTAGAATTATTAAATAGACAATTAGAAAAAGCAGAGCAAATATGGAACAGGTTATTTCAACTCCAACCTATAAAAGTAGAGAATTAATAAAATTTCATCGTGTTAGTATTTTAAACCAATATAATCACCATGCTTTTAAAAGAGACTACTAAAATTGTAGATTGTTTCAGAATGCAACCAAAGTCAAGAGAATTGGTTTTCCTTTAAACTCTAGTTCTCAAAAGGTATCGTAAATATTTTTATAGTAGTTTATTAGTTCTTTGCTAGATAAACACCCTAAATCCATACTAGAAGCTTTCCAATATCATAAACTTAATCTTACATTTTTTCAAACTGGTACTCACGAGTATTGAACAAGTAACTTTTTGTGTGTTCTGAGACTTCATAATCATTGAGGCCTCTCATCTTTTAGACCCTGATATCTTAAGAAACCACAAGGTATTGTTACCCTTTCCTAGAGAGACAATATCCCAAAGTAAGTGTGGAGCTTTACTAACTGCCTGGAGTCAAAGTCTCTACCTAACACTTACTAGACTTGTGACCCTGGGCAAGTACATTCATCTCTCTGCATTTAACTCCCCCATCTAAAAAACGTAGCTAATAGTACCCTCTTTAGAAGAGTATGTTAAGGATTAAATGAATTAATGAATAAATAGAATTTAGAACAATAATTGATAGCAAATAAGGGCCTAGTAGTAGCTGCTGTTAAAAGATTATTACACTTTTTTTGAAGAAAAACCACAAGCTACAAAATAATAGAGAAATTAGCAATCAATTATTAGAAGTCTCTACGTACATAATTGAAAAATAATTGAAAGATTTCTTTTTTAAATTTTAATATTTTAAATTGAATTTCAAATTTAGTGAAAAGTTACAAGACCAGAACACAGAGCTCCCCCAAACACTTTGTCCAGAGACCCTCATTCCAGTTTTGCTGAAGGGTCCAGTAGTGCGTTTCATACACAGTTGTCTGCCTCTGTAGTCTGTGTTTGATGTAGACCAGTTTCTTAGTATTTCCTGGACTTGCATGTCTTTGGTGACTAATTTTCAAAAGTGTCATTTTGTAGATTGTAACTAAATTAGGAATTGTTTGACGCTTTCATGATTATATCCAGGTCATGCATTTTGGGCTCGACTGTGGCAGAAATGATTCTTTTCATTACATTCTTTTGAGTGGCACAAGGTGTCAAGATGCTATCTGCTACATTTCTGTAACTATGAAGTTACTTTATCTTCACCTTTGTAATTAATAAATATTTGTGTGTGTGTGTGTGAAGAGAAACTTGGAGAATTTGTAACATCACATTCCTCATATCATTTTACCCACAAGTTTTAACATCCATGGATGTTTCTTGCCTGACTTATTACATTGATGGTTGCCAGATTGCAATTTTTCAAATTCTGTTATTCTTTCGATTTATTAATTTACTTTCTACTGTGAGGAAAAGGTTTAAGCAGAGTGTATCATCAACATCTTGTTCTATGAAGATGGTGGGTGATAACAGACATATCTTGAAGATAGAAATTAGAGAAATAATGCATCTCAAATCTTATGATTGTTCTGAAGATTGATCTTCTGCATTTATTTATTTACATCAGTGTGGGTATCTAAATTCCTATTTTCCTGCTTTATTCAGTGGGTTATAATTTGTTGTTACCATTATTTTGAGGCTTAAATTATCCCAAATTTGGCTAGTGAGAAGCCTTTCAAGCTGGCTTCTATATTCTTGTATATGTATATCCCCATCATTTTTTGAGCCCTTCATTTCTAGCACAAAAGGATGCTCCAGGCTCATTTTGTTATTTCTTAGCCTAAGCTCTCGAAAGAACCATTTCTCCAAGGATTCCTGTTACTTTTAGTTGTGGTGGTATTTAGAAACCAGTGTTTGTGTACTAGGTGTGCTCACCGCTGCTGAGGTGTTTTGTATCAGGCTCTTGCAGGGGACAGTTAAGAAATGCACATAGCTATATTTCTCTCTATATATTAAAACTTATGAGTTCACTCTGATACCAACACTCCTGGGATAATTCTAGCCTAACCTCTTTCCCTGTTTGTAATCCCTTTCACTTACCGAAAAACCTAGCTGTGTTGTTTTCAATATATATTCTTATTTGCCCTGTCCCCTTGTACATAGCCAGTCTCCTGACCCTGTTGGGCTGTTTCCTCACTCAGGAGACTGCCTTGTATAGATCTCTGCCCTCACAGAGTCACCACCCCATTGTCTCCATTATGGAGATTCTGGCCACCACTAGCCTGTCTATCTGCCCGTTCTTCTATGCTACCTGGCAGTTGCTGGGCGATTGAAAGGTATTGAAATAAATTTGAAAATTGGAAAAAAAACTTTGGAAAGTCAGAGTGCACACTATATAGTGTCATTGTGTTAATGAGTCTATTTTTATGAATTAGTTTTTCATTGAAGCACATTATTCACAGTTTTTTCTTTCTCATATAACTCTAGCTATTGACAAAAAACCACAGTGAATGGGGAGGCTACTTAGTATTTTATTGTTTTAACCATTGTGTCAGTACTCACAAAACAAGCAGCCTTTTCCTGAAAGTTGTTCCAGCATTAATAATAAATAGTTAAAGCACTACTGTATATAGTAAATGAAGCCTCAGTTGGAAAATATATATACCAAGTAAATGCACCTAATAGTATTGTGAACTGTTAGATTTCTAAATGTTGATTGCAGTAGAAAAAGCTGCAGGTCAAACATAAATTTTCTGAGTAAAGTTATCTTGAAAATGCTTCTGTTACTGGAATCGGTTATATTTTTTCTATTCTAGAAGAAACTAGCATTAACAAGTTGGGAATGTAATATCTCTTCTTACCTGGAGATTGTGTGACAGCAAGGTGTGAAAGCCTAAGTTTTCACATCTAAGGAGGCCTCTTATATCCTTTAGAAAATATTAACTGGGTTTTGATTTTTTTATTTTTATTTTTTTATTTTATTGTTGTTCAATTGCAGTTGTCTGCATTTTCTCTCCACACCTCTACCCCACCCCAGCCAAACCCACTATTAACTGGGTTTGTGTTCATTTTTTGTTGAACTCCCTCTTAATACTTTTTTTTTTTTTACATTGAGCTTTCTGTTTGTCTTGGCAACATTGACTCTGATGTTTTACATTTGTTTTATTCATTGCCTGTCAGTAATTACCATACACTCAGTAAATATTTGCTGAATAAAAGAAGCCCTAGTTATTTGCACAGAAAATCTTTTGAAGAAACTTTCAAATTCCAAGAGAAAAAAATGAGCATTTCTGATAATAGCACAAAATTAAAGAAAAAATTTGTAAAGTAGAATTGAAGTAGAAAATTGTAATTGTAAAGTAAAAATTTTGAAGTAGAATTTATGTTGTTAAACATATTCTTTGAAAAACAGCATTCCCTCAGTTTTATGAAACTTAGTTGTACTTTTGAAAGAATTTATTTCTTTTTCTACAAATGCCACTAAAAAGAGTGAATGAAGGTGGCATTTTTCTAGCAGCTTTGCTTAATAGAATCATTTTGCCATCCATTCAGCAAATATCAACTGAGTTCCCAAGATGTAGCTGCCATTCCACATTTGTTTAGTGCCTGCTATATTTTTGTATTGTGTAACATGTTGGAAATATAGAAATGAATAAGAAATATAGTCTGTTCTTACAGAACTTACCTTTATTTGATGCAAAATGTTCTTTTTATTCTCTGCTCAGTATTTTTTTTTAAAGAGGAAAGAAGCTGAGGGCCAAGTATGAAATGAGAGAATGAATACCCAGAGACTCAGTGACTCTGTCCCTCAGGTGGTATCTTCAGTGACATATTTAGGAAAACTTGATTAAACATTTAGTTTCCTTATGGCCACTGAGTCCACTAGTTTTGTTGAATCACAAAGGAAGTATATTCCTTGAATTTCCTTAATTAGAGAAATTCTGATTATTTATTTTAATAAGTTTACATTTGTAGAACACTTTTTACCATTCCTAAGTCATTTCAAATATGTTTTGTTAATCTTCAGAACAGTCCTATAGTTTTGAGACTGAATGTTTCTCCAATTTCTGCTTTTAAGATACGACTTTATTATCTCTCACCATGTTCATGAAACTAGGTATTGATAGTACACTCTGTTTAGTAATAAAAAGATTGCAGTTCACATCAGAAAAAGTAGTAATGCCGCCCTGTAGTGACCATTGTACCACTGTTGGGAGGAGAACACCCTGCTGATTTTTAAGTTCTGAATGTTCAGACATACACCAACATTTACCTAGTCTACCTAAAAATTTCATGTAATTCTCGCATGGTAAAGGTAAGGAACTCATGAAAGAAAGTGTGTATTCTCTTTGGTACAACTACTAATATCTGGACTTCACAAATTCAGGCTGTGACTTTTAGATGTCCAAATATAGCATGTTGCAGGAATTTAGTCCATGTTATAAAGACATGCTCCACTGACCAGTGCACAAATGAGGGGCTCCCGTTCTGGCACCGTTCTAAAGATAAGCCCGTCGTGACTGTGCTGAGCAGCTGGTCATGTCAAGTTTCACTCAGAAGTGACTCCACAACATCTATAAACTGAGCTAAGATGAAATGTGGAAGGCTTTAAATTTTTTCATCTTTCATATTTTAAAAAGTTATTTTTATGTTTATATTACATTTTGTTAAAGTTGCTTTTTATCAAAGTCTTGCCATATGGCACCTTGGGTTAATGGCATTTTCCTGTGGTAAGTATGTATGTCACTGTAAAGAGAACTTCTGAGGCTTTTATGTAACTTGAAATTCTCAGTTGAAATTAAATTTAGAAAAGTGGTGAATACTACTGTGCACTCATATTTTAGAATACAGTATTTCATATAAGTGTCAATTCAGGTATTTTTCTAACTAGTTTTTAGCTTGTATATCAGAGAAGCTTCAAAATACAGGAACTTTTTTTCATATGGCCAACTTTAAATATAGTTACTTTCAGTAATAATGTTTATTCTTTCTCCACCCTGACCCTTTTACCAAACCTTTGATACTTATAAAGATGTTTTTATGCTTTAATAGAAAGTATTTAACTGTATAGTACTGTATTATGATATCAGAAGTTGATTTCTCTAAAATATATTAGTTATACCAGTGCCTTTGTCCCTCCCACTATCCCTCCATCCCTTCTCCCTCCCTTCCTTTCTTTCTAGAGGGGAAGCGGGGGGTGGAGAAACAGTGATGTGAGAGACAAACATCAGTTTGTTGCCTTTCATATACACCCCTACCAAGGACTAAACAAACCCACAGCCTCAGCATGTGCCCTGACTGGAAATTGACCCGGCATCCTTTCTTTGCAGAACAATGCCCATCCAACTGAGCCACGCCTGCCAGGGCAGTCACTGGCTTTCTTAAAATGAAGAACAGCATTACAAATGGTTTTTTATCATAAATTTAGGATTTAGTGGTTTTAAAAAACTAGTAGGAGAGCTATTAAATGAAATGCAGAATAAATATATGGTGTGTCTATTATGTCCAAGGTCTGACATGACTAATGGTGAGTTTGGCTGTATTTGGAAATTTTCTCAGCATGTTGGGGAAGGAGAAAAGGAGGAGCTTAATGGTTGAGTTGGGGCTTTGACAACACAGAGTTTTCAGTCCCATCTCCACTACTTACTTGGTGTGTAAATTCAGACAAGGTACTCACAGTCTCTGAGGAGCCTCGGTTTCCTGATCTTTAAACCAAGAATAGAATGTCGAAACAATTTAATGAAATAATTCATTAAAAGCATTTTGCACTGTTGTTGGAAATTGTCAAATACTCATAAAATGTTAGCTACTGCTATTATTAACGTGTTTCTACACGCACACTAATACTTTAGAGATTATTTTTGTTCCCACAGTATGTAGGTGATTTCACAAATCATCTTTGAAGGTTTTTAGGACAGCATGAATTTATATTAAATATAACAGAAGAAAATTTATATGCTGGTATGTCAGTAAGCTGTTCTGTATTTTTAGGTCTGTGATTCACTGTATTTTGCCGTATATAATGCGCACCCATGTTTTTGGACCAAACTTTCAGGGAAAAAACCTTTTGTTTTAATTTTTTAATTCAAATTTTATTTATTTATATTTAGATACTTGTTTTTTATATTGTGAAGGGATTTTAGCATTTATTTTTGAACATATTATGGTACAAGAAATTTTATGTAACAAATAATTACAAAACACGAGAACAGATACCAGGTATTTCGGGTACTACCCATGTATAACATGCACCCTTATTTTTCCCTCAAAAATTTGGGCAAAAACATGCATATTATACACAGCAAGATACAGTACTACGAGTATATAACTAAGTGTACGGGGTGCATTGGTTTTATAAAATTCCCTATTATAGATGAAAGCAGCCAAGTATAATCTTTTAATGTTTATCCTTCACACTGATTTGTGTATATCATGTTTGCTTAAGGCAGGGATGGACCGAAGCACACACAAATTCTTATCTCACCCTACTGTCAAACACACAGCTGTAAACTGGCACCTTCTAAACTCCATTATGTTATATAGGTCTCTGTGATCCTGTTTTAGAGTCAAGAATTTTCCAGTGCTTCTTTGAAATAAGATACAATGAAAACAGTATTGTGTGTCTTTCACACAACTATGGGAGAGCAAGTGACAGCTAAAAACAAAATAAAACATCCCTGGCTGGGTGGCTCAGTTGGTTGGAGCATTGTTCTGTACACCCAAGGGTTGCTGGTTCGATCCCCAGTCAGGGCACATGCCTAAGTTGTGGGTTCAATCAGTCAGGGTGCCTACGGGAGGCTACTGATAGATGTTTCTCTCTCTCTCTCTCTCTCTCTCTCTCTCTCTCTCTCTCTCTCCCTCTCCCCCCCCTCTCCTCCCTCCCCCCTCCCCATCTTTCCCTCTATCTTTTCCTCTTTCTCTCCCTCTTTTCCTTCCTTCATCTCTCTCTAAAATCAATAAACATATCCTCTGGTGAGGATTAAAGCAAACAAACAAAACAGGTTCTTGTCTCTAAGGAAGAAAAAAGTCAATTATACATTCAGCTAATACTTAAACGGCAGCTTTATGCTGGGCTACAAGATGCCTGTTATGGAAGTTTACAATATGTAATATGTTCGAAATATAAGATGTAATGAAGCACGTAGTTACAAAATAAGGCAGCACATATGATATGCCATTTGGTAGAAGTAGTAAGTACTATAGAAATTAAGGGGAGGGAGCAGTCACTTTCTTCTACTTGTAACTGAGTTTGTACAACTGAGGGTGTACCTGTTTATGACTCGTGTCTTTTGTAGAAGGCTGCTTCAGCTGGGTGGCCACAGGACTGTTAGTTTCCTTGCTTGATTGCTGGGTATTTCTAGCCTTTACTATCTCTTCATTTTCTCCATTTCTACTGATCTACTTCTGTCTAATGATTCTTATGTTTTGTTTTCTATAATTTAAAAAATTATAGTTATAATTTTTCATCTTTTTAAGCATCCAAAATAATTACATGGTAGTGGTCCTGATAGTAGCAAATAGGAAGGGGAAGAAAGGAAAATGATTTTGGTGCACAATCAGGAACATTATTTCCTATGGTAGAAATAGCTCTGTTGATAATAGCAAGGGAGAGGGATAATGAAAAAGAGACTCCTCATTGATGTGGACACTGGCCTGCAGTGTCTGTGGCCTTGTGGCTGAGATGAGACAAATCCACACGGACTACTGAGTCCTGTGGAGGAAAAGGGACAGCATGGCCACTCTCTCTCTCTCAAGGGGAGAGCGCCCCCCCTTGCCGTGACAGGCTTTTATTACATGGAGGATGGTCCTCATTTACTATGCAAAGGTTCACTTTAGGTGGTTTCAGAAAACAAAGGAGAGGATGCTGCTAATTACATCAAAAAGGAAGGATACTTGCAAATATAAAGGGAAAAGTGGTTGAACTGGTTACACTTGTTCTTGGAAGGTTTAGCATGGATTTTAGGAAGTTACTTTAAAGATTTGCAGTAAACGTTTGCTGCCTCAATTCAGGATGAGGGAGTTTTAGCAAAAAGCAAGTCTCAAAGCAGCCTAGGTACAATGCAGGCTTGATTCCCCAGGGAAGAACCTGTCCGTGGGCATTGGTCCTGTGTACCAGACCTCGCTTTCCACTGGCCTCTCTGAGTGGGAGCTGGGCCCACGCCACGCAGAACGGTCTCCTGTACCTCATCTTGTCTCTGTTTCTATGAAAATCCATAAACACGCGCCTCCACACATACATCCTACATCCGCACACCCCTTTCTTTATCTCCTGGAGACTTGGTTCTGTTCACCATCCTGTCCCTGCTCTCCTGCCCCCCACCCTCTCCTTTGCCCCAAAGCCCTGCTCCAGCTCTGAATCCTCTGGCTCCTTGAAATCTTGCCCTCAGTCTGTTAGAGCCCCCTTTTTAAGTCATGGAAGCTACCCCCATGTTGAAGAACTGGCAGAGCTCCATTGAGCTATTGTGTTACTACCTCCAGGTTGTCATGGTGGGCGCATGATGTATCTAGTGGAATCCTGAATTCATTAATGCAATTGTTTGTGACAGATTGCTTATATATAATGTTTGACTCTTGTATTGTTATTAGTACTTTTGAATGAAAGATTTGTTTCTAAGAGAAAATGTGTTTCAAGTTTTAGAGTTAAACAGTGAGTTATTGTTCCAAATCAAGAGCCACCTGTATTGCTGGTGAACGTGGAGTCCGAAGATTACAGTTCAAATTCTAGCTCTCCCATTTGCTAGACACATGTGATCACAAGTGTGATTACTTGGCCTCTCTTGACCAAGTATAAGACTGTAGCAGTAATAGCTATCTCTCAAATCCGGTTGGTTAAATAAAAACATATGTGAAAGTGTGTAATAAAAGTGTAAAATCCTATATCAAATGAATGTAGCATTATGGTGATAATATTACTGTAGTAGGTAGAAGAACAAGTTCCTGCCTTCTAGGAACTCATCATCCAGGAGGTAAGGCAGGCATGGCCAATCACATTGGAGTAGGTGATAAATCCAGGACCAGATATGGTAGAGGTGATCAGGGGACAGAAAGAAGAGCAACTATAATCTGGAAAAGGGTGGATAGGGAAGCCCTTGTGGGGAAGGAGTTCCTGGTCTGAGTCGAAGGCAAGCCTGGCAAAGAAGGAAGGAGAAGGAAGGAGAAGGAAAAATCATTCCAGGTTGAAGGAGTGGCCCAGAGGAATATGGTACATTCAGAAAGCTGGAAATATGGCTGCAAGTATGACTGGAGCATAAGCTGTCTGCTTGTGGTGCCTAATTGGTTATTTGTATTATTATTACCACCTAACCTAACTCTAAAGAGGCATTGCTACTACACAGAGGTTAATAACTCTAGAAACAGACTTGGTCTAACACCTGATTGGATCATTTACTAATCGGTTATCTCTAATTAAGAATTTCACCTTCAAGCCCAGCTGGCATAGCTCAGTGGATTGAGTGAGGGCCTGCTAACCAAAGGGTCACCGGTTCGATTCCCACTCAGGGCACATGCCTGGGTTGCAGGCCAGGTCCCCGGTAGGGGACACATGAGAGGCAACCACACATTGGTGTTTCTCTCCCTCTCTTTCTCCCTCCCTTCCCCTCTCTCTGAAAATAAATAAATAAAATATTTTTAAAAAAGGAATTACACCATTATAAACTTTCAGGATCAATGTGATGATAAAAATATCTTACTTCAAAGGGTTGCTGCAATAATTATTTGAAATAACATTTACAAATCTCCTGGTGTTTAATAAACATATTATAAATGTTAGCAGCAGTTTCTACTGCTGTCCTGAAAGTCTTAGGGACTTCTTTCCTCTCAGTATTCTATAGCCTACTGTTCTAGGCCAACAGTTTAGCGCTCTTTTAAATTCCAACTCGTGTTTGTTGTAATGGAATCATAGACACAGAATCTGAATGAATTTTAAAGGTAATCTAGCTCAGAGAAACTGAGTCATCGTTAGATAACCTGTCTATGATGCCACAATGAACCAGTGGCACAGATGGAATGGGAATCAGGACTCTTTCCAGAGTTCTTTCTGCTGGTCTTGCAATAAATTGCCCCAAATCACTCAGAGGCACCAACCCATAGAGTTGGCCACGATTTGTTGCAGAAACAACATGTTAAAGGTGTAGAAATTGGCATTTTTGTTGCTTTACAGGTAGGGAAATGTATTTTAAAAGGAATACTGTATCTTTCCCTGCCTACCCCCTGGGGGAGGTGCTGTTTGACAACAGCAGGTGTGAAAAGAACAGTGAGAGGCAGGTCATAAGGAACCAGATAATTCTTCAGTAACTCCATTGCTGTCAAGAATTCCTTAAACATACAGGTTTCTATTTTTGGTTATTAGGTTCTTCTTACTAAAATGTGGAAATAAATTTTCATAGTACCTGTCAATTGTACATGTTCTACTTCATTTATTCAAGAGGATCCAATAAATAATGTTCTTTATGTACCAAGTGCTAGGGATAGAATGGTGAGCAAAAAGCTTATGCTTTAGTGGATTAAACAGATGTTGAAATAATCGCACAAATAAATATAATTAGTTAAATGCTATGCGTTAAAAGTAGAGTGATTTATGATCACATAGTGATGTTTGGGAAGGCTCTCCTAAAGGTTTTAACTGAGATAGGAAGACTCAATGAAGTAAATAGGTAAAGGTGAGCCACAGGAATGGAGAAAAGGGTCTCATACTGATGAAACCGCATGTGCCAAAGCCCTGAGGAAGGACATAGAATGTTCTGTTCTAAGAATTGGAAGACAGTTAGTATATTTGGAGCAGGAAAGGCTAAGACAAAATGCAAGCGCTGGTCATGAGAAGAGAAGTGAGGGCATCACTGAAGAAATCAAGCAGCACGACAAGTGGACCTCCTCCCGAAGTAAAGTGTGTGCCGTACATAGAGTTTTGTTGTTGTGACTATTCATTGTATAGAAGATTACTTTAGAACCGCTGTAATACTCAGTTTGCTAGATAGAATCATATACTAGGATTCGGGCACTTTTAACTCTAAATTATAATTTTTCATTTGATTTTTCTGTCTTTTTGTCCTGGCTCACTATCATGGAGGGAATATTTTGATGTCCTGGTGTGTTAAGGTTAGGGATTTTTGCTGCTGATAGTTGAACAGCCTCGAAGTGACAGAGAATCCTGTTTTCTCGGCTGAGGTTTTTGTGAAGTGCAGCTGCACTGCTGGTTTCTTGGCAGTCAAGACAGGGTAATGCTCAAGGCAGCTCATCTTGAATAGGAAGAAACTTAAGAGTAAAGGGGCTAAAAGAAAAAAAAAGAGTAAAGAGGCTACTTTGAACGTATTAAATTTAGTGGGAGGTACCCAGGGCCTGAATCTTTGGCTGATATTCTAAGTTATTTGGCTACATTGATACAGCAGCCCCAGGCACATGTCCAAGTTTATGGCAGGAACACATGCAGGAGAGAACATAAAAGAAATAGTCAAAGCTTTGTCCCAATATAAAATTATCAATTACCATATGCAATTTTCAGTGAGTTTATGTTAATTTTTAGTTAAGCTTTTTCTCTAAATAATGAAAAGGCATATTGTGAAAAATTAATTTCGTAAAAATGAATTAATAATTTGTAGTTTACCAGCAAGATCTTTTCTCGGATTTATTTTTACACAGATGGATTCCCAGATCTGCCTTTATTGCTCACTTGTTTTCTTCACTTTCCTTTGACCCTTTCTGTGGTATATAAGCACTTTGTTTTCCAAAATACTCAAATTAAATACAGATAATATGCACCCCTTCATTTTTTTAAGTGTACCTGCATCCTTTCCTTTGGATAAACTCTCACCGTCCTTTATACTCTTCAAACAAAAATATCAGAGTTGCTTCCCATATTTAACTGCTTGTTTATATCTCTACTATTAATCAATATTATTGCTCTCAGGGTAGCACAGAGTCAGGTCCTGAGGTTGGTTGCCTGGGTTCGAATTTAGTCTTGCTACTGACTATTTTGATCTCACTAACTACTCAGTTTCTCATCTCCAATGTGAAGCTAATCATGTTAGTGCCTCGTATTTTTTTTTTTAAGGCTTAAAGGAAAAAGTGCATATATGAATAGAAAGCTTAATTCAAACTCAGTGACCAGGAGCAGAGATGCTGGCTATCATTTTCTTCATGATTTGGGGTCAGTCTGTTAGAAATCATTAGGGTTATTAGCTATTAATAGCTATCTTCACTCAGTCCAATCTGTATGCTGATCACTCCCAATTTATATCTCTGTTCCTAACCTCACCCTCTCCTAAGCTTCAGACTTGTATGTCTGATGGATTCTGTTTTCTACACTTAAATATATGACACCTACTTTAAACATAACATGTCTAAACAGAATTTTGATCTCTGCCACCTGCCGCTACTTGCTTCTCCAGTCTGTTCCCACCATTCTTTCCTATTTAAGTTAATGGCACCACCCTCTCTACTTTTTTGGTGCTTTCTTCTAGCTGTCAACCCCCATCCATGTTATCAGCCCACCTGACAGCATTATTCCCAGAATGTGTCCTGAGTCTGACCACATGTCACCATATTCTCTACCAGCACCATAGTTCAAGACAGTAGCCTCTTTTGCTTGGACAGATATATAAGGAATGGTCTCCTATTTCTCGCTGTTTCTGTTTTGTTTCCTACAATCCATTATTCACATTTTGAAGACTTATATTTTAACAACCTAGATTATTTTATCCTTACCATCTTATTGAAATGGGAAAAGATTCCAGAATTTTTGAAAATCCTTTTATGATCTGGACTTTTTGAGTACTTTCTTTCTATGTCTAAACCATGGCCAACGTTCATTTCTATCTTAAGGCCTTTACTTTAACTTTTCCTTTCGTTTGATATATTTTTTATCCAGATCAGCATAATGTTGACTCCTTGCAATTTTTAGGTCTCAATTTAGATAACAGCTTTTTAGAGACGTTCATCCTGACATCTTTCCCTCTTTCCTTTCTTAATAGCTGATGACTACCTGAAATCTGCACCCGCTTTTCCTCTTTCTTTCATGAATTCCTCCTTCTCACTCCCAAAATAATTTATGCTCCATGAGGGCAGTGGTTTTATTCATCTTGTTTATTGCCATATTCCCAGTACTTAGAGTAGAACCTGATACTTAGAAGGTTTATTGTATTATGTGGAAAGAATGATGAATATATATATATATAGTAAGTTTCCTACATTCAGGGAAATAATGGATTGTTTCATCCTGCACAAACTTTACATACATGCTTATTTTATAATTAACTATGCAAGTATTTTGTCTCCTTTATGTGTTTTCTCAGTTGTAATTGTATGCCCTTAAGGATTGGAGGTGTGTCTTCATTGCTTTTAGCTCTCATAGAATGCTAATACCATTTTATTACTTAGTGTTGATTGAATTGAAAAATTGAATCTAACATCTTTATTTCCTCTGAAGTTATAGTGATTATATGTGTGTGTTTGTGTGTGTGTATATATATGTGTGTGTGTGTGTGTGTATGTATATAAATAGTTTATATACATTAAACAGGAATATATAAAATATGCCTTCCCCATTTATCTCTTGTAGTTCATAATTGGACCCTTGATGACACACTTCAGTGGTTGATAGAATTTGTTGAATTACCCCAGTATGAGAAGAATTTTAGAGATAATAATGTCAAAGGAACAACACTTCCCAGGTGAGTCTTTATTATCCAAATGTATTTCTTCCACTCATGGAGAATTATATGCTACATGTTACTTTTCATTGCCAAATGTACAAGTTACTTCTGTGACTAAGAGCTCAAAGGAAATATTATAAATATATCTATTCTTTAATTTTTTAAGATATGAGTTTTTGCAAGTTTTAATCATTTTTTCATGTCTAAACAATAACAACCTTTAAAAAATTTATACCCAAGAAAAGTAATTTTGAGAATGAGAATGTGGGCCAGCTATACCTTTTTCAGATAACATCAAAGGGCCAACCTGGTAAATATAAAAAACTTACTCATTTGACACAGATTCATCTTTATAAAAAGATTTTTTGAGTAGATTAATTTACAGATTCTTCTGAACTGGCATTCTTTTAATCACACCAATAACCACTAAGTTGGCCATAAGTTAAACCTTAAAAAATAAAGTTTAATAAACAAAATGTAGATGATAGCAACCATTTTTAAATATGTATTACATAGAGGTACTCTATATTATCTCATTTAAGCTTCATGGTTAAAATGAAGTATGTATTCTTAATTCCCATTTTATAGATCAAAAAGACCAAGTCAGACAGACGTTAAGCATTTTGCCCAAGGTAGTGTTTGAATACAGGTGATCTGATACCAGAGTGTAGGATGCTGATTTATCCTTTGTATATCTAGAATTATTGTTACTAGTTTTCTGAATTACATTTTTTAAATCTCTGTTAGTTGTTAATAATCTTGAAAGGTTTAAATGTTAAAATTTGATATAGTTCTACCAAAATTTGACCTTACAAGATTGCTTATGTTTTATTTCTCCCTGGGTTGTTTTTGATACCAAAGACTCTAATCTCCTTTTACTATCTAATCATTATATATGATGAAATAGGTATATTGTATTTCTCATCAGTTTGCTTACATACCTTATTTAAAAGTGGCTTCTGTTGATTTGAAGTTTGTATTTTGGATCAAGTCGAAAGTTTTCATATTTTCCTTAAATGTATTCTGAATACCAACATCAGTATTTCTGATTTTACTGTGCACATGGCTGTAGTGATGAAATCAGGGAGCAAGAGTCAGTTCAGCAAGTGTGTATTGGGTATCTTTTGTGTTCATGGTGCAGCTAGATGCTGGAAGGAAGATAAAATTAAATAAGATGCAGTTCTTGCTTTTAAACAAGACAAGTTACTAAGTTAAAACAAAAAATAATAGAGCCTTAAAATGGGACTAGGGTTTTGCGAGTTGTATATGTTATCCTGGTTATGAGGAACCCATTATATTTTTCTTATGCTGTCTTTCAGGGAGTTTCTTTTTTTTATTGTTGTTCAATTACAGTTGTCCCCACTTTCCTCCCATTCCTCTGTCCTGCCCTACCCACCCCCACCTCCCACATTCAATCCTTGTCCCTCATTGTGTTTGTCCATGGGTGCTTTATACAAGTTCCTTGACCCTTCCCCTTCTTTCCCCCATTACCCTCCCCTCTAGTCACTGTCAATTCTTTATTTCCATGTCTCTGGTTCTGTTTTGCTCGATTGTTTGTTTTGTTGATTAGGTTCCACTTACAGGTGAGATCTTACGGTATTAGTCTTTCACTGCCTGGCCTATTGTACTTAGCATAATGCTCTCCAGTTCCATCCATGCCTCCGTGAGGGGTAGGACTTGCTTCTTTCTTTCTTCTGTGTAGTGTTTTTTTGTGTAAATGTACCACAGTTTTTTGATCTACTCAGTTACTGATAGGCAAATGTTATAGCCACTTTTTCCTTTTGATTAAATAGAGAGTATTGGAGCTACATCAAATTCTGGTAGAATTGTTGAGATAATACACAGTTATCAGGATCAATAAAGATCAATTTTTAAAGTAGTGAACATGTTTTTACGGAAGAAAGGTTAATATATGTAGAAGCTTTCAGGTCAGCCCATTGGAGTCTCCTTGAGTGCAGGAGAAGGGGAAACTGGAATACCCTTCATCCAACCCCTCATATATGGAAATACAATTAGACACGTCAGTTTAAAGGGGTAATATTAACACAAACAACCATGTAAGTTATGTAGGATAGTTCTAGATATAAGAGCTATTTATAAGACTGTATAAGAAAGTGTATTACACATTCCAGATGTACACATGCCTAAAACAATTCATTATTTCCTTTCTGTGACATTAAAATATTGTTGCTTCTGAAATAGGTAGCCAAAATTATGTTAGTTTTATGTTAGTTATAATGGTTATCTTAAGCCCTGTAGTATATTTTCTATACTGTAATTCTTACACCAGAGCTTATACTAAGGCTTTCTGCACCTGATAACATGCCTGCTCATTCCTTTCAGACTTCTGTCAACTTCCCTGACATCCTCACCCGCTCAGTTGAAATCACTTCCACCTCTGGGCTCATATTGAACTTGGCATAAAATTCTGTTATATAGTTTTATTATTATTACATCTCATTGTCTTTCTTAAAATTAGTCTATTGATAGTATTGCTATGAATTCATTCATGATCCATCCATGCATTCATCTATCTATTATACAAACATTTGTCAAGAATCTACTTTGCCAAGCACCATGCTAGATTTGGGGATACAGAGTTAAGATAGTTTTTGCCTTCAAGGACTTTGACAAGTATTATATTAAAGGAGTAACAGGGGCATACACGTAAGGTACCTGTGGAGAATATGAGGGCATGTTGTAAAGGGAAAGTTAGAGCTCTTTACTCAGTAAGTTTTATAGAAGCCTCAGAGGAGTTCCTGTAACTTCTGCATAATCGGAGGTTCTGATACCTTCCTAAATAAAATGTGGTGGTTCAGGCACAGTCATTGGAATCATCCATATTTGGGCCTGAATCTCTGCCTTACCTCTTACTAATTATGTAACCTTGGGCAAGTTATTCAGCCTCTCACTACCTTGACACAGGTCCCAGCACATAGCGCATGCTTGTTTTTATTGTCACTGTTATTAACACTCTTATTATTATTGTTATTAGACTTTGTGTTATGAAATCTTTATTGGCATCATACTTGGTTGTTAAGAAATCTTAGTTGACTACTGGGCTACTTGGATTTGGAGTCCAAATTGAAGTGATTTTATTTCCTTATTTTGCCTGTGTTTTGGCCCCCTACATACTTTTTTCATTGCTAATAAAATGGTTCAGTACTTCTTATTACATAAATCCTTCAAATTACTTTCCCAACTACTGCCGACTTCTTCCCACTTATGACTTCAGTGGATTTGTTTAATTTTTAAACAGTTTAAATATTAGACTGTTAAAGTATAGAATTCTAAGATAATTTTAAAGAAAGGCAGTAATCTAAATTGAGAACTATTTTTAAAAGTCTGCTATTGACATTAAGTAAATTACTTATAATTTTCTTGTACTTTGTGAAATGACACTAAGATGCCAGGTAATTAATAATTATAAGATATTTTTAATTTAATAAATTAAAAGATCATATTAAGTTATAACACAAAATAACCTTAGAAAACAAAAATATCAGTCTAGCTGAACTAAATTATTAACATGCAGGAGTGTTTATACAACTAAGTTTGTACTGAAAATGTTTTGGATACATGTAATAAAATATTAAATCACATTTGAGTGAGGTCTTACAGTAATTATTAACATGTAAAGTATTGAATATATTGCTCAAATATTTAAATTTATACACTAGAAATATTTTCATTTAATGTGTGTTTTTTAAATGAACAGGATAGCAGTACATGAACCTTCATTTATGATCTCTCAGTTGAAAATTGGCGACCGGAGTCACAGACAAAAACTTCAGCTCAAGGCACTGGATGTGGTTTTGTTTGGACCTCTGACACGTTAGTATTTGCTCTCACAGAATATGATGCAAAAGAATAATCAGATTATCTATTTGTTATCTAAAGAAGGAAAAAGTAAGGAAGGTAGTAGAGCACTAAGAAGAATCATCTGTTAAGTGTAAAAGAAATTTAATACTGTTTTTAAACAAGATTTATAGGGTGAGAATTTTGGTCATTGAAATATAGCATGAAATTTTCAAAGCTGGTTACTGATGTAAAAAGTTGTAAAAACTATGTTGGTTGATAAATTAGAATTAAATTTCCATATTTAAAACTTTGTTTCTTTATGCCAGTTTTAATGTTAATATTATAGCTGGATGTTTACTGAAGAAGATTGTACCTTTAAAAAATGGTGCAATCTAACCATCTTGAAGGCAAGAAGTAATGGAACTTAACTTGATTTCATTAACCACCAAGAAAATATCTTTTTCAATATAGATCACAAACAAAGACCCACTTTGAAATTTACAAAGTAGCACTGTCTTGGCAGAAGCACGAGGCGGAGAGTTGTTCCTATGTTGTTTTAAGAGGAACAGTTAAATTGCTCTGTCATTTTCATAAAGAAAATAAAACTGTATTTCTTTAATTTGACAGGAATACTTTTCTAAGAAGGAAAATTTCATATGCTTATTTCATTTAATTTCAAATTTCAGAAAGCTTTGGGGAAAATCATTTGAAGAGTACACATTTTAGCGAAATTATTTCATTTTTCAGTAGCCAAAAAAGAATAACAAAATTAATACAAGAAAAATGACTTCCATAAATTACAAATTAGGAAACTAATGTTTATTTTACCTTCATTCTTGGAGTTAGGAGACATGCAGGTTTCTGTGATACTATCTAGGGGGTAGCTTTGCTAAAAAAGGGCTTACTGGGGTGGTTGGATGGATTCCACGACTTCACTGGTGGTTCTTTTTTGGCTCAGGCTGAAAGAGCAGCTGGTGAAACAGCTGGAGCTTCCCTTTGTGAGGGTTGGTGGATATGCACTGTTGGTGGAAATTACAAACCCTAGGAAATAGAACACTACTGAAATGCCGAGCATTCCCCGGAGATGATACCCTCTTTAACCCTTCCCTTGCATAAGTTTTCTACTGAATCTCTTGGGGGTGTCTTCTGTGTGATTCTAATTTTTTCATGTGAATGGTTGGTGAAAACAGGAATTACCATATTTTTCGGACTATAAGACGTACCTCCCCCCCAAATTTGGGAGGAAAATGGGGGGTGTGTCTTACAGTTCGAGTGTAGCTTACCTGGCTCGCTATAGAATTTCTGCTTTAAAGGATGTTATTAAATATTTTACCACATTTTTTGCTTCAAAATTTTTTTCCCCTATTTTCCTCCTCTGAAACCTAGGTGCATCTTATGGTCCAAAAAATATGGTATATAATATGGAATTTGTCTCTCTATACATCTTGGTCAGGAATATTTACATTTTATTAACTCAGGGAGAGCATTATATCACTATTACTTTAAAAGGATCCAAATGAGTCTCAGAGAATGTTGAAGATAAATGTTTTAATAAACACCTTTTTAATGTGTTTGTCTTAAAATTATTATTTGAATGAGCCCTATAGTTGGAACACCCATGTTAGATTTATAAAAAACTAGCATTGTTAAATGAGCAGAGATATATTTTAAAGGCATTCTCACCAAAATCTTTGCTAGTTTGTGGTACATATTGTAGTTTGGGACTTGCCCACCTATTACTGTTTTCTGGTGATTATATTTCAGCCTGAAGAGGCCTCATATTTGAACTAGAGCCTGAGCTGAACCTCTCAGTCTGAAGCAGAAGTAGAAATAAATACTTTAAGACTTTCCTTGTGTAGTGCACCTCTTTCACTGTAGGTTAGGGCATGTGCTCTGGAGACATGCAACCCTGAGGGTCTGTGGCATAGAGCATGCTATGTACACACTATAGAAACATACACGGACCCTGGAGTTGTAAGCATAGGAACTTGACCTTTCTGTAGGGTTCTTCATCTCATCAGACATGCAAAATGTCTTCCTGCTGGAGCTCTGGGCAGTTAGGCAGTTTTTCAGGTATCTCTTTGGAGCAAATAATACATTTTATTAGTTAAACCATTGTGTCTTCCTCCAGAGAGCTCCCTGAAAATGAGTATGTATTGACAATCCTAAGAAAGTTCCTAATAAACTAGGAAATTATTTGACTAGTTGTTTCTGTGTTTAGTATCACTGAAGATGGTAGGTAGGCCCTGGCTCCTCACTCCTTACTCCTTACTTAGAAACAATGCAGGGGGATACTGTTTTGCCTGGCTTGGTAGAGAAGATGATCCTCTTCTTTCCCTCTGGTAACCTAGGTGTCTGTGGCAAACAGCCTTCTAAAACAGTATTGTTATGGTCATTTAACCTATGGTTTGCTAACTGTGGCATCATTCACATTTTAGGTTGGATAATTCCTAGGTAATTTTTTGTACAATGGGTGTGAGTAGGGAAACGATTGTCTTGTGCATTGTGGGATGTTTAACAACATCCCTGGCCTCTACCTGCTGGACACCAGTAACAGCTCTTCCCAACCTCTTTCATTCTCCTCCCTGTTGTGACAAAAAAAATTATCAAATGTTTGCTGGGGAAGATGTCACCTTTGGTTGAGAGTCACTGATTAATTTTAATTAATTACATGGCTATATGCTTGAGGAAGATAGTTCTTGGTGAGTGATTAGGATTCTAGTTTGTTTACCAAACATCACAGCTGCCTAACTTGACTAAAGGAAAGGAGTTGAAATGATAATGACGACATTCTTTATGACTCCTTCACCCAGAGGACCATTCCCAGTACATGGTGGGAAGTGCTGTTGCTTTTTCAGGGGTCTGCAGGACTTCTGTTACTACCTCCTGTCCCTGACGGTGCATGCTACGTCCATCCATGTTGGTTTATCTTTGTTCTCCTGTAGTCTGGTGTATCAAACAGTTGTAATAAGCACATGGATTATTTGAAGGAAGGATTTTAAAAAGCTAGAGGTTTTATATGGGAGGGACATTTTTGTGTTTTATTTTTAGATGCCTCCTAATTTTTAAAGAAGTGTCTCTGTATATTGAGATTCTGTTGCACTCAAAGATTAATTTAACCATCTTTAATTCTCTTAATAGGCCCTCCTCATAACTGGATGAAAGATTTTATCCTCACAGTTTCTATAGTAATTGGTGTTGGGGGTTGCTGGTTTGCTTACACGCAGAATAAAACATCAAAAGAACATGTTACAAAAATGATGAAAGACTTAGAGAGTCTCCAAACTGCAGAGCAAAGTCTAATGGACTTACAGGAGAGGTGAGTAAGTAAAACAAACTGTAAGTCTTGTGAAGATGTGTTATGGGCGTGTGCATACACACTTATATTTAGGTTGGTACATACATCAGAAATGTATGTACACTTCATTTCACACATTTATAAAAGTACCATTGTATTGTTACAATAACAGATTATTATGAAGGTAATGCACTAGGGAATAAATGGGTAGAGACCAGTGGAAATGAATCTCATATAAGAGGAGTTATATGTGGAATTAAATTATATTTTTGACATGATATAAATAATTCTGTATTTCTTAAAAGTCTCTTTGCTAAAGAGTATTTCCCTGCTACCCCTGTGTTTTGAATTCAAGATAACCAAGATAGGTGTATAGTAGGCTACAGGATGTTTTTACTGTCCAAACTTAAGGTTAATAGAAAATTCTGCAAATTTTGATTGAAACGTGTCCTTTTGCTTGATACACATTTATATTTCAATCAAAATGAAATTTTGGCAACTTTTGTGAGGAATTTATATTTTTATTGTTCTGTAAGGCTTGAAAAGGCTCAGGAAGAAAACAGAAATGTTGCTGTAGAAAAGCAAAATCTAGAGCGCATAATGATGGATGAAATCAATTACGCGAAGGAGGAGGCTTGCCGGCTGAAAGAGCTAAGGGAGGGAGCTGAAAGTGAATTGAGCAGACGTCAATATGCAGAGCAGGAACTGGAACAGGTATTTATGTTTTACAAAAAGTATTTGTTAGGGTATTTGTACTGCCATTCTGAGTGTTTTGGTTTTGTTCAGTGTCGTACATTTAATTCCATTGTGTACTCATCTTTCGTTAGTCAAAGAATCATTTGTTCAGATTGTTTACATTGTTCAAAGTCGTCATAGCAAAATCACAAAGTAGTAACTGAAAGGTAAAGTTCCCATCACGTCTGTCATCCATGAAACCTTATTCCATGCCATGTTAATTATCTTTAGTAAATTTAAGGCATTTATTTAATTTATTTTAACACCTGTAATATGTTTCAGTTCTCAATCGTAACCTGGTAAAATATATCTCATGTTAAACTTCTCTGCAAAGGTGAAGACTCTCTATTGAGCATCCATTTGAGCCCTGATCAATGGTTTTAGAATATAATCTGCTAAAAACTCTGAGATTGTCTAAAGGATATTCTTTCCAATATCTGCTTCCATTACAAATTTACTAAAGATGGGATATAGGCATTTAGGCATTGCACAGTCCTTTGGGTGGTGATGCTGAAAGAAGTTGATTATAGGCAAATGTATCAGTTTTTTATTTCTGCTATAAAAAAATCACCGTAAGCTTAGTGGCTTTAAAACAACACATATTTATTATCTCCCAGTTCTCGAAGTCAGAGTCTAAAACAGGTCCGGAGGATTGCATTCCTTCTGCAGGCCCCAGGAGAGAATCTGTTTCCTTGCTTTTTCCACCTTCTAGGGGCCTCCTACATTTCTTCATGCACCCTGCTCAAAAACTTCTGCAGAGAGAACATAGTAAAGAACAGGGAGTTAAAAAAAAAAATAAGAAAGAAAGAAAAAAGGCCTAGCCAAAATTATACTGTGTCCAAGAATTAGATATTTTGCCCTTTACTCCTGTGAGAACTGCTTGCCTGTTCCCACTGAGACTTCTATCTTTGGTTTGTTCTCACTACTAAATTAAAAGCTTGTTAGCTGTTTTTCTGATAGTGCAAATCAGAAAGCAGTAGTAGGAATTCTCTTCAGAGATAGAAACTGAGAGTGGTATCTTATAGGTGACTGCCTCACATTGAGGGAGAAGACACAGTATAAAAGGATACCCAAGAATCACTAACATTCTCATCTCAATTTTTTTGCTTAGGGTCCTTGCATTCCGTAGACCCTAAATTACCATGGCATGTCCCAGTACAGACATACTAATCCTAATGAGATCCTGAGTCGGTAAGAGATGGTTTAAAGGAGAGAAATGGGTATTTAAAAAGAACTCTGTCCAACATGATTATAGTAACAAAGAAAGACAATTTTATGAGTATTTATTTGTGTTACTACACACATTGCAAGTGGTTTGCTCCTAAATTTTAATCTTCACGATGCATAGAAATTATCCTCATTTACAGATATGTAAAGAAGTTAAGTAACTTGCCGTAGGTCACGCAACTATTAAGTGACAAAGGTAAGTTTAACTGGGAGATTAATTTACGTGTAACATCACATGATCCACAGTTCCACTAGTTTGAAGCATTACTATATTCTGTCTGGTGAATAATCAACTTCTCAAAATTAGAATGCAGGAAAATCTCGTGGATATGTTATATAGGGTTATTTTCACTAAACCAGAACTTTTGGGTGAATAATACTACCACTTTATATTTTGTGTAAATTCTTTTCGTATAAAATGATTTTGTTCTTAAAGTCTGATGAAGCCTAAAGTCAGGGCAAGTCGTACCCCCGTCGTAAACACACGGAGCAGTAAGCCTCAGAAAGTGAAGAACTTGCTGACGGTCTCAGAGGTAGTAAATAATAAAGTTCAATCTAGAAGCCAGGCTTTCAGATGTTTAGGCTATTTCTGTGATACCATGTTTTTACTTACTGATGTTTTACACAAAAATTATATAAATGATATATTTTAAAATAATGTTCATATTTGTAAAAACTATTAATTACTCAATTTTCACTACATCCATTCCCCAATAAATAACAGTGCAATTCAAACTAAGGGTTGGAATTAGGTCAAATAATAAATTTAGGAAAAATAACAGAAAATAGTTAAAATGGTTGCTATTATTAGAAGGTCAGGATTTTAAAATTTTTGAGAAATTATTTGACAGTCAAAACACTGTAAAGCCTCAGTTTATGCTAGAAGTATATCAATTTTGTTTTAAATGTGTTTATTCAGTTCTTTTAGAAGTAATAAATTTGTAGATACAACATTAAGGAATGTCTTAATGATTAAAGAGAAAAACTTGAGTGAAATTTGTTTAGATTCTCTGTATACTTCCTTGGCAATGAAAATTATATAGAGATCTTAGCTTTAAAATCTTGTAAGAAGAAGGGCCTGCAGCCCTGCACTGTGTGGTATTATGTAGACCTGCATGTCACAGGACCTAAGCTCAAATTCTCTCTTTCTGGGAGATTAGCAGGGATGCCACATAGCTTAGCCAAACTTCTTATTAAATACAGTATTATCCCAAGCACATTGCACAATGAACTGTGTCAGGCAAATGTTGCTTAGGATTTGTTTTCAGTAAGTAATCTATCTTATCTTTGCTTTTAATATCTGTTTTTTGAATTGTTTACTTAGTGTCGTCCATTGTGAACCTTTAAAAAAATGTTGGACTTTTAAAAAATACTTTCCTACATATTATTTTTCTTACAGGATCTGACAGCCCTTCTATTTCTGTGTCAAAAGTTTGTGTATAGTACTCTTCTTAGTTTAATCAGGCACACAACAAAAACTTACTTAGATGAGTTGGGTTTTCAGATCAAACGCTCTTCTACATGTTAGTTTAGGAGCAGAGTTTTAGGCACCTTACTTAACTGGAGGAAGATTAATTTGCAGTTATGTGTTCCAGAAGGAAGCAGGATCCTCCGTCGCTCACTCATCATTCTGTCCGAAGGTCCGAGCGTGTGTATGTACATAATTCCATAGATCCCATCATGTATCTTTACCTATCTTTAGCTTGAACTCTTCGTAGTTTAAGTGAATTATTTCTAGAATGGGTTGTCTCTTCCTGCTTTGTCCTTCTCACAGTGATGCTTTCCTTAGGAGTGATTTCCTATTTTCCTCAGCAGTTAGCACCACCTCACACTCTAAGCACCGACTCCCCTCCAGGGCATTGCAAGAACGACACTGAAGGCTCTGCATAGTCTCTCCCGGAAAAGTCAAACAGACTCTCACTCAGAATCTTCCCAAAATTGGCACTTTATTTTCTGGTATATTAGAAGCAGTGAATTAAATAAAAGTGAGTGGCAAAAGTGAGTTTGTAGTTAAGGAGCTACAATAGGGCTTTCTGGGAACATTAGAAAGGGTACTGGACCAGATAGTCACCTTATTTTGGATACTTAATCATATCCTACTTTATAAACAAATAATGCATTATGAGAGGAGTATTGTCAGTTTTAGTTTTTATATGCCCTGGATTTTTTCTCTCTTAGTGAGTTTGATTATAATAAAATATAAAAACTAAATATTGCAGCTTGAGATACATGTAAGTCCCCTCTCTCCTCTGGCTTTACAACTTTGCTTAGTGACTTTTAGATGCACTTAAAACTTCAGCTTTAGTTTTAATGTCAGAAATATATTGTTTTAGACTTTGTGATTTAAAAAATGTTTACAAAGAGCGTAATGAAAATGGGTTTTACTCTTAATTTGGGTACTAAAATATCTTAAATTCTTTAAAAAATTTTAATTTAAATATCTTAAAAAAAAGAAATTTCTCTCTCTTCTTCCTCCCCTTCCTGTCTCTCTCCCTCCTGCCCAGGTTCGAATGGCTTTAAAAAAGGCTGAAAAAGAATTTGAATTCAGAAGCAGCTGGTCTGTTCCAGATGCACTTCAAAAATGGCTTCAGTTAACACATGAAGTAGAAGTACAGTACTACAATATTAAAAGACAAAATGCTGAAATGCAATTAGCTATTGCTAAGGATGAGGTACTCTTTCAAAACTTATTAAATTTCTAGAAGGATTAACTAGTTGGAATACAAGGATATGAATAAATTTTTGTTATTGCAGTTTCTTTTCTTGAGCTGGAACTTATTGCATAAATTGATTCTCATGGTCATAGGTTGTACAGTGAAGTTATTTAGAGAGGTGTATACCTTTCAGAATGACGTCACTTAAAAATCATCCCTGTTATCATTGTAATAAATATTTTATACAGAGCTTTTCTCCTCTAGGTTGCTGCTTCATATCTGATACAGGTTAGTAGTTTAGAAATTAATGTCCAACTTTATTAAATTGTGTGAAATAAGATTAAGTCTTAATCTGATTTGTAGCAAAAAAAAAAAAAAAAGCTTAGTTCACTCACTGACACCTCTATGGCAGTAAGATATAATGTTATTTGGTTAGTTTTAATAGAAAATTCTGGCCTTTCTGAACCACAGAAACAAGAGAAAAATTTTCTAGAGCAAAGTTTTGAATCATATTGTTTGGGTTGGGAAAGCATGTTTTTTTCTTTTATCTATTTTCTTTTTGTTTTAGGAAAACAGGGCTATATATTGGATAATAATTTTTTACCGATTTTTTGATTATTAATGTATTCAAAACAAAATAAACTTCATTAGCATGTGTGTTTTTTCTGAAAATAACCCTTATTTTTCTCTCCTTTGGTTTCTAGGCAGAGAAAATTAAGAAGAAGAGAAGCACAGTCTTTGGAACTCTGCATGTTGCACATAGCTCCTCCTTAGATGAGGTAGACCACAAAATTCTGGAGGCAAAGTAAGACTGTTATTTTAGCTATTTGTTTATTTTCACTGTGTTGAAATAGGTCATTTGTAGACAACTTGTATTTTAATTTGTCATTTGATCATGTATGTATAATCACATAATTTATACCAATTCTGAGAGTGCGTAATTTCTTCTTGAAATTAACTAATTGCCATGGTCTGTTCATGTAGTTGCCTTTTTTCAGTGCCATATTAAAGACTGTTTCAAATAATTCCTTGACTTTTTCAGGAAAGCTCTTTCTGAGTTGACAACTTGTTTACGAGAACGACTTTTTCGCTGGCAACAGATTGAGAAGATCTGTGGCTTTCAAATAGCCCATAACTCGGGACTGCCCAGCCTGACCTCTTCCCTTTACTCTGATCACAGCTGGGTGGTGATGCCCAGAGTCTCCATTCCACCCTATCCAATTGCTGGAGGAGTTGATGACTTGGATGAAGATACACCCCCAATAGTGTCACAGTTTCCTGGTGAGTAATGAGTTCAAAAAAGAGAGTTGGTACAGTTTTTAAAGTAACTTTATATCATGCCATTTGTGAAGCATTTACTTTGAAGTCTATGATAAAAATTGTGTTCATTCTTTATTTTCTCTTTGTCAATTTGTATTTACTATTTGATAATACTATATGAGGGCTGTGTGTGTGTGAAATACATCATACATACTGAATCATTTGTATGAATGAAGTGCTGAGCTTTGAGGGGGAATATTCTTTCAAATAGCAGCTTAATCTACAGTAGGAAGTAAAAATTAGGGGAAGATCTTGGAAATCTGAGTTCCAATCCTAGCTCTGCCACTAACCAACTGTGTTGTGTGACTTTGAGCCAGTCTGTGATTTGTGTTAAATTGAGTTGATTTTCACAATAGGAAAGTTTTTTAGTATTTTGTTTTGCTTTTCCGATTCTGTCCTTTTATTGAAAGAATATTAACTCATAAGCACTGAACACTTTGCCTTTGTACAAAGTTAAACTGTGTTTATGTTTAGAAAACCTTACATATCTTTTTGTTGTTAGAAAGTGGAGCTCCTCCCAAAGGTGGTTTTAACATGTACAATTCCTTTGTTGTGCTCTAGTCTTTGAAATTTTTTACATGGTAAAGAGTACATTTTGGTAGGAAAGCAAAATTTAAATATTTTAAATTTTATTAATTTTAGAATTTATTAATAAATATTGGACTTTTTGCAAAGTTAGAGATTTTGAATTTGAAGTGGTGCATTTCGTGTATTAGGAATCATTTGAAAAATTCTTTAGCTTTATTATTAGCCTGCCTGATGTGTTTCCCAATATTTCTGACTTTTTTGAAACAGTGTAGAACAGGAGTCCAAAGAATGGAGAGTAGAAGTTAATCATTGATTGATTGAAGATTTACATGGAGATTTTAGCCTTTGAGACAAATCATGATATATGAGCATTCGCCAGTTTGAGTTTTTCTATTCAATTGTTACAACTTTTCTGAAGCTATGATTTAGAAAGAGGTTCTAGTTTTTAAAACAATCTTATGAAAGAAAGCTCTAAATTTTCAAATAAATAGTCAGTGACTTTGTGCTTATGTTTATTTCTGTGGTTTAATGACAGGCAGATAATGCGGGCAGATTGGGGAGGCCCTAAACTCTTGCAAGAGAAAGGAAGAGAGGACAGATAGTAAATGCAATGAATACTGAGAGTGTGTGACCTCGCTCAGGTTACTGGCCCTATGCTGCAAGATAGTGATATTTATATGTAAGATAGTTTTTTATCTAGGTCTGAACCAGCTCTGCTGTTTGAATATTGTGTTTATTTGAATTGTATACCCTAAGCTTGCCAAATGCAACACGGATTCATAGGTATATAATGTTATTTGAAAACTGTAGCTTTTTAAAGTTGCAGGTCCTCCTTAGAATACATAATTATGCAATACCAGAAGTATGCATGAAAATGTATTCCCTAAACTAACCAGGTTTTTTCTTTGCCTTTTGTTTGTTAAGTACTTCTTTTGGGGGGGGGTGGAGATGTTTTATATGTGTACATTAAAACACTTAACATTAAATGTGAATAATTCTCTTAAGTTTTCGGTGATTGTGATATAGAAATTTGAACTTTTACATACTAAAAAGTTTAAGAGTTGATTTTAAATTTAATAGGTTGTTTTAGAAATGCTGTGATCAAACATATTATCTTGGGAAAATAACTCAAGCCAAAGATTATACTTTGAGAGCTCTGCCTCCACCCAGTGGCACAACAGTGATGCTCCACTCACTGAGCTGTAAAGGCAGGATTCCTGACCTGATAATTGAGAGTTCTTGGCAGTAGGATGAGGGTCTAAAGCAGGATGAAGGCTCTTCATTATATACTCTCCTGAGCAGTTTTAAATTTGTACCACGGGTATGTATATTGTATAAGTGTGAAATAAAGATGAGGAACCATACCTGTGGTATGTTAAGAGCACAATAAGATTGTAAAACTATACATGCATAGCATAATATTGTGTGTTTAATTATTTGAAGCGAAAAGACAGAAGATACAGTCAAAGGTTAGCCCTGTGTGGGTAGGGGAGCAGATGATAGTTTGTTTTCCTATTGATACTTTTACAGTACTGCTAAAAATTCACAGTAGGAATGTAGTAACAATTTATTTAAAATTTCTCATTCCAAAGCCTTTTAGATATTCCTAAAAATAATATGCTCACCTATGACAAAAATAAGTAGATTTTTTCTTTTTTTTTTAAAGGGGGTTTATTTTATTTATTGATTGATTGCTTGATTTGAGAGGGACAGAAACAGACAAACATCGATATGAGAGAGAAACATCCATTGGTTGCCTCCCATATGCACCCTGACCCAGGACTAGCCTGCATCCTTTTGGAGTACGGAAAGACGCTCCAACCGAGCCGCTTTGCCAGGGCAAAGACAGATGTTAACATTTTCCTTTGTTCATCTCTTTTTATTAAAATAAACCATTACAGCTATAGCTGAACCAGGTCACCTCCCTTTCCTACTCTGTGAAATTTGTTTATCATTCTAAAGCCTGTTGTACTTTTATTACATGCAGGTATATCCATAAGCAATAAATATAATTGTTATTTATGTAAAGTTTACATAGATATTATTACTGTTTTGCAACTCTTTTTTGCTCAAAAGTATATTTTAGAAATTCTCCATATTTATATATAGATTAATTAAATTCACAGTAATTGTTTAATATGAGTTAACCATAGGCATTTATTGTAATAATAAACCACAGTTTATCCCTTTTTCTACTAAGATAGGTTCTTTCTACTTCTTTGTCCTTATAAAATAATACCATAATGACCATCTTTATCTCCATGAGCACAGCTTTGAGAGTTTCTCTGGGTGGACATCTAGAAACGGATTTGTTGGGAGGGCACCCCTTGTTAGTCATTGCCAAGTTGCTCTCAAAGTGGTTCTGTCCACATATGAGTGCCTGCCTTCTTACATCCTTACCAGTACTTGGAGTGCTCTGACTTGTTTTGTAACTGGAATGGGTGTTACCTGATACCTTACTGTTATTAAAATTTTTATGTCCTTGATGATGACCGCGATTGAGTACCATATCATTTATTGGCATTTGCTCAGATTTCTTCCGGAGTTGCTTGTACCTGCTTTAGAATTCCCTCCAAGGTTTCTTACTGATCTGGAAGAGTCTTTAAAAATGTTTCCTGATTATTCTCTGGGTTGAAGGTATCTTCTCCTTGGCTTTGGTTTTTCTTTTACTGTGCTGTGTTTTCTTTTTTAATCATATGAGTTAAAAAAACTTAATGACAAATTTATGAATATGATTTGTACTTTTTATGTCTTTTTCAGAAGATGATAGATTATTGTTTGCTGTCTTAAAAGTTTAAGTTTTGCTTTCATCCCTTAATCTTTTAACTTACCTGGAAGTTATTTTTGTTTATATTGTGAGGCAGGACTCTAAATATACTGATGTCTAGACAAAGAGTTGTCCAGACTCATTTCTTACCACTTCTCTCCACAGATACATGAATGCTTCCAGGCTCTCTATTTTCTGTCATTGGTCTCATTCTGCTTTAGTTGCTATTTATAGCTTCATAGTAAGTATTGAGGTTTGGTGGGTCGAAAGCTTCATTTATTATTCAAATTCAGAATTGCTGCCCTTGGCCATTTTATGATCAGCTTATGAAATTCTATGAAAATTCTGTTGGGCTTTTACTGGAATTTCTTTGAAATTATTGATTTTTCAGGGGGATAAATGTTATTTACAATTTCTATTTGAGACCTACTTTTATATCTTTAAGTAAAGTTTATAATTTTCTCTGTTCTTGCATCTTTTTTTAAAGATTAATTTCTAGATACTTATGAGAGTTCTCTTATGAGAGTCTTTTGGATTTTTTTTTGTGTAGACAATAACAATGACCCCCCCTGCAGCCCCCCACTCCCCAAGCCTTACGGCTTTCCACCCTCATTGTTCCATCTGAGGCCTCCAGTACACTGCTGAACAGAAGTGGTGATTGCAGGCAATAGTTATTACCAATTTGACTTTAAAGAGAATCCTTCCAATATTTCATCATAAAGTGTGATTTTTTTTTTTTGGCTTTACAGTTTTGGTAGATTGCTTTTAAGTTAAAAAATTAATTTTAATTCCTATTTTGCTAAGAGTGATTTTTCTTTTAAATCAATTGACATTAAATTTTACCAACTTATTTTTCTGCATTATTTGAATTTGTCACTTACTTTATTTTTTCTTTTTTCTGTTCAATTTTAACCTGTTTATTTAAAGATGCACAAACGCCAAATAAAATAATATAGCAAACCAAATCCAAGTTATTATAAAAACAGTACATTGTGACAAAAATTTATAATAAATTCTTTTAAATGTCACTGAAAATTTTTGTCACAATGTACTGTTTTTATAATAACTTGGATTTGGTTTGCTATATTATTTTATTTGGGGTTTTTGCATCTTTAATCATACATTAGGTTAGCCAATAGTTTTCCTTTCCCACACTCTTTATTTTGGTACCAAGGTTATGACTAGCATCACAAACTAAGTCAAGGAATACTCCTATTTCTCCATTCCATTCTCTCCTACTCTTAAATAGAGGCTGAATAATGTAGTGGTTCAGGATGTGGGCCCTGGAACAAGATTGCTTAGATTTGAATCCTTACTCCACCATTTATATGATTGCACCCCTCTCCACCTTATAGGTTCATGTTGTCAAGTGTTGTGAGTATCCCATGAAACAGTCACTATCTTTTATTTGTATAACTTTTGGGGAGGTACTTTCTCTGAGTCTCTATAAAATATAACTCACCTTATGTAATTTAATTAAAATAATATCTGTCAAATACTTAAAATAGACCCTGGTCCATAATAATACCCAATAAATGTTTTGAATTTTTATTCTATACTCTGAAATAGTGTAAGATATGGATTATTAGTTCTTGGAGGATTTTGAAGAAATTGCCCATAAATTGACCTTGGGGTGTACGTGTTGTGTGTGTTTTGGCAGGGAGGAAGGGAACAGATTTTCAACTATTGATTTAGCTTCTTATAATGGGTGAAAGTCCAGTTTTGTTAGTTATGTGTTTCTATCCCTGGTTGGTGTGGCTCAGTGGATTGAGTATTGGCTTGCAAACCAAAGGGTCACTGTTTCGATTCCCAATCAGGACATATGCCTGGGTTGCAGGCCAGGTCCCCAGTAGGGGGTGTATAAGGCAACCACACATTGATGTTTCTTTCCCTCTCTTCCTCCCTTCCCCTCTCTCTAAAAATAAGTAAACAAAATATTTAAAAATATTATGTTTCTAAAATTTTGTTTATTTATATGAGTTTTAAAATTTGTTGACTTAAAGTTGTCCATAGTATTTTATATGATTTTAAAAATCTCACTTATATCATTAAACCTCTTCATTTGCCTTCCCTTGATTAATCTGGCATAATTTGTCTATTTTATTTCACTCTTTCATTCCTCAAAGATCTAGCTATCGGATTTTTTAATATTCTCTATTTCTGGTCTTTTATTTTCTTTATTAGAACTTTTTAATTTGGTTTAATATTTAGACAACTAGCTTATGAAGTTTTAGTTCTTTTTTACTTAACATACGATTTTATGGCTATGAATTTTCCTTTAAGAAGGAAGGCACTTTAACTATTGCCTTCTCCTGTTTTATAGTTCTTTACTGAGCTATTTCAAAGAGATTAAAAATAATATGCTTTCAGTAAGGAATGTAGCCCATCAAGGCCCAAGCTCTTATCCAGAACACTCACAATTCCTATACCTAGGCTCGTGATGTCTTTTGTGTCTCCAAATTAAAGTATCCCCAAATGCTTTGATGACTGAGACTGAGAACCACAGCAGCTCCACCGCCACTCACAGGCCTGGTCGTTCTTCCTCTTATTCTTTCTCTTTTGGCGTCTTGACAATTTTTTCTTCTTCCTTGTAAACTCAAGTGTACATTTAGAGCTATTATTATATTTTCTTCATCATATTGAAGTGTCTGAGAGTATTTAAAATGCATTGTTGAGGGTTGGGAAATGCTGGCCAGATAACCTTTGACTACCATATTGCTAGAAACAGGTCCACATATTACTTACTATTTTTGCTTGGTGGTGGCAAGGGGAATTAACTCCTACCGTTAATTATAAAACAGAATTTTATCTTGTCTGCCATAAGAAAATACAGTTTGCAAAATAAACTCATATTTAATTGCTATGCTCTTTATATAACTATTGACAGTAGAATGAAAATTATCTCAAAAATGAATTGCTATATAGTGAACTTCAATATTTTACTTACCTGCTCTTATAAATCCCAAATGGGGTGGATGCCTGCCTTCACTGGGAATTAATAACAGACTCAACGTGTTGTGGCAAGGTCAGGGTGCACTGTTTTCTAACTCTATGAGTTCTGGGGTGTCATAACTGTATGCAGCGCTGTTGAGGCCTCTTCAGACGGCAAGGAAGAAGGACCCTCAACTCCCAAGTGTATATAATTCTAATATAAGAGTTTATACATTTTTTCAGGCAAAGACATGACAACCTATATAAGAAGAAAATTTTTGGAAAAAGATTGTACAGTTGTAAGCAATTTCTTAATGTGACCTATTTCCTGATTCTCATTTTTGTTATATTTGTTATTGGATTACATTTCTCAAAAAGAATAAGTGGAACAAGAATAGAACAAGACAGGACTTTGAAGAAGTCCAGCAGTTAAGGGACAGGTAAAGGAAAAGGTGAGAATGTGGTTAGAGAAGTCAAGGAAAGGACAAAGTAACCATCAGTGTCAATGGCGATATAGACTGGTGCAGCCACTGTGGAAAACAGTATGAAATTTCTTCAAAAAATTTAAAGATGAAACTTCCGTATGACCCAGAGATTCCACTGCTGGGAATATACCCTAAGAATCTTGAAACACCAATTCAAATGAACTTATGCACCCTTATGTTGATAGCAGCGCTATTTACAATAGCTAAGTGTTGGGAACAGCCCAGGTGTCCATCAGCAGATGAGTGGATGAAAAAGCTGTGGTACATTTACACAATGGAATAGTACACAGCAGAAGGATAGAAGGAACTCCTACCGTTTGCAACAACATGGATGGAACTGGAGACTATTATTCGAATTGGAATAAGCCAGTCGGTGAAAGATGAATACCATATGACCTCACTTAAAACTGGAATCTAATGAACAAAATAATGAGAAAAATAGAACCAGAGACATGGAAACATGGAACAGACTGATAGCTATAGGAGAGGAGGAGGGAGTGGGCAATGGTGGAAGAAAGGGGAGGGACTAGTCAAAGAACGTGTATGAATGACTCATGGACATGGACAATGGAGAGGGGATTGACTGTGAGCTAGAGGGGTGTGCTGGGTGAAGGGGAGCAAAAGGGAAAAAATTGGGACACCTGTAATAGAATAAACAGTAAACAATAAAAATAATGTCAAGTGTGCTGATCAAAGAAGGATTGAGATGTTCATAGAATTAAACAAGTAAGTCATGAGAATGACTTTGTTGAGAATAGTTGCAGCGAAGTTGTAGATAAGCACTTTGTAATTTCTTTGATGAATGAGTGAAGATGAATGAGTGGAGAACGTAAATAATTCTTGTTTTAGATAATTTAAAAGATCTTTTTTAGTGGAGAAAACAGATAATTCTATTTCATGAAAGGAAGAGATATATGTCCACTAAAAAGATGTCTGAGAGTGGAGGAGGTTTTTGGTTGCTATTATATATGTATTGTTTTAGGGGTTTTTTTATCATTGATTTTTAAGTGGTTATGGGAAATAAAAAGGGAGAAGATGAAAATAAATGCAACAGAAGGGGTAGCCAACAGAGTAAGGTCCTTGTGCTTGGGGCAGAGAATGGGACAGATAAATGGAAGGAACATAGAATGTGAACTAGAAAGGTAGAAACGTGACCAGAAAATGTTTGTCTAATGTCTTGATTTATAATTTCAAAAATGGAGTAATTTTGAATGATGAGACAAGGCATAAGAGTGGGTGGTGGAGTAGAATAGAAGTAAATGTCTGGTGAGAAGAGGTGCAAACCATAATTAAGTTAAGGTGTCGGTTGTGTGTTACAAATGAGATTGCTCAAGTTGATGAAAAGTTGGATGAATTGGTAGGAGCGTGACCAGGAGGTGACTAGTTTAGTGCAGATGGAATATTCGCGCAGCAGGAGCACATTTTATACAGGAGTGTAGGAGTGAGGGTTGCAGACAGTGCAGGCTAGAGAGGAGGCCGCTGGCCTGACATTCCGATGCTGCAGTACGTGGGACACACAAGAACGAACAGCTTCAGCTTGAGAACCTTGTTCTTAGGAGAGCTGTGCTTCAGTGAAAGCAAAGAAGTGGAAGGACCATTCAGTGGAGATAATAACATTAAGGGAAGTTGGTGTGCT